>NC_051316.1:78148595-79564609 GCF_015220235.1 Choloepus didactylus | reverse complement strand
CATATAGAACACATATTTAATTTGTTCGTTCATGTGTTTTTTGTTTGTGTTTCCCACTAGCTTGTAATCATTGTGATGACAGTGTTGTGACAATTTTGTTCCTTTTCCCCTTTCTTAAGGCTGCAATGCAGATGTGTTGGTGGTGAGGTAAATTCAATCATGCAGCAAGGAAAACACCCTCAGGATAGAATAATTGGAAAGGGTCATTGATAAACTTTTTCAAGGCTGTAGAAATCAGCACTGAAGCTGAAGTACTGTATTGTTCCTTGACCTACTATTCAGAGCTTTAGGCTTTCCTCAAATAACCTTTTCTCCCCCATGGAACTCTTTAAAGAAGTTGGGAATCCAGATTTAGCTGACTTTGTAGACTCAGGTTCTGGAATATAATTTAAAGCAAGATCTGTTTGGGATCTGAAATTCTGTGGATATCCTGAACCAGTGTCTAAGGAATAGACTCAGGTAATGCACTGTGAAAAAGTTCTCTGAATGAATATAAATGTATATCACTCAAAATATACATGTATGTAAGAGAGAAATGTAAAAGTTACAATCTTAACTCATTATGCTGTTTTATAATAATGACAAATCCAATCTAATAATAAGGCATGGCAGTGAAGTCGATTAAAAATCACAAATTGTTCATTAGTGTTAACCACAGTGATAGATGTAAGTTCATATCTCTTGCCTAGAAAAAGTTTCTTTTTTATTTATCTTCATGAAATACACTAATAAACACCTGAATTATGCAAAGGGGTTGACAAATCATAATGTGAAATGCAGATGCTAACTTATTATGCTAAGGAAAGGAAATCCATCCAGCATAAATGACACGAAGGTTCTAACCAAGCATCATAGTTAAAAATTCTTCAGTGAAGTATAATCTTTAATCAGTTTATCTGTGTCACATTTTTAAAATAAAGTGGCTGGCTTAGAAGATCATGAATATTGCATTTATCTTCCACATATTTAGACAGAAAATTGAAATTAACAAAAAACTAGAAAGGATTGGGGGAAAGTCCTGTTCTATCTGTACTATCAATTTTATATACAAATCCACAACATTTCTTTGGAACTGTCTGCAATTTTCTTTCATAAAGTATTCTGTTTTCCTACTTACTAGCTCCTCAAGAACAATGATATTGACACTCTTTCCTTGTGTTTCAAAAGAATATCAGTTTTTGCAGTATCTCTTCAAAGTGATTGGCATTTTACTAGCTTTTATTAAGTTTATTCAGTAGGCATTAACATTTAAAATAAATATTCTAAGTATTTATTGAAATAACATGTAATTAGTCACCTATTTTAGAGGAAGAGGAGGCTTTTGTGGAAATTTTAGTTGTCTCTGCTGTTTTAACTTGATATTATAGCATCCATTGTGCTTAAAATTCCTAAAGTTTCTGTACACTTAGTATTAATTTAAGCATGTTTATTAGTCATTTTGGTTTATGTTTCAGGCATGTTGGGGCTTTAATAACAAAGACTGATGAGAAATAAAACAAATCTGGTACTAGGTAGTGTTGTTTGGACTAAGGGGTTATAAGCTCCTGGAAGAATGCAATTAACTACCCAATGACTCTAAAGCATGGACAAAACCAATTAATTTGAAAAATGTAAAGAAAATATAGTTTCTTGGAAAAGGAGTTCAGCTTGGTGTGTAGTGTATCAGGATACTATTCTGCGGTCTAAGGTTTGCACAAGGATTTCTAGCAAAGAACTAAAATTCTACAGGTGAAAACTGAGCAGAAGCCTAGTTTCATGGTTTGGAACAATATGGTAGGCGGTAGGAGCAGGATAATGACTGGCCAGCATGGGGGCACCTAGGGATCACAAATGTTCTCCATTCCAAATCTAAAGTAACAAGTCATTCCAAGCCGCTTTTACTGTGAAGATAAGGATTCTGATACATTTCATGCCTGGGCAGGCTTGTTTCTAGAATCCATGGAACTTAGCATTTGTATGAAAGCTATGAATTATGTTCAAAGACTCTAGAAATCTTCCAGGAGTAGCCACATAAATACATTGGGGGAAAATAGAGAATTTTTGCTATGTATCTGACGCAATTTCCAAGGATGAATATGAGTTGCAAATATTCTATTTTTTCAGAGCAAACTTATATATCTATCAATCTTTAATAGTTTTATATATTACATTTTCATTAAAAATGACAACTGTTGATAAAAGGAGACAATACAATAACCTTGGAACTTTATTTTTCTGGAGATACCGCATCTCTCTCCAAGAAGTCTAATAACTGAACTTCAGTCTCAACAGTGAATATGGTCGGATTGTGGATCTCCATATGATGCTAAAACTATGAGATATAAAGTTAACTCTTTAAAGAAAATATGTACCACCCTTTTTAAACACTTAATATAGCCTTGTCTGAGGTCTAAAAGAGAAAATAAAAGGAAATCTCTATCATGTAATTGATGATCCTCTATGTTTTGCCTTTTTGAGTTGCAACATGATGTTTAAGTTAAAATATCAACTTTGGAATCAGAGCTTTTGAATCGTAGCTCTGTTACTAGTTTTGTGCCTTTAGACAGGTCACTTAACCTGTCAGAAACACAAATAGTAAATAGAGATGTTATCAAAATAAATGAGATAGTTTCCAAAACACCAGTGTTCCTGGCATATAGCTAATAATAACTGGTAGCTACAAATACTGTTTTACCCAATAGTTTCATTTATTTCATTCAGGATTTTCATTTATATCATCCCTCCTTTTATAGTAACTAGTTATTTACTTATGCATCATCTAAGAGAATGGCATTTTAAAATACAGTCAGCAGGAATTACATGACATTCAGTATCCAAATTTGGAGGTTAATACTGAATTTAAGATTTGACTTATATTTATTTGATATTGTGTGTGTCTGTGAGTGTGTTTGTATGTTTAGGGCGGTCTCAAATACTAACATTCTTCAAACAACAATAACAACAAATCTTTACTAAAATATTTAAGGTCTTTATTCATCGTTCTAATAATACAGTTCCTATAACCAATGCATCTCAGAAGGTGTATACTCAATAATGTATGTTGAAATGGAATTAAATACGTAAGAGCAAATGGGTGAGTGGTAGCCTATCAAAACTTTTTATCTCTGAGACCTAATGTTTTCTTCCTACTAAACAGTGGATCTTGGGTCTTTTAGACTAGCACTGTCCAATAGAACTTTTTGCAATGACGGTAATCTTCTATAAATCTGTGCTGTCCAATCTGGCAGCCACTAGCCACTTGTGGCTTTCGAGCCCTTGAAATGTGACGGGTGACTGAGGAACTAAAATTTAAACTTTATTTTAATTGATTAAAATTTAAATTTATTAGCAGTATATGGTTAGTGGGTGTTGTATGTGTATCATTCCAGTTCCTGAACATTATTATATGCTCTGAAGTATGCATTAAAAGCTAGGCATCAGGCAATAATTTTCTAAAATAAGATCTAAGATTAGCAGTCTAGTAATTATTAAATTTAGGTTAATATTAATATTTTTAATAGGTTTAGCAATATTAAAAATCATGAAAATATAACATTTGTACTTATTTATTCTTCTTTATTCAGACATACATAGATTTTAAACTTTCTCAAAGTCTGTAATTGCAAGTGATCCTTCAGCAGAAAGTTTTTGTTGTTTTTACTATTTGAAGACCTTGTTTTCTGGGCTTTTTAAATTTCAAACAGAAACCACTTCTCTTCTCTTTTTCCTGTTCTCTTCTCTTTCCTCCTCTGCCCACTCCTCATCTTCCCTTGTTTTGAACTAAGAGACCAGGGGATGTCTGGATAATAGAATGGCATAATAAACACTGTAAATACACCAAATGCCATATTGTTACTACATATGATTTAATAACATAATAATGGTTTTTTTCTAGATCTTCAGCTGGAGGGTTTACTTCATGTGCATCTAAATGGAAGCACAGTACAATGTTTTAAATTATTAATGGAAATTAGGTCTAGCAGCTCAAATTCTGCAAGGTTTAAAATTTAGGAGTGTAATTTGTTTTATGTTCCCTCAGCTTCTTCATGTTTAATATGAATAAGGTTGTTCTTTATTTTCTTACTTAACATTCACATTGATTTTATGAAAGCATTATATGGAATCAACCTAAGTACTAAGTATTAAAAAGCAGTATATATTTTTTAGAATAGAGAGATAATGCTATTATCAGAACATTAACTTTTGTATTTCTTCATTTTGCTCTGAAACTGAAACATTAACATTTCATTAACATTTACTGTGTTTCCTATTTACTTTTTTTTTTTTTTTCTGCTGGGTTCTAAAAATGATGCTCCATTTCTTTGTAACTTCTTATGCTGTACAAACTCCTTTTTTGTAATGACAGCTATAGCATGTGAAAAGTTTAGGACTTGAAGAGTGTTACATTAATGATTTCAGAATGGATTCATTCATACTCTGAAGCATAGAGAGTAGTGGTGTAGTCTGTTTGAAATGTATCCTTCAAACGGTGCAGTGAATTAGGATCCCAAACTTCCTTAGGTTTACTTAAATCATTCTCTTTCCAGATCCCCATGTAGAGTAATGAAAAACAAAAAAGAAAATTATATTCCTGTTACCCTAAGAATCTCTAATAAGTAATAAAATATTTAAAGCAAGGAATAGCAAAGGTATACAAAACATTAATGGTTACATAGCATGCACCAGGTGTCTTCTTAGTAAAAAAAATAATTAAGATAAAGGCAATAGTCTTACATCACTGATTGTTAGGTAATTGTAAAATGTGACCAACTGTTTTCAGAGTAGTAATAAAGTTTAAAGGAGAGAGTGTGTAAATCGGCCTAGAACACAAATTGAAGCTGCCAAAATAAGTGAGTCTGGAGAATGCTTTCTCTGGAGAAGGAAGGCAGCATTCTGGGAGAAACAATACTTAGACATAATTTGGAAGTATGATAAAACACAGTTCCTTGGGACTGTTTAAAAACCATGTAGACTAAGCAAGTATTGTATGGTTTCTTCAGTTATAAAGTGAAGCTAAATAAGTATTTCCACAATTTGCTAATGGGATGATGATATCAAAAGGCAAGATGGTTTAACTTCAACAGCATCAGACAAGCAGACTTGGCTAGAATGTTCATGACAAGAATATACATTTCTTTAAAATTCTAATTTTTCTTCACTGTTGCAGTGGTTTTCAAATTTATTTTTTCTCCACCAGCTATTTTTTTTTCCCCAGAAAGCAGTAGTTTGGAGCACTGTGCCCATCCTCAAATCCACCAAAGTCATGTAGCACCTCTGCAGATGGAGTAGAACTTTGTGGAACAGAATGCAAAGACCATTGCACTCTAAGATGGTTTAAGTAATATGTACAATTTCTGTAAATCTCCACTTGTGCAAAATTAAGGATTTTGTAAGAAAAGAAAATTTTTCACTGAAATATTATGGAAATTAATTAATTGAAGATATAAAGGTTTTTCATATATTAAATCATTAGTGACTTCTCACAATTGTTGATTTCTCTTTCCTTTCCTTACTTCCTCTACTTCCATTCCATTTTTCTTCCAAACCCATTTTCTTCACCATGTCTTCTTCCTTTTTCTCTTCTTTGACTTCTACTTTTCTTACCAACCTAATGCTGAGCAAGACTTGATTATTTTGCCTCCTGAGCTTAGGGTAGAGCTTAGACCTTTTTCTCATCAAGCAATAAATATAATTAACTAAAACCTTTAACTGTGTTTTTTCCTACTGAAGTTGGAATCTACTGTACTTTAAAGAAGAGAAAAATATCAGAAGGTTAAAAGATGAATTTCATATCTGAATGCCTCAGAATTTTAGAAGAGTGATGTGGGGATTTTTCAGAGCCTTTAAGAATAATAATGAGAGATTCTAATTATATTATTTATGCTTTAATTCTAGAAAAAAGAAAACTTAGAATAGCCTTTTAAAAATATTTTCTAAAGGAGCTAAAGAAAACTATATTCTGCTTAACCCATGTGCCAAGACAGTTTAATTTAGCCTAACTCTTTTCCACAGCCTTCCACTGAATAAAGTAGTATCACATAAACATTCTATTCACTTGATTTATGACTTGTGCCAGTTTGAATGTTTTATGTCCCCCCAAATGCCATTATCTTTTATGCAATCTTGTGGGGCAGACATTTTAGTGCTGATTAGATTGGAATTCTTTGAGCGTTTCCATGGAGATGTGCCCCACCCAACTGTAGGTGATAACTGATGAGATACTCCCATGGAGGTGTGGCCCCACCCATTTAGGGTGGGCCTTGATCATTGGCGCTATATAAATGAGCTGACAGGCAGAGGGAACTCAGTGCAGCTGTGAGTGACATTTTGAAGAGGAGCTACAGCCAAGAGGGACACTTTGAAGAAAGCACAGGAGCTGCAGATGAGAGACAGTTTGAAGATGGCTGTTGAAAGCAGACTCTTGCTCCAGTGAAGCTAAGAGAGGACAAAAACCCTAAGTGCAACTAAGAGTGACATTTTTGAGGAACTGCAGCCCAGAGAGGAATGTCCTGGGAGAAAGCCATTTTGAAACCAGAACTTTGGAGCAGATGCCAGCCACGTGCCTTTCCCAGCTAACAGAGGTTTTCTGGACACCATTGGCCATCCTCCAGTGAAGGTACCCAATTGCTGATGTGTTACCTTGGACACTTTCTGGCCTTAAGACTATAACCATGTAACCAAATAAACCCCCTTTTATAAAAGCCAATCTATCTCTGGTGTTTTGCATTCCAGCAGCATTAGCAAACCAGAACAGATTTTGGTACCAGAGAGGTGGGGTGCTTTTGCTGCTGAGTTTGCAAATACCAAACATGTTGGAGTGGCTTTTTAAATGTATAAGGGGAATATTCTGGAAGAATTGTGAGGAGCTTGATAGAAAAGGCCTAAACTGCTTTGAAGAGACTATGGAAATATGGACTCTAAAGATATCTCTGATGAGGCCTTGAACAGAAATGATGAATGTGTTGTTGCAAACTGGAAGAGAGGTGATCCTTGTTTTAAACTGGCAGAGAATTTGGCAAAATTGAGTCCTGGTGTCAAATGGAAGGAAGAATTTGAAAGCGACAACCTGGAATACTTAGCTGAGGAGATCTCCAGACTACTTGTGGAGGATGTACCCTGGCTTCTCCTTGCAGCTTATAGTAAAATGCAAGCAGAGAGAGATAAACTTATAACTGAATTCTTGGGTTCAAAGAAACCAGAAGCTGATGGCTTGGAAAATTATGAGCTTCCAGGGGATGGAATCCCAGAAGCTACAGCCCAATGTGAGGATGTAACCAAACATGGAACCCAGCTGCCATTTCAGTACAAGCCAAGATTGGAAAAGGAGTTAAGCAGAAAGGATTTGTGGGAAGTCCTATTGTCTGATGGCTTTGACCCCTGTGTGCTTCATGCAAAGCCAACAGAATTTTTGCGAGATCTTTATAGACAGAGCCATTGCTAGTCTGGACTGGAGGAGACAGACAAGGAACAAATTGAAGGAAAAATGTCTTCAAAGACAGAGCTGTGGTGGTTGAGGTCTGGAGTCAAGAGGCCGTGGGCTGGGAGAGCGGAGTGGCCCACACACTTGGAAAGGGTGAGTTTGCCCTGGAGGTCAAGGGTGGGCATTCCACCTTGATGCTCTGGAAGAGTTTTGCCACCCTAGGTCCCAAAGAGGGTGGAGCACATTCCCAGGGAATTGGGGACAGCCTGGCTGCCACCACACAGTTCTGAAGGGGTTGAGAATGTGCCCTGGAGATGGAAGGGAATCCGGGAGCTGCCCCGATGTTTGAGGAGGGTGGAGCCGAGAAGGTGGTCTCCCCAATGTGTGGATATGTTGGAGCACTCACCTAACCATTTGGAGAGGGAAGGGCTGCCAAAAAGGCTCTTAGGAAGGGTTAGACTCCTGCTCTCTGAAGCCCCAAGGATGCAATGTCATTCTGTAAATGACTCTCAGACTTTGAAATCTAATGGATTTGTCCTGCAGGTTTTAGAAACTGTTTTGGTCCTATTAACCCTGTTTCCCTTTCAGTTTCTCCTTATGGCAATGGGAATGTTTATCCTTTGAATGTCACTCCTTTGTATATTGGAAGCACATAACTTGTTCTAAGTTCACAGATCCACAGCTAAAGGAAAATTATGCCTGAGGACTGACCATGCCTATAATTGATTTTGATGGAATCTTGTACTTAACTGTTGTTACTGAAATGATTTAAGTTTCTGTGATATTGTGATGGGACTAATGTATTTTGTATATGGAAAGATAATGTCATTTTGTGCCAGTTTGAATGTATTATGTCCCCCCAAATGCCATTATCTTTGATGCAATCTTGCGGGGCAGACATTTTAGTGCTGATTAGACTGGAATTCTTTGAGTGTTTCCATGGAGATGTGCCCCACCCAACTGTAGGTGATAACTCTGATGAGATATTCCCATGGAGGCATGACCCCACCCATTCAGGGTGGGCCTTGGTCAGTGGAGCTATATAAATGAGCTGACAGGCAGAGGGAACTCAGTGCAGCTGTGAGTGACATTTTGAAGAGGAGCTACAGCCAAGAGGGACACTTTGAAGAAAGCACAGGAGCTGCAGATGAGAGACAGTTTGAAGATGGCTGTCGAAAGCAGCCTCTTGCTCCAGAGAAGCTAAGAGAGGACAAATACCCCAAGTGCATCCAAGAGTGACATTTTTGAGGAACTGCAGCCTAGAGAGGAACGTTCTGGGGGAAAGCCATTTTGAAACCAGAACTTTGGAGCAGACACTGGCCACGTGCCTCTCCCAGCTAACAGAGGTTTTCTGGACACCATTGGCCATCCTCCAGTGAAGGTACCCAATTGCTGATGTGTTACCTTGGACACTTTATGGTCTTAACACTGTAACCATGTAACCAAATAAACCCCCTTTTATAAAAGCCAATCCATCTCTGGTGTTTTGCATTCCGGCAGCATTAGCAAACCAGAACATGACTACAGGAACAATTTTATATGTTATATCTCTGACACACTTTTTCAAACTTGACTAATTCTGGGGAAAATTTATCATCATCATCATCATCATCATTATCAACATCATTACCACCACCGTCTTCACCATCATAGCAACAACAGCTAAATTTTATACGTATTACCTCATTTATTTGCATGTTACCACATTTGATCTCTACATTGTAGAAATAGAAATTTGGACTTCGGTGTTTAGTGGTTAAATAACATGCCCAATAAAACAGAAGCCAATAAGTATAAGAACTATAAAGTCTCTAAATGCCATGCACGTAAGTAAAATCCCATAGTTTTTTATGGACTCAAATCTGCAAAAATTTTAAAAACTATACCAAATTATTAATAGTGTTTTTTACTTATGGTGGTATTGTTATAGATATGGTCTTACTATAGTTATTTTGTGTGTCTGTTATAATGGAATACATAAGCCTCCTAAATTCAGCAGGTTTTTTCCTTATAATGATTTTTCAAAAATAGTGTAGGTTGAGAGCAGAAAAAGAATGTTCACCACATCAAAATTAAAAGCAATGACTTTTAAATATATTTCATTCCTAATTAAATTGCTATTTAGAGTAAATGTTTTTATGTTTTCTTTATTCTTGTTTTATAAGGATCTAACAATTGATCATTCATTTTTAATTCTATGTTTCAGAGTTTCTGGTGAGATCCATATTTCATTGCTTCTGTAATATACACAGTATTATCACCTAGTCATACAATGCATTGATCTTACTTCACTTCAGTTTGATACTAGTCTAATGACATACAGATGTTGCTTTGTTTCCTTCTTTCATTCCAACTCTCTCACAATGGAAACAAAGTGGAGGTGGGAGGGGGGAGCTAACAGATGTATGTAAATTAGTTGAGAGTCTTTGTGTTTAAATAACATACTAAAAGTATCTAATATTTAACCAAAAATGGTCAAGCATTTAATTAATTGTTACTATGGTAAGATTCAGACCTTGTTAGAGGTGGTTAGTGGAGCAGTGTAAGTCTATGTGGGTACCTTCTGGTAGAGCTTTTTACAATGTTCAGTTCACTGTAATACAGTGCTTGATGTAGATCAACCTGATGGCATCCTATGTAGAAAACAAAGGTGTACAGTTAATTCAAGTAAGATATGGTCTCTAATACTCCTGTAGTTCAATTTAGGGAAGGAGACATATAGTTTCCTAATAATTTTCCCGAAAAACAAATAGTGTGAAAATGGTATACAAGAGAAAATGTTGCAAAATATCGGTGTGGGAAAGAGTGAAAGTGATTCTTATCTCTAGACCTGGAAAAACAGCATTGTAAGAGATTAGCTTTGACTGTTTTTTGAAGACAGATGAAATTGTTGTGTATATCTTTTTCTTTAGGATTATTATCATAATGATGTAAACAACTTTCACCAAAGGAACTAATGCTTTACATTCTGTTGGAGATAAAACAAATACTACAGCCTAAAAGTTTATATTAGATGATAAATAGAAAAAGTAAAGGAAGTACAACCCAAAGAATGCTAGTTGACATCAGTCACCATAAATGTCATTAGAATCAAGTAAATCTCCAAAAGGCTACTCTGCTACAGTGACTCCCATATTATGATGAGCAAATTCTATGTTTTGATAGCTTTTGGAAAGTCATTAAACATATAAATTTGAATTTCAGTGGCAAACATAAAAAATCATGCAGATTTATTAATGACTGTCATATTACTAAGTCTTACCAAGTTGATTTATATCTACAGAATTTATGGAAACTAACACGTACATCTTGGAGGCTGCTGTACATGCAACAATTGAACACTTTAGGGCAGCTCCCAAATGAGAAGTTCCCTTTACTGCTTCATTAATATAATTGGAACTAGGACTTATTTAGCTCTGGCCAAATGATTTCAAAGGAGCTGATTATTTTGTGAGCCCCTTGGAAAAGCACTTCAAAGCTAAAGAGACATGCACAAAGAACACAACTACCAATGCAGTTGAAATTTCTTACAAATAAGAAAATTAAATTTTGATAGTAACAAGGTAGTTGCTGATACCCTGTTTTCTCTAATTAGTAGTCCTGTTTGTTTCATATTTTTTTTCTTTTACTTTACTGCCTATGAGGGTAGGGCCTAGTGAATGGGTCATCAGCATAATATGTAAAGAGAAGAAGGGTATTTTTTTGTTTGCACATTAAATTAATGTTCTATGATATGAATATGTAATAGATCAATCTTGATTTGAGGGCCAAGGGTTGTTCCAAAGTAATGTATAGCAGATGATGCATAGCATTCCACAGATGCCCTGAAACTTGCTTATACAAGAGAATATTCAATCCATTCTTTTACAGTTTTATCCATTTATTATTTTTTTTGGTGTGTGTGTGTGTGTGTGTGTGTGTGTATGTATAGAGAGAGTCTTATTGTCTGTGTGTATATATGTATACAGAAATTTTAATCTCTGTTTCTCCCTTTCATTTTTTCCTACTGTGTATTATTCTAAAATATATTTAAAGTAGTATACACACATATGCATCTACACTATAATAATTTTATATATATATATATACATATATATATATATATATATATGTATGTATGTATTTAGAGTTAGAAAATTACGGAAAGTATATTGGAGGGGACAACTAACCTTACCTGTGAGGACAAAATAGAATCTACATCTCATTTTGTTAATGAGAACTTAAGTAGAAGTTCACCGGTAGATAATGGGAGAAAATTTTGTTTTAGAGATGTAGCATATTTAAAAGACAAGGGAGTATATGTAATGGACCAGCATGGTCTTGATAGGAGAAAAAGCAGAGGTTGAATTGAGGGAAGTGGTAGGATATTGTACTGGGGAAATAGGCTGCTAGCAAGTTGCAAAATATATTGTTTGTACATAGACAGGAAACTATACTCTTAATTTATCCTACAACTTTTTGGAATTAATAAAAATTGTAAGTAGAAAAGTTGCAAGAATTCTACACAGTATGAGAATTGTTCTATTAATTTCTTTATTAATTTATTCAACAATTTATTAATTCAACAAATTTATTTTGAGTCTGCTATATGAATTAGACATTGGTTTGGGTAATATAGATTCTGTTGTCAGCCAAGACATAGAAGGTCTTAGGAAGCAGAGTAAGAAAGACAGCACACACACACACACACACACACACACACACACACACACACTCCACTTCCAATCTGGCCATCCTACCTGTCCAAGAAAGGAAGGCAAAGAAAAATTCTCAGAGATTTAGATTATTTTCGAAGAATACTTCTTACAGTCTGGTTAATTTATGCACTGTGTAACCAAGTAAAGTTGGGGTTGAGGTCAAATTGTCCTTGGCTTTTTTATTTTCTTAAAATGCATACAAATGCCAAGTAGGAAAGAATAGAGAGGAAAAGTAAGTTTGCTTCTTATCTGTATTTCCAGTCCATCCATCTCCCCATATTGGATGCAATCTCTGTTACTAGTTTTTTTCCTAATTAGTTCATATTCTTTTTAAATAAAATTGTAAATACACCTATTATAATTTATATATAAAATAATGTGAAGCTTGGATTTTCTGATGTTAACATTTTGGAGATCATAGATGGCCTCCTTATTTACCTTCTTCACAGTATTCCTTTTTGTAGCTAAGTTCTATTTTGTTCTATGGATGGACATTTCAAATGTTTCCTATCTTTTGCTCTTAATATTAGATTTAAAATGTTCATAACACGAGTGATTTCATCTCACATATAATTGAGGATAATTTCATAATTTCCATCTTGTTAAGCCTCCTTTATATACTCCTGGCTCTTTACTTTCCATTGATCACCTCACTGCCAGGAATGAAGAAGGAAATTCCTCATTTTTCAATTTGTACAACAGAAAGGAAATACAAATGACTTTTAAATATGTGAAAAGAAAGATGTTTAACCACAATCATAATCATGGACAAAAAAACCACTTACCAAATCTGCCACCCCGAGGACATCTGTCCCCAAACAATCTACCTTCCTTCTATAAAAAAATAAATGAGCTATCTGTGCTTCTAACCAGAATTTTCTCCTCCATTTGTCTAATGAATCCAGTCCTCTGCCAATCCAGGGACTAAGTTATGGCAATAATCCTCTCTCCTTTTTGCAGCACTAATCTTCCTTCTCTTAACGTTTTCTTCAGAATACAAATTTTAAGAACGATTTCTTGACTTCAAGTCACCCTTCAACCTCGTCCCCATTTCTCTATTATGTAAAGCACAAGCGAAACTATTCTCTAACTCCACTGCTTCACCCCCATTTTCTCTTCAACCCACTCTAATTAGGATTTTATCTCTATTACTAATCTGAAACATTTTATAAGCCAGTAGTAACCTTCAATTCACCAAAAACAAATGGCCTGTGCTTATAATGTTTAGAAACAGTTGTTCCCTCCCTCATTCAAGCAACAACAACAACAACAAAAACAAACAAACAAACAAAAAACTTTTATTTACCTCAGCTCTCAGGACATAATATTATCATGTTTTTTCCTCAACTTTTTGCCACCCATTCTCAGTTTCCTATTTTTTTCTTCCCTGTCCTCTTAATGTTTTCTTCCTTGCCCTCTAAATCAATATTCCAGGCTTCTGTGCATGCCTTTTCTTCTCTTTGGTATACTCCCTCTTTTGATGATCCCATCTGCTTCTATAATTTACGTATCTATCCTCTGTACTAATCACTCATATGCCCAGCCATCTATTTTGCATCACCACTTGAATGTGTAATAAGCATTTTAAAGTTACCATGAATAAAATTGCCTATTATTTCTCCCTACAAAGCCCATCTTAAAAATGGAGCCACATGTTTTCTAGACAAAAATATCAGTAATATCCTAAACTCCTTTTTTATGCCCATAGATCATGTTCAATTTGTCATCATATTCTGACTGTACTACATTTTAAGTATATTATAAATCCAACCAATTTTGTTGCTAACATCCCATTCCAAATCAAAATGTTTGTTCCTGGATTGATGGTATGACCTTCTAACCCATCTTCCTGCTTCAACTCTTGTCTTCTTGTAATCTTTTCTGCCAAAGGAGCCCTAGAGATCCATTTAAAATCACAGCCTGACTGAAAGCCCTCATAAATACTTCTGTCTTGTAAAAAAATAAACTCTTTGTTGTGCCCTATTAGTCCCTACCTGGCCTAATATTTGGCTATACATGTAATTTCATCTCCTATGTCTCTATGTATTGCTTATTTGTGTCAAATACACTGAACTCCTTATTGATTCTTGAAGAAGTAAATCTCATTCTATTCCCATAGCATGGATGCTCTGCTTCAGTACTGGCTCATTTCTTCATTCGTCTCTCTGCTCAAAAGTCTCCCCAAAAAAGACTTCTCTCACCACCTTTTCTCAAACAGCAACCCCCCCAGCATTCTCAATTGTTTTATTCTTATCTTGCTTTTCTTTACTTCTTATCAATATATATGATATGAAGAAATATAGTTGCCTCCTCTGCTTTTAGTAAAATGTATGATGGTATGAATTTTATGTTTTTTTCCACAGGTACTTAAGACCAGAATGATAATTGGTTAAGAAATATTTATTAAATAAATGCACTTATTAGTTAATATTGATTAAGTTTCAAGGGTAAGAGATGCACGGTCAAAGAAATTGTGCAATTTATATTTCAATAATTATTGCCAATTTTTCATAATTAGAAATTGTAGCACTTTTATTTGTACTATAAATATAAGAGTAGGACTCATCCTCCATTTTATGATCCTATGGATCTTTCCCTTCTTTGCTGAACTCATGAGTAAAAAAGTTTTCTCATGAATGAAGCATATTTTATATCTTTACACAGTTGTCTATTTCCTTTGCTTTGTCCAATTTTGTATTTCAATGTGTTTTTATTTCCATATTGACTTGAAGAGCTTTACATTAGTTCTTTATAATAAGGCATAAATATTTTCTCCTTGATTTTTGAAAATTGAAAAAAAACTATTTTGAGGTACAATGTAATTAGAATGAAATTCATCACTTAAAGTGTATAGATTGTGTACAGGTTTGTGTAAAATGTGTAGGTTTGACAAAAGTATACATCTGAATAACAACCCCTGGAATGACAATATCAGCCCCAAATGTCCTGTCACTGATATAAGAATTTCCATACAAACTTTATTCATAGTCCAAAAACTAGGAAATAAAACCCAAATATTCAGCAACTGAAATGTCTGTGAATATATTGATTTTTTCTTAATTATGCATCTCATTTCCCTTCTTATTTGCAAGATTCTTAATTTTTTTGTGTTCTTGAGATTGTGAATAAGAGTGCATAGAGGTTGAATTAGATATTATACATAGGCAAACATTATGCATGTATGTATGAGTGTGTGTGTAATATGATTACTTAAAGGGGCTTCTCTGTCTTTCTGGCAAGATTTCCATGACTATAGAAATAAAAGTTGTACAAGATTGTCATCTATAGTATTGCTAGCTTAAAAATAACCTAAGATTTTAGAATAAGGAAGTATATATCTCATATACACACTGATTCCATTTTAAAATAAATCTGTATCTATTGATGTGGAAATATGTCCAAATTATTAGAGCAAGAGGCCTTTTCTGTGTAGGTCTGAAAAACATCATTATTTAAGTATGTATATGCATGAATGTACACAGAAGAATTACTGACTGGATCAGCAGAAGGTTTTCAATATTCTTTACCTCTGGGAATGGAAATGTATGGGTGCCTGTGGGAGACTATTTGTTTCTTAAATACATAGCTGAAATTTAAAAATCATTAGCTATTAAATGTGTTATCTAATAAATATGTTAGCTATTAAATATGCTAAATTTTGAAAGTGTTACCTATAGAATCTGCCAAAAGAGCTATGTATGATATATAAACTTTTGATGACTTGTGACAAAATGAGAAACAGATATATAAAAGGAGTCATCACCAGAGAAGAGGGCACAGCTTCAACAATAGTCCGAAAAGAAGATGCGCTATCAATGAACGAGCTAAGAAGAAAACGAAGACTTCAGGAAGAGAAATGCCAAGTAGTGAAGAAAGAAAACATTAGAGATCCACATTTGTAAGTCCAGAAAAGAGCATAGCCTAACAGCTTACAACTCCATGGGAAAATGATGATTATACCCAGTAATGCCAGTGGGAAGATTCTTGTTAATGTGGACTTCTTTTCAAATGACAAGAATCATGTCATGTAAATTACATTGCTTTTCATCTCTAATACTTTATACATGAACATGTTTCATGTGTTTTTTTCTAATAAAAAAGAAAACACTATTTGTTTTTATTAGAGAAGTTGTGGGTTTATAGAACAATAATGCATAAAATGCAGGATTCCCATATTACCCCCTATTATTAACACCTTGCATTGGTGTGGTACATTTGTTACAATTGATGAAAGCACATTTTTATAATTGTACTATTAACTATAGCCTATGGTTTAATTTACTGTTCACTGTTTATGTTATGCAGTTCCATGGATTTAATTTAATTTTTTTTCTGGTACCATATATAAAACCTAAAATTTCCCCTTTAACTACATTAAAATTTATAATTCACTGCTATTTATTACATTCACAGTGTTGTGTTACCATCACCACCATCCGTCAAATATATGCCTAAGTAGTTTTATTGTTTTAAATGATGTAAACATACAGTAAAAAGAAATACAGTGGCATTTTTTTGTTGTTGTTTTGAGATACATGTTCTTTATCATGTATATTCTTCATTCAGGGACATGTTAAATAAATCAGTAATGGAGTTAGACTCTGGGGAGAAGGTAATCTAAATGCTAGTATTTTTATTTGAATTATTTCTAAGATGCCTGAATTTCATTTGCAGCTTGCTACTATTTAAATAACATTTATTTAAATAACATTTATTTAAATATTAAAACTAATATAATAATATTATAATAATTCAGAGAAATAAAAAAAGTAAACTAATATTTCTCTAGAGATTTCTACTGTTAAACCTTTGGAGAACTTTCTTCCAGGTGCATTAGCTGGGGCTGTAATGGCTGGGGTTGGCTGGGATAGTCAGAGTCAGGTGGAGAGAAATAAGCTCCACCCTTTAATGGGAGGGGTGACATGTGTGTACCAGGGTAGAGGAATTTTCCATCATCATCTTTACAGATGATCTACCATACAATTACTACCATGTGTCCTATTGATTTACCTTTAGACTTTCCCAGTTTTTCATTATTCCAATTCTGTATCTTGAAAGATGTACCCATATACAATAATATGTTTAATATAAGATAAATTCCTAAATGTGCACAGACTGCCCAAATGGTCTCCAGAAAGATTTATGCTGTCATCAAGAGGGTGCCTGAATTTCCAAAACCTTGCTCTCTATCAAAATCCATTGTCCCCTTCCAGAGTATACAGTTAGTTGAGAGATAGTTCTCAAGCCAGGATGATATTTCCCATCCCCCCCACACAGCTTGTGATGAGACGTGCAAGAAGACCTCAGTGGAATAGTAATGGAAATGAAGGGGGCCATTTATGGAGGAGGAATTTACGCAGCTGTAGTGAGGTGTAATTTATAAATAGTGCAATTCACTCATAAATAAACAATTTAATGATTTGTAATAAATATATAGGGATGTGTAACCATAACCATAATCCAGGTTTAGAATATTTCCATCATCCCAAATGGTCTGTCATACTCTTTTCCTTTAATCCTTACTGTGACACCCAGAACAAAGCAGACACTGATCTGTTTTCTGTCTGTATAGATTTCCCTTTTCTGCAGATTTCATATAAATTGAATCATACAGTGTGTATTTTTTAGCTGGTTTCTTTCACCTATTATAATGTTTTTGAGGTTAATACATGTTGTAGCATGTGTCTGTAGTTCATTCTTATTTCTTCCTTAATGGTATTCCATTGTAAAAAATATACTGCATTTTATTTATTCATTCACCTGTTGATGGGCAATCTGTATGATTGTAATTAAACAGTTAATGTTCAGCTCCAAACTGTATAATGACATAAAAGTCATTTGGCTACAGAAATATGTTTTACTTTATTTAGATAAGTTGTCTGTAACCATTTCATTCAATTTAACTACCTGCAAGTAATTTATATCTCATAAATAGCCATCCCACAACATTAGTAAAGCATTCAGTAAAATATATTAACAAAAATATATGGAATTCAAATTTACTTTAAGTTAATATTCCTTTTTATTTCTCTATTAAAATCTTAAACAAAATGGTTCAATATGTCATGCACCTTCAATATTTACATAATTGTTAAAAATTAGGAATATTTGAAGGTGTTTAAAAATATTTGATGTAATGAACCTAATTCTAACCACATAAAACATGTTAAATGCATTCCTAATAGCATTTTCAACTTATATTGAATACTGTAGTAGTTAATCATCTGTTACAAAAAAGTTTTACTTTTTAACCTTTGTAAAATATACTGTAGAATATAGCAGCTGTTTGATCTTTCAATTTGTATACTTGACTTCATAGATAATATACATTAGTATTATCAAATCTGATAAGAAAAAAAGGTCATGTTCAGACACTAACAGTTTTCTTTATGGCCTTCAATTTCAACAAATGGAAACTGTCCAAGAATTGTTTAAATAGAATGTAAATCATATTACCCATAGCAGATCAATCAAATACCAGGCTCACCCCTGTGGATTTTATATCCATAACATGTAACTCTATATTTCTGTCCCATATTTCCTAAATCACAAAATGGACAAGGAGGATTACATTTACACTTTAGTTTTCAAGTTCTTTATAATTGAAAGTTCTCTGACTGACACAATTGCACTGAGATCAGAGATAGGAGTGCCTGTATTATGCATCCTATGCCTAGTTAAATAAAAAGGCAGCTTAATTTATGTTTTACTTTAAATTTTAAAGACATATTTTTAATTATTTGCTCAACATCTCTCTCCTTAACCTGAAAATATTGAGAATAGGGACTATATATTTGGTGCAAGACACCCTGGACATGTCTCACTTGAGTAGTTACATGCCCCTTATTTGCCAGGTTCTGTGGGTTTTCTTCAGTAGGTTACCACTGCAGTAAAAATACAAAGATTGACCTTTTGTTTATTCAGAACTAACATAGTTACCTAGACATTCTGGAGATGGAAATTACCCTCCCCTCCAGGGCTGTGGTAGGTACTCTGAACTGTTTTTTTGTTTGTTTGTTTGTTTGTTTGTTTACCTTCTGTAACCTTCAAATATCTCTGAGGCAAAGAATCTTCTGTCAAAAACAGATGTAGACAAATGGATAGAATCAGTTTCCTCTTTTATCAAAAAAATGGTCACTTTTTCCTCTTATCCCCCCACTTGCATTTTCATAATCAGCTGCGATAAAAGGAAAAGAGGAAAATAAGGCAGTTTTACAATTTATTAGAACTCATATACATCCTCTCTATCTTTTGACTGGCAAATAAAATCTTATTTTGATGAAGAGTTGTGTTTTAAGGAATACTTTTCCTGGAAAACTGTTGACAGCATTATTCCAACTGAAAAGCGGGTATAATGTCTAAAAGTTTGAGAACATACAGACCCCTTTACAATAACATGTTCACTGATAATCTTTAAAATTTGTATAGGGGCATCCCAGTATCTTCTCTGATTACATACTTTGACATTAAAGAACTTCAAGCTTTATAGATGCTAACTCTCTCCTGGACATTCATGATCTTTAAAATTGACTCACATCTAGACCCAGACCTTGATGCTAATTCTTCTTTGACATAAGATTTTCCGGGTCACAAATCCCTACCATTTTGCAGTTGGTGATTTTGGTGAGAAACCCTTTAGTTATCCCTCAATTTAAAACTTTTTCCTTAAATATATTTTATAAAAGTTTACTGAACCCTGAATGGCTGTGCCGTGTGAGTATGTGTGAACCAGCAGTAGCCAAGAACTTCTAGGGATTGCAGTTCAGTTTTGCATTATCTGGATACCCATGATTTCACTAAGATGACACAAACTTGCTATTGTGCTCTAGTGGGTGAAAGAAACAAATGTTAAGTCAATAACAGAAAGATACTTGGAAATTTACCAATTTTTGGAGCTTAAAAGCATGCTTATAAATAGCTCATGAGTTAAATAAAACAGCAGGGAAACTAGACAATGTTTGGAACTGAATGAATATGAGAATACAACATATCAAAATGTGTGGGGTGCAGGTAACAGTGACTTGAGGGAAATTTATAACCTGAAGTGCATGTATTAGGGGGGAAAAACCTTTCAATAGCAGTTTACTAGGCTTCCATCTCAAGAAAGTAGAATTAAGAAGAGCAAATTAAAATCAAAGAAAGTAGAAGAAAATATATCTAAGAACAAAAATAAAATAGAAAGCAAACATAAAATTAAGTCAAAAGTTGTTTTTGAAAGAGGAATAGACATGATAAATCTTGATCTACATTGATTTGAAAAATGTGAACATAGAAATTTTCAATACCCAGAGTGATAAAAGGAGCACAATTTCAAGCCCTTTTCACATTAAAAGGATAATATAAGAGGATTATGAACTTCATGTCAATAAATATGAAAATCCAGGTAAAATTATAAATGTCTTGAAAGAAACATCTTACCAAAACTGATAGAAGAAATAAAAATAAGATTAATCTCACATCTGTTGAATTTTTAGTTAAAAACCATCCCACAAAGAAACTACAAACATTTAAAGAAGTTTTAATACAAATCTTAACCAGTATAACTCTGATAACAAATCTGAGAAGAATGTTACACAGATGAGAAAATTAAAGAATAATATCTCCCATGGACATAAATGCAAGAACTCATAAACAAAATAGCATATTGAATTCAGTCACAATAAATGAGATTTATATATATAACATCATTTGTTATATAATATATATAATCTCATTTGTTATATAATTCCTATATAATAAATGAGATTTATTCCTGGAATGAAATGCTTGTGTATTATTTTAAAAATAAATTTATCCATAAAAACAAAATATGGTATAAAAACCATATAATTATCAAAAAATAAAAATAGTTTAATTAAATTAAACAGCCACTTATTAAAATATACTCAGCAAACTAGAAATAGAAGGAAGCATTCTCAATCACAAGAATGAAATCTACAAAACACATCCTATTTGAGTTTGAAATATTAATTGCTTGCCTCCTAAGGTCTGGAACAAGACAAAGTTGTCCAGAAAATAAATGAATATTCAATCAGGAAAGCAAACTATTGTGAGGTATGAAAGAAATGATTTAATATAGGAATTAGATCTTACACAATTGTTGGAAGAGTTGTAGAAGTGAAGGTCTTAAAGGGAAAGTTGGAAATTTAAAGGTATCAACAACCTATCAATCTGAGAAGGCAAGCAAATCCAGTCACTAAAGTGGAGCCCTTAAAGGGGGAGCTGAAAGACAAGTATAGAGAAAGCTGTTCCCTCTGAGAGCTCATAGCTAAGTGTCTGGTGTTTTGTCAGGGAATGATTTTTAAGTAGGCCCAGTTAAGAAGATCTGAGCACAGAATGGTAGAGTTGAAGGCAAGCTGGAATCTGTGGATCATCTCTGCCCCTGTCTCTGGATATTACATGTCAACATACAAGCTATTCCTTCTTGTCTGCCTCCCAAATCTCAAGCTACTTCTTTTACCAAATACAATGTGAAACAATACAGGGAAGTGGATCCTGGGAAATGTAATTTTAGATTAACAATACAAGGATTGAAAATAGGTTGATCCAGTCTAGAGACTGATTTCATTATATAACCTTTCAAACTATTTTTCTTCTTAAACTGCACAAATGAATACTTGATTTATAAAAATGTTTAATAAATCCAATTATAAGTAACATCTTCAAGATATCACAAAAACTTTTCTAACCATTAACATACTTAGAATAAGGAAATATCATTGAGACAAATAGTGGATATAGATTATTGGAGGCCAGGGATGGATAGTGGAAGGGAGCTGTTGCCATGGATGTAGAGTTTCTGTTTGAGGGGATGAAAAAAATTGGGGTAATGGAAATTGATGATGGTAACACAATAACTGTGAATGTAATTAACACTGCTAATTATATGCTTCAGAGTGGTTGAAATGGGGAATTGCATGTTGTATGTTAATACAATAAAACTTAAATAAAAGGAGTACTCAGATACAAGGCAGATCTTTTGAAAAGAAAAATTTTATTAGCTTACTCAAATATAATAATAATTGCAGCACTTAAAAAATATACTGAAAGAGAGGAGGGGCAGGATGGCAGCTTATAGAGGAGTGGAATTTAGTTAGTTCCCTGGAGCAACTAATAAATAACCAGGAACAACTAGTAAATAATCTGGAACAACTGCTGGCGGACAACCGTGACTGTCTACATATTGTATATCAACCTGGATTGGGTGGAATGGCTAAGATCACAGCATAAAATCTGTAAGTAAAAACTGCAGAACTATGCCAGGAGTCCCCTCCCCCCATGGCAGGCTGAGCTGCAAGCCCTCACTATAGGAGAAACCAGCATTCCCAGAGTCACCGAATATAGCTCAACCTAGCTCCAACTTGGGTTTTAACTAACAAATGTGGACTGCTGAATACAAGCTACAAACATGGACAAGACCCCTAAAAAGCAGACAGAGGCTTTTAGAGATGACTGACCTTAAAGTGCCAGAAAGACCAGGGGCTCTCTCTGATTGATGGGCGAAACTGGGGAGGGGAGCATGGACTGGCTCTGAAAAGGGACTTTATTTTCCTTTCTCTCCTTCTCAACCTCAGTGGTTCAGTGGAGAGAGCCTTGCCCATTTTCAATTCACAGTGCTCTGACAAAGACAGGGGTGGAGAAAACAGAAGCAGTAATTCAAATGCAGAAGATAACTCCCTAGGGGATGTATCTTCCCTAAGAGGAAGGAGGTGGGGCCCAGTTCTAGGGACAGCCTTCCCTTCAGAACTCAGACCCAAGACTCTGGGGGAAAAGAACCAAAACAGAAACTAAAGGGGTCACACCTCCTTACACCAGTCAGGAGTGACAGGCTGAAAGGCGGCACCTGCTGGGTAGGTTACAAAAAGCACAATGGCTAGATCCCTCACAGGAAAGTCTGTCAATTTAAGATAAACCCTGAATATAACCTCATTCTGAGGCCTGAACCCATTCTGGTCCAGGAAGGTCTGATAGGGGTAACCAAGGAAACCAGATACCTAGACAACAGAAGACTACAAATTACAATTGGAAAAACAAAGCTATGGCCCAGTCAAAGGAATAAACTTACACCTAAATTAAGATACAGTTGATATATTGTTTGACTTTAATGAAACAAACAAAGATTTTCAAAGAAATATGCTAAATCAACACAAAAACCAAATCAACGAGGTCAGGGAAGATATGGCAAAAGAGATGAAGGCTATAAAGAAAACACTGGGTGAACATAAGGTAGAAATTGAAAGGTTGATAAAGCTACTGGCAGAATCTATAGAAATGAAAGGTACAACACAAGAGATGAAAAACACAATGGAGACATGTAACAGCAGACCTCAAGAGGCAGAAGAAAACAATCAGAAACTGGAGAACAAGATACCTGAAGATACCTGTAATCCTACACACAAAAGAACAGATAAGGAAAAGAATGTAAAAATATGAGCAACATCTCAGGGAATTGGATGACAACATGAAGTACATGAATGCATGTGTCATGGGTGTCCCAAAAGGAGAAGAGAAGGGAAAAGGGGCAGAAACAATAATAGAGGAAATGATCAATGAAAATTTCCCATCTCTTATGAATGACATAAAATTACAGATCCAAGAAGTGCAGCATACCCCAAACAGAATAGATCTGAATAGGCCTACACCAAGACACTTAATAATCAGATTATCAAACATCAAAGACAAAGAGAATCTTGAAAGCAGCCAGAGAAAAGCAATCCATCCCAAGACTTGGTAAGACTATGTGTGGATTTCTCAGCAGAAACCATGGAGGCAGGAAGGGAGTGGTTTGATATATTTAAGATTCTGAAGGAGAAAAACCACCAATCAAGAATCCTATATCCAGCAAAACTGTCCTTCAAATATGAGGGAGAGTTTAAAATATTCTCTGACAAACAGACAATGAGAGAGTTTGTGTACAAGATACCTGCTCTACAGGAAATACTAAAGGGAGCACTACAGACAGACAGGAAAAGACAGAAGTGAGAGGTTTGGAACACAATTTTGGGTGATGGTAGCACAGCAATGTAAGTACACTGAACAAAGATGACCATGAGTATGGTTGAAAGAGGAAGGTTAGGAGCATGTGGGACACCAGAAGGAAAGAGGAAAGATGAAGACTGGGACTGTATAGCTCAGTGAAACCTAGAGTGCTCAATAATTGTGACAAATTGTGAAAATATGTTTTTTCATGAGGGAGAACAAATGAATGTCAACCCTGCAAGGTGTTAAAAATAGGGAGGTATTGTGGGAAAAATATAATCAATGCAAACTAGAGACCATAATTAACAGAAACATTGTATTATGCTTCCTTTAATGTAACAAAGGCAATATACAAAAGCTAAATGCCTATAAGAGGGGGACATAAGGGAGGGGTATGGGACTTTTGGCATTGGTAATGTTGTCTGACTCTTTATTCTACTTTAATGCTATCTTTCTTTTTGTGGCTTCCTAGCTGACATATTTGTTTGTTTTTTCCTCTTTTTTATTTTTCTTTTGTCTCTCTACTCTCTTTGACTATTTCTCCTCCTTTGTGGAAGAAATGGAGATGTCCTCATGTAGATAGTGATTATGGTTGTGAATGCACAAATATGTGATTACTCAGGCAACCATCGATTGTTTACTTAGGACACAATGTATGGTGGGTGAACAAAGCCATCTTAAAACAACAACAAAAAAAATGGGTTGATGAAGAAACCTTGAGAGCACTATGTTGAGTGAAATAAGTCAAACACAAATGGACAAATATTGTATAGTCTCACTGATATGAACTCATTATAATAGGTAAACTCATAGACATGAAACATATTAACGGGATATAGAATGAGGCTAAAGAATGGGGAGTGGTTGCTTATTATGAACAGAATGTTTAACTAGGTTGAACTTCAGTGTTTGGAAATGGACAGAAGTGATGGTAGCATGTTACTGTGAGAATAACTAACAGTGCTGAATGGTGTGTGAATGTGGTGGAAAGGGGAAGCTTAGAGCCACATATGTCACTAGAAGGAAAGTTGGAGGCTAAAGTATGGGGATGTATAAAACAGTGAATCTTGTAGTGGACAATGTTCGTGATTAACTATACAAATATTAGAAATCTCTTTCATGAACTAGAAGACATGTATGACACTATAACTAGAAGTTAATAATAGAGGGGTATATAGAGAAAAAATCTACCTATCACAAACTATGTTCTACAGTTAGTAGTATTTTAACATTCTTTCATCAACATTAACAAATGTTCTATACTAATACCATGAGTCAATAATGGAGGGGTTGTGTTTAGGGGTATGGGAGGATTTGAGTTTTCTTTTTTGTCTTTATTTCTTTTCTGGAGTAATGAAAATGTTCTAAAAGTTGAAAAAAATATTAATTGTGGTGATTGATCACAGCATTATGATGATACTGTGGGCCATTGATTTTGCAGTTTGGATCTTTGGATCATTGTATGGTATGTGAACAATCAATAAAATTTAAAAAAATGTACTGAAAGAAATCTTGCTGAATGCCAACACAAAACACAAAAGATTAGCAAATAGTGAAGAGAGAAAATAATTTGAGAATAAATCCTGAGTTCTAACTTCTTGAGTCTAGCTAAAGCTTGCCAATTTTGTTGACACTAGAAGTAACCAACTTTTTTCCCCTTGATATTTTCTATTATATTCTTACTCTCAATTTCCTTAATTTCCATTCTGATATTTATTATTACTTTCTTCACATGCTTTTGGTTTAGTTTTCTGTCTTTTACCAGTCTTATGGTAGAACATCAGGTGAATCATTTGAGATACTTCCTATTTTTGTTCTAGGCATTTACAAATACAAATTTCTCTTTAAATGCTACCTTAGCTGCATCTTGTAAGTTTGAGTATGTTGTATTTTCATTTGCATTCAAGTCAACACATTTCCTAGTTTCCCTTGGATTTATTCTTTGACCTATTGATTATTTAGGAGTGCATTCTTTAAATTCAACATGTTTGTGGATTTCCCAAATATCATTGTGTTATTCATTTCTATTTTAATTTCATAGTATATGAGTATATACTTGCATGATTTCAATCCTTTCCAATGCATTGAGGCTTTTTTTATGGCCTAGCATATGATCTATCCAGGAGCAAGTTCCATGTGTACTTGAGAATAATGTATAATCTGTTGTTTGGTGGAGTGTTTCAGAGATATCTGTTAGGTCTTGCTGTTTTATAGTATTTTACAGGTCTTTTATTTTTTGTTATTGTTGTTGTCATAGATGATGATCTACATGATTGTTCTGTCCATATTAAAAAAAAACTCTCAATCAAAGAGAAAATAATATATATTTGTCAAGAGAATGAGTCAATTCTAAACAATGTGGTAATTTTTTCCTAAATGTTGTTAGCACATTACAGTTAATGGTTAATGGAGTAAAAAGCTATATTGTGTCTATGTCTGTGTGTGCAAAGCAAGAGAGCTGTGTATTATTTTGGCCATTTCACTGATCAGAGTTGCATGTATGTAAGTATCAGATACCTCATTATATGATGAATACATTCAATTGCTCTTTATATTGGAGGAAAATATGTATACATATTTTTCTTCCTGTTTTGTTTGCATTATTTTCATGATCAAAGTTAGGATATTCCAAAACTCAAACTCGGGTGGGATTTTCCTCTGTATTTCTCTAAAAGTTTTAATATTTCCTGGATTTTATTCCCTTAATTTGTAAATTTAGGCTTTCAGCATTGCTGGCAGCTTTTTTCCTTCTCTTTCTTTATGCGTAATATAATGAGAAGATTTCAGTTTATGGCTGGAAGATACTGGGTATATTCTATTTTATTTTATTTTATTTTATTTATTTTCTTCTTGGTATATTCTATTTTAAACCAAAAGTCAGAATGTTTTATAACCTCTACATTGTAAAACTATGTGTTAATTTACAGAAAAAAAAAAGTGTTTCATTACTAAATTTTCGCTTTCAAATTATTTGTAAATCCTTTGTTTGCTTTGTACATTCTTTTCTTAGCAATTTTATTAAGATATAGTCACATTTTGTGCAGTCCATCCAAGGTGTACAATCAGTGGCTTTTAGTATAATCATAGAGTTGTGGATTCATCACCACTATCAGTTTTAGAACATTTTCATAACTTCAAAAAAAGAAGCCCCATATCCCTTAACAGTCACCTCTCAATCCCTCTATCCTTTCCCAGACCAACATAACCCTAATCTAATTTGATCTCTATAGATTTATTTATATTTAAAGAATACTAAAATTTTACAGTTAACTGTAGTCCATACTTTGCATTAGGTGTATTTTTTCCTTTGTACCACCCTCTTATAACACCTTGTACTAGTGACATATGTTTGTTATAGTTCGTGAAAGAATATTCTTATATTTTTACTGTTCATCACAGACATCATCCACCATGGGATTCACTTTGTTATACAGTCCCATGTTCTATCCTTTCACTTTCCTTCTAGTAACATACATGACCTGAAACTACCGCTTTTATTCACATTCACAAACATAATTCAGTGCTATTAATTATACTTACAGTAATGTACTACTATCACCTCTATCCATTTCCAAATATTTACAATCACCCTAAATAGAAATTTTATGCAAATTAAGCATCAGCTCCACATTCTCTAGCCCCATTCTATTTAGATTCTATATTCTAGATTCTAACTTTATGAACTTGCTTAGTATAGTTAACTTTATTAGTGATATCATACAATGTTTGTCCTTTTGTGACTGGCTTATTTCACTCAACATAATGTTCTCAATGTTCATTCTTGTTGTCACATGCATCAGGACTTCATTTCTTTTTTATAGATGAATAAAATTCCATTGTATGTATATACCACATTTTGTTTATCCATTCTTCAGTTGATGAACACTTGGGTTGCTTCCATCTTTTGACAATTGTGAATAATACTGCAGTGAACATCAGTGTGCAAGTATCTGTTTGAGTCCCTGCTTTCAGTTCTTCTGGGTATATACCGAGTAATGGGATTGCCAGATCGTATGGCAATTCTATACTTAGCTTCCTGAGAAACCACCAAACTGTCTTCCATAGCAGCTGCAGCATTTTACATTCCCATTAGCAGTGAATGAATGTTCTTCTTTCTCCACATCCTTTCCAACAACATTCTACTAGGTGTGAAATGACATCTCATTGTGATTCTGACATGCATATCCCTAATAGCTAGTGATATTGAGCACCTTTTCATGTGCTTTTTGGCCATTTGCATTTCCTCTTTGGAAAAATGTCTATTCAAATCCTTTGCCCGTTTTTAAAATTGTGTTGTTTGTCTTTTTATGGTTGTGTTATAGAATTTCTTTATATATTCTAGATATTAAACACTTATCAATGGATAAGTTGTTTCCAAATATTTTCTCCCACTGCATAGGCTCCCCTTTCACTTTCTTGACAAAGACCTTTGAAGCACATAAGTTTTTAATTTTAAGGATGTCCCATTTATATATTTTTCTATCATTTCTTGTGCTTTGGTTACAAAGTCTAAGAAACCTTTGCCTACCATATGATATTGAAGATGCTTCCCTATATTTTCTTCTAGGAGTTTTGTGGTCCTGGTTCTTATATTTAGGTCTTTGATCCATATTGAGATAATTTTTGTACAGGGTGTGAGGTAGGTGTCCCCTTTCATTCTTTTGGATATGTATATCCAGTTCTCCCATCACCAGTTGTTGAAGATATCATTCTGTTTGAGTTGGACGGACTTGGCAGCCTTATCAAATATCAAGTGACCAAAGATGTGAGGGTCTATTTCTGGAGTCTCAATTTATTTCTTGGTCAATATATCTATCTTTATGCCAGTACCATGCTGTTTTGACCACTGTAGCTTTCTAATATGCTAAAGTTGGAAGTGTGAGTCCTCCAATATCATTTTTCTGTGAGATGTTTTTGGCCAGTTGGGGCTCCTTACCCTTCCACATAAATTTGACAATTGGCTTTTCCAATTCTGAAAAGGAGGCTGTTGAAATTTTGATTGGGATTGCATTGAATCTCTAAAGAAATTTTGTTAGATTTGACATCTTAATAATATTTAGTCTTCCAGTCCATGAGCATGGTATGTCCTTCCATTTATTTAGGTCTCTTTGATTTCTTTAAGCAAAGTTTTGTAGTTTTCTGTGTAAAGTTCCTTTACATCCTTGTTTAAATTTATTCCTAGAAGCTTGATTCTTTTAGTTGCTATAGTAAATGGATTTTTTTTCTTGATTTCCTCCTCAGATTGCTTGTCACTAGTGTATAGAGACATGACTGATTTTTGCATGTTGCTCTTGTATCCCACCACTTTGCTGACTTGTTTATTAGCTCTAGTAGCTTTGTTGCAGTTTTTTGGAACTTTGTATATATAGGATCTTATCATCTGCAAACAATGGAAGTTTTACTTCTTCCTTTCCCATTTGGATGTCTTTTATTTCTTTTTCTTGCATAATTGCCATAGCTAGAGCTTCTGGCACAATGTTGGATAACAGTGGTGAAAATAGGCAGCCTTGTCTTGTTCTAGACCTTAGAGGGAAAGCTTTCAGTCTTTCACCATTTAGTATGATGCTAGCTGTGTGTTTTTCATATATGCCCTTAAATATATTGAGAAAATTTCCTTCTATTCTTATCTTTCAAAGTATTTTTATTGATAAAGTGTGCTGGATTTTGTCAAATGCCTTTTTTCTGCCAACTGTGATGATCATGTGGTTTATCCCCTTCAACTTATTAATGTGGCTTATTACATTAATTAATTTTCTTGTGTTGAGCCACCCTTGCATACCTGGGATAAAACTCACTTGATCATGGTGTATAATTCTTTTGATGTGTTGTTGGATTTGATTTGCAAGCATTTTGTTGAGGAATTTTGCATCTATATTCATTAGAGAGATTGACCTGTAATTTTAATTTCCTTATTGGTTGGCACATAGTTCATAGTATCCTCTTAAGAACTTTCATTCAAGTGTGGTCAATAGTGAGGTCCCCTTGTCATTTCTGATTTTATTTATTTGGATCTTCTCTCTTTTTTTCCTTTGGCATTCTAGTCTAGCATTTGTCAATTTTATTGATCTTCTCAAAGGGCCAATTTTTGGTTTTGTTGATTCTAATTGTTTTTTTTTTTTTTTTTTTTATTCTCAATTTCATTAATTTCTGCTCTAATCTTTGTTATTCTTTTCCTTATGCTTGGTTTGGGATTAGTTTGTTGTTTTTTTCTAGTTCCTCTAGGTGTACAGTTAGGTCTTTGATTTTAGCTGTTTATTCTTTTTTAATGTAGGCATTCAAGATTATAAATTTCCCTTTCAGTACTGCCTTCAATGCATCCTGTAAGTTTTGATATGTTATGTTCTTGTTTTCATTCCTCTCTAGATATTTACTAATTGTTCTTGCAATTTCTTCTTTGACCCACTGATTGTTTCCAAATGTGTTGTTTAACCTCCATATATTTGTGAATTTTCCAGTTCTCCACCTGTTATTGACTTTCAGCTTCATTCCATTATAGTCAGAGAAAGTGCTTTTTATAATTTAAGTCTTTTAAATTTTATTGAGACCAGTTTTGTGACCTAACATGTGGTCTATCCTGGGAGAATGATCCATGAGCATTTGAGAAGGATGTATAATTTACTGTATTGTGGTGCAATATTCTGTATACATTTAAGTTCAGTTCATTTATCATATTATTCAAGTTCTCTGTTTCCTTATTGATCTTCTGTATAGATGTTCTATCTATTGATGAGAGCAGTGCATTGAAGTCTTTATTATTGTAGAGACATATGTTTCTCTCTTCATTTTTGCCAGTGTTTCCCTCACAAATTTTGGGGCACCTAGTTAGGTGGATAAATATTTATGATTGTTATTTCTTTTTGGCATATTTCTCCCTTTATTAATATATGGTGTCCTTCTTTGTGTCTTATAACAGCTTTGCCTTTAAAATCTATTTCATCCAATATTGGTATAGCTACTCCAGCTCTTTTCTGGTTACTGTTTGTGTGGGATATCTTTTCCCAACCTTTCACTCTCAACCTATTTGTGCCCTTGGGTCTGACATGAGCCTCTTATAGACAACTGGATTTTTTTTTTTAATTCAATCTTTATCTTTTGATTGGGGAGTTTAACCCAGCAACATTCAATGTTTTTACTGTAAAGGTGGTACTTCAAACATTTTATCCTTTGGCTTTTATATGTCACCTTATTTTTGTCTCTGTTTTTAACCTTTTAGTTACCCTTACAGATAATTTTCATTTCTACCCTCTCCTCCAAGACTCTCTTCTGTCTTTTCCTTGCTTTATACATTCTTCTCTCTATAGTCAAAAAAATGTTAAAATTTTTAAAAAGAAGTAAAATCTAACCCTTGGATAAATTTGCAAGATTGTAACCCTGTGAAACTTTGTGACTGATGATAATTTGACTCAGCTCCAGATATTTTTGGATGGAAACAAGGAGAGAGTCAATGTTATCTGTGCTCTTTTTTACTACCCCATTGTGTTAAATCCTCATTTTATGTTCCCATGTATATTTACAAGTCAGATTTTGTTTTTATAAGTATAATATTGTCTCCATGGTTTAATGCCTTTGAAGTTAGAAAATCTGTAATTAATTGTGTTTTGTTTCCTCAGAAAGGCATCTGCTTACCACATTACTAAAGCATACATACAGGGAGGAGTTAATTAGACTGTTTAGTTTGTAACCATTCTCCCAAACTGTTCTTGGGAGAATAGACCAGCCTCTTAAAAATCTAAGCTTTAAAATGGAGACCTAGCTGTAAAATGCCAAAAATTCTTTTGACACTAGTTTTCAAATAGTATTTAATTGACTCAGGATGCATAACTTCAAGTTCTCTTTAGTATTAGATATATATTAATTTCATTTTTCACCTTTCTGTATAGGATTATAAACTCCTCATCCTGGAAAGTGGTGTCTTTTTCATTTGTGCTTTTCCCACATTAATAGCACAATGCTTTGATTATGCAAGGGCGTAAGACATGTTGCTTGAATTTAAAATGAAGCTACATACCTTTAGAGACAAAAGTTGAATAAAAATGCAGAGGGGACTTCATTAAGCTTTCTTAGTCTTTCCCTCAAATAAATTTTTTTGACCCAAAACAGAAATTGGAAATTTCTCTGTGGGCCACAGATGCTTAGAGCATTGCCGATCAATACAAATACAAGCCACATAGTTTTAAGTTTTGTAGCCACATTAAAATAATGTTAAAAATAAAAGGCTTAATTATTTTTAATAGTATTTTACTTAATCTAATATATTCATTGTCATTTCAACATGTAATTAATATGAAATTATTAATAAAATTTTTATAATATTTTTCATACTAAATCTTTGAAGTTAGTGTTTATTTTACACTCTCAACCCATTTCAATTAGCACACTAAACATTCATAAGACACAACTGTTCTGTATTTATATTTCATAAAATTTACAATTGAAAAAGTGGACTAACATATCCAAGTTGTTCCAGACTTAAGTATGTAAAAATCATTTTCCTTTAATATTTGCATCCAGTCTTACAAAACTGGTTTATCATTTTTAGAAGAAAAAATTGAACTTTGAAGCAAAAGCATAGCAATTTCAAAACTATATCTGTCTCAATTAAATAAATTCACTGAATTTTGTTTCGACTTAGTATTCTTAATGTTGAATTCAAAGGAGTATTGCATGAATTGAAAAACAAATCTAAATTTATCAATAGTAACAAAGGACTTCATTTTTTTTTAGAGTTGCAGTCAATTTACATAACACTGTTGATTACAATGAAAATCTCTGCACCTTGATCTTCCAAATATGTTAGAACTTTTTTTACTGTTTTTATTATGAAAAATTTTTATTCCAACACAAATCTCTGTAGTTGCTTAGCTAGGTCACAAAAGAGCTCTTGCTTTCCTTGGAGATTCAAATTTAGTTTGTTCTTAAACAGTGTAAGAGCAGTGAGAAAACATAAATCACATTACCATTTACTTCTTTGTGTTTGATTTTTGAATATTTTGTAAGCATTTTTTAAGTTTCAAGTATATCTTTAATTGGGGATAACAGCACAGTAAATCTTTGTTAAACTCTTCCACAACTCAACACATGGTTTTGATTGTCTTCAATTTATTTCCAGAGTTTCATAAACTAGGCATGATTCCTTGCATTTGTATATACATATTGAACAATTTGAATAACAATATCCATTACACTTTTCATGTATGTGCTTCTGAGAAGTACAAAGAATTTCAGTTTTCAATATGAAGAAAGCAATAAGGAAAATGCATCTTTCGTTTTAAAATTCCAATACATTTGGATATTTTACCTAACATGGCTGGAACACCAGTGATTGAGATAGAATTTTTTTCAAATTCAGCTGAAATTCTTTGACAGATTTAAAAAATATATAATGTGTGAAACAAACTCAATGTTTTAGGCCATGAATTGACAAAATTATTTCATAAATTTGGGATTCTTTGATTTTTGATTCAGTTAATCTTTGAAACTGTTAGAAATACATTCTACAAGAAATAGTTCGGTGACTTATTGAAGATCTTTCACTTAAAAAAGTCCTTTTAAGTTTTTTCCTCACAATTTTTGACAAAATTTCCATAACAGAAAATTTCTTTTTTCATGTCTCCACCTGTGATGGTCTTTTGGACACATTAGCTTGGACAGGGGAGTCCCCTAGTTATTCAATCAAACACCTTTGAAGAAGTTGTTGCTATGGAAGTATTTTGCAGGTGTGAATTAAGTACCTAATCAGTTGACTTTAAGTAAGTAAGGCACCCTGGTTAATCAGAAAGGGCCTGACTGAATTATTTAGAAGGCCTTAAATCACTGTTGATAGTTTCGTGAGGTGGGGGCAGAATTCTGCCCGTGGAGAGTAGCTTTAGGCCTATGCCCTGTAAGTGTCTATTAATTCCAGCCTGCTGGTGATGTTAGCTTCCTGATGGGCTGCCCTATGAATTTTGGATTTGCTTAGCCTGCCCTCACAATCACACAGGAAATTCCTTATATAATGTTTCTTATATAATGTGTGTGTGCCTATATATCTCCTGTTGATTCTCTTTCTCTGATTGAACTCTGATACACCATTTAAAAAATGTTTTCACTTTTGTGCATGAGTCCAAAACATTTTATAGCTGGCTAAAAATAACAAGCTCAAGTCTTTTTAACAATTGTTTAAAAAATGTTTGTTGGATATTCAATTCTGATTCCAGACAACTACTTTTGCCAATGCCTTTTTGCCAAATGTGAGAAATTTTATCAAATTCACAGTACATTTAGATGAACATCTTAATATTGTTCAATTATATGTATAAATATGTATATATATATTTAGTTTACACCGTAAACTTAGAATTCTTTTGTTTTGCTCTGCTACAGCAAATTGCATTTGCCATCCATTGTAAAATTTGAGACCTATCGTTTTCTAGTCTCTTTTTTTCTTCCTTTTCCAAGGTTAATGGTAGTTTTGACAGCTTTACTTGTCCCTGCATCAGTAGTTTTCATTCATTTTAAAATTATAAATTGAAAACATTTATAGAAGCTCAACAAAGTATTTCCATCTTGGTTACCAATTTAGTTCTTGTTAAAAATATACATTTACTTACCTCATTACTGTTAGCCTTATTGAACCTATAAAAGTAAGGGAGTACGATTGAAACTGACAGTGAGAAACACATTATTCTTTAAATTTTAAATCAATTTGGGTATCTTAAGTTCTTAAAGTGAGACTAGCAGCTGTAATGTAAATATGAAAACTAGTAGAATGAGAATAGAAGTGTGAATACAAATCAATATATTTCAAAAAGTTTGAGAAAAGATCTTGAAAAAGCATCTGTAGCACTTCTCGATAAAGGAGTGACTATTAACCAGGGCTGGACATTTGTATCAGCTGTGAAAATTACAAATTGCCTCTTGGATCCAAGAGAAACCAAGAGAGAGGTTTCCATATTTTTGATGCATGCCCCCATTTAGAAAATGGCATTTCTAAAAGTCATTTTTGAGAAGTTTATTTACTTTTACCCTTTCAATATTTTCTCATAAGGTTTTTTTTTACTTAATAATTCATTCAGAAAACAAAATATATTGAATGCATACTATATGTATTATACTAGTGCTGACTGTAGCAGTTCAAAAGACAGCATGACTTCTGCCCCCAGAGAAAGCATATTTTAACAAAATAACTCACCAATTCCTTATATATAATTGTGATTAGCCAGTGAAGAAATTTTTTCATTGTTGAGTGAATTTTAACAAGTTAATATGGTTAGGTTGAGGAATTGAGGACTTCTTCATTGAGATAGCAATATTTGTGTTTAATTCTGAGCTTTATATAAAATATAACCTGATAAAACACAACCTGATAGAAAGGAGGATAAAGAAATAGCGGCGTGTGTAAAATCACTTTCAGATTTTTGTCTGAAAGAAGGCCAATAAGAATGTTGTCCACAGAGCTCAGAGAAATCAAATATGAGAGAAGCTGGTGAGGGAGGAAGGAACTACATAGGACCTTATAGGCCATATTCAACATTTGAATGTTATCTAAAGGCAGTGAAGCATTATAATAAAGGAAATGACATATTCAGAATTCAATTTTGGTTCTGACCAGAGTGAGGATTTTATGGGAGTGAAGAAAGAGGAGCTTTAGGGAAGTAGTTTGGAGTTCCATGAAAGAAATTGAATTAGAGTAATGGCAAAGACAATGGGGATTTATATTAGTAGAAAAATTTAAAATAAATAAAAATAAGCAGTAAAAAAATCCAGTTTAAAAAGCATTTTCTGTGTAATAAAGTTAAACTATCAGTGGCATCACCATAGAAAATACTGTTTATTGAATAAAATGAAATCGATGTAATATTATTTGTGCAATGTACCTAAAAAGCTCTTACAGGGAAATTTATATCATTCAATGATTATATTAGAAAAGGAAAAAAAAAAAATGTCTCAAATCAATTATTTAAGCTTCCACCTTAAGAAATTGGAAAAGAATATCAAATTAAACACAAAACAAGCAGCTCAAAGGAAATAATGAAGATAATACAAATCAATTAAATAGAAAAACGGTACAGAAAATAAATATAACATTTAGTTCTTTAAAGCAATAAATAAAATTGACAAACCCATTGTTATATTGGTCATACAATTAGAAAGAAAGGAAGAAAGGGAGGAAGAAGGTGAGGGGATGAGTAGAGGGAAAGAGGGAGGGAGAAAGAAAAGACAAAAGGAATGAAATGGGAAAGTAAGAAATAAAGATTGTTTCCAATATCAGGAATGAAAACAGTGTATCATTATTGATCCCACAGACATTAAAAAGACAAGGGAATATTATGAACGACTTTATGCCAATAAATTTAACTTAAATAGACAAATTCCTTGAAAGTCGCTGCCAAAGCTCACTCAAGGAAAAAAAAGATAACCTAAATATAATTATAATTCATAGTTAAAAACTTTTCCACAAAGAAAGCACCTGCCCAGATTGCTTCACAGGTGAATTCTACCACGCATTTGAGGAACAGCTTTAATACCAGCTCTATACAAAAACTTCCAGAAAATGAAAAAGGAAGGAACACTTCCACAAGTCATTTTACAAATTCCAGGTTAATCTTGATACTGAAATCAGATAAAAATATTATAATCAAAGAAACTCCAGGATGATATCTGTTCTGGTTTGCTAAGGCTGCCGCTTTGCAAAACACCAGAAATGGATTGGCTTTTATAAAGGGCATTTATTTGGTTACAAAGTTACAATCTTAAGTCTATAAAGTGTCCAAGGTAACGCATGAACAATAGGGTGCCTTCACCGAAAGAAGGCCATTGGCTTCTGGAAAACCTCTGTTAGCTGGCAAGGCACGTGGTTGGTGTCTGCTGATCCTGGGTTGTGTTCCAGCTCTACTCTCAACTCCTGTGCATTCTTCAAAGTGTTTTTCTTGGTTGCAGTACCTCCTTCTGTCTGTCAGCTCTTTTATATGGCTCCAGTGATTTAATTCAGACCTACCCTAATGGGTGGGGTAATACCTCCATGGAAATCACCCATCAAAGGTCTTGCCCACAGTTGATTGAGTCACATCTCCATGGAAACACTCAATAGGTTCCAAGCTAATCAACACTAATATGTCTGTCCCCACAAGATTGCATCAAAGAACATAGCATTTGGGGGGACATAATACTTCCAAACCAGCATAATATCCCTCATGAACTTAAATGTAAATATCTTTACCAGAATATTAGTAAATCAAATCAGTAAATTAGGAAAATAACCATATTATGGTCAAATAAGATTTATTCTCTGAATGAAATGGTTTCAACATTCATAAAATAATAGATATAATTCACCATGTGAACAAACAAAAGAATAAAATTAATGATTACATCACTAGACAAAATTCAGCAGCTTTTCATGTTAAAAAAATGCAACAAATTAGAAATAGAAGTTTAACCTAAGGGGCATCTATTAACAGCCTGCTCCTAGCATGAACCTTAATTGTGAAGGACAGGTCTTTTCTTCTAAGATCAAGTATAACGCAAAATTTTTATTCTTCCCACTTCAATGAAATCAGATAAAAATATTACATTCCAAGAAACTATAGGACAATTGCAATACTGCAAAATACATACATGTATACCTACATATATACATAAAAGGCATATAGATTTGGAACAAAGGTTAAATATGTCTTATTCACAGATAACATGGTTGTTTCTCTAGAAAAATCTAAAGGAACCTAGGAAAAACTGAAACTATATGTGAGTTTAACAATGTTGCAGGATACAATGTCCATATACAAAAATCAATTTTGTTTCTTTAAAAATGAAAATTGGGAATTAAAATTTTTAAAATCATCAAAACATGCTATGCTGTGTGAAAAATTTTATCAAATATTTAGAAGAATTGTACACTGAAAATTACAAAACATTGCTAAGAGAAATTAATATCTAAATAAATGAGAGTTATAGCATGATCATACATTGGAAGATTCAATACTGTTAAGATATCAATACTCCCCCAGTTGAACTAGGCATTCAACACAACCCAAATCTGAATTTCAGGAGTTTGTTTTTTTTTTTTTTGTTTTGTGTTTTGGTGGGGGTGGGGGTAGAAATTAGCAAGCTCTATGGGAACACAAAAGACCAAGAATACTATATAGATACAGGACAAAAAAGAAAGTAGTTGGGAAATTATACTACCTTCTTCAAGAATTATTGTAAAGTTTCAGTAGTCAAGATACTGTGGTATTGACAAAAGGTTAGCCATTTAGATCAGTGGAGAGACAAAATATATAACATATTTATATGGAAAATAGATTTTTTTAAAAGAAAAGTGGATGATTAATGGGGAAAGTTATTTCTTTCAACAAACAGTGCTTGAACAATTGGATATTCTTCCACAAAAACATGAACTTGAAGCCTTTACTTTGTGACATTGCAATATAAGCAAAAACTAAAAGCTTGTACATGAAGAACAAGTGAGTTGTGTGTCGGGGATGAAATATTGGTTTAACATGTGAAAATCAATAAATCTAGTACACAAACTAATAGAATAAATGGAAAAAAAAAATACATGATTATCTCAAAAGACACAGAAAAAGCATTTGTCAAGATCCAATACCCATTCATGATAAAAATATTCAAAAACTTGCAGTATAAGGGGATCAAAGTGGTTATGTTTATATATCAACTTGACTAGGCTATAGTACTCAATTATTTAATCAAATACTAATGAAGTTGATGCTGTGAAAATATTTTGCAGATCTGCTGATTTTAAGTAGAGGAGATTACCCTTGATATTTGGGTGGGCCTTATCCAATCAGTTGAAAGTTAAGGAGAATTATGCTTCAAGACTGCAGCAACAATTCCTGACTGACTTTCCAACCTGCCAGCCTGCCCTACAAATTTTGGATTTGCCAGTCCCCACAATTGCATTAGCCAATTCCTTAAGATCATTTCACTATAGATACAGCCAGATGATAACTGGCTAGCTAGTGATATACAGACTGGCAGACAGAAAGAGGGAGAGTGTAACTCTTCTATCCCTGAAGAACCTGTAATAGCCTTCCCTGCAGTGGTTGCCATGCAAGGCAGATTTTCCTCAGGACCTATTTACAACACCTTTGTTTGCTTCTATGCATATAATTTGACTCAAGTTCCAGCATTCTCTAAGAAAAAGGTACAAAGTGTGGCCCATGAGGAGGTGTGCTAAAAATAGTGCCTGGTTTTTTCAACTTCCCAAAACAGAAATCTGGGGAATATGTGTGGGAACTAATATTAAGGGTTTGGAATAATGGTGGAAGGAACATAAAGTTGGATAAATATCATTTATTGATTCAGTATTATGGCTTAAGTGATTATAAAGGACTCTAACAGTTTGGTTCACTAGCTGAAAAATGGATCAAAAGGTAGCTTACACTAAATAACAATGAAATACCAGAATTACCTTGGTATACTGAAAGGTATCCAAAGGCTTAGGGATATTTGAATGTTAGAGTAGATATATTTTGTAAGATCTGCTTGTACAAACTAGGAGAGTACAGAGGACATACCTTACATCACAATTGTTAGAAATGATTTTGTTAGGAAAGTTCCAGAATCCTTGAAGATCTCTGTGGTTGATCATCTCAGTAAGTCAGAAATTACAGTGCGAACTGCCACCACAAGGAGATCCTTAAATGTGATGGGGATAAGTGGATGCCAGGGTGACAGGGCCCAGGCAGCACTTAAATGCTCAAGACAAGGTGGTGGTAGTTCCTGCAGCATACTGAAGAGTCAAAGCAATGGGAGAATGTTCTGACTCACAGAGACCTATGGTGTTGGCTTAGTTGATCATGGTGTCTCTAGAAGAGAAATAGATGAGAAGTCTACCAAATTCTTACTCATCTGGTATTAAGTGGAAGAATTCTAGGTCAAGTGAACAGAAGTCTAACTTAAATCAGCAAAATAGAGAGTCACAGCTCATCAATAAATTCCCAGACTTGAGCCAGTGTACAGACTCAGAACCATTGAATGAGAGGGAGCCCAAGATCTCTTGAGGAAGGATGATGCTACACTGCCAAAATTAATGCCATTAATCTTCCAGCTTCCCTCAAAGAGATCTACAGCCTTTTGTCATGGTTACTGTGCATTTAGGAAAAGGAAATACTCAGACTTTTTAGGAATTACTGGACACTGGCTCCAAACTGGCAGCAATTCCAGGAGACCTAAAACATCATTGTGTTTCACCAGTCAGAGGAGGGGCTTATGGAGGTCAGTTGGTCAATGGAATTTAACCTCAGGTCCATCTTACAGTATGTGCAGTGGGTCACTGACCATGTCTGGTGGTTATTTCCAGATTTCTAGGATGCATAATTGGAATATTCAGCATCTGGAAGAATCCCCACATTGGTTCTCTGATCCATGTAGTAAAGGTTGTTTATGGTTGGAAAGGTCAGTGGATGTCAATAGAACTGCCAATACCTGGAAAAACAGTAAACCAAAAGCAGTACCACATACCTAGAGGGATTACATATATGAGTACAACCATGAAAGACTTGAAGGATGCAGGGGTGGCAATTCCCACCACATCTCCATTCAAGATACCTATTTGGCCTGTGGAAAAAACAGATGGGTCTTGGAAAATGAGAGTGGGTTATCAAAAACTTAACGAGGTGGTGACTCCAATTGCAGTTGCTATTCCAGATGTTTTGTTCTTGAGCAAATTAACCCCTCCCCTGGTAACTGCTTTGCAAATGTTAATCTGGTAAAGCTTTTTTCCTCAATATTTGTTAGCAAAGACCACCAGAAAGCGTTTTTTTTCAGCTGTCACAGCCAGCAATACACCTTCATTATCTTACCCCAGAGGTATGTCAGCTCCCAAATCCTATCTCATAATTTAATCCACAGAGAACTTGATTGCCTTCCACCTGACATCACATGGGCCCATTACACTGATGATATTATGCTGTTTGGACCTAGTGAGAAAAATGTAGCAACTTCTTTAGACTTACTATTAAGACAGTTACATGTAGGAAGGATGTGAATAAATCTGGAAAAAAAAAATCAAAGGCCTTCTACCTCATTGAAATATTAAGGGGTCTATGTTGTAAAGCATGTCAAGATATCCCTTCTAGTTTTTGTTGTTTTTTTTGTTGTTGTTGGGGGGAGAAATGGGAATGTTCTCATATTGATTGTGGTGGTGAATGCATAACTATGTTATAACGGGAGCCATTGATTGTACACTTGGGATGAATTATATGGTGTGTGAGTAAAACTGTTAAAAAAAAATGGAAAACCACAAGTGCTGGAGAGGATGTGGAGAAGTAGGTACACTTATTTACTGTTGGTGGGAATGTAGAATGGTGTAGCAATTCTGGAAGGCAGTTTGGTGTTTCCTCAGGAAGCTAGGTATAAAATTGCCCTATGATCCAGCAATCCCATTACTAGGTATATACTTGGAAGAATTGTAAGCAGGAACACGAACAGACATTTACACATGGATGTGGCAGCATTATTCATGATTGCCAATGGAGAGAGGTGGCCCAAGTGTCCATCAGTTGATGAGTGAATGGGTGGACTGTGATGTATACATATGACAGAATATTATGCAGCTATAGGAAGGAATGAAATTGTGATGCATGCAATGACATGGATGAACCTTGAAAACATTATGTTGAATGAAATAATCCAGAAACAAAAGGACAAATATTGTATGGTCTCAATAATATGAACTAACTATAATAAGCAAGCTCTGGAGTTAAATTCAAGAGCATAGCTTATCAGGAGATAGAATGAGGGTAGAGATTGGGCAAGTGTTGCTTAAGGAGTACAGAATGTTTAATAAGGTTGATTGTAAAGATTTGGAGATGGAAAGCACAATACTGTTTGGTGGTAGCACAACACTGTAACAAATTTGAGTGTGAGTGTGGTTGAAAGAGGAAAGCTAGGGCCATGTATGACACCAGAAGGAAAGCTAGAGGATAAAGACTGGAACTGTATGTATAACTTAGCGAAACCTAGAGAGGATTATGATGGTGGTTAATTGTACAAATATAAGAGAGTTCTTACATGAACTAGAACAAGCATATTTCACTATTACAAGTTATTAATAATAGAGTGGTATATGGGAAAAATACAATTAATGCAAACTAAGGTCTGTAGTTAACAGTAACATTGTAATATTCTTTCCCTAATTTGTAACAAAGGCACCGCACAAAGCTAAATGTCAATAACAGGGGGATATAAGGGCTAAGGGATTTTTTTTTAGGAGGAAATGAGAATGCTCTCATATTGACTGTAGTGGTGTATATATGACTATGTGATTATACCAAGAGCCACTGATTATACACTTAGGATGGATTGTATGGTGTGTGAATAAACTGTTGAAATAACCTCCCACCCAAAACAAAACAAAACAAAACACCCAACACATATCCTTCTAGGGGTAAGGATAAGCTGTTGTATCTGGCCCCACCTAAACAGAGACACGATGTGTAGTTAGCCTCTTTGGATTTTGGAGGCAGCCATTGCAAACTTTCTGAGTGCTCAGCTGGCCTGTAAAGCTGCTATATTTGAGTGGGCCCAGAATAAGAAGATGCTTCACAACAGGTCCAGGCTGCTGTACAAGATGCTCTGCCCTTTGAGTCATGATCCAGCATAGTCAAGATGTTTAAAATATCAGTGGCAGATATAGGTGCTGTTTGGAGCCCTTGGCAGGCCCATATGAGTGAATCACAGCACAGAGCCTTAAGAGTTTGGAGCAAAGCCCTGACATCCTCTGCAGATGATTACTCTCCTTTTGAGAAACAGTTTTAGCCAAGCTACTGGTCCTTAGTGGAGATCAAATGCTTCAAAATGGACTACCAAGTTATCATGTGACTTGAGCTGCCCATCATGGACTGGTTGTTGTCTGACCCGCGAAGCCAAAAAGTTGGACACACTCGTTAGCAAACCATCATCAAATGGAAGTGGTATATATGAGACTGGGTTCAAGGAGGCCCTGAAGGCACAAGTAAGTTCTACAAGGAGGTGGTCCAAATGCCAATGGCCCCCGTTTCTGCCATATTACCTTATCTCTCCCAGCTAACACAGCCTCATGGGGAGCTCCCTACAGTCATTTGACTGAAGAAGTGAAAACTTGGTCCTGGTTTTTAGATGGTTCTTCATGATATGGAGGCACCACCAGAAAGTAGACAGCTACGGTACTAAAGCCCCTTCTCGGGATATTCCTAAAGGATGGCGGAAATAAGCATCCTCCAGGTGTGCTGAACTTCAAGCAAAGATGCACCTGGTTGTTGATTTTGTTTGGAAGGAGAAATGGCTGGAGTTTTGAGTGTTTATTGATTCACAGGCTGTGCGCAGTGGTTTGGCTGGATGGTCAGGGACTGGGACAAAATATAATTGAAAAATTCATGACAACGAGATCTAAGGCTAGAACTCTCTGAATAGGCAAAAAAAACCTATGAGATATTTTTGTCTCCTGTAAATGCTCACCAAAGGAGTGATTTCAGTAGAGGAAGATTTTAGAAATCAATTGATGGAAGACGTTTTGTACATACTGGTCAGCCTCTTTCCCCAGCCACTCCTGCCACTGTTCAATGTATTCATGAACAAAGTGGCCATGGTGGCAGAGATGGAGGTTGTGCATGAGCTCAATGATATGGACTTTTACTCACCAAGGCTGACCTAACTATAGCTACTTCTCAGTGCCCAATCTGACAGTACCAGAAACCAGCACTGAGTCTCCAGTATGGCCCCATTCTCTGTGGTGATCAGCCAGCTATCACGTGTTAACTTGGACTGTTCCTACCATGAAAGTCACAGTACCTACCTTTTTTTAAAACGCATTTCTTAATTGTAAACTTTAACATAGATACATAGAAGTGATAACTTTCAAAGTATGATTTAACAAGTAGTTAGAGAGCAAATTTCAAAGAATGTTATGTGTTACAGTTCCACAATTTCAGTTATTTTCATTATTGTAAAATATAACATATATACAGACAGGTGTTATCTTTCAAAGTACAGCTCAACAAGCAGTTACATAGGTAATTAAAAAAAAACTATTATAGGTTACAGTTCCACAGTTTCAGGTCTTTCCTTATTTTGAAATATAGGATATTTACAGAAACGTGAAGACTTTCAAAGCACAATTCAATGAATAGCTATAGAGCAAATTTCAATGTTATAGGTTACAATTCCACCATTTCAGTTATTTCCTTCTAGCTATTCTAATACCCTAGTAACTAAAATATATATATTTATTCATATAAAGTTTCAGTATTAGTAATCCTTTGTTAAATCCTATCTTGTCTGTTGCTAACCCTTCCTCTCTTTTAATCACTTTCTCGATCTTCGGGGGTGTCTAGGTGTCCCGGCCCGCGGGACGTTCAACGGAGACTCTGAATCCTGTGAGGGAGGAATGGTATGGGACAAGAGACGCGAGGAACGACAGCAAGACAGGTTTCTGATCAAGCTGCAAAATTTTATTGAAGAGGCAGAGCATATATACTCTAGGAGAAGGGGAAGTGGCTAGCAAGGGCTCGTGGCGGTCTAGGATTGGTGGCTGCTGTTGCTAGGGTAGATGGCAGATGTAAGGTTAGCACTTTTGGCGCGAACTAGCACTTTTGGTGCGAACTACTTCCGTAAAGAAGGCTGAGGGTAACTTAAGCTGTTGTTGCATCAGCCCTGGCGGCCATGTTGCATATTTCCGGCATTGCTGAGGGTGGATTTTATACATGCTACCTTAATCGCCCTCTACATCTAGGCAGTGACCACCTGAACTTGTTCATATTGAAAGGGGTTGTCAACATTTTGGGGAAAGGGGATGCATCTGACTGTTGTTCTTAAGGAGGCTGTTGCCTCTGGGTTTTAGGACTTGTCTGGCATAGGAACACTTTGATGGATTTAAGTTTCTGATAGATAAAACTTAGTGAATCTTTTATAGAATCTCAAATAGGGACCTAGGTATTTTGGGACTACTGTTGGTAAGGGCATGGCATACTGTGGCCATTTGGGATACCTAGCTGGAGCTTGTATAAGAGAAACCTCCAGTACAGCCTCTCGACTCTATTTGAGATCTCTTAGCCACTGTAACCTCATTTAGTTACCTTTTCTTTTCCCCCATTTTGGTCAAGTAGATATTTTCAATCCCTCACTGCCAGGGCCAGGCTAATTCCTGGGAGTCGTGTACCACATGGCCAGAGAGGTTCATGCCCATGGGAGTATGTCTCACTTCAGGGAGGAGGTTAATGAATTTATTTGCTGAGTTGGACTTAGAGAGAAGAAAGCCATCTGTGAGCAGCAAAAGAGGTTCTCTGGAGGTGCCTCTAAGGCATAATTATAGGAAGGCTTAGCCTCCCATTTACAGCCCTAAGTCGCCAAGAGCAAGCCTCAAGATCGAGGGCCTGATTCATTAAGTAGTGGATACTTAATTTCACTTAATATATATTCTATTCCAAGATAAAAGGTCAGTTTCTTGCATTATATTTACTTAGTTGTACAATCATCATCACTGTCAACTTCAAACAATTATCATAACATAATACATTCCAGAGCTCTTATCAGCTGCTAATTATTCATCCCTAGTACTGGTGTAGTGTTGGTAAGATATTCCTATTAAATATAGTCTATAATATATAATTGGTAGTTTCTCCATATACTACTCTGTTAACTCTTTGTACCTGTGTCATACCTTGTAAGTATATCATGCTAACATTTATGTTTGTAGTGCTACTCTGTGGATTACATACCTTTAAACAACCACTTTCAAACATGTTCACCTTCAATGCAACAATGATACTTATGATCCCATTAACAAACCATAATTACACCTGTCCATTCCCATACCATTAAGCTCGCCCTAATTATCATATCTGTACTTATTAGATTATCATTCTCCCTTCATTAGCTTTTATCACTAGGTCCCCTATATTCTACATTATAAGACACTTAGTTTACATTGTTCATGGAGTTCACATTAGTGGTAACATACAATATCTCTCCTTTTGGGTCTGGCTTATTTCACTCACCATTATGTCTTCAAGTTAATCCATGTTGTCATATGTTTCAAGAACTTGTTCCTTCTTGGTGCTATGTAGTAGTCCATCATATGTATATACTGCATATTGTTTATCCACTCTTCTGTTGAAGGATAAGTGGATTGTTTACATCTCTTGGCAATTGTGAACAATGCTGCTGTGAACATTGGTTTGCAAATGTCTGTTCATGTCATTGCTTTCATATCTTCTGGGTATATACCAAGAAGTGAAATTGCTGGATCATAGGGTAACTCGATATCTAATTTTCTGAGGAACTGCCAACTGTCTTCCAGGGTGGCTGTACCATTATACAGTCCCACCAGCAATGAATAAGAGTTCCAATTTCTCCACATCCTCTTCAGCATTTGTAGTTTCCTGTTTGTTCTATGGCAGCCATTCTTATTGGTCTTGATTTGCATTTGTGGTCTTGATTTGCATTTCCATAATAACTAGTGAATATTAACATTTTTTCATGTGTTTTTTAGCCATTTGTATTTCCTCTTTGGAGAAATGCCAATTAATATCTTTTGCCCATTTTATAACTGAGCTATTTGTACTATTGCTGTTGAGTGGTAGTATTTATATATGCAAGATATCAGTCTCTTACCAGATAGATGGCTTCCAAATATTTTTTTCCTATTGCATTGGCGGCCTCTTCACCTTTTTGACAAACTCCTTGAGGTACAGAAGCTTTTGATTTTGAGGCATTCCCATTAATCTATTTTTTCTTTCATTGCTTGTGCTTTGGGGTATAAGGTCTAAGAAGCTACCTCCTAATACTAGGTCTTAAAGATGTTTCCCTACATTATCTTCTAGGAGTTTTAGGGTACTGTATCTTATTTTGAGATTTTTGATCCACTTTGAGTTAATTTTTGTACCGGGTTTGAGGTAGGGGTACTCTTTCATTCTTTTAGATATGGATATCCAATTCTCCCAGCCCCATCTGTTGAAGAGACTGCTCTGTTCCAGTTCAGTGGATTTGGAGGCCTTTTCAAAAATAAGTCAACCATAGATCTGGGGGTCTTTTTTGAAATTGTTGACTTGATTCAATTGATTAATATGTCTATTTTTATGGCAACATCATGCTGTTTTGACTCCTGTGGCTTTACAGTAAGCTTCAAAGTCAGGAAGTATAAGCCATTTTTCTTTTTGAGAATGTTTTTAGCAATTTAAGGACCCTTTCCCTTCCAAATAAATTTGATAACTAGCTTTTCCAAGTCTGCAAAGTAGGCTATTGGAATTTTGATGGGAATTGCATTGAATCTGTAGATCAGCTAGGGTAGGATTGACATCATAATAATGGTTAGCCTTCCTATCCATGAACATGGAATACCTTTCCATCTCTTTAGGTCCCCTTTTATTTCTTTTAGTAAAGTTATACAATATTCTGTGTAGAGGTCTGTGTAGCAGTGATTAAGTTTATTTCTATGTACTTGATTTTTTAAGTTGCTTTTCTGAATAGAATTTTTTTCCTGAATGTCTCTTCAGTCAGGTCATTTCTAGTGTATAGGGACATTACTGACTTTTGCACATTAATCTTGTATCTCTCCACTTTGCTAAATTTGTTTATTACCTCAAATAGCTGCATCCCATCAATATCCCAGGATTTTCCAAATATATGATCATATCATCTGCAAATAATGGCAGTTTTAATTCTTCCTTTCCAATTTGGATGCCTTTTATTTCTTTGTCTTGCCAAATTGCTCTGGCTAGAACTTCCAGCACAATGTTGAATAATAGTGGTGACAGTGGGCATTCTTGTCTCATTCCCAATCTTAGGGGGAAGGCTTTCAGTCTCTCACCATTGAGTCCTATGCTGTCTGTGGGTTTTTCACATATGCCCTTTATTATACTGAGGAAGTTTCCTTCAATTCCTATCTTTTGAAGTGTCTTTATAAAAAAAGATGCTGAATTTTGTCAAATGATTTTCAGCATCTATTTTATGATCTGTTCTTTTTTTTTCCCTTTCAATTTGTTAATGTGTTGTATTATATTGATTTTCTTAGGTTGAACCACCCTTTCATGCCTTGGATGAACTCCACTTGATTGTGGTGTATAATTTTTTTAAATGTATTTTTGGATTTGATTTGCAAGTATTTTGTTGAGAATTTTTGCATATATATTCATTAGGGAAATTGGATTGTAGTTTTCCTTTCTTGTAGCATCTTTATCTGTTTTTTGTATTAGAGTGATGTTGTCTTCATAAAATGAGTTATGTAGTGTTCCATTTTCTACAATTTTTTGAAAGAGTTTGAGCAGGAATGTTGTCAGTTCTTTTAGGAGAGTTTGGTAAAATTTCCCTATGAAGGCATCTGGCCTTGGACTTTTATTTGTAGGCAGCTTTTTGATGACTGATTGGATCTCTTGTGATTGGTTTGTTGAAGTCTTATATTTCTTCTCTGGTCAGTCTAGGCTGTTCATGTGTTTTCAGGAAATCCATTTCCTCTAAATTGTCTAGTGTGTTGGCATTCAGTTGCTCATAGTATCCTCCTATGAATTTTTAAATTTCTTCGGGATCCATATTAATATCCCCCTTCTCATTTATGATTCTGTTTATTTGGGTCTTGTCTATTTTTGACTTTGTCTATATAGCTAAGGTTTTGTCAATCTTGTTGATCTCAGAGAACCAATTTTTGGTTTTATTTATTCTTTCTACAGTTTTGTTTTCCATAACGTTTATCTCTGCTTTGATCCTTCTTGTTTGCTTTCTTCTATTTGCTTTAGGGTTAGTTTGCTTATTGTTTTCTAGCTTATTCAGTTGTTCCATAAGTTCTTTGATTTTAGCTCTTTCTTTCTTTTTAATGTATGTACATAGAGCTATACATTTCCCTGAGCTATACATTTCCCCTCAGCACTGCCTTCATTACATCCCATAGGTATTGATATGTTGTATTCTTATTTCCCTTTATCTCTAGATATTTAACTATTTCTCTTGCAATTTCTTCTTTGATCCATTGATTGTTTAGGAGTGTGTTGCTTAACCTCCACATATTTGTGAATGTTTTGGTTCTTTGATTGTTACTGACTTCTAGTTGTATTCCATTGTGGTCAGAAAATGTGCTTTGAATAATTTCAAACATTTTAAATGTATTGAGGCTTGTTTTATGCCCCAGCACATGATCCTGGAGAACATTCCATGAGCACTAAAGAAGAATGTATATACTGGTAATTTGGGATGTAATGGTCTTTATATGTCTGTTAACTCATTTATCACATTGTTTAGGTTCTCAATTTCCTTATTGGTCCTCTGGTTGGTCTATCTATAGGAAAGAGTGGTGTTTTGAAATCTTCCATGATTATTGTAGAAAAATCTATTGCTTCCTTCAGTTTTGACAATGTTTGTCTCATGTATTTTGGAGCACCTTTATTGGGTGCATAAATATTTTATGATTGTTATTTCTTCTTGGTGAAATGTCCCTTTTATTAGTATATGGAGTCCTTCTTTGTCACTTATGACATCTCTGCATTTAAAGGCTGTTTTATCTGAAATTAGTATTGCTACCCCTGCTTTCTTTTGGCTGTAGCTTGTGTGGAATATTTCTTTTTTCCATCCTTTCACTTTCAATCTCTTTGTGTTGCTGGATCTAAAATGATTCTCTTCTAAACAGCATTTTGATTGTTCATACATTTTAATCCTTTCTGCCAATCTATATCTTTTGACTGGGGAGTTTAATTCATTCACATTCAATGTTATTACGTGAAGGCAGTTCTTGAATCACTTGAATCAGCCATCTTATCCTTTGGTTTTTAGTTGTCAGATCTAGTTTTTTTCCCTCTCTGTCTTTATTTCCTCAAGTTACCCTTGCAATACTCTTCAGTCCTGTTCCCTTTTCCAGGCCTCTCTCTCCTTTCTTTTTTTTCTCAGTCAGTAGAGCTCCCTTTAGTATTTCTTGCAGGGAAGTTCTCTTTTTAACAAATTCCCCTATCATTTGTTTCTCTGTGAAAATTTTAAACTCTCCCTCAATTTTGAAGGAGAGCTCTGCTGGATAAAGAAATCTTGGCTGATGATTTTTCTCTTTCCAAATTTTAAGTATGACATAACACTGCCTTCTTGCCTTCATGGTGCTTGCTTAGTAGTCGGTATTTAATCTTATGTTGTTTCCCTTGTATTTGGTGAATCACTTCTCTCTTTCCAGAAATTTCTCCCTCTCTTCAGCATTTGATAATCTGATGAGAGTATGTCTTGGAGTGGGTTTATTTGGATTATTCTATTTGGAATTCATTGAGCATCTTTCATTTCCTTATTTATGTCATTTAGAAGGATTGGAAATTTTCCCCAACAGTGTCTTTGAATACTCTTCCTAGCCCTTTTCTCTTCACCTTCTGGAGCACCATTGATTCTTATATTTGTGCACTTCATCTTGTCCATCATTTCCCTGAGATCCATTTCAAATTTTTTGAATTTTTTCAGTTTGTTCTTTTGTATTCTATTGTCTTGTCCTCTAGCTTGCAAATTCTTTCCTCTGCCTCTTCAACTCTATAGTGGGTCTCAAGTATACTTTAATTTTGATCAGTAGTATCTTGTATTTCCATCATATCTTCTATTTTTTATTTACTCTTTCAAATTCTTCTTTATGCTCTTCTAAGGTCTTCTTGATGTCCTTTATGTCCTTAGCCATCACATTGAAGTTGTTTTGGAGATTTGTACATATGTCTTTGATTAATTATTCCAAGTTCTGTGTCTCCTCTGACTTTTTAATTGGTCATTTGGGTTGTCCATATCTTCTCCTTCTACATTTGCTTTATAATTTTCTGTTGTTTTGCCTCATGGCATTTGCTTACCTTGATAGGGTTCTTTCAGGATATGCAGGATTATTTGAACATTTGTGTATAATTTGGCAGAGCTACAGCTTGGTGTACTGCACTTTCCCTGTCCCACCACCAGATGGCACTCTTCAGCCACCTCTCCTTCAAGCCAGTTTCTACTCCAACTTCATCTATTCGCTGATCAGGGTCCAAACCAGGTGGAAATCAAATCAGCACACCAATTTTTCATGCGCAGTCGGGACTGCCTGCTCTGTGGCAGGGGAGGAGGTCTTGTGCAGTTCAGCAGGGAGTCCTTTCCAGGGCACAGTGGTCCCAGCAGTTCCTGGGGCTCCTTGTGGACAACTCTGGGGCTGTAGCCTGCGCATCTCACCTTCCAGCTCAAATACACTGCAATGCCTATCTGCCATGTGTACCCGAATCCCTGGGGTTGGGCAGGGGCTCCTTGCACTTCTGCGCACTGCCCTTGCCCCTCAGTTGTGCACACTGTGTGCTTCCATGGATGAAGAGTGGTTGCAGTCACAAGACTGCCAAATCCTGAGTTCTCTCATGGGAGCTCTTGGCCGTGGGGCTGTTAAGGGTTATCTTCCCACCAACTGTTGAGATGGGTGCATGGGGTGTGGAACGCTGACCCCTTCCATGCTCATCTGCTGGATCTAAGTGCCAGTACCTTGCATGGTGGCTTTTGGCATGGGGCTGCGAAGGGTTATTAACCCAACCAACTGCTGAGAAGCATGTACGGGGCATGGAAGGCTGCTCCCTTCTTCACTCATCAGCTGGCTCCAACTGCTTGTTCTTGGTGGCATTCCAGGTGAAACACTCACCCATCTGAAATGCAGTCTCTTGGCCTTTCCAGCTACATCCTCGCTATGTGGTATAGAAGTCCCTGCCTGGCCAGTGGCACCCTGGAACTGCTATTCTTGAGTACTTTCTGTCCTTTATCTAGTGTTTTTCATTGAAGAGAATTTTGCTCTGTCTCTCTTAATCCAGTATCTTCCCAGAAGTCTCCAAAGTACCTTGTTCTTAGCAGAATGCACTTATTCTGGATATGGATTTGCCTTCTCTGCATGTAGTGCTTTGGCAAAAGCTATGATCCAATGACTTAGAATGCCATATCCACTGTCATGGGTTTCCACACAGCATTGCTTCTTACCAAAAAACACACATAACATCAAATGAAGTGCAGTGGGCCCATGCTCATGGAATGCACTCATCTTGCCATGATCTCCATCATCCTGAAGCAGCTGGCTTGGTAGAATAGTGGACTGGCCTTTTGAAGATTCGGTTATAGTGCCAGAAAGGTGGCAATACCTGCAGAATTGGGGTATAGTTCTCTAGGAGGCTGTATATGCTGTAAATTATGGTGTGTTTCTCCTGTAGCCAGGATTCATGGGTCTAAGAATCATCGGGTGGAAATGAAGTGGCATCACTTAGTATTTACCTTAGTGATCCATTAGCAAATTTGTGCTTCCTGTCCCTGTAACCTTGTGTTTGCTGGTCTAGAAGTATTAGCTAAGGACTGAGGATTGCCAGCAGTCAGCCCTAGAAAGCCTTGATGATGCCTTGATTTAGACTTTTTCCTACTGTCAAAACCACAAGCAAATATACTCCCATAGTTTAAGACAACCCATTGCATGGCATTTGCCTGAGCAGCCAAAGAAACTAAAACACCAGGATTCCACTGATCTGAAATTTAATATTGCCACCTGGTCACTTTGGTCTCCTCATGTCTCTGAATCAGTAGGCAAAGAAAGGGAATTACCCTGCTTTCTGGGGTAACTGATTTGTATCACCAAAGGAAAATTGAGCTGCTACTACACCATGAGGTAAGAAAGAATATGAAATACAGGAAATCCCTAAAGGCCTCCCTAATACTACAATACTCTGTGATTAAAGTCAATGGAAACTGCAACAACCAATTCATGTAGAACTACTAATGGCCCAGTGTCTTCAAGAATGAAGGTTAGGGTCACCCTGCCAGGCAAAGAACCATGACCAGCTGAGGTGCTGCTGATAGCAAGGGAATTGGTAGTGGAAGAAAGTACATAAATACCTGCTCTGTCCATGTGACAACTGCAGAAACAGGAGTGTAATTGTTATTTGTATTTCTTCCTCCTTTTGTTATGAATATGTTTGTGTATACGTGTGTATGTGTGAGAAAATGTTTTTATATTTGTATATGGATCCTAGAATCATACACGATAACATTAAAGATTCAGTATAGAAAGGAATAAACTAACTGGTTCATTTAGACTACTTTCAAACAAATTAAAATAGAAGAATAGTTTCAGTAGCAAAGAGAAACATATCTCAGTTTGAAATAGCACTCAGTGTGCCAGTAAATAAACTACAAACTAAATTGTTGTTCAAGTGTATTGCAACATGCAAAATTCTCAGCATGGAAATATTCAGAATCAAAGTAACTCAACTTAGGGTAAAAAAAACTCTAACCAATAAAATACTGTCAAAAAAGAGATAAATCCCAATAAGGAACTCAAATGGATGAAGAAAGAATCTTACAGAACTGGGTGTGTATATTGAATTATTTTTACTTCTGAACTTAATTTAGCATTTATGGGACTTGTAGTTGCAAAGCAGAGGGTAAATAATATAATCGTTGATGATAATTATTAGAGAATATGTATCAGAATTTTTAAATATGTATTTTGAAAATATTTTGCTCTCTTAACATTTTGTGAGTTTATTTTTTTCTTAACTTTATAGGAGTCTTTCAGGAGCAGGTGTATCTAACAGGTCTTTTATAAGCAGATATATCTAGCATGTTTATTGACCTTCAGTTATATGAAGAGATAGCTACTGTAGTATGTCAGTATAAAACACTGAAATAAAACAAATTGAATACATTGTTAATAAAATGCATTTTATCTTTATCTCTTTATCTATCTTCAGAAAGATAAAAGTGGAACAAAGTTCACCAAACGTAAAAAAAAAAATCACTTCTGGGTGAAGGAATTTGGGGTGATTTTCATTTCCACTCTGTACTTTCCATATTTCTTCTTTTTAAAGTAATGTATATGTATCATTAAAACTGATATTACCAATTTTCTTAAGACAAAATTGTAGAATATTTAGCATCTTTAAACTGAGTATTTAACCTATTAAACATTTTAGCATGTTTAGTTAATGAAAATAATTTGGAAAAAAAAAAAAAGACAGAACCAATACTATATCATTCCTGAGCAATCAAGAGTGTTTCCATCCACAGCACACATGGAAACCTCAAAAACAAGAAAAGAAACCCCCAACCATGAACATTTAAGAGAACTTGAAGGCAGATATAAATATAGTTACACATTTGGTAACCAGACGTTGAGGGAGTTTCAATCTGACAACTCCAGATGTCTATATAAAATAAAGGGTCAGCAAATGAAGTCGCAGCAACAGTTAATGGATGGAAATGATGCCTAGAGGTTTGAAGAGAGTGGAGGAGAGTAAAATAACAATTGCCATATAGATAATTGAGGGATCAGAAAAGCATAGAATTTGCAGGCAGTATTAAGAACCCAGCTAAGTTAATGATATGTATATTTAGATTGTAGTCATCTATTCTGCTATGGGATTTTCTCTATTAGCCCCAAACTGCCCCACTATGAGCACAGAGAAAGCAGGTATTTGGTTTCTTCTCCAAATTTCATTTTTTCTTTACCTTGCTGTTGTTATTGTTGTTAGACAAGATGAGAAGAAAGCAGTGATAAAATATTCTTATTGCTAAGAAACTGGGACTCAAGGATATCGATTCATTTGTGGAGGGACAAATGGCTAAGTGATAGAGCTGAGATGTGAATCTAGACCATGGAATGATAAAGGAAAACAGCTTGCCACTGTTTCTCCCATAGGGAAACTGACATGGATTAAAATGGCAGCTACTGCTCAGATTTCATCATCATTTTTCTGGCTGTATTTCAAATCACAGGTAGGTAATTGTTTTGATAGAATTCTCCACCCTGATTGTAGAAAACACTTACCTTTATGATGCTGCCAATACAGAGATTCACCTGTGCTTATCCAAGGCCACTTGAGAGTCATGGTGTAGAACTATGAAGCATAAAAAGTAATTTTGAGCCAAAAAGAAAAAGCATATGAATAAATATGCTATGTAAGAATGCCAAAAGATCGGGGACACCAGATGTACACAATAGACTATTAAACTGCCTTGGGAGTTCTAAAGTATAATGTAGAAGATACAGTAGGCATTATTTTAATTGAATAACACAGTAAAGGGAAAATAAATACAACATTAACACACATATGTTTTCCAATTAAAATTGTGAATTTACCTTTTAATTTTTCATTATTATATGCAATAAAATTACAACAATAAAATAGGTGAGCAAGATTAGAGGGTTTAGGTTGCCAGGTAAATAAGTTCTTTGGTGGGCATGGTTTATCATGCATTCATAAAATAGTTTTCTCAGCTTATTCAGATTTGCATTAAAATAAGTTAATAATGGAGTTTCCCCAATAAGCTATCTTCACATGGTGATAGGTACAATATAAGTATAAATCAATTCTGCAAATTCTTGTCAATAAAAACTGAAATGTGAAGGTGTACTGCTTCCCTGTGCAGTTATTTATGGATAGGTTGTTTATGTTACAGAAAAAGCAAATAACACATCTTTCAGTTGACATCTGAACCTATTTCTATTTTTATTCTTCTGTTTGAAACAGACCTCTTCTGGTCCTGACATTTTGGTACAATTTTTTCTCAAAATCTGACATAAATATTCAGTTGAGGAATTCATCAGATGTGCAGATGGTCAGTTTGGTGCAAAAATTCTCTGAGTTTCTAAGTACATGTTTTTTTAGCCCATTCAAGATTTTGTGTTATCTTTCATTTTTCAGAAATGAATATAGTACTGTGGCAAACTGGAATGGAAGAAAAAGATCACAACCAACAATATAGGGAAGGTAAGAAAGCCTGAGGTGCTGGGTGTGCACTCCCTATTCTGGTTCCCTCAGTATACTAATGTGAAAATGTTACATTGTGACTATTTAGAATTTCAATATATCCTATCTGGAGGAGTGATGCAGTAATGAAATTGCCTCTAGTCACTAAATATTTTTTCTGTCATTAATATGTCAGTTTACTATGAAATTTCCTTGAATAATAGCTATTTCTATAAATAAGCTCTGAGGTATTATAACATTTGCCCTTCCCTGCAAGTTATGTGAAACGGGGATGATCCAGTTTGTACAATAATAGGCAGTTTCTGTTGAATGATAATTTATAGCTAATATATTGCCTCTTTTTGGATTAAGACACATCATAGGTAAGATTCAGAATTTACAAGGGAGGGGGCTTAGCCACATTTTTCACATCAGGCACCTACAGTCCCATTTTGTGAAGAGGGAAAAAGAAGTTCTATATAATAGATGAGATATTTAAGATCAATAGTAAAACTGTTGAAAACCAAAGACAAAAAGAAAAATCTTGAAATCATCAAGAGAAAAACATCTGATCATTTATCAGGGAATAACAGTATGATTCTGACACTCAATGTTTCATATTCATGAATGAGAAATAATAGTATGATTCTGGATCTGAATTTTTCATATGCATGAACCTCCATATTTCAAAAGTGCATTTGTTATTTTGGACTCATTATGAGTATATAATACATATTACTATTTAGTTTCATTTTGCTAGATTTGGAAAATGTGTCTGGTCTTTTAGCACACAACCAGGCAGATTCTGTGAAATTACAGATATCAGTAATTAGAAAAGTTGCCATGTGGTAAATGGCAAGCTCCAGTCATAGAATCACAACACAGGTCTCTGTGGTTCCAGCACAATATTATGTTGTCTGCAGCAGAATATTATATGCCTTTAAAAAGCATTCCTTTCTTGCTATTGAGCCCTAATAGACAAGGAGTTCTTACCATAGAACCAAGTGACCATGCAGTCAAACTGCCCATCATGAGTTGGTTCTGTCAGCCTAAACATGTCATGAGTTTGGGTGGGCCCAGGGACAATTTATTGTAAGTTGGAAGTGGTACATCCAGCATCTGGCATGAGCAGGAACAGAGGGAAAAAGCAAGCTGCATGAGCAGGTAATCCAGATCTAGGCTATCCATTCTGGTTGCACTTCAATTTATTCCTGTAGCCATAGGGGAATCCTTTTTGATCAACTAATGGAAACAGACAAATCCTGAATCTGGTTGATTAATGGTATCTACTAGTCTTTTCACATACCACAAAACCAAGGTGACCCACTTGGTATTTCATTTCCCTATCTTGTGTGTGAATGAACATGGCTTGAGAAAGGCATGATGACCAGGGGCACAGACACCTCAAGGAGGAAGTTATAAGTCATGCCACCAGGAAAACCACCAACACCAGCAGAGTTGGTAGGTCAGGATGAGGTGAATCAATAATGGATAATCGAGTAGAGAAATGTTCAATATCATTTGATGTCCCAAGACTAGTTTCAGCATTAGGGCTGAACTAACTGTGCTCTTCACCATTTTCCCAGGAAGTGAGGCCTACCAGAAAGCTGTATGTGCTGTTCCCATAATGTGTATGATAAAGTGGATCTTAGCATTGCAAAGGGTGGAAATGGAGATGGTCTCTCCAAAAGCCCTTGTGGGTTTTGCCTAGTCCTTATCACAGTTTTACTACTCTCTTTACCCGATTACATATACTTTCCTTCCTTCTGCATGTATTGATCCCCAATGGATACTCTGCACATATTCTCCTTAGTATCTACTTTCAGAGCAGACACATAAGTGTCTGCTTCCAGAGAATCTAACCTGTAACACAGTAATAAAAATATATGTCCAGAACTGAGAACTGGTCACATCATATCTAGAATATTGTGTTCAGTTTTAAGAACCATCCTATAGAACTTTAGTCCTAAGCTCTCCAGTACAATAGCCACTAGCCACACATAGCTATTTAAATTAAAATTATTAAGTAAAAGTTAACTTGGAAAGAAAATCAGTTCCTCAATCACACCACATATCAAGGGCTCAATAACCATATGTGACTAATGACTGTCACACTGGAAAGCACATATGCAGTACATTTCCATCATTTTAGATCTGGAATATACCATTTTGGACAGTGCTGGTATAGATTACATACAGCTCTGATCCAGATTGTTAAAAGCTTCAACTTGTGAAAGATGACTGAAAGAGTAGCTTATGTTTGACCAGAGGAAGATAAGCTTCAATGGAAACTATAATAAGACACTTTAGGACATGAGTTTGCTATGACCTGACTATTTTCACAGAATTTCTTTATGATTCTCTTTGTGTATAATACTTGGAAGCAGTGAATCAATTTCAGCCTATTAGACTTAGCAGTGAAGAATATTCCTCATCCATTTGGATGTAGGTACTAGTTAAAACAAATATGATCCTATGGATTACAACTTGTGTAGATCATGCTTTGGATATCTTTAATGTGAAAATTACAACATTCTAGATAGTTAATAATAATTTTGGTAGATTCCTTATTCTCTCTTCAAGTTGCTGTGCTGCATTAAGTAAAAAATATGATCTTGAGAGGGTTCAATAAACTAATAAACAATATACCATAAGGAACAAAAACACAAAAGAAACAAATGTAAGAATTCTGCCACAAATCACTTGTGTAGTTACTAATTTCCCTAAAGTATAAATTCTTGTAATTTATTTAGGTACATATCAAAATGAATTTACTTTTCTTGTGGCTGACAACTTTTCATAGAGGCAGACTCTTTTTATGAGTATACAAATGCTATAAGAAATGTCTTGATATTTACATGCCTACATTGCTACAGATGTGTAGATCAGTCTATCTTTCGTAAAGGGGGGGGTAATTAAAGAAGGCTAGGTTTGACATATACACGCAAACATTTTACAGTTCTGTGCGTGTTTATTTTTCTCAGAATCGTCAGTGTAAAGGGAACTTTGGTTTTACTATTCTGCATTTCTCAACTACATCAGGATAAAGTTACTTAAATAAGAAAACAAAGCCACTAAAGAAAAATAAAAGTTAAAAACACTGCCTTGTTAAACACTGCTCTACAATTTTGCAATTTGTATTCACAACACAACATACTTGTCAAAGCTTTTAGTAAAAAGCTTTTTTTTTTGTAAATAAAAATAGGATTTATATCACTGATCAATGATTATAACTTAATGAACATTCTACTGAATGATTGGGGCTCAAATTAACTTAATAAATGATCCAAGCATTTGAAAAGAGCATTATATCTATAAATATCATCAAATAATCTGCAAGTATATATTTTTCTCCTATTGGAAACTGATACATAATGATTTGTAATTAGAATCAGGAATCTTCTGGATGAGTTATGCTTTTACGGAAAGCAAGCAATAATATTCAGTGTTTAAAGATGACTACAACAAGTGCTTTCCAAATGATTAATTCTCTGTTATTTGATATAACTGAGGGTAGATAAGAAACTAAGAAGCAAAATGTGGATAAATTAATTGGGAATAAGCAATAATAATCTTGAAATTTGTAAACTACTTTTGATTTTTACATGAAAATGTAAATAAATAAGAAAAGTGTAACTTCATTACCCTTAATAAATGTTAAAGTAATCACTGGTTTAAAGAAAGTCTTGAAGATTATATTTACAGCTATGCAAAAATTTCAACTGACTTCAACTTTGAGTGGGTTATTCAATATACTATACTGCTATGATAATTATTCTATATTAGTTGTTTTGGGGATGAAACGACTAAAAAGATGCCTTAACAGTGATTATAATCTAATGGGAAAAACAGACATTTTTTCCCTCTATATGTTTTACCATAAACTTTGGAATTACATGTAAGGACACAATTCATTTTCACTGTGGAAGGTGATATTTGAGAAAGTGTTCAAAAAATGTTTTAAATTTTTATAGTGAATAGGAATATAATGGTGCTTTGGGGGGAAAAGAGAGAAAAAAACAACAAAATATCTGATTCATGAAAGAGGAATGTGAGGGCTACAAGTTGGAAAGATGTAAAAATATGTATAATTTAATAAGAAATAATTTCATGCTTGGCACTATCGGAACTCTCTTACTGAGCTGTACTATGAATTTGGTATTTTATTTCCATTTTAAAGGTGATACAATGTCACCCAGAAAGTGGTGGAACTAGTACTCTAACTCCAAAACACTTACTTGTCCTACCATATCATTTATAGTTTATGTTAAGGAACAACACTTTTAGGTGTATGTTGGATTACATTCTTGTTTAATATGCTTAGAAGATCACTCATTTTACCTACTTGAAAATATAATTTAGCAGGGTAATGATGATAAGTACTCTATAAAGTTAGTAATAAAATTACAGTTATGGTCATGGTGACAATTAAGATGCAATTATAATCTCTGTGAGGAATATACTCTTACCTCTGAAGTACAAATACATCTTTGCAATGGAGCATGATAAAGGACTAAGTTTGTGAATGACAAGATTATTTTTAAATTACTTGTGCTACTTGTCTTCTCAGATATAAAAGTAATCCTACTAACAGAGTTTTAACATTAATACCCACTAACTCCTACCAAGAAATACAGTGTCTTAAAAATTAAATCTACTTTAACTACAATAGATTCTATATAATTCTAGGATTGTATAGCCCAGGTGTTAGAAGATCATGCAGTTGTGCATGATCTTACCCTTATCAGAAGCAGATATAGTGCAGAAATTACCTGTGAATGGATTAGGAAGTAAAGGGAAGAATGCCAATTGCTGTTCTCCAGTATTTGAACAGACAGATGCAATTACCTTCCTAATGAGTTTAGACAGAGTCTAAGAGGAGATAGAAGTCATGTGGGAACAAGACTCTCATAGACAGGCATTCTTAGCTTAGGTTCATTGCTTCTTATATATTACAGGAAGTCTTTCACTTTTCATTTGCATCTGGTGACCTGTCCTTGGGAGCATGGATCTAATTTTAATGCTTCTTTTCCATGCTGCCAAGGAGCTATACAAATGGATCTATATTATTTGACCTTCTTTCCGATAATTTAACATCAGAAGTAATTTTAGAGCTGGAAGAAAAATGCATTGTTAATATAATTACATTTTCACATATTGTACTTTGTTACTCTAAGTACTCTATCATTCACATTTTCTGCATGTATAATGGAGTAGATGTATTGAACTTGTAGTATAGAAAGACAAGCCTGTGAGATAAATTTTGCTCTATGATCTGTTGTGAAAAAATACTTGTTGAAACACAGCAATACAGGATCTGATTTATAGGATATTTTTAAATTAACAGATATGAGAAAATTGTGTAACTATTAATCTACGTATTCAGAAAGTGTAAGTCACAACAGTAGTGATTCAAAAATATTTTGCTCACTGATTTTATCATCTGCCAGGTTTGGATTTGAGAAAAATTAAATGAAACAGTCTCTTTAACAAGAAATCACTAAATGAAGGTACTTTTCTTGTCACTAGTGCAGAGATTCCAACAAAAAACCTTTTAATTATGACTTTCTGCAAGTGAATACAGTTTCTGAAAACTCAAAAGAGGCACTAAAACAGAAATAAAATAAAATCAAACCAAAAATAACTAAAAGTATTTGTATCATGCATTGCTATAATATGCCCTATTCTCATATATTTAATGTGGTTCTTTGTTATTTTTCATCATGTCTTTTGCTGTTAGAGTTTTTCATAGTATATACACTAAGCTTTAAGGAAATAAAAATGACTAGATTTTCTTATGATTATGTCATGTATGTGTGATAAAGAAACATGCTATTGATTTCAGTATTCATCCTTTTTGATGAATATCAAAATATGTGACTATATAAAAATATGATAGTATTTCATTTAGTCTTCAAAAATCATTATATGGAGCATCAATAGAACATTTGCATTAATATATGACCTCAGGCTTCATTACAAGGTTTTGATGCATTATAACAATACAGGCTTAACCAAGAAAATTACCTAATCTACATAACAAAACCATTGAATCTGAAAATATCAAAGGCACATCTCAGCCTTAAATCTGTAACCAAGTAAAAAATTATCTCGGAGATCTCAGCATAGGTAAATGCACAGATTATTGATAGGAGTTTAATTTGTAAACACAATTATAAAATATGCATGCTTGATTAAAAGGGACACAATTGAATATGTTACATGTATATAATAGATTATAATGCAGAAATTAATATATCGTTATGACAAAATTTTTAATTATATAGGAACTTAATCATGAGACATAATATTAAGCAGGATCCAAAACCTTATATTCCATATGATTCACATTATATGAATTTTCTACATTGTCACACCTATACATACTGATATATATATATCAGTATATATCACAAACTGATACACGAAAATATTTGAAATGATATTAAACCAAAGTTTATATTAGAATGGATGTTAAAATATATGTCATAGGACTTCAGTTTATTTTTAAAAGTTGATTATTTTTTTCTATATTTTGTGAATATTTCTTATTTTTATTTTAAGGGATAGAAAAATAGGAAAGAATTAATAAGTCTATGAGTTATTTATTTTCATTTATGGGAAACAAAAATATTTTGCTTTCTGCAATAAACATTTAGTTTACTTTGTAAATTAATTTTACATTTGTGAATTCTCCTTTTGTGATATTCTAACCTTTCCAGTTACTGAGATGATGAGTTGAAATAAGTTGGTGACCTGCATTTGCATATATAATTAACTTGGTATACCATAACTAAGGATGTGCATCATGTGTTCATATGTTCTTAGACTATTTGATTACCTCAGTTTTGTATTTATGTAATGTGTGTATGCATTTATGCATTTATACTGGATCATACTGGATAAAGGTTTTGATAAAAAATAATTAAAGTGATATGAACATGCCTGTTACTATAATCAACCTTAGGTAATTTATTTTACAAATTTTATACTCTGTTCTTTTTCTAATGAACATGTATCTAGTCACCAACCTTTTTTTTGCAACACCTATATGCCAAGTTTTGTCCTTGTCCTTGGTGCTAGGCATATAAACATGAATGAGATATAGTAACCCCTTAGCACAGTTCATTTTGCCAAGGGAAATCTGGCACATAAACATATGCATTCCACTTAATATTATATTACTGAATCTAGGTATAACTATTCAGGTGCATGCAAGGAGCAAAGTGGAAAATTAGGTCATTTAGTCAGAGAAAGTGAGAGGTACAAACTGTGTAAGAAAATTTAATTAGTCATCAATGGACAAGTAAGGAAAACTGATATACAAAGTGATGGATCATTTGAAAGAGATGTGAACAAATTAATAAGCATATTAGATTGTATTATCTATCATTAAATTATTTGCATTAAATGTCCATTTGTACATGTATTTGTATTTGTGCGTATGTGTGTGCATGTGTGTGTTTGAAATTATGTTTATAGACAATTCCTGCACCCAAAACTAGTCAAGAAATATTAACATTTAACTGTATATTTCATACATAATTTCATCCACATGTTGAATAAATTATTAAGTAGGTACATAATTAACTTCTACAGTGAACTTCCCCTGCTTTTTTATAATTTCCTTTTCTTTGAAAAGAAGTGATGTAATTATCCTGTAGATATGAGAAACTATAGCAAGTTGTAGAAGGCAGTTTACAGAGATAAAATTATGCTCTTAATTATATTTTAGTGGTTAAGCAAATAATTTTTGTTAGTAAAATTCATTTTCACAAATGATAGGCCCTAGGTTTGCATTAACCTTGTTTAGTACAAAGGTGAACATAATAAAACTAGTAACACTGGAGGGATAGTCCATGTTCATGGATAGGAGCCTAAATATTAAGATGGCAATTCTTTCAAATTTGCTCTATAGATTCAGTACAATCCCAATCAAAACCCCACCAACTTATTTTGTGTATATCAAAACCTGATATAAAGTTTATATTGAAGGGCAAAAGACCCAGAATAGCCAACAAAAAACTGAATAAGAACAAAGTCAGAGAACTGATGCTACCCAGCATCAAAACTTACTGTAAAGCTACAATGATCAAGTCACTGTGGTATTGTTTAAAGAATAAACAGAAACATAAATGACACAGAATAGAGAGCACAGAAATAGAGCCACACAAATATGGTCAACTGATTTTTGATAAGAAAGCAGAAACAATTAAATGGAGAAAGGACAGTGTTTTCAACAAGTGGACATACACATGCAAAAAAAAAAAAAAAGAAAAAGAAAAAAAAGTAAATCGAGACACAGACTTTACATCTGTCACAAAATATAACCCAAAATTAACCACAGACCTAAATATAAAAAACAAAACTATAAAGCTTCTAAAATATAACAGGAGAAAATCTAAATCAACTTGGGTTTGTTGATGCTTGTCTAGATACAGCACCAAAAAGCACAATCCATGAAAGCAAATGTTGATAAATTGAATTCATTAAAATAATTCGTGAAGGACACTGTTAAGGGAATGAAAATATAATCCATAGACTGGAAAGAAATATTTGCAAAACACATACCTGATACCCAAAATATAAAAACATCTGAAAACTCAAAAATAAGAAATCAAACAAAAGATCTGAACAGACACTCCACCAAAGAAGATACACCTATGGCAATAAGCATATGAGTAAATGCTTAACATCATATGTCTTTAGGGAATTGCAAATTAAGACAGAGATATCACTACACATCTACTGAAATCCAAAACACTGACAACACCAAATGCAGGTGAAGATGTGGAGCAATAGTAGCTCTCATTCATTGCTGGTGGGAATGTAAAATAGTACAGCCACTTTGGAAGACAATTTGGAAGTCTATTACAAAGCTTAACAGGCTTAACTTATGACTCAGAAATTGTGTTCCTACATATTTACCCAAGTCAGTTGAATATGTATGTCCACACAATCTTCACACTGTTTATAGCAGATTTATCCATAATCACTAAAAACTGGAAGCAACCAATTTTAACTTCCATAGGTGAATGGATAAACAAAATGTGGTATATCCATACCCTGGACTTTTTTTAGGGATAAAAGGAAATATGCTATGAAGCCACATAAAGACATGGAAGGACCTTAAATGCATATTGCTAAGTTCGAAAGAAGCCAATATGAAAAGGTTACATATTGTATGATTCCAACTATATGAGAGTTTGACAAAGGCAAAATTATAGAAATAGTAAAATTATCAGTGGGTGCCAGGGATTCAAAGGTGGGGAGAGAGGGATGAAAAGGTGGAGCACAGGGCATTTTTAGGGAGTGAAACTGTTCTTAAAGATACTGTGATGGTGGATACATGACATAATGCATTTATCAAAATCCATACAACTGTGGAACACAGAGTGAACCCTAATGTAAAACAGTAACTAATGGTTTGTTGCATTTTTTAAGGACTTAAAGGAAATCATTTTTTGCTTTTATGTTTATTGAAATATCATTACAAAAAAAGTACACAAATTGTCATTAGACACAGACAATGAGCTTTCACAAAGGGAATACTTCCATGTAAACAGCACCCAGAATATTAGCAGCATCCCAAAACTTTCCTATACATCCCTACCATGACAACTATCTCTATCACCCCTATGAATAACCACTGTCTTGACTTCAAACTACCTGGGTTAGTTTTGTCTATTTAAATGAAACAGAATTTTAAAATAAAAGATGAGCAAGAATAAATGTGGTAGAACTAAAGCATACAAAATCAATTTAACATTCCTGTAATGCTATATATTTAGTATACAAAATTATATCTAGTATACTTTTATGTAGACTAAACTCAAAAATATAATTCATCAATTCTCCCATCACAATTTTACATTAATTTAAAATGCACAAAAAATGTACACAAACCCCATGGGCAGAGGACAGAAATGTATTCCCTTTCATTTATTCATTTATTAATAAAAACTTAGCAGATTGATTACATTCAAGGCTGTGTGAGTTTTTGAAAAAATGACTGACCTTTATTTCCTGTATTCACAAAAATAGTATGGAGAGGTCCAGAATGACCGGAAAATAAATGGTTGTAATTTGAATAATTGAATGCCGTAGTAGTCTAGGGATATGCATCAGATGCTAGAGCAAAAGCGGTAACATAACAGCAAAAAGAAACAAGGTGAACTTGTATTATTTCAAAGGATATAATTATGAGACTAACTTTTTAAATGAAGTGAAATTAGGAATGTGAAGCAGTAAAGTATATAGAACATTACTAAGATATCTGAATTTAAACCTTATATTTATATAAAAACCATATTCATTTAACATTGTTAAGATAGTATCTTGTAGGGTGCAAAATTACAAAATTCTTTCAACCTTAGAACCATAAATAAGTCGAATGCCCTCAAATGGACTTTTTTGGTCCTTAGGGTATCAGTGTGCATGTTGCTGCTTATTTAAATTCAGTTCGGGTAGAGCTGCAAGAGTGCCAGTGTACTTCCATGCTTCCAAATCCTTTCTTCTTTCTGAACACCAGAAGTGGGGGGCTGGGCAGGTAAGCAGGGGATCTCAGGTGACTTAATTTTCTTCACCAGTGCCTACTCTGTTGAAGAATTGAGTTTTCATTCTTGAGAAGAAATTCTCATGGAAGGTCATGTTTCTTATTATAAGTTAACATTACTGAGGGTGGGGCAAGATGGCGGACTGGTGAGCTGTATGTTTTAGTTACTCCTCCAGGAAAGTAGGTAGAAAGCCAGGAACTGCGTGGACTGGACACCACAGAGCAATCTGACTTTGGGCATACTTCATACAACACTCATGAAAACGTCGAACTGCTGAGATCAGCGAAATCTGTAAGTTTTTGCGGCCAGGGGACCCGCGCCACTCCCTGCCAGTCTCAGTCCCGTGGGAGGAGGGGCTGTCAGCTCCGGGAAGGAAAAGGGAGAACTGAAGTGGCAGCCCTTATTGGAAACTCATTCTACTGATCCAAACTCCAACCATAGATAGACTGAGACCAGACAGTAGAGAATCTGAGAGCAGCCAGCTGAGCAGAGAGGAGACAGATATAGAAAAAAACAGAATGAAAAACTCCAAAATAAAAGCGGAAGATTTTTGGAGTTCTGGTGAACATAGAAAGGGGAAGGGCAGAGCTCAGGCCCTCAGGCTCATATGCAAATCCCGAAGAAAAGCTGATCTCTCTGCCCTGTGGAACTTTCCTTAATGGCCCTAATTGCTTTGTCTCTTAGCATTTCAATAACCCATTAGATCTCTGAGGAGGGCCCTTTTTTTTTTTTTTTAATCCTTTTTTCTTTTTGTAAAACAATTACTCTAAGAAGCCCAATACAGAAAGCTTCAAAGACTTGCAATTTGGGCAGGTCAAGACAAGAGCAGAAGTAAGAGAGCTCTGAGACAAAAGGCAATAATCCAGTGGCTGAGAAATTTCACTAAACACCACAACTTCCCAAGAAAAGGGGGGTGTCCGCTCACAGCCATCATCCTGGTGGACAGGAAACACTCCTGCCCATCGCCAGCCCCATAGCCCAGAACTGCCCCAAACAACCCAGTGTGACGGGAGTGCTTCAAATAACAGGCACACTCCACAAAACTGGGCGTGGACATTAGCCTTCCCTGCAACCTCAGCTGATTGTCCCAGAGTTGGGAAGGTGGAGCAGTGTGGATTAACAAAGCCCCATTCAGCCATCATTTCAGCAGACTGGGAGCCTCCCTACACAGCCCAGCAGCCCAGAACCACCCTGGGGGGACGGCACTCACCTGTGACATAGCACAGTCATCCCTCAACAGAGGACCAGGGGGTGCACAGCCTGGAAGAGGGACCCACTTACAAGTCTCAGGAGCCATACGCCAATACCAAGGACTTGTGGGTCAGTGGCAGAGACAAACTGTGGCAGGACTGAACTGAAGGATTAGACTATTTCAGCAGCTTTAAAACTCCAGAATCACCAGGGAGATTTGACTGTTAGAGCCACCCCCCCTCCCTGACTGCCCAGAAACACGCCCCATATACAGGGCGGGCAACACCAACTACACATGCAAGCTTGGTACACCAATTGGACCCCACAAGACTCACTACCCCACTCACCACAAAGGCAGACCAGGGGAGAACTGGCTTGTGGAGAACAGATGGCTCTTGGATGCCACCTGCTGGTTAGTTAGAGAAAGTGTACTCCACGAAGCTATAGATCTGATAAATTAGAGATAAGGACTTCAATTGGTCTACACATCCTAAAAGAACCCTATCAAGTTCAGCAAATGCCAAGAGGCCAAAAACAACAGAAAATTATAAAGCATATGAAAAAAACAGACAATATGGATAACCCAAGCCCAAGCACCCAAATCAAAAGATCAGAAGAGACACAGCAACTGGAGCAGCTACTCAAAGAACTAAAGATGAACAATGAGACCATAGTACAGAATACAAAGGATATCAAGAAGACCTTAGAAGAGCATAAAGAAGACATTGCAAGACTAAATAAAAAAATAGATGATCTTATGGAAATTAAACTAACTGTTGACCAAATTAAAAAGATTCTGGACACTCATAGTACAAGACTAGAGGAAGTTGAACAACGAATCAGTGACCTGGAAGATGACAGAATGGAAAAAAAGCATAAAAAAAGAATGGGGAAAAAAATTGAAAAAATCGAAAAGGACTTCAGGGATACGATAGATAATATAAAACGTCCTAATATAAGACTCATTGGTGTTCCAGAAGGGGAAGAAAAGGGTAAAGGTCTAGGAAGAGTATTCAAAGAAATTGTTGGGGAAAACTTCCCAAATTTTCTAAACAACATAAATACACAAATCATAAATGCTCAGCGAACTCCAAATAGAATAAATCCAAATAAACCCACTCCAAGACATATTCTGATCACACTGTCAAACACGGAAGAGAAGGAGCAAGTTCTGAAAGCAGCAAAGAGAAAAGCAATTCACCACATACAAAGGAAACAGCATAAGACTAAGTAGTGACTACTCAGCAGCCACTATGGAGGCAAGAAGGCAGTGGCATGATATATTTAAAATTCTGAGTGAGAAAAATTTCCAACCAAGAATACTTTTTCCAGCAAAGCTCTCCTTCAAATTTGAGAGAGAGGTTCAATTTTTCACAGACAAACAAATGCTGACAGAATTTGCTAACAAGAGACCTGCCCTACTGGAGATACTAAAGGGAGCCCTACAGACAGAGAAACAAAGAAAGGACAGAGAGACCTGGAGAAAGGTTCAGTACTAAAGAGATTCGGTATGGGTACAATAAAGGATATTAATAGAGAGAGGGGAAAAATATATATGACAAACATAAACCAAAGGATAAGATGGCTGATTCAAGAAATGCCTTCACGGTTATAACATTGAATGTAAATGGATTAAACTCCCCAATTAAAAGATACAGATTCACAGAATGGATCAAAAAAAAATGAACCATCAATATGTTGCATACAAGAGACTCATCTTAGACACAGGGACACAAAGAAATTGAAAGTGAAAGGATGGAAAAAAATATTTCATGCAAGCTACAGCCAAAAGAAAGCAGGTGTAGCAATATTAATGTTTTGAGAGACAAAGAAGGCCACTACATACTAATAAAAGGGGCAATTCAACAAGAAGAAATAACAATCATAAATGTCTATGCACCCAGTCAAGGTGCCACAAAATACATGAGAGAAACACTGGCAAAACTAAAGGAAGCAATTGATGTTTCCACAATAATTGTGGGAGACTTCAACACATCACTCTCTCCTATAGATAGATCAACCAGACAGAGGACCAATAAGGAAATTGAAAACTTAAACAATCTAATAAATGAATTAGATTTAACAGACATATACAGAACATTACATCCCAAATCACCAGGATACACATACTTTTCTAGTGCTCACGGAACTTTCTCCAGAACAGATCATATGCTGGGACATAAAACAAGCCTCAGTAAATTTAAAAAGATTGAAATTATTCAAAGCACATTCTCTGACCACAATGGAATACAATGAGAAGTCAATAACCATCAGAGACTTAGAAAATCCACAAATACCTGGAGGTTAAACAACACACTCCTAAACAATCAGTGGGTTAAAGAAGAAATAGCAAGAGAAATTGCTAAATATACAGAGACGAATGAAAATGAGAACACAACATACCAAAACCTATGGGATGCAGCAAAAGCAGTTCTGAGGGGGAAATTTATAGCACTAAATGCATATATTAAAAAGGAAGAAAGAGCCAAAATCAAAAAACTAATGGATCAACTGAAGAAGCTAGAAAATTAACAGCAAACCAATCCTAAACCAAGTAGAAGAAAAGAAATAACAAGGATTAAAGCAGAAATAAATGACATAGAGAACAAAAAAACAATAGAGAGGATAAATATCACCAAAAGTTGGTTCTTTGAGAAGATCAACAAGATTGACAAGCCCCTAGCTAGACTGACAAAATCAAAAAGAGAGAAGACCCATATAAACAAAATAATGAATGAAAAAGGTGACATAACTGCAGATCCTGAAGAAATTAAAAAAATTATAAGAGGATACTATGAACAAATGTATGGCAACAAACTGGATAATGTAGAGGAAATGGACAATTTCCTGGAAACATATGAACAACCTAGACTGACCAGAGAAGAAATAGAAGACCTCAATCAACCCATCACAAGCAAAGAGATCCAATCAGTCATCAAAAATCTTCCCACAAATAAATGCCCAGGGCCAGATGGCTTCACAGGGGAATTCTACCAAACTTTCCAGAAAGAACTGACACCAGTCGTACTCAAACTCTTTCAAAACATTGAAGAAAATGGAACACTACCTAACTCATTTTATGAAGCTAACATCAATCTAATACCAAAACCAGGCAAAGATGCTACTAAAAAGGAAAACTACCGGCCAATCTCCCTAATGAATATAGATGCAAAAATCCTCAACAAAATACTTGCAAATCGAATCCAAAGACACATTAAAAAAATCATACACCATGACCAAGTGGGGTCATTCCAGGCATGCAAGGATGGTTCAACATAAGAAAATCAATCAATGTATTACAACACATTAAAAATTCAAAAGGGAAAAATCAAATGATCATCTCAATAGATGCTGAAAAAGCGTTTGACAAAATCCAACATCCGTTTTTGATAAAAACACTTCAAAAGGTAGGAATTGAAGGAAACTTCCTCAATATGATAAAGAGCATATATGAAAAACCCACAGCCAGCATAGTACTCAATGGTGAGAGACTGAAAGCCTTCCCTCTAAGATCAGGAACAAGACAAGGATGCCCGCTGTCACCACTGTTATTCAACATTGTGCTGGAAGTGCTAGCCAGGGCAATCTGGCAAGACAAAGAAATAAAAGGCATCCAAATTGGAAAAGAAGAAGTAAAACTGTCATTGTTTGCAGATGATATGATCTTATATCTGGAAAACCCTGAGAAATCAACGATACAGCTACTAGAGCTAATAAACAAATTTAGCAAAGTAGCGGGATACAAGATTAATGCACATAAGTCAGTAATGTTTCTATATGCTAGAAATGAACAAACTGAAGAGATACTCAAGAAAAAGATACCATTTTCAATAGCAACTAAAAAAATCAAGTACCTAGATATAAACTTAACCAAAGATGTAAAAGACCTATACAAAAAAACTACATAACTCTACTAAAAGAAATAGACGGGGACGTTAAAAGATGGAAAAATATTCCATGTTCATGGTTAGGAAGGCTAAATGTCATTAAGATGTCAATTCTACTCAAACTCATCTACAGATTCAATGCAATCCCAATCAAAATTCCAACAACCTAGTTTGCAGACTTGGAAAAGCTAGTTATCAAATTTATTTGGAAAGGGAAGATGCCTCGAATTGCTAAAGACACTCTAAAAAAGAAAAACGAAGTGGGAGGACTTACACTCCCTGACTTTGAAGCTTATTATAAAGCCACAGTTGTCAAAACAGCATGGTACTGGCACAAAGATAGACATATAGATCAATGGAATTGAATTGAGAATTCAGAGATAGACCCTCAGATCTATGGCCGACTGATCTTTGATAAGGCCCCCAAAGTCAATGAACTGAGTCATAATGGTCTTTTCAACAAATGGGGCTGGGAGAGTTGGATATCCATATCCAAAAGAATGAAAGAGGACCCCTACCTCACACCCTACACAAAAATTAACTCAAAATGGACCAAAGATCTCAATATAAAAGAAAGTACCAAAAAACTCCTAGAAGATAATGTAGGAAAACATCTTCAAGACCTTGTGTTAGGCGGCCACTTCCTAGACTTTACAGCCAAAGCACAAGCAACAAAAGAAAAAATAGATAAATGGGAACTCCTCAAGCTTAGAAGTTTCTGCACCTCAAAGGAATTTCTCAAAAAGGTGAAGAGACAGCCAACTCAATGGGAAAAAATTTTTGGAAACCATGTATCTGACAAAAGATACATGTATAAAGAAATCCTACAACTCAATGACAATAGTACAGACAGCCCAATTATAAAATGGGCAAAAGATATGAAAAGACAGTTCTCTGAAGAGGAACTACAAATGGCCAAGAAACACATGAAAAAATGTTCAGCTTCACTAGCTATTAGAGAGATGCAAATTAAGACCACAATGAGATACCATCTAACACCTATTAGAGTGGCTGCCATTAAACAAACAGGAAACTACAAATGCTGGAGGGGATGTGGAGAAACTGGAACTCTTATTCATTGTTGGTGGGACTGTATAATGGTTCAGCCACTCTGGAAGTTGGTCTGGCAGTTCCTTAGAAAACTAGATATAGAGTTACCATTCGATCCAGCGATTGCACTTCTCGGTATATACCCGGAAGATCGGAAAGCAGTGACACGAACAGATATCTGCACGCCAATGTTCATAGCAGCATTATTCACAATTGCTAAGAGATGGAAACAACCCAAATGTCCTTCAACAGATGAGTGGATAAATAAAATGTGGTATATACACACGATGGAATACTACACGGCAGTAAGAAGGAACGACCTCGTGAAACATATGACAACATGGATGAACCTTGAAGACATAATGCTGAGCGCAATAAGCCAGGCACAGAAAGAGAAATATTACATGCTACTACTAATGTGAACTTTGAAAAATGTAAAACGAATGGTTTATAATGTAGAATGTAGGGGAACTAGCAATAGAGAGCAATTAAGGAAGGGGGAACAGTAATCCAAGAAGAACAGATATGCTATTTAACGTTCTGGGGATGCCCAGGAATGACTATGGTCTGTTAATTTCTGATGGATATAGTAGGAGCAAGTTCACAGAAATGTTGCTATATTATGTAACTTCCTTGGGGTAAAGTAGGAACAGGTTGGAAGTAAAGCAGTTATCTTAGGTTAGTTGTCTTTTTCTTACTCCCTTGTTATGGTCTCTTTGAAATGTTCTTTTATTGTATGTTTTTCTTTTTTGTTTTTTTTTGTTTGTTTTTTTTTGTTTGTTTGTTTTTAATTTTTTTTTCCATACAGTTGATTTAAAAAGGAAGAAAAGGTTAAAAACAAACAAACAAACAAACAAAAAAACCAGGAAAAAAATATGTAGTGTCCCCTTGAGGAGCCTGTGGAGAATGCCGGGTTATTGGCCTACCCCACCTCAATGGTTGCTAACATGACCACAGACATAGGGAACTGGTGGTTTGATGGGTTGAGCCCTCTACCGTAGGTTTTACCCTTGGGAAGATGGTTGCTGCAAAGGAGAGGCTAGGCCTCCCTGTATTTGTGCCTAAGAGTCTCCTCCTGAATGCCTCTTTGTTGCTCAGATGTGGCCCTCTCTCTCTGGCTAAGCCAACTTGAAAGGTGAAATCACTGCCCTCCCCTCTACGTGGGATCAGACACCCAGGGGAGTGAATCTCCCTGGCAACGTGGAATATGACTCCCGGGGAGGAATGTAGACCCGGCATCGTGGGACGGAGAACATCTTCTTGACCAAAAGGGGGATGTGAAAGGAAATGAAATAAGCTTCAGTGGCAGAGAGATTCCAAAACGAGCCGAGAGGTCACTCTGGTGGGCACTCTTACGCACACTTTAGACAACCCTTTTTAGGTTCTAAAGAATTGGGGTAGCTGGTGGTGGATACCTGAAACTATCAAACTACAACCCAGAACCCATGAATCTCGAAGACAGATGTATAAAAATGTAGCTTATGAGGGGTGACAATGGGATTGGGAAAGCCATAAGGACCACACTCCACTTTGTCTAGTTTATGGATGGATGAGTAGAAAAATAGGGGAAGGAAACAAACAAACAAACAGACAAAGGTACCCATTGTTCTTTTTTACTTCAATTGCTCTTTTTCACTTTAATTATTATTCTTGTTATTTTTGTGTGTGTGCTAATGAAGCTGTCAGGGATTGATTTAGGTGATGAATGTACAACTATGTAATGGTACTGTGAACACTCGAATGTACGATTTGTTTTGTATGACTGCGTGGTATGTGAATATATCTCAATAAAATGAAGATCAAAAAAAAAAAAAACAAAACAAACAAACAAACAAAAAAACAAAGAATGGTACCAAAAGTTTTGAATTCCCACAGCAAATTATATGACTGTTGGGTAGTAGGGATTTTCATTCAATAGTTAGTTAAATGATTCCATTCCCATATGTGTTCTAGCAATAATTGTTCCTGTCAACAACTAATTATTTCCTGAGCGTGGTCACTATTGGTATTTTCTCTAATGATTTCCATTATTTGTATTTGTGCTTGCCCTTATCAGTTTTTTAGCTGAGACGTTGTATTTTGACCTAACTTTACAGTGAAACCAGACTGTATCTGAATGTTAAAAAGTCAACAGTTTTGCTGTGGAAAATGCTTACCACTTCTGCTAGCTATAAATGGGTGGGTAAACTTGTGATTGATAAATCACAGATAATCCCTGACAATCATTATGAGATATAGCATTTAAAAAAAATGAAAGTAAAAAAAAGTTGATGTACCCACTGCATGAGTAAGAACACTTTAGGATTACAAAAAAAAAAAAAAAAAAAAAAAAAAAATCCAATCCATGATAATAACATTTTTTTAAAAGAAATTACTAGATTATGTCACTAAAAGTTTTGGATATTTTTGTTGTAATTGTTACTTCAAATAATTGAGATATAAATTGAACACACAGATTCACACATATGTATATATGCATAAATAGATACACATGTATGCATACATAAATTTGGTTAATAAAGTTTATATCTTTATAATTTCAAAAAAAAAAAGTTAACATTACTAATTTTAAAAAATTCCCCTTGGTGACTAATGCCAAGTAATTTATGAAGATTTTTTTCCTGAGTATTGCATGAAGGCTATGAAGTTGGAACAGGCAAGTCCTGGGTGTGAAAGCTTTAATTTATCTACTCATTTTTTTTTTTTTAATTTTTGCAGCCATAGTCTCTATATTCCTTCCTATTTTATGATTTCTGAACTGTTCCTAGACCCTGCCTTAAACTTAAGAGTTGATGTATTGACTTTCAAGGTGTCTTTGTGTTTTTTTTTAAATTCACTTTTGTGCATGTAATAATATTAAGCAAATGATGAAACACCTCTCGGATGATTTAACAGGAGGGAAAAGAAATACCCTAACTTCTGGGGCAGAGAAATCTTTCCCCTCTATGTGGAAGGCCCACAAATGGAAATGTAGATCAAGACTTTTACCAAAAGTTTATCTCTTAGTTACTGCACCTCACATTTCTTATGATCCAAAGGGAATATACATATATTTTCTGAATATTATTTAAGAAAGATTTTCAGATTTTCAGTTGAATGTAGATTCTCATTGGTTAACATATCCCAAAGGCCACAAACAGTTAAAATAAGATTGGATGACACATTTATGCACTTTATGCCAAGGTGAATGGATATTATGAGCAATATCCATGTGCTTTTCGAACTTGCTTAACATATACTGAGCTTTAAGAGAGTAAAAGTGAATTCAAGGGAGTAGCTGGAATTTCTATTGCTATTTTACATTCAACTTCAGTTAAACTCTTGTTTATTTGGAGGATTGGAAATAATATTTTATGCTCTTTTTTTCTGAAGGGTATAATAATGACTCACCAATAGAACGTACATAATGTTGTTTGCTCTTCTGTCACATTTTGCCTTGGTACAACCATAATCTGATCTCCAGGACTTCCAAACTTTACACATTTTCCCCAGATACTTGAGATCACTTAACTAGAGGCTTGAGATCACTGGCATATGTTCTCTAAATGAAGAAGCTGACCAACAAATCTTTGGTTCTAATATTTGTTATTGTTTTGAATATGATCAGGGGAAATAAAGCAACAAGAACAACAGAAGAAAACCGTTTTTTCTTTTTAAAAGCGCAACATCAGAGTTGTAGATTTTTTCATACACAGCATAAACCCAGTTCTTTTGAAGTTTAGGGTTAGATTGTGGTGGTTTTTGTTATTATGACTGGTAGAGTTGTTATGAATCTTAGATTTCATGTTTTATAATGCATTACATCAGTGTTCCCATTTTATAATGCTTAAAATTCACTTGTCCTGGGAGTCAGTTTTTAAACACCTTGTATTTACTGCGTTCATACTCTTGAACTCTTAAGGCTGTAGATTTGCTCAGGTTCTTACTCTTCCCATTATCTTCCCCCATTCCAGTGATCACAGTAAAAATGTACATCATTTACCATTTAAAAGTACAAACTGGTTTATGAAATACTAACATAAACCATTTCATTCTTTCATCTACTACATATGAATGCTGAGACTAAATTGTATTTTCTAACAACACAAGTCTGTGCCACTACATTTCATTCATAACCAAAACGTGAATACTATAATAAATCTATCAAGGAAAGTGTTGATGCATGAAAGGTCATACTTGCATGTCATTAGATGATGTCTGAAATTTTTTCACAAGAGAGTATATTAAGTTAAAGAAGGGTTTTGCCATTTTGAGTATGGAAATAAATTTTTGTGAATGCCGCACATTTTGCGGGGATTTGCGGGGGTGGGGATTGGAGTCTGGGGGAGACAGAGAGCAAGAGCGAGAGTGAGAGCAAGAGAGAGAGAAAAGAAAAGAAAGATAGCCCTGAACAATTTTAGAATCTATTATTTTAAATCAACTTACCAGATAATGACGCTGCTCAGTTTGAGCAAAGAAAGAATGTTGGCATTAACTTTATCCATAAAATAATTGTTTCCTTTCTGACTCAGGTGTTGCAATTGCAAGGCCATATGGACAAGCCTCAGATTAATTTTATATCTTGACTCTTTCTAAATAGTGAGTTAAAGTTAAACAAAGGCAGAAGTTTTATACCCATGTTATTTTCAGTAGAAATATTATCATTAAATAATCTGAGGCCTAAATAAACCATACTATATCTTCAGGAAGACATTATAGTTTTTGTTTTTTTTTCCTGAGATGAATTTAATATTTCATTTGCTCAGAATAAATAAAAATTTAGTTGTTTTTAAATGAAATGCTGTGTAAAATAATACAAAATCCATGTATGAGTTGTTTCATTATTAGTAACGAAGTTTAAGTCAGCTACATTATATAATTCATTTCCTTATTCATTAGTCTTTTATTTAGAAAACGTATTCTTGTTGCAAAAGTCAAATATTACAGAAAAGTAGATAGAAAAAGTTTCTCTCTTTCTCTCTCCTCTGACCCAATCCATGTGAGATTACCAACTTTAACACTGGTTTCTTTTCTTCCTTGATTCACTCTTTGCCTTATAGACACACTTGTATGTTTGGAATTGATTTTATTTAGTTCGTTTCCTCAGAAGAGAAGAATAAAGATATTAGTGGGGACCTAATATATAAAGTGAGTAAGAGAGAGAATTCTTCCAGCTTAAGAAAGTAATTTATCTACAGATACCCTGTGTACTAATCAGAATAGATAAAAGTAAATCCCTCCTAGCACTAAGATCATAGTTTCTGAATAGTATTTTTCAATGATGGAAAAAGGGAAAAGGGATCCCTGGCAAAATGGCTGAATCCTAGGTATGGGGCAGGATACGTACCGAGAAGCCTAGATTTTTGTCATAGTGGAGAACAGAAAGCTGTCACACCTCAGGGGTCTTTAAAGGACCTTCCACTTGCCAAAGATGGAAAATTTTAAGCTAAATAAATAAAGTAATTAATTAATTAATTAAAGAAGAATAAAGACTATGTTGTCCAGAAACATGTCAAATATTTAAATTACATGAGTGCTTATTCATACTAAAAATGTCATTGGTCAAAATGGGAAGATGCTAGGGAACCAACTCATCACTTAAAACAATAGTATAAAAAGGTAAAAATTGCAGACTTAAGCACAAAATTAATCAACTTGATCTAATTGACAATTATAAAAGAATACATTCAACAATTTTTCAGGTACAAATTGAACATTCACCATAATAGACCATATATGGGGAAACAAAACAAGGTAGATATCTCCATTTATTTGGGTATCATTAATTTCTTTCAGCAGTGTTTTGTAGTTTCAGTATATAGGTCATATACATCTTTTCTCACATTTAGCTTTAAGTATTTCATATTTTTGATGCTAATGTAAGTAGTGCTTTTGTTTTGTTTTAATTTCAATTAGGTGTGTATCTCTGATTGTCAAAACCAATCTAGGATTACCTACACCAGGAGCACTCCTACTGCTTCAGAAGTATTATTCCATTCATTAACTGAAAAAAGGGTGAAGAAATTATTCCTCTCAATGTTAGCCTGCCACCTCTCACCTATATCATTGCAACAAGTTAGTGTTTTTAACATCCAGAAGATTCTGCTCAAGGAAGTATGAAGCTAGTTGGAGATTAGTCATCAACCCAAGTAATGCCTTCCATTCGGAATAATCTAGAATCAGGGGTATGCCACCTGATTTGTTATTCTGAGAATACTAGCTGGGATTCATCAGCCCTCTGCTGACATTTCTCTGTAAAGTTTCCCAACATTTTAGAGAAGAATATCTTGATACCTTGGTTATGTTGCCATGACACCCAGTTATTTGAACAGCCATTCCAGAAATCATTGGTCATAAGGAAGTTACTTTGTCTGTGTATATAAAGTCTGCTACGTGTTCAAGGAAGCAGGGGGAGAGTATCTAGGCATCAGGAAAACCAGTTTTACCTTTATCACTTCCAAAGTCTACTCTTCTCCTTTAGAGGGTATTAACAGAGCTTTGGATGACAGCTAGGAGTTTTAGGTTCCCAGCGTTGCTATAACAAAGAACCACAAAGTGAGTGACTTAAAACAACTGGAATTTAGTCTCCTACTGTTCTGGAGGTTAGAAGCCCTAAATCAGCATGTTGCCCAGGCCATGTTCCCCCTGAAGGTTCTAGGGAAGAATCTTTCCTTGCCTCTTCCTAGCTTTTGGTGGCCCCATGTTTTCCTCACCTTGTGGAAGCTTCACTCCAATCTTGCCCTCTGTCTTCACATGGCTAGCTTTTCTCTGTGTCTCCATCTTGACAAGGAGTTATCCTTTCTGGTTTTGTCTCTGTGCCTCTTCTCCTTATAAAGACTAGTCATATTGAATGTGGGCCTTCCCTAATTTAGTATTACCTCATTTTAACTTGATTACCTCTGCAAAGACCCTATTCCCAAATAAGGCCACAATCACAGGTACTATCAGTTAGGACTTCAACATGTCTTTTGGTGTAACAAAATACAATGTATTTTTAATGTATTTTTTAGAACATTCCTCCTGTTTCATTTTCTCTGTCTATCCACTTAGTTAATTCTCCAGCATCTAATCCAATTTCCTCTAATCCCTTCAGTGAGACTTCTCCCTAATCTGCCTTAGGGATTATGCATGCACAGGAAAACCAATCATGCATGGAAAACATCCGGGCAGCAAATTCCCATCATCTTTCTCCTCATTCTCCCTTTTCTTGCCAAAAAGTTCCTTAGTACTTATGATTCATGGACCTGAAAGAAAATCTCATTGCTGAGTTCTGGTTTGCTAATGCTGCTGTCATGAGAAATACCGGAAATGGATTGGCTTTTATAAAGGGGATTTATTTGGCTACAGAGTTACAGTCTTAAGACCATAAAATGTCCAAGGTAAGACATCAACAGTAGGGTACCTTCACTGGAGAAAGACCATTGGCATCTGGAAAACCTCTGTAAACTCAGAAGACATGTGACTGGCATCTGCTGATCCCAGCTTCTCTCTCAGCTCCTATGCATTCTTCAATATGTTGCTCTTGGGACATTTTGACATCTCTTAGCTTCTCTGAAGCAAAAGTCTGCTTTCAACAGTCATCTTCAAAACGTCTCTGTAAGTTGCAGCTCCTCTCCAAAATGTCACTCTCTGTTGCTCTTTTATATGGCTCCAGTGATTTAATTCAGACCCACCCTAAATGGGTAGGGTAACACCTCCATGGAAATTAGCCAGTCAAAGGTCTTGCCCACAGTTGATTGAGTCACATCTCCATGGAAACAATCAATAGGTTCCAACCTAATCAACACTAATATGTCTGCCCCCACAAGATTGCATTAAAAGTCCATGGCTTTTTCTGGGAGACATAATATATCCAAACTGGTTCATTTCGCAGGCTCCTTCTGTCTGAGCTCTTATATAGGGCTCTGTTAACCTTTCAAGGCACACACTGAATGTGGGGGCCAGACCGCCATGGAAATTATCTAATCAGAGGTATCACCTAGAGTTGGGTGGGTCACGTCTCCATGGAAGCAACCTAACTCAAAGGTTCCAACTTAATCAATACTAATAATCTGCCCCCACAAGATTACATCAAAGAACATGGCTTTTTCTGGGGGGCATCATATATCCAAACTGGCACAGTTGTCAACAATCTGTGTTTACAACAAAGTGTTGATTTGTCAATACTGGGACTCAGGATCTTATATCTGACCAAACCAAACCTTACTAATGATTGGAAACATACAAGCAAGAAATGGGCACATACAAAACATTCCTGGCATATGCTGTTTGCTAATTGCTCCTTTATCCTGCACTGGATCTTTTTGTTTAGGTGTAACTATGGAAAGTTTAGCAATGTTTGCAGAACATTATCCCCAAAGCATGCTTTTTTATGTTACGAACTTTCTTGGTTATAATTTGTGTGTCACAAAAATAGAATGAGTTCTTCCTGAATAGTTTCCACTCTCCAACCAGCTCTCATATAAATCCATGAACCCAGATTTATTGTCAAAATGTACTCAAGATAGCCCAGGTATAGCCCATTAATTTTTCCCGAAAGGCTCTTGGTATCTTTCAGCTAGTAAATACCATTAGCATGCTCACAGGAGAAAGGATACCTCACTTGTTTGGTGGTGCTCAGTCATTACTTTGGGAAGTTCCATGGAGAAGGATGGTGTATTATTAGAGTTCTCCAGAGAAACAGAAACAGAACCAATATGATGAGTGTGTGTGTGTGTGTGTGTGTGTGTGTGTGTGTATGTGTGTGTATGTGCAAAGAGATTAATTTTAAGGACAGATCTGAGATTTGTATGGCAGGCCAGCAGTCTGGAACTCAGAGAGGAGTAGACAGTGTCATCTTAAGGCAGAATTCCCACTTCTTTCTGAATCCCTCAGTTCTTTTCTCTTAAGTACTCCAACTGATTGGATGAGACTCACCCACATTATTGAGGGTTATCTCCTTTACTTAAAGTCAGCTGATTTTAGATGCTAATCACATTTACAAAATACTTTCAAAGCAATGTCTAGGCCAGTGTTTGAACAAACAACTGGACACCATAATCTAGCCAAGTTGACATGTAAAATTAATCATCATAGAGGGCATCATAGTCCTGCTGACAACTTGTTCCTCCCCACTATGGTACAGAGAGGTTAAGTTACTTACCCAAGGTCTTACAATTAATAAATGCAAGGTAATCCAGAGCTGCTTCCCTTAACTAATGCACTAAGGGACCTCCCCTTTTATTATGTGGACAATTTCTTGAAGGAAAATCAAGGATGCCAAGATATTAAAGCCGGAAGGGAAAAGATGTATGTAGGAAGGAGGCATAAGAAAGTATAGCTACTTCAGTCTGTTATTGCTAAATTAACCCAGGAGAATTTAGGAAAGAGATTAACTATAAAATTGGTTTCAACATGTGGGGAAGACAATGATAATGAGAAGCCATGTGTGATATGCTGACAATTTGTACTTGATTCTACAGGCAAATGAGAGCCATTGGAGCTAGGGAGTTAAATCCTTAAATTTGCATTTTATAACAATAATGCCAATGGTATTGAGGAATATTAATGTAAGGAAAGAAAAAAACAGAGTCAGAGAAATCAAATAGGAGAATATTAAAACAAATACAAGGAAAAGAATCTAGGCCATCAACAAGGATTTGTGATTTTGGCTTATTATTAGGATAAAGCAATCTATAGATTCATGTGTGAGAAAGTATGAAATTTAATGTACATTGAGTTGTAATGGATTGCAGAGCATATTAAAGTGACCAGTAATTATTAGGATATATAAACATGAAATGGTTTTCTGCTGTGAAGAAATATTTAGGAGACATCATGGCACAAATAGTAGTTGAGGCCATGGGAGAAGAAAATAAGTATTTGATGATATTTAGGAAATAAAAAGAAACCAAAGAACAGAATGCTCACAGAAATAATCATTCAAGCATCAGACAGTAGAACAGAGGTCATGAGAAAAAAAATCAGAAAAGAAATAGTATGCAACCTGTTGAGAAAAGTTCACAAAAACTTAAAACTGGGGAGAGGGGCAAAATGGTGGCATAGAGAGGAGTGGAATTTAGTTAGTCCCCTGGAACACCTAATAAACAACAAGGAACAACTAGTAAATAATCTGGAATAACTGCTGGGAGGCAACCATGACTGTCCACACATCGTACACCAACCTGGATTGGGAGGAATGCCTGAGATAACAGCATAGAATCTGTAAGTAAAAACTACAGAACCATGCTGAAAGCCCACCCCCCAACCACCGCATGGCAGGCTGAGCTGCAAAACCTTGCTGTGGTAGAGATCACCAGGCACTCTCATAGCAAGCTAATATAGCTCAGCTGAGCTCCAACTGGGGTTTTAATTAACAGAAGTGGGCTGCTGAATACAAGCTTCAAACCCCTGAAAAGCAGACAGAGGCTTTTAGTGATGACTGAACTTAAAGAACTAGAAGACTCATCTGGCCCAGAGGGGAAGCCCAAAAGATCAGATGTTACCTCTGGTTGATGAGTGAATCTGGGGGGCCATGTACTGGCTCTAAAAGGGGGTTTTCTGTCCCTTTTTCTCTCTCTCAACCTGGGGGGCTCAGAGGAGAGAGTCACAGCTATTTTCAGTTCACAGTGCTCTGAGCCAGACAGGTGGAGATAATAGAGTCAGAAAGACAATTTAAATGCAGATGATAACTCCCTAGGTGGTGTATCTTCCCTAAGAGCAAGGAGGTGGAGCCCAGCTTTCCCTTCAGAGTCAGAACCCAGAGCCTGAAGGAAAAGAGCCAAAACAGAAACTAGAGGCCACACCTCCTTATACCAGTCAGGAGCGACAGGCTGACAGGCTCCACCTGCTGGGCAGGTTAGGAAAAGCACAGTGACTGGGAACCTCACAGGAAAGCCTGCCATTCCTCTAAGATATACCCTGAATATAACCCCATTCTGAGACCTGAACCCATTCTGGTCTGGGAAAAACTGACTGGGGTAACCAAAGAAACCAGATGCCTAGACAACAAAAAACTGCAATCTATACTAGGAAAAACAAAGATATGGCCCTGTCAAAGGAGCAAACTTACACCTCAATCAAGGTACAGTTGAGATATTGTTTCACTTTAATGAAACAATCTATTAAAGATTTTCAAAGAAATATGCTAAATCAAATAGAAAACCAAATCAATGAGTTCAGGGAGATAGAAACAGAAGAGGTGAAGGCTATAAAGGAAACACTGGGCAAATATTGCCTGGTCTCACTGATTTGAACTAATTATAATACATAAACTCATAGACATGAAATATAAGTTACCAGGATATAGAATGAGGTTAAATAATGGGATGTGGTTGCTAGTTATGAACAGAATGTTCAACCTAGTTGAACCAAATTGAGCTAGTAAGGTGAGACACACAGCTCTTCAGCCCTGGAGTACTCCACCCACAGCCCCAGGAACAACCAAGACCACTGTGTCCTGGAGCAGACACCCTGCCAAACTATGCAGTGTACACCCACCACCCACAGGGCTGGCAGTCCCCAGTGCACATGGAAAATTGGTGCACTGATTAGAACTGCACATGGTTTGGAATCCCTCTCAGTGCATAGACAAAGTTAGGGGAGAAATGGCTTGAGGGGAATAGGTGGCTTCAGTATGCCTTCTGCTGGTCAGATAAAGTGCACTCCATCAAGCTGTAGCTCTGCCAAATTATGGATAAATGTTAAAAAAAATCCTGCATGTCCTAAAAGAACCTTATCAAGATAAGCAAATGACATGAGACCAAAACAACAGAAAATTATAAAGCATATGAGGGAGTGACAAGATATGGGCAAACCAAATGATGAATTAAAAATCCAGAAGAGACAGAGAATTTGGAGCAATTAATCAAAGAAGTACACACAAACATCAATTCAATGGCTCAGCATATAAAGGGCATGAAGAAGACCCTAGAAGAACATAAAGAAGAATTTGCAAGAGTATATAAAAAAATAGCAGGTCTTATGGAAATAAAAGATACTGTTGATCAAATTAAATATGTTCTTGAGACACATAATATCAGATTTGAAGAGGTAGAGGAATGAATTAGTGACATTGAGGACAGACCAATGGAATGAGAAAGCACAAAAGAAAGAATGGTGAAAAAAATTGAAAAATTTGAAATGGATCTCAGGGAAATGATGAACAAAATGAAGCACACAAATGTAAGAATCATTGGTGTTCCAAAAGGTGAAGAGAAAAGGGCTAAGAAGAGAATTTGAAGACATTGTTGGGGAAAACTTCCCAACCCTTCTAAATTACATAAATATGCAAATCAAAGATGCCAAATGAACTCCAAATAGAATAAATCCAAACAAACCCACTCCAAGACATATTCTGATCAGATTGTCAAATACTGAAAAGGAGAAAGTTCTGAAAGCAGCAAGAGAGAAGAATCCACCGTGTACAAGGGAAACCATGTAAGACTAAGTTATGACTACGCAGTGAGCATCATGGAGGCAATAAGGCAGTGGTAAGACATATTTAAGATTCTGAAAGAGAAAAATTGACAGCCAAGAATTCTTTATCCAGCAAAGCTCTGCTTCAAAATTGAGGGAGAGCTTACAATTTTCACAAACAATGTTGAGAGAATTTGTTAACAAGAGACCTGCCCTAGAAGAAATACTAAAGGGAGCTCTACCAGCTGAGAAAAAGAGATAGGAGAGAGAGGCCTGGAGAAAGGCACAGAATGAAGCATGTAAGTAAACGTAACTTGAAGAAATAAAGAGAAAGAGGGAAAAATAGATCTGACAAATAAAAACTAAAGGATAAGATGGATGAGTCAAGAACTGCCTTCACATTAATAAGATTGAATGTGAATGGATTACATACCACAATTAAAAGATACAGATTGGCAGAATGGATAAAAAAATATGAACCATCAATATGCTGCTTACAAGAAACTCATCTTAGACCCAGCAACACAAAGAGATTGAAAATGAAAGGATGGGGAAAAAATATTCCACACAACCTATAGCCAAAAGAAAGCAAGGGTAGCAACACTAATGTCAGATAAAATAGACTTTGAATGCAAGGAGTCATTAAGGGCAAAGAAGGACACTATCTACTAATAAAAGGGTCAATTCACAAAGAAGAAATAACAATCATAAATGCTTTTGCACCCAAAGAAGGTATTCCAAAGTATATGAGACAAACATTGGTAAAACTGAAGGAAGCTATAGATGTTTCCACAATAATCATGGAAGACTTCAATACACCACTCTCTCCTATAGATAGATCAAACAGACAGAGGACCAATAAGGAGACCAAGAACTTAAACAATGCAATAAATGAATTAGACTTAGAAGACATATATAGAGCATTGCATCCCAAATTACCAGGTTATACATTCTTCTCTAGTGCTCATGGAACTTTCTCCAGGACAGATCATATGCTGGGGTATGAAACAAGCTTTAATAAGTTAAAAAAGATTGAAATTACCCAAAGCACATCATCTGACCATAATGGAATGCAACTAGAAGTCAATAACCATCTAAGATCTAGAACATTCACAAATATCTGGAGGTTAAACAACACACTGCTAAACAATCAGTGGATCAAGGAAGAAATTGAATAGAATTTGCCAAATATCTAGAGACAAATGAAAATGAGAACAAAACATACCAAAACTTATGGAATGCCATGAAGGCACTATTGAGGGGGAAATTTATAGCTCTAAATGCAAACATTAAAAAGGAAGAAAGAGCTAAAAATCAAAGAATTGATGGAACAACTGAAGAAGCTAGAAAATGATCAGCAAATTAATCCTAAAGCAAGTAAAAGAAAAGAAATAACAAGAATTAAAGCAGAAATAAATGATATGGAGAACAAAAACAAAACAAAACAAAACAAAAACAATACAGAGAATAAATAAAACCAAAAGTTGGTTCTTTGAGGAGATCAACAAGATTGACAAACCCTTAGCTAGACTGACAGACAAAAGGAGAGAAGACTCAAATAAACAAAATAATAAATGAGAAGGGGGACATTACTGCAGATCCTGAAGAAATTTAAAAAATCATTGGAGGATACTATGAACAATTGTATACCAACAAACTAGACAGTTTAGAGGAAATGGATAACTTCCTGGAAACACATTGTGCTGGTTTGGATGTATTATGTCCCTGAAAATGCCATGTTCTTTTCTGCAGTCTTGTGGGGGCAGATGTATTAGTGTTGATTAGGTTGGAACCTATTGATTGAGTGTTTCCATGGAGATGTGACTCAATCAACTGTGGGCAAGACCTTTGATTGGAAAATTTCCATGGAGGTGTTACCCACCCACTCAGGGTGGATCTTAATTAAATCACTGGAGCCATATAAAAGAGCTGACAAACAGAAGGAACTCAAGCAGCTACAGCTAAGAGACATATTTTGGAGATAGCCATTGAAAGCAGACTTTTGCTGACACTTCCCTCTGGAGAAGTTAAGAGAGGAAAAAAACACCCCAAGAGGAACATTTTGAAGAACACACAGCTGCTGAGAGAGGAGCTGGAACACTACCCAGGACCAGCATACACCAGCCATGTGCCTTCCCAGCTAACAGAGGTTTTCAAGGTGCCATTGGCCTTCCTCCAGTGAAGGTATACTTGTGTTGATGCCTTAATTTGGACATTTTCATGACCTTCAGACTTTAAATTTGTAACCAAATAAACCCCCTTTATATAAGTCAATCCATTTCTGGTATTTTGCAAAATGGCAGCATTAGCAAACCAGAACATATCTGGACAAACTAGTCTGACCAGAGAAGAAATACAAGACTTAAACAAACCAATAACAAGTAAAGAGATCCAATCAGTCATCAAAAAGCTTTCTGCAAATAAAAGCACAGGGCCAGATAGCTTCACAAGGGAACTTTACCAAACTTTTCAAAAAGAATTGACACTATTCCTACTCAAGTTCTTTAAAAAATTTAAAGAAAATGGACAACTACTTAATAAATTTTATGACGCCAACATCACTCTAATAACAAAACCAGATAAAGCTGCTACAAGAAAGGGAAACTACAGGCCAATCTCTCTAATGAATATAGATGCAAAAATTCTCAAAGAAAAACCCAAAAAACTTGCAAATTGCATCCAAAGACATATTAAAAAAATCATATGCCATGACCAAGTGGGTTCATCCCAGGCATGTAAGGGTGGTTCAGCATAAGAAAATCAATCAACGTAAAACAACATATTAAAAAACCAAAAGGGAAAAATCAAATAATCATTTCAATAGATGCTGAAAAACATTCAACAAAATTCAGCATCCTTTTTTAATAAAAACAATTAAAAAAGTAGGAATTGAGGAAACTTCCTCAATATGATAAAGGACATATATGAAAACCCCACAGCCAGCATAGTACTCAATAGTGAGAGACTGAAAGCCTTCCCACTAAGATCAGGAATGAAACAAAGATGCCCGCTGTCACCACTATTATTCAACATTGTGCTAGAAGTGCTAGCCAGAGCAATCTGGCAAAATAAATAAATAAAAGGCATCTGACCTGGAAAAGAATAAGTAAAACTGTAACTATTTGCAGATTTTATAATCTTATATTTGGAAAACCCTGAAAAATCAATGATACAATTACTTGAGCTAATAGACAAACTCAGCAAAGTAGCAGGATACAAGAGTAATGCATATAAATCAGTAATGTTCCTATATACACTAGAAATGACCTAATTAAAATGACACTCAAGAAAAAATTCCATTCACAATAGCAACTAAAAAAAATCAAATACTCAGGAATAAACTTAACCAAGGATGTAAAAGACCTCTACACAGAAAATTAGATAACTTGACTAAAAGAAATAAAAGTGGACCTAAAAGGATGGAAAGATATTCCATGCTCATGGATAGGAAGGCTAAACATCATTGTCAATCCTACACAAACTGATCTACAGATTCAATGCCATACCAATCAAAATTCCAACAACCAACTTTGCAGACTTAGGAAAGCTAGTTATCAAATTTATTTGGAAGGGAGACATGCCTCAAATTGCTAAAAAAACATTCTAAAAAAGAAAAACAAAATGAGAGGACTTACACTTCCTGACTTTGAAGCTTACCATAAAGCCACAGTAGTCAAAATACCATAGTGTTGGCACAAAGATATATTGATCAATGGAATTGAATTGAGAATTCAGAAATAGACCTCCAGATCTGCAGTCAAGTGATTTTTTAGAAGGCCACTAAGTCCACTGAACTGGAACAGGAGAGTTTCTTCAACAAATGGGGCTGGGAGAACTGGATACCCATACCCATATCCAAAAAAAAAAAAAAAAGAAAGAAAGAAAAGAAAGAAAGAGGACCCCTACCTCACACCTTTGATTCAAAGTGAATCAGAGACCTCAATAGAAGAATACCATAAAACTCCTAGATGATAATGTAGGGAAACGTGTATCCAAGACTTAGTATTAGGAGGTCACTTCTTAGCTTCTTAGACCTTACACCCCAAGCACAAGGAATGAAAGAAAAAATAGATAAGTAGGAACTCCTTAAAATCAAAAGCTTCTGTACCTCAAAGGAATTTGTCAAAAAGGTGAAGGGAGAAATGCAAAGGGAGAAAATATTTGGAAACTATATCTTCAAAAAGACTGATATCTTGCATATATAAAGAAACCCTACCACTCAACAACAATAGTACAAACATCCCAATTATAAAATGGGCAAAAGATATGAAAAGACATTTCTTTCAGGAGGAAAGACAAATGGCTAAAAAACAGATGAAAAAATGTTTATCTTCACTAGTTAGTAATGGGATGCTAATCAAGACCACAACGAGAAATCATCTCACACCAATATAAATGGCTGCCATTAATCAAGCAGGAAACTACAAATGCTGGAGAGGATGTGGAGAAATTGGAACTCTTATTCATTGCTGGCGGGACCGTCTAATGGTACATACAATATAGAAGACAGTTTTATAGTTCCTCAGAAAACTAGATATCGAGTTACCCTATGACCCAGCTATTTCATTTCTCCATATATACCCAGAAGTTCTGAAAGCAGTGACACAAACAGATATTTGCACACTGTTTTAGTTTGCTAATGCTGCTGGAATGCAAAACACCAGAGATGGATTGGCTTTTATAAAAGGGGGTTTATTTGGTTACACAGTTACAGTCTTAAGGCCATAAAGTGTCTAAGGTAACACATCAGCAATTGGGTACATTCACTGGAGGATGGCCAATGGTGTCCAGAAAACCTCTGTTAGCTGGGAAAGCACGTGGCTGGCATCTGCTCCAAAGTTCTGGTTTCAAAATGGCTTTTTCCCAGGACATTCCTCTCTAGGCTGCAGTTCCTCAAAAATGTCACTCTTAGTTGCACTTGGGATATTTGTCCTCTCTCAGCTTCTCCAGAGCAAGAGTCTGCTTTCAATGGCTGTTTTCAAACTCCCTCTCATCTGCAGCTCCTGTGCTTTCTTCAAAGTGTCCTTCTTGGCTGTAGCTCTCTTCAAAATGTCACTCACAGCTGCACTGAGTTCCTTCTGCTTGTCAGCTTATTTATATGGCTCCACTGATCAAGGCCCCCCCTGAATGGATGGGGCCATGCCTCCATGGAAATTATCTCATCAGAGTTATCACCCACAGCTGGGTGGGGCACATCTCCAAAGAAACACACAAAGAATTACAGTCTAATCAACACTGATAACATCTGCCCACACAAGATTACATCAAAGATAATGGCATTTGGGGGGACATAATACATTCAAAATGGCACATATACCAATGTTCATATTGGCATTATTCACAATTGTCAAGAAATAGAAACAATCCAAATGTCCTTCAACAGATGAGTGAATAAACAAAATGTGCTATATACATATGATGAAATACTACACAGTAGTAAGAAGGAATGAAGTCATGAAACATATGACAACATGGAGGAAACTTGAAGATATAATGCTGAGTGAAATAAGCCAGCCACAAAAGTAGAGATATTGTATGTTACCACTAATATGAACACTATGAAAAATGTAAAATAAATGTCATATAATGTAGAATATGGGGGACACAGAGATAGACAGTATTTAGTGAGGGGGAATGATAATCTAATACGTGTAGATATGATAACTATGGTGAATTTAATGATATGGGAATGGTCAGTTGTGACTATGGTTCATTAATGGGCTTATAAGTATCAGCGATGCATTGAGGGTGAATGTGTTTGTAAATGGTTGTTTAAAGGCATGTAATCCACAGAGCAGCACCACAAACCTAAATAAGTGTTCACATGTTATTGTTATAAGGTATGACAGTAGTGCAGAGGGTTAACAACAGAGTTGTGCATGGAAAAACTGCCTATTAAATAGTAAAGACTATATTTAATAGGAATATCTTACCAACACTACACTAATACAGGGATGATTAATTAGAAGCTGATAAGAGCTCTGGGATATATTATGTTATGATAATTGCTTAAAGTTCAGAGTGATGATTATACAACTAAGTGAAGACAATATAAGAATCTAACCATTTATCTTTGGGAAGAATATATATTAAGTGAAATTGGAACCCACTACTTAATAAATCTAGCCGTCAACTCAAGGCTTGCTGTTGTGAAAGTTAGTGTTGTAAATGGGAGTCTGAGCCCTCCTATAATTATGACTAAGAGGCACCTCCATGAAATGTTTTTTTGTTGCTCAGATGTGGCCTTTCTCTCTCTAAGCCCAACTCGGTAAATGAATTCATTAACCAACCCCCAAGAGGGACATGACTCCCAGGGGGAATATCGCATGGCTCCAAGAAATAAGCCTGGCCCAAGCAGTGACGGATTGAAAATGCCTACTTGACCAAAAGGGAGAAAAAAGAAAGGTAACAAGCTGAGGTTGCAGTGGCTGAGAGATCCCAAATAAAGTCAAGGGGCTATCCTGGAGGTTTCTCTTATGCAAGCTCCAGCTAGACATCCCAAATGGCCACAGTATGCCATGCCCTTACCAAAAGTAGTCCCCAAGTACCTAGGTCCCTACCTGAGATTCTATAAAACATTCATTCACTAAGATTTTTCTCATAGAAACTTAAATCCAGAGTGTTCCCATGCCAGAGAAGACCCAAAACTGAGAGGCAGCAGCCTCTTTAAGATCAACAATCAGATGCAGCCCCCTTCCCCATACTGTTGACACCCCCTTAGAACAAGTTAATATGCTCATTTCCTAGATAACTGCTGATGATGGAGAAAGAGATTATGTGATTAAGCAGCCTAGGAAATTAAAACAAACCACATAAGTTAAGAAAAAAATTACTAGCTGAAAAATATTACATGTTTTTAAACAGGCCTGCTTTGTAAAAATATGGAAATATTTTAATCAGTATGAGAACTTGGTTTGCTTTTGGCTTGCTTGATACTCTTGGTTTTTCCCTTACCTCTATGAATATTTGTTCTTTGTCTCCTTTGCAGCCTCAGCCTTCACAAACAATACATTCAAAGTAGGAATTTTAAAGAATTTAATACTGGACTTTTCCTTCTTCTCACTGTATACACTAATATATTCTGAATACACCATTAACCCATTTTTGTGTTTTATTTCTGAAATGCATGATTATGAACTCAGAAACTTGGAAGTTGTTCTAGAAACCTCCTTCTCTCCAATCTTCCATTTCCAACCTACCGTCACAAATCATGCACACTTAATCTCATAAACATCTCTTGAATTTGTCTGCATCTCTCCATCTCCATCCTATCCCTGCTCCAGGCAACTGCTAGTTCTTGCAAGGAAGGCTCTAAAATTCTCCTAACTGATCTACACAACTACTCATGCCTCTCTTCAACAATTACTCTCCATTTAATGCAGAAATAATTTAAAATATAATCTGCTTTGGTGTCTTTAATGGATCCCACTGCTCTTGGATAAATTCTAAACTCTGACTTCACCCTGCATGGTCTGACCCCTAATTTTCTGTCTTATCAAAGTCCCACCCATCCTCCAAACATCCACCTTGGCTGCTAATTAAATGAAAGCTTACACTCTAAATACACTGCTTTTTCTAACTGGTTGCCTTGCTTGGTAATATGTTGCAATGGAATAATATTGAAATTGAAATCTCTGTTGTTCTGCAGGTATAAAAACTAAGAGACTTTTTTGTTTTCTTTTCTTTTAATACTTTGGTTGCTTTTACTGTTTGTGTTTTTAGTCAGAAGACGAGTTTGAAATTCCCTCTTTCCATATCTCTTGTCATAGATGAAAATATAATTTAAACTGTGTATCTAAAAAACTCCTTATTCAAACAAATATTTTGAAAGTCTTTGTCTCCTGTAATCTAACAAATAAAAGCAGGAATTTAAAGAAATAAATCATACTTTTGCATATTAAAAAAAGAGATTAAGTGAGAGGAAGGGATAGTAACAAACAAGATAAGATTTAACAAAGGTCTATGAATCTTGAAACTTTATATAAATATATATATTTATTTGGATGCTGGTGTGCTGGAATAGCTGGAAGGAGGTAGGTGACATGGTGGAACTGTACCCTATGGCATCCTTTAAAATTTGCTCTATGCCTACTCATTGAATTGTGCTTTGAATGTCTTTACCTTTCTGTGTATTCCCTATATTGCATACTAATTAAAGAACTGAAGCTGTGGAACTATAACCCATGAAAGTTTTTGAAATTACCTATATAACTGTTTATTGAGCTGCACATCAAAAAGTTAACACCTTTCTGTAGGTAAGTTATGTTTTACAATAATGAAAATACCTGAAGTTATGGAACTGTGACCCATGACATTCTTTGAATAATAAATATATTGAAAGCAACCAGAGGAAAAACATATGAAGGATCAATGATAGGTCTTTCTCATCAGAAACTAAAGATGTCAGAAAACAATGATATAATATCTTTAAAATGCTGAAAGAAAAACTAAACTGTTGCTCTAGAATTCCATATAAGGGAGGCATCTTAAAATTGAAATTGAAGATGAGGGATGTACAATTCTGAAAATTTAGAAATACTTCCCCAGATAGCAATTACAAACACTGAACAAGATGAGAAGATAGCAGAATAGAAAGTTACAGCAATCAGTCCCTCCACCAGGACAACTATTAAACAGGCATTGACTGTATGAAGCAACAACTGTGACACTCCAAAGTTTAGAAGAACAGTGTACAGCATCCAGGGAAGAGTGGAGGAAGAGGCTGGTAAATTACAGTAATACCAGTAAATTGCTCTCTTTGCACAATGGTCACTGTCATCCAGCCCCCATTCTCATGGTAGGCAGCAGTGGAGTTTGGCCCCTGCATAGCTTGCTAATGCCTAAAATATACATTAAAAATCCACTTCATCAAGATCTATGGTGGCCATAGGCTGGTTGCTGATCATGGCTTTTGATCAGCTACTTGGAATCACTTGGGGCCCAGCTTTGAGGACAGCCATTGTTCCAAGACATCTGAGGAGATTTCAAGACAGTATAATTCCTCAGAACTGCAGAGGTCAGTTGATGGGCTGTATTTGCTGTGCAGGTCAAGAAAGCACTGCTTTGGGGAGCCATGGAAGAAGCTCCTGGTGTCCTCCCTGGACCCTCCGTCACCCCCTCTTCAAGGCTATTTGGAGCCAGCTAGTGCTCTCTTTGTGGGTTGCTGGCCTTGTTCCATCAGGGAAAGATTGACTTGGGAAACTCCTCTCCAGTGAGGCCCCCTACCCAGAATTTGCCCTCCCTGCAAAAGCAGCTTGAGACAAAGAAAGCTGTGCAAGAAACAGTTGAGAAAGATTGCCTGGGGCAAAGGTTTACCTGCTTTAAGTCTGGCTATGGAACAGCCAGGGGAGGGAGAAAGTCTGTCTCCTGAGAATTAGAGGGGGCATTCAAATTCCTGTATACAGGGGTACCCCTAAGCCACTAGCAAGCACAAGCCCAGGAAAGACAGGCACAGAAAAGACAGGGAGGATCTTGCACTTGGCATTCAACTTGGGCGGACCTTCCTGATAGGAGAGCTAACACTCAAGAAAAATTTTATCATATTACCAGCTGGATACAAACTCAAGAAACAAACATCTCAGGGAATAAATCCCACAGTTAACATTTTAAAATATTAAAATAGAGAGTTTGCAACAAAAGATTACAAGGCAAACGAAGAAACAGGAAATGATGGCCTGTCCAAAGGAAGAGAAAGAGAGACAGGAGCACAGGGAATATTCAAAGCAGAAGGAATATTCAAAGACATAATGTCAGAAAACTTCACACACATATAACTATTGTAAAAGCATAAAAATATACAAATAGGCAGGTATAACAAAATAAAGATCCAAAGATGGACCTGCACATTGGTGGTCAACTAATGTCCAACTAATATGCCAAAATAGTCCAATGGTGAAAGAAACATCTTTTCAATAAATGATGCTGTAGCAATTAATCAATATATAGGGGAGAAAAATGAATCATAACCTTTTCCTCAAACCATAACAAAAAGTATTTTGTGCTGGATAATATACCTCAAATTAAAATCTAAAACAATTACATGTACAGGAAAACTTAGGGAAACATTTTCATTACATAGGGTAGGCAAATATTTCTTACAAATAGAAACTAATAATTTTAAAAGAAAGAAAGTATCAAAATGATTAAAAGTGTAAATTTATGCTCATAAAGAAACACTAGTAAAGCAAAAGATAAGCTTGAGAAAAAATACTCACAAAACAAATACCTGACAATTGATCCGTATTCATAATAAATAAGGAATTCCTCAATACTAAAAAAGGTAAACATACTTAAAATTGTCAAACTATTAGACAGACATTTCAAAATTTAAGATATACCAAGAAGCATTAAGCACATATAGATGGGTTAAAAATCATTAGTATCCAGGGAAATGCAAATTAAAACCATAATTACATACCACTACTTATTCAATAGAATTTATAAAATGGTGGCAAGATTGTGGCACTACTAGAATTCTCATAGGTTGCTAGTGGGACTGTATAATTGTACAATCACTTTGGAAAATAGAAGCATTTCTTATAAAGTTAAATAAGTACCTACTTTATACCCCAACAATTTCACAGCCAAAGAAATGAAAACATGTCCACAAATAGATGTTCAAAAAATGTTCATGGCAGTTTTATTCACAAGAGCCCCAGACTGTATTCTACCCAAATGTACTTCAAATTGGAATGGGCAAACAAGTCACAGCATATTCATACAATGAAATATCACTTGGCCATAAAAGAAATTAACCACTGACATACAAAAATGCATAAATAAGTCATAAATATTTTGAACAAAAAAGCACGAGACAAAAGAATGCATGATGTATGATTCAATTGATATCAAGTCCAAGAAGATATAGCACTAAATGATAGTGAGACACATCAGAAAAATGGTTGCCTCTGAGTAGAGGATGGATTGAAAAGGAGGAAGCAGAAATTGTCATGGGTTGGTGGTAAAATTTTCTATCCACTTTTGGCCAGTAATTATATAGATATATACCATGGTTATAGTTTTTCCTTTCATCTGATAATGGACACTTGGGTTGCTTCCATCTTATGGCTATTGTGAATAATGTGGCTATGGACATCGGTGTAAAGATATCTGTTCAAATCCATTCTTTGGGGTATATACCAGGAAGTGGAATTGCTGAGTCATACGGTAAATCTGTGTTCAACTTTCTGAGAAACCACCAAACTAATTTCTACAATGCCTGCACCATTTTACAGTCCCACCAAAAATGTATAAGGATTCCAATATCTCTGTATTCTTGCCAACAATTATTTTCTGTTTTTTGCTTTCTAAAAAATAGCCATCCTAGTGGGTGGTATCTCATTGTGGTTTTGATTTGCATTTCCCTGTTGATCAGTGATATTGAGGATCTTTTCACATGCTTATTGCTCATTTGTATTATCTTTGAAGAAATACCCATTCTAGTATTTTGCCAATTTTTAAAATTAGGTTATTTGTCTTTTGTTACTGAGTTGTAACAGTCCTTTAATATATACTTGATACTCTGAATTCTAGCATTAATTTAAATTATACACCTTTACTGTCACTTAACTTGATATGACCATTCAAACCTGCAGGGCTATATTGGTACAGCATTTCCAAAACTTAGGATTATAAATAAAAATGGGAAAATTTCAGATTTAAGTCAAATCTATCACATCATTCTGCATCAAGACAATAAGGGCACATAGACTGTTAATATTGAAATTTTATAGATCAGCTGTTTTCAAAGTGTGGGGGGAAGAGCAGAGTGAGGGAAATAAAGCTCTAGGAAGATGGGTTGAGAAACAGAGACTCTAAGATTACAACTTTACTGTAATCAAATATATATGTATATGTTTATAGACCTCCATTTTTTGGAATATACTTCCCAACCTTTAGCATATCTATCTCAGTGTTTCATAAGAAATTCATTCATTTTGTTTAGTTCTTGTAAACAGCCAATTTGTTTTTCCTGTGGAAAAAAATGAAGGTAGAAAATCATAGAATCATCACTTCTCGGCCTTTTGGCTAAGATTAAGTGTAGTATCTGTTCCTATCAATTTAATATCTGATACGTCCTCTATCCAAGGACAATATATTAAGTGGATTTTTGGAGCTGGGAGTTGGAATAGGAGCTTGCTCCGTTCACTCCACGCATCGACCTGGTATTGCAGTACTTCCAGGAACAGTGCACCCCTTCAAAGGTAAAAAAATAAAATAAAATCAAAAAAGAAAAAGAAAAAGAAAATCGTAAAATCATAAAATCACAAAGAACCATAAAAATGAGCTTAGCCACCTAGTTTTACAGATCAGGAAACTAAGGTAAAAAAATAAAAAGTAAAGTTTATATGTATGCCTTTATATACAAAGCAAGGATATTTCTAAAAGTGAGTCCATAAAGCATTTTTTGGACACACACTTTTTAACTTCTGATTTAATTTTAAAACAAACAAAAAACATACAAAAAAAAAAAAAAAACCCAAGAACTTCCATTTTCAAGAACAGAGGGAGAAATTGCACTGACACACAATTCTGGACATATCTCTTTAGCATTGTAACATGATGTAATAATGTATGTATGTATATGGAAACAGCATCAATGCATAAGACAATCCAATGTGCTTTAGAGATCTTAGAACCATTGTGCAAGTACATGGAAATTGACATCAGTACAAAAACCAAGCCTTTCACTTTTCAAAACAAAAACCTACCCTTTCACTGTAATACAAAAAACATACAAAACTTTATAAAAGCTTTCTCAGTACAGTTCTTATCATACAATTTACAGTGAAGTTTTAAGTTTAATTGGCACTATCTACTAACAATTTTATTTCTTTTCTCATTTGGAACAGATCATAAAGTTGCTGGATTCTAATCAAATGTCATCCACTATAGCTATGAAATGCTCATTAATTTTGCAGGAACATGAAAATGTTTCAGTGCTTTAATGCTGTCTTTTGTCTAAGCAATTTTTTTATGTTCTAATCAAAACTCAAAAAAAAGGATGAGCTTCAAAAATGGTGTGCTAAATGCGATGAGCATCATATTTATTATTGCCTTCATAAAATATTATATCATACTATATGAACCTGTCATGTGTCTGTTCATTATGAATCATAAAAAGTAAAGTAAGCAAAACTGTATTGTGACTGTGTAGAAGTGTTTTGAAGAATAATAGAATATAGAAACCAACCTAGATTAAAGAGTGGCATTTATGTAATAGGAAGATGAGGTGTATATTTTGGTGAATGAGTTTAACTAAAATTGATATATAATGTATAAAATATATCTGGTGATTAAAATTTTTAAATTACAGATTATTAAATGATCATTTCACTGTATTTTAAAAAAATTACCACTACTCATTTTAAAAACCCTTATAAATTAACTACAATATATAAGAATTAAAGTAATTTTTGCTTTGAGATAAGCTAAATTTCAATAAAACACTTTACATCTGAGATGAATGGTTAAGTAGTTTGTACTTTATGTACCAGCAAACTATTAAATTAAGGGAAGCAAATTAGACCTATTATTTTCAAATTTCATTTCCTCATATGTATGTAGTGTAATGTCACTTGACTTTGCAATTTAAAAGGTAAGTGAAATCTTGTTGTCCCATATATTTGCTGGCAATTAAAAGAAATAAGCAGCTTTAGGCAGGAAAGTCTGAATCCCAGTGAAGTGCATTTTGTCATGTCCATAACTGAGATTTTTAATAGACACATAAGATATATTTTACTTGAAACATTAATGTGGATCAAAATAATATAATATGTGTATAAATTAATTTATATTTTGAGAGAATGCAATAATTACGAATTTTTTATTATTAGGTTTTATTCACTAGGAAAATAAAAAGAAGAGCATGATATTTGAAAGCAGAAAGACCTGAAGATAAGCATCATGCCAGCTACTATTTATCTGGGTGCACTTTGGTAAATCAATCTTCCTTATAACTCTTAGGTCCATCATCTGAAGAAAATAAATTAAAATGTAGATCTTTATAATAACTTTCCTCCAGCCACATGTAGCATTTAATAATTCCTCTTTTGTTAGGAAAATTTAAAATAAACTAATTTATTTCTGGATATATCATTCCCCACTCTGTCTAAAGCTGAACAAATCAGCAAGTATTTTGAGCATTGATAAGTACCAAGAAAATTATGATATGAACTTACTGGCTGGATGACTTGGACTTCAATAAAGGTGCTGGAGTTTTAATTATGTATTTTAAAATTATGTGGCAGTGTCTTCAAAAGTTTTCAAGCTCCAGAGGCATGTAAGGTATAACTTTGTGTATTGAAGGGCTAATATTAAACTTCATGGGAATGCTGGTGCTGACCTGAGACAGCAGGACATAGTGGATGAGGAATGGCATTTCAGGTGATGCTTACAGGAGCAGCTAATTCAGAATATTTCTGAAGTGCATTTTTGTGTGTGTGATGATGATAATGTTAAGTGATGGGATAGAATTGTTTATATATTATACTTTAGCAAGGAGGGAGGTATAATTGAGTGTTCTTACACTTGAGGGGGTGATCTACACTAGCAACATTTTGAAATTAGTTGGCTGTTGTATAATTATTTTTAAATGGAGTATAAGACAGAAACCAGGGAGGATAGTTAGGTTTATCTTTATTCAATCCAAGTATAAGTTGATAAAGCCAAAGACCATGATCCTGATGGGGAAATGGAATGGAGCTAGAGGAGAACCTTCAGTGAAGCTGAGAAATCTTCAAAGGAAGAAATGAACAATTTAGCAACAGATTAGGAGGGTGAAGAAGAAGAAACAATAAATGTCTGAGGTCCCTAGCTAAGGAGAGAGGAAGTCTGTCTGAGATGACAAAGAATGACTTCCATTCAGGGCTCTCTTTTCTTTGATGGCTGTATTCCAACTGTAGACACAATCCATTTCGCACACAGTTTGAAGGGTTTCACTAAACTGCTGCTTCTAACATTTTCAGAAGCTTTGTTTTTCCTTTAAACTCTTTTATTAGGGGGAGTTCTTAAAGGCATTATTCTAAGAAGATTACCTTGATTTCAAAATTTCAAAAAATAATTTCAAATATTCAAAAGTGTAGCCTATTTATGAGTCAACAGAAATGAAATGAATGCATAGTTTAGCAAACAACTCAGGTGCTTATGTGATTCTTTCTCTGGGAAAAGACCATCCTCGGTTATTTTTCTAAATATTCATATTACACATGAGTGTGAACATACATGAAAATGTGTGTTACAGAGGCAGATAACATACCTTATCTCTTTTTTTTAATTTTTTTTGAATGGAGATTGTTCACATACCGTACAATTATCCAAAGATTCAAAGTGTACAATCATTTGCCCATAGTACCATCATACAGCTGTGCATCCATCACCACAATTATTTTTTTTTTCAATTTTTAGAACATTTTCATTATTCCAGAAAAGAAAGAAAGACCAAAAAAAAGGAAACTCAAATCCTTCCATACTCCTTCCTAACCAACCCCTTCCAGTATTGATTCATAGTTTTGGTATAGTATATTTGTTACCATTCATGAAAGAATGTTAAAATATTACTAACTGGAGTATATAGTTTGCAGTAGGTATATATTTTTTCCTATATGCCCCTCTATTATTAACTTCTAGTTATAGTTCCATATGTTTGTTCTAGTTCATGAGAGAAATTTCTAATATTTGTACAGTTAATCATGGATATCGTCCACCACAAGAGTCACTGTTTTATACGTTCCCATCTTTTAACCTCCAACTTTCCTTCTGGTGACATATGTGGCTCTGAGCTTCCGCTTTCGACCACATTTGCAGACATTTCAATACAGCATTTCCAAACATTTAAGTTCACCCTACTTGAACATTCTGCTTGTTATAAGCAACTGCTCCCCATTCTTTGCCTCATTCTATATCCTGGTAACTTACATTTCATGTCTATGAGTTTACATATTATAACTAGGTGATATCAGAGAGGCCCTGCAATATTTGTCCTTATGTGTCTGTCTTATTTCACTCAATATAGTGCCCTCAAGGTTTCTTCACCAACCCAGTTTTTTTAAGACTGTTTTGTTCAAACACCATACATTCTGTCCTAAGTAAACAATCAGTGGTTCCCTGTATAGTAACATATTTATGTGTTCAACCCATCATCAGTATCTATATAAGGACATCTCCATTTCTTCCACAAAGGACAAAGAGTCAAAGAAGAGAGACAAAAAAAAAAAAAAAAAAAAAGAAAAAAGAGAGAAAAACAAAACAAAACATGTCAGCTAAGAAGCAACAAAAGGAAAGATAGCATTAAACTAAAGTGAAATAGAGTCAAACAATATTATCAATGCCAAGAGTCCCATACCCCTCTCCTATATCCCTTCCCTACCATATGCAATAGTTTGGTATATTACCTTTGTTATATTAAAGGAAGCATAGTACAATATTTCTGTTAATTATAGTCTCTAGTTTGCATTGATTGTATTTTCCCCCCAATCCCACCCAATTTTTAACACCTTGCAATGTTGACATTCAATGTTCTCCCTCATGTAAAAACATATTTGTACCTTTTATCACAATCATTGAGCAGTCTAGGTTTCACTGAGTTACACAGTCCCAGTCTTTATCTTTCCTCTTTCCTTCTGGTGTCCCACAGGCTCCTAACTTTCCTCTTTCAACCATACTCACAGTCGTCTTTGTTCAGTGTACTTACATTGCTGTGCTACAATCTCCCAAAATTGTGTTCCAAACCTCTCACTCCTGTCTTTTCCTTTCTGCCTGCAGTGTTCTCTTTAGTGTTTCCTGTAGAACAAGTCTCTTGTTCACAAACTGTAATTGTCTGTCTGCCAGAGAATCTTTTAAGCTCTCCCTCACATTTGAAGGACAGTTTTCTGGGATATAGAATTCCAAGTTGGTGGTTTTTCTCTTTCAGTATCTTAAATATATCACATCACTTCCTTTTTGCCTCCATGGTTTCTACTGAGAAATCTGCACATAATCTTATCAAGCTTCCTTTGTATGTGATGGATTGCTTTTCTCTTGCTGCTTTCAGGATTCTCTCTTAATCTTTGATATTTGATAATCTAATTATTAAATGTCTTGGCTTAGGCCTACTCAGATCTATTCTGTTTAGGGTATGCTGTGCTTCTTGGCTCCATAAGAAATGGGAAATTGTCTTTCATAAGAAATGGGAAATTTCCATTGATTATTTCCTCTATTATTGTTTCTACCCCTTTTCCCTTCTCTTCTCCTTCTGGGATACCCATGACACATACACTCATGCATTTCATCTTGTCATTCAGTTCCCTGAGACCTTGCTCATATTTTTCCATTCTTTTCCCTATCTGTTCTTTTGTGTGTAGGATTTCAGGTGTCTTGTTCTCCAATTCCTGAGTGTTTTCTTCCGCCTCTTGAGATCTGTGGTTGTATGTCTCCATTGTGTCTTTCATCTCTTGTGTTGTGCCTTTCATTTCCATAGATTCTGCCAGCTGTTTTTTCAAACTTTCAATTTCTACTTTATGTATGTACACCCAGTGTTTTCATTATATGCTTCATCTCTTTTGTCATATCTTCCCTAAACTTTTTGAATTGATTTAGCATTGATTGTTTAAATTCCTATATCTCAGTTGAAATGTAAGTTTGTTCCTTTGACTAGGCCATAAGTTCATTTTCCTTAGTGTAGGTTGTAGCTTTTTGTTGTCTAAGTATCTGGTTTCCTTGGTTACCCCAATCAGATTTTATCAGACCAGAACAGGCTCAGGTCTCAGAAGGAGGTAATAGTATCATGTCACCCTGAGGGTGTGTCTTAGAAGATTGATGCACCCTGTGGGGCCTCAAGTTCCTGTGTTTCTCTGCCCAGCAGGTGGCACCTGTCAGCCTGTAGCTCCAGACTGGTGTAATGGGGTGTGGCCTGTGGCTGTTTTCTCCCAGGCTCTGGGATCTGGTTCTGAAGGGAAGACAGGTAGTAGAGCTGAGCCCCACCTCTTTCCTTTTAGGGAAGATACACCCCCTAGGGAGAGGTCATTAGCATTCGAATATTCTCTCTGACTGTGATATCTCCACCCTTGTCTGGGTCAGAGTGCTGGGAACTGAAAATGGCTGAGGCTTTCTCCATTGAGCCAAAAAAAGGGACAGAAATCCTCCCTTTAGGGCCAGTACATGGCCACCCTTGGTTTCACCCATCAGCCAGAGACAGCACCTGGTCCTCTGGGCTCCCCCACCCTCCCAGAGGGGTCCTCCAGCTCTCCAAGTTCAGTCATCACCAGAAGCCTCTGTCTGTTTGTTGGGGATTTGTAGCTTGTATTGAGCAGTCCACATTTGTTAATTAAAACCCCAGTTGGAGCTCAGCTGAGCTATATTCACTTGCTTGGAGAGTGCTGCTCTCTTGCACCACAAGGCTTTGCATTTCAGGCCATGGGGGGAGGGTGCTCCCGGCTTGGGTCCACAGTTTTTACTTACAGATTTTATGCTGTGATCTTGGGCATTCCTGCCAATTCAGGTTGGTGTATGATGAGTGGACAGTCATGTTTGTCTTCCCACAGTTATTCCAGTTTATTTGCTAGTTGTTCCTGGTCATTTATTAGTTGCTCCAGGGAGAACTAACTATCTTCCACTCCTCTTATATGGCTATCTTCCACACTTTATCTCTTATTTGTTTATTTTCTTCTGCTTTCTTTAAATGTATTCTGATCTTTTTCTCTAGTTCCTTGAGGTAGGAACTTAGACTATTGATTTAACAGCTTTCCTCTTTTAAGATGTAATCATACAGTGCTATAAATTTCTCTCTTATCACCACTTAATAGCAATCTTTCAGTTGATGTATTTAGGGAATTTAGATTTAAATTAATTATTGTTTTGTTAGGACTTCTGTGTGCCATTTCATTATTTGTTTTCTGTTTGTTTCCCCTGTTTCTAATTTTCTTGTTTCCCTTTTCTTGCTTTCCTCTGGGTTACTTGAAAATTTTATGGTATCTCATCTTTTTATTTTATTTATAGTATTTTGAATATCACTTCTTATGGTTTTCCAAATGGTTTCTCAGTGTTACAATATACATATATTACCACAACAAACCATTATTGATGCTTTAATATTTCTAACAAATTTTTGAAAACTTACCTCCATTTAGAGTCCTTTACCTGTCCCATTTATTAAATAAAACTTCCACAATATATCCTCTTCATACCTTGAGCATCACAATATTTGCTATAATTTTTTCTTCAACCATCATATCTGATTTATGAAACTCAAGATGTTTCAAGAAGAAACCTCAGGAAGAGTCTATTGTATTTATCCATATATTCATGTAATCTTTTGTTTTTCTTTCCTTTCTGACATCTCAAGCCTTCTGTTTTCACTGCCTTTCTAAGTAGAAAGCTTCCTTCAGCTGTCTGTTAAGGGTACTGACAAATTATCTTAGTTTTCCTTTTTCTGAGAATGCCTTTGTTTGCTCTTCATTCCTGAAGTATAATTTACCAAATAAAGAATTCTTGACTCACTGTTCTTTTCTTTTAGCACTTGATTAATGTTGTGCTGCCTTCTTCTGGCCTCCATGATTTCAGATAAGAATTCTACTGTTATTCTAATTAGGGTTCTCCTACAAATAATGTGTCCTTTATCTGTGATTACTTTTAGCATTTTTTGTCTTTTCTTTCCAGAAGGTTACTTATGATGTTTCTTAAAATGGTTTTCTTTGGACTTATCCTATATGGGTTTCTCTCAGCCTTTTGAATCTGTAATTTTATGTATTTACCAATTTTAGAAAGTTTTCAGTCATTATTTCTTCAAATAATTTTTTAGTCAAATTCTTTCTTCTTTCCTTCTAAGATTCCAATGTTATGAATGTTAGACCTTATGTTATTGTCTTGTGAGCTTGTTAAACTCTGTTATCTTTTTTTTTTCCTTTTTCAGTCTATTTTGCTTCTATCATTCAGACTGAGTAATTTATACAGATATAATTCAGAGATATTGTGGGTTTGGTTTCCAGAGCATCCCAATAAATTGAATATCTCAGTAAAGTGAGTCACACAAATTAAATGTTTTGGTTCCCTGGTGCATATAAAAGGTATGTTTACACTAAGCCACAGTCTTTTAAGTTTACAGTAGCATCATGTCTATAAAAAGTATACATACCTTAATTTATATATGATACAGAGGTGAGGTGGGGCAAGATGGTGGCATAGGGAGGTGTGGAATTTGGTTAGTCCCCTAAAGCAGCTAGTAAATAGTACAGAATAACTAGAAAATAGTATGGAACAACTGTTTGGGAGACATCCATGACCGGACACACATTGTACACCAGTCTGGAATAGGTGGAATGGCTGAGATTGCAGCATAGAATTATAAGTTGCTCCGAAAACTGTGACACTGACATCCCTCCCCCACCCACATGACAGGCTGAGTTGGGACCCTTCCCTGAGGGAAAAAGAAGTGATCTCTGCTGGGAGCAAGGGAAAGTAGTTTAATCAAGCTCCAATCACAGTTTTAATTAACAAATTTGAAGTACTGAATACAAGCTATGAACACAGATAAACCTGGGGCAAGCAAGAAAGGAACACTGGGGTCTCTCCTGGCAAACAGGAGGTGGTGCTGATGGGAAAAAAATAAATAAAAACAGAGGCTTTTGGAGTCAGCTGAGCTCAGAACACTGGAAAAGGCCTGTGTTCCAAGGAAGGGGGCACATAGAACTGGGTACCAACTCCTGTTGACCAGTGAATCTGGGGGTATTGGGCCCTAGCTCTGAAAAGGGGATTTCTTTCTTTTTCTTTTTTCTCTTATCCTCAGTACCTCATTAGAAAAAGCCTTAGACATTTTCAATTGTCAGCACTGACCCAGGCAAGTGTGGAGTTAACAGAGAGATAAAGGAAGAACTCAAGTGAAGGGGATAATTTGCTAAAGGGCTTATCTTCCCTAAGAAATAAGGTGTGGGATGCAGCTTAGGTGGCTGCCCTCCCTCAGAGAATTCAGACCCCAGGGCCTGGGGAAAAAACAACAACATCTTGAGCTTGCTTCTGATTCCCCTTCTGCCTCTGGCAGGGACAGGGTCTGCTGAGAATTAAAAGCACAGCAAATCTTTACAGTGGTGGAGGCTGCAGGCTGACAAGCACTACCTTGAATAGGAAAAGCACAGTGTCTGCAGGCCTCAAAGGAAAGTCTGACAATCTTCTGGGTCTCATCCTCAGGGAAACTTGATACTGATTATACCCTCCTCCTGAGACCTGGGCCCATCTGGTCTGGGAAAATCTGATTGGGGTAATCAATAAAACCAGATGCATAGACAACAAAAAATTACATTCCCACAAGGAAAAGTGAAGATATGGCCCAAAGGAACAAACTTACACATAAGTCAGATAAAGGAGTTGAAATAACTAATTAAAGATGTTCAAACAAATCTTCTAAATCAAACCAACAAGCTGAAGGAAAATGTGGCAAAAGAGATGAAGGATATAAAGACGACACTGGATGGCCATAAAGAAGAATTTTTAAGCTTGAAAAAACAAATGGCAGAATTTATGGGAATGAAAGGCAAAGTAGAAGAGATGACAAACACGGTAGAGATGCACAACAGCAGATTTGAAGAGGCAGAAGAAAGGATTCATAAGTATAGGACACCCATTGGAAATACTACATACAAAAGAACAGATAGGGAAAAGAATGATAAAATATGAGCAAGGTCTTAGAGAATTGAAGGGCAACATGAATCACATGAACATATATACTATGGGTGTCCTGGAAGAAGATGAGAAGGGAAAGGGGACAGAAAGAATAATGGAGGAAATAATCACTGAAAATTTCCCATCTCTATGAAAGACATAAAATTACAGATCCAAGAAGCACAACATACCCCGAACACAAGAGATCCAAATACACCTACTCCAAGACACTTAATCAGATTTTCAAATGTCAAAGACAAAAAGATCATTCTGAAAGCAGAAAGAGAAAAGTGATTGTTCTAGTTTGCTAATGCTGCAGAATGCAAAACACCAGAGATGGATTGGCTTTTATAAAAAGGGGGTTTATTTGGCTACACAGTTACAGTCTTAAGGCCATATAGTGTCCAAGGTAACACATCAGTAATCGGGTACCTTCACTGGAGGATGGCAAATAGCATCCGGAAAACCTCTGTTAGCTGGGAAGGCATGTGGCTGGCGTCTGCCCCAAAGTTCTGGTTTCAAAATGGCTTTCTCCCAGGACGTTCCTCTCTAGCTAGCTTGTTTCTCTTCAAAAGGTCGCTCACAGCTGCACTCCATTCAGTCTCTTTGAGTCAGCACATTTATATGGCTCCACTGATCAAGGCCCACCCTAAATGGGTGGGGTCATGCCTCCATGGGAGTATCCCACCAAAGTCACCAGCCACAGCTGGGTGGGGCACATTCCAAGCAAATCTAACCAGCACCAAAACGTCTGTCCCACAAGACCATAAAGATAATGGCATTTGGGGGACACAATACATTCAAACCAGCACAGTGATCCATCACATACAAGGGAAACTCAATGAAACTGTGTGAATTTTTCAATAGAAACCATGGGGGTGAGAATCCAGTAGTAAGATATATTTTTGATACTGAAAGAGAAAAACTACCAACTGAGAATTCTATACCCAGGAAAACCATCCTTCAAAAATAAGGAAGCATTTAAAATATTTTCAGATGAACAGACACTGACAGAGTTTGTGAACAAGATACATGCTCTATAAGAAATACTAATGGAGCACTACAGGCAGGTAGGAAAAGCAAGGAGAGAGATGTGAAGAAGGGTGTAGAAATGAAGATATTGGGAGACAGAAAGAGGGTTAAGATTGGGCCTTTGATGCTGAAGGACTACAGAAAATTCCACAGGATTAATTGTATAGATCTAGAAATGGATAGCACAATACTGTGTGATGGTAGCACAATATTGTAAGTGTGAGTGTGAGTATGGTTGAAAGAGGAAGGCTAAGGGCAAGTATGGCAACAGAAGGAAAGATAGAAGATAAGGACTGGGATTCTATAATCTAGCACAACCTAGAGTGGTTAATGATGGTGATTAAATGTACAAAAATAAGAATGCTTTACATGAGGGAGAACAAATGAATGTCAACATTACAAGGTGTTGAAAATTGGATGGTATGGGGAAAAATTCAATCAATGCAAACTAGAGTCTATAGTTAACAGTAACATTGTAAGTTGCATCCATTAATTATAACAAAGGCAATATACCAAAGCTAAATATCCATAAGAGGGTGTATAAGGGAGTGGTATGGGATTCAGGGTATCTTTGTTTTTGTTGCCTGACATTTTAATTCTATATTTTATTTTATTTTCATTTTCCTTATATCCTTTATTTTTTTATTCTTTATTTTTTTCTTCTCTTCTCTTTCTATAGAGAAGAAATGGAAATACCCTCATATAGATAGTGGTGATGAATACATAACTATGTGACTATACTGGGGATCATTGTTTACTTAGGATGGATTGTATGATGTGTGAATAAAACTGTTTAAAAAATACACAGAGGGATATAAGTGCTGGAGAAAATGTGGAGAGACATATGTACCTATTCCCTATTGGTGGGGAAGTAATGGTGCAACCCATCTGGAAGGCATTGTGGTGGTTCCATAGGAAGCTAAGAATGGGGTTGTCATATGGTCCTGCAATCCTGTCATATACTTGGAGGAATTGTATATATTTGGAAGAAATGAGAGAAGGGACATGGATAGACATTCGTACACCAGTGTTTATGGTGGCAGAATTCATGATTTTCAATGGATGAAGATGGCCAAAGGGTACATTGATAAATGGAATGGTGAACTGTGGTGTATACATACAACAGAATATTGAATGAATGTAAGAAGGAATGAAGTTGTGAGGTATGCAGCTAGGTGATTGGAACTTAAGGAGAGTATATTGAGTGAAATAAGCCAGAATTGAAAAGGCACATTATAATGCTTCGCTAATATGGACTAAGTATAATGTGTAAAATCCAAGAATTGAATCTGAGAGCATAGGTTGTAAAAGGAAGGCTTATTGTAATGGTTCCTAGATTGTAAGCTCTTATAGCAGTCACATCCATTCATGACTTGTAACAGTTATTTCTATATTCTGAGATGTTGATCTGGTTGGTTCCTGTAACTTTTGGTATTGGTGTGACACCTGAGACTCAGAGACAGAGTTCAGTAACTGTGAATGTCAGCATTACCGCATACAGCAACTGCTTAAAAAGCTGAAAAAGAGGTCAGACTTCAATTAGAGATTTGAATAAAATGGACTTGGTTGGGATGAAGGTAAGTCAGACTAAAGGATAAAAGATGATATTGACTGTGTGTTTTAGTTTGCTAGTGCTGCTGAAATGCAAAACACCAGAGATGGATTGGATTTTATAAAAGGGGGTTTACTTGGTTACACAGTTACAGTCTTAAGACCATGAAGTATCCATCAACAAAGGGTACCTTCACTGGAAAATGGTCAATGGCATCTGAGAAACCTTGTTAGCTGGGAAGGCATGTGGCTGGCATTTGCTCCAAGTTCTGGTTTCAAAATGGCTTTCTCCCAAGACATTCCTCTCTAGGCTTCAGTTTCTCTCCAAAATGTCACTCTCAGTTGCTCTTCAAAGCATCACTCATAGCTGCACTGAAATCCTTCTGTTTGTCTCCTCATCTATATGGCTCCAGTGATCTAATTTAGACCCACCCTGAATGGGTGGGGTAACCTCCACAGAAATTACCCAATCAGAGTCATCACCCACAGTTGGGTGGGGCACATCTCCATGGAAACACTCAAAGAACTACAATCTAATCAACACTGATACATCTGCCCACACAAGATTACATCAAAGATAATGGCATTTGGGGGAACATAATACATTCAAACTGGCACATTCCACCCCCTGGACCCCAAAATGACATTATCTTTCCATATACAAAATACATTCATCCCACAATATCACAGAAACTTAAATCATTTCAGTATTAATAGTTAAGTACAAGATCCCATCAAAATCAATTATAGACGTAATTTTCTTTTAGCTTTGGATCTGTGAACTTAGAACAAGTTATGTGCTTCCAATATGCAAAGGAGGGACATTCATAGGATAAACATTCCCATTACCATAAGGAGAAAGAGTAAGGAAAACTAGGTTAAGAGGACCAAAACTGTTCCTTAAATCCATAGGACAGACTCCATTAGATTTCAAAGTCTGAGAGTCATTTACAGAATGACGTTGCATCCTTGGGGCTTGAGAGAGTGGGAGTCTAACCCTTCCTAAGGCCTTTTCAGCAGCCCTTTCCTCTCCAAACACTGGGGTGAGTTCTCCAACATATCCACACACTGGGGAGACCACCTTCTCAGCCCCACCCTCCTCAAACATCAGGGCAGCACCTGGATTCCTTTCCATCTCCAGGACACATGCTCAACCCCTTTAGAACAGTGTGGTGACAGCCAGGCTGTCCCTAATTCCCTGGGAATGTGCTCCACCCTCTTTGGGACCTGGGGTGGTGAAACTCTTCCAGAGCATTGAGGCAGGATGCCCATCCTCTATCTCTAGGGCAAACTCACCCTTTCCATGCCTGTGGGCCACTCCTCTCTCCCAGCCCAAGGCCTCTGGACTCCAGACCTCAACCACCATGGCTCTGTCTTTGAAGAAATTTTTCCTTCAGTTTGTTCCTTGTCTGTCTCCTTCAGTCCACACTGGCAACAGCTCCACCTATAAAGATCTCACAGAGAGAACCTAAGACGGCAGCTAGGTGAGACAAGGCAAAAAAACACCTCCATGAAAAATACTAGATAAAAACCAGAGGGTGACCCAGAATACAGGTTTCAGCAATGCACCAGCTGGACAAAGTCTGCTAGAACCACAGGGGCCATGCACTTAGTGAAACCGGGAGTCTGCATTCTGAAACAAGTGAGTAAACCATCTGAAAGACCCAAGACCTGTGGCTGTGCTGCAGTGTGGGGAAGCTGGGGGGTGGCATTTGGAGATGGAAAAAAAAAAAAAGGACAACCCAGGAGCAGCTGCAGTTGCAACAGTGGGAACACAGCAGGAGTGGGTTGAGCCAGCCTCTTGGTGTCTGGTGTGGAGGATAGCCCACGGCAGATTCCCTCAGGGCCAGGAGAACAGAGGGGAGAGCTGGATGGTGAAAGAAACCCCACTGCTTGCAGCTGGCCCCCCAGAGGGCTGGAGACACTCCTGGCCAGGGCCATGCCTACAGCCCAGAGCCACACCAGTTGTCCCAGAGCTGGGAAAGAGGAACTGTGTGAGAAGGGGGGAGGGGTAGAGATGCCCCATTCAGCCATCTTTGCATCAGGCTGAGAGTGCCCCTGCATGGCCCAGCAGCCCGGGGCTTCCCTTGAGGGATGGCGTGCACTTGTGACATAGCACAGCATTCCTTCGACAGAGGTCCTGGAAGATCACAGCTGAGAAGGGGGGCCCGCTCGGAAAACCCAGGGATGCTACATCAATGCTGGTGGTTTGTGGGTCACCAACAGAGACAGTCTGGGGCAGAACTGAAATGAAGGCTTAGAATCTTGCAGTGGCCTTGAATCTCTGGGAACACCTGGGGGGTTTGAATATTAAAGCTACCCTGCCTCCCTAGCCACCTGGACACATGCCCCACATTAAGGATGGACAGCTCCAGCAACACACCCAAACTGAATTCACCAACTGAACCCCACAAGAATCATTTCCCCACACACCACAAGGACGAAGTTGAGGAGAACTGACTTGAGGGGTATAGGTGACTTGCAGATGCCATCTGCTGGTTAGAGGAAATGTACACCACCAACTTGTATTTCTGAAAAACTAGATTGGTATTTTTTTTTTTTTTTTTACAACTTGAAAGAATCCTATCAAGCATTGCAAATGCCAAGAGGCCAAAACAATGGAAAATCTTAATGCATATGATAAAACCAGATGAGATTGAGAACCCAATTCCAAATACCCAAATCAAAATATCAGAAGAGACACAGTACTTGGCACAATTAATCAAAGAACTACAATCGAGGAATGAAAACATGGCAAAGGATATAAAGGACGTGAAGAAGACCATGGTACAGGATATAAGGAACATAAAGAAGACCCTAGAAGAGCATAAAGAAGACACTGCAAGAGTAAATAAAAAAATAGAAGATCTTATGGAAATAAAAGAAACTGTTGGCCAAATTAAAAAGACTCTGGATACTCATAATACAAGATTAGAGAAAGTTGAACAATGATTCAGTGTCCTACAAGCCCACAGAACAGAAAATGAAAGAACAAAAGAAAGAATGGAGAAAAAATGAAAAAATCAAAATGGATCTCAGGGATACAATAGACAAAATAAAATGTACAAACTTAAGACTCATTGGTACCCCAGAAGGGGAAGAGAAGGGTAAAGGTCAAGAAAGAGTATTCAGTGAAATTGTTGGGGAAAACTTCCCCAATATTCTACACAATATAAATACACAAAGCATAAATGCCCAGTGAACTCCAAATAGAATAAATCCAAATAAACCCACTCCAAGACATATTCTGATCAGACTCTCAAATACTGAAGAGAAGGGGCAAGTTCTGAAAGCAGCAAGAGAAAAGCAATTCACCGCATACAAAGGAAACAACATAAGACTAAGTTGTGACTACTCAGCGGCCACCATGGAGGTGAGAAGGGAGTGGCATGATATATTTAAAATTCTGACAGAGAAAAATTTCCAACCAAGAATACTTTATCCAGCAAAACTCTCCTTCAAATTTGAGGGAGAGCTTAAATTTTTCACAGACAAACAAATGCTGAGAGAGTTTGCCAATAAAAGACCTGCCCTACTTCAGGTACTAAAGGGAGCCCTGCCAACAGAGAAGCAAAGAAAGGAAAAAGAGATATAGAGAATTTTAACAGAAGTATATAGAACCTTACATCCCAAATCACCAGGACACTCATCTTTCTCTAGTGACCATGGATCTTCCCCCAGAATGGGCCATATGCTGGGACATAAAACAAGCCTCAATAAATTAAAAAAAAATGGAATATATTCAAAACACATTCTCTGTCCACAATGGAATACAAATAGAAGTCAATAATTTTGAATTGTAACTCCACTATTAAATTCCTACATGATATAAAATACACAAACTCTAATGACAAATCAGTGGTTTTCAACTCAATGTAAAATATGTAATTTTTGACAAGAACTACATAAAGGTGGGAGAATGGGGGCGTATAGGAGCATAGTTTATGTGTCCTATTGAAGTTAAGTTGGTATCAAAGAAAAACAAGAGTGTTATGGATTTAAGAGATTAATTTTAAGCCCCACAGTAAACACAAAGGATTATCAGAGAATGTGACCATAGAGATGAAAAGTAGAGTATGGGTTAAGAGAAATGGGGGAAGGGGCAATGGTGAGTTAAAAAATGAGTGTAGGGCTGCTGTTTGAGGTGAAGGGAAATTTCTAGTAATGGAGGGTGGGAAGGTCATGACATTACAACTTTCTAAATGTGATTAATCCCACTAACGGAGTGCTAGGGAAGTGGTGGAATGGGAAGATTTAGGCTGTATATATGTTTCCACAATTGAAAAAAAAAAAAAAGACAGTCTAAATAGATGACAATTGAATGCCATGGATGATCCTGGATGGGATCTGAGGATGGAGGACAGGAGGCTCAATGGGACACAGTTGAGACATAAGTAAAAAAAAAAAAGGAAATATAGAATGTAAGCTTTGTATCAAGGTTGAAACTCTTGTACTTCTTAGCTGAGTTTAACAGGATTGCATAAAAGAATGTTCTTGTTCATGGGACTTATATATGTGAATTATAGTGTTTGTTTAAGGATGTGTGCAGCTAGCTCTCATATGCTGAGAAGACAGAGCAATAGATGATGAGTGATAGATAGGGATGGATGGAGGGAAAGAAATAGTGGTGTGACAGCATGTTAAAGTTGGTGGAGTGGGGTATCAGGGGAGGGGGGGTCAGGGTATGCTGGAGTTCTGTGTATGGATTTTGTATTGTTTTTGCATCTGTTCCTATAACTTTGAATTTATTTCAAAATTAAAAAAAAATGCTAAAGGGAATTGAGCAGGCTGAAAGGAAGGGACACTAAACAATTGACTGAAACTACATGAAGAAATAAAGATTTCCAGTAAAGATCACATGGTAAATATAAATATCAGTACTGCTGTATTTTTTATTTATAACTCCACTATTTACTTCCTACAGGATCTAAAATACAGAAACTGTAATGATAAAAAAAAAAAAACTCACAAAAATTCTGTTGGCTTCGCATGAAGCACACAGGTTAAAGCCATCAGACAATAGGACTTTCCACAAATCCTTTCTGCTTAACTCCATCCCCAATCTTGGCTTGTACTGAAATAGTAGCCGGGTTCCATGTTTGGTTACATCCTCATGTGGGGCTGTAGCTTCCAGGATTCTACCTCCTGGAAGCCTGTAATTTTACAAACCATCAGCTTCTGGTTTCTTTGAACCCAAGAGTTCAGTTCTAAGTTTATCTCTCTCCACACACATTTTACTTTAAGCTACAAGGAGAAGCCAGGGTACATCCTCCACACATAGTCTGGAGATCTCCTCAGCTAAGTATTCTAGGTTGTCACTTTCAAATTCTTCCTCCCATCTGACACCAGGACTCAATTTTGCCAAATTCTCTGCCACTTTAAAACAAGGATCACTTTTCTTCCAGTTCGCAACAACACATTGATCATTTCTGTTCAAGTCCTCATCAGAAGTATCTTTGGAGTCCATATTTCCACAGTCTCTTCAAAGCAGTTTAGGCCTTTTCTATCAAGCTCCTCACAATTCTTCCAGAATCTTCCCTTTATCCATTTAAAAACCGTTCCAACTTGTTTGGTATTTGCAAACTCAGCAGCAAAAGCACCCCACTCCTGGTACCAAAATCTGTTGTAGTTTGCTAATGCTGCTGGAATGCAAAACACCAGAGATGGATTGGCTTTTATAAAAGGGGGTTTATTTGGTTACACAGTTACAGTCTTAAGGCCATGAAGTGTCCATCAACAAAGGGTACCTTCACTGGAGAATGGTCAATGACATTTGAAAAACCTCTGTTAGCTGGGAAGGCACTTGCCTGGCATCTGCTCCAAGTTCTGGTTTCAAAATGTCTTTCTCCCAAGAAATTCCTCTCTAGGCTTCAGTTTCTCTCCAAAATGTCACTCTCAGTTGCTCTTCAAAACATCACCCACAGCTGCACTGAGGTCCTTCTTTTTGCCAGCTCCTTTATATGGCTTCAGTAATTTAATTTAGACCCACCCTGAATGTGTGGGGTAACACGTCCATGAAAATTATCCAGTCAGAGTCATCATTCACAGTTGGGTGGGGCACATCTCCACAGAAACACTCAAAGAATTACAATCTAATCAACACTGATATGTCTGCCCACACAAGATTACATCAAAGATAATGGCATTTGGGGGGACATAATACATTCAAACTGGCACACTGTGTTTTAAAATTTAAACTTCTATGTGAGACCAAAGGAAGAGATGTTTATTTGATGCAAAATCTATATTTTCTGTAGAACACTATATAATTTAATTTGTATGGTCAATTTATTCAAACACTATAATTACATGGAACCTTGAGTAGGGGGGTGATATCTGGTTTGTACAGGTTAGCATGAATCTCTGATACATCCCAGAGTAATCTGGATAGAGAATAAAAAGTATGTTCAAAGCCTCCTTGAGGGACTGGGGAAAATGTAATACTAAACTTCCTCACCTGGGGAATTGCTGACATTCTAGCAAGCATTGTAGACTCCCCTTTTATTGCTCAGATGTGGCCTCTCTCTCTAAGCCAATTCTGCAAGTGAACTCACTGCCCTCCCCACTACATGGGACATGACCCCCAAGAGTGTAAATCTCCCTGGCAACATGGGACATGACTCCTGGGGATGATCCTGGACTCGGTCTCATAGGATTGAGAAAGCCTTGTGGACCAAAAGGGGGAAGAGATATGAAACAAAGTAAAGTTTGAGTGGCAGAGAGATTCAAATGGAGTTGAGAGGTCATTCTAGAGCTTATTCTTATGTGTTATACAGATATCCCTTTTTAGTTCTCACTGTATTAGAATAGCTAGGAGGAAATACCTGAAACTGTTGAACTGCCACCCTGTATCCTTGATTATTGAAGACGTTTTTATAACTATATAGCTTTCATTCTGTGACCATGTGATTGTGAAAACCTTGGGGCTCCCACTCCCTTTATCCAGTGAATGGACAGATGAGTAGAAAAATAGGGACAAAAAGTAAATGAATAATGGGGGGGGGTATAAGATGTTTTGAGTTTTCTTTTTTTATTTTTCTTTTTATTTTTTGGAGCAATGAAAATGTTCAAAAATTGATTGTGGTGGTGAATGTACAACTATATGATGATAGAACAATTGTACATTTTGGATGATTGTATGGTATGTGAATATATCTCAATAAAATTGCATTAAAATATGTGACAGAGACACAGAGAGAGCACATGCTTTTAGAAACATGGTGCCAATAGACTTGCTTGACACAGGATTGCCACTAACCTTCAATTTGTTAAAAAAAATGCAGTATCTATGAAATTCAATAAAACAAAGTTCAAAAAAAGTACTTATGCCTGTATTGGTCTGTCATAAATTTCATTGATTCTGTCTTCTGTCATTGCCCATCCAATATGTTTGATTCAATTGTTGAATTTTTCAATTATATAATTTCCATTTGGTTCTTTTCTACAGCTTCTATTTATTTGCTCAGACTTTTCTGTTTTCATTTGTTTCAAGAGAATTTGTAATTGATATTTGAAGCATTTTGGGATGGCTGTTTTAAAGTCATATCAGATAGTTCCAGTATCTGATTCATCTTACTGTTGGCATCATTTGATTGTATATTCACATTCAAGTTTTGATCTTCTTGTTTCTTAGTAGGATAAGTTATAATTTTCATTTGAATGCTGAACATTTTGTATATTATGTTACGAGATTCTTTGCCCAATTTAAGTAGTCTATGTTAGCAGGTAGTTGCTCTATTTAAGTTAATGTGTAGGTTCTGGGCTAATTTGCAGGCTTTAGTTGCAATGGCAGTTTCATTTCCTGAACTATTACAATGCTACTTTCATGTTGTTTCATTTGTGCTTAGGCTGGATGCCTGCTAGTGCCACCTGCAGAACAAAGGGCACTTCCCTGGGCCATATAGTGTATGTGTGCATGTGTGTATGTGTGGTGGGGGGGGGGGAGTTTGGTGAGGAATGTCAAGCTTGACTGAAAGATAGCATTTCCCCTGAGCTGTTCCCTGGCTACCCAGTGTTGATGATCTTGTCATTCTATCTCTGCTGGTGGCACAGGGGGAAGAAGTGCCTTCTCGAATAGCTTCTGTCACTGGGTAGAAGACTAGGAACTATGAGATCTCAGTGGCTGTTACTGGGTGAAGTTCAATAGATGCCAGAATAAGTTGCCTTCTGCCATTGAACGGAGGACTGGAAGATGACCGGTCTAAGTCTCCCCACCCCTTGGGGTGGAAAGAGAGGAACTGCTAGGTCTGCTTGGTTATTGGTTAAAGGATTGCAAAATTCTAGCCTGGGGTTGCCTTTGCCACTGTAGAGGGCAAGGAAATACCAGGTCTTTTGTTACCTGTAGTGCTACCAGAATAGTTTGCCTGCTGATGTGGGGCATAGGCTGGATTGGCTGCTCAGTTCCATAGCTGCTGAGGGCACATCTATGGATGAGGGATTAGACTTCATTTTTCAGGCATGTTAGGTTACTGCTGTCACTCGTTGTTACATACCACTTCAAGTTCCCTTTTCTCATTTTTGGCTAAAGAGAAAAGGTCAATATTTCCCTCCCTCCCTTCTTTCCTTCCTTCCTTCCTTCTTTCCTTCCTTCCTTCTTTTCTTTCTCCTTCCTTCCTTCCTTCTTCCTTGTTTCTTTCTTTCTTTCTTTCTTTTTGCCTTTCTTATCCTTTCCTTGTTTTTTTCTTTTGTCTCCCTTTTCTGGGCCTGTTTGATGTTAAAGTTTGCGGGACTCAGACACTCAGTTCAAAATATGTAGGAAATAAAAAAGAAAAAACAGAGAACTCACTGTGGTGGTGTTTTTCAAGTGCCTATGCCCCTAGCCAGTCCGTCTTCTTTATACCTTTCAGAGTCACTTTATAATTGATGAATTATACTCAGGGACTCTAAAAGAAAGGCACAGGGAAAAGTGAGTCTATTTCATCTTGAATAGACTGAATATCTTATATCTTTTATATTAAGAAAATTAGATGTGTGTCAGGAATAAATTTATTAACACCCATTTTGCAGCCACCCCAAATAAACTAGATAATTATAATTTTTCCAGGTATTTATTATTATGATATAAAACATTGGTGATAAACCTTTAAATCCTCTATAGTATCTTTCCTTTCAAAATCCTCTCTTTCTTCCCCAGAGGCAATCACTATGATGAATTGTGTATCCAGTTAATGATTTCATGCTTCTATTATAAAGATAGGCATTCATATATATTATTACTTAAAAATTTAAAAATAAATATAAATGTTTTAGCATGTGAATTTTTTTTCCCTTTGCTCAACAGTCTACTGATCAACCCCATGTCTGCTGCCAAGTTCTGACTTCTAACATGTTTGACATAGAATCGCAAGAACTAGTGAGGAAAACTTACATTTTCTCAAATAGCAACAAAGCCTTAGCATATAATTGATTGTAACTGCTTTGGGCCTTGGTTCTCTATTCTTCATGCTTAATTTACTGACATGTAAGGTTCTTGCTGGTATTCTATTTCTAAATCTTCAGAAAAGAAGCATGTATCAGTCCCCCTGTTCATTTGTGCCCCCAAATTCCCAGAGATACATGAAATGATATCCCAAGAACTATTTCATCCCACTCTGGTCTTTTCTCTGACAGCACAATTTTAGGCATGCAGATTCCACTAAAACACTGCATTGAAAATTAACCCCCGTCTTTGACTCTCTTGCCCTTCCACAGTCTTCCTTCATAGACTGGAATGGACTGATGGGTTCATGTATGGTAGTCATAAGGCTGGTTCTATTGAAGTAAAAAGGGAGAAAGTCTTCCTATCTTAGATTTACAAGGCTATCTATAGAATGTAAAATACTCGGTGGACTTGAGGACAAAATTAAACTCAATATCCTGTTACATACCTATTGATCTTTGGGTTCCTACTTTCTAGTATTGATCATTTCCCCATTCCATAGCATGATGCTCAGCAAATAATGATTGATATAGTAGATTTTAAAAAGTTTTTAAAGAATACATACAGGTATGAACTGGGGATTTTAAATTTTATTTTGCATTTTAAGTAATATACACATATTCAGGGCAACTTTTGGAGTATCAGTGTTTAAAGCTCTAAATTAAAAAAGAAATCTGTTGAGACACACTTTTCTGGTTAATAGGGTATAAGGCAGGAAGTTTAAATTTTTGAAACTGTTAAGATTCTAATGAAGACTTTAACTTAAAAATGGGTTGCTTTAAAATTAGTCATCATGTCCCAGAATTCCACTGGGAGAACTTGTCTCATTTTGAATGTCATGATGACTAAAATTTCCCCATCCACCTTAAAATGAAATTTTCCATGAATTCTTCAACTATTCTAACTTGTAATGGGGAAGATATATTTAGTTATCACCTTACAATAAGAGTGAAATAGCAAACTCACTTGAACTGAAGAATACATCTTTTCTTTCAGCAAAACATCCCATGGCAGCTGTCTGTTGGCACTAAAAATGGTACCATGTTTAGAGATGTGATTGTCAAGAAAGGCAATTTCTCAGTAAGCTATAATCTCTGTCTCTGTACAGAAATGAATTCCATTTCCTAGGAGTAGTATGTTTACTAAATTTCACATATGTAAGAGTTAGTGGTTTGCTTAACTATATTATCCAAATTATTTAATGCTTTTTCTGGTATAAACTCTTAAGCTGCTTTTGTTTGGAAGTGTGTTGTTATGTCTTCTCTTCAATTGATTTTGTCTTATATTCTGAACATGTGTGTTAATGCTTTTTCCAGTTAATTTTACAAATATGTCAGAAAAATGTACCATCTACTGCTGTAAAGGAGTATGTATGCAGCATATTTATGCACAGCTTATAGCACTGTATATTTCAAAGACTGGAAAGCATATCAAAAAGAAATACAAGCATTAATGCAACATTTTGACTTTTTGAACAAGAAGGTCAGTTGAGTAATTAATTGTAGATAAACCCAAAGGACACACTGTGCTAGTGTGATCATTTGGCAATACCCATTGTGGTTAGGAAGCACAAGTGGGAGAAATATATTTATTAATTATGAAAATCTTCTTTGCTTTTTACTAAACATATTAGTCTTCCTCAATCTTCAGAATTTTTTGAGAGAAGAGACATTGCCTACTTCTATGTATAATACAAAAACATTACAATATAGGATTCATTGCATCAAGATATAATTTGAAGAGAGCTAACAAATATTGTTAATATAATTGCTTCTCTGAACTTCAGAATAGAATTTTTAAACTTGTTTTTTTTTATTTTTTAAACAGTTTTATTCACACATCATAAATTCCCTCCTAAGTTAACAATCAAAAGTTCCCAGTATAATCATATAGTTATGCATTTACCACCATAGTCTATATCAGGACATTTCCATTTCTTCTACAAAGAAAGATGAAGAAGAGAAAAAAGAAAAAAGAAGAAAAGGAAAAAAAATTATGACAAAAAAATGAAAAAAAAATATATAATACAATAAAAAGGTCAGCCAACAAGAATTCCATACCCTTCCCTTATATCCCATTCTTATAGACATTTAGCTTTGGTATATTGCCTTTTTTACAGTTAATGGAAGCATCTTACAATGTTACTGTTAACTATAGACTCTAGTTTGCATGATTGAATTATTCGCCCATACCATCCAATTTTTAACACCTTTCAAAGTTGACATTCATTTGTTCTCCCTCATGTAGAATCATTCTTATATTTGTACATTTAATTGCAATCATTGATCACTCTAGGTTTCACTGAGTTATACATGTCCAGAATTTATCTTCTATCTTTCCTTCTGGTGTCATACATACCCCTAAACTTCCTCTTTCAACCATCCTCACAGTCATCTCTGTTCATGTACTTACAATATTGTGCTACCGTCACACAGTATTGTGCTATCCATTTCTAGATCTATACAATCCTCTTAAACATTCTATGCTCCTTCTGCATCAAATGCCTGATCTTTACCCTCTGTCTCCTGATATCTTCATTTCTACCCTCTTCTCCAAACCTCTCTCTCCTGTCTTTTCCTATCTATCTGTATCACTCCCATTAGTATTTCTTGTAGAGGAAGTCTCCTATTCACAAACTCTCTCATTGTCTGTTTATCTGTAAATATTTTAAAGTGTCCCTCATTTTTTAAGGACTGTTTTGCCAGATACAGGATTCATGGTTGGCAGTTTTTCTCTTTCAGTATCTTAAGTACATCATACCACTGCCTTCTTACATCCATGGTTTCTGCTGAGAAATCCACACATAGTCTTATCGAGCCTTCTTTGTATGCAATGGATCCTTTTCTCTTACTGGTTTCAGAATTATATCTTTTGTCTTGAACATTTGAATATCTGATTATTAAGTGGCTTGGAGTAGGTCTATTTGGATCAATTTTGTTTGGGGTATGCTGCACTTCTTGGACCTGTAATTTTATGTCTTTCATAAGAGTTGGCAAATTTTCATTTATTATTTCCTCTAATATTCTTTTTGCCACTTTTCCCTTCTTTTCTTTTTCCTTCTGTGACACCTATAACACATATATTTGTGTGCTTCCTATTGTAATTAAATTCCCTGAGACCCTGCTCATATTTTTCCATTCTTTTCCCTGTTTTCTGATGGTCTGTCCTCTAGTTCACTAATCCTTTCTTCTGTCTTTCCAAGTCTGCTATTGTATGTCCCCACTGTGTGTTTCATCTATTCTATTGTACCTTCATCCCCATAAGTTCTGCCATTTGTTTTTTTCAAGCTTATGAGTTCTTCCTTATGGTTACCCTGTGTCTTCTTTATATCCTTTATTTCTAAATCAAGGATATTGATTTAGATTTAGAAGATTTGTTTGAACATCTATAATTAGTTGTTTCAAATCTTGAATCTCAGTTGAGATTTTAGTTTGTTCTTTCACTGGGCTATCTCTTCATGTTTTCTGGTGTGGCTCATGATTTTTTGCTATCTAGGCATCTGATTTTCTTGATTAGTTTATTCTGGAGGTTGTTTTCATTCTTTTGTCTAGTGTTTTCTTGTTGGCTGTCTTTGATTTCTATCTTTTCTTTGTTTTTCTTGCTGGCCAGTTTTCAGATTGGTTCTGTCCCCCAGTCTTCCCCCAAAGCTCAGACACCAATTGTGGCCTGCCACAAGGATGGTAGGTACGCATTGGGCACTCCAGCATTTCACTGTGTGTTGTAGTACAAATCTGCTCGCTTCCAGTGGTGCTCTGTTTTCTTCTGGCCAGCAAGACCTGAGTTCATTTTAGAGCCCTGCTTTAACATTTGTGTCTTCCATGTTTCTCATCCATAACAGGGCTGAGTTTCCAAACAGGGTGTGTAGACCAGTTCCTGTGGTCCTAAGAGAGGGTCTGAAGCATCTTATAAAAAATGTTTCTACTCCCTTGCACCTTCCAGACTGTCCAGTAGATGGTGCTGTCTGGTAACTTAATTGTCCTCAGAAGCGGCTCTGCCTCTGAGCACAGGCTGCATCTACACAGGTGAACTGAAACTGCAGGATTCCTATGCCCTCACTTTGCTCACCAAAATTTGGCTTGATGTGGGCTCTACCTGTGGCAAAGTACACTTCAGCTGATCCAGTACTCTGGCCATCCCCAAGGCAAGGAAACAGCTCCTGGCTGCTGCTTCCCTCAAGGGTGGGGGAAGGGCTTTCAGACTCACAGCTGGAAACACATTCTCCATCCATGTTTTCTCAGTCTCTTTGTCCCTCACTGACCTGGGCCTTAAAATGTTCTCCCTTGTCCTCTGGGTCTTCAGTGAGGGTATGTCTCACTGATGTGAGAGATTTTATAGTCTGTTATCTTGGTGGGAGGAGTCCCATCTACTGATTCTGTGCTTTTCCCACACTGAGACTGAGTGAGGGCAAGGGGAGAGGACCGGCTGGTCTGGGACAGAAAATTCTTACCTAATATTTCTTCTCTTTCTTCAATTCAGCATTTGCGGGGTTGTTCTCCTATCTGTATCCTCCTCCAGAGTTTCAAACAATTCAGAATTGTCCTTTTTTCATTGAGTTTCTGGAGAGAAATTTTCAATAGCTGTTTACATTGCCATGTTGATGACCCACAATAGAATTTTTAATGATGATTTTCAGTTAAAATATTTTTTTCTCTGATATTCTCTTTCCTTTAAACTTCTTTTGGCTTCATAAAAAGTCTGAGAATTCAGAGGCCACATGACTCCAAATTATCAGCAAATATTTGCCACTTTATTGAACTAATTGAGCTGAAATACATATCTTACCATTGTTTTGTATTAATTTATGCTATATATATGGAAATATAGATTATGTTTTAGGGGCATTAACAATGATATAACTTAAAATAATTAGAAATAGAAGAGTAGCAGTAGTGAAAATAAGAACAAACATGCTGATATAGGCTATTTGCCTTGGGAAGTTTCCAGTTAGCTCTGAGATTCCTAAAATGAAGGGAATGCATTTATGCTCATCTGTGTTACTTTCCAAAGGCAAAGGGCTACATGCAGAATGTATCATTTTAAAGACTATGTTCTAAAGAAAACTATATTCTTGAGTTACATGAGGAAAATGGAAAAGTAGTGAACTACAAAACTCTCTCCACAAGAGCAACAAATAAGCTGGCAAAAACTGTCAGAAACAACTTTTACAGAACTCTCAGAATCTAGCAAAAACCTTGTAACACTCAAGGGAATACTTAAAGAAGATAATAACTACTGAATCTCAGTAAGAGAGCTTTGTGGCATTTTAACTTAGGCTGTTACTCTTCCCCACTCCCAGCTCAGTGGCAGCCTAAAAGACAGTAGCCCACTTTCCTGGTGAAGGTTTCTGGTACTAGAAAGAGTAGTAGAGACCTTCAACATATAAAAATCAATCCCTTTCAGTGGGGGTAGATAATAGGAAGTTAATGCTTAAATTGTACACAATTTCTCTTTGGGGTGATAAATTTTGATAATGAATGGTGGTGATGGTAGCAAACATCATGAACATAATAGCACTGAATTATGTATTTGAATATGGATAAATGTGGAAATTTTAGGTTGTTTATATGTTACTAGAACACAAATTTGAAAATAACATATGATTGTACAACACAAACACTAACCCTAATGTAAATCATGGACTATAATTAATAGTACAATTGTAATCATATTCTTTAATCAGTTGTAACAAATGTACTGCATTAATGCAAGGTGTCAATAATGTGGGAGTGTATGTGAACTGTGTATTTTTTGCAAGATTTTTCTGTAAACTTACAACTTCTCTAATACAAAGTAAATGAAAACAATCAACACAGTACTTTACATTAATAGAATGAAGGAAAATAAACCATGATCATTTCAATTGACGCGGAAAACAGCATTTGACAAAATCCAATACCTTTTCATGTTAGAAACACTCTATAAGCTAGGATTAGAAGGGAGCTTGATAAAGGACATACTGAAAAATCCACAGATAGTACCATACTTAATGGAAAAGTAAAACTTTCCCCCAAGATTAGGAATATGACACCAAAAGCACAAATTACAAAAGAAGAAAAAAGAACTGGAGTCCATTAAAATTTTTTTAATTGTGCATGAAAGGACACTATCAAGAAAGTGAAAAAACCAACCTACAGGTGAGAGAACATATTTTCAAATCGTATATCCGATAAGGGTACAATATTAAGAATATATAAAAAAAGTCTTACAACTCACCAAACAACCCAGTTTTAAAAAGACAAACAACATGACTAAAAAATGGACAAAGGACTTGAATAGACATTTCTCCAAAGGGGCTATAAGAATGGCAAATAATCACACAAAAAAGATGCCCGACATCTTCAGTCATTAGGGATGTGAAGATCAAAATCAAAATGAGATACTACATCACACATAGTAGTATGGCTTTAGTTAAAAGTCAGAAAATATTAAATGTTAGCAAGGATGTGGAGAAAATGGAACTTCATACATTGCTGGTGGGCATATAAAATGTTATAGCTGCTGTGGAAAATAGTTTTGTATATCCTCCAAAAAGTTAAACATAGAATTAAACATTTAACCCAGCAATTCCACTCCTAAGAATGTCCCAGAAGAATTGAAAACAGGTCTTCAGACAAAAACTTGTACATGAATGTTCATAGCACCACTGATCACAATAGTCAAAAGGTGGAAACAAGCCAAATGTCCATCAACTGATGAATGAGTAAACAAATGTGGCATGTGCATGAAATGGAATTTTATTCAGCCATAAAAAAGAATAGAGGTCTTATAAAACATGGATGAAGCTTGTAAACATTTTAGCAACTGAAAGACGTCAGACATAAAGGCCACATATTGTATGATTCCATTTACATGAAATGTCCTGAATAGGCAAATCCAAAGAGAGAGAAAGCAGATTAGTGGTATTCTAGGTCTGGAGGCTGGAAAGAATAAGGAGGGACTTCTTAATGGATACGGAGTTTCCCTGGAAGTGATGAAAAGTTTTTGGAACTAGATAGTAGTGAAGATTACACATCATAAGTGTATTAAAAGTCACTGAATTTTACACTTTAAAATGGTTAAGATGGGTAATGGTATGTTATTTTAATTTTATCTCAATTATATATATACAAAATTATATATATATATATAATTATAAAATACAACTTGGCTCAAATAAAGGAGATATATATATATATCTTATATATATATATATATATATAATTGTAACATATAACATATATAAGTGTAAGGACACTACAGGCAAAACATTTTATATGCCCACCAGCAATGTATGAGGGTTCCAATTTCTCCACATCCTTGGCAACATTTGATATTTTCTGAGTTTTAACTATATATAGTTATGTTATATAAGATATATATACACATCTCCTTTATTTGAGCCAAGTTGTATTTTAAGATTATCTTTGTCTTTTACAATACTTACCCTCAGCAAAACCTATAAGCAAAATGCATAAATCCAATCTCCTACCACTAGTGGGGCTGGTGAGGGAACAGAAACCTCACTGTCCCATTACTGGGCAGCATGGTGGTTAAGAGCATGAAGCATGAAGCTACACACTATCTACTTTGAGGGTTGCCTCTGTCACTTTCTAGTTACTCAACTTTAGGCTGCTTACTTAATCTCTCATTCCTTTAGTCATCTCAATTGTTTGATGATTGTAACTTATAAGGTTGTCGGCAAGGATTCAATTAATTGGTATAAAAATATTAGAATAATTCCTGGCATAGAGTAAACTTTATAGAAATACATGCTATTGGTTTTCTTATCCAAAGACAGCCCAGCAGAATCTAATTATAATTGTGCTAGATACATTAGTTCAAATCTGCATCAACATTGAATGACCTAAAATCAGGAGTCATAATATTCCAAATTCCCATAAACTTACACACTGAGCTTTCTTCAGTATGCTTACTGGCTCTTTATTTTATTTGTAACTACTGTACCTTCTTTTTCCCCCTCTTTTATACGAAATTATCAAATTAGGAAGACAAATCCATGTTCAAGTTAACTCAGTCCAAGATATGAGAGCAGAAATCAACTTCTCTCTCCTTTTCCTCTTAAGTTACTATAGAGTCCCCACTCCCAAAAGGCACATGCAAACATTCAAACAGGCTGGGCAAAATATTGGTGACAGCCTTTTCTTTTCTTTTTTCTCCTCAGCCCAGACCCTGAAGTATCTCTGTTCAATTGTCTTAATCTACTATGTAATGCTATCTATACAATTTGGGGAGTGTGCCCATTTTCTTTTTCTCTATTCATAGTAGCTGGTAGTCTTAAAGTAGAAGTAAATGACCTGTGATCCTGAACAAAGAGAGCATTGTAGGGGCAGGGTCTCCTTTGGATCACTGGAAGGCATGGAGACCGGTATCACTCTTTTGCTGAAAATGACAGGACTAATTCAGGCAGTCATCCAAAGATATTGCTAATTCCACTTTATCTGGGATTCTCCATGCTGCTAGACACTAAGCAAGCCACCCTGCTGTGTAATTCATTAGTTCTCTTTGCTATCAAAGCTTTCTGTTTTGTACTCTGTGACTTCAACCTTTAGAGAAAACTTATAATGCTTAGGATTACAGGATTTTAGAGTGTTTGGTATTACATATACATATTGACAAACATTGTAATATAACCTAAACCTTCTCATTTGCCTGAGATGAAATCCCTATTTCCATCTTTATCTACCAAAATCTTACCTGAATTAAGAACACAACCCAAAGGATACTCTTTCTCCATGACAGTTTTTTCTAAATCATCTTTATGAAAATACTCTCTGCAACCTCTATATTATGAAAATATCCAACACATGAGAGTTTTGTGGCTCTTAGCATATTGCCATTTTCTGTCAGAGTTATCTGTATGTCTTTACTTCAACATCATTCACTAAGCACTTTTTATTTGCCAATTCATCTGCCTAGACATATGAACATTCCTGGTAGATATTTTAGTATGTTTATTACTGTAGCAAATTGATAACAGTTTGAATTTCAGGCAGCAAGGAAGATATTTTGTAGTACAGATTTTTATGTACAGAATCATATATGAATATGAATATGTATATGAAAATGTAGATAGATAAGATAGATAGATGGTTATTCCTGGCACTGGTAAATTTGATAGAACATTTATGATTCCTTTTTGAGAGAACACAAATATTCCTTATGAATGAAATTACCAAAGTGAGTACACTAATTCAATCATCAATATTTTATTTTATTAAAAAAGTGCCAGAGGATTGACTATGTAATTTTTGTACTTCCTGTCTATCTATCTCTCTACCTACCTACCTACCTACCTACCTATCTACTATTAATGTCAGTACTTAATACAGTGTTGGGCATCTGAAATTATTCTATTAGGTAATCTTCTTGCCAACCTACAGACAGACACTCAGAGCCAATTCTGAGAATTAGAAGATCTTATTTGTCATACTGGAGAACAGAAAAGAAATTGAGCCTTATTTTTGTGGTGAAATTTCTTTATGCATTCCTGCTATTTTATTTCCATTTCACTAATTTTATGAAATGTACTTTAATTAGAAAAGTAATATGTGAGTACATTTGTATACATATATGTTTGTGTGTTTCTATATGCTTGTGTGTATGTACGTATACACATACTCATGCACATATGTATACACACACAAACACATTATAGCAAATGTACTTCTTGGGTCTATATTTTATTCATGTTATAGAAAATTATAATTTTTCTATGACAAAAGTGTACAATCAGTTGCCCCCAGTACCATCATACAGCTGTGCATCCATCACCACAGTAAAATTTTTTTCAATTTTTAGAACATTTTCATTATTCTAGAAAAGAAATAAAAACAAAAAAAAGGAAACTCAAATCCTCCCATACCCTTAACCACCCCCCCTCCATTGTTGACTCATAGTATTGGTATAGTATGTTTGTTACTGTTGATGAAAGAATGTTGAAAAACTACTAACTGTAGTATATAGACTGCAATGGGTATATATTTTTTTCCTATAGGCCCTCTATTATTAACTTCTAGTTATAGCGTCATGCATTTGTTCTGGTTCAAGAAAGAGATTTCTAATATTTGTAGTTAATCATGGACATTGCCCACCACAAGGTTCACTGTTTTATACATTCCCATCTTTTAACCTCCAGCTTTCCTTCTGATGACATATGTGATTCTGAGCTTCCCTTTTCGACCACATTCATGCACCATTCAGCACTGTTAGTTATTCTCACAATGTGCTACCATTATCTCTGTCCATTTCCAAATATTTAAGTTCAACCTAGTTGAACACCCTGCTCATAATAAGCAACAGCTCCCCATTCTTTAGCCTCATCCTATATCCTGGTAACTTATATTTCATGTCTAAGGGCTTACATATTATAATTGGTTCATATCAGCAAGACCCTGCAATATTTGTCCTTACATGTCTGACTTATTTCACTCAATATAGTGTCCTCAAGGTTTATTCATCAACCCATTTCTTAAAAATAGTCTTGTTCACACCGCATACATTCCATACTGAGTAAACAGTTAATGGTTCCCTGTATAATCATGTATTTATGTATTTAGCACCATCACCACTATCTATATAAGGACATCTCCATTTCTTCCACAAAGCAGGAGGAAGAGTCAAAGAAGGTAGAGAGACAAAAGAAAAAGAAAAAACAAAGAGAAAAAAAACACATGATAGATGGGAAGCAACAAAAGGAAAGATAGCATTAAATTAAAGTAGCATAAAGAGTAAGACAACATTACCAATGCCAAGAGTCCCATACCCCTCCCTTATGCCCCCCTCTTACATGCATTTAGCTTTGATATATTCCTTTGTTACATTAAAGGAAGCATAATACAATGTTTCTGTTAATTATAGTCTCTAGTTTGCATTGATTGTGTTTTTCCCCCAATACTTCCCTATTTTTAATACCTTGCAAGGTTGACATTCATTTGTTCTCCCTCATGAGAAAACATATTTGTACATTTTATCACAATCGTTGAGTACTCTAGGTTTCACTGAGTTATACAGTCCCAGTCTTTATCGTTCCTCTTTCCTTCTGGTGTCCCACATGCTCCTAACCTTCATCTTTTAACCACACTCACAGTCAACTTTCAGTGTACTTACATTGCTGTGCTACCATCACCCAAAACTGTGCTCCAAACCTCTCACTCCTGTCTTTTCCTATCTGTCTATAATGCTCCCTTTAGTATTTCCTGTAGAGCAGGTATCTTGTTCACAAACTCTCTCACTGTCTATCAGAGAATATTTCAAACTCTCCATCACATTTGAAGGACAGTTTTACCAGATATAGGATTCTTGGTTGGCAGTGTTTCTCTTTCAGTATCTTATATAGTCTTATCAAGCTTCCTTTGTATGTGATGGATCGCTCTTCTCTTGCTGCTTTCAGGATTCTCTCTCTGTTTTTGAAGTTCGATAATCTGATTAATAAGTGTCTTGTGTAGGCCTATTCAGATCTAGTCTGTTTGGGGTATGCCGTGCATCTTGGATCTGTAATTTTATGTCTTTCATAAGAGATGGGAAATTTTCATTGATTATTTCCTCTATTATTACTTCTGCTCCTTTCCCCTTCTCTTCTCATTCTAGGACACCCATGACATGTACATTCAAGCATTTCATTTTGTCATTCAATTCCTGGAGATGTTGCTCGTATTTTTCCATTCTTTTCCCATCTGTTCTTCCCTGTGTAGGATTTCAGGTGTCTTGTTCTCCAATTCCTGAGTGTTTTCTTCTGCCTCTTGAGATCTGCTGTTGTATGTCTCCATTGTGTCTTTCATCTCTTGTGTTGTGCCTTTCATTTCCATAGATTCTGCCATTTGTTTTTTCGAACTTTTGATTTCTACCTTATGTACACCCAGTGTTTTCATTATATACTTTGTCTCTTTTGTTTTATCTTTCCTAAACTTTTTGAATTGATTTAACATTAGTTGTTTAAATTCCTGTATCTCAGTTGAACTGTAAGTTTGTTCATTTGACTGAGCCATACCTTCATTTTTCTTAGTGTCGTTTGTAGTTTTCTGTTGTCTAGGCATCTGGTTTCCTTGGTTACCCCAATTAGGTTTTCCTGGACAAGAACTGCCTTAAGTCCCAGAAGGAGGAAATATTCAGCACCAGGTTTCCCTGGTGGTGTGTCTTAGAAGATTGACACACTTTGAGGCCTCAAGGTGCTGTGCTTTTCCTAACCTGCCCAAAAGGTGATGCCTGTAAGCCTGTTGCTCCCAACTGTTGTAAGGTGTGGCCCCTTTACTTCTCAGATTAAGTTGCTTCTGGTTTGGTTGTTTTCCCCCAGGCCCTGGGGTCTGGTTCTGAATGGAAGGTGGGTAGTAGAGCTGGGCACTGCCTTTTTCCTCTTAGGGAAGATACACCACCTAGGAAGTTTTCATTTGCATTTAAATAGGCTCTTTGTCTCTCTGACTCTGCTATCTCTGTCTTGTCTGTGTCAGAGAGCTGCAAACTGAAAATGACTGAGGCTTTCTCCACTGCAGAGTGTTGCAAACTGAAAATGGCTGAGGCTTTCTCCATTGAGCTAATCAGGTTGAGAGAGAGGAAAAGAGACAGAAAGCCCCCTTTCAGGGTCAGTCTAAGGCCCCCAGTTTCACCTGTCAGCCAGAGATAGCACCTGGTCCTCTGGGCTCCCCCTCCTGAGACAGAGAAGTTCCCTGGCCCTTCAAGGTCAGTCATCACTAAAAGTCTCTGTCTGCTTGTTGGGGATTTGAAGCTTGCATTGAATGTCCATGTTTGCCAATTAAAACCCCAGTTGGAGCTGGCCTGAGGTATATTTGCTTGTTTAGAGAGTGCTACTCTCTATGTCAGTGAGTATTTGCCATTTGTATTGCTGTGGGGGGAACGCAGTTTCTATTCACAGATTCCATCCTGCCATCTCAGGCATTCTCCCCATTCCTGGTTGGTGCATGATGTGTGGACAGTCACTGTTTTCCCCCAGCAGTTATTCCAGATCATATATAGTTGTTCCTGGTTGTTTATTAGTGGCTCCAGGGTGACTAACTAACTTCCACTCCTCTCTATGCTGCCATCTTCTTCAGTCTCTAAAATGTGTTTTTTAATAAAGTTGCTGCAGTATGAATCATGGTACTGATGAATAACAAAGTCTCTAGGACAAAGAGTGTGTGTTCAAATTTTCAGCTGTATCTCACACTCTATAATCTGTGCACTCAATGTCAATTGCACATTTATTTTTGAAAAGTTCTATTTAAGGGTGATGAAATGGGTTTCCAGGTGCTATCAACATGTGTTTATTTCTGTTGACAATAAATCAATAACTCCTTCTGACATGACTCTTATAGTAGTAAGAATCCTGGTAGTAATCCATGTTCTCGCAAACGGATAGCTATGCCTCAGATTCACTGAAAATAATACTTGGAGTAAATGTTTCTAGTGAGCATTATTTCATTGACCCAGGTTTGAATGACCACTTATGTGATAAACAAAGCAGCTGTCATTTTGGAAAGAACAAAGGGAAAGAGTAGGAATATTCGAAATATATAACCCAATGGATCAAGAAGATAAACTGATGGATTCAGTTATAATCAGTGAAGAAAGTTCAGATGGGAGCTTGGAATGTGAATAATTTTGTTAGCAGGTGAGATTAGGAACTTAGAAAGGGTATTACATACATGGATGCCTTGGCTTTCAATTCTTTTGAATTGTTATATATTTTCAATACCTACTCTATGAAATAGATATTATTACTCAAGCATATGAATGGGTAACTGAGAGCTGAGGTAAGTTAAACAGGATCTCATACCCTGGAAATGACAGAATGAGAAATTAAATTCCAGATCTATCTGACACTAAAACCTTTACTTTCTACTCTGGCAACAACTCCTAAATTGGGACAAATTGCTAATATATTATAACTTAGCTAATGATTTATTCCTCCCAATCAACAAATTTCTAATCTATGTGTAAACACTCTAAGGTACAACAGAGGCTAAGCAATGATATATTCTTAAATATTTGCATTTTAAGTTATTAAACCCTTTGAGTGAGAATCGAATATTCATTTCCCATGAGGCAGTGAGGCTTTATTTGTGTTATCTCAGGCTCTCCACCTTCACACCAAAGGAAGAATGCCTTTTAACTCCGTTTGTCTCAGGGTCCACTCTGCACAGCATGACTATTCCCTGCTCCTCTTATAAACCTTATTTCCATATCCATTCTCCATCCCTTTCCTCTTTAGCTTCCCACTTTTTTGACTTTAATAATATCTACAATATTCAGCTAGAAAATGTGTATAGTTAGAGACTAGAGTCTCTTGTGGGGACTGAGAGTCATGGAGTGACTTTAGTTTGTTTCTCTAGAGTTTCATTTCCTGATACATATTATGAATAGGTTTGACAGTTTTATCTTCCAAACTCTGTTTTGGGTAACTCTAGTTTAAAGGTTATAGAAAGATTCAATAGTGGCAGAGGCCAGAGTTATTTGGAAAATTGGTTTTATTGATATTGACCAGACAAATAACATGGGTGTTTGTAACAAGGCACCTAAGGACCGTTCATAGTTTTAGTGACAAACTTTGGTAAAATGTTATATAATCCAAGCCCTGTCAACATTAAACTCTACATTTTAGTAATAGTTTACATCAGCATAAAAACCTACAGGCTATTGTGATAAGCTGTAATAATTAAAGTTGCTCTTTGAATGATTTCACACATGCTCCATCATTCTACATTGTTTTGGAGTGAGCTAGAGCCTGGATATTCATAGTAATTTTGTGTCTGTGATTATTATGCAAACATATCATCTACTTAGTAGTAAAGCTTTTTATCTTGTGCTGAGATTTCCTCATATGACAGTGGAGAAATCATGCTAAATTCTTCCATGTTGCACCTCCAATGATATCAAGAGTGAAGTTTACTTTTGTAATATTTTGTCTCCATCACTTGATATTTCAATATTTTATGTTGTCTTCCCATATAATTTTCTGTCTCCTTGATAATCTTTAGCATGTGAGTTTATGCAAATGTCTGCAGGCTTCTCACACGCCTTATTTTACTTGAAGACAGTGATTTTGTCTTTAGTCTCAGAGTTCGCATATTCTGTTATTTCCCATGAGCTTATCAAGAAAGTTTGAGTAGGTGGATTAAGAAAAAGGCAAATCACAAGTGAAAACATATTCTCTTTATTCTGATCTCAGTTACAATAACTGTACCTGAATTGAGTATCCTCTCATTTCCTTTGTGAAGAGTAATATAGTGGAGTGGGAACAACCAGTATAGAGCAGCAAGGAGATGGTATAGTGCAAAAGGAAGGCAGTGTAATGGGTGATTGAAAGCAAAGGGTCTGGAATCAGACTATCTTAGTTTCAATCCCGGCTACAGTGATTACTAGCAATGTGACCTTAAATGAATAATATAATCTATCAAGCCTGGAATTCTTTGTTTATAAAAGAAGGATAATAAAAATACCTCCTTCATAGGTTGTGGTTAAATTAGATAATACATGGAAAATACTCAAATATGTTCCTATTCAATAACACTCAATATATTGTAGCTATTTTTGTAACTGAAATAGTAGTGTTTACTCTTTTTAAAAGTTTTAATTTTCAAAGTTAACCTAACAAGCTTCACTGGTCATTAAGCAATTTTTATACCAATCAAGAGTCCTTCACCAATCCTATAGACAATTTCTGTTTATAAAACCAAAAATTGTTTCTAATGGGTTTTCCATTATCAATATGTAGCTAGCACTCAATTATTTAAAACATTGTAATACTGGGGTCAAATCATAAAATGGGTCCCAAGAATTAGCACTATTTAAACAGAGATACTTTGAAAATGCATTGCAATTATATATCTTAAACCTCTGCTTTTTGCATACATATTTAATTGATTTAATTAGAACACCTGGGCGCATTTGAATGTATATTGGACTATAAATATGTTCTTTCCTTTATAAACTAATTGTCTAGGTTCACTGTGATGTATTTCAATGACAGTTACCTGGTGCTCTGCTATAGTCTTTCTCTTTCTTGCTGAACAATTATTACAATGCCACATTAAATAGAGTTATCTAGGTGAACCTTGCCTTATGTTCACTTTAATTTTAGCAAAAATGTTCAGAGGTGTAAGTTAGGGAAAGAATATCTAACACTGGGAACATTTAAAAAATGCATCTGGTTTGCATCTCTTTTTAAAAATGGTGTTGAAGAAGAAAATCATAAGTGAAATAACTTGAGGTAGAAATATATTATCTGTATGTGAACAAAAATAGTCACAAATAAGATTATGAAACAGACTATTATGATGATTAAAGGGTTTAAGATCTAAAAGGAAATCATTTATTTTGATCAGTAACCATACTAACTTGTTCAATTTTGGCAATTTTTATATCTCCAGAAGTTTTTGTGTGTCCATTTGTTTAATTAATATTAGAATTAATTGATTAATCTGAGAGCCCTCTAAAGTTTTTCCATGTGATAATGTTCAAAAGTTAGCTTTCCTCTCTCTCTACCTGTCCCAAGCAATTATTATATCAGTAAATTGTTCTGGTTCTACCTTTAAAATAAATTCCCATATATTTCCTTCTTCTCTTCTTCACGGCTACCACTATAGTTCAAACTCTCATCTTTTGATAAGAGTATTTCAATAGACTCCACATTACTATTACTTCAGCTATTCTTACCACAATATAAGCATTATTCCACTAAATAGCCAGAGCCATTTTTTAAAAGATGAATCAGCATATATCATCCTTCTACATAAAACCTCCAGTTATTTCCCTATAAATTTAGAAAATAAATCTTCTTTGTGACCATGACTTAGAGTAACCTGGTTATTTTGACTTTTTCTGCATCATTTATTTAATTCTCTACCACTCTTCCAGCCATTTGTAGGTCCCAGACACACTGAACTTAAACACACTAAGCCCTTCCTTCTCAGAGGCCTATATTGTCACAAAGCTGTTCAGGTCTCAAATTAAATTGCACCTACTTATTGAGGACCATTTTAGCCATCAAAAGGAAATTAGCAAGATGTTTCTTTTCAACTCAAAATGTAAAGAGCTTGGCAGTAGTCAGGCCCATCCTTATGAGAATCTTGATTTTCAGGATAAATTGAGAATTAATTTCTTTCTTTGAACCCATCATGGGAACTGAATTTGCAGGGCAAACCACCACCACCAAATCTGGAGAGACAGGTGAATCCAGAGAGTCAAAATCTAGACTACTTGCCTGGGCAGCCCCCACTGGCTGTCCTGCCTCACACAAACAGTGGGAAAAACTACACAAGAAGAATCATTTGTGAAGGTTACAGACCAGAGACACAGGTTCACTAAAATAATGAAATTTAGTTGGAATATTATATAATTCTCCCCTCCCCTACACCTTACCACCACATCAACAAGGTCCCAATGTAATATTAGTGGATTATAGCTGAAAGATGTGTAAGACACAGGTTCTCTCCGAGGAGCACTTAGGAAAGCCCAAAGACAACAGTGGAAACAAAAACAAAAAGGCTAGAGAAATTTAATTCCTCATACTTCCATAGCTACAGCAAACATTAAACACACCCTAATTTCTGGTCAGATTAAGATAAATCCTTATACTAAAGGCCTATGCATATATTACCAGAAATATGTCCAGTTTTCAACCAAAAATTAAAAGGCATACTAAAGGGCAAGAAAACACTGTTTAATCAGACAAAGCAAGCATGAGAACCAGACAGATAAGACATGGATGTTAGAATTTCAGATTGGGAATTTAAAATAACCATGTTTAATATGTGAAGGGCTCTAATGGAAAAAGTATGTTAACATGCAAAGACAAATGCATAATATAAGCAGGCAGATGGGAATTCTAAGAAAGAATCAAAAGAAAATGCTGGAAATTAAAAAAAAATTGTCATTGATATGAAGTATGTCTTTGAGGAATAACTGAGCTTAAAGATAGATCAATAAAAACTTCCCAAAAGGAAGTGCAAAGAGAAAAAATAATGAAAAACAAAATGAAGCAGAACATCCAAGAGCTGTGGAACAATTTCAAAACTTGTGACATACTCTTAATTGTAATAACAGAAGGAGAAGAGGGAATGAATAGAAGAAATATTTGAACTAATCTATTAGGGTTCTCCAGAGAAGCAGGACTGATAGGATATATATGTATATATCACATGATTGGCAAGTTCATATTGCATAGGCAGGCCACAAGTTGGAAACTCCAAAGAAAGTTTCAATGAATTCCCCAGTAGAAGCTGGCTGGCTGAAGTAGTCATAGAAATTCTTCTTTCTGACTACTGAGGTCATCAGTTCCCCTTTAAGACCTTCAAATGATTGGATAAGATTTCTCTCATTGCTAAAGGCAGTCTCCTTTGTCAATTGTAGATGTAAACAGCTAAAGACACAGTCAACTGACTAATGATTTAAATCCATGAAATATCCTCACAGTAACAATCAGGCCAGTACTTGCTTGACTGAACAACTGGACAACATAACCTACCAAGGTGACATAGGAACTTAACCATCACATGTAATAAGGGCAAGAACCTTCCATACTTAATGCAGGCACCGAACACAGGTTCATGAAGCTCACAGGACACCAAGCAAAATAAATATCAAAATAATTAGACCTAATCATATCATATTCAAACTGCAGCACACCCACACCAAGGGAAACTAACCTATAGAGGAACAAAGGTAAGAATTGCATTAACTAATTGTCAGAATCCATGCAAGCAAGAAGAGAATAGAATGAAATATTCAAAGTGTTGAAAGAATAAAAACACCAAGATTAATATACCCAGTGAAATTACCTTTCAAAATTGAAGAAGAAATAAAGAGTTTCTCAAACAAACAAAAACAAACAATTCATTGCCAAGACACATGCTCTGCACAAAGTGTTAAAAGAAGTTATTCAGAAAGAAGGAAATGGTATAGGCTAGAAATTGTGACTCCACGTTAAGAAAGGAAGAAGATTTGAGAGGAATGAAGAAAGAAAATAAAATCTTTTAGTTTTCTTATACTTATTTGATCTAAAAGATAACTGTTGAAAGTAATAATAGTATTAGTGTATTGGGTAATTATAGCATATGGATTAATGAAATAATTGGAAGCATCATAAGAAGATGGGACAGGAGTGAAGAACTGAGAACAATGTTATAATTAACTGCACTACACATAAAAAAGAATAATATCCTTTGAAGGTGGACATAACTTAGTTTAAAAAGTATATTATAATATACTGTAAGCAACCGCAATTTTTTTAAAGAAGTATGATTGATCCATTTAGAGAAGAAAATGAAGATTATAAAATTCTTAATTAAGACAAGTCAAAAAAGGAAGCCTCTGGCAATAAATATAAAATAGTTACAAATATGGTAGATATTAATCCAAATATATCAGTTACCACTTTACATGTGAATGGTCTAAATGCACTATTAAAAAATAAAGTTTGTAGGGCTGGATAAAAATAAAGTAAAATAAAACTCAGCCAACTCTGTTGTCTATAAAGGAACTTATTCTAAATACAGAGAATCTTATAGATTAAAAATAAATAAATAAATAAAGATAGACCATGATAAATCCTACCAAAACAAGGTGGAGTGGCCATAGAAATTTCAGACAAGACAGTTATTATAAAAAGGAAAGTTATCAGGGATAAAGAGGAATGATACACAATGACAAAAGGCCTATTCCTGAAGAAGGCATTACAGTCCTAAACATATATTCACTTTATCACAAAGTATCAAATATGTGAGGCATAACTTATTTAACTCAAGGAGAAATAGACAAACCAACTCTTACAGGTGAAGACCTCAGAACACTCCTATCAGTAATTGATAGACCAAGCAGGCAGAAAACCATTAATTATATACTTGACAGGACTATCAATTAATTTGAAATAATTGGCATTTATATAATACTAATTTCAAAGACAACAGAATATACATTCTTCTTAAGCTCTCATAGATCATTTCCTGAGATAGCTAACATTCTTGGCCATAAAACACACCTTAAAATATTTAAAAGTAGAAATCACACAACGAATAATCTCAGATCACAACAATATCAAATTAGAAATCAGTAACAGAAAGATAGCTGTAAAATCTCCTAAATATTTAGGAATTTAAGAACACATTTCTAAATAACTCTTGTATCAAAGAAGTCCTGGGAGAAATTTAAAAATGTATTTCAAACTAAATGAAAATGAAAATACAAATTAAAATTTGTGAGATGCAGTTCTTAGAGGGAATTTTATATCATTAAATTCATATATTAGAATGCAAAAAAGATCTAAAATTAAAAAAATATATATGTTTTCATCCTAGGAAATGAGAAAGAAATGCAATGTAAAATAGACTAAGCTTGAGAAAAGAAACAATTAAAAATAGAGCAGAAATCAATGAAATTGAAAACCAAAAAATAATTTTAAAAATCAATGAAACCAAAGCTGTTTCTGTAAAAATACAAATGAAAATGATAAATCTCTAGGCAAGCTAATAAATATATACATAAATAAATAAGGCACAAATTAACAATATTAGAAAGAGAGAGGCTATTACTTCTAATTATATGGACATTAAAAGGAAGAGCAAAGAATACTATCCACAACTCTCAGCCCACAAATTTTATAATTTAGATAAAATGGACCAATCCTGAAAGACACACATTTTCAAAACTCATGCAAGTAAAAATGGATAAACTTTATATCCCTAATTTAATAAAGAAGTTGAGTCAATAGTGAATAATCTTCCAAAAGAAAAATCACTAGTCTTAGATAGTTCAGCTGCTGATTCCTACCAAATAGTCAAGGAGGATATGATACCAATTATCCAAAATCTCTTCTAAAATATAGAAAGAGGGAGAATGTTTTCTAACTGATGAGGTCAGCACTTATATAATACCAAAAAATGATAAAGACATTGCAAGATAAGAAATTACAGACCAATATTTCTCATGAAAATATACATAAATATCCTTAGTGAATTACTAGCAAACTGATACTATCAATGCATGAAAAAGAATTATAAACCACAAACAAATGGAATTCATTCTAAGTATGAAAAGCTGGTTCAACTTTCAAACATCAATTATTTTAATCCACTACATCAATCGACTAGAGAGGAAAATGATATGATCAAATATCAATTGATGCAGAAAAGTAATTCATAAAATCCAACATCCATTCATGTTTTTTTTTTTAAAGCTATCAGCAAACTAGAAATAGAGGAAACTTTTCAATTTAATAAAGAATATCTACAGGAAGCCTACAGTTATTGTCATACTTAATGGTGACAAAATGGACATTTTCTCAAGATCTGGAAGAAGGCAAGGATATCCTCTCTTACTACTCCTATTTGATGTCATATTTGAAGACCAAGTAGGTGCAATTGGAAAAGAAAATTTAATGAAGTAAATAGACTGGGACGGAAGAAATAAAACTCTCTTTGCAGATAGCATGACTATGTAGAAAATCCCAAAGAATCTATAAAAAAAGAAAGCTTAAAACTATTGACTATAGCAAGGTCACAGTATACAAGGTTAATTTATTTTCCTACCTATCAGCAATGTACAGTAGAAATTTGAAATTTAAAATTAGCATTCATAATAGCACCAAAAAATGAAACAGGTATAAATCTAACAAAATATGTACAGGCCTATATGCAGAAAACTACAAAAACAGTGATGAAAAAATCAAGAACATTTAAATTAATATTTTGTATTCGTGGATGGGAAGACTCAAAATTGCTAAGATGTCAATTCTTCCCCAATTGATCTATGACTCAATAAAATAAAGTAAGAAATTGCTCACAAAAACAAAACAAAAACAAGAAGAAACAACAATGCCAGAGCTATACAGGAGTCAGCTAAAAGAGCTCCCAATGGACAAAAGTGGAATGATTTGCACAAAAAAGTATAATACTATAGTATAGGATTATAACCCAAATTATAAAATAAATATCCATGTGCCCAAACTTATATAAATAAATTATTGAAAAATGAATAAATGGGAGATAATAGACAAATCTCTCATTCAGAAGAATTCTAAATAATTTATGTGGATACTCTGCTCTTATGGAGGGAGAGCATACTGACTTTCTCACAAATATGGAAAAGAAGAAAAAAAGTAACTTTACAGTGGAGAAAACTGACAAACACAACCTTAAGCCAGGTAATCACGGTTAACATTGAAAGTGATTTCATATTGATGTATGTATCCTGATATGATGTGACTGAATGACACTTTAACTCTGTAGACTTCTTTCCCAAAACAAATATCCCCAGTGTCTTAGTTTTTCCAGCTGCTATGACAAATACTATGCGATGGGTTGTCTTAAACTACAGGAATTTATTTGCTTAAGGATTTGAGGATAGGAGGAGTGCCAAATTGAGGCATCATCAAGATAATGCTTTCTTCCCAAAGCCTATAATGTTCTGGGGCTGGCTGCTGGCTATACTTGAGTAACTCTGACTTGAGTCACATGGGGATGTTCTCTCCTTTCTCTTCTGGATTCCGTGGATGTCCAGATTCTGCTAACTTCTGGCCTCTGGGTCCTCCCTGTGGCTTTCTGTGACTCTAACTTAAGACCCAACCTCATTCAGATGGGTCACACCTTAACTGAAAATAGTATCTTCAAGAGATCTTCTTTAAAATTGGTTCACATCCACAGGAAAGCAGATTAAGATAAAGAACATGTCTAAACTTGCCACACCTAGTAAAATATGTGAAAAGCGTCAAATTCCAATAGAGAGGCATCCTACAAAATATCTGACCAATAATCCTCAAAAGTGTCAGGGTAATCAACAATGATGAAAATCTGAGGAACTGTCACAAGAAGGAGCCTTATAGGAGACATGACTACTAAATGTAGTGTGGTATCCTGGAACACAAATAGTACATTAGGGAAATAGTGAGGAAATCTGAATAAAGTACAATAATAATACTGCATCAATATCAGTTCATTAATTGTGACAAATACTCGATACTAATATAAGATGTTAATAAGAGAACCTGGGGGTTGGATATTCAGAAACTCTCTGTACACATTTCACAATAATTCTGAAAATCTAAAACTGTTCTAAAATAAAAGTTGATTGTAAAAAAGGAAACTATCCCTGATGCCAGTCACTCTCTATCACATCATTCTGTTTTATCTTCATATATCACTTTCTCAACTTATGTTCATCATATTGCCTATTTATTTTTTCCACCTGCCAATTGTCCTCCCTCCTCTCATTATATAAACTATAATTAGAGTAGGTACCTTGATAGTCTGATTCCCTCTATATTCCCAGAATCCAGAAGAGAGTCTGGCACACAAGCTTCTTCCCAAAACCATCATGTTATCAGCAAGATACTGATTCAATTACATATAATAATCCCAATGCAGTAGCATTAGTCTTAAAGAAAACCTTCTTTCTGGGAAAGTTTTGTTAGTTTGTCCCAAAGCTTTAAATGGAAGAAATGAACAGCAGTATACTTACAGGGGATCTAAAACAAGTCTACCTACTGAAGAATAGACTTCATTTAGTCATTTCCAGTATCTTCTATTTCAGTTATGATTGGTCAATAGGGTAAACTATGCAAATAACCTATTTAATATTATATTAATTACTCACCCTTTAATTACAGGTAAATTTCTTCCTTTCTTTTGCAGGAATTTTGTGACTATTTTTTCTATTTTTCTTCTTTCTAAGGCTTACTTAGCATTTAGAATGCTTGTTACAGAAATACAGACAGATTGAAGTTTTGCATAAGAAATTAAGTGTAGCAGTATGCTGAAGAAATTAGGCTTTTAGGAAGGAAGAAGAAGCAGCTCCTAATATAAGCTCTAGTTTTTATCCTGTTGTAAAATCCATCTATTATATATGGCGGTGTACAGAAAGATCGCAGCTGCTCAATAAAGCCCTTGTTCGTGTCCTCCGTGATGTATAATCTTGGTGAATGGTATGAGTATTGGACTCATAAAGTTCAAGATCACAGGCTCACACCCTTGGCTGACTAGGCATTGATAATAAAGAGACCAAGTGAAAAAATGATGTGTACTGCCCTGGATTTTATTTTTTCAAATGTCATAGACTGCATCAAATAAGTTTAATAGATCAAATAAAGCAGTGTATCCAATTCTTTATATTGTTGCTATAAAAATTATAACCTTAGTTATAACTGTGTGGAGGACTAGGGAATGGGTATAGGCAGTGATGACTTGTTCCCAGCATCAGCTTGGAGGAAACTAAGAAGCAACTCCTCAAAGAGCTGCAAGTGTAAAGAGTTGATATTATCTCTTTCCCAAAATTATGATTTTAATTACAAGGGTGGTACATGATTGTTTAAAAGATCCCAGATGTGATTTTCCCGCAAACACTGAGGACTGCCAGTTTTGCGGGTCAAGCCCTCAATTGGGGGGCTTTCCCCTGTGGGGTTGGTTGCTGCAGGGGAGAGACTAAGCCCACTTATCATTGTGCCTGGGAGTTCTCCCCAGAGAGCCTCCTTGTTGCTTGAATATGGCCCTCTGTCTCACTAAGCTCATTCGTCAGGTGAACTCATTGCCTTCCCCGCTATGTGGTTGACTTCCCTTAGCAACGCCGGAAATGACTCGTGGAGATGAGTCTGGACCCAGCACTATGGGATTGAGAGGTTCTTCTTTACCTAGGAGGGGAAGAGAGATGAAACAAAATGGGGTTCCAATGGCCAGGAGATTTCAAATGGAGTCGAGAAGTCACTCTGGAAGGTATTCGTATGTGCCATATAGATATCACCTTTTAGTCTTTAGTGTGTTGGAATGGCTAGAGGGAAACACTTGAAGTTTTCATACTGCAACCCAGTGATCTTGATTCTTGAAGAGGATTGTATAACTATGAAGATTGCATAGTGTGACTGTGTGACTGTGAAAACCTTGTCGCTCGCACTCCCTTTGTCCAGCATATGGACAGATGAGTGGAAAAATAGGGACAAAAATTAGATGAAGAGTAGGGTGAGATGGAGGGGATGGACACAGGGGTTCTTTCTCTGCTTTTATTTTTATTTTGGAGTAAGGAAAAGGTTCAAAAATTGAGTCTGGTGATGAATGCACAATTGTATAATGGTGCTGTGAATAACTGATTGTACACTGTGGATGACTGTAGGGTGTGTGAATATATCTCAAACTATTTAAAAAAGTAAGTGAACAATGGGGGGAGGAGGGGAATGAGATGTTTTAGATGTTCTTTTTTATTTTCATTTTTATTTTACTTTTTGGAGTAATGAAAATGTTCAAAGTTTGTGGTGATGAAAGCACAACTATATGATGATACTGTGAACAACTGATTGTACACTTTGAATGATTGTATGTTGTGTGATTATATATCAATAAAATTGGATTAAAAAAGAAAAAAAGAAGATCCTAGCTGTGTAAATAAAAAATTAAAATTCAGACCAAAATGGCGGCAAAAGATATGCTAGGGTCTTGTGCCCCATGGAATCTTGGAACAACTAGGAAACACTGGCAGAGCTATGTTCCTCAAATCTCTGGAAAAGAGTTAAAGGGTTGCAGTAACTGGCAGAGTTTGTGGGACCATCGATGACTTCTCCCCAACCTGTTGTGCTGTTGAGCCGGCATGTACTCCCATTGTGGGTCCCTGGCCCTGTTCCAGAGGGAGCAGAGTAAACCCTATGAACATTCTGGGGTGTCTGCATGTCAGTATCACTCTAGTGGCTGGCAGCCCAAAAGACTGCACCAGGAAACTTTTTACTGGCACTCCCTCCCAGAACACACCCTGTTGGCAGAAGCAGCTTGCACACAGGTAAAGCAATGCAAAAAATAATTAAGCCAAAGAGACCTCAGGGACAAAGGATTGCCCACTTTAAAAAATACAGTAGATCACTTGGGAGTGGGGAAGTCTATTTCATAGGGAATAGAGAGGCCATTGAATTCCTGTACTGGGTAAGACTCTCTTTAAAATATGAGGATGGGGGATTAAGATCTTCCCAGATAAACAAAAGCTGAGAGAGTTTGTCTCCACTAAATCTGCCTTACAAGCAATACTAAAGGGAGTTCTTCAAGCTGAAAGGAAAGGACACTTGAGAATAGATTGAAGTGGCATGAAGAAATAAAGACCTCTGGTGATAGGTTAATTATAAAACCCAGTAATATTGTATTGTATATTTTTAGTGTATGATTCAATTTTTTACTAATTACAGGTGCTAAAATGCATATGCATAAAGAGTAAAGATAAATTCATGTTTTGGACATATAATGTTTAAAAATATAATTTGTAACAAGCGCAGTAAAAATATGGGGGAATGGAGGGGTATAGGAACAATGTATGTCTATGCTATTAAAGTTAAGCTGGTATGAAAACAAACATGAATGTTATAGATGTAGGATGTTAAATTTAAGCCCCATAATTACCACAAAGAAAATATCTAAAAAATATTTACAGAGGGAAATGAGAAGAGACTCCAAATGGTACAAGACAAAATATCAAATACATATGGAAGTATCACTAATTGAAGAATTGAGGAACAAAAAGGTATAACACTTACAAAAATAAAATAGCAAAATGGCTATAAGGTAGGAGAAAGTCCTGCATTATCAATAGCTACTTTAAATGTAAATGGATAAAACTTTCTAACCAAGAGTCAGAGATAGGCAAAATGGATAAAAAAAGGCATGATCCAAATATTTTCTGTCTAGTAGAGATTAACCTTATATTCAAAGACATGAATTGGTTGAAAATGAAAGGATGGAAAAATATACCATGCAAATAGTAACCAAAGAGAGCTGGGGTAGCTATAACAATATAACAATATAAGTCTATCAGATAAAATAGACTTTAAGTAAAAAACTGTTTGAGGGACAAAGAAGATCACTATATTCTTATAGAAGGATCAATTCAACAAGAAGACATAGCACTTATAAATATATACACTTAATAACAGAGCTCCAAAATATATGAAGCAAATATTGACAGAGTTAAAGGGAAAAAAGGCTGCTCCACATTAATAGAAGGAAACTTCAATACATCACTTTCAATGATGGATAGAATATCTGGACAGAAGATCATTAAGGAACTAGAAGGCTTGAATGACACTGCAAACCAACTAGAACTAACACACAAATACAGATAAATTCAAGTAAAATCAAAAGAATACATGTTCTTCTATAATACACATGGATCATTCTCTAGGATAGACAGTAGGTCACAAAACCAGTCTCAATAAATTTAGAAAATACTGCAATCATACAGTGTATCTAATCAAATCACAATGGAAGGAAGTTGGAAATCAATAACATAGAGAACTGGAAAATTCACAAATATGTGGAAATTAAACAACACATTCTGAAAAACCAATGGGTAAAAGAAGAACTTGAAGGGAAATTGGAAAATATCTTGAGTTAAATGAAAACAAAAACACAATAAACACAGATCTATGGGATACAAAAAGGCAGTGCTGAGTGGAAAAGTTGTTGCTCTAAATGCTTACAGTGAAAAGAGAGAAAAGATATTAAATCAGAGACCTAACATAACAATGGCAGATCTAGAAAGGAAAGAGAAAATTAAACCCAAAGCAAGCAGAAGGAAGGAAATAACAAAGATTAGAGCAGATATAGATGAAATAGAGAATTTTTAAAAAGAATTGACAGCTCAACCAAATCAAAAACCAAAAGTTGGTTCTTTGGAAAGATCAATACAATGACAATCTTTCAGCTAGAAAGACAAAGAAACAAAGAGAGGATGCAAATAACTAAAATCAGAAATGAAAGGGGGGCATTACTACCACCCCCACTGAAATATAAAATATTATAAGAGAATATTATGAAAAATTGCATGCAAAATTGGAAGTTGAATAATTCCTAGAAATACATCAGTTACCAAAATTGACACATGAAGAACTAGTAACTATAAACAGACCTATAACAATTTCAGAGATTGACTCGATCCAAAACCTTCCAAAAAATAAAAGCCGAGGGCCAGATGGTTTTACTGGTGAATTTTACCAAACATTCCAAGAAGAATTAACACCAATCTTACTCAAACTTTTCCAACATATTGAAGAGGATGGAACACTTCCTGACTCAGTCTTTGAGGTGAATATCACCCTAATACCAAAGCCAGATAAATATAACAAAGAAAAGGAAATTACAGACCAATAAGCCTTATGGATATAATGCAAAAATCTTCAAGAAAATACTTGCAAACCAAATACAACAGCACACTGAAAGACTCATACACCATGATCAAATGTGATTTTTCCCAAGTATGCAAGTGTGGTTAAACATTAGGAAATCAATTAATGTAATACACTTCATTGATAAAATGAAGGGGGAAAAACAGCACTATCATTTCAAATGACACATAAAATGCATTTGACAAAATCCAACACCCCTTCTCTCTATAAAATACTGAGAGAATGGAACAGAAGGAAACTTCCTCAACATGATAAAGGGCATCTATGAAAAAATCCACAGGTAACACTGTACTCAATGATGAAAGACTGAAAATTTCCCTCTAAGATCAGGAACAAAACAAGGATGCCCAATCTCACCATTGTTACTCAACATTGTATTGGAAGTTCTAGACAGAGAAATTAGGCAAGAAAATGAAATAAAAGGTATCCAGTTTGGAAAGGAAGATGATCTGATCCTATATAGAGAAAAATCCTAAAAAATTCCCACAAAGTTCCTAAAGTTAATAAAAGTATTCAGTAAAATGATGGTGTACAAGATCCAACTCAAATATCAATAGTGTTCCTATACACTAGAAATGAACAATTTGAAGAAGAAATCAAGAAACAATCCATTTATAATAGCAACTAAAAGAATCAAAAATCTAGAAATAAATTTTACTGAAACTGTAATGGGCTTATGCATGGAAAACTATAAATCATTGCTAAAAGAAATTAAGAAGTTATAAATAAATGGAAGGAAGATTAAAAACTGTTTAGAGGTCAATTCTCCCCAAAGCAATTTACAGATTTACGTAATTCCAATCAAAACAGCAACAGCCTTTGTTGCAGAAATGGAAAGGCAATCATCAAATCTATATGGAAGGGTAAGGGTCCCTAGATCACCAAATCTGTTGTGAATAAGAGGAATGGAGGACTCACACTTCTCTATTTTAAAAGTTATTCTAAAGCTACAGTAACCAAAACAGGTGACACTGGCATAGGGACAGACGTATAGACCAATGGAATCAAATTTAGAGATAAGCCCTCACATCTATGGCAAACTGATTTTTGTCAAAGGTGCCAAGTCCACACTATGGGGAAAAAATAGTCTCTTCAACAAATGGTGCCGGGGGAGGTGGCTATCCATAAGCAAAAGAATGAAGGTTTTCTATCTCACACCATATAAAAAATTAACTCAAAATGAATCAAAGACCTAAATATAAAAACCAAAGCTGTAAAACTCCTAGAAGAAAATATTGGGAAGCATCTTTAGGACCTCGTGTTAGGCAATGGTTTCTTAGACTTTACATCAAAAGTAGTAGCATAAAAAAGAAAAAAAAAATTAGATAAATGAGACCTCATCACAATTTTGTGACTAGTTTTTCATTACATGCTAAAATTTGCTATGGATATTTCATTGTAACATGAATGTAGTTAAAGGTAATTAATAACTGGTATACTTTAAATACTATTTTCCATATCCTATTAGCCAGAGGTTTTTTTACTTAATTTTTGATGATATAAAAATCACTAAATATATACTAGGATTTTTTTTTTAACTGGAGGGAATGTAAAGTTGCTGGAAACCTCAGTTTCTTTTAAAAAGGGGTTAGGGAAAATACCTCAACTGTTATTTATTCAAATAATAAAATCTGTGAGATGCTTGTCACATAAGGGGTGGAAGTTAATGTTTGATGTTATAATTATGTGAGTAAATGAGTAAATGAATGATGATTACATTAATGGCTGGTTTAACTGAGTATTTTCACCAATGAGTATTAATGGTTCATGCAGCTGGAATTGAATATCTGCTATCAACAAAAATCTGTTCTTTCTTACTGCCAGGCAACATGGCAGTCCTTCTTTCCAAGTCCTTCTTTCAGTTATATATGTCCTGTTAACTAACTTAGCTGCAGTGGAATTTGAACCTAGTGTCAGGTCTACTTGGGTACCCTTTTCACTCTCTCCCCCATTTCCACTGACTGCAACCTAAACGTAGTGGAGAGCCCTCATTGACCAAGCAACACTGGAGGTGATGGCAGAGCTACACAAGTAAAGAATCTAGGACCCTGAATGGAGGAGGGCTGCCTGCCATCTCATAAAATTTACACACATCATCATACATGGCAGAAGAAAAGAAAATCCATGCAAACAAACAATAATAAAGAACCAAAACAATCTTCTATAAACCATTAAATTATCATTGGGTCTTTTTGTTGCAATAGTCCCTCTAGCTATCATTAATACTGGACCTATATATTTTAGCCTCTCAGCATTATTACTTGATTAAATTTTGTTATCCTTTCTTTCAAATGCTCTTGACTTTCATGACACCACATTCTCCAAATGTCCCCTACCAGAGTAGCCACTGCTTCTCAACCTCCTTGGTGAGGTCTTCCTTTTTTACTTTAATTCTAATCTCCGTGCATGTGTGTGTGTTTGTGTGTATGTGTGTGATTCCTTATCTTTTCTGCACACATTCTGGAACTCTAATTATATACATGACAAACTGTTTTGTATGGTCCAACAGTTCTTTAATGCCCTGTTCTGTTTATTTACAATTTTCATTCTCTCTTTAATTACAATTTGGATAACTTCTGATAATTTAACTTCAAGCTCAATGGTTATTTTCAGCTATGTCAAGACTACTGCTGAGAACATCACAGGAATTCTATATTTCTGGTTTCGTTTTCCCCCTAACATTTCCATTTGATTCTTTCTTATAATTTCCCTCTCTCTGATTAAATTATTTACCTGACTGAATAGTCCTTATCTTTTCAATGAGAAATTTTAATATGTTAGCTTAGAAATTTTAAAGTGTAAGTTAAAGTCCAATATCTGAGTCATCTCTTAATCTAGTTAGAGTTTTGTCTTTATAAAAAATATTGGTTTGTCAATACCTGTTTTCCTTGGTAACTATGATTAGATTTCAGACATGATGTAAAAAACAATAGAGATTGAGGCAATTAGTATTTATTCCTGGAAATGGGCACACCACTTCTCAGGCAGATAGTGAGGGAGAATCAAGTCAAACTAAAAAATAATAAGATTTTGACTTTTTGTTGTTATGTTTACATTCAGTACATTATAGGCTTAAAATTCCTGTATTGTATACTGCCATTTCCCTGTGTTTAGAGTGGTGCTAGCCTGCTGGAGGCTTTAATTAAGGGTTAGCACTTGACCTGTCCCTGCATGCCTGCTAAACCACTCTGCTTATTACTTGGTGCTAAGCTCAAGGTGAGGTAGTAGAAGGGGGTTCTTTGTTTTCCTGGTACAGTCTCAGTCTAAGGTCAGTTATTTGTGCTTGGACTTCAGGCTGGGTCTTTCCAGTGTTTCTGCCCCTTCTTCCAATGGGAACCTAACTCTTTCTTGTGTCCATGGTTGTTCTTGGGCTGGGCCTTTCTGCACATCCCAACCCTCAGTGTTATGAAACCTCAGACTTGCCCAGGATGCTTTCCTGCCCCTGCCTCAGGATTAAAGACATTTTTCCATCCTTGTTTTCCCCAGCCACTAAAACTTTTTTCATGCCTAAGTCCTGCTGGTGTCAGAATTTACTTCCCCATCCCCAACAGCTTCAGGCTTTTGATTCACATGAGAGAAGTATTTAAGGAGGGTTTGGGGTTTGCAAGGCTTTCTTGACATGCTAGCCATTCCCTCTCTTGCATACCTACATCTCAGATGGATACTCTCTATGTCTCCTTCCATGGTCTCCATTTCCCATGTGAGCACCCTGGAAGCATAAGAAAAAGAGACTGGAGTTAATGCAAAGTCCTCCCTGTGTCTGGGGTCCCCAACTCATCCTAACTGACACATCAACCCACACTTGACTCCCAATAGTTCATTAACATTTTAACTGATTTTCTCTTACCCCATTATATGGTGACTCCTTTCCTTCAGTGGTCTACCAAAGTTCAGGCAGTCCACACATCCAATCTCTTCCTGCAGGGACCTGTAATTTCTTGGAATTCAGAATGCTTTAGCAGCCAAATATCTTCGGCCCTCTCATAGGCCCAAGAAAACTATGATTTTGTAATTCATCTTTCCTTTTTATTTCAGGAACAATGCCCCTTTTAGCTTTCTTCATAATAAGAAAGTAGAAATCCCAAGTCTTCTTTTAAAAACATGTATGATATAATGGTAATATGATATAACCCTGCTTGAATTCCATTTGTGCTTAAAACAGAAATCAAACTCTTTCCCAAGGCCCTGAATGATTTTCCTCATGCCTCCATCTCTGAGCCTTTTTTTTTCTTTTAACCAATTTTTCTTCTCACTCATCTGCTCTAATATATTGGTCTACTTGAAGCTTACTGTCAGTTCTGCAAACATGCCAAAGTGTTTATCACTTCATGACCTCTGAACATGCTGTTCTCTCTAACATTCTTACCCTCACATTTTAAACTGGTTTATTGATTCTCAAACTTCAGGTTAGCTCTCAGTTTAAAAATCACCCTAACAGACATAAGAGTCTTTATGTCCATTTTGTTTCCTTTACACCACAATTTCTAATGATTTTATTTCTTTTTATATGAGTACTTATTTTTTTCCACAAACCATTCTGAGAGTTGATACCAAATCCATTTTGTTCAAAATGAACATCTCCACAGATAATATAAATATTGGCTTCTTTGGTTAGCATGATCAGTGCCATTTTTGTAATTATTATGCGTTCTCAGATTGCATTGTAACCAAGGCTGATCTAGAAGAAAATCACTTTTCCTACAAAATGAGTCAGTGCAAAGTTTAACTTGAAAGACCAGACAAACTTTGGTATAGCTTTTGTTTTCTTTTATCATTGTCATAGCATTTTGCAATCCCATATGCTTAAAGCTGTTAATTATTCCCTGTCTCACTTTACTGAGTATGTTGTGACTATTTATATTTGCATGGATTCTCAGAGGAAAACACACATAGGCCAGCTGTGATGTTCACAGCATGCATACACCATATGAAAAAGTTTTAGGTATTTTTCAGTACAGATTGCATTGCAAATTACTATGCCAATATAATATATTCATCATAGTACCTTGCAAGACAAATTATTTTTTTACATTGATTCAAACCATGCTCTCTAGCTTTGTATTCTGAGAAGATTCTAACTAGGCCGAATTTCTTTAACAGTAAGAACTGTTGTATTGGCCTGATGTTGCTAACTTTACACTGAGTGGTCCTGAGAATTTAATAGCAATGTATATTTAGGCAGTAGTTTTAAAACCTTTTGCTCTAATTTTAACTTCTTTATGATAATTTAAAAATTTCCCTCTGCTAGTCATCAAAAGAATATATATATTTTATACAAACAACATCCAAAATTACGTTTCAAGTTCCAGGTCTTGCACTGTGACCCATAGTTGAGACTGAAAAGGCCCAGAGACTCAAACTAAAACTTCATTTTACTTTTTAAATCCCTTCACTTTCTTTTTTTATTCATTTCCTGTTACTTCCTTTCTCCTACCTCACCCCCCAATAATAAAGTACAGTTTTGGGGATTCACTTGGAATTTGCTCTCCCTTGTGAATAATACTTATTTTTTAAAAATTAAGTCTTATTTGTGCTAATTCCACAGCATTTCTGATATGCATCTCTAGACTTATGTTGGTTTCCTCATTGGGTTCCTTTCTTCATTATTTTCTTTCCACTACATTTAAAAGTTCTTCCTTATTATGCAGAAGAGATTTCCTTACACTCTGCCAAATAAACATTAACATCTTCAGTCTTCCTTTCAAAGCCAATCACATCTACCCTGTGGGACTCTGTACCTGGAATTGAGGAGTGAGCTCCTAATAAACTGATCTTCCTTAAATAAGGTCTTTATATTATAGAAAAGTCCAAAAAGCAGCTAATGAAGAGATCCGGCACCTGAAAACAAATAGGTATATCTTGGAATGGAGTTGAAACTTGGGAAAACTCTGTTAAAATTGGAAAGATTCTAAACACGAAGAAAGCTTAATAGAAACTATCTCACCTGAAGAACTGAGAGAAAAAAGATGGAAATAAATGCATAGAGTCTCAGTAGACTGTGGCACATCTAAAATGATCAAAGATACAAGCAATTGGAAGAAAAGAAGGAAAGAATGTGTTAAAAAGTGGGGAAGGGCACAAAGAAACAATGTCCTTGGTGCATTTGGTGAATCATTTAAATTTAACAAGTAAAGTTGCTCAGCAAACATTAAGCAGAATAAAGTCAAATATAACCATGTATAAGCACATAATATATGTACTGCAGTAAAAATAAAAAATAAAGGAGAAATCATGAAAGCAGGATTAAAAAAACACATTTCTGGGAGTGAAACAGTGATTCAAATGACTGTAGACTTTTCATCAGGAGGCATGGAGGGCAGAAGACAGTGGAACAAATCTATAAGATACTGAGAGGGGACAAAAGTAACCCTTAAGAAAATTCTACCTCCTGGCAAAGTATCCTTAAGAGAGAGTCATCTATAGATCAATATTTTGTCCTCTGGGCGTGATGGAGTTGAATCCTCACCCCTTCCAAGTGCTTCCACAGCAGCCATGCCCTCTCCAAACAATGGGATAAAGTCTCCATCCTCTAGAGCACCTGGATGGCAGCCAGGGTCTCTGAAAACCTTGGGATCCAAGCCCCACCCTCATCAAACATTGAGATGGTGGCCGGACTATCCTCAAGCCCCTGGGCATAGGCCACATCCTCACTGAGCATTGTAGTGGCAGCTCTCTCCTTGAGCAATGGGGCTGAAGGCCCACCCCTCCCCCAAGGGAAGGGGCAGACCTGTCCTTTTCACACAGTGGGGTGGACCTACTGTCTTGGCCTGAGGAGTTCTCTTCGGTCCAAACCTTGGTTTTCATGGTACTGACCATGAAGTAATTCTTCTTTCAATTTGTCCCTTCTCTGTCAATTTTAGTCCAGGATGGCAGAGATTCTGTTCCTACAAATTTTGCAAAAAAGCCTTGTCAGCTTTGAATGTAATTTAGAGGGCTTTACACCGTCAGACAATTTTCTATAGATCCTTCCTGGATAATTGCATTTCCAATCCTGACTTCCACAGAAATTGCTGACTGGTTCCAAGTTCAGTTAAACCTCACATGGAGCACTATTCTCTGGGAACTTTGCTTTCCAGAAACTCAGAATTTTCCAAACCATCAAGTTCTGGTTTCTTTGTGGCAAGGAGCTTAGTCTCATCTTACCCCTTTCTTCTTGCTTTCTTACTATAAGCTGCAAGGAGAAACCAGACTGCACTTTCCCCATTTATCTTTGAAATATCTTCAGCTAAATATCAAAGTTCATCACTTTCAATTATGCCTTCCATCTGACATCAGAATTCCAAGTTCTCTGCCACTCTAAAAACAAGGATCACTTTTCCTCTAGTTTCCAATAACACATTCATTATTTTCTTCTAAGACCAAGTTGGAAGTTTTTTTGTCATATATATTTCTACCATCAGTCTCCTCAAAGCAATCTAGGCTTTTTCTATCAAGCACTTCCCAATTCCCAATTATTCCAAAGCTGTTTCTACATTATTGGTATTTGCAATAGCAGCACCCCATACTCCTGGTTATCAAAATCCACTGAAACAAAGAGCATGAAATGGGTAGCATTAAACAAGGGGAATTTATTTGCTCACATTTTGAAGCTGGCAAAAAATCCAAATCAAAGTATCATAAAGGTGATGCTTTCTTCCCAAAGACTATGGCATTCCAGGACTGGCTGCTGGCAATCCTTGATCCTATGCTTGTCACATGGCAAGGCATATGGTGGTGTCTCCTGGTTTCTCCCTTCTTTTCTGGGTTCCATTGAAGCTCAGCTTCAGCAACTCCTTCTGTGGCTTTCTCTCTCTAAGTTTTAATTTCATTCTGCATATAAAGAACTCCAGTAATAGGATTAATACCCATCCTGATTGAGGTGTGCCACACCTTAACTGAAGTAGCCTCATTAAAAGGTCCTACTTACAATGGGTTCACACCCACAGGAGTGGATTATGTTTAAGAACATTTTTCTCTGGTAAGTACAGCTTCAAAACACCACAGTAGGAATAATCTGTTTGCAGAGCTAACTTCTGGGGAAGTTATAATGCCCTGCTTCCCATAACACAAACACTCTTTGATATCCAGTTAGAATCCCTTAGAACATACTGACCTAGATAGGCCCCATTTTTCTGGGGATATTGGCAACTAATTTTTGTAGGTAATTGTAGGGATACACCTGGTTTCTGGGAAAGGAAATAAAATAGAAAATGCTCCCCCTTCTCCTGTCTCCCACCTCTGATGCCAGAAGAGCCCACTCCTTCAAGAGACTTGAACTTTTGTTCCTGATAATCTCAGTGTGAAACTTACCATAGAAATGAGTCTATAAAGATGTTAGTTGAACAAGGTATGACACTACCTCATCTATTTAGTAGCCTGGACTGGGTATTTAATAAATATTTACCATTTTCTATGAAAATATGTTCTGAATATCAAAAATTAATTTAGTAATTGGTAATTCTGAATATTCCAATGATATATTCTAGTATTTTTCATGCAGTTTAAAAAATTAGGATTGTGTTTTTATGATATATAACTACTTTTAAATATTTCACATGGCCACGTGTTCATAGAAAATTATTTTCATTCTGTCATGATTTTGTTATAGATGTAGAGGATGGTCAGTCGAATTAGTCATGTGTATGTTCATATAGCTATTTCTATGTATTTAGTTTATGAACTTAACAGGTTCTCTATTAACTAGTCCTGTGATGATGGGCAAATATTTGACATCCATAGGCCCTGATTTACTCTTGCATAAAATGAATAATGTAGAAAAGTTATGTTCTAAGATCCCTTCCTATACCAAATTTATGAGCTTATTATTCCAATGGAAAAACTTATAAAGTGAGATGGTTCAAAGTACAATGCTGCAATAAAATATAACTTAAAAACAAATTCAGTATCAATTATTAGGATAATTTCTTAGCTAACTTTTCTACTGTATAAAATATTACAGATGAATGCCTTTTTAGGCAGCATAATTATAACTTGGAACTGGTGTTTGACATGTTGGGTCTTCTGTTACATATCCAAAATGTTCTTCATGCCATATTTTAGCCTAAACATTGCTTCATAATTAAATCTAGCATACAACTGCTATGATTTTCTCTTATATTGATTTTTCACAGTGGTGTTTTCAGGCTGCTTCTCTCAAAAACTCTTCTTATAATGCAACTATCTTAATGGCAAACGGGAGATTATGATTCAAAAGGCAGTCTCTTCTAAGTGAATTGAGATTCAATTGTTTATTTATTTATTTATTCCAGGCACAGCTGGAATAAATTGTATCTATTTTGTTTTTCATGTAAAAAGATATATGGACAATTTGTTACCTTCCACATTATAATGAGAGGTGAAGTTATAAAAAAAACTAACATTCATGATGTACATATTCTATTCCAGTGTCTAACGTGCTTGATAATACTATTTCATTCAATCCTCACAGAGAATCCTTTAAGATAAGGAATTTTTACTACTTTCGTTTTGCAGATGAAACCTTGCCTTACAAAGGTTTATCTAAACTCTTAGGTAGCCAATAAGTGTCTCGGAGTGAGAATTTATAATCAGGTCTTTCTGATCCCAAAGTAAATAAACTTTAATGAATACCTACTGTGTGTTAGAAAGGTTGTTAACCATTTGTTTATGACATATTATATACATATTGACACTATGGCTACCAATTTAATCTCAGAGAGGTTGAGGACTTGCTGAAGCTATACAGGAATTAAGTGTCAGAGGTGTAATTTAAGCACAGATCTTCAGAGTCCCAAGACGATGTGCTATATCCACTACTCAATACCAGTTATGGCCTCATTCAGATAGGATCTTTTGCTCTGATTTATTTCACTAGCTTTGGAGAATTCCTCAGGTGTACAACTTGTTTATCCTGTGCACTGAATGTAGTTCAGACAACTCTAAAGACAAAAAGTTTGGAAAAAATTATGTGTGGAGAAAGTATTGGTTTCCTTTTGACTGAATTAGTGTTTCTGACATTGGATCATAAACTATTTGCTGTATTTCAAATGTTTACTATCTATCATAATTTAATTGAAATCTTTGCAGTTTCCCCCATTGGTATTAATACTTTCATAACCAATTTATGAGCATTACATACGCAAATAGAGAAGGACTGGAAGGAAACACAGAAAAACAGACATGGTTCCTATGTCAGCATGAGAGGACTGTACATAAATTTTCTTAAATGTAGTTAAAACAGCTCTAATTAATGATAATGCTAATAATAACAGTTAAATTTTTGAGTGCTTATTTTGTGCCATTCACTCTTTTAGGTAGTTTTCATGAATTGAATCCACGTTTCCTCTCATTTAATAAAGTGAGGAAATTGAGACCTAGATGATCAAAAGCATGTGTAAAAATGAGCAAAGAAAATCTAAAAAGAGAAATAGTTATAAATATGAATAAACAGATTTGTCCTTATGGATGTCAAATAAACACAATCCATAAAAATTGCAGTAATCATGAGATACATTTTTTTCTTTTTTTATTTAATGGGGTGGGGAATCTTATCCTTGTATAATCTTATACTTGTAGATTGAAGTGTGTAATTAATCCTTTCTGGAAGGCAATTTGTTTCTTAATCAAAAAGCAGTTGTTCACATATTTTGTCTTGGCAATTGCACTTTGGAAAGTTATCTAAAGGCAATAATTATGGATATGTGGAACCTTGCTAGTCAGAGTTCTAGTAGCAGACTAGCAGCAGCTATAATATCTGGAAGTCTGTTAGGAATGCAGAATCTCAGGCCCTACCACAAAGCTACTGAATCAAAACCTGCATTTGAATTTCCCCAGGTGATTCTCATGCAGTTTAAATTTCTAGAAGATATCTGTGCTAAACGACAGATAGTAAAATGAAATCATTAACATTATTATTAATACAGAAAATTAGATACAGCTAAATAATCAGCATTAATGGAGAGTATACAATTTTCTAGAAAATGCTTTAAGATGCTAGGTTGTATGATCCATTTTAAGATATCTGAACTTTGACTTCTTAACACTTTAGGAATTCTTAAATATCTAAACTGTAAAAACTATATTAATTGTTATATTCATACTTATAACCATTATTTTTATTTCAAAGTGGTGGAAAGATGATCTCTATTACATTCTATTTTCCAGAATTTAACAATAAAATTATATTACCTTTGCATAATTGTGAAAAAGGTGCTTAGATTATAGCTATATGGGTTTGTAAAAATGAGAAGAGATTATTTTAAGGAAGTGGAAATAGTTTTGTCATCATTACCAGAGAATATTAATAATTCCTTTCTTAGAAAGTTTAAGAAATTGAAAACTATTTTAAATGTGAAAAAGTCTGTTACAATAAAAAGGAAGGAAAAGACACCACAAAGATGGATGATACCCTGGGGAGTATCTTCATTGATTTTGAGGTCTTGGAAAGGAAAATTTTTTAAGTGGTGGAAATATGTCATTCACTCAAATGTTCCTTGTGAATAGGTACACTCTCCATTAGCAATAAAATGCCAGTCATTCTTTTCTTCTTTATTCCTGTTATTAAAACTTAACATTTTTAAGTCCAAACCTTTCTGAACTGACCCTTTGGTTTTATTCCTGTCAAGATCATTCCTGTTTTCCACTTGCCTCACTCCTTAGCTAACTTCATCTACTTGTTCCCAGGGAACAATGGTTTTAGTATAACAAATCTCTAAGGTAATCTTTTTTTTCTTGAATATTCCCTGTAACAATCTAAACAAAACATTAACATAACTCTCCACAATGAAGCTAATTCCTTTTCTATCCTATGGAATCATGCTGTGAGAAGGAAGAGAAGACACACACTTTGCTCTTCAATGCAGATATTACATTACAATTTTACCACTCTTCATCAAATTCTAATTTGCATGAAGCTGGAACCTCAATGAACTGAAATCTCCTTTTGTTGCCTGTGACCTGGTTGAGGAAGATACACTGCTTTACCCTTCCTTCATGGAGCTGAGCACACACACTCCTGACCCAGAAGTCAGAGAAACTGAGGGAAGAGAGAGTAATTTCAAACCCAGCTGTGACTTTGGGCTGTGAAAGAAGGGAGCCCACTCCGTCCTCTATGTTCCTGCAAAAGAAAGTTTTATTCTACTCATTCTTACAGGTTTTTATAGCATACAAGGTAGTTTCCTACGTGACTGTTTTCAGGTATTTCAGGGAAGATACATTTTTTCTAAAGCCATAAAGTGTGTTTACATGTCTTTAATCTCAAGGGACAATTTCTTTGGGGCTAGACAGGAAACAGCAGGGACAGGAGACAAGAGCACAGAAGGAGCCCAGCAAGAGCCTAGCAACTATTCCCTTATCTAAATTGCTGCCTGCCTTCAGGCACCCAAAGGTTTGGCCTTCCCCCAGCCTGGTGCCCACCTTCAGGCTTCCAGAGTTTGGGAAGTGGCCCCACTGTATAGTCTATCTAGCCAGGGAAACTTCCATGTCTCCACATCTACCCCCTTTTTATTATCATTAAAATTTGGTGTAGTGACATAAAACTCATTCATAGGGATATCATGGGGGTTCCAGGAATGGGTGCCATGTCTTCTTAGGCTGGTTCATCCACACTGGAGTTAGCTTTGGGAGGTATCTTCTTCGTACAGTTGTTATAGCACAGCATTGTTGGTTCTCTGGGAAACAGGACGGTGAGCTCCAGGGTTCCATTGGGCTGTTTTGTGACAGATAACCTTTTAAAAATAACTGAAATTATAATTAGCAGTATTAATTGTTGTTTGATGTTATGCACATTAGGAACCAAAAGAAGTTTAGAAGTTTTTAATTTTTCTAACATTGTCTAAACATTTTTTCTGCAATTTATAATATATTACATGAATTTAATTATTTTTAATAGTTTATTGATTTTTCAAGGTGAAAGAACAAATTTTTTGTAACTGTTGGGAATAAGAAGATATTCTTTAGGGTTTGAACTTGAGAAAGTAAAATGTTAAAAGTTATTAGGTTTGAAACAGTTTACATATATTTTTTATATAGTTAAAATTAAGGAAAAGACTTAGCTTTTTTAAAAGTGAGAAGACAGTATTTTTAAACAACCAAGGATATGATAAACTTAATATATGTTGACTGCAAGAAGTTATTTTGATAAAAAAGACTTTTTGCATTTTACACTGATTACTTAGAAAAACACTTTTACAACCTTTTATCAAGAAATGACACCTTAATAATTTAAGGAAACCTTTTCTTAATAAAAACAGTAGGAGACCTTCATGTGAGGAGCTTGTAGTATAGCGAGGAATGTTTTATATTTCGTGAATTATTAGGCACATACCCACAACATTGAATATTAATTACTGCTTTGGGTGGTGGTTAAAATATTTAATGCTATTTTGTTTTATAAAACCACCTTTTTTTCTTTAAGTTGTGAGGTTTTATTGTTAAGCAGTGTTGTTACTAGTTTGTACCATTTTTTTAACTTTGACCACAGAAATAATTGTTTTCACAAACTTTTTACAGCTTTTTGTATTTATTTTTCAACCTTGACTACAGAAATAAATTTTCCACTTTCTACAAACCTTCTACAACTTTCTGTATCCATCTAAGCTTTATCCCACATTCTTATCCTTTCAAGCTTTATTTTACATTCCTAAAGAATCAGTCATTTAGGACAAAGCTACTTGCCTTTTTCCCTTATTTAGAAAAACGTTCTTTATACCTTCTATACAACATGCTATTACCACCAAAATTAAAGTTCTTAGAATGATGCTAAATATTTTTAAACATCCTTTATAGAGAGAGAGAGCTAAAGTTCTCATTATCAGATTCCTTAGTAGAGATAGTATTTTATGACACTGGTTTGACAATTTGCACTTTTGCTGATTTTTAAATTGTATTAGTTACTTTTGATGTTCTTTCAGCAATTTTAAGTTTTTGTAAGGACCCTTTTGACTAGGTCTTTTTGACTTCTTAATTTAAAAACTGATAGGCTAGCGCATTTACATTATTATTTCTTTTATTTTAATTGCTTTGGAAGTCTTGATATTAAAGCAGAGGTGGAAGTTCTGCATATATTTTTTAAAGTGTAACTTTTCTTTTAACTTACAGATTTCTTTGTCTTTTTTGAGACAGTTTGCTATAGCTAGCCATACCACACACAAAGGCCAGCTGGCTGCAGCTATAGCTCATTAACAATTTTAATGACACTTTTTAAATTTAGGCCAATTATTAAGAATAGTTTTTAAGGAAGATGTAACTGGCATGTTTTGAGATTTTCCCATGGCTGAACAACAGCAAAAGAGATTATAAAGACAGAACATAGGAGTAGGAGCTGTTTGAATGTTACTGGTTTTTCACACAAATGTAAACTGTGCAAAATGCACAAAATTTAAAAGGAGGACTCCAAATTTAGGGTTATAGTTAATGGGGCTGAAACCCACTGAGTTTGCATGCACAACTCTTGGATTAACTTAATTAGCTTAACTACACAATAGACTAATTGAAATAAAAGAAAGCAAAGTGAACACAATGAACAAAAAATTACACACTTACCCAGCACAGGGAAAGTTTGAATTGCAAAGCTACCTTAACTCAGATGTGTTTGGTGACTGTCGCAGGCACTTTCATCTGGACTTCCCAGTCCTGATACGCTAGGAAAAATTTCTGGGCAACTGGTTAAGCATAATGGGGCAAACAAAATTTCCAGTTAATGTCGCCTTGTGAAGACAGTGTTGCAAAACTGGTGCAGCACTTTTAAGGAGGGAAGGCAGTGGTGGTGGTGATAAAGGAGGAAAGGGAAGGAGCGATGCTATAGTCATTTCTCCTCTGCCTTTATCGGCTGGCAATATGGGGACCGAGGGCTTGAGGGGTGGGAGGCATTTATCGGAGAGAGTGGTGGTTTCTCTTTCAGGGACCTCAGTTTTAGAACTCTCAGTCTAGGCAATATGAAGAGGGGCCAGGGCAGTGCCAATAAGAGCCCATGTAGTAAATGTTTTAGAGGAAACTTTTTGTCCTCGCTCAAAGTAGCGCTTTAAATTTCATCCAATGTGCTCCCACACATCTAAGTCTAACATGCCTTCCTCAGGAAACCAAGGGTTATGCTGAACCACATCATGCAGTAAAGAACACAAATTATCTTCTGAAACAGAAGCTCCACTAGCCTGTAGCAGCCATTGTAAAACTAAAACATACCGGCACTGGGGAACACTGAGAGACTGACCCATATCATTGAGTGGCTGAAAGTTCCGACCCACCGTGAGACAACTCACTTGTACTTACTGCACAGCTTCCAAACGTCATGGTTAGGATTGGAACGCCTCACACGGGGTGCCAATTGTCCTTAATCTCAAGGGACAGTTTCTTTGGGGCTAGACAGGAAACAGCAGGGGCAGGAGACAGGAGCAAGGAAGGAGCCCAGCAAGAGCCCAGCGACTATTCCCTTATCTAAATTGCTGCCTGCCTTCAGGCACGCAAGGGTTTGGCCTTCCCCCAGCCTGGTGCCCACCTTCAGGCTTCCAGAGTTTGGGAAGTGGCCCCACTGTATAGTCTATCTAGCCAGGGAACCTTCTGTGTCCCCACATTGGGCCAAAGTGTTGAGTCAATAAATAAAAAAAAAAACAAGTGTTTTGTGCCTGCCACAAACTGGCTGCTACCTTCTTTTTGCCCTCCAACTCTTCTGAGAAAAATCACACTTGGTGCTTATCCAAACAGGAAACGTACTAAAAAAAGGGAATTCTGGGAAATATATTTCAGCATTTCCAGAGCAGCCTTGAGTATAGTCGAAATTCATTTTACTACTGAAGAAATACCCTTCTGAGTAGTCTATTCAGGGTGCCATGAATTCCGAATTTTTCTACTCTAGATGGTGCGAACACAAATTTTTCTTGATTCCGTGTACTCCAGGGATAAGTCTTTTGCTTTCAGGTGACTCTGGACAGTTTCCACATTCCCATGAACTCATCAGTATACTCAAGTGGGACCCTCTGCAGATAGCTGGATATCTATCTATCTATCTATCTATCTATCTATCTATCATCTCCCTTTCTCCTACTGTACCCTGAGAACTTCACCTGCCTTGGGCTCCCTGAAATCCTAATTCTAATCTTCTTACCTCAAAGTGACTGCCAGTATATGCTTGGGCTTTCCCTCCTCATTCTGTGTCCTAGAAAGTCACTTGTCACAATAAGCTGTAGCAATTATAAGGGTTGCCTCACTTGTTCCCCCTCGTTCAGGGTCACTGGCCTGTTTAGTTGATGTCCAATGTCTAAAAAACCCTTGTTTCATATATTTTGACCATCATTTTTAGTTGTTTCAGGTAGAGAGATATCCATTCCTTATTATTTTAACTTGATTAGAAATATAATTCCTTATGTTGTGAATTGAAATTATATTTATGAATCCCCAAAACATTGTGAATATATTAACTACCATTAAATGTAAAACAAATTGAGAAAAACATGCTTTTGTAACAGGTGATAACTAGACATTTTGTGCAAGGATATGATAAGGACTGGCTTGATGCCTGCCGGAGGGAAATTCCAACAGGGACATCAACAGTCAGACCTCTGAGGCATAAAACCCAGTGAGGCACCACTCCAGTGAGCGTCTGGTGGAGGCAGACTGATGCCTGGTTGCTGACTCGGGGCTCTGTGGCCTGTGCTGTGCTGTGCTGCAAGGTTTGCTGCCACATGGGACTGGATCCCAAGACCTTCCTAAAGGCACCGACCTGCCTTGTGTCAGTCCTCAGGCCAATGGACTTGAGACTCTGGTATCCTCCACCTTTAAATGTGTTGTGTGCCCTTGACCTGGTTATTGCATATTAATTTTATTGGCAGTTTGCAATTAAGCAAGCAAATAAATTACATTAAACATCTAAACTATACTCGTGCCAAATCTGCTATCGTCTTGTGATCATTTCTCAGGCCATTTTATAACAGTTTTATGATATTTACACAGAACTTTATTTAGCTTTTAACACTATTCTGGTTCATCCTTTCTGGAGGGCATAACCCTCAAAGACTTTTTTTAGCTAAGAACCAGTTTTATTCATCCAGTCATCTTCCACTGATGAGTCCTGAACTCTAAACTTGGTCTCCACAGCCCTGTAAAATTTCCGAAAACACAACACTCTCCCTTTCAGAGCTTTGTTCGTTTGTCTTTTACCCTGCAGTGCTTCAGAATTTATCTTTCTTGTGAAGGTGGCGTTATGGTAAAGTGTTCGAAGTCCCTGAAATTCCCAGTGCTGTCATATTTGAAGAGAACTACAAAATTATTCTTCTAACTCTTAACTGTGTAGATGGTTTAGCCCTAATTTATATATTTGATACCCTAAATTAGATAGGTTTTACAGATTTACATACAGAACTCTACTTTTTAGACAGGTGATATTGAATAATAAGTGGACAAGTTTGCTAGAGTCATAAAAAGTAGAAGAAACTGGAGTCTTGGTTCTAGTATTTGCATTTACAACTTATGCAAACTTGAGAAGGTACTTTATCATCTCTGAGCATCAGTAATAACTGTAAAACAATTCTGATCTATGTCTTGTCTGACTCACAGGCCATTGTGAAAATTAAATGAGATGGAACATATGAATGTAATTTGTAAACGTAATGCTAGGAAAATATATGGAATTATATTCAGTCACGAAAGTGAGTTTTCCAAACTCAATGTTTCATTTAACTGCAGTGTTTTTTAAGTTCTAATTAAGACAAGAGTATTGGGAGCAGTTTTCTATTGTTTAATATTTTAGATGGGAGTGGATGGCTGATTGAAATCTCCTAAGTTGTTTTCCAGACTGAGTTGTTTAGAAAAAATAAACATTTATATTTACACAAAAAATTTAGGCAGATTTTGAGGCTCTTTGCTTTTTTAAAAACTCCAATAATACTAATGCTACAGCTCTTGAATTATGCCATGTCACCAATATTGCTTTAGAGTTGAGGCAGAGATGCGCTGTGAGGAAATCCTGGGCACGCACCTCTATTATAAGCATCAGGGGTTAAAAATATATATTGGTGCTTTTCTTCAAGGAGGGAGATTTCAGTCCAACAATAGTGCAAAGAAAAATAAAATGATCAAGACTTTGCTTTGTTTTGGATTCGTTTGGCATATAGCCCAAAAGACCATGCTATGTAATGGAAGTTCTTGTTTCATGCTGGATACTATGACTTGACTCTCATAAGGAAGACATAATAATATGGCATGTTTCCCAATACCTTTGATCCTATTTGATAAACAACAAATCTTCAATTTCCCACATTTCTAACACAAAGGCAGCTGACTCTGTACCTGTGATTCAGAAATCCCAAAGATCAGACAGCTAGGGAAAACTTCCCTGGCTCTGAGGAATAAAATGTGTGGAAGTGGTAGAGCTTACTATGATACTCTGGTGAAGTAATTGCTGCTTTGGATGTATTATGTCCCCCAAATGACATGTTCTTTGATGCAATCTTGTGGAGGCAGACGTATTGCTTTTGATGAGATTGGAATCCTTTGATTGAGTGCTTCTGTGGAGATGTGACTCAATCAGATGTGCATGAAAGGTTTGATTGGATAATTTCCATGGAGGTGTTAACCTGCCCATTCAAGGTGGGTATTGATTGGCTCACTGGAGTCATATAAAGGAGTTCACAGACAGAAGGACTAGAGCGCAACTGAGAGTGGCATTTTGGAGAGACCTGCAGCCGAGATAGACATTTTGGAGATGGCCATTGAAAGCCGACTTATGCTAGCCTGGAGTTTGCGCCGGAGAAGCTAAGAGAGGACAAAACATCCCAAGAGCAACATTTTGAAGAACACCCAGGAGCCAATAGAGGAGCTGGGACACAACCTGGGATCAGCAGACATCAGCCACTTACCTTCCCAGCTAACAGAGGTTTTTGGATGCCATTGACCATCCTTCAGTGACGGTACCCTATTGTTGATGTCTCACCTTGGACACTTAATGGCCTTAAGACTGTAACTTTGTAACCAAATAAACCCCCTTTATAAAAGCCAATTCCTTTTTGGTGTTTTGCATAATGGCAGCATTAGCAAACCGGAACAAGTAACTTAGAGATAAATCATGTAATGCGTAATGTTAGGGCCTTAGCTAACACTATATGTTGAAAAGCTATGATTTTTCACCTTCAACATCATCTTTATCTACTCTAAATTCCCAATTATTAATATTTATAAATAGTATACATAACTGGTTAAGAGTTCAGTTTCTTGTATCAACAAACTTTGGGTCCATAACTTGACGCTGCCATTTAATAGTTTGGATAATTTAAACTGAAACTCAGTTTCTGCATGTGCAAAATGGAGGAAAATAATAGTACCTATCTCATACAGTTGTTAATAAAATTGTGATCATGTTTGTGAAATGCTTAACAGAGTTTAATTTGTGGCATGGCATGTAGCACATAATTGATAAATGTTATGACTAATAATTACAAACACTATATAATTGATAATATTAATTATAAAAAAAGACACTTAAAATGGATCATGGGCCTGCTTTCTGGCAGCACTGGCAGAGATATTTTATTTCTTGTCAGGTTTATTAAGGATTATAATGAGTCTTTCTGATACTACTGATGGACTAGGATGCGAGGTGCAAAGGATTATTACCATTTCAGGTCTCATTGAGGAGACTGTGAATGCTGCATTATTAAAAATGAAGTTCTTTTGGCCAAGGATTCCCCCAGTTGTCATGATGATACACATAATCTCTAAAGCATGAAGAAAATTAACTGGTAATCTCAGCATTTAAAAGACTAAAGTGTTAACTTCCAATAAAAGGTTCTGATTTAAAATGTTGTAGGAGGACAATACTCTTATTGCTCAAATCAATCTTGCCTTTTAATGCTCTGTTAAATGTCTTCAAATGACACTATATTATTTTCAGACTAAATTAAATGTACATTTTTATGATTGAGCCCTATAGTCAAGTAAAACTCTAGGAGAAATAAAGAAAGCAGCCACTGTCTAGTACTAATATTTTAATTTTCTCCTCTGGGTTGAGACATTTATTTTACAACATGACAACAAAAGAGAAAGAAATGACAAGGACCAAGAATGTCATAAGTCCTTCTTGCATAAACATACGATGGACCTTAGTCAAACCTTTCCTAACTCTAGGAATGGTACCAAGGTAAATGTTATCAATAATCAAAGATACTTACAGAGAAGAAATACTGACTGTACAATTTGGGTGATGAGTTTAATTCTGCCTTTGTTAAATGCTAGCTAGATGATCACAGGGTTAAATAATTTTATTTAAACATACCTGCACCCAATTTCTTTATCTTTAAAAGATACAAATGTCCTCTATTATATAGGCATATTGAAAGGCATAACTAAAATAGAATTAAGAATAATTAAAATTCAAATTTTATAAACAGACCTTCACTAAATGTGTACTATGTTCCTGGTGCCATGCTTATTGATCGCATGCATTACTTATTTAAAATATAAATTACTTGCACAGTTCTTGGAAATAAGGACTCTTTAATACATTTTTGTTATTTTCAGTATAAACTCATGTATTACCTCATATATACATGGCTCTATAAGGAAACATAATGCAGTATAATATTTGCCTAGCTTCCCTATTAGACTATGAGCTTCCAGAGAATAGGAAAGGGATTGCTTTCATCTTTGAATTTTTGAGGGCATTTTTGCAATTTTGTAGAATATATCATGCCCTAAATAATGTTTCTTTGATGAATAAATATAAAGAATTAAACTCTGGATTGATAAACTCCAGGAAATGGGTTTAGAAAAATATAGGTGCTTTACGTAAAGGAACAGTATAAGGAAACAACTTCACAGAATAGAGTAAGGCAAAGCCTATTTAAATGCCATAGAATTGGCAAAGAAAACAGTAATATTAATCAGAGAAGCAAGTCATCTTTGTAGGTCACAGTTAGATTTGGGAAAACAGTTCTGCAAAGTGACTAAGACCAGGAGATGTGAAACAGAGAAAGAAGGATATTTCAAGGCAGCGGAAGACATACGTAATCAAGAGTTGGAGGACTGAGTGACTGACGTATATGGGGCTTAAGTAGCAGACGGCTGGATTTATTAAATATCTGTGTAGGCAAGAACGAGAAGATGAGGTTGAAATGGAAAAATTGGTCCATTTTGAACTTGCCACTAATAATTACTAATGGTTACCTATTAAAATCTTTTGAGGAACAGTTTGCCATAACAATTGTATTTATATTGTGCAGTTATGTAAGACAGATGGAGAGGGAAAGAATTTGGGGATTGAGGATCACTTAAGCACCTATTAAAATTCTACTTAGGTGGAGATAAGGTCCTGGGATTAGATGAAAATTTTAAGAAAATAGATAAGGAAATGACCTCAAAAAGCTAGACATTCATTTCTAATCTCATTGGAATCTAACTCTCATCATAGAGTCTGTGGATTTTGAATTTGATGGCCTAAGGTTTCTCAAATTTTTCTGCCAAATACTATTTTAAGATGATAATAATAGTTGTTAAATGAACAAAAGAGAAATAGTTTTTCAAATGATCTTTGGAATTGACGGTTTAAAAAATAATTAAAACTGAGTTTTTAACTCAGTGTTCACTACACTATTCTAAGAAATTAATATGACAGTTTATTTTCCAGAACTTTTTGACAACAAAAAAACACCCCTTTCTGTTCCTGTTTTTTTCAGAATATGTCATATGGTGTGCCGGTTTGAATGTATTATGTCCCCCAGAAAAAAGCCATATTCTTTGATGCAATCTTGTGGAGCAGACATAATGGTGGGGATTAAGTTGGAACGTTTGGATTAGGTTGTTTGCATAGAGATGCACCCCACCCAACTGTAGATGGTAACTGATGGGATATTTCCATGGAGGCATGGCCCCACCCATTCAGGGTGGGCCTTGATCAGTGGAGCCATATAAATGAGCTGACTCAGGGAGAGGGAACTCAGTGCAGCTGTGAGTGACGTTTTGAAGAGGAGCAAGCTTGCTAGAGAGGAACGTCCTGGGAGAAAGCCGTTTTGAAACCGGAACTTTGGAGCAGACACCACCCACGTGCCTTCCCAGCTAACAGAGGTTTTCTGGATGCCATTGGTCATCCTCCAGTGAAGGTACCCAATTACTGATGTGTTACCTTGGACACTTTATGGCCTTAAGACTGTAACTGTGTAGCCAAATAAACCCCCTTTTTATAAAAGCCAATCCATCTCTGGTGTTTTGCATTCCGCAGCGTTAGCAAACTAGAGCATATGGTTTAAATAAAAATTTAGGAAATGTTGATCTACATCTTTTTTAATACCTTTTTGAAATTATAGTCTATTCTCTGACACTTTTTTCTCAGTTGTAGCTTTTGATGTTATCGACCTACCGATCTCCTTTAAGTATGGATGGATTCTTTCCCATTTTTGAATTATTGGAGAACAAATCTGAAACTTGCATGAAGGAAAGAACCTAAACATTAAGATCCAAGTTTTTATGTGTTTTTTTGTTTTGTTTTGTTTTACAAAAACATGATTATTGAATGCATTCATTGCCATAAAAACCCTGTTGGGGATGTGTGTACGTGTATGTGTGTGTGTTCATATTTGAAATATCACAAGTAAACTTACTTGTGAATTGTTTAAGTATTTCCATTGAACCTTAATGAGTAGTTAGTATGTCATGAAAAGATAAATTCTGGAATTAAAAATGTATTATCAGTATCCTTATTTATTGTTCTTTACCTGCAAAATTCAGTAATTTATTTTGGAGCTCTCTAACATAATCAAGCCTAATTTCTATGAATGGTATTTTTTACCATTCCAGGTATTATTTCAAATGATGGGCAAGAATATATTTCAGGAAGTCCCATCTATGTACGTTTTTGTTCATTCTGTGATGAATCAGGAAATGTTGCTATACTATTCTTCAGATTCACTGCATTGACTTTTTTCAGGAAAATAAAAATAGGTTATTTAAGAAGGGTTTCTCAAAAAACCCAAATCCATGTGTGCTAGCTATATATATATATATATATATATATATATATATATAAAACTAAAAAGATTTTTAAATTCTTAAGATTAAGAAAAACTGCTAGATTATATAAGCTGATAAAAATGGAAAGGTTTTAGCTTGGTCTCAAATCAACTAAAAGATTTGCTTCAGGGTTAATTGCTGGGTACAGTTCCACTAGATCTAAACTGTCTGAATTCATTAGGGATCAAACACAATATTGATTTAAAAAAGAAAAAAAAAAACCTTTGTGATCTGCAAATAAATCAGCCAGTCTATCAAGCAGGAATCTTCCTCTTTTACTTGGCCTTGGACACTCTCTTCAGGTAATGGAGATTTCTGATTTTATTTCAAATAATCAATTTGAAATGAAAGCATTTTTGTCTTGTTTATTAAGGGTGTTTCTGCATTTTTAATGTATTTGCTCAACTTGGATTGAGAGTCTTAGAACCATATATTTAGTAGAATTGCTAGGGATGATAATGGGATTATATCTTTCTTTTATTTTGGAATGGGAATAGGAGTTCCTATTTCATGAACTTTGTTAGTTTTATTTTTTGCTAAAGTTTCTCACATACTTTTCACATATTTTAATACACAGCAATAAGAGAATATATTTCTCTCTCAAGATGATATTTATTTTGAATATTTATTTAAGCCTCTGAGAGTTAGAACACACCATAAATTTTGCAGTGTCTGTAATTGTTAAGTTGTCTTTTAAATTTATTAGTTGCTTTAAAAAGAAGACAAGCAGCATTCTTTATCATGATTTTTTTATCTGTCCTTTCCATCCCTAATTGTACAATAAGGAGAGTAAAGCTCATTTGTAACTGTTTTAGTTTCTCAGCTGCTAAAACAAATACCATACAGTGGGTTGGCTTAAACAATGGGAATTTATTGGCTCTAAGTTTTAAGGATAGAAGAAGTCCAAAATTGAGGTGTCAGGAAAGTAATGCTTTCTTCCCAAAGACTGTGTGTTCTGGGGCTGGATGCTGGTGATCCTTTGCCCTTATCTTTTCTGTCACATGGCAATGTCTTTTCCTATCTCCTCCAGATTCCATTGATTTTTGTGGCTCTCTCTTTCTGTGTCCAATTTCCTTTGCTTATAAGGACTTCAGCCATATTGTATTAAGGCCCATCCTCATTCAGTTCGGGTACATATTAATTAATAACATCTTCAAAGGTTCTGTTTATAAATGGGTTCACACCCAAAGGACTAGGGGTTGGGATGTGAACATGCCTTTTGTGGGGGACTTGACTCAATTCCCAGCAATTACAGTTTACAAACTATGCCTCTTCAAGAGAAGCTATATGCAAATATCTAATATTGTACAATCAGCCTAGTACTGAAATATCATTGAGTTTACTAGCACCTGAAATAGACAAGGTAAAAATCAAACTATCACATATTAAGAACACTGGGATGAGACCAGAGGAGGCCAAAGGGAGACAAAGGCCAAATTTATAACTATATAGTTCTCTGACTGGCACAGAGAAGGTTTTCATGTACTTGTGGAATTGCATTGGGAAAAGAGACAGGGCTTCTGGGCAGCAGCAGGAGAAACATGTCCCCCTTCCAATCCTGCCTGTATTTTAGGATACTTTGTTATTGTTCTGTGGGGCACAGGGCAATGCATTTGTGTACATTCATAATCAGATGGTATCTGTCCTTCTCTCTATCTCCATTCCCTTATGAACACTAACATATTTGCCTCCTTAGAGTGGGTTCTCCATCCCATCCCTACTACCATTGAAACAGTTATTGCAAAAGGGATTTCTCCCTTGTTCTGTTGTTCCTATTACTTCTCCCTGGTCTATTGTTAATTTTTCTCTTATGTTAAATGCTTTCTTTGGACACTCTCATCCACTTCGAATGCTTCAAATATATTTTCCCTGTAACTCTTCTTAATTTCAGACAAATATGGCCACGTCTAGATTGTCTGTCTCTAATAGGTGCTCCATGGACATTTGTAACATAATGATTCTAAAATAATCTTATTGTACCCAAACTCTATCCCTAAAATATTGTTTTTTTTTTTTTCATGATATTCTATAAGGTTTAGTAGTAATACTATCAATTTACTCACAAAGACAATTAAATAATTGATATTGATACTTTTTTCTTCTCCATATCAATAGGCAATTAAATTCTAGACATTGTGCCTTTAAAAGTCTTAAATTTGTTACATCTCTGTTATTCCTACCTGTTCTATTCCAGTTACTCTTCATAGATTATTCTCCTACTTCACATTTATGTTGTAACTTATCTAGTAATTATTGTTCATTATTCCTGAAAAGTATTATACATAGATTTTTCCTCTTCCTTATTTCAACAAAGATTCATTGCAGAAAAATTACTTGAATACCTATCCCTGCATGCTGGATTGAAGAGTGAAATTAAATTCACTGCCTTTACTGAGCTTATATTTTAGTGAGGATACCAAAAACAACTATTTGCTTAAAAGTAACATGATTTCAGATAATGCTTCTGTCAGTGATAAATGCTGTGACAAAATTACATCTGGGTAATGGAATAAAGACTGATGAGGGACAGGGTAAGTGTAAAGCTATTGTCACAGGAAGGTCAAAGAAAGCTTTGAAACCTAAATTATGAAGAGGAAGCCAGGCAAAGGTATGGCTGAAGAGAGCTCTAAAGGGGAACAGAAATTACAAAGACCCAAAGACAGAATAAAGTTGGAATTTTTAAAGAACAGAGGGATAACAGAAGGCTGGAAGATAGTGAAAGATTGGAAGCTTGAGTAGGTCAGAGAGTGGCCGATCTAGCCCTTGAGAGACCAGGTGAAGAGTTCAGAATTTGATAGAAATGTAACAGTAAGCCTTTAGAGATTTTTAAGCAAGATTTATGCTTTATGAGGATCATTATGGTTGTATGGGAAAATGACTAAATGGTTGTTGGAGAACACATACAAGATGATTAATAAACAGGTGGGTATGACTGAGTGATGTGATAAATGAATTAATACTATCCCATACAGTTTTTTAATCATTTACTTAACTCAGCAAACATTTAGAGGTCATTCACCAAGGAATAAAGGGATGAAAGTTTAGAACTCTTGCTATCATTGTATTTACAGAGTGGTGAAGTCAGAAATAAAGAGCTGCATAGATCTCAATGTGAATGTAATTAGGGGATTAAGAAAGGCTAGTTGGAGAAGAAAGAACTTGAACTGAGTCTTGAAGCTTGCACGAGTAGTAAAACAGTAAAGATAGTTCAGAAGGCACATTAGAAATATCCTATGGACATGAAGAAAAAAGTACAAAAGACTGCAAATCAATGTATCTAAGGGAGGCAATGTTTACAGTGGTTATAACTAAGGGCTCTCGATATAAATTGCCTAAGGTTCAAATTCTGGCTGCCCCCAATTACCTGCTGCATAGTCTCTGATCAATTACTGAACCCTAGATCTTCAATTTCCTCATCCATGAAATTGGGGTAAGTATAGTAACTAATGTGTAAGATTGTTTTGAGGATTAAATGCTAGTAAAGCACTCAGTACAGTGCCTGACAGAGAGAAGGCAATCTCTAACTGGGAGGAATTATAATTTATTATTTTGGCTGGTGCGGTGGGAAGTGTTTATGGAAGAAGACGGTTTAAAGGAATAGGGAGGATCAAACTAAGAATATATTGTGTTTGCTATGTTAATAAGTATCGACTTCATCATGAAAACAGATGCCAGTAATTCCGAATTTCTATGCAAAAGTTGTATAAGACCCACTTTTCAAGAAATAACATGTATCACATTGTGGAGAATGCATTACATGGCTAGATGGATTTCATCAAAGTGCCCAGTTGGAAATCTTTTCTAACTCAGGTGAGAAATTTTGAGAGTCTGCACTAAATCACTGGACATGGAAATAGAACAGAAAATAGGCTGATATATTTTTAGGAGGCATACTCTACAGTACTTCAAATTTCATTGAATTTCTGGAAGATGTGAGGAGTACAGGAAAGTAATAAACAATTGTAAATATAATAATATTTATCTTTTATCCAGAAATTGCCATAAAACAGCTTCTTTACATACATGGTAGCCAATTCACGTAATGATCATCCAAAGAAAGACTTATTATCATGCTATAATTAAGGGAATAGAGGCTCAATGGGGATGATAATTATTCTTGAGTTTACACAACTGGTAGGTGCTAAAACCTGAGCTTGAGTCAAGTTTTGTCAGGTTTCAGAGCCCATGCAATTTTCAAAAATGATATTTCCTTCTAATAAGTAGGACTGGTCAATGGAGATATATTTCATTACATTAGGGAGTAAATCAGGAGGGGCATGTTTTCACAGGAAATATGGTAGTTTGAATTTTGGAAATTTCAGTTTGACATTCTAATGGGACATAAATTTGAAGAAATTGAGTAATTTGTAAAAGTATGAAATAGGTAATAGTATTTCCACTATATGTGTGAGATGACTGAAATTCTAAGTAATGAGTCAAAAGCAGCTGAAAAAATATAAGAAAAAAAGATTTAATTTTGAGTCATCCAGGCCTATATTCAGCATCTTATTCCTTTTCCTACCCAAGACCTTAGCTGGTAATCTCCCTGGAAGGAATGCTTTTTTTCACTCCTTGACCCAGCCAGATAATTACTTTTTTTCTATTTTGTCATTGTAATTTGTAGAAACAGCTACCAATGCCTTAATCTCATTATATTTCAATTACGTGTTTAGTGTTTTCTTTTCTCCAATTAGTTTGGAAATGTCTAGAATTTTGGAGCAATTATATTACTTTAAGATATACTGCATGGGATCCAAGTATAGCTTTATAGACTAAATAGATTGATGAGGGAGTTAAAAATAAAGTCTCTAGTAACCAAAAGAGTGGGCTATTTTATAGAATTCTTTTTTAAAAGACACCATTATGTCCTACTGTTTAAAGGACAAGTTGAACTATCTGAATTCACAGCTCTGCACTCATGTATGTAAACTTTAAGACAGAAAATTCCTTATGTCTTTAGAAAGCTGTATTGAAGTTCAGTCTTTGTCATTCAGTATCACAGTGGGAGTATCACAGCCCATCACTTCTAAAAGTTAATGTACCATCCTTCACAAGATCCACTCTAGACTAATATTGCCAAAGGTTAAATGACATTAATACAGAAGTTCATGACTGCATAATGCAGTTTATAATCCTGAGGCCATACTTTAACAGCAACAACCATTCTTCTCATATTTCCCTTGGCTTTCAGATATAAAAAATTGCTCTTGTGGAAAATTGTCATTTCCCAGAGATACAGTTTTTGGTGATGGGGCTACATGGGGCACAAAATAGCTGAAACCTGAGAAAAGAACAAAACAGTAGATAAAGAAAGCATCTGCAATCTAAGGACAGTTCATTTCTTACATTTGCTTTTCCTATGTCACATCTCCTCTACAAAATGGAAAATATGGAATTCTATGTGTTATTTATCCTGTGTGAGTGCATCCTGTGTGAGTGCATGCTTATGTTTGTGTTATGTGTCTTTTGTTGATTTTCCAGATATTGGTTTCCATTTTACTTGTAATAGCAGATATTAAGGGCTCCTAAGTGTTCTTGGCCTTAAAGACATCACAGTTTTGTTGAAAATTAGATTTTAGGGATATATATATATATATACGTGTGTGTGTGTGTATTTATAGTGTTCAGCTGCAACAGGCATTTGTTTACATTCCTGTGTACTTGCCTACTATAAAGTACTAAGCTAGACATTTAAAGTCTTCAAGAAAATTCTGTTGTACTACTTGTAAAACTGTGTTTCAGTTAGGTGTAAAGAACTCTTTGGGATTCCATTCCTCTGGATTTTTCTTGGCCTTGCAGTGCCAAGGTTATTTTACTAACAAATTTAGTAAATTTTTTAGTAAATACTAATAAATCTAATTTTATTAGTAAATACTAATAAATCCATATTTACCAGTTAGTTGATGAAGATACAGAAATCTTATGCTATAAAAACTATAATTATTTTACTCCCCCTTCCAGAATAGTGGCCCTAGTTCATGTCCTTAATATCACCAAGATGCAGTGAGAAAATGTGACTCCAAAATCTATCTTTTCATGTTCATTTGTATAGTTCAAAAATCATGATTTCCTAATCACATCATGATCAATGATTACAAAATTATTAGAAGCAAATGAATAACAAATACAGTTCAAGGGAGTCTTTAAAAACAAACAGTTGTCAAGCTGCTTGAATACTTTAGAAATACTAAAACTCTTTATATTCTCATGACAAACATTTCTCATCTGTTTATTCTTTTAAACCACACACAGTTGTAATATATTAGGGATATCTAGAGGAAATTCTTGGAGTCAAGTTACTTTAAAATAGAATTCTGTGGTCGAATTACTTTAGGATAACATGGATTAAGTAAAGTCACACAGACCCTGTGGTGGTTTCAAACTATGTTCACAAATCCTTGGATATTACTCCCTGTAAGAGGTGGGGCTTAATTCCCCTTCAAGAATATGGAAGTGACTCAGGAACCTGCATCAAATGAAAAGCCCATGGAAGAAGTGAGTGTATAACCTATAAGACTAGGTTATAAAAGCCATCACAGCTTCCTCATTGCTTCACGCTTTTAAATTACTTGCTTTGGGACCACTATGTCATGAGTACACTTAAGCAGCTCTGCAGATAGATCCACATGGCAAGTTAATGAGGCCTTATGCCAACAATCACACTAATTTACCAGGCATGTGAATGAGCCACCTTGGAAGCAGATCCTCCAGCCCCAGTCAAACCTTCAAATTACTGCAAATTGCAGCCAATATCCTGAACAAGCCTCCTGAGAGACTCTGAACCAGAACCATTCAGCTAAACTGCTCGCAGATTCCTGAGAAGCTATGTGAGTTTATACATCTTTATTGCTAAGTTTTGAAGTAATTTACTATGCAGTCATAAATAATTAATGCAGTTCCTTTTACTCCATAACTTCTCAGAGCCTTTAATATGTTTTCATTCTAAAGGAAATGTCTACAATACCTTGTGCAGTGCAAATATTTAACCACAGTACCCATTCTCAAGTGCATTTCTTAGAATTATAATTTTGTGGAACACTGCTTCCATAGAAAGGATATGTATAAAAACTAATGTTTATTGGGATTAATATCTGCCAGGTATTCTGTATGTTATATCATTTAATTCTTGTCAAAATATTATGAGGCATTTTAATGTCTTTTGCACTTAATAGTGATAGCGCTAAGAGAAAAGAATTTTTCCCTTTTGAGCTTTATTTATTTATTATAAACAGTGGGGTTTAAATCCAGGATTTATTCAATTTAATGATATAGAGCTGGGTTTGCAATCAACTTGCCTGGGGCACCAGTTTTTTTAAAGTTAAAATAAGGAGGCTGGATTGTTGATATTTATGATTTTTATAAGTACTAAAATCCTGTAGTTGCTTTGGGTGAACTGCAAAGCAGAAAAACTATTTTTATGAATATCCCATGTCAATAGATATAACTACAAAATTTTAAAAGAATTTCAGGATTTTGTAATGTCAAGAACCCACTAATTTGAATCACAAGTCATGTTTTAAAATTACTCTTACAGCACTTACTAACTACATCAGAATTCTTCCAGTGGCATGTAAAAGAAATTCTGGTGATATATATAATGACGCATTATCCCAGACAACCCAATGTCCAGTGGAAGGCTGAGTTAATTCAGTGGCTCAATAATGCAAGGGCTCTGGTCAAATTCTCTGTGATTCTCTTGACATTTCCATTACAGTTGCTCATTGGATATAGCAGCTCTCATAATTGTGTCCTAAAATGAAGATGCTCTAGAAGACATTAGTCTCTGTCTTGTGTTGTTTATAAGAGCAAGGAAAACATTCCTAGAATTCTCCCTTCTGTCTCGTTAGGTTATGCAACGCCCATGATATCTGATCAGGAAACAGAATTACCAAGATTGGCTTACAGTAACTATCATTTAACCACTGGGTCTGGGAAGGGGCCTATGAAGCACATATCTTCCAATAACTGGACAGTATTAGAGTTGTTCTTCTAAACAAGAAATTTGGTGAGAGGAACCTACTGCTTATGCAACCAATAATGCATGCTGAAATATCTATGTGACATTGAGCATTACATAATATATTTTTTTTCTTTTCCTGTTTCTGCAAATGTTAAATGAGAATAACGCCTGACATAAAGGGCTATTGTGATTATTACACAGAGCAGTAAATTTTTAATATGTCTAAAGATAATCTCTATGTGTAGATGAATTATTAATGGAGAATGGCTTTCCCTTCAATTGCCCTAACTTGGTAAAAATTTAGTCTGTCAGAGACATAAGGGCATAACAAACTACATGCTAATTTTCTGACTGCATTTCCTCAATTTGCATTTTCTCCTATTTGCATAATATCCCCCAGGTCCTTAAACACACCTAAAAGGCAAATTTATTTATATGCCCAAACTATTCCTGTCCTTCACTTTCATTTTGTAACAGCTGTGATGTGAAAGGACAATTTGCTGCCTTGTTGCAAAAGTTCACTTGGGCATAGTTTTTTTAATCATCTATGAGGACAGGTGGTTTGAAAATAGTCTGACACTTCTGTATGCCCAGGAGAGTGCATAGTAAATGCTCGACCATGTACCAGTGGAAGATGAACTGAACAGAGATCAGTGTCAACGTTGGAAAACTACTGCTGCTCCTATTAGAAACACAATTATGAATCCCTGCCTTGAATAATAGAAATGCCATTTTAAAACCACTGCCTAATGAGAAATCATACATTGTAGGTATGTATTTAGTTCAGAGAAGAGAAAATCCCATAGCCTTGATAGTATCAAACCTTTAGGATTTTGTGGAGGACTGCTGGAGTTATAACAGTGCAGAATGTTGTTTGGTTAGGTATTTGATTGGCTGATCTTCCCAGTTGAGAACCAGGAGACGTTTTCAATCTGGTTGTTTCTATCTTGCTTTGATGCCTGTACTTAGGAATACATGGATGTATTATTGAAATTCAGAAATTTAAGGACAGAAATAAAATTTATTTAGAGAAATTGAACCCACACCATGGTATGAACTAAATATAACTTGCTAAGCTAACTTAAGAACACATAAGTACATAGCATATTAAATGTAATTAGTAAGCAGTAGCTATTTAAGCTTGTTTTGCCCTATCGATCCCTCTTCTAAAAAGACACATATGAAATCCAGAGGCAGGAGCAATTTAAAAATGCACAGTACATGAAGTCTACAAATGTTTTGGAACAAAGAAAAAGCTTTGTCATTAAGGAAGTTTGGCCAAAGTGGCTTACTACATTCTCCAGGAAAAGTCACAACACTTGCATGTTAGGTCTTCATAGGTGGTTCAAAAGAGAACTGCCTGATATTTTGAGATAGCATGGCTGAAACTTGCTTGACAAATTAGTACTTTTCAGTCATACCACCTTTAACTCCTTGAAAGTGGTGTCTATACTTTCATTCTCTGTAACAAAATAGTGGACTCTAATAGCTTCCTAACAGTTCTCCCTGATTTTCCTCTTGATCCACCGAAGGATATTCTCAGCACAGCAGCCAGACCTATCCCACTAATACCTGAGCATATCATGCAATTCTTCTGCTCAGAACCCTGCAATAGGTCCCCATTTTACTTAGATTAAAGGCCTGTAAGTTTTGGCCTCTTTTTACCGTTTTTAGCCCCGTGTCCTTCTTTTCTCCTCCCTGAAGCTATACCCGGCCCCAGTGGTTTTCTCACTGTTCTCTCAACAATCCATGTAGCACCTTTGAACTAGCTAATGATTTTCTGCCTAGAAAGCTCTTCACCCATATATCTTCTTGCCAATTTCTTTATATCTCTGAAGACTTCAATGAAATGATATCTTCTCATTGAAGTCTACCTTGACTGTTCTATTATAAATTGCAATATGTGCCTTTACAAATAGCACTCACAATTTATAAAAAACTGCTTTATTTTTCTTTTTTCCATAGCACTTATCATTTTGTAAAATTCCATATAATTTATTTATTAGGTTCATCATTTTTTATCTGTACCCAGTCTTTAGAATCTAAGTTTCGTGAGTGCAGGAAATTTTTTGGTTCACTGACATGTTCCAAGTGCTTATAACAGTAAGTTCCAGGAACATGGTCATAAACGGTGACCACCATTAAATAAAAAACAAGACACATCTAAATACAGGATTACGTGATCTAAAATAAAACAACAACAACAACAGCATTCAATAAAAACAGACCTGCATATGGTCAAAATTTGGGAATTTAAAAATCTTTTGAACAACTGAAACTAGTTGTAACTGGCATGGAAACTTTCGTGAGAACTCAAATACAGGAAACATTAAATTGTAGAATCTATAAATTAAAAATAAGATAAGGAAATTAATAACTCCATAAATGAGTTTAACAGCAGACTGGACAAACAAAAAAAGAAAATCATCAAATAGAATATAGGCAGCATGAAATATACGAAAAGATGCACTTGAAGGAAAATTATGATGGAAAATGGAAAAGGGAGCATAAGAAATATTTGTGACAAAATGAAATAGTGAAATCTGTATTTAATTGTAGTACCCGAAGGGGAGGAGAGAAGAGGAAGGGAAGGGAGAGGGACAAAGAGAAAGAAAGAGAGAGAAAGTAAGGTCTGGAAGAGAAATTGTCACATGTTAAAGTATGCAGAGGAGAGAAGGCCGGGCAAATTTCACATGTTAAAAAGCATTTAGTACATCTGGAGCCTAGAGTTTAAGTAAGGACAAAGTGAAAGTTAAAAGCAGAGGCTAGATAATGAAGAATCTTACAAACCTTGTAAAGAAATAAACTTTTTCTAAGGATAATAGGAATCTTTGAAAAATTTTAAGGCAGAGAATAAATTGATTTATTTGTTTTAGAAACTTCAATCTCAATTTTGTGTGGATTATGGTGAGGAGAATTGTACTCAGAGAAAATATTCAGATTTCAGGTGTTAACAACCGAACCTTCGTAGAAGCTGTTGTCATGAAGAAGGTGATAAAGAGTAATAAAATAAATACGAGTAGGAATTAACCAAACGTAGTGAAATGGACAAAGAGATGTCACTGTTGATATTAAGAGTTCTTCCTTTGACAACACGTGGATGGTATAATTATTGATTGATTTTGTGACACAGAATAAGTAGGTTTGGGGGAGTAGCTATAAAATTCAAGGATGATCATATCTAGTTATAGGGTGTTCCATGTTGAGGTCTCAGTTGGATTTATGGGTCTAAATAACAAAAAATGATGGCTTGGGGTTGAATATATGAAAGGTAATTAAAGCAGTGGAAAATTGCATGGTTGGCCAAAAAGAAAGCAAAGAAATATATGGGTTTGGGATATAACTCTGGGAGCTTTACCATTTAAGAGATATTTTAACAATAAACTTTAATCTGATTGTGCTTTTTATTTTTGCTCTGCTCTAGAGCAGACTTAGGAGCCAGAGAATATTGGACATAAACCATACCTCTATACCAACAAATCAAGTTTTTACTTTGAAAGTTTCCCTATTGTCAAATGGGTACAATCATTTCCAATTTAAGATTTCTGTGAGGACAAAATAGGGAAAGGCATATAAAATTCATGGCAAAATGGCTGGTTCATAACAAGTGGTAGTTATTGTTCAGTTATTCATTAACTATAATTTCTCTGATTTGTTTAATATCTTTTATTGATTTCTTAAATATAGCTTCCCAGCTTTTCGACAGATAATGAAAGGGCAAAGTCCTATATGTAAAATGTGACCACCTATTGATCATGTTTCTTTACAAGTGGAACAATGAGCAATGATTCAAAATATATTAATTGTTACAGAAAATAAATCAATGTTTTAGAAAATAATGTTTAGAAAGTAATGTTACAGAAAATAAATCAATATTGGATTTGACACAGGACATGTATTCAAATTAGTGCTTTGGATTTTGCAAAGCATTATAAAGTTTGTAATTAATGCCATTATAAAGTATTTCGTCAAGCTACTAAAGAAATAAAGCTTAGCACAGCAAGATTCCTCCAGTAAATGGTTGTTTTTCATTTGTTTTTGTCTGTGATATATTGTTGCTAAATATTTGATTATCACACCTCTCCTAAAGGGCATCAGAGGTGTACAAAGCATACATGCTGCCTTTTCTTTCCTCAATATCCAATTTTCCGTGTCCATTTCTTCCATATAACCATCTTGCAATTACTCTAGCTCAAAAGTCCAATACCTCTCAATTCTCTGAACTGCTATTAAAATTTTTGTTAGATCAGATTTTAGTTTTTATGTATCATCCTTTATTCAATAAAAGTGTAAGAACTTTTATTTTTATGTTATGGTTTATAACTACCAAATATCTGTTACAATAATAAGCACAATTGTGGATACATAATGGATATTTGTTGATAAATTAAGAAGTAGGGATATTTCCAGTACTTAGTTTATCTGACTAGGTACATAGGAATACTGACCTATAAAATTTCTCATTTCATTTATTCAATGTTCTAAGGGTTGTATGAAACAGAGATTAAAATTTTCTGTTCCCAAACAATGGTTGATGTGAAAAATGGCAAAAAATATAATTGTTTTTTAATAGCTGTGGAACAATTGCATCAATCATCCAAAAATTATAATACATAAGAAATTAAGAATTCTGTGAAAATAAATAAAATTTAAGCTGAGTTGTGGGTATCCATTTGTTACATGTGCACACACATACACATATATTCTCTATCATGTTTTGGGTTCCCAATGGAGATAGAGTAAAGAATAACTTTTATCAGCATTTATACATATATATGTATATATTTTTTTCTCATACTGGTTGCTATACAAGTTGATTGGCAATTATAACTTGTTCCCATAGGAACCTTCAAAACAAAGCATATCTCATTAAGTCTAGAGTTGTTAGGTGAGAGATAAATCTATAAGGCACAGAAAAAGGTCCTTGCAGTAGAAATGAAAGTATAAATATTGCTTCTATAATTTTTATATTAAACACTTTTTTTTCAAAAGATGTGCATATCTTCAGATATTGAGAACTTTTTTTCGAACAAGAATTAAAAACAACAGGATGTCTTAGTTAGCTATGCTGCTATGACAAATATCCCACACTGGGTTGGCTTAAACAGCAAGAATTTATGGGCTCATAGTTTTAGAAGCCAGAAATCTCAATCATGGTGTCGTCAACTCCATACTTTCTCCCAGGATCAGTAACATTTTGGTGTTGGCTTGCCACAATCTTTATTGTTCCTTGGCTTTCATCTCTGTGTCTTATCACATGGTGATCTCTCTCTTTCCTTGTGTGTGCTCTTCCAGTTTCTGCTGACTTCTCTTTCTGGCTCCTCTGGACTGCTTCCAAATTTCCTCTCTTATACGGCCTCCAGTCATATGGATTAAGGTCCATCTTGAGTCAGTTTAGCCACACTTAAACAGGATTTTAGAAGACCCTACTCACAAATGAGCCCACACATTAATTGATAATACATCTTCAAATGGACCAATTTACAGATGGGTTCATACCCATAGGAACCCAGTTTAAGAACATGTCTTGTGTTGTGGTTCATAATTCAATATATCACACAGAGTAATAAACAAATATGGTAGGTATAGCCTTATGATCACAAAATTCATTCTATGTTTTACAGGATGTTGATTAGGAAAGTAACAATTATGTCACTAGGGGAAAAGAGTGTACAAAAAATGTTAGACGATCTTGACAATTCTAAAAGATTTATTCACTGGTTGAATGTGTGGGAATGGACCAATTTAATTATTTGCAAAAATGTCTCTGTATTTTAGTATGATAAATTATTACTTATCTTTATCCATGAGTAGTTTTAAGGATTTTAAATTAGTCTTTTGAAATTGAGATCTTCCTATAAAAGCAAGAAATCCATATGGGAAAAGATTGTCTGTGTCTTGACTAATTCAAAGTTAGAGAGAAAAATTTATTTTAAATAACACTTGAACAAAATTTTAAATAATAGAAAAAGGAGGAATTTTGCAACAATATTAAAAATCAATTGTCAATCCTAATAATCCTAAAATATGGTCAAAAATAGAGGAAACATGAATATCTGGATATAAAAATTGCCTAAAATAGGTAAAGTAAATGTACAATTCATGAAAGAAAGAAATAACTTGATAAAATAAGACTTTAGAGACTAAAATACCTATAATTTTTCTCAAAAACAATGTATTTTTCATAAGAATTATGTCTATTCTCATTTTTTTCTTGAAATTCATAAACTAACAATTATAGCATATTTTCAGCCTGGTACAGCTCCTTTAGTGGTAATTGGTACATTGAACAGTTTTAAAAAATAACAGGACTTTACAAGAGCTCTTATGGGTTCAAGTTAATGATTAAAGTTGATATTTTCTGTAAGGTTAGATCTTGTGTTTTGCCTGATCATTTCATAACAGAATGAAGACAGTTTAATATTTGTTGCATACTGGCAATTTGATGTGTCAGGCATTACAGCATAAATATTAAATTCTGGTTTTCTCATCCACAGTACTCTTGTCTCTTTCTCTCTCTTTTTTGCTGTCATATATTATACTCAATCTTATTTTAACATTCTTATTTTGGTTTATGTGTATTTGTTCTTCCTCAGAATGGGAGAAAGTTGTCATTAGCAGGCGGGAAGTATTATTTTTTTTCATGTCTCCAGTGTACCATAAAAATTGCTCATTTAGTGAAGATTGACAGCAAATTCAGAGAATGTCTTCTAGGAAATTGATTTAAAGGATCACTTTTCATTTATTATCTGATTGTAAAGCAATAGAATAATATATACATCCTGGCAGAATTATAGTAAATGACTCAAATAATTCTGCCTTATGTTAAAGCATTTTCTTTACTCCTTAGTGTGACATTTAAAATTGTTAGCCACTATGAAAATAGAGTAAATGTGCTAAATGTTCAAATTTACTCAATAATTTAATAGATTAACATGAGTGTGATATTTATTACACCAGAATCATCTGGAAATATGCACATTTAGAACTGTCACTTTTCAAAACCTCTTATTTGGATGATTTTGAATTAACTAGAAACTCTAGAATTAGTCTGGTCACTGGACACAAAGGTACATTTGAATGAAACTATTTATGTTAACAGGTAATCTTAACCTGAGCCAATGATAGGCTATTTTGTGACTGGCTTTTCTCAGAATTGAGAGAATAACTCCAGAAAAACTGTACATAACGTGAGGCATAGTCATCTGCACACCTATTTCTGGCCCAAATAGCATCTGTTGACCCAAATAGCATCCTTTCTTTAAAAGTGGCATTCTCTTAAAAATGTCTTATTTTCATGATTTTTCAAAGTCTATTTTATATGCAAGAAAGAAAGTGAGTGCTCTGTGCCTACATATAATTACAGATACTTGGTTATAGGGGCTTCCAAATTTATTATCATAATCATTATTTTAAACAATTCCACTTGAATATTTGTAACCTAAATCTGAATATTATACCACTAGATGGAGTTTTGTGTTTTTATTTGGAGTGTTTGGTACATGCTGTAGAATTTCATTTAAACTTACTTTACATACTTGCAGGTATCAAGATGTGGTCACTAGCATTCTGGACTAGCTTCCTCTGAGCACTCTTAGTATGTGTAATAAAATTTAACTTAAAAATGTACTTCTTATGAGTGTCATATACTAGTTAGATGAACACTCACAAAGCTTAGCATTGCATTAATCTTGGAAAGATGACATTACATAAATTGTAAAACTGGAAATCTGTCAAGTTTAACAACAATCTAAATCTAGCACTATGGAATGATACTTGCCTTCACTTCACAGTCCTGACTACTGACCTACAGATTAAAAAAAATGATTTCATCTGGCTAATCAGTTATCAGCAGCTAGCACATGGGCCATGTGTATGCTGGTGACAGGCACCAGTAATTATGCTGCTTTTCTTTTTAACTGGAAATTGACTTAACCACAATCCATCTGGTGGAATTTCAAGAAAGGAGTTGTAAGCAGTGCCCTCAGGACAACGTCTAGGATTCTTACTTCCTGGGAATGGTGGGCATATACCCATGCTATCATGCAAGACAATCTATAGTGGCCAATGCAAAAGGCAAGCAAACCTCCATGTATTAACAAAATCAGTGTTTCAACAGCTGAAACAAAAGCAAGAAAGTGTGAATAAGGTTTTTTTTTTTTAATTCATTTTATTGAGATATAGTCACATACCATGCAGTCATACAAAACAAATTGTACGTTCGACTGTTCACAGTACCATTACATAGTTGTGCATTCATCACCAAAATCAATCCCTGACACCTTCATTACCACAAGAATAATAAAGTGAAAAAGAGCAATTAAAGTAAAAAAGAACACTTGGTACCTTTGTTTCTTTGTTTGTTTGTTTCCTTCCCCCATTTTTCTACTCATCCATCCATAAACTAGACAAAGGGGAGTGTGGTCCATATGGCTTTCCCAATCCCATTGTCACCCCTCATAAGATACATTTTTATGCAATCGTCTTCAAGATTCATGGGTTCCGGGTTGTAGTTTGACAGTTTCAGGTATCTACCGCCAGCTCCCCCAATTCATTAGAACCTAAAAAGGGTTGTCTATATTGTGCATAAGAGTGCCCACCAGAGTGACAGCTTGGCTCCTTTTGGAATCTCTCTGCCACTGAAGCTTATTTCATTTCCTTTCACATCCCCCTTTTGGTCAAGCAGATGTACTCCATCCCATGATGCCGGGTCTACATTCCTCCCTGGGAGTTATATTCCATGTTGCCAGGGAGATTCACTCCCCTGGGTGTCTGATCCCACGTAGCGGGGAGGGCAGTGATTTCACCTGCCAAGTTGGCTTAGCTAGAGAGAGAGGGCCACATCTGAGCAACAAAGAGGCATTCGGGAGGAGGCTCTTATGCACAATTGTAGGGAGGCCTAGCCTCTCCTTTGCAGCAACAGTCTTCCCAAGGGCAAGTCCTGTGGTAGAGGGCTCACTCCATCAAACCACCAGTCCCCTATGTCTGTGAGCACATTAGCAACCATCAAGGTGGGGAAGCCCAATACCCCTGCATTCTCCACCAGCTCCTCAAGGGGGCTCTGCATATTTTTTTCCTTGTATTTTTTTGTTTGTTTGTTTGTTTTGTTTTGTTTTTTAAATTAATTCTTTTTTTTAAATCAACTATACAAAAAATAAAAAAAATTTTAAAAAAATTAAAAAACCATACAATAAAAAAACATTTCTAACAGACCATGACAAGGGAGTAAGAAAAAGACAACTAACCTAAGATAACTACTTTTACTTCCAACATGTTCCTACTCTACCCCAAGAAAGTAACCTAATATAGCAACATTTCTGTGAACTTGTTCCTACTATACCCATCAGAAATTAACAGACCATAGTCATTCCTGGGCACTCCCAGAACGTTAAATTTACCCATGATAGCTTACCTGTTCTTATTGGATTATCGTTCCCCCTTCCTTAATTGCTATCACTAGTTCCCCTACATGCTACACTATAAACCATTTGTTTTACATTTTTCAATGTTCACATTAGTGGTAGCATATAATATTTCTCTTTTTTGTGCCTGACTTATTTCACTCAGCATTATGTCTTCAAGGTTCATCCATGTTGTCATATGTTTCACGACATCGTTCCTTCTTACTGCTGTGTAGTATTCCATCGTGTGTATATACATTTTATTTATCCACTCATCTGTTGAAGGACATTTGGGTTTTTTCCATCTCTTGGCAATTGTGAATAATGCTGCTATGAACATTGGCATGCAGATATCTGTTCATGTCACTGCTTTCAGATCTTCCAGGTATATACTGAGAAGTGCAATCGCTGGATCGAAGGGTAACTCTATATCTAATTTTCTAAGGAACTGCCAGAGTGACTTCCAGAGTGGCTGAACCATTATACAGTCCCAGCAGCAATGAATAAGAGTTCCAATTTCTCCACATCCTCTGCAGCATTTGTAGTTTCCTGTCTGTTTAATGACAGCCATTCTAATTTGTGTGAGACGATATCACTATCGTCTTAATTTGCATCTCTCTAATAGCTAGTGAAGCTGAACATTTTTCATGTGTTTCTTGGCCATTTCTATTTCCTTTTCAGAGAACTGTCTTTTCATATCTTTTGCCCATTTTATAATTGGGCTGTCTGTACTATTGTCATTAAGTTGTAGGATTTCTTTATATGTGCAAGATATCAGTCTTTTGTCAGATACATGGTTTCCAAAAATTTTTTCCCATTGAGTTGGCAAATTCCTTTGAGGTACAGAAAATTCTAAGCTTGAGGGGTTCTCATTTATCTATTTTTTCTTTTGTTACTTGTGCTTTGGGTGTAAAGTCTAGGAAGTGGCCGCCTAATACAAGGTCTTGAAGATGTTTCCCTACATTATCTTCTAGGAGTTTTATGCTACTGTCTTTTATATTGAGATCTTTGATCCATTTTTGAGTTAATTTTTGAGTAGGGTGTGAGATAGGGGTCCTGTTTCATTCTTTTGGATATGGATATCCAACTCTCCCAGCCCCATTTGTTGAAAAGACTGTTATGAATCAGTTCAGTGACTTTGGGGGCCTTATCAAAGATCAGTCAGCCATAGATCTGGGGGTCTATCTCCGAATTCTCAATTCGATTCCATTGATCAATATGTCTATCTTTGTGCCAATACCATGCTGTTTTGACAACTGTGGCTTTATAATAAGCTTCAAAATCAGGGAGTGTAAGTCTTCCCACTTCATTTTTCTTTTTTAGAGTGTATTTAGCAATTCAAGGCATCTTCCCTTTCCAAATAAATTTGATTACTACCTTTCCCAAGTCTGCAAAGTAGGTTGTTGGAATTTTGATTGGGATTGCATTGAATCTGCAGATGAATTTGGGTAGAATTGACATCTTAATGACATTTGGCCTTCCTATCCATGAGCATGGAATATTTTTCCCAGTTTTAAGGTCCCCTCTATTTATTTTAGTAGAGTTATGTAGTTTTGTTTGTATAGGTCTTTTACATCTTTGGTTAAGTTTATTCTTAGGTACTTGATTCTTTTTGTTGCTATTGAAAATGGTATCTTTTTCTTGAGTGTATCTTCAGTTTTTTCTTTTCTAGCATATAGAAACATTACTGACTTATGTGCATTAATCTTGTATCCCGCTACTTTCCTAAATTTGTTTACTAGCTCTAGTAGCTGTATCATTGATTTCTGAGGGTTTTCCAGATATAAGATCATATCATCTGTAAACAATGACAGTTTTACTTCTTCCTTTCCAATTTGGATGCCTTTTTTTTCTTTGACTTGCCAGATTGCCCTGGCTAGCACTTCCAGCACAATGTTGAATAACAGTGGTGATAGCGGGCATCCTTGTCTTGTTCCTGATCTTAGAGGGAAGACTTTCAGTCTCTCACCATTGAGTACTACGCTGGCTGTGGGTTTTTCATATATGCTCTTTATCATATTGAGGAAGTTTCCTTCAATTCCTACCTTTTGAAGTGTTTTTATCAAAAAGGGATGTTGGATTTTGTCAAATGCTTTTTCAGCATCTATTGACATGATCATTTGATTTTTTCTTTTGATTTGTTAATGTGTTGTAATACATTGATTGATTTTCTTATGTTGAACCATCCTTGCATGCCTGGAATGAATGCATCCCACTTTGTCATGGTGTATAATTTTTTTAATGTGTCTTTGGATTTGATTTGCAAGTACTTTGTTGAGAATTTTTGCATCTATATTCATTAGGGACATAGGCCTGTAGTTTTCCTTTTTTGTAGCATCTTTGCATGGTTTTGGTATTAGATTGATGTTAGCTTCATAAAATAAGTTAGGTAGTGTTCCATTTTTTTTTGATGTTTTGAAAGAGTTTAAGTAAGATTGGTGTCAGTTCTTGTTGGAAAGTTTGGTAGAATTCCCCTGTAAAGCCATCTGGCCCTGGGAATTTATCTGTGGGAAGCTTTTTGATGACTGATTGGATATCTTTTTTTGTGATAGGTTGGTTGAGGTCTTCTGTTTCTTCTCTGGTCAGTCTAGGTTGTTCATATGTTTCCAGGAAATTGTCCATTTCCTCTACATTATCCAGTTTGTTGGCATACAGTTCATAGTATCCTCTTAAAATTGTTTTAATTTCTTTGGGATCCTCAACATTGTCACCTTTCTCATTCATTATTTTGTTTATATGGGTCTTCTCTCTTTTTGATTTTGTCAGTCTAGCTAGGGGCTTGTCAATCTTGTTGATCTTCTCAAAGAACCAACTTTTGGTGTTATTTATCCTCTCTATTGTTTTTTTTTGTTCTCTATGTCATTTCTTTCTGCTTTAATCCTTGTTATTTCTTTTCTTCTACTAGGTTTAGGATTGGTTTGCTGTTCATTTTCTAGCTTCTTCAGTTGATCCATTAGTTCTTTGATTTGGCTCTTTCTTCCTTTTTAATATATGCATTTAGTGCTATTAATTTCCCCCTCAGTACTGCTTTTGCTGCATCCCATAGGTTTTGGTATATTGTGTTCTCATTTTCATTCGTCTCTATATATTTAGCAATTTCTCTTGTTATTTCTTCTTTAACTCACTGATTGTTTAGGAGCGTGTTGTTTAACCTCCAGGTATTTGTGAATTTTCTAAGTCTCTGATGGTTATTGACTTCTCATTGTATTCCATTGTGGTCAGAGACAGTGCTTTGAATAATTTCAATTTTTTCAAATTTATTGAGGCTTGTTTTATGTCCAAGCATATGATCTATTCTGGAGAAAGTTCCATGAACACTAGAGAAGACTGTGTATCCTGGTGATTTGGGATGTAATACTCTATATATGTCTGTTAAATCCAATTTATTTATCAGATTATTTAGGTATTCAATTTCTTTATTGGTCTTGTGTCTGGTTGATCTATTTATAGGAGACAGTGATGTGTTGAAGTCTCTCACAATTATTGTGTAAACATCAATTGCTTCCTTTAGTTTTGCCAGTGTTTCTCTCATGTATTTTGTGGCACCTTGATTGGGTGCATAAGCATTTATGATTGTTATTTCTTTTTGTTGAATTGTCCCTTTTATTATTATGTAGTGGCCTTCTTTGTCTCTCATAACATCCTTGCATTTAAAGTCTATTTTATCTGAGATTAATATTGCTGCTCCTGCTTTCTTTTGGCTGTAGCTTGCATGAAATATTTTTTTCCATCCCTTCACTTTCAATTTCTTTGTGTCCCTGCGTCTAACATGAGTCTCTTATATGCAACATATTGATGCTTCATTTTTTTTTGTCCCGTTCTGTGAATCTATATCTTTTAATTGGGAAGTTTAATCCATTTACATTCAATGTTATAACCATGAGGGCATTTCTTGAATCAGCCATCTTATCCTTTGGTTTATGTTTGTCATATATATTTTTTCCCTCTCTTTATTAATGTCCTTTAATGTACCCATACTGAATCTCTTTAGTACTGAATCTTTCTCCATGTCTCTCTCTCCTTTCTTTGTTTCTCTGTCTGTAGGGCTCCCTTTAGTATCTCCAGTAGGCCAGGGCTCTTGTTAGCAAATTCTCTCAGCATTTGTTTGTCTGTCAAAAATTGAAGCTCCCCCTCAAATTTGAAGGAGAGCTTTGCTGGATAAAGAATTCTTGGTTGGCAACTTTTCTCTCTCAGAATTTTAAATATGTCATGCCACGGCCTTCTTGCCTCCATGGTGGCTGCTGAGTAGTCACTACTTAGTCTTATGCTGTTTCCTTTGTATGTGGTGAATTGCTTTTCTCTTGCTGCTTTCAGAACTTGTTCCTTCTCTTCCATATTTGACAGTGTGATCAGAATATGTCTTGGAGTGGGTTTATTTGGATTTATTCTATTTGGAGTTTGCTGGACATTTATGATTTTTGTATTTATGGTGTTTAGAAGATTTTGGAAGTCTTCCCCAACAATTTCTTTGAATACTTTTCCTAGACCTTTACCCTTCTCTTCCCCTTCTGGAACACCAATGAGTCTTATATTTGGACATTTTATATTATCTATCATATCCCTGAGGTCCATTTTGATTTTTTCAATTTTTTTTCCTCATTCTTTCTTTTGATCTTTCATTTTCTGTTCTGTCATCTCCCAGGTCACTGATTCATTGTTCAACTTCTTCTAGTCTTGTAGTATGATTATCCAGAATCTTTTCAATTTGGTCAACAGTTTCTTTAACTTCCATAAGATCATCTATTTTTTTATTTACTCTTGCAATTTCTTCTTTATGCTCTACTAGGGTCTTCTTGATGTCCTTTATATCCTATGCCATGCTCTTCGTCATGTCCTTTATATCCTGTGCCATGGTCTCATTGTTCATCTTTAGTTCTTTGATTAACTGCTCCAAGTACTGTGTCTCCTCTGATCTTTTAATTTGGGTGCTTGGGCTTGGGTTACCCATATCATCTGGTTTTTTCATATGCTTTAAAATTTTCTGTTGTTTTTGGCCTCTTGGCATTTGCTTAATTTGATAGGGTTCTTTTGGGATATGTAGACCGATTCAAACCCTTATCTCTAATTTGTCAGATCTGCAGCTTTGTGGAGTACACTTTCTGTATATAACCAGCAGGTGGCATCTGTGAGCCACCTATTCTCCTCAAGCCAGTTTTCCCCTCCTTTGTCTTTGTGGTGAGTGGAGGTGTGAGTCTTGTGGGGTCCAATTTGTGTACCAAGCTTGCATGTGTAGTTGGTATTGCCTGCCCTGTATATGGGGTGTGTCTGGGTAGTCAGGGAGTGGGGGGCGGCTCTAATAATCAAATCTCCCTTGTGTTCCTGGAGTTTTAAAGCTGCTGCAATAGTCTAATCCTTCAGTTCAGTCCTGACATAGTTTGTCTCTGTCGCTGACCCACAAGTCCTTGGTATTGGTGTATGGCCCCTGAGACTTGCAAGTGGGTCCCTCTTCCAGGCCATGCACCCCCAGGTCCTCTGTTGAGGGATGACTGTGCTATGTCACAGGTTAGCACCATCTCCCCAGGGTAGTTCTGGGCTGCAGTGCTGTGTAGGCAGGCTTCAGTCTGCTGAAAGGACGGCTGAATGGGGCATGTTAATTCACACTTCTCCACTTTCCCAACTCTGGGACAGCCAGCTGAGGGTTCAGGGAAGGCTAATGTCCATGCCTAATTTTGTGTTGTGTGCATGTGTTATTGGAAGCACTTCCCATCACACTGGGTTGTCTGGGGCAGCTCTGGGCTATGGGGCTGGTGACAAGCAGGAGTGTTCCCTGTCCACTGGGAAGATGGCTGCGAGAGGATGCCCCCCTTTCCTTGGGAAGTTATGGTATTTGGTGAATTTTCCCAGCCACTGGACTTATTGCCTTGTGTCTCAGAGCTCTCTTAGTTCTGCTGTTGTCTGGACTTGCCCAAACTGCAAGTCTTTGAGGCTTTCTGTATTGGGCTTCTTAGAGTAATTGTTCTAGAAAAAGAGAAAAAGATTTTAAAAAGGGGAGGGGGAAGGCCCTCCTTGCAGATCTAATGGGTTTTTGAAATGCTAAGAGACAAGGCAATTAGGGCCATTAAGTAATGGTCCAGGGGGCAGAGAAACGGGTTTTTCTTCTGGATTTGCATATGAGCCTGACTCTGCCTGAACTCTGCCCTTCCCTGTTCTATGTTCACCAGAACTCCAAAAAGCCTCTGCTTTTATTTTTGGGTTTTTCTTGCTGTTTTTGCTATTCCTATCTCCTCTCTGCCAGGCTGGCTGCTCCCAGATTCTCTGGTGTCTGGTCTCAGTCTCTCTATGATTGGAGTGTGGATCAGTAGAATGAGTTTCCAATAAGGGCCACAACTGCAGTTCTCCCTCCTCGTTCCCAGTGCTGATGGCCCCTCCTCCCACAGTACTGAGCCTGGCAGAGAGGGGCGCAGGTCCCCTGGCCAAGAAAACTTACAGATTTCACTGATCTCAGCAGTTCCACGTGTTCATGAGTGTTGTATGAAGTATGCCCAAAGTCGAAGTGCTCTGTGGTGTCCGGTCCACACAGATCCTGGCTTTCTACCTACTGCCCTGGAGGAGTAACTAAAATGTACACCTCACCACTCTGCCATCTTGCCACACATCCCTCATGAATAAGGTTTTTAAGGTAAAAGGCATTTGCTACTATACATTAACCCAGCCCTGCCACTCTCATCTCCAGAATTTTGTAATGAACATGACTAGCAATTTCAGTAGCTTTCGTAAGTATTTCCCTAAGGTAGTCAGAAACAGGAGGAAAAAGAGATTAACCCATTTCCTAAAGAGCAGATAGGTGAGGCATCCTGGAATCTATAGAAATGGAAATTGATTTGGAGGTCAAAGTCCTAGTGAAAGGAGAAAGATAAAATTGTACATTTTATCCATATTAATAAACTTAAAATTACCCACATATGACATATGCTTAAGTGATTATTCTAGGAATGTTTACAGGTCAGTTTAAGGACAGAACACGTGAATCTTTCAGGTGTCTATTCTGTTTTCTTCAAAGTTAGGAAGTAAATTCTGAAAATGAGATGGAAGATTAAAAACTAGCTAATCTGTTTCCTATAAGTAGAGGACAGAGGGGATTATAAGCACCTGTGGTAAATGCCTACTAGTCCATCTGCTTGAAATGACCTCTCCTACAATCTTACTGCATCTCAATCTCGGACAGAAAATTTCTGACAAATCTGAGAGATTTAATTGAGATTGTAACTTGCAAAGACTATCATCCTAGACTGAGGTAATGTTTTGGTTTACATATTGTAATGCAAATATTAGCACATCAATTCTGAGCTAATGTTTACCTGTCTACTCCTCCACTTTCCAGACCTTGATACTGTTTTATAATAATCCAAGGAGTGGACTCAATCTATTATATCTTTGGCCAAGAAAAAAAGACATAAGCCAAAATAATTTCACTTGAAATATGACTTAGCTTTTCAAGGAACAGAATTTTACAAATTATGAATACATAGTTAAAGTTATAGAATAAAAGCTTTATCAAAAAAAGTATTTTATAATGCTGTTTATTTTTACATCTTGTTTTGGGATAAATATTCCAAATTTTTGATTTATGAAAATAGAAAATATGTATACTGATTTATCTATACTAAATTAGAGATTCACAAAAATAGTATAGTGGATCATGTGGCATAGAACTATTTTAACCAAACCATGAATTTCTGGGCATTTCTCATACATAGTTCTGAAAAGAGCATGAGTTCCTGAAATTTATTTCTTTCCTTAAATTTGCCTCTTTGAAATACAATCAAATGGATAATACAACTCCCTTTTGATGATAATGACTTTAAAATTCTCCAGTTAGAATGCAAATCAGGATTTATTTAGAAGTAAGTATGAAAAAATATGCAAAATAAAAGCCCACAAAATTCTATGACTTTGAAAATGACTTTGAGAACCACATGTAAATAAACTTCTCCATTACAGCTAATATTGAGACTCTAGAGGAAAATAGTGAGAGATCAAGTATCTCAATATATATCTAAATAGTTTTAGAACACTTGTACTTATGACTAAAATACATGACAAAGGCAACTTATACCAATTAGATTGCATCCATACTTTAGTACATATTTTGATAAACCATTTTTCACAAATAGGTAATCTATTTTCTGCTGAACTGTTTCTACTTCAGTTCTATTAATCAAATAATGGTGCATATGTATGTCTGAGGTTTTCAACAACAAAAATGAATTTTACATCTTTTTACAGGTTTAAACACAAGAAGAAAATTTAACAGCTTTGAGGAGTGCTAAATAAAACCAATTAATACTTCAGTGACCTACATTAACACCAAAACATTCATCAAACACCCATCTTATACAGGCAAATTAAGAGGTTTTCTATTTAAATACATAGGTAAATTGACTCAATGTATTCCATGAGGTGGTTTATTTTCAAAATGGTCTTTAAAATGACAGATCAATCAATCAGTTTTTTTTCAAATTAGCAGTCCCACTATTAGTAGAGCTCCACATATTTTGTACAAGAAAGTCATTATATCTGTTCATTATAATTGAATTATGGAATCAGTCTCAATCATCAATAGAGAAATCCCCTAACTTTTATGAATAAATTGAAGTGGATTTGTAGCATTATTAAATCTCCATTTTCAAAACTTTGATTTAAAAAGCTGGCTGCATAACAAACCTTGGCAAACCCTTCCTCAGTTTCCAAAAAACTACTTTTAAAAACACAGAAAATGAAGAAAACAAGGTAGTGCCAAAAAACAGTAGTGAATGTCATCCTATTTTCAGAATTAGGGGGAGATTTTCATTAAATATAAAGAAGAATCAGTGACCAAACAGAAAAAGAAATTCAGCAGTCCAAGTTATTCCATTTGCAAGAATGCACAACTGAGATAAGTTGAAGGAACTAAGATTATGATTTAGAAATGCAATTAGTAATTCATTAGCTTGATTCTATGAAAACTTTTTGAGAATCTACATTATATGTTTGATTTTCTAAGAAATAATAAATTACATATACTGATCTCATATTAAATAGAGGAATAAAAGTAGCAACTTGTCAAAAAGCTACTCAGATTTACCAGATCAAGCTGGTTCACAGGAGAAGTCTACAAAACATCTAAGAAACATTAAAATGCAGTATTTGTTTACTGCTTTCTAGGAAAGAAAAAATTAAAAGCTTCCAAATTATTTTTGAAACTTGCAAGGAATAATAATAAATTTGGAAACATATTACAGTAAGAGAAAATTAAAAACCTTCTTACTGTTTATATTGGTGTAAAAATTAAAAGTAAAATATTAGCAAATGAGTTCACTCCAGGAATGCAAACATACTTCAATACTAGGAAATACCTACAGATATGATTCACTCTATAGGTCAGCATAAAACTCATATGATCAAGGCAGGGCAAGATAGTTGTGTAAGGAGATGTGGGATTTTGTTTGTCCTGTAGGGCAACTAGTAAATAGCCAGAAATTGTCTGCAACAACTATTTGGAGGACTTCTGTGACCAGACACACATCATATACCAGTCTGGAATGGGTGAAAGGGCTGAGGTCATAGAACAGAACTGAAAGTAAAGTCTCCCAATCTGTGGAGGCTGACATCCCTCTCCCACTAGCATGGCATGTTGTTTTGGACTCACATCTCTGTGGGGAAAAAAAAAAGCAGTCTCTACTATAAACAAGGAAAGGTAAATCAACCAAGCTCCACATGTAGATTTAATTAACAAATTTGGACTATTGAATACAAGCTCTGAGCACAGATATACCTGGAGAAAGCACCAAAGGAAGCCAGAGCTCTCTCCACTGCAGAGAGGAGGTGCGGCTGACAGAAGATTGTGGTTGGATAGGTGCAGAATACTAGAAAAAGGTTTTGCCCCAAGAAAGGGGGCACATAGAACTGGGTACCAAGTCCAGCTCTTGATTGACAAAGTGAGGGGCTAGGGACTAGCTCTGAAAAGGATTTTTTTTTTTTAATTTTTAGCATAAAGCAGTAGGCTTTTTTCAATTGTCAGCACTGCCCCAGGCAAGGGTGGAGTTAAGGAATATCTGAGAAACAAAGTAACTAGCAAGGTGAAGGAGATAATACCCTGAAGGGCATATCTTCCCCAGGAAAGGGAGGTGCAGGGCTCAGCACAAGTGATGGCTCTCATTCAGAGAATTCAAGCTACATGGACTGGAAAACAGAACCAGTTTAAGACTCCCTTGGCCTCAGCCTCAGTCTTAACCACAGCTTGGCAGGGGCAAGGTCAGCTGAGAATTAAAGGCACAGTAGCACTTTACACCAGTAGGGAGCTGTGGGCTGATGAGCACCACCTGCAAGACAGGATAGAAAAAGCACAGAACCAAGAGTCTTCACAGGAAAGATTGGGAACCTGCTGTGTTTCATTCCCAGGGTAACTTGATACTAATTAAACCCTCTTGCTGAGTCCTGGGCCTGTCTTGTCTGGGAAAATCTGATTGCAGTTGATCCTATCTGAGGACATGCTCCTCTCAAAAATCTGCCATAAAGGCAGGACAAGAACCAAAAAAAAAAAAAAGCGAAAGAATTCTGACCTGTTAAACAGAAGCTATACTAGAAGTCTAGAATAAGTTGAACTGAATGTCAAAGAATAGAGAACAAAGCCAGCCAACAAGAAAACCCTAGGTAAAAGAAAGGAAACAACCTCCAAAATGAACAAATAAAGGAAATCAGATGCCAAGACACCAGACAAAAATCACAAGTCAGACCAGGAAGCATGAAGATAATGGCTCAGTAAAAGGAACAAACCAATACTCCAAATTAGATACAGGAGTTGAAACAACTAAGTAAACATGTCCAAACAAATCTAAGTCAAATCAATGAGTTGAAGGAAAATGTGACACAAGAGATGACGGATGTAAAGAAGACACTGGGTGACCACACAGGAGAACTTAAAACTTGAAAAAACAAATGGCAGAACTTAAGGGAATGAAAGGCACAATAGAATAGACAAGAAACACAATGGAGACATACAACAGCAGATTTGAAGAGAAAGAATAAAGAATTCATGAACTACAGGTCATGGTATCATACTACACACAAAGGAACAGATAGGGAAAAGAATGGAAAAATATGAGCAGGGTCTTAGGTAATCAAATGACAACATGAAGCACACAAATATACATGCTATGAGTGTCCCAAAAGGAGAAGAGAAGGGAAAAGGGGCAGAAAGAATAATTGAAGATATGATCACTGAAAATTTACCAACTCTTATGAAAGGCATAAAATTATAGATCCAAGAAGTCCAGAGTACCTGAAACAGAATAGATCTGAATAGACCTACTCCAAGACAATTACTAATCAGATTGTCAAATGTCAAAAACAAAGAGAGAATTATGAATGCAGCAAGAGAAAAGTGATCCATCACATACAAGGGAAACTCAATATGACTATGTGTGGATTTCTCAGCAGAAAACATGGAGACAAGAAGGCAGCAGTATGATATATTTAAGATAGTGAAAGAGAAAAACTGCCAACCAAAAATTCTATATCTGGCAAAACTTTCCTTTAAAAATGAGGGAGAGTTTGAAATATTTTCAGATAAACACACACTGAAAGAGTTTATGAAGAAGAGACTGGCTCTACAAGAAATACTAAAGGGAGCACTACAGACAGATAGGAAAGAAGAGAGAAGTTTTGAGAAGAGTGTAGAAATGAAGAATATCAGTAAGGATAAAAAGAGAGAGAGAAAGTAAGATATGACATATAAAATCCAAAAAACAAACTGGTAGACAAAAATACTGCCTTTACAGTAATAACATAAAATGTTAATGGATTAAATTCCACAATCAAATGACATAGACTGGAAGAATGGGTTAAAAAAACAGGACCCATCTAGGCTGTCTACAAGAGACACACTTTAGATGCAAGGAAAATAATAGGTTCAAAGTAAAAAGTTGGGAAAAGTCTTTTCATGCAAAACACAACCAGAAAAGAACAGGGGTAGCTATATTATTATCAGAGAAGTTAGACTTCAAATGTAAAACAGTTAAAAGAGACAAAGAATAACACTGTGTATTAATAAAAGTGACAATTCATCAAGAAGACGTAATAGTAAATATTTATGCACTGAGCCAGAGTGCCCCAAAACATGAGGCACACACTGACAACACTGAAGGGAGAAGTAGACACCTCTCCAGGAATAGTTGGAGACTTCAATACACCACTCTCATCAACAGATAGAACATCTAGACAGAGGATCAATAAGGAAATTGATTTTGCATAATATGGTAAGTGAACTAGAATTAACAGACATTTACAGAACATTGCACCCCAAAACAGCAGATACACATTTTTCTCAAGTGCTTATGGATCACTCTCAAGGATAGACCACACATTGAGTCACAAAATCAGTGTCAATAAATTTAAAAAGATCAAAATTATAGAAAGCACTTTCTTAGATCATAATGGAATGAAGTTGGAAAGCAATAACCGGCCAAAGGTTGGGGAATTCACAAATATATGGATGCTAAACAACACACTCTTAAACAATCAGTGGGTCAAGGAAGAAATTACAGGAGAAATCAGTAAATATTTGAGGCAAATGAAAATGAGAACACAATATATCAAAACTTATGGGAAGCAGCAAAGGAAGTGCTGAGAAGCAAATTTATAGCCCTCAACTCCTATATTAACAAAGAAGAAAGAAAAAAAAATAGAGGACTTAATTGCTTACCTGGAAGAGCTAGAGAAAGAAAGCAAACTAATCCCAAAAGCAAACCGAAGGAAAGAAATAACAGAGATTAAAGCAGAAATAAATGAAATTGAAAACATGAAAACAATAGAGAGAATCAACAAAACCAGAATTTGGTGTTTTGAGAAAGTCAGTAAAATTGATGGACTCTTAGCTAAGCTGACAAAGAAAAAATGAGAGAAGATGAAATAAAATCAGAAATGGGAAGGGGGCATTCTACTGACCCCAAAGAGAGAAAGGAGATAAGATAGGATTCTATGAGCAGCTATATGCTAACAAACTAGACAACTTAGATGAAATGGACAATTTTCTAGAAAAGCTTGAACAACCAACATTGACTTGAGAAGAAATCGAAGACCTCAACAAACCAAACACAAGTAAAGAGATTTAATCAGTCATTTTAAAACTCCCAAAAAGAAAACCCCAGGACCAGATGGTTTCACATTTAAGTTCTACCAAACATTCAAGAAAGTATTAGTACCAATCCTGTTCAAATGCTTCAAAAAAAAATTGAAGAGGAGGGAAAGCTAACTCATTCTTTGAAGCCAACATGACCCTAATACCAAAGCCAAACAAAGATACCACAGGAAAAGACAATTACAGAACAAACACTTTAATGAATATAGATTTAAAAGTCCTCAACAAAACATTTGCAAATTGTATCAAGCAGCACATTAAAAGAATTATTCAACTTGACCAAATGGGTTTTATTCCAGGTGTGCAAAGGTGGTTCAAACAAGAAAATCAATTAATGTAATATAACACATCAATAAATCAAAAGGGAAAAAACACATGACCATCTCAATTGATTCAGAAAGGGCATTTGACAAAATTCAACTTCCTTTCTTGATGAAAACAATTCAAAGGATAGTAATAGAAGGAAACTTCAACATGATAAAGGCAATATATGAAAAACCCACAACTAACACCATTCTCAATGCGAAAAATTGAAAGCTTTCCATCTAAGATTAGGAAAAAGACAAGGATGCCCAGGGTCACCATTGTTATTCAGCATTGTGCTGGAAGTTTAGCTAGAGCAATTAGGCAAGAAAAAGAAAAAAGGCACCCAAACTGGAAAGGAAGCAGTAAAACTCTCAGTTTTTGCAGATGGCATAATCCTATATGTGGAAAATCCCAAAAAAACCTACCACAAAGTTACTACAGCTGTTAAATGAGTAAAACAAACTGGCAGGATACAAAATCAACACACAAAATTCAGTAGTGTTTCCACATACCAGTAAGGAGCAATCTGAGGAGAAATTTAGAAAAAAAAATGGTTTACAATAGCAACCAAAAGAATCATATATTTTGGAATAAATTTAACCGAGGACATAAAAGACCTATACACAGAAAACTACCAAAACTTCCAAAAAAGAAATCAAGGAAGACCTAAATAAATGGAAGGACAAACTGTGTTCATCGATTTGAAGACTAAATATAGTCAAAATGTCAATTCTACCCAAATTGATTTATAGATTCAATGCAATACCAATTACAATCCCAACAACTTACTTTGCAGAGATAGAAAACCCAATAATTAAATTTATTTGGAAGGGAAGGGTGCCCTGAATAGCTAAAAATATCTTGAGAAAGGAAAATGAAGTGGGAGGTCTCACACTACCTGACGTCAAAGTATATTGCAAAGCTACAAGTGATCAAAACAGTATGGTACTGACATAAAGATGGGTATACTGACCAATGGAATGGAACTAAGTGTTCAGAAATAGACCCTCTCATCTACAGACAATGGAACTTTAATAAGGTGGTCATGTCAGTTCAAATGGGACAGAAAAGTCTTTTCAACAAATGGTGCTTGGAGAACTGGATATCCATATATAGAAGAATGAAAGAGAACTCCTATCTCACACCTTATACAAAAATTAAATTAAAATGGATCAAAGACCTAAATATTAGAGCTAATACCATAAAACATTTAGAAGAAAATGTAGGGAAATATCTTAAAGCTCTTGTGATAGCGGGTGGTTTCCTAGACCTTATATCCAAAGCATGAGCAATAAAAGAGGAAATAGATAAATGGGATCTCCTCAAAATTGAAAACTTTTGCACAACTAAGCACTTTTTCGGGAAAGTACAAAGGCAGCGTATGCAATATTGGATAACCATTTATCAGACAAGGGTTTACTATCCAGAATATATAAAGAGATCCTACAACTCAACCATAGAAAGGCAAACAACCCAATTTAAAAATGGGCAAAAGACATGGACAGACACTTTTCTGAAGAGGAAATACAAATGGCTCAAAAACATGAAAAAATGCTCTTCACTAGCTATTAGGGAAATGCAAATTAAAATCACCATGATATATCTTCTCACACCTACTAGAATGGCCATTATCAAACAACAGAAAACTACAAGTGTTGGAGAGGATGTGGAGAAAGATATTCATTTATTCACTGTTGGTGGGAATGCAGAATGGTATAACTGCTCTGGAAGGCAGTTTGGCAGTTCCTAAGGAAGATAAGTATAGAATTATGATCCAGAAATCCCATTACTAGGTATACATTTGGAGGTACTGAAGGCTAGGACAGAAATGGACATTTGTCCACTGATGTTTATAATGGCATTATTCATGATTGACAGGAGATGGAAATAGTCCAAATGTCCATCAACAGACAGGTGGATAAACAAACTGGTTTATATATGTGATGGAATGTTATGCAACTGTAAGACAGAATAAAGTCATGATGCATGTAACCACGTCGATGAACCTTGAGGTCATATGTTGAGCAAAGTTAGCCAGAAGAAAAAGGGCAAATAATATATGGTCTCACTAATATGAGCTAACCATAATGAACAAACTCTGAGAGTTAAAGTTAATGAACATGGGATCAGGAGGTAAAAAGGGGGTAGAGTTTGGCATTTGATCCTGAAGGAGTAAAGAATGTTCAACAGGATTGACTGTAAAGATTCAGAAATGGATAGCACAATAATATCTGATGGTAGCACAATATTGTAAGTATGATGAAGAAAGCTGAGTATGAGTATGGTTGAGAGAGGAAGGCTAGGGGCATGTATGATACTGGAAGGAAGGAAAGAGGGTAAAATCTGGGACTGTATAACTTAGCAAAACCTAGAGTGGGTAAAGACGGTGATTAAATGTAAAAATCTAAGAAAGTTTTTACGTAAATGTGATGGTTAGGTTCATGTGTCAACTTGGCAAGGTGATGGTGTCCAGGTGTCTGGTCAAGCAAGCACTGGACTGTTACTGAAAGGACATTTATGGATGGTTAATAAACCAGAGGATGGTTTATTAAATCATCAGTCAATTGACTGCAACTGTGACTGATTACATCAACAAAGGGCCTGTCTTCCACAACAAGAGAACGCAATCCGCAATCACTGGATTAAATCCAATCAGTTGAAGACTTTTGAGGGAGAAAGAGAGAGGACATTCACTTCTTTTTCGGCTAGCCAGTGAAGCATTTACTGAGGAGTTCATTGAGCACCTTCCTCAGAGTTGCCAGTTCACTGCCTGCCCTATGGAATTTGGACTCGTGCATCCCCACAGTTGCATGAGACACTTTTATAGAATCTTAAATTTACAAATATCTCTTTTTGGTTCTGTTTCCCTAGAGAACCCTAACTAATACAATGAGGGAGAGGAAGTGAATTTCAACATCGCAAGGTGTTGAAAATAGGATGGTATAAAGGAAAAAATACAATCAGTGCACACTAGAGTCTACAGATAATAGTAACATTGTAATATTTTCCCATAATTGTAACAAAAAGCAATATACCAAAGCTAAATGTCAATAGAGAGGGATATAAGAGATGGGTATGGGATTCTTGTTGTTGGTGGCAGCATTTCTCCTTTATTATTTTTAAAAGTTCTTTACCCTTTTATTTTTTTCCTCTTCTTTCTTTGTGGAAGAAATGGAAATGTTCTCATATAGATTGTGGTGGTGAATGCATAATTATGTGATTATACTGGGATCTATTGATTGTTGACTTAGGATAGATTGTATGATATGTGAATATAACTGTCTAAAAATAAACAGAAAGATACAAGTGCTAGAGAAGATTTGGAGAGAGATATACCTATTCACTGATGGTAGGGAAGTAGAATGTGCAGCCCTTCTGGAGGGCAATGTGGTGGTTCCAAAGGAGGCTAAATATAGGGTGGCCATATGATCCTGCAACCCTGCTATTTGGTATATATTTGGAAGAACTGAGAGCAGCGACATTAACAGGCATTTGCACACTGGTGTTTTTGATGGCAGTATTCATGATTTGCCATGGATGGAGGGGAAGGGTGCACTGTGGTGTATACATACAACAAAATATTGAGCAGCTGCAAGAAGGAATGAAGTTGTGAGGCATGCAATAAGGTGAATGTACCTTGAGGAATTATGTTGAGTGAAATAAGCCAGAAACAAAAGGACAAATATTGTAAGGCTTCACCAATATTAACTACCTATAATGAGCAAATGCTGAGAATTGTATTCAAGAGCATAGATTGTCAGGAGATAGAACATGGGCAGAGCACAGAATGTTCAATAAGGCTAATTATAAAGTTTCCTAGATTATAAGCTCTTATAGCAGTCAAATCTATTCCTGAGTTTTAACTGTTATTTAAGTGATGTTTATTTGGTACAAAATTTATATTCTCTGCAGCACACTAACTGATTTAACCTGTATGATCACTTTATTTAAACAATGTAATTACATGGAACCTACAATAGGGAATGAGATCTTGTTATTCTGTACTGGTTAATATAATACCCTGATCAATCCCAGAGTAGTTTAGGCAGAAAATAAAAAAGGTATTTGCAAAGTCCCCTTGAGGGACTGGGGAAAAAACGTGGCAATATTAAACTTCCCCACCTGGGGAATTCCTGATATTCTCACAAGCATTAGGGACTTCCAATTTAATAAGGCAAGCCCTCAATCTTGGGGCTTGCCCTTAAGAAATGTATTCCTGCAAAGGAGAAGCTAAGCATACTTATCATTAGGCCTAAGAGTCATCCCTGGAGAATCTCTTTTGTTGCTCAGATGTGGCCTCTCACTCCCAGCCAACTCTGCAAATAAACTCACTACCCTCTCCCCTACATGGGACAGACTCCCAGGGGTATAAGGCTCTCTAGCAACATGTGACATGACTCCCATGGATGAGCCTGGCCCTGGCATTGTGGGATCAAAAATGCCTTCTTGACTAAAAAGGGGAAAAGAAATGAAGCAAAATAAAGATTCAGTTGCTAAGAGATTACCAATAGAGTCAAGAGGTCATTCTGGAAGTTATTCTTATGCATTATATAGATATTCTTTTATAGCTTCTAGTGTATTAGTATAGCTAGCAGTTAATATCTGAATGTGTTGAAATGTAATCCTGGAGACTTGATTCTTGAAGATGATTGTTTAACTATGTAGCTTTTATAGTGGGACCATATGTGAAAACCTTGTGACTGACACTCCTTTTATCCAGTTTATGGGCAGATGAGTAATAAAATAAAGATATATAAATATACATAATAGGTGGGAACAAGGTGTATGGGATGCTTTTTGTGTTCTTTTGTATTTTTATTTTTATTGTTCTCTTTATTTTGGAGTAATGAAAATGTTTATGTCCTATCCCTAACCCAAGATTGGTGCCTGCATATGTAGAATTTCCATAAATTTAGTTTCCCTAAGAGCCTTGATTGTGTCTAAAAATGGGAAAAAAATTATATGTGCAAGCTCGTTAGGGATACAAGTGAACTGCTGACTGTTTCTTACTGGTTCTGCATTATTGTCAATTGGTAACTCATTTGAATCCTCAGTATATCAGAGAATCACTATTCCTCAATCCCACCAATATCTTCACTATATTTATCCTTTGGCGATCACAAATCAATCTTATTTCTTGTATCTTTGGCTGTTTACAGGAAATAACATCAACACTAACTAATAATGCCATCTTCACAGCAACTTTCTTTCATTGCTGCTCTTTTTATTTTACACTAACAATATACTTAAGATGGTGAAAGAACACAGAAGAACAGATGTGATGTGCCTGAGGACTCCCCCCACAGAATTTTAAATAGCACACATACTCTTCTTTGCAAAAGCAAATACAAGATTGCAACCATTAAGAGGCCGTGAAAAAGAGGACAAAGAACTTAACAAACATTTAGATTTCCCCACAAAGCATTTCATCTTTGTCAGAATTTAATTTAAACATTTCTGGCATTCAATTATTCACTGTAGACAGACTGTGAATCAGATCATCTGCCTTCAAAGCTAAATTATCAAATAGAGAGACATAAACCTGAGTGTTTTCTGCATAATGATAGCCCATAATGATAAAAAATTCTTCCTAAAGGCATCATGTACTGTAGCTATTAACACAGAACCCAAGAAGGAAATGGAGACCTAAACAAATTTGCTTGCACACTCCTGAACATAAAACTACCTCGAAAAATAGTTTAAATTCTTAATAAAGATTTTAATTTGATCTAAGCTTGGATTAATAAATGTTATGTTGTTATTTTGCCAGTGTCATCCATTTATTAGCACCTTTCAAATTGTCTTATATATTTGCATTTTATCTTGTTGACATGTTTTAATGAATATTCAAATTTGATGGATTAAAATAGATTAACAACTAAATATAACACTAGTGCCACATACTCAGGGCTATATTATCATGCAATAAAATGGAATCTCTATTAGCCACAAATAACTTATACACATCACGGATGGCCCAAATGTCTCACAGTGGTATTTCCTAAACCACATCCAGGATCTCACAGTATTTCCCAAACCACAACCAGATATTCTACTTATCCAGTGCCTATAACTTTTGTTTTTTTTATGTCTTACATCCACAGTCTCGTTGCATATAACATTTAGTTATTGTTCCAGTTTGCTAATGCTGCTGGAATGCAAAACACCAGAAATGGATTGGCTTTTATAAAAGGGGGTTTATTTGGTTACACAGTTACAGTCTTAAGGCCATAAAGTGTCCAAGGTAACACATCAGCAATCGGGTACCTTCACTGGAGGATGGCCAATGGTGTCCGGAAAACCTCTGTTAGCTGGGAAGGCACGTGGCTGGCATCTGCTCCAAGTTCTGGTTTCAAAATGGCTTTCCCCCAGGATGTTCCTCTCTAGGCTTCAGCTCCTCAAAAATGTCACTCTTAGTTGCTCTTGGGGCATTTGTCCTCTCTTAGCTTCTCTGGAGCAAAAGACTGCTTTTAAAGGCCATCTCCAAAATGTTTCTGTAAGCTGAAGCTCCTCTCTCAGTTCCAGTGCATTCTCCAAAGTGTCCATCTGGGCTGTAGCAAGCTCTCTCCTTCTGTCTGAGCTTATACAGTGCTCCAGTAATTTAATTCAGACCTGCCCCGAATGGGTGGGACAACACCTCCATGGAAATTATCCAATTAGAGTCATTACCCACAGTTGGGTGGGGCCCATCTCCATGGACCACTCAAAGAATTACAATCTAATTTACACTGATAGGTCTACCTGTACAAGACTACACCAAAGATGATGGCATTTGGGGGGACATAAAACATACAAACTGGCACAGGTATAAAACACAGGCCTAGAAATATCTTGGGCACTTGATTTCATTTTAAATATTTTCAGCAGAGTTATCTTCCTGCTGATAAAATGGTAACTTGAGTGAGCAACCCAAGATTACTTTCCTCTCTGGTAATTCAAGCCTTCCATCATCAGGGCCAGTCTTTCTTTCATAAGCTAAATAATGTAGCCAATCCAGGGCTCTGACCCCCATAACTCCTCATGTGGGCAAACCATAGGATGGTTTCCATATGTAGAACTGTCTTCTTTCCCATTGTTTTCACCAAAACAGAGTGCACATTTCATTTTCCCTTTTAACATATATTTCTTCCATCTTTAGATACACGTTTCCTGTCTATGAAGACGAATGTCATACAACCTAAATCCCCTTTGGTTGAAAATAACTGAATCTCAATTTGAACTAAAATATAAAAATAGAGAAATTTAATAAAAGGAAACATGTTGTCTTAGAGAATCCAAATGAATGGATATGGCTGTGACACAGGAACAAATAGAATCAGGAATTCATATACAGTCAGGACTCTCTTGTCCCTCTGCTCCCTTTATAAACATGCCCATTCTTCTTCAACAATTTTGCCCACCACTAAAATTCATTAACTTTCACAACAACATCAAATTCAACCTAACTAAAGGGAAATCATCATCCTCCCCCTTGTTCCATTTCAAACACTTTTTTCTCCTGAGTTCCCCAAACCAAAAAGTAAACTTGCCATTGGCATTTATTGGCATGTATTAATTTAGACAAGCCAGAAACAGAAATGCAGTTATGGATAAACCATTTTTTTATACACCATACTCAGACACCACAGACTTTTGATTATATCTACTGAATACTTCTCTCTTATCCTTCCTTTTCTTTCCAACCTCATTTCCATTACCTTGATCAAAAGCAAAATGCTCTCACATGAGACATTGCAGTAATTTTCCAATTGGTATCTGTTGTCCTTGCCTTGCCCTCTTCCAATCCATTTACACAAATCCCAGCTGCCATGCCTAATCTTCCTAACATGAAAAACTGATCATTTCACAATGCTACTTAAATCATTAATCATATTACCATTCACAGGGCAAATTTCTTATCATAGTCTAAATGACATGCCTATGCATTCTTTTCTAGTTTTGCTCACTGACGGGCTCCCCTTCTCTCTTGGACCTGAATTCTGCAATCTAAAAATATTGGTATTTTATGATATACTATTTACTTACTTCAGGACAATTGTATATGCTGTCTGTCCCCTCTACCTGGATAACTGTATTAGTTTTTCTATAGCTGCTATAACAAATGACCAAAATTTAGAGAATTAAAACAATGCAAATTTATTATATTTCTATAGGTCAAAGGTCCTTCCATTCCATTCTGGAAGACCTAGGATAAGATTTTTTTCTTGCTTGTTCAGGTTGTTGGCAGAATTCTGTTCCTTGTTGTTGTAAGACTCATGACCTTGGGTTAGGGATAGCCTTCTTAGATTCAACATCATAAATACAAGGACAAAAGAAGAAAAAAGATAAATTGGATTTCATCAAAACAATACCACAAACAGTACCATCGGGAAAGTGAAGAAATAATCAAAACAATAGTGGAAAAATAATTTTAAATCATATGTATGTATAAGGGACTTGTATGAAGAGTACAGAAAAACTTTTCAAACTCAACAGTAAATGACAACCCGATTAATAAAAGGGCAAATATTGTAACAGACATTTCTACATAGGAGATATATAAATGATCAATAAGCTCATGAAAAGATGATCAACATCATTAGTAATCAGGGAAATGCAAATCAAAACCACAATGACATACTACCCATTATGATGGCTAAAATAGAAAAGAATGACAATATTAAGTGTTGATGAGGATATAGAGAATTAGAATTATCTCACATTGTGGTGGGATTATAAAATGGTGCAGCCACATTAGGAAATAGTTTGGCCATTCCTCAAATTGTTTAATATAGTAGTACCATATGACCCAGCGATTCCACTCTTCAGTATATGCTCAAGAGAAATGAAAACTTGTCTACACAAAAACTCAAACATAAATATTCATTGCAGAGTTATTCATAAGAGCTAAGAGATGGAAACAACTCAAATGTTCATCTAAATGAAATATGATTGTACCAGTTTGTATATATATTATGTCCCCCAGAAAAAGCCATGGTCATTGATGCAATCTTGTGGGGGCAGACATATTAGTGGGGATTAAGTTGGAACGTTTGGATTAGGTTGTTTGAATGGAAATGCGCCCCACCCAATTGTGGGTAATAACTCCGATTGGATAATTTCCATGAAAGTGTTGCCCCACCTATTCAGGGTGGGTCTGAATTAAATTACTGGAGCACTATATAAGCTCAGATAGAAGGAGCAAGCTTGCTACAGCCAAAAGGGAAACTTTGAAGAACCCACAGGAGCTGCAGATGGAAAACAGTTTGAAGACGGCCATTGAAAGCAGACTCTTGATCTGGAGAAGCTAAGAGAGAACAAACACCCCAAGAGCAACTGAGAGTGACATTTTGAAGAGGAGCTGCAGCCTAGAGCAGAACGTCATGGGAGAAAGCCATTTTGAAACCAGAACTTGGAGCAGATGTCAGCCACATGCCTTCCCAGCTAACAGAGGTTTTCCGGACACCATTGGCCACCCTCCAGTGAAGGTACCCGATTGTTGGTGTGTTACCTTGGACACTTTATGGCCTTAAGACTGTAACTGTGTAACCAAATAAATCTCCTTTATAAAATCCAGTCCATTTCTGGTGTTTTGCATCCTGGCAGCATTAGCAAACTAGAACAATGGTTTATCCATAAAATGCAATGTTATTTGGTAATAAAAGGAACAAAGTGCTAATACATGTTATAACATGGATGAACCTTGAAAAGAAAATGCTCAGTGAAAAAGTCAGTCACAAAAGTTCACATATTGTATGATTCCATTTATATGAAATGCTTATAGTATGCAAATCCATAGAGACAGAAAGTGATTACTGGTTGCCAGGGGCTGGGGAGGGAGTAACGGGAGAGGCTATTAATGGGTATGGAGTTTCTTTTGGGGATAATGGAATGTTCTGTAATTTGAGAGTATTGATAGTTTAAGAACTCTGTGAATATATTAAGAAACACTAAATTTTATATTTAAAAGAGTGAATTACATTTTATGTGAATTACATTTCATTAGAGATGTTAATAAAAATGTTGCTGGGCCACATATGTATATATAGTTAATCAATGGTAACAAATATTTATAATGATCTAGGAAACTTTGATGATTGAGTCATCGTACATGGTACTTGTCTTCTTCCTGAGCATCATCACCAAGCTAATTATATGCTTTTTCATATAAACACTTAAAAGTATATTGCAACCTTCACCTAGAACCAAAGCACTATTCCGCAAGTGTATGTCAAAGACCATATGAGAATTAACAACAGAGACCTCAAAAGAAGATATTGCTTCCTGAAGACCACTTAAAGGATATAATGGCTTCCAAGTCAGCAGTGAAAAATGAAACCCTGTCATGTTATTTTCTAAACCATGAAGAACCATGCAAGTTAAGAAGTTGTGACAGTGAGAATGACAACACTGATAATAACAAAAGTGGTATGTGATAATTGGAAAGTTGAAGAAACTGGAAACAGTAGACTTGGATCTTCTGCAATAATCTCTACATGGGGGTAAATAAAAGGTGTAAATTAGATTGGCAGTTGTGAAAAGGGAAATTAAGTGATGCCTTCTAGAGATGTCATGAAGAAATTATTGGCAGCTTTTCTCTACCAGGTTCTCTTTTGCCACTCAAGATTTAATGAATAATTATGCAATTGGTATAAAATATCACCTCATGTATGATGAATTACACATTTTGAATGGATGCAATATTTTAAGTCACACAGGGAAACAACTATTTCCTTTTAATGTTATGACCTAACCATATGACTTTATTTTTGCCTCAAGCAAGAGTTTTGAAATATTAAAAAAATGATGTTCTGAAGGTTAAAGGAAAAAGAGGCCAGAGTGTGATGGGGCAAGCACACCTGTTCATCCTTTATTGTATAAAAGGTACTTCCTGAAACCTTTACACAATAATATGCATCATTCTACCTCATGGCCTATAAATCATTCACAAAGCTTCAAATTTATTTCCTAGCTTACAGTTCAGACCCAAAGTTCTGAAATGTTGAAATGACTGAAACAAAAAGGGACTGGATTTACAAGGAAGGAGTAAAAGCATATGAAGAACTCTATGCACTAAAAATTGTGCAATAAAAGTGCATGTGGTTTTGGTAAAGGAAAGTCACTACTGCACTGGGGTTCGGTGTGGGGAATTTATAAAAAAACAATTTTGTTTTATGGGTTAAAATTCACATTTTAAATGGCCTTTAAAAATGGAAGAAAAATATTAACATGCTTGAGTGGCCAGTCCCAACTGGATAAAATCTGTCAGAACAGGTTAGTTTGACAGCTAGATTTTCCAAGAATCAGTGAAAGAAACATGAAAATTTGTTTGGTGATTATTTAACCTGCAGTAGCATTTGGCTATAACCATGAGTTCTCAAGTATATAAAAGGAAATCCTGGGGAATGGTTTAAAATTTTTAAAAATTATCAAAAGAGAATGCTGTCTTTCAGAACCTCTCCAATGCCATAGTAGATTCTCACCAATCCTAAATTTTTCCACTCACACTAAAAATCTTTTAATTATGTTGCTTTGATCACCTTTTTAAGCAATACTTTCAGCAAACTGAAGTGATTAGCATGTCAATACTTTAAAGCATTTGTGTACCTAGTATTTTTGTGTTTTTAATTCATAATTTCATTTCATTTCATTTAAAAGCAATTCTGGAAATATCCATTTCATGATACTCTTGTCTTTCACTTGCATTTGTGACATGGTCTTGATGCTTGATTTGGCTTGTGTTCCGGCTCAATCTTCAACTTTTAACCTTCCATGAACCTCCATCTCCCCAGTGGAAGAATAAATTTACTATGCCTAAGAATGTAATCCAAAGAATATCATGATTGGAAGATGTATTCTCAACCTGATGCCTGCATCCCCTCCAGAACTTCCCCGTTTGTGGTCTTGGAGCCAAACCTCTTACAAAGGTACAACAGACTCCATGTTTGGACAGCCCTGATATTAGCATGCTCTCTCTTATAGTAATCTTAAATCTGTCTCTCTCTAATTTATATACACTGATGAATAAGTACCAATGTAGCCAAAATATACAAGTTCAATTTCAATCCCACAGAGCAGGTATTTATGTGACATGTGTGTAAAAACAACTATAAACAATAAATGTCATCAACATACAAGGTATTATATTTAAGTTCATTTATGACAAATTAAGTTAAAATGTCAGACTGTGTTCCTTATTAGCCAATCTGAATATTAAAGCCATGTCAGTTTTCTCAGGGAATAGATCCCAAGACTTTGGCAAAGCCTTGTTCTCTGGCCCGTTGACTCCCAAAAGGCTAGAATATTTTATCTTATTCTATCTGCTTGTATAAATTCCACTCATTTATCAATGCCTATAGAATTATATAGCTCCTCTGATTTTTTTTTTTTTTTGCCAAAGTCTGAATAAATATCTCATGGATTAGAACAATTATCATATTTACTAACAAACTATAGTTTACTTGCCCTGTTTATAATGCTATCTAGTATTTAAACAATACATTAGAGTGGACTTCCTTTTTTTTCAAATAAAAAAGTTTATTGATGTATTTAAGAGGGAAACAACATGCTGTCCAATACTTGCATTAAAAAAATCATATTTTTCAAAATGCGATGGGGAGAGGGGAGATCAGATTGGTATGACAAAATGGTGATGGTTCTTGAAGCTGGGTGATGGGTCTATGTAGATTTATGGTCTCTCTACTTTTTTTTTCCATGCAAGTACCTATCTATATTTGTGGTGCTAATCTGTGGGAAACATGACTTTAAACAACTCCTTCCAATCCTATTTACCTTCAATACAGCTCTGATTCTTACAATCCCCTTAACAATTGTCATCCCTATCCATTTGAATACCTTTGAATTCACCATCATTATCATATCTGAACATATTAGATTATCATTCACCCTCACTAACTTCTGTCTATCATGAGGTCCCAATATTCTACATTATAAGACATTGATTTTACATTGTTTGGAGAGTTCATAGAAGTGGTAACATACAATATCTCTCCTTTTGTGTCTGACTTATTTCACTCAGAATTATATCTTCGAGATTCATCCATGTTACCATATCAGCACCTTGTTCCTTCTTACTTCTGCATAGTATTCCATTGTATGTATATACCACATTTTGTTTATCCACTCCTCTGTTGAAGGACACTTGGATTGTTTCCATCTCTTGGCAGTTGTGAACAATGCTGCTATGAACATTGGTGACAAATGTCTGTTCACGTCAGTGCATTCAAATTGTCTGGGTATATACCAAGAAGTGGAATTGCTGGATCATAGGGTAATTCAATATCTAGTTTTCTGAGAAATCACCAAACTGCATTCCACAGAAGCTGTAACATTATACATTCCCAACAGAAATGACTAAGAGTTCCAATTTCTCCACATCCTCTCCAGCATTTTTTGTTTCCTGTTTGTTTAATGGCAGCCATTCTTATTGGTGTGAGATGGTATCTCATTGTGATTTTGATTTGCATTTCCATAATAGCTAATGAAGATGAACATTTTTTCATGTGTTTTTTAGCCATTTGTATTTCCTCTTTGGAAAAATACCTTTTCATTACTTTTGACCTTTTTATAATTGGGCTGTTTGTACTATTGTTGTTGAGTTGTAGAGTTGCTATATATACACAGGATATGTGTCTCTTACCAGATACATGGTTTCCAAATATTTTCTCTCATCGAGTTGACTGCCTCTTCACTTTTTTGACAAAGTTTTTTGAGGAACAGAAGCTTTTGATTTTGAGGAGTTCCCATTTATCTACTTTTTTGTTGTTGTTGCTTGTGCTTTGGATATTAGGTCTAAGATGCTACCCCCTATTACTAGGTCATGAAGATGTTTCCGTGTATTATCTTCTAAAAGTTTTATTGTGCTGTCTTTTATATTAAGGTCTTTGATCCACTTTGAGTTAATTTTTGTGTAGGGTGTGAGGTAGGGGTCCTCTTTAATTCTTTTGGTTATGGCTAACCAGCTCTCCCAGCCCAATTTGTTGAAGAGACTGTTCTGTCCCAGTTCTGTGGATTTGGGGGCCTTATCAAAAATCAGTTGACCATATATCTGGGGTGTATTTCTGAACTCTCAATTTGATTCCATTGATCACTATGGCTATCTTTATGCCAGTACCATGCTGTTTTGACCACTGTAGCTTTATAGTAGGCTTCAAAGCCTGAAGTGTAAGTCTTCCCACTTCATCCTTCTTTTTTAGGATGCTTTTTTGGCAATTCAAAGCCACTTTCCCTTCCAAATAAATTTGATCACTAACTTTTCTAAGTATGCAAACTAGGTTATTAGAATTTTGATTGGAATTGTGTTGAATCTGTAGATCATTTTGGGTAGAATTGACATCTAAACAATGTTTAGTGTTCGTATTCAAGAGCACAGAATATTTTTCCACACATTTAGGTCATTTTTTATTTCTTTTAGTAAAATTTTGTAATTTTCTATGTATAGGTCTTTTACGCCCTTGGTCAAATTTTTCCTCGGTACTTGATTTTTTGGTTGTTATTGTGAATGGAATTTTTTTATTGCCTCTTCAATTAGGTAATTAGTAGTGTATAGGAACATTGCTGACATGTCATTAATCTTATATCCTGCCAGTCTGCTGAATTTATTTATTAGCTCAAGTAGCTTTGTCATTGAATTCTTAGGGTTTTCCAAATATAAGATCATATCATCTGCAAGTAATGACAGTTTTATTTCTTCCTTTCCAATCTGGATACCTTTTATACCTTTGGCTTGGCAAATTGCTCTGGCTAGAACTTCTAGCAAAATGTTGAATAATAGAGGTGACAGCGGGCATCCTTGACCCATTCCCAATCTTAAGCAGAAGGCTTTCAGACGCCTACCATTGAGTGCTATATTGGCAGTGGGTTTTTCATATATGCCCTTTATCATATTGAGGAGGTTTCCCTCTATTCCTACCTTTTGAAGTGTTTTCATCAAAAAGGGATGTTGAATTTTGTGAAATGCTTTTTCAACATCTATTGAGATGATCATTTGATTTTTCCCTTTTGATTTTTTAATGTGTTGAATTACATTAATTGATTTTCTTATGCTGAACCACCCTTGCGTGCCACAAATGAAACCCATGTGGTGGTGGTGTATAATTTTTTAATGTGCTTTTGGATTCAATTTGCAAGTACTGTGCTTAGGATCTTTGCATCTATATTCATTAGGGAGATTGGCCTATAGTTTTCCTTTTTTGTAGTATCTTTATCTGGTTTGGTATCAGAGTGATATTAGCCTCATTTTTGAAAAAGTTTGAGCAGAAGTGGTGTCAATTCTTTTTGGAAAGTTTGGTAAAATTCCCCTGTGAAACCATCCGGCACTGGGCTTTTATTTGTAAGTAGGTTTTTAATGACTGAATGGATCTCTTTTCTTGTGATTGGTTTGTTGAGGTCTTCTATTTCTTCTTGGTTCTTTCTAGGTTGTTCATGTGTTTCCAAGAAATTATTCATTTCCTCTAAATTGTCTAGCTTGTTGGCATACAGTTGCTCATAGTATCCTCTTATGTTTTTAAAAATTTCTTCAGGATCTCTATTAATTATCCTCTTCTCATCCCTGATTCTGTTTATTTGGGTCTTCTCTCTTTTTGACTTTGCCAGTCTAGCTAATGGTGTGTTAATCTTATTGATCTTTTCAAAGAACCAACTCTTGGTTTTATTTATTCTCTCTATTGTTCTTTTGTTCTCCAGATCATTTATTTCTGCTTTAATATATGTTATTTCTTTTCTTTAACTTGATTTTGCATTAGTTTGCTGATCATTCTCTTGCCTCTTCAGTTGTTCATTTAGGTCTTTGGTTCTAGCTCTTTGTTGTTTTTGATATATGCAACTAGAGCTATAAATTTCCTTGTCAGCACTGCCTTCACTGCATCCCACAGGTTTTGATATGTTATGTTCTCATTTTCATTTGTCTCTAGATATTTATCAATTTCTCTTGCAATTTCTTCTTTGACCCACTGGTTGTTAAGGAGTATGTTATTTAACCTCCATATATTTGTTTAAAGATCTGGTTCTTTAGTGATTGTTGATTTCTAATTTCACTCCATATGGTGAGAGAATGTACTTTGAATAATTTAAATCTTTTTAAACTTATTAAGACTTGCTTTGTGCCTAATATATGATCTATCCTGGAGAATGTTCCATGGGCACTAGAGAAGAATGTATATCCTGGTACTTTTGGATGTAATGATCTATATATGTCTGTTAAATCTAATTCATTTATCATATTGTTTAGAATTTCAATTTCCTGATTGGTCCTTTGTCTAGTTGTTCTATCTATAGAAAAGAGTGCTGTCTTGAAATCTCCCACTATTATTGTAGATGTGTCTGTTGCTCCCTTCAGTTTTGCCAATGTTTGTCTCATGTTATTTGGAGCTCTTTGATTGGGTGCATGAACATTTATGATTGTTATTTCTTCTTGGTGAATTGTCCCTTTTATTAATATATAGTGTCCTTCCTTGTCTCTTATGACATCTTTGCATTTAAAGTCTATTTTGTCAGATATTGGTGTAGCTACCACAGCTTTCTTTTGTTTGAAGTTTGCATAGAATATTTTTTCCATCTTTCCACTTTCAGTCTCTTTGTGTTGCAGTGTCTAAGATGACTCTCTTGTAAATAGCATATTGATTGGTCATACTTTTTAATCCAGTCTACCAGTCTGTATCTTTTAATTAGAGAGTTTAATCCATTCACATTCAAAGTTATTACTGTGAAGGGAGTTCTTGAATCAGCCATCTTATCCTTTGATTTTTAGTTATGAGATCTATTATTTTTTCCCTCTCTCTTTTTTCCTTTAAGTTACCCTTACTAATACTCTTCAGTTCTGTGCTCTTTTCCAGACCTCTCTCTCCTTTCTTTTTTTCTCAGATGGCAGAGCTCCCTTTAGTATTTCTTGCAGGGGAAGTCTCTTGTCAACAAATTCTTTCAACATTTGTTTGCCTGTGACAATTTTAAACTCTCCCTCAATTTTGAAGGAGAGCTTTATTGGGTAAAGAATTCTTGGCTGACAATTTTTCTTTTTCAGAATCTTAAATATGTCATACCACTCTCTTCTTGCCTCCATAATGCCTGCTGAGTAGCCAGTACTTAGCCATATATTGTTTCTCTTGCATGTGGTGAATTGCTTTTCTCTTGCTGCTTTCAGAAGTTTCTCCTTCTCTTCAGCATTTGACAGTCTAATCATTATATGTCTCTGAGTAGTTATTGGGATTTATTCTATTTGGGGTTCATTGAGCATCTTTTATTTGCATATTTATGCCATTTAGAAGGTTTGGGAAGTTTTCTCCAACTATGCCTTGAAACACTCTTCCTATCCTTATGTGCTTCTCTTCTCCTTCTGGGACACCAATGATTCTTATATTTGTTTACTTCATGTTGTCCATCATTTCTCTGAGATACATTTCAATATTTTTAAATTTTTTCCCCATCTGTTCTTTTGTGTGCTCACATTCAGTTAATGTGTCCTCAAGTTCACTTATCATTTCTTCTGCCTCTTCAAATATGCTATTGTGTGTCTCTAGTATATTTTTAATTTGCTCCACAGTGTCTTTTATTTCCATAAGTTCTGTTATTTTGATTCACTCTTTCAAATTCTTCTTTATGTTCTTGTAGAGTCTTCTTGATTTCCTTTAGGTCTTTATCCATCTCATTGAAGTTGTTTTGGAGATTTGTTTGTACTTCTTTAATTAATTGCTTCAAATTTTATGTCTCTTCTGGTTTTTTAATTTGTTCATTTGGTTTGCCCATATCTTCCTTTTCTTCAAGTATGTTTTTTTAATTGTCTCTTGGCTACAGGGCATTTGCTTGTCTTGATAAGGTTATTTTGGGATATGCAGGCCTATTTGAGCATTTATATATAATTTGGTAAAGCTAAAGCTTGCTGGAGTGCAGTTTCCAAATCCTACCAGCATGTGGTGCTCTTTAGGTACAGCTTGCTGGAGTGCAATTTCTCTAACCTGCCAGCAGGTGGTGCTCTAAAGTTGCCAAACTTCTATGTAGTGGGCAGAGTCCAAACTGGTTGGGGAACCAATCAGTGCACCAGTTCTCCGTGTTCATTGGGGACTGCCTGTCTTGGGGCTGCAATGTGGGCCCTGAGCAGGTAGACAGTGAGTCCGCTCAAGGACACCTATAGATGCCTACTCCATGCCTGTTTTGCCTCCACAAGTCTCTGGGGTGTGGGAGGGGCTCCTAATCATTGGTATGGCACCTCTCCCCTCCCCACTTCTTTCTGTTGCACTGTCCCGTTCACTTCCTTGGGGGGAAAGTGAATGCTGGCTGCCAGGTTCCCTCATGGGAGCTCCCTGCTGTCTGACTGTGGAGGATCATCCCCTGGCCAACTATCAAGGTAGGTGCATGGGAGTGGAGAGCTGCTGCTTGCTCTCTTGCCTGCCAGCTGTCTTGCTGCTGCTGGCCAGGAGATGTCTGGTGGAAACAAACTCACCCCATGCCTGGAACCACCAATTCTCTTGCATTTTTGTTGGTGTCCCCTCCACATACTGTGGGATCCCTCTATGGCCAGTCACACCCCAGAGCCATGGTGGTGGGCATTCTCTGTCCCCTCTCCAGTTACGTTCATGGAGGAGAAGCCTGTTCTGCCTCATGTACTCCACCATCTTCCTGGAAGTCCTCTGGACTTCTTTATAAGGATTTCGGAGTAAAAGTATACTTGCCTCACTCTCCTTGATATCATTTAAGATAAAGGAAAAAATATAAACAACTTTTATCTTTGAAGAAATTAGAGAACAGACAGATGCTAAGATTCAAATATTGAATATAGTGAAAATTTAGCTTGGCTAAGGGAAGATGGATGCTTCTGTAGATCCTCAGAAACATGGCAGTTTCTCCTAAAGTAGATTTAACTCTGTTGGAAATTCAAATTAATGATTCTTTATTTGAATCATGTGAGAGTGGGCTGGCAAAATATTCCTGATTCACCTTTGAAAATAACAGACATAATGAAGAACATATCCACATGTTATCTTTGTGTGTAACATGTTGTAGGTATGAGAGAGCAAGGGGGAAAATATGGTGATAACTTGAACAGCTTGTATCTTGGTTATAAGATATAAAATAAATGCTAAATCACTATGTAAAGAGTTCTTGGCACACAAGACCTAACCGCAAAGTAGATAATCCATGAGAAAGCATTTCAAATATCATAAAAATCTACTTTGGTACCCGACCTAGATAACTCCTCAGCCTTTCCCCAATAATACCATTCATATGTAATTGGCCTATGAAGAATGATCCCACTCAAAAAATAATAATTCCCTGTGTGACCGACTCTAAGGGAGGAAACATGACAACCTGAAGGAAAATACTTTGAGAATGGATGCTAATAGGGGATAAGTATTTCACCATGAAATAAAGTAAACTTAAATAAAGCCTCCTTGAAACCCAACCTGAAGAAGAAGAAGAAGAAGAAAAAAAGATGGAATAAAAAAGACTAGTACAGTGGAGAGCATTGAATGTCAGAGCTTAGTAAAAGGAAAAAAAAATGCAGAAATGAATGCAATATTAGAAGCAAAAAAAAATGGAGAAAAGAGTATTCTGAAAATATGATTAAAAACATAAAAAACATAGAGTCAGGCTTGAGGGAAACAAAGTCAAATGAAACTTAAAAAAATGTTTTTCAGATTTTAAAAAAATTACAGATGGAAGACAGATAAGGAAGAATTCATGCGTGCATAATTGGTATATCCAGGGAACAGAAAAATGGGAGTAAATTTATCAAAATAAAAAAGAATAACTCATTTTCCCCTTAGAAACTACAGATTTAAAGAACATATATTAAAAAAAAACTTTGCTAATTAATTAACAATTTAAAAAAACAAAATAATCAAATTGGAGATGAAAGAGAATACCAGGGAGTTGGGTAAAAAGAGGTTCCAAGTAAGTGTGGAGTGTGGTAAAAGTTTAATGGAATAAGGGGACATTCTGAGATATGCTGCTATACACTATTGCAATTATATTTATTCCATGGTATTTTAAAAGTGCAAATAAAGAATTTCTGCAATTTTGAAATTATTTTACAGATACTAGGCCATGCTGCTGTTGTCATCATCATTATTTTAGCTGTAGAAGAATACTACCAGAATAAACAATTTGAGCCATGGCTTTAATGTGGTTACATAATTAAAATAATTTAGTATTGTAATTGGATATGGAAGAAATTGCTAGAGTATTGTAAGTGAGTTGATTGTTCTTATCTTCTATTTCTAGAGAGACATCAGTTAAGTTAAAACTCATAAATTAAATAATAAAACTTTAGTTGCCTTGTTTAAAGCCAGGAATTATCCACTAAAAGAATTAAGAATAATGAATCAAACTGAGTTTTAAATTGGGAAAAGAAAGCATAATTAGTAGGATGTTTAAGAAGTGATAATATTAAACTGGTGTGCAACAATATGGTTGCACCAGTTGCTATCTGTTTTTGCACACCCTCACTAATTTCACCCCTTTCACCAACCACCCACCCTATTGCCTCTTCCAAAAGTCCTTGTAGCTCCATGATACGGCCCCTGAAGGTGATACTTCTCCAGAGTTAAGTAGGTGCCCAGTTACCATGACTGCGTAGGTAGCATGTTCAATTGCGGTTTCAAAGATTTTGAGTAACACTCCTGGGCTTAATATTACTGATTTCCTCATTTTGGGAGCAGAGAATCTGTAGATGTGTTCTAAAGTTGATAATTAAAAATAGAGGCCTATGGAGTAAGTAAGCTATAGATGGTCCAAATTATTACAATGAAAATAGGCACATACATTTAGAGTTTTATAATTTTCAAAATATTTTCATGTTCACTATGTTATGATACTCAGGACAAACTTTTGTGGACAGTTAAAATGCATTAATAGATGGCGGAGCTGAGGATAGAACCCAGATCCACCAGCTCTTAAATGTATAGAACATAATCTGTCAAACACTGCCTTATGTATATATACTTTTAATAAAATAAGACATTCATACTCAAAAAGGGTTTAAGAAAGTTTCAATTAGAGACACAGGAGAGTTATAGACAAGAAAAAAGACAGAACATATACTAAAGAGGGAAAACATTTCCCGGTGTGTTCTATCTCCCTAATAATTAAACAGTCACATACTTCAGTTAAGGAACTAAATGTTACACTTTTTGATATTGTCAAAAGTGGGTAACTCAGTAGATGTTCAAATGTGTGTTAATCATTTATAATTCTGGTTCATTTCTAGTATGTGCTCTTATTTTTGGCTACCTATTAATAGAAAGCAAAATAGCAAAATCAGTATTTGGCACACACACACACAGAATTTTTATCTCCTTAAGGTATAAAACTCTCCTATAAAATATGTTAACTTGTTTTCATTAATTGGGTTAACTTTTAGTATTAATATGCATTTATCATGTTTTTTTGTGCACTATATCTCCAGATATAAAACAAAAATTTTTCTCTAACCTTTCTTATTAAACACATTTTATTGAAATAAAAATGTCTAGAAGAATACTCCTAGAATAAAGTACATTGCAAAGCAATACTCATTTTCTTTATTGTCATTTTGGGGAAAATTATCATCTGTTTCTAATGATATCAGTATGCTTTGAATTTTTCTTAGACATGTTACATCATCATCATCATTTATATTTAGTATTCACTATTGGTGCTGTTATATTTATGTATAGTGGACTGATACAGCTTTCAAATACCACACACACAAAAAATACCTGAATGGAAAAGATGGTATAGATATACTGAATTCCACTAAGAACTATATATTGTGCCAGAAACAGTAGTAATATTACATCAATCAATGAGGCAAAGTCCATATCCTCAAGGAAAATGTAAACCAGGAAAATAAAGGGTAGAAACAAAAAATAATAATGAAAGCAACTAGACTATATAATATAATCCAAGTGCATGTATAATATGGGAGATTTTAGCTAATAAAATTGTTTATCCTATTAAGGAATTAAATAAGAACTTGACTGTTTGAAGGAGATAGAATATGATAGAGATGTTTGGGAACCATCAAAGACAAAAATGAAGAGAACTATTTCATAAAAGAATGAAGGTGAGATTGGGTTGGGCTTGGATTTCACTTCAATTGCCAGTTCCGACAGATGGGTATGTTTACTTTGCAGGAATATTCTTCTGACATGCATCAGTGAAATATTGCCATTATTAATTGATAATTTTAGCATGGTCAAGAAAAGGGCCACGGAAGTTTTCTTGCTAGTCCATTAACAAGAGATGTACAGGGAAGACCCATTGTTCCATTTAGCTAGCCTAGAATTAAAGAAAAATAAGACTCCTGGGAGTTAACATGGAGAAGTTAGCCACTATTTGTAAGAAGACAGAATTACCCTCAATTTCAAAGGTAATTTGCTCTTCCAACTCCCAAAGTCATGCTCCATGCCTTACATAACTCTGGATTCCCAGTTACTAACACAGTGCTAGCTTGCAGAACTGCTTTTGCCTGGAATGTTCCCCATTTCCAAATCTTCCCCACAGGATTATGCAAAGTAGAAGCCTATGGAAGTGAATGTGGAAGGGATTTAAAAACTGTAAAACATTGTGAATGGCCTATATTGATAGCAGAATTACCTCACCATTTGGCTATTTACTACATCGCACTTCTGAAATTATTAATAACCAGAGAGCAGTAATCAAGATTTTGAGGACACATTGTATCTCTGAATGTGCCATATATACTCAGACACACTGTAAATTTTCATAAATGATGAATGAGCATAAAATACAGGCTGAGTGTTTAGTGGAAACTCCACGTCACTCCTTAACTGATTTAAAATATTCCACTTTAACCAAATTATGGCTACCAAAGCCACAGAAGCAAGAAGCTGAAATCAGTGAAACCCAAAGAGAAGGAGAAAGACCAGAAGACACTGCCATGTACCTTGCCATATGGCAGAGGAACTAAGGATCCCATCAGCTGGTTTTGGGATACTTGATTTGGACAGTCTCCAAGACTCAAGCCTTTAACCAGACATGGATTGTGGCTGAACTCACCAAGCCGTTCCTGGTGTTTTCCCCACAGTAATTCTCTGCTTATTTGGATTTTTCTCAATGATGAAACCATCAGAACCATTTGTTGTGCCTTATTTGGCAGGCTCAGATAAAAATATGAGCCTCAGTGTGATCACTAAAGATATCCTTCCTCTTTGGACATACTCTTACCTGGCACTGCTGCTCCCTGTGTTCATTCTCACTGGTTACATCTGCTACAAGCCAGTTGTCATGTTACAGAGCATCAGCTTCATTGTGACCTGGGTGCTGCTCATATATGGTCAAGAATTAAAAGCCATGTAGGTGCTAGAGGTCTCCTATGGCTTGGTCTCTGCCTACTATGCCTACATACACTGTGTGATCAGCCTGAAACATTACCAGAGAGTGAGCAGCTGCATAGGAGCCTGACACTGGTGGCCAACCCGGTGGCCTCCGTGCTAGCCCAGGTGCTGGTATCCCTGGTGGACCTATCATACTTTTACCTCAATGTCGTATCCTTGGCCTCTGTCTCCATGGCCTTCCTTTTCTCCCTTTTCCTACTGAAGCCCAAGGAGAGCATGTTCTTTCATGCAAAACCCAGAAAAGAGGCACCTCAAAAGTCATCAGGAAAAGATTCTCTTAGATCAGCCCCAGAAGGATCACCAACCAGTCCACCAAGAGCCTATCAGCATTTCGGGGCCTATGGATGATGGCCAGTTGAGCAGCCCAAAGCCAAAAAAAATATATGGCTTTGAGACTTTTTACACAATAGTTCCAAAATTTGAGGGAGTGATATTCTTCATAGCATCTTTTTTACTGGTCCCTCTGGTGGGCTTTCTCACGGCAGGTTTTAATCAGATTTTGTACTATGTTCAACTCCTGTAGGATTACAAGTCACCATCCCCAAATTCTGCAATATATAATGGAGCAGTGGAAGCCCTTGCAACCTTTGGAGAGGCCATGGCAGCCTTCTCAGTAGGCTACATGAAAGTCAACTGGGATCTTTTGGGAGAGTTGGCATTGGGGATCTTCTCAGCAGCAGATGTGTGTTCTCTATTTCTCATGCATTACACAACTAATATTTGGGTGTGCTATGCTGGTCTTTTGATATTCAAGTCAAGTTTTTAGTTTATTATAACCATAGTAGCATTTCAGATCGCTATGAACCTCAACATGGAACATTATGCTGGGTGTTTGGAATCAAAACCTTTGTTGCCTTGGTGATCCAGACAGATCACTCTAACTTTGGCCATGGTTGATGACCAAGGCCTGGGGCTTCCAGTCAGTATTCAGTTTTTGATTTATGGAAGTTACTTCTCAGTCACTGTTGGAATTTTCCTAATGAGAAGCATTTATATAATCTTTTCAGCCAAATGTAAAAGGAAAGAATGTTGTTCTCCTACTGATATGAATCCAAACAGATCGATTGACCCAACACCTGATATGAGCACAGTAACACAGTTTTAGCTCAGTCTCATCTAACATGGAATCAGGGGTTGGGCAATTGATTATAAATATTTGGTGCTTTGCATATGTTCTTAGGTATTTTAATGTTTTGTCCTAGATAAAGTTATTGTGAAAATGGAGACGGATGCTTAATGTGTGCAGAATTTTTAACTAGGCTGAATTTAAATATTTGGAAACAGATAGAGGTGATGGTAGCACAATGTAGTGAGGGTAATTAACAGCACTGAATTATGAGTGTGACTGTGGTTGAAAGGGAAGGTTCAAAGTCAAGTATGTCACTAGAAGGAAGCTAGAGGATAAAACATGGGACTATATAACACAGTGATCCCTACAGTGGACAATGATGGTGATTAAAAGTACAAATATAAAAATGATCTTTCGTGAACAAGAACAATGTATGCCACTACTACAAGGCGGTAGTAATAGAGTGGTATATGGGGAAAATGCACCTATTGCAAATTATGGACAACTGTTAAAAGTAATATTTTAATATTCTTCCATAAGTCGTAACAAATGTTCCATGCCAATGCTAAGTGTCAATGGTAGTAGGGGATAAGGGTATGGGATGTTCTGGGGGTTTATTTCTTTTCATATTTTTCAACATTTTTAAATTGTGATATATAACATATGCAGAAAAGTGATAACTTTCAAAGTACGGTTTAACAAGTTGTTATAGAGCAAATTTCAAAGTATGGTATGGATTACAGTTTCACAATTTCAGTTATTTCCTTCTAGCTGTTCTAATACACCAGAGACTAAAAATAAACATCCGTAAGATATTTCAGCAGTCACAGTCATTTGCAAAATCCTGTCTTCTCTGTTATATCTCCTCCCCCTCATTTGATCATTCTCTCAAACTTCAAGGATATTTGGGCAGTGACCATTCTAACATCTTCGTGTTGAAACAGGGTGTTGACATTATGGGGTAAGGGGATGCAACTGGTTGAGGTTCTTGGAGAGACTGTTACCTCTCGATTTCAGGGCTTATCTGGCATAGGAACAATCTGAAAGTTTTAAGTTACTGACAAATAAACTTAATGAGTTCAACTTTTTTATACAGTCTCAGATACAGCCCTGGGTATTCTTTAGAGTTTTCAGGAATACTGTTATTTGGGGCTCAGCATACTGTGGCAAACTACAATATCTAACTAAAGTTTCCATAAGAGTAACCTCCAGAACAGCCTCTCAACTCTATTTGAAATCTCTTAGCCATTGAAACCTTACATTGTTACATTTCTTTTCCTCCTTTTGGCCAGAAGGGCATAGTTGGCCCTACAATGCCAGGACCGAACTCATCCCTGGAAGCCATGTCCCACGTGGGGGAAGGGTAATGAGTTTATTTGCAGAGTTGGGCTTAGAGAGAGAGAGAACACATCTGGGCAATGGAGATTCTCTGGAGGTGACTCTAGGGCATGATTACGAGTAGGCTTAACTTCTCCATTAGAGAAATAGTTCCATAAGAGCAAGCCTCATGATCAAGAGCTTGGCTTATTAAATTGGGGGTCCTTAATACTTGAGAGAGTATCATGAATTTCCCAGGTGGGGGTATTTAAAAGTTCCATATTTTTTCTCCGGTCCCTGAAGAGACTTTGCAAATAGTTTTTATTATCGGCACAACATACTCTGGAATGTATCATTAAGCTATGCAGAATTACAAGATCTCATTCCCCATTCTAGGCTACAACTCAAAAATAAAAGGACAAACAACCCAATTATAAATTGGGCAAAAGATATGAATAGACATTTCTCCAAAGAGGAAATACAAATGGCTAAAAAGCACATGAAAAGCTGTTTATCTTCAACAGCTATTAGGGAAATGCAACTCAAAACCACAATGAAATATCATCTCACATGAATAAGAATGGCTACCATTAAACAAACAGGAAACTACAAATGTTGGAGATGATGTGGAGAAATTGGAACACTCATTCACTGCTGGTGGCAATGTATAACAGTGCAACTTCTGTGGAAGACAGTTTGACTGTTGTTCTGAAAACTAAATATCGAGTTGCTCTACAACCTGGCAATTCTACTTCCCAGTATAGACCCAGAAGATCTGAAAGCAATGACAAACAGACATTTGCACACCAACATTCATAGTGCATTGTTCACAATTGCCAAAACATGGAAACAATCAGTGTCCATCAAGAGACAAGTGGATAAACAAAATGTAGTGTTTACATACAATAGAATATTATGCAGCAGTAAGAAGGAATGAGGTCCTAAAGTATGTGACAACATGGATGAAACTTGAGGACATAATGCTGAGTGAAATAAGCTAGACACAAAAAGATATATATTTTATGATTTCACTAATATGAATCCTCTAGAAAAGATAAACTCAAGAGTCTTAAAATGTAGAATATAGGGGATCTAGAGATAGACAGAAGCTAGAGAAGGTAGAGCAGTTACTTAATAGGTACAGACTTCTTAACAATGTTGAAGTAAAATCTATGGTAATTGATAGAGGATATGGTAATTTGTTAGTGAGAATATAAGTAATAGTGCCATATTGAAGATAAATATGATTGAAAGGGTTCTTTAAAGTCATGTAACTCACCAATTTGCACTATAAATATAAATAAGTTCTTGCATGAACTACTTCAAAGGTATGACACTTATACAAAGAGTTAATAATAGAGTGGTAAAAGGAAAAAACTACCTATTGCATGCTATGGACTAGATTTAACAGGAATACCTTACTAATACTACACCAGTACTAGGAGTAAATAAATGGATGGAGATAAGACTTATGGGGTGTTGTGGGTTTTCTTTGATGTGGGTGTGTCTCTCCATCATTTCTCTCTTTGGAGCAATGAAAATGGTCTGAAATTGAGAGGGATGATGATTGTGGATACTGTGCGACATTGTTTATTTTGGATAGAACATATGCTATGTGAATATATCTCAACAAAATCTGTAGATTCAAAATAAATAAACATATAAACAGAAAGATGTAAGTGCTAGAGAAAATGTGGAGAGAGAGATATAACTCTTCAATGTAGGTAGGGTAGCAGAATGGGGCAGCCCCTCTGGAGTGTAATATAGTGGATCCTAAATATAGGGTCACCATATGGCATATACTTGGAAGAACTGAAAGGAGGGACTCAAATAGGCATTTTTTTTAAATCATATTTTTAATTGTATAATATAACATATATACGTAGAAATAATAACTTTCCAAGTGCAATTGGTGGCATTATTCACTATAGCTCATGATTAGAGGTGGCTGAGGGGTACAGTGACTGCGAAGTAGAAGGGTGGATTGTGATATATAGATACAATGGAATATTGTGCAGCTACAGAAAGAAATGAAGTCACAAGGCATGCAACAAGGTTAAAGAACCTTGAGAACAATATGTTGAGCAAAATAAGCCAGAAACAAAAGGACAAATATTATGTGGTTTCATTTAGAAAATATTAATAAGAAAATTAGGGCCTAGATTGTAAGCTCATACAGCAGTCACATTTGTTCCTGAGTTCTAAGGGTTATTTTTAAATGCTGAGATGCTGCACTCTCTGTGTATGACCTGGTATTTTCCTGGAACTTTGGGTGCTGTGTGATACCTGAGACTCAGAATTGGAGTTCTACAGCTCTGAAAGTTGGCATTCCTCCATACAGCAACTCTTTCCATTTAAAAAAAATACATATATTTTGTTGTTGTTTTGTTTGCATAATGATGATGTTCTAAAATTGTGGTAATGAAGACACAACTATGTCATGATACTGTGAACCACTGATTGTACACTTTGGATGGATTATATGACTTATGAATGCATCTCAGTAAAACTGTTAAAAAATAAAAAGACCACAAAAAATCATAGCCATCACATGTAACTGTTTGTAAATCAAGCCCCTTCTTTTCCACTTGTCCACATTCTTATGTATCTCTTCAAAGTGAAAACTCAGTGCACAGTGTAAGGAAATGCAAAACAAAACATGGGCCTTTAAGAAATAATAGCATAATAATTTATTTTAAACATGACAACATACATTTACTTCCCTTAAAGTGGGTAAAAGATCACTTTATCTAATTACAGTTTTATGTAAGTATAATGAATGCCAAAAGAAATGAAGAAAGTTAAAGGCAAATATTTTTAGAAGTTAATAAGATGTAAGGTATATCATAGGTGTTTAAATCAAGGATTTACAATTAAGAAAAATGAGGGTCCCTTTTTGGGCCTCTCTGACTTTTGGGGGTATCAGCCAGTATAGTCTGCATCCTGGATAAAGATGCCCCTCATTACAATGTGGAATAGAGTATGTGGACAAGATATAAGAAATGATAAGCATTGATTCCTAGAATCATGTCAGCACAACCTAAGAGACTGTGCACCTGCTTTCTTGCCTTTCATTTTGGAAAGAAACTATTAAAGCACATCATATTTTTGAAAGAGAGACATGTCTGTCTGAACAGATCTTATTCATAACAAATTTATTTAAAAGTAGCAAAGATGGCATTTTCTTCAAAATTGTTTTTAATATCAATTCAGTATTCCAAGAAAATGCAAGTATTTGAGATTCTTTTATTTTTTAAAGATCTGAATGTCATAACGCTGGTTGAGCTTTTATTAAAGCACTGATTAGCTCCATCATAATCACAGACTCACCATCATAACAGAACATCAACCACCACTATAGCTAAACAGCCAGCTGTGCAGGCAGGAGACTGATGTTAAGCTAGAATATCTGTAAAACTCCCCGTTGTACACTACTGTCTCTTTAATATTTCATAGGCCTATATGTAGCTGTTAAATTATTCAAGCCTCCTCCGTTTCCTGAACATCACATCTTTTTTATATGGGTTTTGTCAAAAGGCCTGTAATGTGGTCATCTATAGGAAAACTGACACTGCATAAGGTGCATGAGCTAAACTGTCTCTTCCAAAGCATTAAACTGACACTGTCTTTGTGCACTTTTGCTAGGAAAAAGGATGCTTGCACTAGGAAAGCTACCATATTCCCCAAAAATATTACTTTCCCAAAGCAAATCAGTAAAGCCTTCTCTGATAAAACAATACATAGATTTGTTTCTTAACTATTTCCTCTAAAATCTTCCCATTTATATTAGTCTGAATTGTTAAATAGGAAGGGATATCTCCTGTGACTGTCTCTTTTTGTCTCCTGTGGTTTTTGCAGGTTGCATAAGGCTCATAAACCAGCAACATTAAACTATTTTGCCTATTTCGATAATACATTTTTAAACTAGAACTACACTAAAACGAATTGGAAATTTGAATCCTGAGGTAGTCAATATACTAAAGAAGGTAGAATCTGAACCCAAGTATAAGAAATGCCTAATAAGAGGTCAAAGAGTTGCTGCACATTATATAAAACTTGATGACAATTTGTTTCTTGACAATCTTCAGAAGGAAGGTATGGGTTGTTCAAAATTTTGACTTTACACATGAAGAAACTGAGCCTCAAAGTGGTAAATTTGTTGCTCAAGGTCAAGCTAGTAAGTGGCAGAGCTGGAAATTGAAATTATTTTCACGTCCCAATAATCTATATACATTTTCCCTACTCTGTTCTCCCTCATTATTATTACAATTACTGCACATCAGTGACATGGAAAGCTATTTAAAGTTCTCTAAAGCAGGTTATTCATTTATTGTGGGCATGATCTGCCAAAACTCAGGCTCTTTAATAATGATATCCCAAATCTAAATGACAGTGATTATCCAACAACATATTCAATTTATGGCCCAAAATTGTTTATACTAGCCAGTGCTATGGTTCAGTCATAGTGGGTGTTTCTTTTTTCCTGAGTCAATTTATTGTTCATTTGTATCTTTGAGGTTCCTTAAGTTATATAATTTAGGCTATGAATTATTTAGTAATTTTCTCTTTGGGACTTCTGGTGTTTAGTGTATTTAGTATATAAGTTAATTATATTTTTAAAATATGCACTATTGCACTGGAACCTGCAATTCAATGCCTGTTAGTGTGTACTCTAAAGAAATATTTTTGGTGCTAAACCGACAAGCATATGAAAGGGGAAAAATGGGAAGCAAAAACAGCGCAACATTCATTTCAGTATTTTATTAATTCATTTGATCACTGTGACAAGTCCTCTCTAACTATGCAAAATGGTTTTTGGTAAGGAAGGTCATAATCTATTAACAAAATTCACTGGTTATCAATCTTTTTGGAAAATTTGTGTTTGGGTGTTGCTAAATTTTCTAAGACCCACACCCTAAGATCTCAGCATTTTATTTGATGATACTTGGGAATAATTATCATACATATCCTATGAGTACATAATAATTGTCAGAGAGGCCACTTGTTTTCTCATATTTATATCAAGGTGCTTCCTATCTCCCTTTGAAGAAAGAACAGTAAACTTGAGGTCAGAAATCTGTCATTTAAGTTCACATATTATTCCTTAAACAAGTCACTTTCTGAGATATTCTGATGTCAATATCCTAAGAATTCACCTATTCATTCATTCATTCATTCATTCACAGTTACTGTCACTTGTATAACAGCTATGATGATATTTTCTGGAGATACAAAAATTAATTAGACATGTTTCTTGCTTCCAATGCAATCAGAGATCATAATCTGACAAGAAAAACAGATTCATTACCAAAAAGCTGTACACTATCTTTACGTATAAACTTAAGGAACTATGTCCCATTGTAGGGATCAGAGGAGACAATAAATGTGGTAGCACTTTGAAAACTATAAAGAGGCTTTGTGTGCAGTCAGAAACAAAAATTTTACACAATCATAAATTCTTCAAATCTGACTACTGATCAAAAATGCAAATAAAAATTTCAAGAAATTCCCTAGCACAGAGAACCTATGCTTAAAGTATATAATCAATGAAGGTTTGTTGCAAGAATTAATAAACATAAGATTCTATATTATAAGGTAGTATATAATTTTTACTTACAAAATTAACAAAAATTTTAAATCATACTTCTAAATGGTAATAAGCATTATTAGGAATGTAAATAGGTAAAGCCTTTCTAGAAAGGAATTTATGTTCAATATTTATCAAGACACTTAAAAATATATTTGTCCTTTGTCAATAAAATTCCAGTTACAGGAATCTACCATAATGATCAATTTTAAATGCAGAAAAGTATTTATCCACAGAGCCAGTATTTAATGTGATATTTATAATTAACTTATTTATATAACATTGTGTACAGTAATATGGACAAAATGCCAGTAGAAAAAGCAGCAAATGCAAAAAACCAGCCTCTGGGGCACATTTGCCCAAGGAAAGCAACAAGAATAGTTTGGGTGAAGCTGGTTGAGGAGATGATGTCAGAGGGTAAAGGGGTCCCAGAGCATATGGAGCCTCTGAGTAAGATAAAGAGCCCTTGGAGGATTTTGGATAGAATTGTGAGCTGATTTCAGAAGGGCAGTTTTGGCCTCATGTGGGAAAGACTCTGCCTGTTAACTTCTATGTGGAAAATACTCTGCCTTTTGGGGTGCAAATTTGAAAGACTGAAACTAGGAAGGAGAATGATACAACAGTAGAGGCAAGAGATAGTGGGAGCTTACACAGTGGAGACAGTGAAAACTGTCAGATTATGGATGTGTTTGGAAAAAAACTCAATAATTAACTTCATCTGGAACCCTTTTCTGATAATTACCCCATTCTGTACATTAGACCAACTCAGTCACTATAGGCCAGATTCTTCTAAGTTTTAACCAAGGTCCATTTCTTTTGCCTCTGAAGACTTTCTGTTGCAACGTTACTTGCAATTCACTGGAGTCCTGTGACTGAGTTTTCTCCAATAAAATGTAAGTAGAGGTGATGTATGCCATTGCTTGTTCTGGCTCCAAACCCACATACACTCACAAGTACTCACTGTCTCTTCCATCACCTGCCAACCAGATTTAGTCCTTGTTTCAGTTTGCTAAAGCTGCCAGAATTCAATATACCAGAAATGAGTTGGCTTTTACAATGGGGATTTATTAGCTTGCACATTTACAGTTCTAAGGCCATGAAAATGTCCTGATTAAGGCATCAACAGGATATCTTCCATGAAGACAGGCTGCTGGCATCCAGAGTTCCTCTGTCAGATAGCAAGTCACATGGCTGGCATCTGCTGATCCTTCACTCCTGGGTTTCATTGCTTTCAACTCTTGGTTCCAGTGGCCTCCTCTGAGCTTCTGTGAGTTCTCTATTAGCATCTCAGGGGCTTTTCTATCTTTAAGCTCTCTTGGCTTTTTCTGCCTTTTATCCTCTCATAAAGGACTCCAATAAAGATTAAGACCCACCTGGAATTGGGTGGGTCACATCTCAATTGAAACAATCTAATCAAAAGGTCCTGCCTACAATAGGTCTGTACCCATAAGAATGGATTAAAAAAACATGGTCTTTTTTTTGGGTACATAGCAGCTTCAAATAAGCACAATGGCCATTTCTGGGGTATGTAACAACTTCAAACCAGCACAGTCCTAGACAATGGCAGAGTAACTGAACAGAAAGCTGTATAAATCTGAATCTGTGAAGTGAGGAAGAAATAAACCATACCGTATGAAGACACTGTGATTTAGGATTGCTTGTTACAGCAGTTAGCCTACCCTTATTATTATAATACTATATATTCATAAATTTGAAAGAAAATATCTGCAAATGATGAACCATCTGCTACTAAATACTCCAGATCAATGGTTTTATCCCTACTAATACTTGTTTCTTTTAATATTTCATAATTGTTTTTTGGTGACAAAATTGCCTGAACAACTGCATATAATCTCAGAATGGCAAAAGTCTTAATCTTCATATGGGAAACTTGTAATAGTTGGGAAATTGTTTAAGAAATTTAAGCCATCAACATGCATTATAATTATATGTTCATATTTTTTAAATGAGAAAATAGGAAAATTTCTTGTCTCATTTTGCCTGCAAATATGTAACATACTAGAAATGAGGAATTAAAGAATATTGATTTTGGAATCTGATAGATGAGTCCCTGAAATTATTTCTCAATATATTGCAATATTTTTTTTTTTTGGCCTGTTTTTCCACTGAATCATGTTTGCAATGTCATAATTATTATTCATATTGGTTTTTTTCTTGTTTTTAATCTTAATTGAGCTCTAAGGCAGAATTTAATGCTTTTGACTGTTTCTTCACTGCTTATCACCCCTAACCCCGCCGATTGTGTACCCTGGCTTTTTATTTACTCTGCAGCTCCTCCTTCTCAATCTCATGGACAGTCCTTTGTCCTCTACCTAATCTTTAATGTTTGTTCCATTCTCTGACCTAAACCCTATTTTCTTTAATTACCCAGGGAAACACACTCACAAAATTCAATTATCATCTATAAAGCAATGGTTTAAAATATACATCTTCAACCCAGATTTCTAACATGGCATCAAAAACCATATATACAGCCACTGTTTAATATGTTTTAATGGATAAATCCAGAAACCTTAATCTCAGTATGCCTGAAACTGAACTCCACATCTTGCTTTAAACTTACTTCTCCACTTATATTCAATATTTCAGTGAAAAATACAAATATCTAAGCCACAAATCAAATCATTCACCTGGAATTTTTTGTTTTGGCGACTGACACAATTAGGAATGCTTCTGATCTCTCAAAAAGATGATATTTGGATTAATTTTACAATGGGAAGAAAAAATTAGACACAAACAGAAAGTTTTAGACATCCTTTACACAAAATAATGGTCAAAGTATAAAGAGTTTTAAATATTAATACTCTTTCATCCTATACAAGCATATAAATGTTTAGTAATCTGAAAAATTCTTTGTCCTGGGGCTATTTCTCATTTGGTGTTTGAGGGCAGATGGCAGAGGGAAGGCCTCCTGTGTCTAACAGCCAAATCTATACAGGCCCAACCAGGATCTGTTTTACTACATTGTGAAATCCAATTACAAAATTTATTTCCCATGTGTGCTATACGAAGATTCATGTTTCTCATTATGGTGTAAGTCAAGGAATAAATACATAGTATAGTAACATATTTTTTCAGAAAATTTATGGACTATTCTTTACCTTCATAAAATATATTAATTTTAAGTGTACATTTCTTTGAGTTTTGAGTAAGAGAGAAAACATTCTCATAACCCTTAAAGGCTCCTTTTAGCCCTTGCCAAGCAATCCCCAAACAACCACTGGGCAACAACTGATCTATTTTGGACCCTCAGATAGAGTTTCATATAAATAAAATCATATAGTATGTATTTTTTAATGCTTGGCTTCTTTCATTTAGCATAGTATTTTTTGTGATCTATCCATGAAATTACATGTATCAGTTGTTTGTTTTTGTTTTTGTTTTGTTTTGTTTTGCTGAGTACTATTCCACAAAAATCCTGGGATCATCTTGTCAATTCCTACAAAATAGCCTGCTGGGATACTATCGAAATTGCACTGATACAGCAACATGGGAAGAATTGACATTCTAGTAATATTCAGTCTTCCAATTCATGACTATGACATAGTTCTCCTTTTACTTACATCTTCTTTAATTTCTATAGATTATTTTCATAAATTTCACTTTAACATTATTGCATTTTTTTTATATTTATTCCCATTTCATGATTTTGGATGATGCTTTTCATAATTTCACTTTCCAATTTTTCATCATTATTGTGTATGAATACAATTTATTTTTTAAAAACATTTTTAATTGTGCTAAAATATAGATACCATAAAAATACTTTTAACCATTTTAAGAGGACAATTCTCTGATATGAAATACACTGGCAATCTTGTGTAACTTTCATCACTATTTATATCCAGAATATTTTCATCATCCCAAACTAAAATTCATACGTATTAAGCAATAACTCCCCATTACCTCCTCCCCTCACCACTGGTGACCACTATTCTGCTTTCTTTCTCTATGAATTTCTTTACCCTATTAGTCATATAAGATAAATTATAAAATATTTGTCCTTTTGTGTCTGACATTTTACTCAACATGATATCTGAAAAGTTCATCCATGTTGTATCATGTTCCAGCACTTCATGTCTTCTTATTTCAGAATAATATTCCATTGTATGTACATACCACATTTCATTTAACCATCCATTAGTTAATGGATACTTGGGCTGCTTTCACCTTTTGGCTACTGTGAATAATACTGCAATCAACTGATGTGATCTGATGCACAGAAAATTAAAAAAAAAAAAATCCACAAGAAAGCTACAGAATTAATAAATTAATTCACCAAAGTTGCGGCATACAAGGTAAACATGTAGAAGGGAGTTGGATTTCTATACACTAGTAAAAAAAAAAAATCTGAAAAAGAAGTAAAAAATATTCCATTTACAAAAGCATCTAAAAGAATAAAATACCTAGAAATAAATTTAACAAAGGAGGCAGAAGATTTGTACACCAAAAATTACAAAACACTTATGAAAGAACTTAAAGAAGACCTAAAGAAATGGAAAGTTACCCTGTGTTCATGGATTGGAAGACTTAATATTGTTAAGATGTCAATACTACCAAAATTGATCTACAAATTTATTGTAATCCCTATCAAAATTCCAGCAGCCTTTTTTGCAGAAATGGAAATGCTGATCCTCAAATTCATATGGAATTGCAAAGGGCCTTGAATAGTCAAAAATAATCTTGAAAAAAGAACAAAGTTGAAGGATTCATACATCCTCATTTCAGAACTTACTACAAATACACAGTAATTACAACAGCATGATATTGGAATAAGGATAAACCTATAGACCAATGGAATAGAATTAAGAGTCCAGAGATAAATCCAAATATCCATGGCCAACTGATTTTTGACAAATTGCCAAGTCCATCTGATGGGGAAAGAATATTCTCTTCAACAAATAGAGCTGGGACACCTGGAAATCCACATGCAAAAGAATAAATTTGTACCCCTACCTATCACCATGCACAAAAAATAATTTAAAATTCATGAACAACCTAAATATAAGAGCTAATACTATAACAATCTTACAAGAAAACATGGGTAAATATCTTCAGGACCTTGTATTATTCAATGGATGTTTAGATACATGCCAAAAGCACAAGCAACAAAAGAAAAAAATAGACAAAATGGACTTTATCAAAATTAAAAACTGGGGCATAAAAGGACATTATCAAGGAAGTAAAAACACAATTTACAGAATGTGAGAAAATATTCAGAAATCATATATCCAATAAGGGTTTAATTTCCAGAATATACAAAGAAATCCTACAAGTCAACAACAAAAAGACAAGCAACCCAATTAAAAAAAAATGGGCCAAGGATTTAAGTAGACATTTCTACAAAAAAAGATATAAAAATGGCCAATAAGCATATGAAATGATGCTCAACTTCATGTACTATTAGAGAAATGCAAATTAAAGCTATAGTGATATACTATTTCATACCCACTAGAATGGCCATTAGGGAAAAAAAAAAAAAAACAGGAAGTAAGTGTTAGTGAGGATGCTGAAAAATAGGAACCTTAGTACATTGTTGGTTGGAATGTAAAATCGTGCAGCTGCTAGGGACGACAGTTTTTCATTCCTCCAAAAATTAATCTTAGAATTACCATATGACCCAGCAATTGCACTCCTATGTATACATCCAAAAGAATTGTAACCAGGGACTTGGACAGATATTTGTATACAAAGACATTCGATAATAATATACTGACCTGGTATCCTGCACACTTGCTAAACTCATTTCTTAGTCATTATAATTTTCTGGGGATGCCTTAAGATTTTCTATGAAAAAAATTATGTTGTCTATTAAAAGACATATTTATCTTTTTCTGTATAATCTATATACCTTTATTTACTTTTCTTGTACTGCATTGGTTACATCTCCAGCACAGGTTGAATAGAAATTTTGAGAGTGGGTATCCTTGCTTTGATCATGAACTTGGGTAAGTATTCTGCCTTTCTGCCATTAATTAGATGATGTTACCTGTGGGCTTTACATGGATCCCCTTTATTATTTTGAGGAAGTACACTTCTATTTCTGATGTGATGAGAGCTTTTTTGCCCCATGAATGGGAGTAGAATCTTGCATCTATTGATATAATCACATATATTTCCTCTTCTATTCTATTCATATAATGAATGACATTATTTGATATTCAAATTTTGAAGCAATATTGCATTGCTGGAAAAAATTCCTTGATCATGGTGCATGATTGTTATTATTATTTTATGTATTGCCTGAATACCCTTGCTAATTGTTTAGAACTTTAGTATCTATATTCCTGAGGGGTATTAGTGCTTGTATTTTGTTGTTGCTGCTGTTTTTTTAATGTGTTTGTTTGGTTATAGTCTCCTGATATTGTTGGTCTCATAAGATGAGCTGCAACTCAATTCATCCTCCACTATTTTCTGGTAAAAAATTGAGTGGTATTGGTATTATTTCCTTCTCAAATATTTTATGGACTACAAAAGATAAAACATGGGGCCTAAATTAGGGAAGTTTTAAATTTCAAAGAAAATATTTTGAAGATGTTACAGCGCTATTCTGGTTTTCTATCACCTTCTTCAGTCAGTTTTGCTGATTTGTGCTTTCAAATATTTATAAATTTGCTGTCCTATAGATGTAAAAAAATGTTGACCCTATTATCCATTCAATGTCTGCATTATTTGTAATGTGGCACTCACTTTCATCTCTAATACTGGTAATTATTCTTTCTTTCTTTCTTTTTCAGTATGTCTAGAGGTTTATCAATTTTAATATTTTCAAGAACAAGCTTTTTGTTCCAGTAATTTTTCCCTATTGCTTGTCAGTTATACAATTCATTGAATTCATCCTTCATCTTTAATATGTCACTTATTTTTTTTCCCTTGGGTTTAATTTGCTCTACTTTTATTTATTGATTTATTTTTTAGATTTTGAATATGGAGATTTTGACAATTGTTTTTAGATCTGTCTGCTTTTATAATATAAGTACTTAAAAACATGAGTTGTCCTTTCAGCACTGTTTTACTTTCACCACACATATTTTATTATATTCTATTTTCATTTTCATTTATTTTAAAATATTTGCTAATTCCCCTTGTAATTTCTTCTTTGACTCATGGTTTAGTGTAATGAGTTTTGCACAGTTTCCAAATGTTGTACAGTTTCGAAGTGTTCTTTCTGTATTTCAGCTTTATTCAATTTAAATATTATATTCTGTGTATGTTTAACCTTTTAAAATTATTGATGCTTAATTTGGGGTGTATCATATAGCATATTGGGTGAAAGTTCCATGGGCACCTGAAAGAATGTGTATTCTGTTATTGTCAACTGTAGTATTCTATAAAAGTATATTCCAACAGAAGAGTCAATAGTGTTATCTGTCTTCTATATTCCTATTTATTTTCAGCCCTCTATTGGATTAACTGAGAATAGTTTTAGGATTTATGTCTTATGTCCTCCAATGGCTTATTATATAAAGCTATTTAAAGATTTTTTAGTGGTTAATTCTAAATAGTTTTTAGTATGTCTCTAATCCATCATAGGGCATCTTTTAAAATACTACACCAATTTACATATGGTATATGAAGCTTGTAAGAATATAATTTTATCCTGTCCTCCAATTTTTGATGCTGTACTTTTCCTACATTTTACTTCTACATATGTTATAAATTCCACAATATATTGTGATTTTGCTTTAAATTGTCAATTATTTTATTTTAAGAATGAGAATAAAATTCGGTTACATTCATGCATGTCTTTTACATTTCCAGTTCTTTTCATGTTTTGTACATCTATAAATTTCTATCTTGTGTTGTTTTACTTTTGCCGGAAAAATTTCCTTAAAAATTTCGTATAGTGCACTTTCACCAGGGGAAAATTGTCTGACTTTTTTAAATTTTGAAAATGTCTCTATTTTACAATCAGTTTAGGAAGACATTTTTTTCAGAATACACATTCTACGTTGACAGATTTCCTTTCATCATCTTAGAATACCATACTATGCAAGTCTTCTGACTTGCATAGTTTCTAGAGGGAAGATGGTGGTGATGCTGTTAGTAGTTCCTGTGCATCTGTTTTTATTGAGCTATTTATAAGATTTTTCTGATCACTGGCTTTCACTAATTTGATTATTGCATTCCTGGTTATGCTTTTCTTTGTATTTATTCTGTTTGGTATTCATGGAAATTCTTAGATACGTGGCTTTATTATTTTCATCCAATATGGAAACTTTTCAGGCATTATTTTTCAAATATTTTTCTTTACTCTTACTTTCCCTTTTCCTCTATTGGGATTCCAACCACATGTGTGCTAGAGTGCTGGATATTTTCATTCAAATTAATAAGGCATTTTTAATTTTTTGCTTTTTAAATATATATACACATATGTATGTGTATATATGTGTGTGTGTGTGTGTGTGTGTGTGTGTGTGTGTGTGTGTGTGTATTTTTACCCTTGCTTAAGTTTTTGGTAGTTTCCATTGTTTGGGCTACAAGTTCAGTGAGATTTTCTTCTGTATCACCCAATATGGTATTTATCACATTGCATGAAATTTTATCTTCAGGTTTGTATTTTTAAATTCTAGAAATTCCATTTGGTTCTTTCTCCTGTCTTCCATTTCTCTCCTTGTTATGTTCATATTGTCTTTTTGAGCCCATTTTTTGTAACTGTGCGAACAAACTTATCTGTCAATTCCATCATACTTTTTTTTTTATTTGAGGCACTATTGAATGAATTTTCTCTTGGTTTTGGGTCATATTTTCCTGCACATTCATTTGTCTATTAATTTGTATTTGAATGCCAAACATTGTGAATTTTATATTGTTGAATTATATATTTTTTTAAAGAGTGTTGAAGTTAATTTGGTCAGACAGTCAAGGAAATTATGATTTCTTAATAAAAAATAATACCTTAAGGCTTATTTTTACACTTTTTTTTAAAAGGTTTCTACAGTAGCTTTTATTCTATGTCTAATCTATTCCTACTTCTAAATTTTGACACTTTGGGGGTCTTTACTGAATGTCCATGTATTCAACAAGCCCTTTCAAGAGGGGTGCTGGGAATGCAAACATTTCCCAGTCTCACATGAACTATGGGGATTTTCTGGTGTGCAGCTCTTTAATAATTGTTCTTTCTTCATAATTTGTTCCTAACTGAGCTTCATAAGTTTTAATTTTATGTTTTCTATATTTATAACTCTCCAAGCTAAGAGTAAGAATACTGGCTGTCATTATTCACTCATTTTCTCAGCTCCAGAATATACACAGAGTATTTTAGGAACTGTTTCCTAAGTGTGAGGATATATAGTCAAAACACTGTATTCAAAACCTACTTACATAAGTTCTCTCTCCCTACCATAAGTTTCATTGTCATATTTGTATTTGATTTTGTTCCACCTTGCCTATCCTTGTTGATTTTCATTCTTTTTTGAATATATAAATGATTACCATGATTCTAAAAGTCAGAAATATGCAAAAAGTTATACTCAAGGTTTGCCCTTCACTTCCTTCCTGTTCCCATAACCCTATCATTTTCATATCATTTCTTTCTACCCTTCAAATGTAACAATCTCATTATTTTTTTATTCACTCTTCCTATTTTTTATACATATGAGCAAATATGGGCATATTTTTCTTAATTCCATTTCTTACACAGAAAATAGCATACTATAAACATATATTGACTTTCATTTACTAAAAAACCAGTATTGGAACAACTGACAATATCTGAATATTATCTATATGCTAATAACAGTATTCTTTCAATATTAAATTTCTGAGTTTGGAAATTTTAGTGTGGTTATGCAAAAGAAAATAAAATACTTCTTTTAGGAAATACAGACTGGAGTATCAGGTGACAATTGAGTATATGTTCTTAATTTTCAGAAATAGTTCAGAAAAATGGTATGTAAACATAACGTACATTTTGATAAATATATATGCAAAATACTTCCTTCAAATTAAAGACTTTCTAAATAACAAAAGAATAAGCCCCCAAATATATCAGAATATATTACAAAAGACTATATATTAGAATGTATAATAGAGACAAAGGAATTGAAAGCAACTTTTCAATAAATGTATATGCCCATAACCATCCCTTTAAAAGAAAATTATTTTCAAAATGACTAATAAAACAAAATCCAACACTGTTCTGTATATGAAGTGTACTCCTAAAGAAGTATCAAAATAATCAAAAATGAAAAGATGGACAAAGGCATGCCAGACAAATACAAATACAAAGAAAAAAAAAAAGAGATGCCACAATTGTTCTATTTTCCTAAGTAATTTTCACACACACACAAAAAAGAAACAAAAAAAGATTCTTTGATTAAGGAACCAAATCAGCTGATAGCTGTTTATAATATGTATGCACGCAATAATACATTAACAGTTTTCATGAAATGAGAAAGTATTCCAGCTTCAAAGAAAAGTAGACAGAAATGTAGTAATAAGAGAAGACTTTAAAACACCTTTCTCAATGAAGATGAAATGGGCAAAAGAGATGAGTAAATATCAGAAGACCTAAAAAAATATCAATAAGGAAGATCTTAAATATCAAATTTCGAACTCCTATAATAACAGTAAATATTTATTTTTTCAAGGGCATATGAGGCATTCATAAAATTCGGTGATATATTTTACCACAAAGAAACCCTCAATAAATTTCAAATAATAGAAATAATCCTAGCAGCATTCTTTGATAATGCATTAATATTTTAAATTAGTAACATTTAAAAGTCCATTCTATCTGTTATTTTTTATGTAATTAAAAATCATGGATCAAAAAGAAAAACAAATTATATGTCAGACTTTCTTTAATGCAATAAAAACAAAAATGCAACATATAGAAATCTATAAAATAGATTCCAAAGAAGAAAAAAATCCAACCAAATCCAACCAAGAAAAAAAGAAAGTACGAATAGAGAAAATTGAAAATGGGAAGGGAGAATAACAATCAAAACAGAGGAAGTTGATAATATTGTAAGTAATTACTTTGCACAACTCTAACTGAAAAGCTTGTTTCTTTAGATAGGCAAAACTCTGCAATTTAAAGTTCAGAAGAGATAATAATTCTAATCAGAACAAATACCAATGTAGAAGCAAGAAAAAACAGAATAAATAGAAAATGTAAATGAACATACTACTGTAGTAGAGATAGGCTGTTTTGCCTTTTGTTTTTTGATCTTTTTTTAAAGCAGCTCCAACAGAAAGCACCAAGCTCAGATAATCTCACAAGAGAATTCCACCAAACCACTAAAGGTAAGATAGTCATAAAACTACTTAAACTATTCCAAGAGCATAGAAGTGGAAGGAAACTTCCACATTTGTTTTATGAAACTAGTACAATATTGATCCTAAAACATGAAAAGATTGTACCATAAAGGAAAACTACAAGCAAACTTGCTTATGAATATTGATGCAAAATCTCATATAAAATATTTGCAAACAGAACCAACAGCATATTAAAAAATAGCACTTCATGACCAAAAGGGATTTACTCCAGAAAACTAAATCTGGTTCAGTATAGAAAATACATTAATATAATATATCTCATTATTAAAGCTGATGAAAAAACCATATGATAATTTTCACAGGTCCCAAAGGACTGAATGTTGTTCAAGCTTCATCCATGTTAAAAATGCTCAAGAAATAAAAATTGATAGAATCCCTTAGTATATGCTCCATACATAATACATAAATAATACACAATACATGCACACATTCACACAGGCCACACAAGGTTATAGGAAACTAAAAGCCAGACTATTTCATAATGAGAAAACACTAGAGATTTTGTTGGTGAGACATAAGCCAAGTTTTCCAACCAGACTATGAACACTCAATTTCTGTGTCAAAGAGAAGGACCCCTTCCTGTGTTACATCTCATGGTTTCCAGCTTTATTTTTCCTTACTCACTTAACAATTTCTGTACTGAAATTCAATTTGTGTTTGTTTTCTTCTCCTCCCTAGATTTAAATTCACTGAAGGAGTAGAAGAGTTTTAGTTGTTCGTAAGTAGTTTGGCTGGTTGGTTTCCTGAATGGGGAAAATATCTTTGATGTGACATTAACCTTAATGTTCTATATAACATTGTGTTGTGGAAATTGATCAATGTTATTAGATAACAGAGAGCATCCTAACCAATAACTTTAAGTCATTATTATATCCTTGCTATCTAGAGACACATATTGTTATATGGCATCTAAAAACTTTCATGATCTGCCTTTAACCTAATTACATTTCTAGCTAATGCTACTGTTACTTCATTTTTCATTCCCAAAGCAGTGATATTTTAACATCCTGAACATTTTGTCCACCTCTCTATTTTCCTTCCTATTTTTCCCTTTGTCAGAAAGCCCTTCCTGCAGCTTCAGCCTCTATTTGATGAAGTCCTACCAGAGTATGAACACCCAATTTTTATGTCAAGGAGAAAGATTCTTTCCTGTTTTACATCCCATAGTTTCCATCTTGTCTTCTCTTTTTTGTACTTAACAGTTCAAGTGTGCTTCTGTTTTCTTTTCCTCACTAGATTTAAAATTCACTGAAGGAGTGGAAGAGGTTTATTTGCATATAAGCAGTTTGGTTGGTTGGTTTCCTGAGGGGGAAACATTCTGTGAGATGACACTATCTTTAATGTGGTTTTCTGCAGATAACATTATGGCTAGGTTGACCTATAAAATAACCCACTGGTAAATGCAGGGGAGAGAAAAATCATTTGTTTTTGCTATTTATTGAGAGTTATAGCAAACTGTCATGGTTGCATAGGGTTGTATTAATGTAGCCACAATCCTTAAGGTCCATGAATCTGTTTAGTAGCATTCAAAAACTGAAATTGCTAGGCACAGATAAAACACTGTTGAGAAAAGCTTTTTTAAGGACAAACTTTGACAAAATACAAACACAGAGATGAGGAACTCTGTATATATTGCTTGTCAGCATTAGCTGTATGTCAAACTATGATCACAAAAATATCAGAAGAAAATTTTAAAAGACCCTGAAAAATGAGGTTTACTTTTATCAAATATGGATGATATCAGACAGAAATATATGGTGGTGATAGTGGGAGAGATCAACAAATTTAAAACTATGAGGTCATATGCTTATAGGGCTTTGTAATTTTCAAAACATTCAACATACACTTCAATAGGATCAGAAAATTAAAAGCATACTGATCTGACTAAACATCCCTCCCTAGGAAGATGAAATCTACAGTGTCCCTCAGCAGTTATCTCTGACTTTGATAATTTCAGTATTGGGGAGTTCACCATTACAGATATATCTCACTGTTAGACAATACGAACTAACAGATATTACTTTCTTCCTGTAATTTTTGCCCATTAGTTCCAGTGTGCCCCCTGGAACAACAGAGAACAAATTTAATCACTTTGTTCTCATTCAAACATCCTATTCATTCAATTGTTTTGGAAAATTTGATTTCTAGAGACCGAAATGTGGTCATTTGAATTTTGAGGATAGAAAGAATACTATTAATAATTACTATATTAAAAAATCATTTTGAATATAGTATTTTAAAATAGTTATGCATTTAAAATAGATTTTTAATCCCAAAAACATTAAGCCAGGCAAAATGTAAGGCAGACACCAAATTGTACATATTATATGAATCAATTTTTATATAATTCTAGAGGAGAAAAAAGTAATTTATAGTGACATAAAGCAGATTAGTAGTAGATGGGGCTAGGGCTGGTGGGGATTGATTGTAAAGTGGCACAAGGGGACATTAGGGCATGATGAAAATGCCCATAGTTTACAGTTATAGTTACGCAGGTGAATACGTTTGTCAAAAATTATTACACTGGACACATACATTTTATTTTATATCAATTATACCTCAAAAAGTTGATTTAAAAATATATCAGATCTACCTTGTTTCCACTCTTGGAGATGGAGAATGGCTGTAATGAAATAATTAGGAATTAAAAGTTACTTTAAAATCAGATCCTTTAAGAGAAAAATACTGTATATATTTAACCTCAAATGACAAGACATTTGTATGCAACTTACAGTTTATGCCTTAAGACATAAACAGGTTTAAGTTTATATCTAAAGCATAATTTAACTTGAAAAATATTTTTTAATTTTAATTAGGATAAATTGTGTTTTTTTAAAAATATATCTTTCTTACAGAAAACAGTTAATAAACATTTTTGAAGTATATCCAAAAAGAATCAAGATATATTTGATTGTTGTTTGAAAAATACTTTTTTTCATGAATTTTTTAGCCTTATTAATAGTTATTTCAGTAAATCATCCTAAAAGATATTTTTCTTTGTTGTTAAGCTGCAGAAGGTAGTTGTCCTTAGAACAGTGCAATTACCTTTTCTAGCTTTGTTACATTTGTATTCTTCTAAATATTTAGGAAATGCATTCATTTTGTCAATAATAAAACCCAGTATGTAGTAAATTTTCAGATGATTATATCAGGCATTGGCTAGAATCTTAATTTAGGATAATTTTTCTTCTCAGGAATCATAGAAATTGCCCTTAAATTGTACTGCCTGGAGTGCACTAGGCTTTCAAAAATAGAATACTTCACATAAGCATATGAAAAACAATTTACAAGTTAGTCAAATGAGGTGGATATTATATTTACCTGATGCCAAGGTAGGGTGTCATTAACAAATGCTACAGTGATCTAAAACCATTTCATTATTTGATAAAATAACTAAAAGGTGGTTATACTGCTGTGCAAATCAAGAAAATGAGAAATTATGAATACAATGAAAAAAATCCTTTGTATTTAAAGAAAACAATTTAAAAATCAGCTAAATTGCTTCAGATCCAAATTTCAGTATTAGTTGATGAGAATTACAAAGAAACAACCATTTATATTTTATTCTATTATAGCAAATAATATTGGATGCCTAATACACAAGACAATTTATCAAGATGAGTAAAGCATACTACCAGTTTGCAAATACCTGAAATAGAAGTAGGGTAAATATTCTTTAGATGCAAATATAGTACACGTAAATATCATTTGTGTAAGATGTGTCATCTTAGAAGATCTAAAATAGGACAAAATAATTATTCCAATTACTGATTGAGAAAAAACTTTGTGGAGAGTTCTGGCAATGGTGAACTAAGTTGTTTCAAATTAACTCTTTTACAGAGAATAAATAGAATAGATGGACAAAAGATTAGGAAAAATTCTATTGCATGGCATCGGAAGCTAACAAAGCAGCATGAATTTGAAGGAGAGAGAGAGAGATGGCTTAAGATAATACAGGAGAACTCGGCATTTGACACCATGTTTTTCCTATAAAACACTGCCAATTTTTAAAAGTCCTGCTGAGATACTGAGACACTGAGCAGATATTTATGCAGTCTTAAATAATTGATGAAACAAATAATGAAGTGCAGGATCTACCAAGGTGGATGAGTGCTGGTAAATAGTGACCCAGAAGATAAATGCTCACAGGGTCAACATGCTCTGGTAATAGATAATTTCTTACTAGAACTGAAAACCAGCTTAGAGTAATTTCAATACATAATTCATTTAAGGTGATTTTACCTAGCCTAGCTGCATTTCAGAAAGTAAAGAATATACCTCCATGACCTAAAATTACATGTAAAATTCTTAACATACTGTATTTAGCAGTTAATCAAACATCATGAGACATGCAAAAGGAATTAAACAAGAATCAAAAGAATAATGGATGATAGAAGACACCCAAAGCATATCAAACTAATGGAATTATGGGATACAGAATTTTTTAAAAACTGTGATTAACATTTCAAGGTATAAAAATATAGATAGAGGATGTAAGGGATAAAATGAAAAATATAAAGAAGAATCAAATGTAAATTTCAGAACTAAAAGATAATAACTTAAAATAAGTGTGTTTAATAGCTTCTTAGACATAGCTAAAGAGAGTATTATTGTTCTGAAATATATTTCAGAGAAAATATTCACATTGAAAATCAGAGACAAAATATGGAAAATACAGAAAATAAAATAACAGAAAAGATCTGTGTGCATATGTACTCTTTCAAGGCTTCTAGTGAAATTAACAAAAAAAAATAAATAAACAGGTGACTCTATAATCCTTACAATTACTTTCAACCTTACATTTTTCAAATGCCAGAGCTTTTGCATAACCAGTGCTTGGGCTTTCACTTAATATTCATTGATATCCACCAAAGTGTAAGTCTTAGAAACTGTAATGTTACAGCATGCTTGCTGTTGTTTATCACCAGCAATTGGGGTTTTTGTTTGTTTCTTTGTTTGTTTGCTTTGTTTTGTTTTGTTTGTTTTTTGTTGCTATTGTTTTATCATCTGACCATTAGAAATCTAAATATAAATACTGAAGTCTGCTTTCTAAGCTGACTTCTGGAATTAGCTGTTTGGTTTCAGTTCCCCCAAGCCAGACACACAGACCTGCACTTGGATATGGCTGTTTACTTGGAAAGCACTAGAGAGAAAATGGTGAAAGTGAGAGAGAGAAGAATGATAAAACAATAAATTTCACTGCAGTGGGCAACCAGGGTTCAGTCTGCTGGGGACGCTTTGAGACATATGGGTAATACAACCAAGAGATTTGTCTTGCAGGAGGACTAGGAAACTGGGGGCATTTATCTACTAACTTCCATTCCCTGTGTTGAGAGTTGCCCCCAGAAGCATCAGTCTTCCCACACATTTGGGTTGTGCCTGCACACAGCTGCACAAGATCCTTCAGAGTTAGAGAAAGTCCTTAGATAGAGAAGATATACAAATCACAAGAGGTCAAGTTGAGAAGCCCTCAGCATACCACAGGCCATTCATAGGAAAACTCAGATGGACTGAGATGATATAAAATAGGCATCAACTACTCTACAGCCCAAATGTCCATCAAAATTAGAATGAAAGTATAAATTATGGCATATGCATATAATGGAAAACTACATGGGAATGAAAATAAATAGTCAACTGCTACTTAGAAGAATACTGATGAATCTCATATACATAATATTGAGCAAAAGAAACCAAATATCCAAGAATATGCACAGCACTTTTCAGTTTATATGAGGTTCAAAATGGGCAAAACAAATCAATGATATTTAAAGTCAGGATAGTGGTTAAACTTTGAGAAGAATGACTGATAATGATTAGAAGGGACACAAGAAGATCTGTCTGTACTGGTAACATTGTCAGTCTTTACCTGGGTAATTGTTGTATGGGTGTGTTCATTTTGGGATAACTCACTGAGTTGTATAGCTACTGAGTTATACTTTGTGAAGTTTTCTGTATATATGTGTGCCAGTTTGGATGTATTATGTCCCCCAAAATACCATGTTCTTTAATGAAATCTTGTGGGGGGCAGATGTATTAGTGTTGATTAGGTTGGAATCTTTGGATTGGGTTGTTTCCATGGAGACATGACCCACCCAACTGTGGGTAATACCTTTGATTAGATTATTTCCATGGAAATGTGGCTCCACCCACTCAGTGTGGGTCTCAATTAAATCACTGGAGCCCTATAAAAGCTCAGACAGAAGGAGCTCAGTGCTGCAGCTTAGAGAGACTTTTTGAAGATAGCTGTTGAAAGCTGACACTGACATTTTGGAGAACATCATTTTGAAACATAACCTGGGAGCAAGCAGATGTCAGCCACAGATGCCAGCCACTCCCAGTTAACAGAGGTTTTCTGGATGCCAACAGCCTTTCTCTAGTGAAGGCACCCTGTTGTTGATGCCTTACCGTGGACACTTTATAACCAAATAAACTCCCTTTATAAGAGCCAATCCATTTCTGGTATTTTGCAAAACAGCAGCATTAGCAAACTGGAAAAGTATGCTACACTTCAGTAAAAATTATTCTTGCAAATACATTGGCCCAGTTTGAAAATATAGCCTTGATCTCTTTCTGTACAGTGTCTAGCTTGCCAGAAGTGATAATACTCTTGAATTTCATGAACAGCCTAAAATTTGCTAAATTAAATGTACTTTTATCAATCTATATCCCCACTACTTTATCTCTTCCATTACATTGTCAAATGCATTTTCCTTCTTAAAATTTTCTTTTCCCTTGGCTTATATTATATTATGTCTTACTGATTTGCTTTGTTATCACTTTTTCATCTCCTATGAAATATCTATACATTTTTAAAGACTATTCATTCTTTAAATGATTACATATACATTCTCATTCTTCGCAGAAGTCTTCCTTGATTTCTTCATAATAGACAGTAATCTTTATTCTCTTCTATTGTAGTAAAATTGGTTGTTTGGATGGACTTTGACTAGCAATGAAGAATAATATGTAAATTCCTATAAATAAAGTGGTAGCTATGTATAGTAGCTCCATGCATAATTATAGAGCCATATATTTTTTTGAATATCACTAGCCCATAATGCTACAATGCCTATTTCCCAATCTCGATAATATATTGACAAGAAGAATTGTTCAAGTTCAAAAACCACATAATGGTGATAAAAAGGGTTTGTTTCACTACCTTGTGATGAAGAAGATATCCTTACCCTTTGGAACAATATAAGATAACACTTATGAAATTACTGAATCATGAAATGAAATTTTCAGTCTATAATGAATGATCTTAGTATAACAAGAAGTCTTCTAATACTGCACATTTCATTTGTTTTCAATGCTAATAATTTATAATGTGATGGAAATTTAGAACACCTTAGTCTAGATATTGATAATTATATTTACTGCGACAAACTTATAAACACTTAAATTGGTAATTTATTTTACCTATTTAAACTTTCATAAAATGTGTTTATAAAGAGTTGCATCACTGTAATAGCAGCAAAATAACTAACTTTTCTTATTATTGTCTGATGAGGCTCAAATTTATGTTTTCTTTGCCATCTATTTTCTAACAATTTACATATTTTATCATACTTAATTTAGATAATTTCTTGCCCATTATTGCACAATATCTCATTATTGTATTCCAAGACTGGTTACATATATATCTATTTTTCTGCTAGTGATTCATGGTTTATATTTAGCTTTCAAATGATTTTATTTGTAGTGTCAAATATAGCATGCATTTACTTTTTCATTCATTCTCATGTTTTCTTAGTTATTTTCATTGTTTAAAATCCCCAATGACTTCAGATATATTATTTTACAATATACCAATTAGTTAATTAAGAAGAAATTTATGTCTTTACACTTTGAGGTAGTTTTACCTCCAGAAATAATATATCTTTACTATCAAATCTTCTTTTTTTGATGCTGTTATTATCAATTTTGTTATAAAATTCTTATTATATTTATTTTTCAGTATTGCATGTTGTTAGTACTATTTCTAAAAAGGATGTTGTCCCATTACCTTATAACTTGCTGAGTACAATATTTATCTCATCTACAATTTACATGTCATTTTTTACATAATATTTTCTTTCTACTGCAGAATATTGAAAGATTAATTGTAAGCATCTGGTTTTTCAAGTGTATTTTATTAATAAAAGCAAGATTGTGGCTTTGGTTTCAAAACGGTGTGCATAGGTTTAGGCTAAGTGTCCTGTGATAAACACAAGAGAAATTGTTGAAATACCTTAGGCACCACTTTGGAGATATCAGACCACTGGCAGGGCAGGTGTGTAACTGCTGAGATAAAGTAACAAGTGAGGTGAGCCTTATAATTGCCCCAGTTTCCTGCCTGGTGCAGGAAAGGGGACCTCAAGAACACATCAATTTTGCTTGGTTGAGAAAAAATAAAATTTGGGAAGTAATTATAAATTGTGCAGGACTGAAGAGTGGAGAGGGAGAAGACAAATACCCAATAAAGAGTGCAAAATTCTGCATAGTGGATATGTTGAGTCTATTGCTCCATACTAAGCCATGCATGCATAGGACGAAACTCCAAATGCAGGGACATTTTGGGATAATAGAAATGTAATATATTTTGATGGAGTGGTGGATACAGTAGTAAATGCATTAATCAAAACTCAATGAACCTTATAATCAGAAGGGGTACATTTTGTTAAATGTAAAATATAATCCAATAAAGCTGATTAAATAGAATGTTAGGCATAAAAATTAACATTTTATTTTCCATTTTCCAATATGGAAGCTTTATTTTTCATTTATGTTTCACTCCAATTGTCTCAAATATCCTGAGTAATGTTAAACAAATATTTTGTTGACAGACATTTTTAAACAATTAGCAGTTGTTGATTTCTTTCAGTTTAATTACTCAAATTCTTCATAGTTATAGCCATTTTATTGAGATTTGGAATGAATTGACTTTACAAAACATACCTGACTTTATATTTGCCAACTAACAAAAGAAGTAGTAAAGAACAGAAAGAAGGTTAAAAAATAAGGGATTAATAAAGCAACTCATATATTTAGGTTGTTTTCTCCTTTCAATTCTTTGATCAAGCATTTTCGAGTAAATTCATTCAATGTCATGGTGAAATATCCCCATAGCAATTTCTGAACCTTTTTTTCATAAAACTGAGCATGTGTTAGATTAAGAAAGCAAAGGGCTGAACACCCTGGTTTAAATTCACTTCTGTGGGAATGTCTTATCTTGTTCACTTGGTTTTATAATAAAACCAAGAACAGTTAGCAAGAAAGGCAACAAAAACATAACAGGAAGTTGTTCACCTTCACATTTGCTACTTGCAAATTTACCTTTAAATTTGTACTGTTTATGTATATAAAAATATATGAATATGTCAAAAATATACACATATATATTACATATATAATACATTAATTATCATACAATTAAAATATAAATTTTAAAACATACAAGCCATAATATATAAAGATATCAGCAGGCACATATTGAAGATAAAATACTCATTGTCCGTGCCTCTAATCATCAACTAAAAATTCAAGAGGCTGGAGAAAGTTGCCTTCACATGTTCTATTAGTTGGAGTATAAACAGTTTAAGTGATTTTGTAGGAAATTTATCAAACTCTCTGAATTTAATTATATTTGCTTTCCTTACTAAACTGTATTTCTTCAAGGTGCCTATTACTAATTTCCATGAGCTGGGTCTTTCCAGATGCCATGCATGTGAAGAAGAGGGAAATGCCATTGACCCTCTTTTGACTTAAAGAAAACTTGCAAGTAATGGTACTTTCAGTAAACAAAGATGCCAATTTAATTATTATTATCATGGAAGCAAATTAGTAGGAATTATAGACTTTTAGAGCTTAAAGGTTATTTAATAATTTCTCAAGTCTCAATGGCTTGTATTCCCTTTTAATAAATTATTATTTTCGGAGAACAGTTTTATTCTGAGTATTTGCTCTTCAGAAGCTGTACGAAATGGAAAATTTTTTCTACTTCTTGTCTTGCTAATATTTCTTTCACCATATAATAGTAGGGCCTGCAATTTTAAGACTAAATGCTGGAATAACATTACTTCAAGAAAGAAATCAGGGTTGGGCAAAAAGAAAATTTGAACAAATGGAATATGGGTCATCTACACACTCCTTCTGAGATATTCACATAAGTACAGATATCGATTATAGAAATAGACACAGACATACATATACACAATAGTGAATTGCAACATCTGAATTTAGTTAAAACCCATCTAAATGTCTAATAGATTATTGATTACATAAATTATGGTTTGCCAATAGGCAGTATTAAAACAACTAAGAAGGCTTTTATATATATGCAAAATAAATTTTGCAGAAAAAAAAGCAAATTGCAGAATATATGAACATATGGTTTCTTCAACCTATTAAACCTGGGAGAAAAATGTTCATGTTATTTCTGTTCTGTCCACACAACATTTCAGACATATTCAGAGTCATTTCCTCTACTCCAAGAATTCACTGATTTGCTAAAATCCTGGCTTACAAACATAGTTCAATGATCTTTAATTGACTGATCCCTGTATTAGTCAGAATTCTTCAGTGAAACAGAACCCCCATCTATGAGATAGATGATAGATAGATACATAGATAGATTGATTTATTATAAAGAATTGGCTCATTCTATCTTGAGACTGGCATGTCTGACCTCCACAGGGAAGGTTATAAGCCAGAACTCTGATTAAGTTGTTGTTGAAGTACTTGGTCTAAATTTCTCAGGGGAAGCTGGCTGGTGGTAAATTCCTGCAAGAGTCAGTGCTGAAGCTGATGCAGAAATTTTTCTTCTGACCTCTGACACCCTAAAAGTTCTGGCTTTGAAAGACCTCTGACTGATCGGATGAGGAGACTCTCACATTGTTGAAAACAATCTCCTTTGTTGATTGTAGGTGCAATCAACTGATCATAGATGCAATTCCTATTCATGAAATACCCTTAAAGTAACAAGCAGGCAAGTGTTTGATCAAACAACTGAACCATAACCTAGCCAAGTTGACATATGAAATTAAACATCACAATCTGCTTGATTCCAAATTTCCCAGATGACAGTCAGAAACATGCCATACTATATATGACTTAAGAGATGGAAAGAAAAAGACTGGAAAAGCTACACTGTAAGTTTATATATGACACCTCTTGGTTGACTGAACTTTCATGGCTGGTTCATGTCAAACATAAAATGGCCATTAAGCATCGAGTACTGGAAGCTGGGCAGGTTCACTTGGAGTTGAAGTTAGTGTCTATAAACCAATTAAATAGCTCTAGTGCTCAATGTTTAGCTACATTCTTAACAATCATCATTTTGTCCATTAGAACAAGATTATAAAGAGAGACTAATGAATGAAGTAGTATTTTGGTTACCTTATTCCATTATCATTCATGAGGTAGAAGATAGAAAAGACTGCAAATTAAAGAAAAAACTTTCATCTCAACTATTAAAACATACTGTGGTTTATAAAATAATATGGTATATCCACTGGAGATCTCATATTTTTATTTGTGAAGATAATTTTTCCAACATTTTCCTAAGATGCCTTGCAAAAATTAAGAGAAAAAACAAGGCAACACAATACTTTCTGACATGAGGGATAGTTCCAAGTAGATTAATATTATGAAGATTGTTAACTTAAGAATGGGCAAGAAGAAGATATTCAGTTACTGTCGATTGATTGAGTGGTAATATTCTAGTGTGATAGTTCTCAACTGGTATAACAGAAAATGTAAATTGGCTGGAAAGCTTTTTGGAACAACAGATAGCTTTAGTCATTTTGGAAGTTTTGTTTGAAGTAAGCATTAGTTACTGTTTTAACGTCTTCTAATGCTATGTTGGTGATTGATGAAGTCTCTATTGCTAATAAAATAAGATAAATATAAACCAAATTGAAATTCCACATAGCATCATTTTAGAATTTAAGAGGAATTCTTTGAATTCAATATGCATACAATATAAGGAAAGTAAGAGTTTATAATAGAATGCTTTTCTGTATCCAGAAGGTCAAAAGTCTTTTATGGGTTGAATTATGTCCCCCCAAAAGATATGTTGAAACCCTAACCTCCAGTACTTCAGAATGTTGTCTTAATTGGAAATAGGTACAAATTAATTAAGACAAGTTCATATTGGAGTACAGTAGGCCTTTAATTTAATCTGTGTCTTTAGAAGAAAAGATGAGACATGAGAGCAGACCCAAAGGAAAAACAGCTATGCAAAGAGGAAAGCAGAGGTAGACATTATGCTGCCACAAGCCGAAGGAACACCAAGGATGCTGGTAACTTCCAGAAGCTACGAAAATGTAAGGAAGGATACTCTCCTAGGGCTTTCAGAGAGAACATGGTCATACTGATACCTTGATTTCTGACTTCTATATTCCAGGACCGTAAGACAATACATTTCTGTTCTTTTAAGCCACCCAATTTGTGGTAATTTGTTGCAGCAGCCCTAGGAAACTAATCTAGAGCCAATTTTAAAAAGAATCAATATTTGAAAATTGGGGGGGGAAATGAGTTTTAGGTGGGGAAAAATCCTGAAATGTGGATTAGCATTTAGTCTGTTTTGCAGGTTGTCATTTCATCCCACTTCTGAGCATGAAACATCATTTCAAAGTTTTCTAAACCATCTCACATATGACTGGGTCCTGCCCTCTCCCACTCAGGTCTTGTAATAAGAAGGACATGGTATATGGCAGAAGTTGGGTAGGAAGACAGAATTCTAAGATATTAATGATCTCTCTCTGGTTCAAATTTGAAATATATGGATGTCTAAGAATTCCAGTTTATCCTTAATAACAAAGTGTTGTTGGAGGTGGTGATGTATGTGCTCAAAAATAATATTCTTTTCAGGGTTAAGTATATCTATGTTTGATGGAAAAATCTATTTCCAAAGAGGTGTGTCTTTTCATATATTATGTACTTATTAAATATTTCTTTTCTCTTACATTAGTTATTTTATTGCTGCCTCAAATTACCACAAACTTAGCATCATAAAACTAAACAAATAATTTTACAGTTTCCATGGATCAGAAGTCTAAGGTTTAATTGTGCCTTCTGCTCTGGATCTAGACAGATTGAAATTAAGTTATTAGCTAGGGTCGGGATCTCATCTGAGGTTCAGGATCCTCCCTTTTCTTGTTTGTTTGTTTTATTTTCACACCATACAATCCATCTAGAGTGTACAGTCAGTGGATCTTGGTATGATCACACAGTTATGCATTCACCACTGCAATGAGAACATTCTCATTTCTTCTGAAAAAAAAATTCCATACCCCTTATATCTCCCTGTTATTGACGTTTTAGCTTTGTTACAATTAATGAAAGAATATTACAGTGTTACTGTTAACTATAGACCTTAGTTTGCATTAACTGCATTTTCCTCCACATACCACCCTATTATTAACACCTTGCAATAGTGTCATACATTTGTTCTAGTTCATAAGAACTTTCTTATATTTGTACTATGAACCACCATCTTCATCCACTCTAGGTTTTGCTAAGTTATGCAGTCCCAGTTTTTATCCTGTAGTTTTTCTTCTGGTGACATACATGACCTTAGCCTCCCTCTGTCAACCATACTCACACTCAGCTTTGTTAACTATACTTACAGTATTGTGCTACCATTACACAGTATTTTGCTATCCATTTCCAGACATTTACAATCAACTTTATCAAACATTCTGTACTCCTTAAGCATCAATTACCCAATCTCTACCCTCTTTCTAGTTCCTGAAAACCTATGCTCTAAAATTTAACTCTTAGAGTTTCCTCATTATGAGACCATATAGAATTTACTCATTATGAGACCATACACACAGTATTTTCCCAGGGTTCTCTTCCAACACAGCTGGTTGTTGTCAGAATTCAATTGCTTGCAGTTGTAGGAACTGAGGCCCTTAGCTCCTAGAGGTTGCCATCATTCCCTGCCTTGTGGTCCTATCCAATATGACAGTTTAGTTTACTTCTTCAAGGCAAACTAAACTGCTCTTGGGAAAGCATATGCTGTCTCTGACCTCTAGACCCTCTTTTAAAGGGCTCAACTGATTAGATCAAGTTCTCATACAATAATCTTTTGATTAACTTAAACACAACTGATTAGAGACTATAAATACATCTTCAAAATCCCTTTGCTTTTGTCATATAATATAACCTAACCAAGAAGTGACTACCCCATCATATTCACAGTTCCATCCCACACTCAAAAAGGGAGTAATACAGAGCATGCTTATGGTGTGAGTAGGGGTGCACTGGAATCTTGGGGACCACTTAGAGTCCTGCTTACTACATCTCTCACTCTCCTTTACATGTTTCCCCTTTATTGTCACTCACCTCATGATCTTCTGCATTCTGGATGAGGTGTTAATCCTGTAATACATATAATTGGAACATTTATTTAAGAACTTGGATTATTTGGAATTTCCTAACCTCTAGATAGAATACTTGAAGGACCACATATTTCTTTATGTCTTTAAACCAATATTACTAAGAATTGTGTGAAATCTTTTGGGATTTCCACTGGTTTCTCAGAAAGGGCATGAATGCACTTATGTCAGGTTCATTCAGTTTCTATCTCAGGCTATATAATAGGAACAACTAACATGTTTTGAGGGATTTATAATGCCAGACAGTTCTTTGTATGTAGCATTTTCCCTTTCACAGGTTAGGAAATAAATTCTTATAAAGGTAAATATCTTCCCAAGGTCACAGAGCTAAAAAATGATGATGATTAGTTTCACAACATGGATATTATGAGTTTCATGGGTGTACCAATTCATGTTAATCAAATTTACAGGACACTAATGAAAAAATCGTAATTCTAATAGATTAGTGTTGGTAGGACATTTTTGTCCTACTTTTAAGTTAACTAAGAAACAAACGGTAATAAAAAAGGATTTTTTGGGGGGTCACTATAAGTTAAGATCAGTTTTGGCTTTCTGTATATAGACTCAAAAGTAAAATATTAAACAGGTAGAATTTTACTTCTCTCTCATTATGTAAAATATTATCAAGACACAGTTCAGAATCAATGGTGGCAGGATAACTTGCAACTTTCCCTATGTCAACATTAGGGTAAAACATTTATCCTTAAGGATCTAGCAGGTCCATCTATATTACCAACAGCAGAATGGAGAAAAAGGATAAGAATCCCTATACTTTACATGATCTTACTGCCTTCTCCAGGAATTCACATCTGCTTATGACACATTAGTCAGAACTTAGGTATATGGACATACTGTTTCAGTTTCCTTGGCTGCTCCAAGAAATAGCATGAAATGTGGTGGCTTAAACAAAGGGAATTTGTTAGCTTACAGTTTTGAGGCTGAGAAAATGTCCAGATCAGGGCATCATCAAGGCAATACTTTCTTCCTGAAGTCCAGGTGCTAGTGATCCTTGGCTCCTCTGCCACAGGGCAAAGCACAGGGCAGTGTCTGCTGGTCTCTCCCTTCCTTTCTGGGTTTCAAGGCTTTCAGCTTCTTGCTTCCTTGCTTTCTCTCTCTGCATTCATTACATTTATAAAGAACTCCAGTAAGAGAATTAAGACCTAAATGAGGTGGGTCACACCTTAACTGAAGTAGCCTTATCAAAAGGTCCTTCTTAAAAGGGGTTTATACCTACAGGAATGGATTAGATTTAAGAACATGTTTTTCTGGGGTACATACAGCTTCAAACCACCACACCTACCTGCAAGAAAGTCAGAGAAATGCATTTTCAGCTAATACTTTGACAGGCTACATAAATATGAAAGGAGAAGGGAAACAATGGAATGTTGCTGTAGACAACCCAAAATTTCCGCTACTGTACATAAAATAATTAGGAAACAATTACCTAGTCAAAGCTCCAATTCAAACTGGATTAAATGAAAAGGGAATTTTATAGTTCCATAACTTGAAATTCAAAGGAAAAGTGGTCTACAGACAGTAGAATCCAGGGCGAATAATGCGAATGAGAATTCAGATTCTTTTAGGATTTTTACTCTTTTGTCTTTAATGACTTATTCATCCCTAAACTTGGGTCCCTTGTATATGTGTAAACTACCATCAAGCTTTTCTATTCACATCTGGCAGGAGAGATACAATTTCCACCTGAAACCAAAACATGAAATAATTCAAGTAGAATGTAAGTAATTTTAGCAAATGTGTCCATGCAAGGTTCAAAAAAATCACCATTCAAACTTTATAAACTGATTAGCTCAGATTAAACATATAGGAGAGTATTGGGCATTCAAACTTGTTTGCTTTAGTAAGCATGAATTCAGAACAAGCGGAGCCAGATTATTTTGATTAACACCCCAGTCAGGTAATGACGAGCCCTGATAAATTCTTTTCTGACCCATAATAGTATCTATTTCTTGAAGAAGCAACTGCTACCCTGCCAGACACTCATGTGTTATTTCTGAATATTGCTGGGGAAAAAACTAATGATTTTTTTTTTTTACAATTTCCTCTTATTAAGCTTTTTGCTTAAAACTCTTATTTCCAAAGATTTGATGATGAGATTTGTTTGGTAGAAATTTCTTTTATCGTAACTAATTTTTTAGACACAAGTTTCTTCTGTCTTAATACTTTCTAATGTACTTTTTCTAATTTGTGAAATATACTCCCCCTCCCAATCAATCACCTCTTATATATGATTATATTTATCATTTTGCATGACTTTTATTACTTAAAATATTAGGAATATTTTTAAACAACATCTGATCTTTATTAGATGAAGGGAAGAGGATGTAGGGAATATGGTTCCCATTTTAGATTATTTCTTTCCTGACACTGATGCCTTTGAAATACTTTAATTGTAAAATGTAATATTACAAAGTAGAATGAAGGAGATAATTATTACTTTAATATTATCATTTTTATCATTACAGCCTTATGAGCAGAGCACCAAAATAACAAATTCTCAGATAGAAAATAGAAACTGGCACATAAAATGAATGAATGAATCAAACAATAAAAGCAGCAAGACAAAGCTTTTTAAACTTCTGTGACAGTATGGGTTTGGAAGTATTTATAATACTTCTAAATATCACAAAGAATACTATCCAAATTTTTATAAATAGAAGTGTATATCTTGTTTATTTTCTGAGGCATTTTCTTCTTCATTTATCTACTAGCTACATGTTCAGTTGTTTGTTTTGATTTTTACTTTAAAACAACTTATATGTATATCCCAAAATGTGACATGGCTTATAGGTTGGGCTCTTCCAATAACTAAAAGATTACCAAAAGCCTTTGACTTAACCCATCTAAGAGTGAATTCCCACGTCCCGTTTCCTTCTTGCCAGCTTAATACAAAACTGAGATTAGGAAAAAGAGGGGAAATAATAAATTGCAAGATGATATTGGTAATGCTAGCAATGCTACTATAATTTATTAGAAACCAGATCAAGGTCATTTCCCCCCTTTATTTCCAACACTCACAAAAACTTGGTTTTAGAGTAAGTGTATTCTTATATCAACTGACTTTATTATATGCACTAGAGCTTTTTAAACCCACAAAGATTTACTTTTTCAAAAATGATCTAATTTCAACAGTGAATATCAATTGATGATTTCTTTGTTGCTTTCTTTTTTAAAAACAAAATGTTATGCTATGTGAAGGAAGCTAGACACAAAAGTCCATATGCTGTATAATTCCACTTATATGAAATATCCATAATATACAAATCTGTAGATGCAGAAAGCAGATTAGTGTCTGTGAGCAGTTGATGGGAAGGGGGTTACTGGGGTGATGAAAAAATTCTGAAACTAGACAGTGGTGATAGTTATGCAGTATTGTGAATGTGCTTAATATCACCAAATCTTACCCTTTAAAATGGTTAAAATGGTGAATTTATGTTATGTATGTTGTATCACAGTCACAATCAGTCAACTGGTAGTGGAAGTTTAGGTACTCTTTAGTCAACATGCTGAAATGTTAAGGAGAATGTGAAAAATGCCAGAACTTATTATTATTTTAATTAACAAGATGGAAGAACTTTTAAAAAGATAGGTGGTTTATTTAGCCTATATAGTATTAAAAAGGAAAGATAAATGTGGCCTACTCAGTATTTGAAAGAGTTCATGTAAATCTTCTGAAAATAAAATTTTGAAAAGGGAAAATCTGTCAAAGCTGAAACAACATTTTAAAATGGCAACAATCTACTAAATCTGTGAATTAAGAATTAGGGAATATTTAAAAATTATTTTGCAATCTTGTGATAATTAAAATACACTTCAATCATATGACTTATAGCCCTGGTCATAATCTGCTTCATAAAATTAGACCCCAATGTAACCTATCAGTGGCATAAAATCTACTGTATTAATTGAATAGTAAATTTGTGCGTTTATTATAAATGAGTCTAGTGCTTTGGAAGATATCTCTAAAGCAGGTCTTATTGTACCTACCATTTTTTTTCTTCATGATGCATTGGGATATGAGATATATGAAAGGACATAACAGCAAACCAACTCATTCAAGGAACATAATTATCCAGCTTATCCAAATGTTGCTCTACAATATGAACTAATGTCTTCAAGTTAAAACAATTTAGCCCCAATTTATCAGAATGCTTAATTCTTAGTACCAGTTCCAAACCACAATAAAATTATTTCATGGTGAGTGAGACCAATGAATAGTTCAATACTGAGTATGCTCTTTCCCTACAAACTTAGAAAAGTAGGAATAGCCAAGAAAATGGCTCCATACCTCTAATTCCTGGAGAATTAAATACATAGTGTTGTTGCTGCTTTCTTCCCTTTGTCTTGGGACAATCTCTAATAGACATATATTGGAATTTATGCCTAGTTTTGCTTTGGGGATTTCTTTCTCCTGCCAATTGTGGTTGTTTCTAGCATCCACATTTCTGTCATGTTGGTCTAGGAGTAAAAAATGGATCCAATAATTTCAGGAACATAGAAATTTAGAGTGAGAGGCACAGAATTTAAAATATCCAGGAACACCTGCTACTAAAGTCTCCAGGGATAAATCATTTCAAGCCTTTCCCCAAATATGGCTGTTCAATTCTTTTTTAAAAGTGTTCCAAGAAATATCCCAGGATTCTTAAAAGAAGTTTTCTTTTTCACTTACGGTTGCTTATGTTCTTTTTTTTTTTCACTATACATTCTATGTTTTCTTACAGGAGGGACTTTCTGTGTATTTTGCTGATTTATACACAAGAATAATAAGCAACATAATTATATACCAACACACTAAAATGCACAGCAATCCTGTTGTTTTTTTTTTGTTTTTTTTTTTTTTTGAGCATGGAAGTCAAAAGTGTCTGAAAATCAACTTATTTAAATAAGCTTTAGAAAAATAGGAACTATCAATTATTTCTTGAATAAAATTCCAAGTGTTTATATGTTCACTGATTGTGATGGTTAAGTTCACATGTCATCTTGGTGAGGCTATGGTGTCCAGTTGTTTGGTCAAGCAAGCACTGGCTTGATGGCTACTATGAGGGTATTTCATCCCTTTAAATTATTAGTCAGTTTATTGCAGCTGTGACTGATTACATCCACAATCAATAAAGGATATTGAGTTTCACAATGAGAGAAGTGTCATCCAATTATTTGAATGCCTTAAAGGGAGAACTGATGATTTCAGCAGTCAGAAAGAATTTCTGTATCTACTTCAGCCAATCAGCTTTTCCTGAGGAATTCATCAAAACTGTCAAAAGAGTTTCCAACTTATACCCTGCCCCATGGAATTTGGACTTAACAATCCCCACAGTAACATGAGCCAATTCCAATAATAAATCCCATAATATTTACATACATTAATATCCTGTCAGTTCTGTTTTCCTGGAAAACTCTAATACATTGATATCTATGCAGTAATCAGGAATTTAAATATATGCTTGTGTTTGTGTGTGTACATGCATATTATTGGGACTGTATCTAAAATAACTCAACATGTAAATTTCTGAATACTTACATATTGTCATGGAGTTTTTGAATAAAAACATCAGTAATCCACCCAATTCAAATTTTTCTTGCCAGTAAAGCCATCTTTCTTGTTGACAAGGTCAGAGAAAACTAGAACATAGATCATTTTCTTGATATGGTTAATGGAGAACTTATTCTCAGTTTGGTCAGATGATGCAGAAATTGAATTTGAACTAAAGGAAATATATATTCTTGGATGGCCGATACACATTCCAAAAAGTTTGCAGAACATTTCCCAATTTTAGTCAAAAACTGAGATAGTAAATTGAAAGATCTACAACTATATAAATATATAAACAAGTAATTTTCACATGTTTAAATAAATCCTTAAAGTTTATCTCATGGCATTATTTTTTGGGGGGGGGGACATTTTTTAGAAGACAGATGTTACAAGTTATACCCTCACTCTTGGTGTCATTGTCTCACCTTGGCTTTGACATTGATGTTTATTGGTTCTCTTTCTATGTAGTTTAGCAGAACTGACATAGCAAAGGCTATTACAACTATGACAAACACTAGAAATAGTATTGTTTTAATTTTGTTACAGAGTAAAGTGAGTGTCTAACGAGCACAATAAAGGGGTGCCTGTGTTTCTGTGTGTTTTTCTAATCTAAGGGGTTTTATTGAAAAATTTAAATTGGGTATCATCCTGTGTTTGGCAAAAAAGAATAAAATCAAGACTTTTCTCCCTTTGTTAATAATAAATATTTATTGTAGCATGCTTAGGACTCAGAAATTGACCGTTTTCTGCCATAAAAGGTTTATGAATAAAGAAATTATCTATTAATTAAAAAGATTAACTGGAAGAATATTCTGATGTTTCAAATTATGCCCCATATAAATTAGGGTACATAACACTATAACACCCAAATCTTGGTGGCTTAAAATAATAAACATGATTTCTTACTCACATCACGGTACAATGAGGCCCATAAGGGATCTTTGATGGATGTGGTTATTCAGGGAGCCAGGCTCTTTCACATGAGACTTTGGTGTAATCTGCATCATTGGGTTAGTGAATGGAGATGATGAGAGGGGATGGAGAAGTTATGTGTGCTCTTAACCATTACTTTTAGGAGCACATAGCATTGTTTCTTCTTCAGTGTGCCCTTTTGTCACTAAACGTGTATCACACTCTTGTTTCCAACAGGGCTGCATTAGGTCTTCTGTGGACCTCAGAAACTTCTGCCTTCATGGGCCCCTTTCTCCATTCAAAAATGTTAAAAATTATATATTACAACTGTATTGGTATGGAGGTGAATATGTATGTTAATGTTGTATAGTAAAAAATTTTCTTTGACCTAAAATTATTTTCTTTGGATTTTTATGTTATGATAATTGTTTAAAGTTGAGAGTGATGATGATTTTACAACAAAGTAAAGATAATGTAAGAGACTAACCATTGATCTTAGGATAAAATATAGATTAAGTGAAGTTTGGAACCCACTACTTAATAAATCAAGCCTTCAACTTAAGGCTTGCTCTTGTGAAATTTAGGGTTGTAAATAGGAGACTGATAAGAGGCACTGCCAGGGAACCTCTTGTTGCTCAGCTGTGGCCTGCCTTTCTCTAAGCCCAACTTGGCAAATAACCTCCCTACCATGAGGGATATGACTCCCAGGGGAATAAATCTCCCTAGTGATGTGGGGCATGACTCCCAGGAGTAAGCCTGTCCCTGGCAGTGAAGGATTGAAAATGCCTACTTGACCAAATGAGGGAAATAAAGAAAGGTAACAAACTGAAGTCCCAGTGGCTGAGAGATCCCGAATAAAGTTCAAGAGGCTATCCTGAAGGTTTCTGTAATGCAAGCTCCAACTAGACATCCTAAATGGCCGCAGTATGCCAGGCCCTTTTCAAAAGTAGTTCCCAAATTCCTAGGTCCCTACCTGAGATTCTATAAAAGATTCACTCACTAAGTTTTATCTTTCAGAAACTTAAATCCACCAGACTGTTCCAATACCAGACAAGTTCTAAACCCAGAGGCAACAGATTCTTTAAGATCAACAATCAAATGCAGGCCCCTTCCCCATACTGTCGACACCTCCTTTAATATGAATAAGTTAGAGTACTCACTGCCTGGACATCCCTGAAGATGGAGAAAGAGGTTAAATGAGAGGAAGCAGTATCAACAAACAAGATAAGATTTAACAAAGGTCTATGAATATACTGTTTAGATAATTATATATATATTTGGGTGCTGGGGTGTTGGAATGCCTGGAAGGGGGTAAATGACATGGTGTAACTGTAGCCGATAACATATTTTGGGATTTGCTCTAGAGCAGCTTGTTGAATTGTGCCTTGAAGGTCTTCACCTCTATGTATGTAACTTGTATTGTATGGTAGGGAAGGGACTGAGACTGTGGAACTATAATCCATAACAATGTTTGAAACTACCTATATTACTGCTTGTTGAGCTGTATGTTGAGAGTTGATATCTTTCTGTATATATGTTATATTTTACAATAATGGAAATGGCTGAAGTTGTGGGACTGTGATCCATGACATTCTTTGAAATTTGCTCTCTGACAACTTGTGGAATCGTACTTTGAAAGTTATCACTGTTATGTACATATGTTAAAGTTCACAATAAAAAAAACAAAAGAAAGTATAACATTTTTGTGGCCCCTCAAAGGTTTATGTGCCTTAGGCACCATGCCTACTTGCCTCATGAATAAATTGGCCCTGCTTTCCACACATACAATCCTATTACCCACCCTACAGGTATGGTGTGAGCTCTTATAGGTTGTGCTGTGGGAACAAACACAAGCTCAGGCATAACAGAGACTTTCAGCAAATGACTGCTTTATTACTTACACAGCAAAAAGGGTCAAAAGAGCACGGGAAGAGATCCCATTTTGGCCAGTCTCCTGGGGAAGCTAACTGCTCAGGTCAGGGTTGGTGGATGGTGGCTTTGCGTGCCCCACTGCCCCTTGGAAAGGAAGAGAGAAATCCATGCTGCCAAAGGTATTTATACAACTTAAGGGGAGGGGACCCTGTACTGAAAGTTCCTGCCTTGATAAGCAGCTGGAGCTGCTTGTTCCCAGTTTCTAGGTTCAGGGTATTGTCAGGCCTTTTCATTAGACCTAATGTCTCCCTCAGGATATGGAATGAAAACATCCTGAAATACTGCACACAATAGAAAAAGAGGTGGGTGTAAGTGAGGGCTGTGAGAGGGCCGATAGATGTTTCCCTGACGTCCCCCACAACAGGAGATGACGAAAGCACAAATCACTGCCTCCAGGTGAAGGTCCAGGAGTTTCAGGTGATGTGCAATCCTCTCCACCAGGTACCAATGTGGCTCTTCTCATCTGGAAAATATGAAGTAAAGAGGGTGATTTGCCTTTTTTTGTTATTTTACCCTGGAAATGTGTAGTATAATGAAAAACCTGACTCATCTTTGTCCCCAGTTCTTGGGAAAGCAATCTCTGATTCTTTGGAATTTCCTGTGATAGGAGTGTTTCTCGTTCTTCGTGGTAGGCCTAGGACCACACCTGGGTTACAGGGTGGGGCCAGTCACAACTACTGTCAGGGTGGGGGACTGACCACACTATAAAGGCCAACCTTGGCATTAGGGGTAGAGCTTTGAGCCATGTCATATCAGCCCATGCCGGCATGCCAGGCTACATCATCCCACCTCCCCAGCCTCTGGGAGGTTCAAGCATGTGGGCACTGATTCCATCAGTCATGCCTACATAATAAGACCCCACATAAACATGGGACACTTGGAGTTCCAGAGAGCTTCCACAATTAAGAGATTACATTTCTATTCCAGGAGGGTGATGCTTCCACACTCCATGTGGAGAGGACACAAAAGTTTGTGTTTTAGACCCTCCCAGACCTCACCCTTGTTGCACTTCTTTTGGCTCCTTTTTATTTGTATCCTTTGATTATAATAAAACTATAGTAATGTGAGTCATTCCAGTAAATTATCACACCCAAGGGGTTGCCATTTAGTTCCACACAAGGTTTTACTCTTATTTTAAGATTGAAGCAGGTTAAAATGTTAGGGAATATTGAAATATGGTGTCTGTAACCCTCTCGAAGTAGCACTAGAAGCTCACATATGTGACAAGAAGTCACACATTCCATACTAGAACAGTATCTTCAAAGTCAAGATTCCAGTGCCTCTCCATTATATTTTGTTATGATACCAGTGTTTAAACTCCAAAAGTCTCTTGGCATATTGTTTTATTTACCTGAAAAGAAGAGAGAATAAATGTTGATTCTTAATGAATGATAATTTAATTAATACCACCCATGATAGTTAAAGATGTTTATCTTTCCAATAGAATGAGATTTTAGGATGGAGATTATATAAGACTTTAGTACCACTGGAATATATGGTTCATCAAGAACCATTGATCCACACTGTACCCTCCCATTTATACTTTCTGTGATTGATCTTCCCTTCTCTTAAATTGCCAGTAATTCATGGATCTGTGACAAGAACAAACACAAGTCACACCCTGTATCCTCAGTTTCCACCTCTGCAAAACCAGCACAGGCTTGATTACTCCATGTTCTCTTTCCATAGCAGAATTTCTGATTCTGTGATTTGTAGGATGTTTGTTCAAAAGAGCTTTGGAGGTCATTCCAGTTAAGGGAATGTGTGGTATTTGTATTGAACTGAAGGATCCCTGATTCTTCAAAACCTGATCTTTTTTTTTTTTTTTTCCCCACAAATACTAGGGCAGAAATTAGTTTCTAATAATTATTAGATGCAATTATCACCTTCTCCAGCATAGCAACCTGCTACTCCCAGACAAACTTCAAAGGATAAGGACAAAACATCCATCTTTTCAACTTCATGCTTTATTTGACAGAATCAGCTTTGTGCTGCTTATTTCTGAAGTACTCCATTTTCTTTAAAGTTTAAATTAAATTAACTTACACTTGATTTTTTATTTCCCCTTCTTACAAATTGTGTGGCTAGGGGCTCTTTTATCATTAAACCTGAGAATTCACACAGAACTGATGCTCCTACCTGCAACCCAGCCCTAGAAAGGATTTTACCCATTTGCACCGTATCAGCCCCTACACTTGGGTTACTTGACCATTCACTGGAAAGTTGAATTGAGAGTTTATTTTGTAATATGAATGAGAATGGTAGATCTTTCTTTTAGTACATATTTCTTCACCAACAAAGATGTACTCCTGAATATCAAAGCTTTCTGCTTTTCTTCTTAAATGTTAGTAATGGGAAATATGATTAATCAATTTCAAGATTATCTGTCACAATATTTTATGTAATGTATAATACCATTTGAGAGCTATAAAATTGCTGAATTTAAATTGATGTTTGTTCCCTATTGCAAATTTTTCCTAGGCAATATATGAAAATTGTCTAAAATGGTTAGCCTATGAAACTTATTTTTAAATATTCATTTTCATGTCATAGAAATTTTGTCAAAAAAGAAGACAAAACCATGTTGGATGGTTTTTAAATTTTTTATTTCATGTTCTTGACATTTGAAAGGCCCTTCTCTGTGTAAGAACTCTATCTGATCATCTTATTTTTCATGAAGATATATTTCCAAAAAAATTGCAGATAATAAAACCTTTCATACATTTCCAGTATTATATGCATTTTACTAGTTCTCCTTTTAAATTCCTGTTTTATGTCTTTTTTCATTATGAAATCTGGGAGTAATTTATGGGAATCAATTTATCTATTATTCTTTTTCATTTTCCAATGTTTTTTTTTAAATACTTTACCATTTATTTTCTAACTTTCAATGTTTTTTTTTCCCTTACTATTAAAATGTATTTTTAGTACAGTAAGTCTCCCTTTTCCTTTCTTATAAAAAAGAGCATTGATAATACTCATCTGTGTGACGCTTTGGCCATGTTTTAAAGGTTTTGATTGTGCTGTATTATCTAACTCTTGATGAGCTGGTCATGATATATTAGACCATTTTCCAATTTCCTGTGTATATTGATTGTTTTCTTATTGCACTGAATTCAAGTAGAGGACAACTGCTCTTTTTTTTCTACAGACAAGATTGTGGTGGTGAAGAGCTTGGGTTTTGGAGTTTTATATATCAGGGACCCTTCTATCTCTGTCTTTGACTACATAGAACCTTGTACAAGTTATTATAAAATGGGGAATATATTTTCTCATTTGCTATGTTGATTCAAGAATACAATGTATAAAATTTATGTCTGTGCCTGGCACTGAGGCCATATTGAACAAATGGAAATTATTATTATTTTGAAGACTCTATTGTAAAAGAAAAAACTGAGACAATGTTGAAATTTTGTTAAAGTTAATGAGCCACTAATCTGGCAGTGCCAGAGCAAAAGTGGCAAAGAGCTCAATGGAGGTGTTGCCAGTGTTGAGTTCCTAGTTTCCTGGCCACACAGCAAGAAAGAATCCAAGGGCAAAGCACAGATCAAGCAAGCAGGTAGAAAGTTTATTGAGTACACATGCAAGAGGGGCGTGCAGGTGCTCTCAAAAGAGGAGAGAGGCAAGAGGCATGCAATACTGTGCGGAGGGTTTGCTTTTATAGGTCTTTTGTTCTTTCTGTAATTTTCTATTAACTATCTTACTGCCCTCCCCCTCTTCCTCCTTTGCTGAAGCCTGATGGTAGATAACACTCAGGCAGGTCGGTGGGCACCAGGTGCTGTTACTGTCATTTTCCTCAGAGATATTTTTCTCCTTGTGGCCTGATGGCTTCCTGGTATTTGCTCTTGGCTCATTAGCCAGCCAGTGCCCTAACTCTAACCCTGCTTCAGAGGGAGTGGAAAAGGGAAGCTTATATAGGGCAAATGAGGAAGCAAGTCAGGACAATTTACTGATGGGAAATCTAAGCTGCATTGCCTTATTTGGGCTGTTTCCCATAGAAAGCCCCTTCTTATGGTGTTTAATTCTCATTGGCTGGTGTTAAGGCTCCAACTCTTAATACTGCAGTCATTTATAGGAAAAACAGCCTCTTCCAAGTCTTGATCTTGTTACTTAAGTTTGTCGGTCAGGAATTGGACAAAGCTATTCACCCCAGTCTAATGACTTCCTCTATTTTATATTAATACAACTAAGGCTATAAAGATGGCATAAACTGAGGAAAATAGTTTTTAAAAACAGTAGTCTCAGGAGAGGCAGGGCAAGATGGCAGCATAGAGAGGTGTGAAATTTCGTTATTCCTCTAGAGCAACTAGTAAATAGTCTGAGACAACTGCTGGGGGATAACTGTGACTGTGCACACAGTGTACACCAGCCTGTAATAGGTGGAGTGGCTGAGATTGCAGCATAAAAGCTATAAGTAAAAACTTACAGAACTGTGCATGGAGCCCCCTCCCCCCCCCATGGCAGGCTAAGCTGCAAAATTCCACTGTGGGTGAAAGAAGCAGTCCGTGCTGGGAGCAAGTGAATATGGCTCAACCTAGCACCAACTGGGGTTTTAATTAACAAATGTGTACTGCTGAATACAAGCTACAAACACAGACAAACCCTTAACAATGAGCAAAGTAATCTGAGGTTGCTCCCAGTGGAGAGGAGGTGAGGCTGACAGAAAAAAAAATACAGAGGCTTTTGGAGACAGCTAAAATTAGAATAAAGGAAAATGGCTGTGTCCCAAGAAAAGGAGCACAGAAGACCAGGTACTGTGTCTGACCAACAGGCAAAACTGGGGGGCTGGGGACTGGCTCTGAAAAGGGGCTTTCTTTCCCCTTTTTTCCTCTCTCAATCTGAGTGGCTCAGTGGAGAAAGCCTCAGGCATTTTCAATTATTGGTGTACTGACCCAGGCAGGGGTGGGGTTAACAGAGTCAGAGAGATAAAGGAGTAATTCAAGCGCAGAAGATAACTTCCTATGGGGGTGTATCTTCCTAAGAGGAGGGAGGTGAGGCCCAGCTCAAGTGCCTGCCCTCCCTTCAGAACTCAGACCACAGGGCCTGGGGTAAACAAACAATCAAACCAGGAGCAACTTAAGCTAAGAATTAAAGGGACCACACCTCTTTACACCAGTGGGGAGCAACAGGCTGACAGGCACCACCTGCTGGGCAGGTTAGGAAAAGCACAGCAGCTAGAGGCTTCATAGGAAAGTCTGTCAATCTTCTAAGATACACCCCCAGGGAAACCTGATTCTGAGTATAGCCCTCTACTGAGACCTGAACCCATTCTGGTCTAGGAAAATCTGATTGGGTTAATCAAGGAAAACAGATGCCTAGACTACTAGCAGAAAACTACAAATCACACTAGGGAAAACAAAGATATGGCCCAGTCAAAGGAACAAACTTACACTTCAACTGAGATACAGGAATTGAAAGAGCTAATTAAAGATCTTCAAATAAATATGCTAAATCAATTCAATGAGTTGAGGAAAGATATGGCAAAAGAGATGAACTATATAAAGAAAATATTGGGCAAATATAAGGAAGATCTTGAAAGTTTGAAAAGACAACTGGCAGAACCTATGGACATGAAAGGCACAAAACAAGAGATGAAAAACAAAATGGAGACATATAAAAACAGATATCAATTCCAGAAAACATTCAGGAATTAGAGAACAAGACACTTGAAACCCTGCACACAAATGAACAAATAGGGAAAAGAATGGAAAACTATGAGCAATGTCTCAGGGAATTGAATGACAACATGAAGCACATGAATGTATGTGTCATGGGTGTCCCAAAAGGAGAAGAGAAGGAAAAATGGGCAGAAGCCATAATGGAGGAAATAATCAATGAAAATTTCCCATCTCTTATGAAAGACATAAAATTACAGATCCAAGAAGTGCAATGTACCCCAAACAGAACAGATCTGAATAGACCTATGCCGAATATCAAAAACAAAGAGAGAATCCTGAAAGCAGTGAAAGAAAAGCAGTTCATCACATAAGAGGGAAGCTTGATAAGACTATGTGTGGATATCTCAGTAGAAACCATGGAGGCAAGAAGGCAGTGGTGTGATATATTTAAGATACTGAAAGAGAAAAACCACCAACCAAGAATCTTATATCTGGCAAAACTGTCCTTTAAATATGAGGGAGAGTTTAAAATATTCTCTTATACACAATGAGAGAGTTTGTGAGCAAGATACCTACTCTACAGGAAATACTAAAGGGAGCACTGCAGACAGATTGGAAAAGACAGGAATGAGAGGTTTGAAGCACAATTTTGGGGGTGATGATAGCACAATAATGTAAGTACTTTGAACAAAGATGACTGTCAGTATCATTGAAAGAGGAAGGTTAGGGGCATGTGGGACACCAGAAGGAAAGAGAGAAGATAAAGAGTGGGACTATATAACTTAAGGAAACCAGAGTGCTCAACAATTGTGATAAAATGTACAAGTATGTTTTTACCTGAGGGAGAACAAATGAATGTCAACCTTGCAAAGTGTTAAAAATGGGGTGGAATTGGGGGAAAAATACAATCAATGCAAACTAGAGTCCATAGTTAGCAGAAACATTGTATTATGCTTCCTCTAATGTAACAAAGCTGATACACCAAAGCTAAATGCCTATAAGAGGGGGATATAAGGGAGGGGTATGGGACTCTTGGCATTGGTGATGTTGTCTGACTTTTTATTGGACTTTATTTATTTTATCTTTTCTTCTGTTGCTTTTTAGCTGTCATTTTTTTTTCTTTTTTTTTTCTTTTGTCTTTCTTTTTTTGACTCCTCTCTTTCTTTGTGGAAGAAACAGAAATGTCCTAGTATAGATATATAGGGGTGGTGATGGTGAATGCATAACTACCTGATTACACAGGGAACCATTGATTGTTTACTTAGGATGGAATGTATGGTGCATGAACAAAACCACCTGTAGAAAAAAAATGGGTTGATGGATGAACCTTGAGGACATTATGTTGAGTGAAATAAGTCAGACACAAAAGGACAAATATTGTATGATCTCACTGATATGAACTAATTATAATATGTAAACCCATAGACATGAAATATAGGTTACCAGGATATAGAATGAGGCTAAAGAATGGGGAGCAGTTACTTATTATGAGCAAAATGTTTAACTAGGTTGAACTTAAGAGTTTGGAAATGGACAGAAATAACAGTAGCACCCTATTGTGAGAATAACTACCAGTGCAGAATGGTGTGTGAATGTGGAATGGGGAAGTTTAGAGTCATGTATGTCACCAGAAGGAGAGTTGTAGGTTAAAACATGGGAATGTATAACACAGTGACTCTTATGGTGGACAATGTCTGATTAACTGTACAAATATTAGAAATTTCTTTCATGAACTAGAACAAATGTATGACACTATAACTAGAAGTTAATAACAGAGGGGTATATAGGGAAAAAATGTACCTATTCCAAACTATGTACTACAGTTTAGTAATATTTTAATATTCCCTCATCAATAGTAGCAAATGTACTGTATCAATACTATGAGTCAATAATGGAGTGGGAGGTTTAGGGGTATGGGAGGATTTGCGTGTTTTTTTATTTTTATTTCTTTTCTGGAGTAATGAAAATGTTCTAAAACTGAAAAAAAAATAATTGTGGTGATGAATGCACAACTATATAATGGTACCATGACAATTGATTGTACACTTTGGATGACTGTATAGTATGTTAATAATCTCAATAAAATTGAATTTAAAAAAAAAAACAGTAGTCTCTGTTATTTAAATTAATCTAATTCTCAACTTCTTAAAATCATCTCATCAAGTAAATATTAAATTGCTTTCTCTGATTGATATGGCGTGATATTGGCACTGACACTAGATATTTTATCTAATAATATGTATATTTTTTACATTGGAAATTATTTTGCTTTTCATTTTAATTTTGAGGGTATTCTATTTTGAGTATTTTAGCAAATATTGTTATTTTGCAGTACATATTTCACTTTTCATAATCATATGACTCCTTTCTTTTAGCTACTTCAGCTGTAGTCACTTTATAACACAGAGTAAAATTATTTTATCTTATTTTCCTGCACTTAAATTTTGTTGATGGATTTTAACTATGCTTTTCACTTTTACCTAATATTTCCTTTTATTAAAATTTAGCTTGCTATTTTTTCCATACCTTACCTTTTCTTTTCTTTTGAAGCATTATTTTTTAATTAATTCATTAATTTAACACATATTTATTGAATACCACAATATGCCAGACACTTCTAGGCATTGGGAGTAGAGCAGTGAACAATACACATATAAAAATCCCTGCCTCAGTTGTGCTCATCCTAGCAGTATGAGCATGATATCAACAAAATAAATAAAATGTGATGAGTATGAAAAAAAAAAGAAAGGGAAAGGAAACTAAAGCTGGAGAGAAGAATGGGGAAAATGGCACATGTGCATTTCTTTTTTTATAGCTTTATTGAGATGTAATTCAAAGACCATAAAATTCACAAATGAAAGTGTAAAATTCAATACTCTTCAATATATTCAGAGTTGTGCAAACATCATAGTGTTCTAATTTTAGAACATTTCTGTCACCCTTCCCAAAAGTCATCGTACCCATTCATTAGCAGTCACTCCCTGTATCTGGGTTCTCTAGAGACACAGAAACAATAGTATATAGATATACATATTTGTACATGTATATGTATTTAAGGTTTATTTTAAGGAACTGGCTCACATAATTGATCAATTGTTTGTGGGGATTAGCAAATCCAAAACCCAAAGGTCAGGTCTGCAAGCTGAAAAAAAAGACAAGAATTGAAGCAGGGTCTTCAGGCAGAATTTCTTCTCCAGGAACCCTCAGTTTTTGCTCTCCAGTCCTTCAACTAGTTGGATGAGAGCCACCCACATTATGACGTGTAATTTCCTTTACTTGTAATCAAAGGATTGTAGATTTTAATCACATCTGCAAAATACCTTCTCAGAAACATCTGGACTTGACCAAAGAACTGGGCATCATAGCCTAGCCAAGTTGACACATAAAATTAACCATCACACTCCCAATTCCTCCCTACTCACAGTCCTCAGCAACCACTGATTTACTTTCTGCATCTATAGATTTGCCTATTCTGGATATGTAATATGAATAAAAACCTACAACATGTGGTGATTTGTGACTTATTTCTTTCATTAGTGTGATGTTTTCAACATTCATCCATTTTTAGCATGTGTAAGTACTACATTTCTTTTCATGGCTGAATAGTATTCCACTATACAGATATACTGTATTTTCTTTATCCATTCGTCATCTGAGGGACATTTGAGTTGTTTCCTGAATGTTGCTGTGAACATTCAGGTACAAGTTTTGTGAACATATGCTCTCACTCTTAGGTAGATTCCTAGTAGTGGAAATACTAGGTAATTCACTAACTCTATGTATAAAATTTTGAGGAACTGCTACACTGTTTTCAGATGCAACTGCATCATTTTACAATCCCACCAATAATGCATGTGGGTTCCAATTTTTCTACTCTTCATCAACATTTCTTAATGTCTGTCTTGTTTATTTTAGCCATTCTAGTGGATGTGAAATGGTATCTCATTGTGGTTTTGACTAATAATTTTGCATATCTTTAATATAATTACATGTCATCTGTATACCATCTTTGGAGAAATATCAATTCAAATCTTCTGCTTCTTTTTTAATTGGTTTGTCTTTTTATTGCTGAGTTGTGCAATTTTAAATAGGTAGTCAGTAAAGGCTTCATAAAGGGGATGACATTTGAATTTCTGTAGGAAAAGTTTTACAGGCAAGTGCAAAAGAAACTCAAAGGCTTTGAGGCATTGGGAAAACTGATGTGCTTCAAGAACAATGGGAGACCCAGAGGGGAGTGGTTGGGCTGGCAAAGAACAGCCTGTTCTGTTTCTACCAACAGAACAGAGTAAGAAAGGTTAAATGGAAGATGAGGAGGCCAAGAGGTAAAGGGGCACGATGTAGAGATTTTGGTTTCTACTCAAACAAAATGTAGAGCCATTGGAAGTTTCTGAACATGAGGTAACATGATTTCACTTCTTTAAAAAAAGAGTATCACTCTGGTTGCTAAGTTAGGAGTAGACTGAGGGGTAGAAGGACAGAAGCTAGCTGAAAAGTGGCTATTGCAATAATTCATGTGGGAGAAATGATGGAGTATGCAACCTATCTACTCTTACGGTGCCCTAAAATTTTACTTAGTTTGAGAATGACCATCAGTGTCAGGCCTAAACCACACTGCAGGATTTCCCTGTGTAATTGCTGTGAGCATTATATGTGTTGTTATTCTTGTCATCAACCAACATTAATAAAAGTTTTGCTGTTTCATTTAATAATTGGATGTTGTCAAGGGTATTGATCATTACATTGCCTAGTGTCTTTTCTGGCAAGTAATCCTAGTTCTTATTCTGAGGAATAGTTGAACTCTTTTAAAACATTTTTTTAATTCTATGACTACTGAAGCTCATGTAAGTGATGACTAAAACTGTCTTAACTTCCTGTTAGCATGACAAAACTTTAGACAGGCTTGTCCCTGACTCTAGGCCCCTGACCTCCCTCTCATTCTGGTTCTTATACTATCCAGGCAACTGACAGGCAGATCCTTATCTTTTTCTTCCTCCCTTCTGAACTTAACAGACGCCAAGTAGTCTAATTATTAAAAAAAAAAAAATTCAGTACCAAGTGGTCCTAATTGCAATCTCAGTAAATTACTCACCCATCCCAGTGATCAATCCCCATTATTATCTCCACTGCTTTTCCTCCATTCCACTCCCATCCAGTAAACAACTTACCATCCTCTAACAGCATTGACTTTTACCTTTTACCCATGCTATAACAGTCCCTAAATAGTCATCCTTACCCATTTAACATTGCCCAGTACAGTTATTTTCTTTTACAGTGATTATGTTTCCTTATTTCTGTTAGTATTGTAAAGTTCAGAATCCAAATTTTGGCCCAGCATATATTTTATGTACGAATTTCACCCTTTGCTTCATATTATTTTTCTTCTCCTTCATTTCCCCTTACTTGTCTTTAATCATTCTTATTTTCGATACTGTGTGTGTGCGTGTGTGTGTGTGCGTGTGTGTGTGTTCTGGTTTGCTAATGTTGCCAGAATGCAAAACACCAGAAACAGATCAGCTTTTATAAGGTTTATTTGGTTACAGAGTTACAGTCTTAAGGCCATAAAGTGTGCAAGGTAAGTCATTAACAATCAGGTACCATCACTGGAGGATGGTCAATGGTGTCTGGAAAACCTCTGTTAGCTGGGAAGGCATGTGGCTGGCGTCTGCTCCAAAGTTCTGGTTTCAAAATGGCTTTCTCCCAGGACGTTCCTCTCTAGGCTGCAGTTCCTCAAAAATGTCACTCTTAGTTGCTCTTGGGGTATTTGTCCTCTCTGAGCTTCTCTGGAGCAAGTCTGCTTTCAATGGCCATCTTCAAACTGTCTCTTATCTGCAGCTACTCTCCCAGCTTCTGTGCATTCTTCAAAGTGTCCCTCTTGGCTGTAGCTCCTCTTCAAAATGTCACTCACAGCTGCACTGAGTTCCTTCTGTTAAGTCAGCTCATTTATATGGCCCCAGTGATTTAATTTAGACCCACCCTGAATGGGTGGGGTAACACCTCCATGGAAATTATCCAATTAGAGTCAACACCCACAGCTGGGTGGGGCGCATTTCCATGCAAACATTCTAATCCAAACATTCCAACTTAATCCCCACTAATATGTCTGCCCCACGGGATTGCATCAAAGAATATGGCTTTTTCTGAGTGACATAATACATTCAAACCAGCACAGTGTGTAAATGCAACATTTTAAAAATTAGAAACACTGCCTTAATCTAACATAATGGATCCAACCTTGTTGAGCTTTATCTGAACCCTGTGTTCCCAAAAAGCAGCAATAGTTAAGAAATCCCGGTACCCTTCTGTGTTTTGAGAAACGGTTAACCACAAAGGACCATCCTATCCTTGCATATTCAAAGTTAAGACCCTCCTTACTGTCTCCATCCTTCTTTATGACTCTCATTAGATATACTGATGACTCTTGTTTACCTTCCTCTATAAAATGCCAAGCTTCCTTCCTTTTCTTCAAGACATTACTCATTAATGAACCTTCTCTCTATTGCATAAACTGAATAAAATCCTCTCCTGTATTGCGTTCGACTATTTGGTGCTGTGACTTCCATAGTAGCAGTTCTTGCCTTTGGGTCCAAGTTTACTCCACTAAGGTAAGAGCCTTTGGAGCCTTTGTGCTAAATAGAGACTGGTGATCTGGGAACCCAGCAGTGAGTATAACTTATGGTTCTGTGCTCCAGACTTTTGCCCATTCATAGCATGATATGCTTTTCACTGTGATTCTTTTTAAGTACCCACAAATTTTTGGTGCTGACTTCTTTTGTTTTATGGTCCTAACATTTGATGATCTCGGTAAACAGATGAATGGGTTATAGAGATCTCATCTCTGCAGAGTGAAAGAACATGGAGAATCTGGTCTGTTAATCATTTATGTTTATCTATTTTGTCTATTTTGAGCCCAAATTATTAATAATTTCATTCCCACCATGAAGTGGAAATCTGGACTGGTGAGTTTTGTATTTCTGAATTTACATTTGATTCATGGCTGAAATTTGGAATTGAAGCTTTCTCTCCCTTTGTTTTGTTTGCATGTCTATAACTCAAAAAGGCCTTTACTTCTCATAGTGTAAGAATGTACTATTTTCCTACCTCCAAATAGTATAGCCAAATTAGATTATAAAATGTCTCACAAGAGAACTATTGTGATTGGCTCAGAGATAAATAAGCACTTACGGAGGTTAAAAATTCCTAAAATTCCCCGAAATTAAGGACATTGAAATGCAAAAAACTTCAATGTGAAAAAAATTATTATAAAAACAAACTCAGAAACATTTTAACAATTTAACTTTATGTGATTTAGGTAAATCTTTGGCAAACAGAACTAGCTTAATAATTTTGGTTTGATAAAAAGTTATGCCTTCCCCTATATATAGTGCTAAGTATAATGTACACAAGTATTTTTATTCTACATCTGTGTGTTCTTTCTAAACTCACACTGATTGAATAAGCTAGCAATTTTTTACTAAATGTTTAATATTATGAAATATATAAATTTTTCCAAATGTAAATTTAACCAAATCACATCATTATTCTAACAAACTTTATTTCAACTGTAAATATGCTTTGGAGGATGCCAACCTGAAGATGATTTTTTTTCATTTTTATTGAGATTGTTCAGATACCATACAATAATCCAAAGATCCAAATTGTACAGTCACTTGCCCCTGGGTACCCTCATACAGCTGTGCATCCATCACTTAATTTTTGTTCAATTTTTAGAAACTTTTCATTACTCCAGACAAGAAATAAAGTGAAAGATGAAAATAGAAAAAAAGAAAAGGAAACTCAAATCCTCCCCTATCCCTAACCAAACCCCCTCAATTGTTGACTCGTAGTATTGGTATAGTACATTTGTTACTGTTTATGAAAAAATGTTGAAATACTGCTAATTGTAGTATATAGTTTGCAATAGGTATATATTTCTTCCCTATATGCCCCTTTATTATTAACTTCTAATTGTATTGTCATACATTTATTCTGGTTCATGGAAGCGATTTCTAGTATTTGTACAGTTAATTATGGACATTGCCCACCATAGGATACAGTTTTATACATTCCCATCTTTTGACCTCCAACTTTCCTTCTGGTGACATATATGACTCTGAGCTTCCCCTTTGCACCTCATTCACACACCATTTGACACTTTTAGTTATTCTCACATCTTGCTACCAACACCCCTGTTCATTTCCAAACATTTAAGTTCATCCTAATTGAACATTCTGCTCATACTAAGCAACCACTCCCCATTCTTAAGCCTCGTCCTATATCTTGGTACCTTATATTTCATGTCTATGAGTTTACATATTATAATTAGTTCCTATCAGTGAGACCCTGCAATAATTGTCCTTATGTGTCTGGCTTATTTCACTCAGTATATTGCCCTCGAGGTTTTGTCATCAACCCATTTTTTTTTTAATATTGTTTTCTTCATTCACCATACATTCCATCCCAAGTAAATAATCGATGGTTCTCTGTATGGTCATACATTTATGTGTTCACCACCTTCACTACTATCTATAAAAGGGCATCTACATTTCTTCCACAAGGCAGGAGGGAGAGTCAAAGAAGGTAGAGAGGCAAAAGAAAGAGGAAAAAAAAAATGACAGCTAGGAAGCAGCAAAAGGAAAAATAACCTTAAATCAAAGTAGAATAAAGAATCAGACAATACCACCAATGTCAAGTGTCTAACATGCCTCCCCTATCCCCCACTCTTATCTGCATTTACCTTGGTATATCACCTTTGTTACATTAAGGGAAGCATAATACAATGATTCTATTAGTTACAGTCTCTACTTTATGCTGATTGCATCCCTCCCCCAATGCCTCCCCATTTTTAACACCTTGCAAGGTTAACATTTGCTTGTTCTCCCTCGTAAAAGAACATATTTGTACATTTTGTCACAATTGTTGAATACTCTAGATTTCACCAAGTTACGCAGTCCCAGTCTTTATCTTTCCTCCTTTCTTGTGGTGTCTCACATGCTCCCAACCTTCCTCTCTGAACCGTATTCATAGTTATCTTTGTTCAGTGTACTTACATTGTTGTGCTACCATCTCCCAAAATTGTGTTCCAAACCACGCACTCCTGTCTTCTATCACCCTGTAGTGCTCCCTTTAGTATTTCCTGTAGGGCAGGTGTCTTGTTCAAAAAGTCTCTCATTGTCTGTTTGTCAGAAAACATTTTGAGCTCTCCCTCATATGTGAAGGACAGTTTTGCTGGATATAGGATTCTTGGTTGGCGGTTTTTCTCTTTCCGTATCTTAAATATATCACACCACTTCCTTCTTGCCTCCATGGTTTCTGCTGAGAGATCTGCACATAGTCTTATTAAGCTTCTTTGTATGTAATGGATTGCTTTTCTCTTGCTGCTTTCAGGATTCTCTCTTTGTCTTTGACATTTGATAATCTGATTATTAAGCATCTTGGCATAGGCCTATTCAGATCTCTTCTGTTTGGAGTACACTGCGCTTATTGGATTTGTAATTTTATGTCTTTCATAAGAGATGGGAAATTGTCATTAATTATTTCCTCTATTATTGCTTCTGCCCCTTTTCCCTTCTCTTCTCCTTCTGGGACACAAATGATACATACATTATTGTATTTTGTTTCATCCTTGACTTCCCGGAGATGTTGCTCATATTTTTTCATTCTTTTCTCCATCTGCTCCTTTGCATGTAGGCTTTCAGGTGTTTTGTTCTCTAGTTCCTGAGTGTTTTCTTCTTGCTCTTGAGATCTGCTGTTGTATGTTTCCATTGTGTCTTTCATCTCCTGCATTGTGCCTTTCATTTCCATAGATTCCACTAGTTGTTTTTTTGAACTTTCAATTTCTGTCTTATATATGCCCAGTGTTTCCTTTACAGCCTCTATCTCTTTTGCAATATCTTCTCTAAACTTTTTGAATTGATTTAGCATTAGTTGTTTAAATTCCTGTATCTCAGTTGAAGTGTACGTTTGTTCCTTTGACTGGGCCATAACTTTGTTTTTCTTAGTGTAGGTTGTAATTTTCTGTTGTCTAGGCATGGTTTCCTTGGTTATCCAAATCAGGTTTTCCCAGACCGGAACAGGCTCAGGTCCCAGAGGGTAGAAATATTCAGTATCTGGTTTCCCTGCTGGTGTGTCTTAGAAAATTGCTCCACCCTTTGATGCCTCAGGTCACTGTGCTTTTCTGCCCAGCAGGTGATGCCTGTTAGCCTATAATCCTTGACTGGTGTGAGGAGGTATGGCCATGTTCCCCCAGGCTCTGGGGTCTGGTTCAGAATGGAAAGGACCCCACCCCTTTCCTCCTAGAGAAGACAGACCCCCCAGGTGGGGGTCATTAGCATTTCAATGGTCTCTCTCTGTGCTTGTGCTGTCTCCATCCTTCCCCGAGTCACAGCCCTGGAAACTGAAAATGACTGGGGCTTTCTCCACTGAGCCGAAAAAGAAACAGATAGTCCCCTTCAGACCCAGTCCAAGGCAACCCTCCGGCTCTCCAAGGTCAGTCATCACCCAAAGCCTCTGTCTGTTTTTTGGGGATTCGTACCTGTAGTGAGCAGTTCACACTCACTACTTAAAACCCCAGTTGGAGCTCAGCTGAGCTATGTTCACTTGCTGGGAGAGAGCTTCTCTCTGGCACCACGAGGCTTTGCAACTCAGGCTATGGGGGAGGAGGTCTCGCGACTTGGATCTGCAGGTTTTACTTACAGATTTTATGCTGTGTTCTCGGGCATTCCTCCCAATTCAGGTTGGTGTATGATGAGTGGATGGTCTCATTTGTCCCCCCGCAGTTATTCTGGATTATTTACTAGCTGTTTCTCATTTTTTGTAGTTGTTCCAGGGGGACTACTTAGCTTCCACTCCTCTCTATGCCGCCATCTTGCCCAGCCCCTGAAGATGATTTTTAAGATACTTAGGTGGCTTAAAATCTTGGCCTGAGTTAATTAATTGATATTCATTAGATACCTGGATCATGTCTAAGTAAGAATGCTGAAACATTAATTACTAAGCATAATTTTAAGTTTATAACTTTTCTCTTATTTTTATATGCTAATTAGATGGTGTATATATTTGGATCTGTTAACGAATGTCACCATTTTTGCTAATTTGAGAAGTTATAGTATAAGTGAAATATAAGTATATAGAAAGTTGTAGAAAGTTCAGGGAAGGGAATTTTATTTGCCTTCATAAAAGAGAAGACTTTATGGGTATGTTTATAAGATTTTCAAAAGATCCTTTGTATCTGATATTATACTGACACAGAACTAGAATTTAGTTCTATTAAAATGACAAATATTTCTGGATAATTGATCTGCTGCTAATAAGAAGTTCTAAATGGTTGTTTTTTGTTTTTTTTTACGTTTTGTGAAATCTTGGTAGATAGCAAAGATTTTGTGTCTTACCAGAATATTTTTTTATACTTTATGCTGACTTTATTATGCCCTTGATTATTTTAGAAAAATAAATTTCCTACTTAGAAAAGAGCAAAGATTTTTCATAATGTTATGTCTTATAATTACTTTTTAAATCTTTTGTTGTCATTTAAATAGTCAAGCACTGTTTCACGCTAATATATGATCCCATGTTATTCAAGTATTCAACTCTCACAACTTTTGATGTTTTGCCTTCCCGAAATTAAATCTCAAATGCTACCTTTTGCACCTAAAACTATCTTTAAAATTTTCCAGAGCACCCCTGGAAAAATCACAAAGGATTTGTTCTTTCACCATGTAAAAGGAGAAGCGCTAGAAATAATTAGGTTTATTTGATAAGTTACAGTTGATGTGTTGCATAGCAAGTGTTGTCAATCCCAAAGAGATCAGTGTTCCCTAGGGTAAACTCGTACAGGTAAACATTATTTAATATAAATATTCAGAAATTGTATGCTGCATGGTAAGTTTCTAGAGATTTGTCAATGCTTTCGCAGCCCATGTTATATTTCTATTTGTCAAAGTACCAGTGCTGCTTTGTCTGAGGTTTAACACAGTATAATCTTAGTCATAATTTCAGTCATTTTTTAAAATGTCAACATCATTGGAATTTTACTTCTGTAATTTGAACCTAGAATCTTCTAGGCCAGTAGTTTCATATCACTTACCTATGGATTTTATTAATATACAGATGTTTAGTCCTACTACAGGCTTACTGAAACTCTTTACTTGATACCATTGATTATTCTTAGTATAGTCTATCTATATCTTTGATATGTCGATGGTGTATCATATCAGACTTATTCTGTTATATCTGAAGATTTTTATTCTGTAAAGACTGTTTTCCATTTTTATAAATTAGATGTAATAGTCTCTCTTCTCTGAAAAAAGGGTTAAACACTATGTTTATAGATATTTTGTATAAAATATTTTTGCATTGGCTTTTATCTTGTTCTGCATGTCACAGAAACAGCAATTTCCCTGTCAGTTGCATTATTCTTGTAACAAACTCTCATCAGAACTTTCACTTTTGAAAATTATAAGTAATAAGTTAACCACAACCATTAGAAGTCTTTCGTCATGTTTTTTTTCGCTTGTTTGTTTTACTCTGATGCTTCCCTAAAAGCTCCTGAAATCCTTGGCAGGCCAGTCCTCAACAAAGGATTGCCTTAGAGCCGCTTGGAAGAGGATTTTGCAAGGCATTTTGGAGTCCAGGCTTATGATGGTATTATTTAAACAACCTTGAGCCCTCACCAGTGGACTGAATCAGAATTTCTAGATTTCTAGTAGAGAAGAAAAATGGATTTGTGAAGATGTTAACTCAAGATGGAGTGGAACAAGAATTAATTTAATAGGACTGAGCAAACAGATGAAGGATGAGTGTGGGTTTTGTTTGGAATATTGCTGATGTTTTAATATTCTATTTACTGGATATATGAGTCATAATTTCTCTTTAACAATTTAGTAGTCTATGCTTTTGTAAACTGAAAATAAAACATTGATTAATGATATTTCTCCCTGCCTGACCTCTGGAGAATTTGGAAGCTTTTATTGAATATTCTTATTGTGATGGAAATATAGTTATTTGCTTAGGTCCAGTAACTATCTATGCTCCTTGTTACAAGGGCATAATTGAAAACATTGCTTATGCAATGGAATCCCTTGGAGTGTCATATTTGAGAATGATGCTTATTTAATCTGATATGATCAGACACATTTAAGGCACTAAGGTTGACTTAATGAAGCTGAAGCTTATAAAACCCTCTTGGTTTTATAACCCATTCACACTCTCAAATCTTTGATTGATTGACTTTTTCATTATTAATTCATTCTTTCATTAATTTATTTACTAAACTCTTTACTGAAGGACTAAGTTTGAAGCATTGTGTAAATATGAGACTTTAAAGACAAGTAAAATATTATAAGCCCTATAGAAATTTGTTTGGAGAAGTTTTATTGAGATATATTCAGACACTATATAGTCCATTCAAAGTATACAATCAATGGCTAACAGTATAATCAGAGTTGTGTATACATTACCACAATCAATTTTAGAACATTTTTATTACTCCAAAAATGAAAAAAACTCATATTATTTATCTTCCCCTATTATTTTTTCCTAAGGAAATTTGAAGTTTAAAATGGGAGTTAAGATAGGGGAAAAAATTAATAGTGTAATACAGTATGTTTGAGGGAATCAGTACTTTTCAAAACATCATAGAATCAAGAGTCTGTTCCCAGTAGGAAGAATACATTTTTCAGTCTGTTCAAACAACTTTCATGAGATGTGTTTGAAAAAAAAATATCCTGCTAAATATCTTTTAGGTCATGCTGATGAAAACTTTTCTATTTTCTTCAAAAAATAATATTAGCATGTTTGAATAAATGATCCTTGAGAGAAGCATTTTTCAAGTGATAATGTTATTATTTTAACCTGAATTTGAAACTCCATTCAGAGAAATTTGATTCCGTTTTTAATTTTTTTTCCAGTTCTAATGCTGATTTTAACTCCTACAAGGTTTATTTCTTTTCTTTGCTTAGGGATTCCTATTATCCTACAGGTTTATTTTATAAATCTTTACCTTTTGTTTTATTACATTCCTATCTGTTCTCTATTCTAGATATTAAATTTGGCAGAACTATAAGTCAACTTTTATTTACATATTAATGATAGTCTCAATATTTTATGCATAAATAATAAATTATTTTATTATTAGTTATGTTATTCTTTTAAATCTGATACTCATCTTAGTTTTATTAAATGCATGCCATCTATAGTTTCATTTGGATGGATTGCGAGTGATTTGTTAATCGTGCCTGCTCTCAGACAGAAGTGGCTTTGTTTCTGACTTTGTTGGGAAGGGTGTAGTCAGGATGTATGTGATATAATTATGCTTTCCTGAGTTTTTAAATACTTTCTTCATACTAAAACCTGTATATTAGTTCTAATTATTCCCCTTTCGGTATAGTTAATTTGTCTTAGAAATTTTTTCATTGATTTTATATTTTGCTGAATATTTTATTGGTTTCTAGTGCTTCTGTGTTTTAGAAAGATTTTAGAATGTATTTTCAGAAAATTTTGCAACTCTCTGATTCATCTAGAGTTCTCAGCGACATACTTTTTTTATTATTAAATTCAGTTTTATTGAGAAATATTCACATACCATGCAGTCATCCATGGTGTACAATCAGCTGTTCACAGTACCATCATATAGTTTTGCATTCATCAGCCCAATCTATTTTTGAACATTTTCCTTACATCAGAAAGAATCAGAATAAGAATAAAAAATAAAAATAAAAAAGAACACGTAAGTCATCCCCCCATCCCACCCTATTTTTTGTTTAGTTTTTGTCCTCATTTTTCTACTCATCCATCCATACACTAGATAAAGGGAGTGTGAGCCACAAGGTTTTCACAATCACACTGCCACCCCTTGTAATCTACTTTGTTATACAATTGTCTTCAGGAGTCCAGACTACTGGTTTGGAGTTTGATAGTTTCAGGTATTTACTTCTAGCTATTCCAATACATTAAAACCTAAGAGGTGTTATCTATATAGTGCATAAGAATGTCCACCAGAGTGACCTCTTGACTCCATCTGAAATCTCTCAGCCACTGAAACTTTATTTCATTTCATTTTGCATCCCCATTTTGGTCAAGAAGGTATTCTCAATCCCATGATACCGGGTCCAGATTCATCCCTGGGAGTCAGGTCCCATGTAGGGGGAGGGCAGTAAGTTCACCTGCTGAGGTGGGTCAGTTAGAGAGACAAAGAGGGCCACACGTGAGCAACAAAGGGGGAGACTCTTAGGCACAATTATAAGCAGGTTTAGCCTCTCCTTTGCAGTGACGACCTCCATAAGGGCAAGCGCCACGATAGAGGGCTCAGTATACAAAACCACCAGTCCTCAATATTTTGAGAACATCAGCAACAATCCAGGTGAGGTAGTCCAACACTTCCGCATTTTTCCCCGGTTCCACAGGGGGGCCCTGCATATGTGTTTTTATTCTCTGCCCAAATTACTTTGGGATGTGTCATTATTTCACTCTAACCTATACTAACCTGCCATATCTCACTTCCTATTCAAAGTTCCATGTAATCGTAGTGTTTGAACAAACTGACTGCTGAGTTACACTGTTTAGAAAACATAGATCCTGCACCAAATGGACTTCTCTTCCCTTGGTCTCACATGGAAGTTGAAGTTTTAAAACACAGTCAGTTTTGACCTTTACCTTTTGGCGTGGTTTGCCCTAGTCTTAACCAGATCTACTTCATTCATATCACTAACTGAAGTCTGGGCTCTTTTTCAGAAAAGCTTTTTTTTTTTTAAACAGTTCCTGGTGACATACTTTTTACAAAAGCAATGAAAAAGAACTGAAATGCCTCCTGACCATTCTCCCAACTGATTTATCTAAAAGGCACAAAAAATGAACACATTTTCCAGAGAAATCATGTTTCTTATAAGAAATATCTGGCACTGACATATTATTCAATAAAGCTAAATAAGTACTTCCCAAGGCAACCCATCTACAACATTCCTCAAGAGCAGTCCATTACCAACAGCTGAGAGAGCCTTCTCATAGTAAACAAATACAGAAAAAAGCACAGGAGTATATCTCTTGCTACTTTGTCTTACTTCAGGATTAAAAATTTTTAAGTCTTAACTTTAAAATTGTAAGTATTCATTTCTGTGTTTAGGTGTATATCATATTGTGTTCCAATTTTCTGTGATTACCATGGGAATATCAAAATAATATTTTTCACCAAGTTTTTTTCTACTGAAACAGATATTTGTTTAACATGATCTTGCATTTTAGTGCCAAATATTAAGAATATAATTTGAAATAGGTATACATCTATTATTTTTTTAAAATATCATCTATTAGAAGAATGAAAATTGATTTTTATTTACATCCTAATATTTTTTAAATATTGAGTGCCCACTATTTGCAGTGCACTTTACTAACTGAAGACAAAATGCAACAAGAAATGCAAAAGACTTTTTAGTTTAATTGGGAATATGAATTTGCACATGTGTAATATAGACAGAGAATGAAGACAGACAAAAAGAAAAATTTGTTGGGGACGATGCCGGTGATAATGCACTTGAATAGGCTTTCTTAGGGCAGAGTCAATTTGATCCTTAACTAGCTGTATTATTCTTTTTATGGCCCAAGGAGCAAAAGATATTATAAGGATTATGGTTACTAAGGGGCCTAGTATAGGGAGGAGGTAGGGGAGGATTCCATTAAGCCCCAGGAGATACTCCCTTGGGTTTCTCGCTCACATTTGCGATTTTCAATTCCTTCCCTAAGTTTGGTCATAGAATCCTTAACTATGCCAGAATGGTCAGCGTAAAAGCAACAAAAATTTGCTTGCAAAGCTTAACAAAAACTCTAGGAGTGCTATTTGGCTGTTATTTTTGGCAACAGAATTAACTGCATGAACATATAAAATACTTTCTGCATCCTCTCATTAATAAAATGAAATACTTTCTGGAATATTCATGAAATACAGAGTGGTCTAAAAAATCCATAATTGCATATAATATAAATTAGAATATATATGTGTCTCACCTTTAATACAGAATTAGTAATATTTGTTTTTTGGGGATGTGTGTTTTTTACATAAAACCTAATATGAATGACCCTTCCTGTCATCCGGGAATTTCGTTCTAGATTCTAGAACTGAAGAGGGATAGAGAGAGAAGCAGTAAAAATTCAGCCTCTTCAGGGACTGATGAAGAAACATTTGAAACAGCTATGCAACCATAAGCCATTATCCCAACAGCCCCATGCCCGGAGCCCAACACAGAACCTAAGTTTATATAAGCGGAAGAGTGAGAAGAAATTTCGATCATAGTCATCAACCTAATGGGGGTGGGCTGGACTTGTCTTTTATTTTCCATTTCAGAGGGTTAAAGAGGAGAATGCTTTTCCTCTTTCCCTAAACCAAGTGAAGTGCAACAAATCCAAGAAAATCACTTTGGGCAGCTGGAGAGGGGTTGCTTCAAGACCGGGGAGGCTGACTTCTGCTCAGGCAATGGACTTGCCGATGGTTACTTGTGCCAGTTTGAGTAGCCAGGAGCCAGGACAGGCACCGTGAGGTTCTTTGTCATTCTTCCTTATCATATCTCAGGTTAACCTGTTCTTTCTTCCTAACTCCATTCACACTTACATTTACGTTCTGACGCCACTTCTGAATTAACTGAAACAGTGTGCAATGACCGTGTTTAAAGCGTTGCACGAAACTCACTTTTCCAGTAATATAGCAGTAAACCAGACCATCTCAAATCATGTAGAAAAATACAAACTAATAAAGCCACTAAATTCTAGACTTTTTTTCCCTCTGCTCATTTACTTCTCATATTTTTTGTCTTCAAAATCATATTCTCTGAAGCAAATTATATCTAGAGCCAATCTCAAAAATTATTTAGACAGAAATATCAAATAAGAACTCCATTTTTAAGAGAATTTGTTGTCATTGTGGAAACTTTACCATTCTAGGACTTTAAAATTTTGAAAAAGAACAGTATTCCATAGTAGAATACTATTAGGAAATATATTGTGAAATAGTAACTTCCTAGCTTCATCCATTTTACATGAAAGTAATAAAAAGTAAAAACAAAACAAAGCAAAAACCCCTGGCATTTTCTTTACACCTTATTTTCTATTCTTTTTTTTTTCTTAATGCGCACTGTGCAGATGATTTCTCACCTTCCAAAAAGTTAAATGAATGGAAATTATCCTTCTCCTTAATTGTGCATATAAGTAATAAATTAATTTGACACTGCAATATATAAATATTAATCTTTTACTTTTGAAATTCTCTTTCATCCCCTCAATTGCAGGAAAATATATCTTGATATTTGTATGTATTGCCCAACGTGCAACTGAAGAAATAGCTTGTTAAGAATTGTGTCTTATATGCTTTGGCTTTAGAGAGTGAGAACTTGAACTTTTTCTGCAGCTTGATTTCCCCATTGTCTCAAAATGAATTTGAAGAGAAGTGACATGATCCTTGCTGTGTTCAGTTATTTTTTTGATGTTTTTCAATAACATAATATATCTTAAAACCTGAGTAAAAGGATTTGTCTTTTTATGTTTTCTTTTCCCGTTGAATATACTTTGAGACCACAACACATGTTAGATAGCAAGTCCTGTAAATTGGAATCCCTCATATGGAAATAAGTGGCCATTCATTACCACAAATAGTACGTACTACTGCTGCAGTTGTTGAAACTGTGAATGTTTTTAGTCAGCTATTATAACCAAGTAGATCTAGGATTAAAAAATGGACTTCAGCCAAAAAAAAATTGTTCACATATACATCTCCATCCATCCATTTTTCAAATAATGAAAATGAGTCTCAGTATTTTAGCTCTTTTGCTGTAATAACAATAGTCAGTGCCTCAGAGAACCCTTGATGATACTTCAGTCCCCTGTATTTTGGCCTAGTGGTTTTCATTTTCTATGTTCTCTCAGGTATACACAGATAACGGCTAAGTGGAGAAGCAAAAAGAACCGTGACTTAGAATGTCCAATAAACTGTGTTTAATTCATTATTTCAGAAAGAACAGTTGGTTTAAAATCTAAATACAAATTTCCTCTAATTTTACAGGAGAGCCGAATCATCTGGTGAAAAATTCAACTTTATCTTCTGTCTGCAATTTTATCTGTACTTCTATTTATTATTTCTCCTTCCTTTTTGTTACAGTGAGTAGAGAGTCTTAGTCCTGTTCTTAGCAACTCCCTTTATCAGGGCTCTGTATCAAATCCACTAGGTAAAAACCTTCACTGGAACCTCACACTCTCCTGTATGGTATTCATCTTTCCATCTCTGGTGAGTCCTTCCCATGATCACTTAAACATGCTGAGGCCTCTCCCACATTAGAGGGAATCTTTAAATACCCTTCTATTCCCAACTGCTGCATTGTCTCATTGCTCTTCTTCACAGTCATCACGAAAGAATTATCTATATTATTTATATCTCACTTCTTAAACTACTGGAATCTAGTTTACAGTACTTAAATTGCAATAAGTGCATGAATGGACTCTTGGTTATTGCACCCAATAAAACTTTCTCAGTGCACTTTTCCCTAATCCCCTCTAACATCTAATACTGTTTAACATTTCTTATTCAAAAATTTCTTTTTCACTGACATAACTGATTCTGGTATTGTGACTGTCAATCCACTCATTTAGTTTCTTCTTTTTCAATATCCTTTTATGGGCTGCATGGCCTAAATGTATGTGTTAAATATTGATCTTCAGAATTCTTTCCAAGGTCTCTTCTCATCCTACTTTGCCTGGGTGTGGTCATTCTTTGCCATGGTGGCTTCAATAATCACCCATATCCTGAAAACTTCAAATCCAAAAGCTATAATATCACCCCTGATGTTCAGATCCATAAATCTGTCAATTGTATGCCATATCCATTTCTAGTTTTATGAAATGTGTGAATTGTGCTTCCAAAAATGAATACAATTTCCCCCCTTTTCTAGGTGCTCCTATTATTGAGTAGCTTCTTTCAGTAAATATCACTCTCATTCAGCTCATTCTGTTACAACCCATATCCAACAAATTATGATGTTTCCCATGGTCAGTTCCCATATACTATTCTGAACACATCTGAAAATTCATTTGATTTCCTGAATTAACTCAACAACCTTCTAAAGAAGCCCACTCTCTCCAGTCTCACTTCCCCCAATCCACTCTTCACACTGAGTTCACAATGATCTTTTAAAGATGCAAACATAATCATGTCACTCTACTCCATAAAACACTTTGATGACTCTCGGGTTTAAAATAAAATCCACAGATTTTAATGATGGTTTGTAAGGTTTCGTTGGCCTATTTTGTCACTCCAGTTCACCTCTAATTACTATATCCTACTCAACAAGAGGATCATGCTAAATGTTCTTTAGATTACTAAATGTATCACACTTCTTCTCAAGTCTGTCCCTTTGCTTGTGTGTTATACCTGTCTGGAATACCTGGGTCCTTTCTTTTACTAGACTTAAACCTATGTGTTTTGCAAGCACACTGTAGTCTCTCTACTTTAACATGAAGTATTCTCTACTGTAACTACTGATTCGTCAACTTTACAATATATTATTAGATCCATGATGCCAGGACCACACTTTTCTTGTTGATTATTACTTATCCAAAAATTAACACAGTGCCTGGCAATAGTAAGAGATAAGTAACTATATGTTGAATAAGAAAATGAAGGAATGTTTGATTTTTGTGGCAGCAGTCAGGTAGTTCAAACTTACGTTCGTTTCTCTGTTTTAGATTGTCCAGCATATGTTGTGGAATATCCTGGGGAAATGAATCTATATGAAATCTCATACCATTGATTTTGCCATATAATATTGTCCTTCTCATGGGAAGCCGACAAGACTGTCCAATTATTGCTACTTTTTTAAAGCTAATTATGCTTAGTTCTATATCCTCAGCTAAGAGAAAGTTTGCTTCTTTCTAATGAGTAATATGAATGCTCAATATTGAAGGCCCTAAATTAACAGTTTATATTTGTTTTAACTGTTCTGTCCTGCCAAAAAGCTGTTTGCCACAAATTCCTCCTTGAAAATTACATTGGCTTTCCTTTTGATAGTAAATTAGAGAAAAATCTGTACATAGGCATATGAAAAATGTAAATCAGGATGTGTGTGTGAGTTTGTGTGTGATTGGTTGTTGCGGTGGGACCATAGTTTTCACCATGAATGAAACAGTAAAACGTGAGAAATCAACTCCTGACCTAGTTCCTAATTCCCCATGCCCAAGGTTAATTTACAGCAAGTGACAGACAAAACTTTCTATTCTTTGCCCCAGTCACTGGGAAAACTGTTGAATCCAAAGTCCTTAGCTGTTTGAAGATCAAAGGGCTCCACTTCAAGCAAAAGAGTAAGACCAAGTGGAACAAGGAAGGATAAGACTCGATTGATCTCATCGTCTCACTGTCTCACTATTTGTTTCACTGGGATCCAAAAACAAACAAACAAACAAACAAAAAACAAAGTCAAAATTTATTCTGATCCAGAGAAGAAAGATGCCGTTCTTTCATACCCCAAAGTAATAATTCTGGTCTTTTCTTTTACAGACAAGCCTTCTGGTTATGTCATTTTTTGCTACCATGGTAATTTTTCACAGATTATTTATTCAAGAACTGGGGGGAGGACTGTTTGTGTTTGTTTTGCCTGCCCACCAAGCATAAATGTCACTCCAAAAATAGTGTATCTGTTTTTTCCCAATTTTAACCAGAGAAAGCCCAGAATATAACAAATGCAACAGTTTAATAATTTGCAAATTTATCTCTCTTCTATCAAATACTACTTAGCAAATATACATAGATATGTGTATATATATATATATATATATATATATATATATTTCCAGACACTGTGCTAGATCCTCTTGCTGCCAGTACCAAGAGAATATTGCACTTGCCACTGTGGAGATTCTAGTACAGAAGGAGAATTTGGTATAAAAACAAAATTGCAGGATTGCAACATAGAAAAACATGTTAAGAAATACCATAATAATAAGTGTAGCTGGCACCTGTTGAACTCTTACAGAACATTTTGTTGAAGGTGTATAAAGCTGTAGTATGAGCTTTCAATTTAAAATTGTGACAAGAAGAAGTTGATATTTATAAATATGGCTCCATAATCACTTTGAACTCACAGCCAGAGGAAATATTCTTAAAAAGGATAAGTAATATGCCCCATATCTTACAGCTTATGAGTGGGCAAACCATTATTTTAGCCCTAAAAGACTTGATGGAGAGCTCCTGTTATTACACAACATTTATAAATGTTAGTTGGTTCCTTTTGTTGTAATAATTTGGTAGAGGTTTATCTCAAGTTCTAAACTCTCTTCACTTTTTTTCATTCAATGTCTTTAACATAGCAATAAAGTTATACTGCATTGTATTTGTCTGCTAAGACAGCAGACTTCTATATATATTTTAAATTACTGGACAGTAGAAATATATATAGCTCTGTAAGTATATATAGAAGTATATATAACAGGACTGTGCCAGTTTGAATGTATTATGTCCCCCAGAAAAAGTCATATACTTTGATGCAGTCTTGTGGGGCAGACATTTTGGTGCTGATTAGATTTGTATGGAAATGCGCCCCACCCAACTGTAGGTGATAACTCTGATGAGATGTTTCCATGGAGGTGTGGCCCCACCCATTCAGGGTGGGCCTTGATCATTGGAGCCATATAAATGAGCTGACAGGCAGAAGGAACTCATTGCAGCTGTGAGTGACATTTTGAAGAGAGCTACAGCCAAGAGGGACACTTTGAAGAAAGCACAGGAGCTGCAGATGAGAGACAGTTTGAAAACAGATGTTGAAAGCAGACTCTTGCTCCGTAGAAGCTAAGAGAGGACAAATATCCCAAGTGCAACTAAGAGTGACATTTTTGATGAACTGCAGCCTAGAGAGGAACGTCCTGGGAGAAAAGCCATTTTGAAATCAAAACTTTGGAGCAGATGCCAGCCACGTGCTTTCCCAGCTAACAGAGGTTTTCCAGACACCATTGGCCATCCTCCAGTGAAGGTACCTGTTACCTTGGACACTTTATGGCCTTAAGACTGTAATTGTGTAACCAAATAAACCCTGTTTTATAAAAGCCAATCCATCTCTGGTGATTTGCATTCCGGCAGCATTAGCAAACTAGAACAAGGACAAAAATTCATTTTTTTCTGTCAGTCCTAACATGATGTTTGGTAAAAAGTGGTTGCTCAATAAGTGCTTGGTGAAAAATACCTGGAGGAAAATGAGTTTCATTGGAAATACCTATTTTAGCTTTGGTAAATTTCTTTATTCTTGTATAACAACAAATGAAATTTAAAAAAATATAGTCATCTAAGTATGCATATCATTTGATAATAATAACACTCATACTTAGAGCTTTAAGCCAAAGGAAGAGCAGTGGGAGATACTAAGAAATAATATGGAGGCACATTGAGGCAGAATGAGATGATCCTTTTAAGCTATAAAAATAAAGTAATGTATTTAATATTTTGACTTTTGGAATTCTTATTATATTGAGAAAGCAAGTGAATGAACAAACAGGAACAGTATAGCCCAAATTATGAAAGAACATTTTCAGTAAATGTATCCCTAAGGAATCATTCAAACACTTTTAAAAATAGAGCAACTCTTTCACTATGCTGATGTCTGCATGTTTCTGTTTGTTTTAATCTGTTTGGTCTGGGTTTGTTAAAGTGTGTGAGAGAGTCTTTTTGTTGCTGAACTCTGGGCAGGTGTTGGTAGTGTCACGCCTTGCACTGTGAGTGGGACTGTAGTGTGTTCAGTGACACTGTACATCATCAGACCCAAGAGGTCACCCTTGGGCACCTTTAAAAAACACAACCATAAAAATAAAAACACTTTACTCTGAGCTGTTGAAGTCAGCTTAGGCTTACAGAAGAGTTGCCAAAATAAGCTGAAGAGATATGACTCTTGGCAGTATGCTTTTAAGGGAATATTTTTTTTTCATTTCACTAAATAGTAAAACCTCAAGAAAAAAAAAGCAAATAAATTATTAGAAGAAAAAGTATTACTGCATCTTTATTTTCATGACTGTGTTTATTTAGTTAATTTCTATACACCTCTATGATATGTCCATTGACCATATTATGTACCCTTCCCTATGAAGGTAACAATTAAAAATGTGAATGCTCTCTCTTTTCTATTTTGCTTCAAACCTGATCTCTTCCTAGTATCTAACTAGCATCTAAAGGCAATCTCTGCTCCATAATTGCCCCTAGAAATACAAGAGTCAGGTTCTTCTTGGGAAGATGGGTAATGTCAAAGGGGAGTGGGAGGAATAAGATGTAAATAACTCATGAAACAATTCCATCTCCCAAGCACCACTGAATCCATGAATGTTTTTTTCGGGAATCTTATATAGTTCCCATGTCATCTCCCCACACCTCTAGTTTTCTATTGTAGTGTATGCGTGATCCCTGAACCACCAATGGGCAAGAGTGGTCTCCCTGATAGAGCACGAAACATTCATTAAAAAAACCACTTTTATTATTATACAAAATTAAGAGGATTATGTCTAATTACCTAAAGGATGTCAGTTGGCAAAGGAAAAATGTGTTTTTCATAGTCCCAGCCATGCTAACCAAGTGAAATATAGAAATGTGGGTTTGGAGCTAAATAAACAACTCATCAACTGAATTATATGCAATCTTTTAAATAAAATACACTTTTATAAACAGAGAGAGGGATGTACATATTTACTGTTGGTTAGGAGGTTAAATGGTATAGCCTTTCTGGAAGACAGTGGGGTGGTTCCAGACAAAGCTAAGTATGTGGGTGCCATAAGGTCCAGCAACCTCATTAGGGGGCATTTACTTGGAGGATCTGAGAGCAGGGACATGAATGGACATTTGCACACTGGTGTTTATGGAGAGAGTATGCATGATTTGCAATGGGTGGAGGGGGCCTAAGGGTACATCAACTGAGGAACAGAATGGTGAACTGTTCTGTGTGCGTAAATGGAATAATGAGCAACTGAGAGGAGTGAAGCTGTGAGATAGGCATGAGGTGAATGGAACCTGTAGACAGCATTTTGAGTGAACTACGCCAGAAACAAAGGCAAACACTATAATGCCTCACCAAAGGTGGACTAACTACAATGTGCAAACTCAGAATTGAACCTTAGAGCACAGCTTATCAGGGGAATGCTTATGTAATGGTCCGTAGATTGTAAGCTCTTACAGCAGTCACATCGGTCCCTGAATTGTAATGGCTACCTCCAGATTCTGAGATGCTGATCCCTTTGTGTATAACCTGATCGATCCACGGAACTTTGGGTATCTGTGTGACAGCTGAAACTCAGACCTAGAACTCAGCATTTATGAATGTCAGTATTAGAACATATAGCAACTGTTAAAAAAGCTGAAAAAGAGTCCAGACTTCAAGTAGAGATATGAATGAAGCAGATGTGGTTAGGACTAGGGCAAATTGGGCTCGAGGGTAAAGGACAATACTGACTGTGTTTTAAAACCTCAAATTCCATGTGAGACCAAGGGAAGATATATTTAGTTGGTACAAGATCTATATTTCCTAAACAATGTAACTCATACAGTTTGTTTAAATACCATAATTACATGGAACCTTTAATAGGAGGTGGAACCTGGTGGGTTTGCATAGGTTAGTGTGAAATAGCGACACATCCCAGAGTAATTTGGACAGAGAATAAAAATGTGTATGCAGGGCCCCCCTGAGGAGCTGGGGAAAAATGCAGAGGTGTTGGGCTTCCTCAGCTGATCTTCTCACAAACATTGAGGACTGGTGGTTTGATGTGCCAAGCCCTCTATCAAGGGACTTGCCCTTATGAAGTGTGTTACTGCAAAGGAGAGGCTAAACCTGCTTATAATTGTGTCTGAGTCTCCCCCTGTTGCTCAGATGTGGCCCTCTCTTTCTCTAGCTAAGCCAGGTGAACTCACTGCCCTACCCCCTATGTGGGATCTGACTCCCAGGGGTGTAAATCTCCCTGGCAATGTGGGATATGACTCTCAGGGATGAATCTGAACCTGACAGTGTGTGATTGAGAACATCTTCTTGACCAAAATGAGGATGCGAAATGAAACAAAATAAAGTTTCAGTGGCTGAGAGATTCTAAATGGAGGGGAGAGGTCACTCTGGTGGGCATTCTTATGCACTATATAGATAACCCTTTTTAGGTTTTAATGCATTGAAATAGCTAGAAGTAAATACCTGAAACTATCAAACTGCAACCCAGTAGACTTGACTCTTGAAGATGATTGTATAGCAATGTAGCTTACAAGAGGTGACAGTGTGATTGTGAAAGCCTTGTGGATCACACTTCCTTTGTCCAGTATTTGGATGGATGAGTAGAAAAATGGGGACAAAAATAGGGTGGAGGGAGTGATTTGGGTGTTCCTTTTTACTATTTTTTTTTTTATTCTTATTTTGACTGTTTCTGGTACAAGGAAATTGTTCAAAGAATAAACTGGGGTGATGAAGGCACAACTATGTGATGGTGCTGTGAACAAATGATTGTATACTTTGGATTATTGTATGGTATGTGAATATATCTCAATAAAATTGCATTTTAAAAATAAGTAAATACCTGGGCCCTTTTCTTAAAAAAAAAAAAAAATACACTTTTATTTTCCTAACTGCTACACTAGCCTATACATCTGGAGAAAGAAAAATATTATCATGGCCCAATTTGGAATGGTATATCATTATATTTAAGAAATTTTGATGCTTTACTCTATTCATGGGACTATTAAAACATAATAAAAAGTGTTATTTCTATGCGTCCCCAGCCGTATTTCAATTTGATCAATTATGATATGATTTATATTAATACAAATGCAAAGATATTAATTAATTTTAAATAAAAATATTAAAAATGCATCACACATTTCTCCCTCAGTCTTAATTTAATTCTCTGTGATGCAGGATATTGAATAGTCAATCTTAATTTTATTTTATCATTTACACCTATTGGCATTTTTTCTTTTACAATTATTTTATTAGTGTTAGTAATTGAATGTGAATTTTTTGGCATATAGACTTCACATCTGGTATGAAATCAGATTATTTTATTAGTTAAAAAAATCCCAAGAGTGTTTGTGATTAAAGAATTATGTTTTGATGTGATTGTGATTCCTAACATATCACTCATGTTTATCCATTGTTTTCAAAAGAGGAGTACATGCTTACTAACAAATAAATTAATTTAAGAAGATTATTTTCAAATTTGCTGTTGTTCTAGCTATAGAGAATCAAAGTACATTAGGGACTGGGGATTCCTTTGCATTTTTGCAGGGCCTGCATTATCCATCTAATGCACACATTGAGAATTTTCAAAGATGCAAACAATGGGATTTAGCAATTTGTGGAGTTGGTTCAAGTATTCAATTAACTATGCTTTTGAAGGGTTGCAATGCACTGTTCTGGAGATTTGAGACATTCAGTCTGAAAAACAGCCACCTGTTTTAGCTAGAATTAAGCAGAAAATGCATATTATTAAACAATAGTAAAGAACGAGGGCAAAAATGGTATGAATTTTAAAGAATCCATAACTTAGAACAGAAACTGAAATACAAATATATGAGGTCCTATTCTTACCTACCACCACAGAATGAAATCAAAGCATGTAGAAATACTTGCCATTTATGAAATAGGGCTTTAGTAAAGGACCCTTACAAAAATAAGACTATCCATTAACATAGTAAATTAAAAAAATCATGTGGAATAAAAGACTAATCAGAATTGAGATGGAAACTAATGACAGTGCCAAACACCAGTAGTAAGATTCATATTCCAAATTTAATAGAGCCATAATTAGAAGTGTTGGTAAATGAATATATAAATCATATTTGAGGAAAATATTCTGAGATTAAATACATGATTGAAATGCCAGGCGTGTCTGAAAAAGTAATTAAAAGCCAAAAGGAATATGCAAGATTTCAAGGCAAAATAGTAAAGTCTAATACAACATTTTTTTACAGTAACTAGATGCACAAAAAGAAGTAAAAGTTTACCAAGACTTCAGCAACAGAAATCATATAACAGACACATGCAATCCTACACCTTAATTTTCCAAAAATAGAGTAGGAAATCTGCCGTTTGGGTGAGCTTTCAATCCTGTCCCCACCATCCTTCATACCTCCCATCAAAAGATAAATTCTTTAAATGGCAAAATCCTGAAAATTAATGTGAATACATTCAAATTTGTAAGAAGCAGACTGAGGGATAAAATGGCTGCTCAACATGAAGATAATAAGGACCCTAAAGAGTAGACTCTTCCACCAATTAATTTAGGGTCTCCAATTCAAGCTAATACCATTTGAGCCAATCCTAAATGCAAGAAAAAATGACAGGGAAGTCAAATTACTTCTAGCAATATAAATTAAGATTAGCAAAATAAAACAATGGAGGAGTAAAAGAAAAAATAAGATGTTATCTTAAAAGGAAGTAGAAATTTAGGAAGAAGCAGGGAAAAGAGATCCCCTGTGAAGATTCCCTTCCCCCGGGCCCTTCTTTGCCAGTGGTAAACAAGTAAGGCAAGGATCCAAAATTGCAGATCTTAATTTTTTGCTCTTCTTTTGGGTTTATGAACTAAAATGACAGTTGATGAAAAAATACATAAAATGCAAGGAACATGATTATGTTATACTTCATAAAAATAGGAAAACATTAGGCACCAAATGGAATAACAACCTTTATCAAGTTTAAAGATCAACTTTTGAGTTAAGCCATAATTTTAATGATATAGACCTTAGCTCACCTTTCATACTCTTGACATTTCAACATGTTTATTGCATCTAAATATCATTATCTTTATAAAAGCAATTCTTTGATTTAAAGACTTATTCCCTGTTAGTTAAAATGTTATTTCTGTTCTAAATAGCTTTGATATAAAATATTGCTTGATTATGTATTGTCTTCCCATCTGATTCATTTTTCCCCAATTGTAACAAGATCAAATATTTGAGGAAGATTTACAGAATGTTCACTAAATAATTATTTCATCAAGTAATATTCTTGAAAATGTACCAGCAAAAGCATCTCAGAACTCTTATGTTTATAAAAGAATATGGATTACAAAAGCTAATTTATTGATTTACCACATATACTTTAAATAGAACATTTCTGAATCAGTCATAGATTCATTTTCTGATTGCTAAAAATTATTTTACTAATTATTTTTGCTTTTGTTTCCTATAAGCATAAGTAATTAACATTCTTGCTATTTAAATTCTGAATATCAATGATTCCTATGGTTCAGCAATTAATAAGAGGTAGAGACCTGCATAACTTTTGCAGATTCACAAGAGTAGAGAGAGACAGCGATTTGAGGAGCAGGATATCTGTTAAGAATGGAGAACTGAGCTCTTCAGTGCTGAAAAAGTAAGTATTAGAATTTAGGACCTAATAAATAAGAAGCCCTGTGCTTAACATCAGGCCTGTCAGCTGAAACAATTGTTAAGGCTAAATCTGCAATCCAGTCTTGAGTAGCCTCAGGCACTTGAATACAATTAAGAGGATCAACTCCCATTCTACAAAACTAACAAAGGAAAGAGTGAATCCTCTCTGGAGAAAGCTAACAAAAAAAATCACAGCAAAAGGAAAAATGTGAAAAGCAGCCAGAGAAATTAGATATCTTACCATCAGAGCTGCAACAATTAGACTGAAATTTTAACATAAACAATAGAAACTAGAACACAATAAAATGAAATCTATAAAGTATTAAAAGAAAATAAAATGTATGGATTTCTATACTGAGTGAAAATATTCCTCAATAAGGTATATAAAAAATATGTTTTCAAACAAACAAATATGAAGATATTTATTGCCAACAGATGTACACTAAAAAACAATTAAAGTGAGGTTTTCAGGCTGAAGGAAAATATGTTACGAAGCATAGATATACAAGGAATAAGAGCAATAAAAAGCAAATATGTAGGTAAATATACATCAATATTGGCTGTACAAAACAAGTATTTTTTTCAAAAATATATGTATAATTAAAATGCATGTCAACAACAACACTGGTAAAAAAGGTTATATGGATTTATTATGTTCTAAGTTCCTATCTTTGTCTGGGAAGTATTAAAAATAATATTTTATTATACTGCAATAAATCAGGAATTCATTATGGTTAATTGTGGATGTAAACTCTGGGGCAACTTTAATAAATAACAAAAAAGAATTTGTAATTAACAAGCTAATAGATGGAAAATACATTAGATGTAAACAGCTGACTAATCTAGATAAGAGAGCAAGAGATAGGCAAAATATTCGAAGAGTAAACTAGTAGGCATAAACTCAAATATGATAGAAAGCATATTAATGTAAATGGACTAAAAATCTAATAGAAAGACTAAGATTTTTAGGCAGCCTAAAAAATATCAATTACAAACTGTTTACAAGAGACATAACTTAAATATAAGAACACAGGAGGAGAACCTAGAAGATGGCAGCTAGGTGAGACAGGGCTAAGGAACACCTCCATGGAAAACACTAGATAAGGACCAGAGAGTGACCCAGAATACTGGTTACAGCAATGTGCCAGCTGGATGAGATCTGCTAGTTCCCAGGGGCTGTATACTTGGTGAAATTGAGAGTCTGCATTCTGAAACAAGTGAGTAAGCTGGCTGAAAGTCCCACAGCTGCGCAGCAATCCGGGGAAACCAGGGTTTGGCATCTGGAGACCAACAGGCTTTTTTAATTAAAAAAAAAAAAAAAAGAAAGAAAAAAGGGGAAAAGCTGGAGCGGCTGCAGGTGCGATCCGCTGCAGGTGCGATTGTGGGAAACACGCAGTAAAACACAGCAAGAGGGGGCTGGGCCGGCCTCTCGGTGTCTGGCCTGGAAGATAGCCTGCTGCAGATATCCCTGGGGCCAGGGGAACGGAGCGGAGAGCCAGAAGCTGAATGAATTCCCACAGCTAGCAGCTTGCTCCCGGGAGGGCTGGATAAACTCCTGCCTGGGTCCGTGCCCACAGCCCAGAGCCCCACCAGTTGTCCCGGAGCTGGGAAGGAGGAACTGTGCGAGGAACGGGGTGTGGAGACGCCCTGTTCAGCCATTTTTGCATAAGGCTGAAAGCGAGCCGGCTCGGCCCAGCAGCCCAGGGCTTCCCCTTGAGGGACGGCGTGCACTGATGACGTAGCACAGAATTACCTCACCAGAGGTCCTGGAGGATCGCGGCTGGGTGGGGGGACCTGCTCGGAGATCCCAGAGACACTATGCCAAGTCCGGTGGTTTGTGGGTCATCGAGAGAGAGCGGCTGGGGCTGAAATGAAATGAAGGCTTGGACCCTTGTGGCAGCCTTGAATCTCTGGGAACCAGGGGGATTTGAATATTGAGGCTGTCCCTCCTCCCTGACCACCCGTACAAGCGCCCTGCATTCAGGGCGGACAGCTCCAGCAACACACCCAGGCTGAGTTCTCCGGCTGGACCCCACAAGAATCGTCTCCCCATATAACGTGGGGACAAGGTGGAGCACTGACTTGAGAGGTATTGGTGACTCACAGACGCCATCTGCTGGTTAGTTAGAGAAAGTGTATGTCACCAAACAGTGTTTCTGAAAAATTAGATAGGTATTGTTTTTTTTTTAACAAATTAAAAAAACCCTGTAGAGCAGAGCAAATGCCAAGAGGCCAAAAACAACAGAAAATCTCAATGCATATGATAAAACCAGACGATATGGAGAATCCAACTCCAAACACACAAATCAAGTTATCAGAAGAAACAAAATTCCTCGCAGAATTAATCAAAGAAACACAATCGAGGAACAAAAGCATGGCAAAGGATTTAAAAGACATCAAGAAGACCATGGCCCAGGATATAAGCTACATAAAGAAGACCCTAGAAGAGCATAAAGAAGACATTGCAAGGCTAAATAAAAAAAAATAGAAGATCTTATGGAAATAAAAGAAACTGTTGGCCAAATTAAAAAGACTCTAGATATTCACAATACAAGACTAGAGGAAGCTGAACAACATCTCAGTGTCCTAGAAGTCCACAGAACAGAAAATGAAAGAACAAAAGAATGGAGAAAAAAATAAAAAAAATCGAAATGGATCTCAGGGAAATGATAGATAAAATAAAACATCCAAACTTAAGACTCATTGGTGTCCCAGAAGGGGAAGAGAAGGATAAAGGTCCAGAAAGAGTATTCAAAGAAATTGTTGGGGAAAATTTCCCCAACCTTCTACACAATATAAATACACAAAGTATAAATGCCCAGCAAACTCCAAATAGAATAAATCCAAATAAACCCACTCCAAGACATATTCTGATCAGACTCTCAAATACTGAAGAGAAGGAGCAAGTTCTGAAAGCAGCAAGAGAAAAGCAGTTCACCACATACAAAGGAAACAACATAGGCCTAAGTAGTGACTACTCAGTGGCCACTATGGAGGCGAGGAGGCAGTGGCATGACATATTTAAAATACTGAGAGAGAAAAATTCTAACCAAGAATACTTTATCCAGCAAAACTCTCCTTCAAATTCGAGGGAGAGCTCAAATTTTTCACAAACAAATCCTGAGAGACTTTGCCAATAAAAGACCTGCCCTACTTCAGATTCTAAAGGGAACCCTACCAACAGAGAAACAACAGAAGGAAGAAAGAGATATAGAGAATTTCAACAGAAATATGTAGTACCTTACATCCCAAAGCACCAGGACACTCATTTTTCTCTAGTGATCATGGATCTTTCTCCAGAAGGGACCATAAGCTGGGACATAAAACAAGCCTCAAGAAATTAAAAAAAAAAAAAAAAAAATTGAATATACTCAAAGCACATTCTCCAACCACAATGGAATACAAATAGAAGTCAATAATTTTTGAACTGTAACGCCACTATTTACTTCCTACATGATATAAATTACACAAACCCTAATGACAAATCAGTGGTTTTCAACTCAATGTAAAATATGTAATTTTTTTTTTTTACTGTCAAACATTTTATTTATTTTTTATTTTTTTATCATCATTTTATTGAGATATATTCAAATACCACACAGTCATACAAAACAAATCGTACTTTCGATTGTTTACAGTAGCATTACATAGTTGTACATTCATCACCTAAATCAATCCCTGACACCTTCATTAGCACACACACAAAAATAACAAGAATAATAATTAGAGTGAAAAAGAGAAATTGAAGTAAAAAAGAATACTGGGTACCTTTGTCTGTTTGTTTCCTTCCCCTATTTTTCTACTCATCCATCCATAAACTAGACAAAGTGGAGTGTGGTCCTTATGGCTTTCCCAATCCCATTGTCACCCCTCATAAGCTACATTTTTATACAACTGTCTTCGAGATTCATGGGTTCTGGGTTGTAGTTTGATAGTTTCAGGTATCCACCACCAGCTACCCCAATTCTTTAGAACCTAAAAAGGGTTGTCTAAAGTGTGCGTAAGAGTGCCCACCAGAGTGACCTCTCGGCTCGTTTTGGAATCTCTCTGCCACTGAAGCTTATTTCATTTCCTTTCACATCCCCCTTTTGGTCAAGAAGATGTTCTCCGTCCCACGATGCCGGGTCTACATTCCTCCCCGGGAGTCATATTCTACGTTGCCAGGGAGATTCACTCCCCTGGGTGTCTGATCCCACGTAGGGGGGAGGGCAGTGATTTCACCTTTCAAGTTGGCTTAGCCAGAGAGAGAGGGCCACATCTGAGCAACAAAGAGGCATTCGGGAGGAGGCTCTTAGGCACAAATATAGGGAGGCCTAGCCTCTCCTTTGCAGAAACCGTCTTCCCAAGGGTAAAACTTATGGTAGAGGGTTCAACCCATCAAACAACCAGTCTCCTATGTCTGTGGTCATGTTAGCAACCATGGAGGTGGGGTAGGCGAATACCCCTGCATTCTCCACAGGCTCCTCAAGGGGGCACTACATCTTTTTTTTTTCCTTGTTTTTCTTTCTTTTTTTTTTTTTTTTTAACTTTCCCTTCTTTTTTAAATCAACTGTATGAAAAAAAAAGTTAAAAAGAGAACAAACATACAATAAAAGAACATTTCAAAGAGACCATAACAAGGGAGTAAGAAAAAAGACAACTAACCTAAGATAACTGCTTAACTTCCAACATGTTCCTACTTTACCCCAAGAAAGTTACATAATATAGCAACATTTCTGTGAACTTGCTCCTACTATATCCATCAGAAATTAACAGACCATAGTCATTTCTGGGCATCCCCAGAAAGTTAAATAGCTTATCTGTTCTTCTTGGATTATTGTTCCCCCTTCCTTAATTGCTCTCTACTGCTAGTTCCCCTACATTCTACATTATAAACCATTTGTTTTACATTTTTCAAAGTTCACATTAGTGGTAGCATATAATATTTCTCTTTTTCTGCCTGGCTTATTTCGCTCAGCATTATGTCTTCAAGGTTCATCCATGTTGTCATATGTTTCACGAGATCATTCCTTCTTACTGCCGTGTAGTATTCCATCGTGTGTATATACCACATTTTATTTATCCACTCATCTGTTGAAGGACATTTGGGTTGTTTCCATCTCTTGGCAATTGTGAATAATGCTGCTATGAACATTGGCGTGCAGATATCTGTTCGTGTCACTGCTTTCCGACCTTCCGGGTATATACCGAGAAGTGCAATCGCTGGATCGAATGGTAGCTCTATATCTAGTTTTCTAAGGAACTGCCAGTCTGACTTCCAGAGTGGCTGAACCATTATACAGTCCCACCAACAATGAATAAGAGTTCCAATTTCTCCACATCCCCTCCAGCATTTGTAGTTTCCTGTTTGTTTAATGGCAGCCATTCTAATCGGTGTTAGATGGTATCTCATTGTGGTCTTAATTTGCATCTCTCTAATAGCTAGTGAAGCTGAACATTTTTTCATGTGTTTCTTGGCCATTTGTATTTCCTCTTCAGAGAACTGTCTTTTCATATCTTTTGCCCATTTTATAATTGGGCTGTCTGTACTATTGTCATTGAGTTGTAGGATTTCTTTGTATATGCAAGATATCAGTCTTTTGTCAGATACATGGTTTCCAAAAATTTTTTCCCATTGAGTTGGCTGCCTCTTTACCTTTTTGAGAAATTCCTTTGAGGTGCAGAAACTTCTAAGCTTGAGGAGTTCCCATTTATTTATTTTCTCTTTTGTTGCTTGTGCTTTGGGTGTAAAGTCTAGGAAGTGGCCACCTAATACAAGGTCTTGAAGATGTTTTCCTACATTATCTTCTAGGAGTTTTATGGTACTTTCTTTTATATTGAGATCTTTGGTCCATTTTGAGTTAATTTTTGTATAGGGGGTGAGGTAGGGGTCCTCTTTCATTCTTTTGGATATGCATATCCAACTCTCCCAGCCCCATTTGTTGAAAAGGCCATTATGGCTCAGTTCAGTGACTTTGGGGGCCTTAACAAAGATCAGTTGGCCATAGATCTGAGGGTCTATCTCTGAATTCTCAACTCGATTCCATGGATCTATATGTCTATCTTTGTGCCAGTACCATGCTGTTTTGGCAACTGTGGCTTTATAATAAGCTTCAAAGTCAGGAAGTGTAAGTCCTCCCACTTCGTTTTTCTTTTTTAGAGTGTCTTTAGCAATTCGAGGCATCTTCCCTTTCCAAATAAATTTGATAACTAGCTTTTCCAAGTCTGCAAAGTAGGTTGTTGGAATTTTGATTGGGATTGCATTGAATCTGTAGATGAGTTCGGGTAGAATTGACATCTTAATGACATTTAGCCTTCCTATCCATGAACATGGAATATTTTTCCATCTTTTAAGGTCCCCTTCTATTTCTTTTAGTAGAGTTATGTAGTTTTCTTTGTATAGGTCTTTTACATCTTTGGTTAAGTTGATTCCTAGGTACTTGATTTTTTTAGTTGCTATTGAAAATGGTATCTTTTTCTTGAGTGTCTCTTCAGTTTGTTCCTTTCTAGCATATAGAAACATTACTGACTTATGTGCATTAATCTTGTATCCCGCTACTTTGCTAAATTTGTTTATTAGCTCTAGTAGCTGTATCGTCGATTTCTCAGGGTTTTCTAGATATAAGATCATATCATCTGCAAACAATGACAGTTTTACTTCTTCTTTTCCAATTTGGATGCCTTTTATTTCTTTGTCTTGCCGGATTGCCCTGGCTAGCACTTCCAGCACAATGTTGAATAACAGTGGTGACAGCGGGCATCCTTGTCTTGTTCCTGATCTTAGAGGGAAGGCTTTCAGTCTCTCACCATTGAGTAGTATGCTGGCTGTGGGTTTTTCTTATATGCTCTTTATCATGTTGAGGAAGTTTCCTTCAATTCCTACCTTTTGAAGTGTTTTTATCAAAAAGGGATGTTGGATTTTGTCAAATGCTTTTGCAGCATCTATTGAGATGATCAATTGATTTTTCCCTTTCGAGTTTTTAATGTGTTGTAGTACATTGATTGTTTTTCTTATGTTGAACCATCCTTGCATGCCTGGAATGAACCCCACTTGGTCATGGTGTATGATTTTTTTAATGTGCCTTTGGATTCGATTTGCAAATATTTTGTTGAGGATTTCTGCATCTATATTCATTAGGGAGATTGGCCGGTAGTTTTCCTTTTTTGTAGCATCTTTGCCTGGTTTTGGTATTAGATTGATGTTAGCTTCATAAAATGAGTTAGGTAGTGTTCCATTTTCTTCAATGTTTTGAAAGAGTTTGAGTAAGATTGGTGTCAGTTCTTTCTGGAAAGTTTGGTAGAATTCCCCTGTGAAGCCATCTGGCCCTGGGCATTTATTTGTGGGAAGATTTTTGATGACTGATTGGATCTCTTTGCTTGTGATGGGTTGGTTGAGGTCTTATATTTCTTCTCTGGTCAGTCTAGGTTGTTCATATGTTTCCAGGAAATTGTCCATTTCTTCTACATTGTCCAGTTTGTTGCCATACAGTTGTTCATAATATCCTCTTATAATTTTTTTAATTTCTTCAGGATCTGCAGTTATGTCACCTTTTTCATTCATTATTTTGTTTGTATGGGTCTTCTCTCTTTTTGATTTTGTCAGTCTAGCTAGGGGCTTGTCAATCTTGTTGATCTTCTCAAAGAACCAACTTTTGGTGATATTTATCCTCTCTATTGTTTTTTTGTTCTCTATGTCATTTATTTCTGCTTTAATCCTTGTTATTTCTTTTCTTCTACTTGGTTTAGGATTGGTTTGCTGTTCATTTTCTAGCTTCTTCAGTTGATCCATTAGTTCTTTGATTTTGGCTCTTTCTTCCTTTTTAATATATGCGTTTAGTGCTATAAATTTCCCCCTTAGCACTGCTTTTGCTGCATCCCATAGGTTTTGGTATGTTGTGTTCTCATTTTCATTCGTCTCTATATATTTAGCAATTTCTCTTGCTATTTCTTCTTTAACCCACTGATTGTTTAGGAGTGTGTTGTTTAACCTCCAGGTATTTGTGAATTTTCTAAGTCTCTGATGGTTATTGACTTCTAATTGTATTCCATTGTGGTCAGAGAATGTGCTTTGAATAATTTCAATCTTTTTAAATTTATTGAGGCTTGTTTTATGTCCCAGCATATGATCTATTCTGGAGAAAGTTCCATGAGCACTAGAAAAGTATGTGTATCCTGGTGATTTGGGATGTAATGTCCTGTATATGTCTGTTAACTCTAATTCATTTATCACATTGTTTAGGTTTTCAATTTCCTTATTGGTCTTCTGTCTGGTTGATCTATCTATAGGAGAGAGTGATGTGTTGAAGTCTCCCACAATTATTGTGGAAACATCAATTGCTTCCTTTAGTTTTGCCAGTGTTTCTCTCATGTATTTTGTGGCACCTTGATTGGATGCATAGACATTTACGATTGTTATTTCTTCTTGCTGAATTGCCCCTTTTATTAGTATGTAGTGGCCTTCTTTGTCTCTCAAAACATCCCTGCATTTGAAGTCTATTTTATCTGAGATTAATATTGCTACACCTGCTTTCTTTTGGCTGTAGCTTGCATGAAATATTTTTTTCCATCCTTTCACTTTCAGTTTCTTTGTGTCCCTGTGTCTAAGATGAGTCTCTTGTATGCAACATATTGATGGTTCATTTTTTTTGATCCATTCTGCGAATCTATATCTTTTAATTGGGGAGTTTAATCCATTTACATTCAACGTTATAACCGTGAAGGCATTTCTTGAATCGGCCATCTTATCCTTTGGTTTATGTTTGCCATATTTTTCCCTCTCTCTATTAATATCCTTTATTGTACCCATACCAAATCTCTTTAGTACTGAACCTTTCTCCAAGTCTCTCTGTCCTGTCTTTGTTTCTCTGTCTGTAGGGCTCCTTTTAGTATCTCCAGTAGGGCAGGTCTCTTGTTAGCAAATTCTCTCAGCATTTGTTTGTCTGTGAAAAATTTAAGCTCTCCCTCAAATTTGAAGGAGAGCTTTGCTGGATAAAGTATTCTTGGCTGGAAATGTTTCTCACTCAGAATTTTAAATATATCGTGCCACTGCCTTCTTGCCTCCATGGTGGCTGCTGAGTAGTCACTACTTAGTCTTATGCTGTTTCCTTTGTATGTGGTGAATTGCTTTTCTCTTGCTGCTTTCAGAACTTGCTCCTTCTCTTCTGTGTTTGACAGTGTGATCAGTATATGTCTCGGAGTGGGTTTATTTGGATTTATTCTATTTGGAGTTCGCTGAGCATTTATGATTTGTGTATTTATGTTGTTTAGAAGATTTGGGAAGTTTTCCCCAACAATTTCTTTGAATACTCTTCCTAGACCTTTACCCTTTTCTTCCCCTTCTGGGACACCAATGAGTCTTATATTTGGACGTTTCATATTGTCTATCATATCCCTGAGGTCCATTTCGATTTTTTCAATTTTTTTCCCCATTCTTTCTTTTATGCTTTCATTTTCCATTCTGTCATCTTCCAGGTCACTGATTCGTTGTTCAACTTCCTCTAGTCTTGTACTATGAGTGTCCAGAATCTTTTTAATTTGGTCAACAGTTTCTTTAATTTCCATAAGATCATCCATTTTTTTATTTAGGCTTGCAATGTCTTCTTTATGCTCTTCTAGAGTCTTCTTGATTTCCTTTATATCCTGTACTATGGTCTCATTGTTCATCTTTAGTTCTTTGAGTAGCTGCTCTAGGTGCTGTGTCTCTTCTGGTCTTTTGATTTGGGTGCTTGGGCTTGGGTTATCCATATCGTCTGGTTTTTTCATATGCTTTATAATTTTCTGTTGTTTTTGGCCTCGTGGCATTTGCTGAACTTGATAGGGTTCTTTTAGGGTTTGTAGACCTATTGAAGTCTTATCTCTAATTTATCAGATCTACAGCTTCGTGGAGTACACTTTCTCTAACTAACCAGCAGGTGGCATCCACGAGCCACCTGTTCTCCACAAGTCAGTTCTCCCCTGCTTAGCCTTTTTGGTGAGTGGGGGAGTGAGTCTTGTGGGGCCCAATTGGTGTACCAAGCTTGCGTGTGTAGTTGGTGTTGCCTGCCCTGTATATGGGGCATGTTTCTAGGCAGTCGGGGAGGGGGGTTGGCCCTAACAATCAAATCTCCCTGGTGATCCTAGAGTTTTAAAGCTGCTGCAATAGTCTAATCCTTCAGTTCATTCCTGCCACAGTTTGTCTCTGCCACTGACCCACAAGTCCTTGGTATTGGCGTATGGCTTCTGAGACTTGCAAGTGAGCCCCTCTTCCAGGCTGTGCACCCCGGGTCCTCTGTTGGGGGATGACTGTGCTATGTCACAGGTGAGTGCCGTCCCCCCAGGGCAGTTCTGGGCTGCTGGGCTGTGTAGGGAGGCTCCCAGTCTGCTCAAATGATGGCTGAATGGGGCTTTGTTAATTCACACTGCTCCACCTTCCCAACTCTGGGACAATCAGCTGAGGTTGCAGGGAAGGCTAATGTCCACGCCCAGTTTTGTGGTGTGTGCCTGTTATTTGAAGCACTTCCGTCACACTGGGTTGTCTGGGGCAGTTCTGGGCTATGGGGCTGGCGATGGGCAGGAGTGTTTCCTGTCTACCAGGATGGTGGCTGTGAGCGGACACCCCCCGTTTTTTGGGAAGTTGTGGTGTTTAGTGAATTTTCTCAGCCACTGGATTATTGCCTTTTGTCTCAGAGCTCTCTTAGTTCTGCTCTTGACTTGACGTGCCCAAATTGAAAGTCTTTGAAGCTTTCTGTATTGGGCTTCTTAGAGTAATTGTTTTAGAAAAAGAAAAGAGGATTTAAGAAAAAAAAAAAGGGCCCTCCTCAGAGATCTAATGGGTCACTGAAATGCTAATAGACAAAACAACCAGGGCCATTAAGGAAAGGTCCACAGGGCAGAGAGATCAGCTTTTCTTTGGGATTTGCATATGCGCCTCAAGGCCTGAGCTCCACCCTTCCCCTTTCTGTGTTCACCAGAACTCCAAAAATCCTCTGCTTTTATTTTGGAGTTTTTCGTGTTGTTTTTTTTTTTTTCTATGCCTGTCTCCTCTCTGCTGGGCTGGGTGCTCTCAGATTCTCTGGTGTCTGGTCTCAGTCTATCTATGGTTGGAGTTTGGATCAGTAGAATGAGATTCCGATAAGGGCTGCCACTGCAGTTCTCCCTTCTCCTTCCCGGAGCTGACAGCCCCTCCTCCCACGGGACTGAGCCTGGCAGGGAGGGGCGCGGGTCCCCTGGCCGCAAAAACTTACAGATTTCGCTGATCTCAGCAGTTCGACATTTTCATGAGTGTTGTATGAAGTATGCCCAAAGACAGATTGCTCTGTGGTGTCCAGTCCACGCAGTTCCTGGCTTTCTACCTACTTTCCTGGAGGAGTAACTAAAACATACAGCTCACCAGTCTGCCATCTTGCCCCGCCTCCAAAATATGTAATTTTATACAACTATATAAAGGTAGGGGAATGGAGGAGTATAGGAACATAGTTTTTGTGACCTATTGAAGTGGAGGTGGTATCAAAGAAAAACAAGAATGTTATGGATATAAGAGGTTAATTTTAACCCCCACAGCAACCACAAAGAAACTATCAGAGAATGTAACCATAGAGATGAATTGTAGAGTTCAGGTTAAGAGAAATGGGGGACGGTCCAATGGGGAGTTAAGAAATGAGGTTGGAGTTGTTGTCTGAGGTGAAGGGAAATTTCTAGTAATGGATGGTGGGAAAGAGCATTACAATATTCTAAAGGTGATTAATCCCACTAATGGAAGGCTAGGGAGGGGGTGGAATGGGAAGATTTAGGCTGTATATATGTTCCCACAACTAAAAAAAAAAAGATCGTCTAAATAGATGATTGAATGACAAGGATGAACTTGGATGGAATTAGAGGATAGAGGACAGGTGGCTCAAAGGGACACACAGTTGAGACATAAGGTAAAGGAAATATAGAATGCAAGCTTTGTATCATTGTTGAACCTGTTGTACTTCTTAGCTGCACTTAACGGGATTGCATAAAAGAATGTTCTTGTTCATGGGAAGTGTATATGTGAATTATAGTGTACGTTCAAGGATGTGTGCAGCTAGCTATCATATGTTCAGAAGACAGAGCAATAGATGATGGATGATAGAGAGGGAGGGAGGGAAAGAAATAGTGATGTGACAGCATGTTAAAGTTGGTGGATTGAGCTATCAGGGGAGGGGGGTCAGGGTATGATGGAATTCTTTGTATGGGGTTAGTATTGTTTTTGCAACTGTTCCTATAACTTTGAATTTATTTCAAAATAATAAAAAAAAAAGAACACAGAAAGGTTGAAAGTAAAAGTATTGAAAGAATAGACTATGCAGACACTGACCAAAAGAAAACTAGTGTAACTATACTAATACCAGACCACATACATATTACCTAACAGAATTGCCTATTAAGAGTCACCAATAACAGGAATGTTCATAGCAGCACTATCCATAATAGACAAAAGCTGGAAACCCAGCATCAGTTGAGTTGATAATGTTGTATTCATAAAATGGAATATATGCATTAAGTATAAACTATTAAAGCCTCAACAAAGATGAATCTCACAAACTTAAGACTGAGCAAAAGAAACCAGACATATAAATACATACTGTATGATTCCATTTACATAAAATTCCAAAATGGACAAAAGTTAGGAAATTAATGCCCTTCCATTGAGGTAGTGACAGGAAGAGGTCATGATATGAATTTTAGGGAAATACTGATAAAATCTATTTCTTTATTTGATTGCCTATTACAAACCATGGTTTACTTTGTGAAAATACTTTGAGTTTTATACTTATGAATTGTGCTTTCCTCTTTCTATGGAAGAGACATAACATAGTTAATGATTATTATTGGTATATTAACAAAGTTAAGTATTAGAACAGTTTATTAAAAATTATTTTGTGCTTTTACACTTATTTCTATGAGTATTATAAAATCAGTTTTAAAGGTATGGAAATACCACTTTATCGGTAGATTAAAATTAGTAATTGCTCTCAAATTCTTTCTTTCTGTTTCCCTTCTTGCTTTAATTATTAATTGGTAAAACAGTGATGCATTACAGTTGCTTAAATCTCTATTCATCTAGCCTCTAATAAGCTCAAATGGGAAAAAGCATGATTAGGAATTTCTCATTCTCTCTCAAGGAAAACACAAAAGTGCACAAGCGCATGTACACACACACACATACACACAAAGTTAATCAGTGCTACTGTGTATATCAGTCTAGCCTAAAATCATTGTTTTCATTCTTTGAGAAGTAATTCCTGGATTAAAATGAATGTAAATATATAGCTTTTGATATTTTTTCACAATGTTGACATAATAATTGAAAACTCATTTTACATTTTGAATCTGTAGGTAGAAATCATTGTCATATCTCATTTATATTTTCTTTTTAGAACTTAAAGGAATATATTGGTTCTTGTATTTTTGCCTAAAGGACATGGGAAAGCCAAATGAGAATGAGTTGATAAAGTAATTAAGGAATCCTGTTTTCTTCAGAAATTAAAGATAAGAATCAGTCTTCAACTGAACCTTGAATTGAGCTGGCAAAGAGCCTAGAGAACAAGATAATTAAGTGTGGAAAGCCGCCTCCCGAATCGGGCCTAGCGTATGCGCTGCAGCCTGCTCTAGAGTTACCCCCGCCCATCGAGTGAGCCAAGATGGCGCCTGCATCCTGTTTCCGCATAGTGAGGCATGTATCCGCCACCCGCTCCTACCAATCGAAATCCTGTATACGCGATACTAGCCTAGAAGCTTATTGGTTGTTAATTGTGTATAAAAGGTCTTACCCGGACGGGGTAGGGTGAGACAGCCCACAAGGAGCCGTGCCTGACGGCCACATCGAGGCTGCTCTCCCACGAGGCGCCGTGCCCCGTGTGGGAACCAGTAACACAGAATGTTCATCTAGCTGTAGTAAAGGGCTTGCTTTCACAACTGCCGTGTGGTTCGAGTCGTGATTCATGACCAGGTTAGTTCGCGCAGTCTGCATCTCTCTCTCTCCTTCCCTGTTTCCCCTCGCCGGCCGGGAACCGGGGACCGAGCGGGGCAGCGCCGGACAAGTGGTGGCCCGTACGGGGAAGCTCCTCCTCCTGCCTCGCTCTCGACGGTCCCTCTGTGAGGAGAGCAGCGCTGCGCGTCGAGCTTACGGCGGACTTCCCGCGCCTGATCAACGCGAGAAGGTGAGTGCGTCTTATTACATGATAGTTAGGGCCCGTGGGTTTTCAGGTGACCCCAGGGGACTCGGAAGAGCTCTCCGAGTGACTGAAGTATAGTGCCGACTGCAATCATGGGGCAGTCCGGAAGTTCACCTCTCTTAGCTCCCTTAAAGAACCTTTTGAAACAACGGGGTATCTCGGTCAGGAAAAGCTCCCTTCAGCGTTTTCTTGATGATGTTGATACTTTTGCCCCTAAGTTTGCCTTTACTGTGCCCTCTAGTAATCAAGAGGAGCCCTGTCAACGCTTTGAATGGACAGTCCTGCCCCAAGGCATGGCTAATAGTCCTACCATGTGCCAGCTGTATGTCGCTGCGAAGCTAGCTAGCACTCGGCAGCAGTTCCCTCAAGTGAAAATCATCCATTATATGGATGACATTCTCTTAGCCCATAGAGACACAGATCTTCTTAAAACAGTTTTGTCACATTTAGTCCTTAGTCTTAGAGAAGCTAACCTAGAGATTGCCCCTGAAAAAATCCAAATGACTGACATTACCACTTTCCTGGGGGCGAAAGTCGCACCCACTCATGTTTCCCCCCAAAAGGTGTCTCTCAGGCTAGACAATATACACACTCTCAATGATCTACAAAAACTCATGGGGGATATCAATTGGATCCGTCCATACCTAAAAATACCCAATGTCAAACTAACACCTTTGTTCGACCTGTTGAAGGGGGATTCTAATATAAACTCACCTCGAAGCTTCACTCCAGAGGCAAGGCGAGCACTATGCCAGGTGGAACAGGCGCTCAGTGGCGCTGCATTGAAGAGAATAGACCCTGATGAGCCTTTTGAAGCCTGCGTGCTGCCGACAGAATTACAGCCCACTGCGGTACTGTGGCAGCGGGGGCCGCTGCTCTGGGTCCACCCTGGAGTTTCCCCCAAAAAAGTCCTAGAGCACTATCCTACAGCGGTTGCAGACTTGGCCCTAGAATGCATTAAAAGGGCTGTGCAGCATTTCGGTCAGCAGCCCAAAAATCTCAGGGTGCCTTATTCTTCCCAGCAGCTTGAGATACTCACCGGATGCATAGATCAATGGGCCATTCTCCGGTGTACATTTCTTGGTCCCATTAACAATCAGTTCCCTAAGGCTCCTCTCTTGCAGTTTGTCACCCGGCACCCAGTGATTTTTCCCAAAGTAACCTCTCCTAGGCCACTAGCAGGCGCCCCCACCGTATACACGGATGGCTCCAGCTCTGGAACAGGGGCGTATTGTGTGGAGGGGGACACTCCTAAAACAGTGCTCTTCCAACCACAAAAGCCTCAATGGGTAGAACTGCAGGTTATCATTGCAGTCCTGGAAAGCCTTTCCGAGCCCTTAAATGTCGTCTCGGATTCTGCTTATGTTGTGAACTCTGTACAAATTTTAGAAACGGTGGGCATTGTTAAACATTCCTCTACAGTAAGGATGTTCTTTGCCAAACTACAGGAGGTTATATGGACCAGGCAACACCCTTTTTACATAACCCATATTAGAGCCCACACAGGTTTGCCTGGCCCTATGGCCCAGGGGAACCATAGCGCAGATGTAGCCACTCGACAGCTGCACATCTTTCCGACGCTGGTACCGTATCAACAAGCCCGAGAATTCCATGCCAAGTTTCACATCAATGCAGGTACCCTAGCTAAGCGGTTCAGCATACCACGTGCAGCTGCTCGAGATATTGTCCGAGCCTGCAACAATTGTGCAGAGCAGAGAGCAGTCCCCTCGGTTGGGGTCAACCCTAGGGGTCTCACCCCAGGGGATACTTGGCAGATGGATGTCACTCATCATTCAGAGTATGGTAAGATCAAGTACTTACATGTGTCGGTGGACACATGCTCCCAAGTTTTATTTGCCTCTGCTGAACCAGGAGAAAGAGTCTCCCACGTCATTGCACACTGCCTTGCTGCATGGGCAGCTTGGGGTAAGCCAAAGACGTTAAAGACGGATAACGGGCCTGCCTACACTAGTAAATCCTTCCAAAAATTTTGTGACAACATGGATGTCCAATTAAAACATGGCATCCCCTATAACCCTCAGGGGCAAGGAATCATTGAAAGAGCGCACAGATCTCTCAAAGACTTGCTTAAAAAACAGAAAGAGGGTATAGGCCACGGCCTGTCCCCAAAAGCTCGACTGTCTGTAGCCTTGCTCACATATAATTTTTTAAACGAAAATTCACAAGGAATGACACCTGCCCTGCAACACACCACCCCGAGTCCTCCGCATAGAGGTCTAGTCCGTTGGAAGGATGTCCTGTCGGGGCAGTGGAAAGGCCCTGACCCGGTGCTCAGCTGGGCCAGAGGCTCTGTTTGTGTTTTTCCCCAGGAACCAGGACGTCAACCAGTGTGGGTTCTGGAAAGACTGGTGAGAACCGTGACATCACCTGAAGAAGCCAAGGAACAGCTGTCAGAAACGCCAACGAATATACAACCTGAACCATTAGACCAAGCCTCCGACCCTGCTGATGATGGCGACGACCGACAAGACGATAATAGTAGGACTGACCACCCCGCGGTTGCCCAAAAAGAGGATCGGTAACTCTGTTCTTTGCTCTCCTATAGCAATCCTTCTAATCTGCCTTTTTCTTTTTAGTGGAACTACGAGTCCTTCCCCCTCACCAATGACACACTGATCCTCTCTTTTGCTAACCTCTCTGTCAAGGTTGTCAACACCACAGTTGCGGCGAATGCTACTTGTGAAACTGGTAATGGCGAGTTAAGTAAGGGAGTCTTGCTTGAATTTCTTAACGTTACAGGGAAGAGCCGCCAGTCTTGTGAAGGGATCTTGAGTAAAAAGGAGACTCAAAGGTGCCTTTTCCTTCCGGGGCTTGCTCCTACAGTCTGCAACCGTTCCAAAGACCCGGATGCCTCGCCGCCCCGCTATCCTAGTGTATCGCCCAAGTTATGTCTGGCTCCCCGTCAAGGCAACCGACTGGGTTGGCCCTGTTTCTCAAGTTGTTTCACTTAACAATATCCCCTTCTCTAAGTCTAGGCGTCCAAGAGGCATAAAAGAATGGCTATCGAATGCTGCCAGTGTAGCTTCCTCTTTGTTTGTCCCAACGATCGGGCAGGCTGTGCTACAAGCATGGACAGATCGGCAGCTCGCCATAACGATGGAAACGGTAAATGGCTTGGTCAACCTTACCCGAGACGTGCTACGCCGCCACAATCAGATGCTGAACTTAAATTTCCAGGCCATTCAGAAACTCCAAGCGGAGATAGATGAACTTGGACTGGAAACAGATGGACTCTGGAGAGTGCTTCAGCAAACATGTGACACCCGGTGGCTTACGGTTAAACTCTGTGTCACTCCTGTCAGGGCCAACGTGACCGGAAGCATTTCCAGAGTCTCTGATTGGCTGAAAAGGTCATATTTTCCTGAATTTGTTAATCTCTCCCAACAGGTGGAATCTAGTTTAGACACAATTGGGGGGATCAAGTTAAAACCCGTTAAAGTCGATCTCTCCGGGTTAGGCGAGGTTCTACAGAAACTATTGCACAGTGTTTCTTCCTGGTTCTCTTGGCCCAATTTAACTAATTGGATCCTCATTGCAGTGGGATTATTGGTGGGATTAGTCGTTGTTAAATGTTTGCTAGAACGCCTGTTTCAAGCGCAGCAGCAATTGCGTGTTACCACTATGATGGCTATGACTCCCACCTCTGTTACCCCCGATAGTGACCGATTTATTAACCATACCCCTTCCTGGTCGCCTCAGGTGGGGCGCTTTGGAGCAAAATTTGTAGCGAATCGCATGGCTGTTTCTCGGGTGTAAAAGGCAACACCAGTAGTCATAATTTTGTCTCAGGTGGGTCTCTAGGGCAGAGTCCTAGTTGTGGCCAGACTGGACCCTAGCCATTGCACAGAGACACCTAGTGACACCCCCGACTCTGGTTACTGCTGTTCCTGCCCCCGTCGTTGTTCCCCAGTTGCCAGGCAAAGCACTGCAGGGAGAGTCACGTTGTTTCCAGCTTACGGACTCTCCGGTCTCCATATGACGTGAGCATTCTGGTTGGTGCTAGAGGCTCCGCCGCTGGATGGCTGAGGCCTAGTCCAGACTCCCCAAAGCACCAAAGAGGTTGTGAACCATTTGGGTTCACGGGAGCACGCTCATCACTGGAGACACTGGGTCAAAAATAAATAAGAAAGGGGGAGATGTGGAAAGCCGCCTCCCGAATCGGGCCTAGCGTATGCGCTGCAGCCTGCTCTAGAGTTACCCCCGCCCATCGAGTGAGCCAAGATGGCGCCTGCATCCTGTTTCCGCATAGTGACGCATGTATCCGCCACCCGCTCCTACCAATCGAAATCCTGTATACGCGATACTAGCCTAGAAGCTTATTGGTTGTTAATTGTGTATAAAAGGTCTTACCCGGACGGGGTAGGGTGAGACAGCCCACAAGGAGCCGTGCCTGACGGCCACATCGAGGCTGCTCTCCCACGAGGCGCCGTGCCCCGTGTGGGAACCAGTAACACAGAATGTTCATCTAGCTGTAGTAAAGGGCTTGCTTTCACAACTGCCGTGTGGTTCGAGTCGTGATTCATGACCAGGTTAGTTCGCGCAGTCTGCATCTCTCTCTCTCCTTCCCTGTTTCCCCTCGCCGGCCGGGAACCGGGGACCGAGCGGGGCAGCGCCGGACAATTAAGGTGAAATGATTTTGGTAATGTACTCTACCCTGTAAGTCAATGTTGAATTCTGCCACATTGACCATTAGTCTCCAATATACTTATCTTGATAACTGTATATTTTAAAGGAGAAGGGAACATGTAAAGGCAAATTAGGGTAAAAGATAACCATAAAATACTATATATTATCACAAATGATTACAAGATACTATTAAATAGACTTTATTAATCCCATTTTGTAGATAAACTGAGACTTCTTGGTGTCAATAGTCAAAAAAAATTACAAAGTACCCAAGCTGGCAAACTCAGACTTAAATGTAGGTCTGTCAGATTCCAAGGCCTGTGTGCTTTCTCCTATGGTAAATATCCAAGAATATGATTTATCATCTCCCTTATGTTCTGATCTAATCAATATGCTCTGACCTAATCAGATTTATTTGTGAAAATACAAAAAAAAAAAAAAAAAATTCAAAGATGTCTTTCCCAGATCATCTTAGTTTTTCTAGGATTTCTAAGGAAAAATAAAGCTGATAGACCCATTTTGTGGAAGTCTTTCAATGTTAGTCCCCCAGTTGTACTGCAGTATCTATGGCACATAAAAGACATTATTTCTAAGACACCTTTAGCCTAGGACTGGGTTTCCTAACTTAATCATTACTAATTCTGTAGATTCAGGTTTTGTGTAGAGCCAGGCTGAAATGTATAAAGAGATGAAATGGTACAATAGATGTCTAAAAGGGAAGGATACTGATCCTAAAACATAGATTTACTTCCCAGAAGAAAAGAAAACTCTGGACTGGGTGACTAACCTACTGTGTTGCCCAGCAAGTAGGTTAGTGAAATAAATTCTTTCATTTGACTCAACTTGAACATCAAAGTTAGAGTTTTTGTTGAGTCTGTTTTTCTTAGGGGATTATGTTATATACCCAAAGAACCCTGAGACCTACTTAGTTATTTATTCTTAGGAAACTTTAGTTATTTAGATGTGTCTTTTATTTGATCAGTTGTTAATCAAACATGCTTCTTTCCCATCTTGTAATACATATTGTTAAATGGATATCTTGGGATGCAATAAATCCATACTGTTTTTCCAACTTTTTTTCTAAAGTAGTTAAAAGTAACTTTTAAACACTGTATTTTTCTTTAGATTTACATGTCATTTCCTGGTTTGGAGCTCCTGAATTTTACCTTGTACCCTTTGCTCTTACAGCCTTCACTAATCCAACAATTTAGAAATTTTTAATTGAAAATTTGATATGTCCAGATGGACTGGCACTTAAACATTTCAAAATTACCCTAATGCATGTAATTTTCAAATATTGCCTTACTCATTTATACTGATGCTTAAATTCAGCTGCAGGAAAAAATATCTTGGGAATTTTATGTCATTGCATATAATTTTAAATTGTTTTATACAAGTGCTTAGTATTTTGCTATTTGATTTTGAACTTTCAAATAAAACTGGTAAGTAGATGTATAAGCATTTTGTTAATTACTAAGTTTATCAGTTTACAATCCTTATAGTGCTATTAATCTCACTTGAATATACACTTTACCTGCAGCTGTATGTTGCTTGTTAATATGAGTGTTTCACTGGCCCCTTTATTTGATTTTAATCCTTGAAGTGGAAAAACAAAATATCATAAATGAATGAGTTCTCTTCATACCCTTTTTGCTATTATGAACGGCCCTGAATTTCAATAACATTCTTTCCCTAACTTTATAATTTTCTTAATATTCACATGCTCATGTTTAGGTACTAAAAATTAATGTTAACAATTTAAATATCTAGAATATGTTGTTCATGGCTGTAAGGTGAGTTATTCCAAGAATGAGATTAGGATTTAACTATTCAAAAGATCCTAGTAGATAATAAATAGTGAGAGGCATTGATGGTGTGCAGGCAAATATTCAGGGAAGACCATTTGATGACTTTGGGTGTTCCATGGGAGTAGGAAAGTGGCAGGCAAAGATTAAAGTACAAACAATTAAGTTTTGTGCCAAGGGATCCAAACCAACTGGGCAGGAATAGACTGCAGTTGGCCCTAGGGAATAGAATTTAAGGGAAATCCAAATAAGCAGTCTATTCTCAGAATGCAAGGAATTAACACAATTGAAGGAGATTTGAGGTAGGACCCAGTGAATGAACAGTTGAATTGAAGTGACCTATAAAATGAACAGTCCATGCCAGTGAAAAAACATGATTATGCCTCTCATCATCATACTCAGGTGAACTGCTTTTGTACTAATCTTAAAATCCCTACTGGGAAGACAGTCCTAATAAGGTTGTGCTTGGAAGTAAGGTTTACCCTGTGATTTAGTAGATGGTTAGAAAAACTTCTAATACAGGGGAATAGAACTGGCCTCAGGGACCACTACAGCCTCTCTGTATCTTGCATAGAACCTGTGGACTCTCTGGAATCAAGTATTCTGTTTTACTGCATTCATATTTTTTACATTTCTTTCATTCAAGCAATATAAATTATCTTCTATTTTGTGCATGCTGAGGCTCTTTTTTAAAGTACAGTTTTCCTGCAATACATTTGTCACCCATCTCAGAGATGAGGTCAGCATTCTTGTAATATTGAACACAGTATACTTAAACTCCAGTAAAAATCCCTGTTTGTTGAGATCATCTCATCCTTTCTCAAACTCACTTTTTCTTTTTTTCCTATTTGTTTTCTAGTAATTGCTCCACTTTGGAAAACTTAGCAACTAGTTCTTATCTTCCTCTCATTCACATCCATACACAATTTGGATGTACTTCCATGGGCTTGGCCTTACTCTCCTCTGACACCCTTAACTGTTGGGACTCACCCTTTCACCACTTCAGCAACAGATCCTGATGGTTCACCTGAGCTGCAGTATTTTATAAATAGTCTGACAGTCACTGTCTTTTTAACTGAAGTACTTAGACCATACACATTATATATATATATATATATAATAATAAGACATATATATATATGACTGGGTTTACATCTACCATCTTGATCTACCATCTTGATATTTGCTTTCTATTTATCCATTTATTCCTCCCCCAATTCCCCCTCCCCCCCCATTTTCCTGTTTTCTTTTGGATTGAGTATATTTTGTATTTCATTGCATCAACAACCCTTTCTTTTATTTTTAGTTATCCCTTTTTATTTACTTGTCTTTGGTTACTCTAGTGTTGAAAGATGCATCTTTAAACACATTCTACCATATGGTGATATTATTTGTAAACAAGAGCCTTAATACAATATATTTCTCTTTTGCCTCCTTGTCATTTGTGCTATTATTGTAGCACATTGTACTTATATCTATGTTATAAATCGTACAATAATTTTTTTATATCTTTAAGGTTAAATTCTGTTATTGCTTTACAGATATAATAAAGTATTAAATTAACTTTCAAGGAAATTTAATGCATGAATCAAAGTTTCCATATTACCACCCTTTTTTCTTTCCAGTGCCCTTTATTCCTTTTTAAAATCCAAGTTTCCATGTGGCATAATTTATCTTCAGTTGAATAATTTCCTTTAACATTTCTAAAAATAAAAGTCTAATGCAAAAAAAAAAAATTCTCACTTTTTGTTTGTCTAGACTAGTTGCTTATTTTGCCATTATTTTTGAAGGATTTTTCTTAAATAGAGAATTCTATGTTGATTTTTCTTCTTTTTTCTTTTTGACACTTTCAAAATGTCTTGCTTGAATAGTTTGTGAAGGAAAGTGTGTAGTCATTCTTTGTTCCTCTGTGTATTATGTGCCTTTTTTCTAGCTTATTTTAAGATTCTCTGTTTAATCACTGTATTTGAAAATCAGTAAATATGACATGCCTTGGTGTCATCTTTTTTTTTCTTTCTGCTTATGTTTTATTGAGCTTCTTGAACCTGTGGGTTAATATTTTAATTAATGTGGAATTTTTTTTTACCATTTTTTAAAGTATATTTCGCATTCTTCCTCTTTCATCTGCTATTTCCATCATCTCTTTAATTTTGTGTCTGTTTCTAATGACTGACTTTTTCTGGTTATGTTTTTTATTTGTTTTTGTTTATTTGATTGATTTAGGGTTTTTAGCTTCTTGAGGTGCCTGGTAATTTCTTCTTGTATGCTGGACATTTAGATTGCTATGTTGATGTGGATCTGGAGAGTTTCTTCTTCCTTGAGAGAGTACTTGATTTTATTGCCAAAGACAGTTTAGTCACTGCATTCTTTAAGGATCTCTTTCTATACTTTGTAGAGTGGAGTTTTTAGTAATCTTACTCTATAGCTTGCTTATCCCTATTAACAAGGCATGACTTTTCTTTAGTTTCCACTGGCTGCCCCAAGTATTCAACGTGGTCTCACTCTAGTAGATGGAACTAAACATCTCCACGACTTGTATGAGAGAATTATTTCGATTTACAGCTCCTCAGAAACTTTTCTCTGCTTGGACTAGTGGTGTTAAATACTATTTGCATGCAGCTTAGTAATCATACAAATATTCAGGGAAATCCTAATGTAGATTTCTGAGACTCTCTACCTACATGGCTTTCTTTCTATGCCGCGCAAAATCTGGCTACTTTGGCCCCTCCAAATTGCAATTTTGGTCTCCTCAACTCAACAGGACTTCCATGCCCTGTTTGAGTTTTTCATGCCTATGTCACAATCTGGATATTTCCTCCAGACAGAAAGCCATGGCAATTGTAGGCTCACTTTGATTGTTTACTCTCAGAAATCACATAATGTGATGCCTGTTGTTAAATATGTGAAAACAGTTGTTTCGCATATTTCGCCAAATTTCTAGTTAGAGGGCAAGTCAGGAGGAGGGCAAAGAAGGGCAAGTCAGGTACCAGTTACTCTATCCTGTTTGGAAATGGTAGTCTACAATAGTGTTTTTAAACGTGAAGATCATTGGCTTCAGGACGTGCTACTGAAGTAGCATGGATTAATGTGTATGGTTACAACCAATTTTTTTCTGGGGAGAAGGTCCATAGCTTTTGCTGTTTTTAAAGACATCCCAGAGTGTGTGTGTGTGTGTGTGTGTGTGTGTGTGTGTGTATTTGATTTGTGACCTATTACCTATCACATGATGGTGGATATACTGAATGCTAATTTGGGGGTTAATTTACTGAAATTACCACACAATGCTATTGAACAAAATGCTCCAGGGGCACTATAAAATAAATTTTTAAATTTATGTTGCCAAATAACAAAATGATATGGGGTGCAGTAGTATATATAAGGAATAATAGACTGATTTGTTCATAGTTATGGAAATATAGAAAATGTTCAATACATATTTAACAAATATATATTGAACTTTCACTATGTGAAAAGTACTGGCAGATATGATAAGAAAAATACAAAAGTGGTTAATTGGTGGTACTTTTTCTCCAGTTATCACAGAATAGATTTGATTGATAGTGCTCTTATTCAGCCTACTTTTATCGTTTGTGACTATATGTAGAAATGACAATATTAACTATAATGTGGTCTTACTTTCTTATTGACTTTCTTTCATTTCTGTATATAACCCATAAATTTATGTCCTAGAAATACTTATCTTAAACAGAATTAAGAGTGTTACAACTAAGCACCTTCCATTAGATAAGCTTAAATATTACAGTACCTTAAGATTTTATTTCTTTTTATATTTACTGATAAATGAATAAAGAACAGAGAAAATAGTATTAGGAAAAAGCACTTAAACACAAATTTTATAAGCCTTTCGCACCATAAATACTTCTTTTTAAGTTCTGAAATTTGAAAAGTAGCCTTATGTGTCACATTTAATAGAAATAACAAATATTTAAAGGATAAACATAGGTAATGTTTGTATGTTCTAAATATTTATTAATTTGAGCACACAAAAATCTAGAATATTTCTCACTGTTGGCACTGTTATATTTAGTGCACAGTGGATCTTTAAGCTGCATTCAGTAGAAATGCACTTTAACATTATTTTAAACAAGTAAACAAAAATGAAATCTTACCATTCAAACCTGTCAGTTAATAATAGTTTGATACATCATTTGCCCATTTTCGTTTTAAGTTATTGATGAGCAGAATGTCTTGGGATCTGCTTTTTTTAAATTCTTGTTTTGCAGAAATCTGGGAACAATTGTCCTTTGCACCTTTAAGGAAACAACACTCTTTGCTGCAAGATTTTGCTATGTTTAAAATGAATAACTTTAAAGTATGGAACTCTCAATTTTTTAAAACAAAAGGTTGTAGTTTCAATTTTCAGGACTCTTAAATAAAATGTTAGTTTAATTTGGCTTATATCTACCTCTTTCAACTTATCTTCTATGGTCATCTTCTATGTCAAGAGGCATTAGCCACTACAGATATGTGACATCAAATGCAGTATTTTTGGTTTAAGAGGAGTCAGAATCATAGAAACCTTGTTAATTTTAAGAAATATAATTGATAGCAATACAAGTTTCATATAAATTCCATATTTGTTCTACAATAGGGGCTTACGCTACTTATTCACATTTTTCTGTAAGCTCTGCTGAAACAGCAAGACAGCAGGCTTCTGAAATTGGCTGTAAAATTAGATTTTTCAATGATGAGAAATGAGACCTGTCATCATTATGATCTCTAAAGAGGAAAAAAAACTGTTATTGCATTATATTTCTATCTCCCATAAATATTGTCTCTGATCAAAATATACAAAGGGTGGTTACAAATTGAATTTCGCCTTTGTGTATTTAGGGATTTTTAGTAAGATTTAAGTTCTCACATAATATTTTATGAAATGTATGCCTAAGAAAAAACAGGCAGATTATTCTTAAATTAAAACTAAAGAATAACCTATAATGCCAAAACAGCTTACTTTTTCCTCATAGAATTGCTACTTTGTCATTAGTAGATTTATTATTGGGTTTTCTAGAACTACTTGCATTTTCTGAGTAGCCAAAATAATATACAGGTACCACCATCACTGTGTTTCTTTCGTTATTTTAATGTTCTGTTTTGGTACAAGCACTTCACTTACATGTATAAATTCTAGTTCAAGTTTTGAAGTCAGACAGAGTTTGTTACTGGGCAGGTTAAACTCCCAAAGATGAGACACTCTTATTTTGAAAATAGAGATAAGTAAAATGTCTAACTCTTAAGACAGTGGAAGGGATTAAATAAAATAATTTAGGTGTATACCTTAGAAGAACCCTGGGCATATAGTACTTGTTCCTAGCTATTAATTGCTGTTAAATTCCTTTTCATCCCATGCAGTGGATGAACACAGAGAGGAATATACTATTGCTGTTTAAGGGACCAGAGCAGATTTTCCTCAGCAAATCCTGGCCTGAGGGACTCAGCCTGGTTCACATTAAAGAAACAATCCTGGGGGCCCTAAAGAGAGACAACAACCTAGAAATAGGACTAGTATCTTAGAAATAGACCGCAAATCCAAGTTTCATATGTAGGATTCTTTGGACTGATTTCAAAACTACACCTATCTTGAAATCATTGATCTCTCTCAACTTCACATAAAAGACAGTAAAATCAGAAAACTACAGAAATACTAAGAGCAGTTGCAGAATCTGGAAAACATGTTCTCTCTATATAAAGCTGGTAGAAAGGCTTTATAAAGGGCAGATAGCATACTGCTCATGCCAGAAAAAAAGTGGGATAGTCTATAAGGATGTAGGCAGAAAGTTGCTCAGTCCTACACTACCTGTTCAGGAAATGTAAGCTCTGAATCAATGTAGAGTGTGAGCAGTGGGCACTCAGACCATCACATGACTGCATGCTTTGGTGGAGGACCACAATGCTGTCCATTACCTCCCATCCCTACCAATACCTTTCTTTCTAAATCCATTTTGAGCCTGAAACTACCAGAAAATAATCAGGGGAAAATTGTAGCGTACAGATTTAATGTGCGCAATGTATTCAGGGGAAAAGCCATGAAAACTATCCACATCTTGTTGACAGTCTAAACTCTAGAGACATATTTTTATTAAGAGTATAAAGAAATTTCCCAGCCTCTTGACTAGAAAGAAGACAGAGGGACTAATAATAAGGAGAAAAAAATAAGACTTTCTGGACATCTTATATAATATTAAATATCAGAAGAAAATGAAAGAAGATGCACTTAGTTTTGAAAATTCAATAATTTGGCAATGAATCTAGTTGTTTTATGTGTTAGAAAAACAGTGGAATGATTATTTTCTATTTTAAATTGGACAAAATGAACTTTATTGTAATATAGCTTTCAGGGGACTATGGTCATTACATTTTATGACTTTATACAAAATATCAAATCATTATTTCCATATAAATTTATCAGTCTGCTTGCCTAATATCTTTGTTTTGTCATAATTAATGGATTTCTTGTATGTAAATTTAATAGGATGCACACAAAAACACAATTTCTCTTTCTGATTTTGGGGTGATAGTGGCAGCATTAATTAATGATTATACTCCCTGAAGAGAGCAGGAGTCCATAGGTTGCTTAAGAAAGACATCTTCTTTGACCATGGTTCCTAAGTGTTTACCCTCTGTTCTGACTTCTGGTACCCTTATTGGTGTATCAACAGGTCAATGAGATTAATGGTTACAGGTATGGATTGGTTAATTTCATGTATTGGCTTGGCTAGGTTATGGTGTTCAGTTGTTTGGTCATATACCAACCTGTTTGTTACTGTAAGAGTATTTAATAGATGGGATTTGCATCTATAAACAGTTGATTGCATATATGAACAACAAAGGAGATTGCCCTCAGTAATGTGAGTAGTCTCCTGATCCAATTAGTTGGAGGCCTTAAAAGCTAGAACTGAGGATTTCAATGATCACAAGAGGAATTTGGACTTAACTGCAATATTGGCTTTTGCTGGAATTTGGACCAAAGACTTCAGCCTCATCTTCAAGTTTCCAGCTTGCTGATATCCTACAGAGTTCAAACTTGCTAGCCCCCACACTCATGGGAATCAATTCCTTATAATGAATTTCTTTATAGGGAAAGATAAAGAGAGGTTCTGTTTCTCTAAAGAATGCGGACTAATAAAAGGTATTAACTCTGAAGTCAAATTACCTTGGTTCAGACTCAATATTTACCAGTTATGAAGTTGTGAGACACTAGAAAATTGCATATTCTTTCCAGTCCTCTCTTTCCTTTTCTGGATGAGAGACATGGTATTCATATCATAGAAATAATAAGGTAAACTACTCAGAATGATGTTCATCTATAGAAAGCATTCAATTAATTATGTGTGATGTATATGCGCATGTGTGTATTGTTTGTATGTATATATTATGTATGTAATTAGCTATTAGCATAATGCTCAGAAGTGAGTAAATGCTTAATGAATGATATGGCTATCATTAGTGACTAGTTTGAAAGTAAGAAGGCTAGTTTATTAGCATTTTTATATGTATAAAATATAAAACTACAGTTATATAATAAAGTCCCTTGAAAGCAAGGGCTGTTTGTTTTTGGTTGTTTTGTTTTTGTTTTTTTAACTTTTTGTTTTGAAATACTTTCAAACTTACAATTTTGTATTACATAAATAATACAAACCTCATACAGAGAACTCCAGCTTACCCCTAATCCCTCTCCCCACAAATACTTTGATCTACAGTTTTAACAGTTTGCCACATTTGCCATATCTTTTTCTTTCCTTCCTTCCTTCCTTCCTTCCTTCCTTCCTTCCAACCTACCTTTCTGTTCTATTCTATTCTGTTCGATTCTGTTCTATTTTATTCTGTTCTATTCTATTCTGTTCTATTCTATTCTATTCAATCCATTTTCTTAATACTTGTGTATAGGTTGTATACATCATGCCGTTTGAACACTTAATAGTGTCATGCGCATTCCTAACAAGCATTTCACTTACTTAAATACTTCAAGTACAGTCACCAAGTTCAAGAAGTTTAACATTGATATAATGCTTACAACCTATATTCCCATTTTTTCATGTGTCTGATTAATATTCCTTTGAACCATTTCTCCTCCCTTGCTAGATCCCATCCAGGATCATGGATTACATTTAATTGTCATTGCCCCTTTAATTGCTCTTTCTTTCTTCTTCATTTTTTTTAATGGTGCGAACATGTATATTACATAAAGTTTTCCGTCTCAGCCAATCCTAAGTATACCATTCAGTGGGATTCATCACATTCACCATATTGCAGTACCTTCAGCATTCCTGAAACTTTGCCATCTCCCAAAACAGAAACCCTATGCCTATTTTGCATTAAATCCCCATTCTCCCTGTAAACCATCCTGGCAACCTGTACTCTAATTTTTCTCTCTATAAGTTTGCATGTTCTTCAGTATTTTCTTTGTAGTAAACTTGAGCTTAAATTTAACACTCTATATCTACAACAATCTCATTTGCTTTGATACAAAATCAATCAATAGTATACACAAACTGTGTTCCTATATTCCCCTGTCCCCACAAATTTGTTCCTGTCATAAATTATATGATTATACATTATAAGTCATGAACCACTGATTTATCAATACATTTTATTTATTTGCCTTTTACATCCTGTAGGAAGTAAAAGTGGAAATACAAACCAAAAATACAATAGTACTATCAAGTATTTTTACCTATGTTACCCTCACCAGTGATCTCTATTTCTCCATGTAGTTTCAATCTATTATCAATTGTCCTTTCTTTCAACCTGCAGAATTCTCTTTAGCAATTCTTATAAGACTAGCCTAGTGATTAAGAACTACCTTGGCTTTTGTTTATCTGGGAATGTCTTAATGTCTCCCTCATTTTTGAAAGACAGTTTTGCCACTTACGGAATTCTTGGTTAGCAATTTTTGCTTTCAGCATTTTAAATATGTCATCTCACTGCCTTTGCCTCTATGGTTTCTTTTGAAAAATCAGCACTTAATGTATTGAGGCTTCCTTGTTCATACAAGTAGCTTCTTTCACTTTCAGAAGTCTCTTTATCTTTGGCATTTGGCAGTTTGATTTTAATATGCCATGGTGTAGGATCTATGTGGGTTTATCTAGCTTGAAGTTTGTTGAATGTCTTGGATGTTGTATATTCATGTCTTGCATTAAATTTCAGAAGTTTTCAGCCATTATTTCTTTGAATGTTTTCTCTGCTCCTTTCTTCTCCTTCTGGGATTTACACAATGTATATATTGGTATGCTTGATGGTGTCCCACATGTTCCTCAGGCTCTGTTCACTTTTCTCCATTCTTTTTTCTTTAAGATCCTCAGACTGAGTTACTTTCATTGATTTACCTTTAAGTTCTCTGATTCTTTCTTATACCAGCTCCAATCTGCTGTTGAACCCCTTTAGAGAATTTTTAATTTTGATTACTGTGGTATTCAGCTCTGTTTGGTTTCTCTTCATTATTTCCATCTCCTGATTGATAATCTGTTTGTGTTCATCTACAAATCTTCCTGATTTCCTTTAGTTCTTTAGTCAATGTTTTCCTTTACTCTTTGAGCATATTTAGGACTGCTTTATAAAGTCTTTGTTGGGTATATCCCAATTTCACCCTCTTCATTGATAATTTCTAATGTTTTAATCTTCTCCTTTGTCTGGACTATCACTTGCTGTTTCTTTTTATGTTTTATCATCTTTAATGAAACCTATACATTATGTGATAGTTTTGGAATTTAGACTCTGAGGCATCTGTTCCTTAAGCTAATGTTATGGCAGAGCTTGCCTTGAATGCCAGGAACTAAAAAACAGAGAAAAGGAACAGGAGGAGGAGAAGAGGAAGGAAGAGGGGGAGACACCATTCCCAGTCTTTGCAAATTGACCTGTGCAAATGCTCTCCTTAATCAAAAACTGAGTTTGGAGAATACTATAGGCCAAAGTGTAGGGCCCCCCTGATCCTTTCTGTGCATATGTTTTGTCTTGGGCATGCACATGTGGGCCTAGAAATTCCCCCATTTACACAGTTCCATATGCCCCCTCTATCCTAGAAAAGTTTCTTCGTATTCCCAGGCACTGCACTGTATGTCCTACAGCCAGCAATCCCTTGCACCAGCAATCATGACTTGCTACTCTCCCACAGGGTTATGTAAGAGAGTGTGGTGAACTACCATTTATATGCAGGGCAAGTTCTGGGATGGCAAGTCCCTCAGGCCACCACCAGAAAGATTGGGCCAGACATACATGCTGCCACTATGTGCACAAAGGTTACTCTACTCCTAGAACTGGGGCCAGGGCTCTGCTCTGGGACCATGTGCACCATGAGATCCTACTGCTTTTAACTTGCCTTTTCCTTAATTAAGCATTCTTACTGCAGTCCTTCAACTGTTTTTTGGAGCTTTGATAAAAACCTTTCTGCCAGGTCTTGCTGGTTTTTCAAAACTTCTGTAGAGGAGCAGAACCCCTAAAGCATTTCATTCCTCCCTCTTCATTCAGGCAAGGGTCCAAGTGATATGCTTTTATTAACCACAACACCTAATATAGAAGGTAATTTCCAAATGGCATGGGGTGATGGATCTGGCTTGCAACAGCCCCAGAACCAATTGGGCTTTGTTGTTCCTCAGAGAGTAGGTTGTTAGCCATTACCTGGATTGTTGAAAAAATTTTATCAATATTAATATGAAACTAAGTATCTTGTAGTGGGTCTTTGCCCACTCTTCATATCCAATGAATTAGCAATGTGCAGCCACAGTTGAGAAGCACTGACCTAATTTACAAAAATCTCACACTGTTTCTCACAGGAGATGCTATAACCATTCAGGAAAACACTAATACATCAATCTAGGGCACTGATATTCAGCATATCAATAATTATGCACACATACATATCTGTATATGTTAAGATCATTGACCTTTAATGTGAGGTTAATAGAACATTCTTAATGTTGGGAGTTTCAAACTGAAATGCCTACAACAATGTTTCCCCAACTACTTTGGTCACAAGAATATCTTTGGATGCTTGTTAAAATATAGATTCTAGGCTCCCATTCAAGATGTATTGAACCAGAATCTTCAGAGGATTGGCTACAAACCCAAATTTTTAGATAACACCCTAGATGCTTTCTCTGATCAGACATTTTGGAGAAACACTAACTTTACTGGATTAAATAGTCCCACCCCCCCAAAAAAAATCATGACTTGTAACCTCGCAATGTGATATTATCATCTACAACAAGGTTCACTCTTTTGTACTTTTCAATGTTTTATCTTTTAATTTTTATTCCAGTAATACATGCATCCTAAAGTTTTCCCTTTTAACCACATTTAACTCTATTGTTCAGTACTGTTGAATACACTCACAATAATATGCTATCATCACCACCATCCATTTCCAAAGCTTTACCAGAAACCTAAATAGAAATTCTGTGCAAGTTAAGCATCAACTACCCATTCTCTAACCCCAAACTATACCCTGGTAACCCATATTCAAGATTCTAACTTTATAAGTTTGCTTATTATAGTTAATTCATTATAGTTATTATAGTTAGTTCATATCACTGAGGTCATACAATACTGTCCTTTTGTGTTTGTCTTGTTTTACTTAACATAATATCCCCAAGGTTCATCCACATTGTTGCATACATCAGGACTTCATTCCTTTTTACAGCTGAATAGCATTCTATTATATGTATATAATACATTTTATCATTCATCAGTTGAGGGACACTTGGGTTGCTTCCATCTTTTGGAAATTGTGAATGATGTCACAATGATCATCTATATGCAAATATCTCTTTGAGCCTTGTTTTCAGTTCTTCATATATATCCAGTAGTGAGATTGCAGGTCATATGGTAATTTTATACTCCTGAGGAACTGCCAATTTCCACAGTGGGTGCACCATTTTACATTTCCAACCACAATGACCGAGTGTTCCTGTTTTTCAACAACCTCTCCAACACTTGTAGTTTTCTGCTTTTTTTGTTTTTTTAATAGTGGCCATTCTAGTAGGTGTGAAATGATATCTCATTGTGGTTTTGATTTGAATTTCCCTAACAGCTAGTAGAGCATTGGTTTGTGTGCATTTTAGCATTTGTGACTTTCTCTTTGGAAAAAAATGCCTATTCAAGTCTTTTGTCCATTTTTAATCGGGTTGATTATCTTATTCTTGAATTGTAGGATTTCATTATATATTCTGTATATGAAAATCATATCAAATATGTGGTTTCCAAATATTTTCTCCTATTGAGTAGGTTGTTTTTTCACTTTTATGACACAGTACTTTGATTCATGAAAGTTTTCAATTTTGAGAAGGTCCCATTTACCTATTTTTTTCTTTTGTTGCTTGTGCTTTAGGGGTAAAGTCTAATAAACCATTGCTTACCACAAAATTTTGAAGATGCTTCTCTATATTTTATTCTGGGATTTCTTAGACTACTGATTCTTATATTTAAGTCTTTGATCCATTTTGAGTTGATTTTTGTATATGGTGTGAGATAGGGGTCCTCTTTCATTTTTTGCATATGGATATACAGTTCTCCCAACACCATTTTTTGAACAGTCTATTCATTCCCAGTTGAGTTTACTTGGTAGCCTTGTCCAAAATGAATTGGCCATATATGGGAAGGTCTATTTCTGAACTCTCAATTTTATTCTTTTGGTCAATATATCTATCTATATGCCAAAATCATGCTTTGATCACGGTAGCTTTGTAATATGCTTTAAAGTCAGTAACTGTGAGTCCTCCAACTTAATTCTTCTTTTTCAAGATGAGTTTGGCTATTCAGGGCCCCTCACTCTTCCAAATACATTTAATAATTGGCTTTTCCATTTCTGAAAGTTTCAGTGTTGGAATATTTATTGGGATTGTTTTGAATCTGTAAATTAATTTGGGTAGAATTGACATCTTAACGATATTTATTCTTCTAATCCATGAACCCTGAATGTCCTTCCATTTATTTAGGTCTCCTTTGATTTATTTTAGCAATGTTTTATAGTTGTCTGTGTACACATCTTGTATATTCTTGGTTAAACTTTTTCCTAGATATTTGATTATTTTAGGTGATATTATAAATGGATTTTTCTTGTTGATTTCCTTCTCAGATTGCCTGTTACTAGTGTATAGAAAAACTACTGATTTTTGCATGTTGACCTTGTATCTTGCCACTTTGCTGAACTCCTTTATTAGCTGTGGTAGCTTTGTTGTAGATTTTTGGGGTCTTTCTAAATATATAGGATCATGTCATCTGCAAATAGTGAAAGTTTTATTTCTTCCTTTCCAATTTTGATGCCTTTTGGTTCTTTTTCTTGCCTACCTGCTCTGGATAGAATTTCCAGTAGAATGCTGAATAACAGTGTTAACAGAGGGCATCCTTTTCTTGTTCTGGATCTTAGAGGGAAATTGTTCATTCTTTCACCATGAGTATGATATTAGCTGTGGGTTTTTCATATAGGCCCTTTATCATTTGAGGAACTTTTCTTTTATACATATTTTTGTAGTGTTTTTATCAAGATAAAATTCTAGATTTTGCCAAATAACTTGTATGCACCAATCAAGATGATCATTTCTTTTACCCCCCTTTGTTTGGTTAATGTGGTGCATTAGATTAATTGTTTTTCTTATTTTGAACCACCCTTGCATACCTGGAATAAAACCCACTTGATCATGGTGCATAATTCTTTTAACATGCTATTAGATTTGATTTGCAAATATATTGTCAAGGATTTTTTCATCTATATTCATAAGAGAAATTGGTCTGAAATTTTCTTTTCTTGTAGCATCTTTATCTGGATATGGTATTAGGATGATGTTGGCCTCACTGAATGAATTAAGTACTGTTCGCTCCTCTTCAACTTTTTGGAAGACTTTGAGCAGGATTGGTATTAATGCTTCTCACAATGATTGGCAGAATTCACCTGTGAAGCATTTTCATTCTGGGCTTTTCACTGTCAGCAGGTTTTTGATGACTGATTCAATCTCTTTACTTGTAGCTGGTCTTTAGAAATGATCTAATTCTCCTAGAGTCAGTGTAAGCCACTTGTATGTTTCCAGGAATTTGTCCTTTTTGTCTGTTGTCTAATTTGTTGGCATACAGTTGTTCATAGTATCATATTATGATCCCCTTTATTTCTGTGGGGTCAGTAGTGATGCCCCCTTTCTTTTCTGATTTTATGTATTTGCCTCTTCTCTCTTTTGTTCTTTATTAGTCTAACTAAGGATTTGTCAATTTTATTGATCTTCTTAAAGAACAACTTTTAGTTTTGTTGTTTCTCTATACAGTTTTTTTATTCTCAGTTCCATTTATTTCTGCTCTAATCCTTGTTATTGTTTTTTCCTTCTGCTTGCTTTGGAATTAATTTTCTGTCCTTTTTCTAGTTCCTCCAGATGAGCAGCTAGGTCTTTAATTTTAGCCCTTTCATCTTTTTTATTGTAGGTGTTTGGGCAATAAATTTCCCTCTCAGCACTGCCTTTGCTGAAACCCACAATGTTTGGTATGTTGTGTCCTTGTTTTCATTTGTCTCAAAATATTTACTGATTTCTCTTGAAATCTCTTCTTTAACCCACTGATTGTGTTAAGAGTGTGTTGTTTAACCTCCATATATGTGAATTTTCCAGTTCTCTGCTTGTTATTGATTTCCAGCTTCATTCCATTATGATTAGAAAAAGAGCTTTGTATAATTTCAATCATTTTAAATTTATTGAGACTTGTTTCATGACACAACCTGTCATTTTTTTCTGGAGAATGATCCATGAGCACTTCAGAAGAATGCATATCCCACTGTTTTGGGGTGCAATATACTGTGTATGTCTATTAGGTCTAGCTCATTTATCATATTATTCAATTTCTCTGTTTCCTTTTTGATCCTCTGTTTAGATTTTCTATCTATCGATGACAGTAGTGTATTGAAGTCTGCAACTATTATTGTAGAGGTGTCTATTTCTCCCTTCAGTTTTGCCAGTATTTGCCTCATGTATTTTTGGTCACCATGGTTAGGTGTATAAATATTTATGATTGTTATATCTTCTTGGTGGATTGCCTCTTTTATTAATATATAGTGTCCATCTTTGTCTCTTATAACAGCTTTGCATTTAAAGTCTATTTTATACAATATTAGTATAGGTATCTAAGCTGTTTTTTGGTTACTGTTTGCATGGAATATTTTTTTCTAACCTTTCACTTTCAACCTATTTGCATCTTTAGGTCCCATTGGAGCATGCTTTTCTATACATTCTGCCAATCTATGTCTTTTGATTGGGGAATTTAATACATTAACGTTCAATGATATTGCTGTAAAGGCAGTACTTGGTTCAGTCATTTTGTCCTTTGGTTTCTATGTCATATCTTTTTTGTCCCCCTTTTATCCTTTCAATTACCCTTACTGATAATAATTTCTTCACACTAATCCAAGCCACTGTCTCCTGTCTTTTCTTTCAACATGCAGAATTCACTTTAGTATTTCTTGTAGGGAAGGTCTCTTGTTGAACTCTCTCAGTTTCTGTTTACCTGTGAATATATTAAAATCTTCCTTATTTCTGAAGGACCATTTTGCCATATATACAATTTTCAGGTGGCTGTTTTTGTCTTTCAGTACCTCAAATATATCATACCACTGACTTCTTGCCTCCATGGTTTCTGGTGAGAAACAGGCATGCAATCTTATTGAGGATCACTTGTAAGTGACAAATCACTTTTCTCTTGCTGCTTTCAAAATTCTCTCTTTATCTTTGGCATTTGACATTCTGATTAGTATGTGTCTTGGAGTAGGTCTATTAGGATTTATTCTGTTTGGCATATGTTGTGCTTATTTGACATGCATATTTATGTCTTTCATACGATTTGGGAAATTTTGGGCCATTATTTCCTCAAATATTCTTTCTGCCCCTTTTCTCTTTTCTTCTTCTTCTGGGATACCCATGATATGTATGTTTGTGCCTGTCCTAGTTTGCTAATGCTGCAGAATGCAAAACACCAGAGATGGATAGGCTTTTATAAAACGGGGGTTTATTTCACTACACAGTTACAGTCTTAAGGCCACAAAGCATCCAAGGTAACACCTCAGCAATCAGGTACCTTCACCGGAGGATGGCCAATAGCGTCCAGAAAACCTCTGCTAGCTAAGAAGGCAGCTGGCGTCTGCTCCAAAGTTCTGGCCTCAAAACAGCTTTCTCTCAGGGCACTCCTCTCTAGCAAGCTTGCTCCTCTTCTAAACATCACTCCCAGCTGCACTCAGTGAGTTCCCTCTGTCTGAGTCAGCTCATTTATATAGCTCCACTGATCAAGGCCCACCCTGAATGGGTGGGGCCATGCTTCCATGGGAACATCTCATCAGAATCATCTCCCACAGCTGGGTGGGGCACATTCCAAGCAAATCCAACCAACACCAAAACATCTGTCCCACAAAACAACAAAGATAATGGCATTTGGGGGACACAATACATTCAAACTGGCACATTCCACCCCCTGGACCCCAAAATGACACTATCTTTCCAAAAACAAAATGCATTCATTCCATCACAATATCACAAAAACTTAAATCATTTCAGTAACAAAAGTTAGGTACAAGATCCCATCAAAATCAATTATAGGCATGGCCAGTCCTAAGGCATATTTTTTCTTTAGCTGTGGATCTGTAAACTTAGAACAAGTTATGTGCTCCCAATATACAAAGGAGAGACATTCATAGGATAAACATTTCCATTGCCATAAGGAGAAACAGTAAGGAAAACAGGGTTAACAGGAGCAAAACAGTTCCTAAAACCTGCAGGACAAACTCCATTAGATTTCAAAGTCTGAAAGTCATTAACAAAACAATGTTGCATCCTTGGAGCTTGAGAGAGCAGGGGCCTAACCCTTCCCAAGGGCCTTTTTGGAAGCTGTTTCCTCTCCAAATGCTTTGGTGAGTGCTCCAACATATCCACACATTGGGGAGACCACCTACTTGGCCCCACCCTCCTCGGCCCCACCCTCCTCAAACATCAGGGCAGCTCCCGGATTCCCTTCCATCTCCGGGGCACACGCTCAACCCATTTAGAACAGTGTGGTGGCAGCCAGGCTCTCCCCAATTCCCTGGGAATGTGCTCCACCCTCTTTGGGGCTTGGGGTGGCAGGACATTTCCTGAGCATTGAGGTGGAAGGCCCACCCTCAACCTCCAGGGCAAACTCACCCTTTCCATGCATGTGGGCTGCTCCACTCTCCCAGCCCGAGACCTCTTGGCTCTGCCTTTGAAGAGATTTTTCCTTTAATTTTTTCCTTGTCTGTCTTCTCCAGTCCAGACCAGCAATGGCTTTGTCTATAAAGATCTCGCAAAAGTTCTGTTGGCTTTGCGTGAAGCACACAGTGGTCAAAGCCATTAGACAATAGGACTTTCCACAAATCCTTTCTGGATAATTCCATCTCCAATCTTGGCTTGTACTGAAATGGTGGCTGGGTTCCATGTTTGGTTACATCCTCACGTTGGGCTGTAGCTTCTGGGATTCTACCCCCTGGAAGCTTTTAACTTTCCAAGCCATCAGCTTCTGGTTTCTTTGAACCCAAGAGTTCAGTTCTAAGTTTATCTCTCTCTGCTCGCATTTTACTATAAGCTACAAGGAGAAGCCAGGTTCCATCCTCCACACGTAGTCTGGAGATCTCCTCAGCTAAGTATTCCAGGTTGTCACTTTCAAATTCTTCCTTCCATCTAACACCAGACTCAATTTTGCCAAATTCTCTGCCACTTTAAAACAAGGATTGCCTTTCTTCCAGTTTGCAACAACACATTCATCATTTCTGTTCAAGGCCTCGTCAGAAGTATCTTTGGAGTCCATATTTCTACCAACAGTCTCTTCAAAGCAGTTTAGGCCTTCTCTATCAAGCTCCTCATAATTCTTCCATAGTCCTCCCCTTATCCATTTAAAAATCCGTTCCAACATGTTTGGTATTTGCAAACTCAGCAGCAAAAGCACCCCACTTCTCTGGTACCAAAATCTGTCCTACTTTGCTAATGCTGCAGAATGCAAAACACCAGAGATGGATAGGCTTTTATAAAACTAGGGTTTATTTCACTACACAGTTACAGTCTTAAGGCCACAAAGCGTCCAAGGTAATACCTCAGCAATCGGGTACCTTCACCGGAGGATGGCCAATAGTGTCCGGAAAACCTCTGCTAGCTAGGAAGGCAGCTGGCGTCTGCTCCAAAGTTCTGGCCTCAAAACGGCTTTCTCTCAGGGCACTCCTCTCTAGCAAGCTTGCTCCTCTTCAAAACATCACTCCCAGCTGCACTCAGTGAGTTCCCTCTGTCTGAGTCAGCTCATTTATATAGCGCCACTGATCAAGGCCCACCCAATGGGCAGGGCCATGCCTCCATGGGAACATCTCATCAGAATCATCTCCCACAGCTGGGTGGGGCACACTCCAAGCAAATCCAACCAACACCAAAACGTCTGTCCCACAAGACCACAAAGATAATGGCATTTGGGGGACACAATACATTCAAACCGGGTATCTGGGATACCCATGATATGTATGTTTGTGCCCTTTGCTGTCACTCAAATCCCTAAGGCACTGCCTGATTTTTTTTCTATACTTTTCTCTATCTGCTCCTTCTGCCTGTAAGATTTCCATTATCCTAGCTTCTATCTCGCGGAGTTTTCCCTCTGCCTGTGTAAATCTGCTGTTGTATGCCTTTAGGGTATTTTAATCTCTTCTATTGTGCCTTTCTTCCCCATAATTTATGTTATTTTTCTACTTATACTTCAAATTCTTCTTTATGCTTATACAATTTCTTCCTAAAGTCCTTATCCTTTATCTCTTTAGCCATATTTTCCTTCAACTCCTTGAACTGATTTCGGAAGTTTGTTTGAATTTCTTTGATATTGTTCCAAAGTCTGTGTCTCCTGAAGTTTTAATTTGTTCCCTTGACTGGGCCATATCTTTCTGTCTCTTAGTCTGGTTTGCAATTTTTGCTTATGTCTAGGCAACTGTTTTCTTGACGAGTTTACCCTAAGGTCAATTTCTCTTGCTTAGGGTTTTATTGTTGATTGGCTTTGTGTTAAGATTCTTCTTTCAAGCTTAGTCTACCTTATTATAGACCTTTAGAATAACCCATGTTTAACTAATCAGATCTTCTTCATCTGATTCTTGCTTTGGATGTGCAGTACAATTTTTGAGATTGTACTTTTTGTGCAGTTGTTTCACCTCCAGAAGGAAGCTTACTTTCCTCTGTTCCTTCTCTGGGAATCTTGTTCTGTTCTGTCCTGTTTTTGTGCAGAATTTTCTCCCCAGATCCTATGATTTATTTAAATTCTGTCCCTCACTTAATGCCTCATTTTCCTTGCACTTTTCAGTTTAGGGACCACTTGTCTTCCAGCAATTCAGTTTATAACACACACACCCCTTTTTTTCTCTCTCCCTGAGGATTTTCTGCTTCTGTTCTCTTCCCAATTAGTGTATCCCACCCTGGGGAGCTACAAAGGTGGATCACTCTGGAAAAGTTCATTTTGCATTTAGGTGGTCCAATCAGCAGAAACTGGGTTGAATGAGTGCACTACTTCCAGCTGCAGGTTCTCTCTTATCCTCTCCCCCTGGGGACCCTTATACATGCAACACTCCCACTCTGGGTCTATGCAGACTTGGGACCTGGGGCCTGTATATGCATGGGGTTATAGCACACTCCTTCAACTGGTTCTAAAGTTTGTGACCATGGTGGGTTGAAGGGATCCTAACCTCTCTGTCTCTATGGGACTCCCAAGTTGTGCAAGACCAAGTAAGGGGAGGAAGTGGAACCAGCATTCCAGGATGGCAATTTCCTACCTAGTATGTTTTTTCTTTTTTCAGGGTTTGTGGAGTCCTGCAGTCTCTACCATCCTCCAGAATTTTAAGTGAGTGGAATTTGTTATTTTATTTGCTGAATCTCTGGGGAGGTTTTTTCCAAGGGATGTCTTACATTACCATATTGATGATTTCACTCCAGCACAGCTCTTCTTAAAACAAACATGCAAACTTCTATGGAAAAGGAATTCATCCTTTACATCTTACGTAGCACACCTTCTCCAAGGGTCTAACATTTAGACTCAGAAGAAGTGAAAGTTCTATTGGGAGAAAAAAAAGCATTGATTTTGTGTTTGTATAAACTCTGGAAAGAGAAATGGAAAAGATATTGAGCTAGTGAGTTCTTAGGACTTTAAAGAGCATATTCCACATGAGGAGAGAGGCAGCCTCACTAAAACAAGTACAGTGAAGCTATCAAGGAACAAACACCAGTCCTACTTCTTGGTACTGAAAATGAAGTGTTAAAAAGGGCTCTAAATTTGCAGTTCTTTTAGACAACAATCTGATTTCACCAATAACATGCATGTCTTTGTATGTTAAATTAAAACACATCATGTATCATTCAATTTTTTTGATCTAGTTCCCAAATTGAGTCATATATTATTTATAATAGACTATTGTTTCTTGTTATAAAATTGGTTCAATTTTTTATGGGTGTATAAAAGTCACTATTAGAGTTTTTCAAGGTTCTGAAGTATTTCTAGAGCCATCACATATGATAAATGATTTGCTGCATCCAGGGAGATAAGGGGCAGAAAATTTTAACCTTGCCATACTGGAGACTGGTTTGATATTTTATGCCATTTCCACATGATCTCCTTTCACTTATATTACACATCTAAAATTACTTTCTAAGTGTTCTGATATCTTCACTGGTCCCTACTGTATCAATATAATAATGATGACTGTCTAAACCACAGGCATGACATGTTTTGAGAGCTTTTTTCCCAAGAAAGAAACAGCAGAAGTCCATGCATTTGAACTGCAAAATTGCAGGTCACAATATAAAGTGAGTATATTAGATTTGCTAAGGGAAGCATTAAAAGGTGATGGCTATAAATTGAGAAGCATGCCCGTTTCATGAAACCAACAAGCAAATAGATATGTTTTTCATATAAAACTATAAATAACAGTGTTGTTGAACTTTCCACAGAACCCTCAAACTGGCTCTGAAATGCAGCCACTTTAGGATTCTAGAACACTGGTCAGGCTGTCATTTCCAGTTAAATTCACCTCCTTGCTCACCATTCCCACATCCTTTTATATTCTTATCCCATATGATTCCTAGGATTTATGAACCCATTGAGAATTTCCCCCCACTTAGTAGATCTTTGTTTTAGTGCCTCTAAAAATACTCCTTGAGTTTCTTATTGGCTTAAACTGAAGTTGAAGGAGTGTCTAAATTTTAACAAATAACTGCAAATAGCAAAATAGCGAAGCTCCTTTGAGTTTGGAAACATGTTTTTGCTTCGTTTTTGTAAATGTTTAGTAACTAAAATTTGAAGACATACTATGATACTATTGTTAAATGTTTGGATGTTAATGGTTTGGTTTTTCTACTGACTCTAGTGTTCCATATAACATAGCAGTTAAAATTCCGGACTTGAATACTGCCTGGATTTTAAATCCAGGTTTCCTGCTTGCACATGTGTGAACTTGGCTAAGTCACTTAACTTCTCTGAGGCTTCATCTTCTTATATGTAAAAGGAGCATAATAATCCATCCCATGTAAAAGGAGCATAATAATCCATCCCACATTGCCAGCCTCATGATTAGTGCTAAATATGATAGGTTTTTCACTGAATCAGATATTTCATTATGACAAATTTTTTTCTCATATTAACAGATCCTAATTCATGTAAGAAACTGTATTTCTCAGTATTATCTTGCTTCTCTTAGAGGAAGGACATTTTACAGTGCATTTGTGTGTACAATGGTTGTCTCACTTAAAATCAGATTAATGAATGTAGCATTTTATTTCAATAAATAACTTCCTCTTACAAAAATCAAATACATTGTTAAATATGCAGGTCTTCTCTACCAGTATTAACAGTTTCAAAATATTTAGTAGCTGTATTTTGTTTAATTTCTGTACTATTCTGAGTATAACAACCAAAGTGCTGGTTTTTTTAATCCTATTATTCCTATGAAAAAAATTGGCCATGAGATTAAAGAGCCTAAGAGTTGAAAGAGTCTTTAAGGGGTATTTAATCCAGCCCTTGCCTCATGTATAGTGCAAGGCACATCTCCTAAATTCAGACACTAATTTTCTAATACAAGAGAGAAGTGGGGGATAAAAACATGCATCCATACTTATTTGCATTTCCTGTCTATATCCAATTTCATTCTCATTCCCTGTTATCAGAAAAATATTGTTCATATTCTCTTGGAGCCTATATTCTTTTGTATAGTTTATACAGCACTGGACATGTGAATGAAGAGGGTTGACAGAGTAGATGTCTAACCAGAGGGTTGGCTTTCCCCATCAAGAGTGTTACTGGCTACTCTATGCATTTTGACAGACTGGAAAAAAAAAACAAATAGCACAAGTGATAAAAAATAAATTATAGATACTTCAGCAGCCAAGAGAGAAGGCTAGCTATGGCTAATCAGTCTCTCAGCTATCAGTTGTTTTCATTTTATTTTTAAAATGTCAGTTATATATAAATACAGGAATAGTAATCCTATTTATGAGATATTTCTTCTCTTGCTTTTTTAGTTCCACACTTATTTACTGAGTGCTTTGCTCCTCCTTTAGTCTGTTCTTCACACAGTGCTGGTGTGACTATATTAAATCAGAAATCAGATTGAATCAATCCAGTGCCTAAAACACTCCAATGGCTTTCAATTGCAATTACAACCAAATCAAAACTCTTTATAATGATTATAAGTGCTCTGACCATTGTATACACCTCTGATACGATTTTCTGCCACTCACAGGTAGGAATTTCATGACTCATAGTCTCTGCTCCCCCATCCCAGGCCCCCTATCCATTACCAATTTTAATGTTTTCAATTTATTTATTACTCCCTGAAATTATATATATATATATATATATTCATTTTTGTCTCCCACACCACCAATTCCATCCCTGCTCTTTGAGGACAGAGTTTTTCTTATTAACTCTTATAACCACAGTAACTAGAAATATAATTGGAAAATAGCAGCCACTCAATAAAAACTAATCTTTTAAAATGAATACATTAGCTAGCCATGCACAAAACACTGGTGCCACAAACAGGAATACTACAAAGCCCTCTGTGTTTTTCATTATTTCACATCCTCCTGCAGAATGTTAAGCGCTTATACATGTAAATACACTACCCCTTTAAAATGATGTACCAAAGGCTATCAACTTTTCATGCAATGTTGGCATATCTGGAAGGAGTTCACAGAGGAGGTAATATTTGAGCAATTTGGGGGGGGAAAATAGGAATCTCCAGGTAGAGCAGGAGAAGAAGGAATTAACCAGACATTCCACATGAGAGAATAATATTAGCAAAGGATATGAAAGCATGTGCTATATTCAGAAAACAGTGGGATTTAATATCAGTGAATCAGATATGTGGGAGAGGCCAGAGATGAGCCTAGTGACAGAAACTGGAGTGTAATTAGAATGTAAAATACTTTTCTTTCTTTTCCATGCTTGAGCATCCTTTTCAGTACCTTCAGGAGTCTGACCCAATCTTGGTACCCATCTTTTCATTTGGGTCCTGACACACTCCTTTATGGAACACTCTCTTTTGATATATTCTTATAATGTGTTCTGCAGTCCTCATTATTATACCTCATTGTGATTCCACCAAACTGGCTTTTATAAGTGCCTGGCTATTGAGTGTGGATTTTAAAGGAATTCCGTTCTGGATAATGAGTTAACAAGACTTTCACTGCCCAATTCTGAAATAAAGGAAAAGCAAAGAGTGAATCTACTTTAGAACACTTTAGATATTTTTTCACTTCAAATCCTAATCTAGAATTGTATATAGATATATACAGATACATATATATACACATATATACATATATATGCATGTGTGCATATTAAATTTTTGAACCACCCTGCTTTCTTAGGAAGTAGCTGGAGTGATATGACGGATAAGCTTGCAAGAAAATCAGAGCTTATCTCCTCTTGGACTAGAACACTTTCTGGAATATTTTTCTAGAATACATGCCCATCTTTCATACCATTATATGAATAAAACAACTTTTATGGCATTTTTCTTCCTTTTACTCTCCTGCAACTCTTTTTCCTTTGTAATCAAATTTATGTCCCAAGTTGATGGTAAGAAGAGCTGAAATAATGGGGAGTGAGAGGACAGGGTTAAGCAGTTACCCGTGCCTTTGAAACAGAACTTCAAGCAAACTCTATTCTAAATCCTCAGATAATTTCCAGGTAGGAGAGCAACTATACTTTTGAGAAATACTGAAACAATCATTCAATAAATGCTTAGTAAACACCTAAGGTTTGTTAGACATGATGTCAATTGTGAGATATAAAAGAATAAACAATATAGGTATCCTCTCTGCCCCAGTGGAACTGCAGTACGGAAATGATAGCTCTTTAGTAACAGAATTTAGACATGCTAGAGTTCCAACCAGAATGGGATGGTAAAAAGTCAACCATCAGGGAATATTTTCTTGCAAACAAAAATGTTCTACAAGAGAAGGAAGTGTTGGCTCCAAATTTATTGAATGGTGGGGGTTTATCTTAAGAAATACTGAATTCTTCAATTCTTGAAGTTATAGAGTTAGGAGACATGGGTCTCTTTCCTGGGTAAAAAAGAAAAAAGAAAAAAAATCAGGAAAACAAACCAAAGAGTTTCAGAATAGAGTTTCTTGTCAATAAGAGTTTATTTAAATGCCGTCAAGAGAAAATTCAAGTGCTCTTAAATCTACTAAACAAAACAAAACAAGAAAAAAACTAATGCAAAAAACAAAAACCTGGTAATTCGGATCTGGTGGCTGTGGGAAGGAAACAAGTCATCCAAAGGGCTCTGTTGGATAATATTTCTTTCTATACTGCCTTGCATATGGTCTTTAAGAATAGATTTATTCTATTAATTTCACAGGAAATAGCTACTCATCTAAACCAGTAGATTCAAGAATTTGAAACAATCTTTAAAATGATTTCTTCATCTATTTATTATTAATGTTCATCTAGGTCTTTCCTGAATTTCTTATGCAAATTATGGCTTATTTTACTGATTTGGGGATAGTACAACTCCAGTCAGCTCATCTACAAATTTCACTTTAAGAGAAATGATACCTTAAATTTTCATTCATATAACTTTCATTTTTTTTCAAAAAGTAGAAAATAAGTGTTTAATTTTCCTGATCATCAAGATGTTTCAGTTTTTGACCCTTATTGGTTTAAAGAAGGGAAAAAAGTATAAAATTTGTATAAAATTAAAGTATTATAGTTTCAGTGCCACTCTGGACTTGAGATGAACTGATGTCCCAGTCCTTCTAAATGCCCAATGAAGCATTTTCAGAATTGCCTTACAAAATAGGCTGTGCAGCATCACTTTATAGATCTGGATTCACCAAAGAGACAGAAACATAGGAGTTATTCAACATTTTTGACTATTTTAAATGGAAAATTTCATGTCTAGATGAACTCGTTTTACATTTCAAAATACCCCTTAATGCATGTAATTTTCAAATATCTTACTATCCAATCATATTAATCTTACATTTAGCTGTAAGAAAAATATCTTGTGAATTTTACCTTGTACACTTAATTAAAATTTAAATTAATTTAAAATTGCTTAGTATATAATTAGCATTTTGCTATTTTCAAATCAAAGTAGGAAGTGTCTATCTGGAACAATATATAGAAAACAGGGAGAAAGAGAGAAGGGGTGGGGAGACAGGGAGAGAGAGAACAAGGAATTGGCTTATACAACCAAATGCTGACTAAACAAGTGAGGAATCTGTAGAGCAGGCAGTCAGGAAGGGAAGCTCATGAGCAGTGTGTAATTCTGTAGGTAAGGGCCAAATCTCTCATGCACAGGGGAATTTCTTCTCTTTTAGGGCTTTCCATCTGATTCAGTCAGGCTTACTTAGATTATCCAGGACAATCTCTCTTACTTAAAATATATTTATTAGGGGCTTTAATTACATTTTTAAATATCTTCACAGCACCACCTACATTAGTGGTTTGATTACAAAACAAAGCAGAAAATCAGTATTTTGAATACTGATATAGTATTATATCAATTTGACTTACAAATTTACAACAACCTATAATTAATTTATCTGTTACTTTCATCAACAGTTACATTCATAGTTCATTTATTACCCTGTCATTTAATTTTTATATTTTAGAAATATACCAAAATTATTTTGCTAATCATTAATATAGAAGTGCAAAATAGATCAAAGAGAATATATAAAGTTCATTGGAATCATATCATTTTAAATTTTAGAGTTTGATGGACATGAAATATGTTGTACCTGACTTTGTATGTTCTTCAGTATTTATACTCTGCCAGCAATCATTAGTACTTCCTTACTGAGATTACAGTGTGTCATGTGTATATGGGATAATGGGCCTGGGAATATTCAACTGAGGACATACAACACAGATGAAAAAACAAGAAAGTGGATGGTACGAGTAGAGCAGATTACAGAACTACAAATGCACAATCATCAGATAAACTCTGCTCTAGAAAATGGATTTTGAGGAAATGAAGGTCAATTGAAAAAAGAATATACATCCGGTGATGAGGACTCTGGGTTCTCAGTCTGGTAATATTAAGTATTCTAATAAGAAGTAAACCTAGAGTCTTGGTCTTTGTAGGCCATCACATGGCTTTCATTTTGAAGAAGTTTTTTACATGTTTAAAATTGAGGACAAGTGAAACATAAGGAATGCAGAGCAAAAAAGTTGCAGAGGATGGTTTTCCCCTTTATGTATTAAGATGTTCTTTCTGGGCAAGATTAGAAACTTTTTTGTGCTAGCACCTTGAGAGTGGATCCATTCTCAGAGATAGTCTCATACCAACTAAGGTGACAAACTTTAAATTTTATAGAAATGTATATAGAGAGGTATATAGACAGATATGTAATTATAGGTATATATAAACAAATATACCTCAGAGACTTGTATCTCTTTATTTCTGCACATGAAGGAAGTAAGAACTAACACAATAAAAAACACTACACTCAATTCATCCTTTATCTAAAGTAAGAGTGCCTGGTAAACATTCCGTAAATAGTTTTTGTGTTCTCATTGCGTAATTCCTGGTTAAGAAATATTATTCAAAGCTATGTTTATACCTCAAAACAAATAGAAACTAAAAACAAAATATGATCAGCCTAAGTATCCATCTTAATTGCATAATTAGTAGCTACTGTTTAGCATGCTCATTCATTTGTTTAAAAACTATGGGTTTACTAGAGTTTGAGTCATAACACTAACATTCAGAGTATGATGGCCCCTCCCACAAAAGAGGAAAGAGTAATTATTGCACAGGGACCAAGACCACACCTCCCTAGGCCTTTTACCATTTTCATCAAGAATGAAGAGGCAACTCCAGGAAACTATTCCATCCACTCCTTTCTACCCCAAGTCTTCACAGCTTCAACTCCCCTATTTGCTAGAATCCATGGGGACTAATCCCATCATTCCCTCTATGATCTTTTGCTTCCTCAAATAGATTATTCCCACCAGAAAATGCCCCTGTTTCTTTGCTTCCCTTGAAAGAGTTGTCTATATTTATAGTGTCCAAATCCTCTTCTCCCATTCTCTCATAACCATAATCAGGCTTTCATCCAATGACTCCACCATGTCTGCTCTTATTAAGGTTGTAATACTAAATCCAATGGTTAGTTATCAGTCCCCACCTTCTGTGTCCTGCCAGCAATATTTGACAGTGTTGAATACTGCCTCTTGCATACAATGTTTTTTTTCTCACCTGGCTTTCAAGTCACCAGACCCTCTTCATTTATTTCATGGGCCAAGACTTAACCATTTCCTTCAATTGCTGACCTCCTACTATTGGTCATTCAGGGCTCACTCCTTGATCTTCTTCTCTATCCAAATTCATTTTCCTAGTGAGCTCATCCTCACTCACGATTGTTTCCTAACAGACTCAACATTTATATCTCCTCAGGGCTCTTTAATGTCTAGCTGCCTTCTGGATATCTTCACCTGGATGTCCAATAAAAATCTCAAACTCAGAAGCATAAAATGAACTCCCAATTTCCCTATTAATCCACTTGGAGCCTCTCGATTGAAGGTTTCTTCATGCTTCTAGGTGGTCAAACCAAAAACCTTACATCATCCTTCATTCCCTTTTTTCTTTTTCTTATGTTCCAATTCCAAATCATCAGGAAATAATTTCAGCTCTCTCTTCAAGATATAGATATATATATTCTGACCACTTCATACACCTCAAGTATTTTTATTTGTGTATTTGTTGCTTTGTTAAAGTATTTCATAAATAAAATAAATAAAAGGTATTATCTGATCAATTATGAGCCAATATAAATTTAAAAATCTGGCATTCCTCACTGTTATGCTTGAATTTATGAAGATCAATTTTGACAAAATCATAGCCAACTTGTTTAAAGTAAAGCTCAAAAAGAGAAAATATTAATTGTGACAGACCAATATGTTGGTATAAGTGTGTGCATTTTTTTTCAAACATTTATTAATATATTTAGGGAAGGTGGGGCATGATGGCAGAGTGGTGAGGTGTGGGTTTTAGTTACTCTTCTGGGGCAGTTGGTAGAAAGCCAGGAACTGCATAGGCAGGACACCGCAGAGGAACTTGAGGTTGGACATACTTCATACAACACCCATGAACGCATGGAACAGCTGAGATCAGCGAAATCTTAACCAATATGTTCAAGTGCTGACTGTGGTGATAAATGAACAACTATATTGATACCGTGAACAACTGATTATACACTGTGGATAATTGTATGTTGTGTGAATATATCTCTATAAAATTGTAGGAAAAAATATAAATGGGGTAAAAGTGCTAGAGAAAACACGGAGAAAGGGATGTACCTATTTACTGTTGATGAGGAGGCAGAATGGTATAGCCTTTCTGGAAGCTAAGTATGTGGGGGTCTTAAGGTCCTGCAACCTCATTAGGGGGTATGTACCTGGAAGATCTGAGAGCTCAGAAATGGATGGATATTTGCACATTGGTGTTTATGGAGTCAGTACTCATGATCTGTAGTGGGTGGAGGTGGCCTAAGGGTACACTGACTAAGGAACAGAAAGGTGAACTGTGGTGTATGCATACAATGGAATATTTAGCAACTACAAGAAGGAGTGAAGTTGTGAGACATGCAACAAGGTGAATTGATCCTGTAGACAGCATTTTGAGTGAAGTACACCAGAAACCAAGGCAAACTCTATAATGCCTCACCAATATGGACTAACTACAATGTATAAACTCAGAATTGAATCTTAGAGCACAGCCTAACAGGGAAACGATTATTGTAGTGCTCCCTAGATTGTAAGCTCTTACAACAGTCAAATATATTCCTGAAATGTAGTAGCTATCTCCAAACTCTGACATGTTGATCCCTTGGTGTATAACCTGATTGGTCTCTGGAACACTGGATATCTGTGTGACACCTGAAACTTAGAGCTACAGCTTGGCAGATATGAATGTCAGTATCAATGCATACAGTAACTGTTAAAAAAAAATGAAAAGCTGAAAAAGATCTCAGACCTCAATTAGAAATATAAATGAAGCAGATCTGGTTAAGACTAGGGCAAATCAGGCCAAAGGGTAAAGGTTGAAACTGACTGTGTGTTAAAACTTCAACTTCCATGTGAGAACAAGGGAAGAGATGTTTATTTGGTGTAGGATCTATATTTTCTAAACAATGTATCTTCTACAATCAGTTTGTTCAAACACCGCAATTACATGGAACTTTGAACAGGAAGTGAGATATGTTAGGTCTGTATATGTTAGAGAGAAATAGCAACACATGCCAAAGTTATTTGCATGGAGAATAAAAATATATATTCGGTGCCCCCCTGAGGAGCTGGGGGAGGATGCGGAGGTGTTGGACTTGTTCACCTGGATTGTTGGCTGATGTTCTCACAAACACTGGGGACTGATGGCTTGATATGCTGAGCCCTCTGTCTTGGATCTTGCCACTGTGAAGCTTGTTACTGCAAAGGAGAGGCTAAACCTGCTTCTAATTGTGCCTAAGCGTCTCCCTAAGTGCCTCTTTGTTGCTCAGACGTGGCCCTCTTTCACTAACTAAGCCACCTTGGCAGGTGATTTCACTGCCCTCCCCCTTACATGGGACCTCACTCCCAGGGGTGTAAATCTCCCTGGCAACACAGGATACGTCTCCTGGGGATAAATCTGGACCCGGCATCCTGGGATTGAGAACATCTTCTTGACCGAAAGGAGGAGGCGAAATGAAACAAAATAAAGCTTCAGTGGCCGAGAGATTTCAAATGGAGTCTAGAGGTCACTCTGGTGGACATTCTTATGCACTATATAGAAAACACTTTTTAGGTTTTAATGTATTAGAATAGCTAGAAGTAAATACCTGAAACTACCAAACTCCAACCCAGTAGCCTTGACTCTTCAAAATAATTGTATAACAATGTAGATTAACAAGGGGTGACAGTGTGATTGTGAAAACCCTTTGGATAGCACTCCCTTTATCCAGTATATGGATGGATGAGTAGTAAAACGGGGACAAAACTAAACGAAAAATAGGGTGGGATGGGGGGATGATTTGAGTGTTCTTCTTTACTTTTATTTTTTATTCTTATTCTGATTCTTTCTGGTGTAAGGAAAATGTTCAAAAATAGATTGAATTGATGAATGCCAACTATATGATGGTACTGTGAAAAGTTGATTGTATACCATGGATGATTGTATGGTATGTGAATATATCTCAATGAAGCTGAATTTTTAAAAAAAAAAGTTTATTAATATATTTAAAAACCATTCATCCATTACTTTTCCCTATTTGGTGCTGTGATGTTTATTATTTTATTTTTTAATAAAAGCATCATTATACAGTGTCCCAAAAGTCTAATTCAGTTTAACTATTTATAATTTTTAAATACCTAAACTTATGCATGCCAGCAATCGGAAGTTAATTAGTTACTGCCTGTGTTTCTTTCATTTGCTTTATATCATGATTATCATTGAGAATAATTTTCTTGTATAGAGAAGGAAGTTGTTAAAATGATCCCCTCTGAGTATATTTAATGCCAGTTTCACCTCTGTCCCCAATATTCTCCCACTTGCTATCTCTGCTCCTGCATGCAGACCTACTTCATGTTCTTTGAAAATTACAGGCCAACTCCTGCTATAACAACTCAGCATGGGGTTCCCTCTGCCCTTCATGTTTTCCCCCATTAGCCCTGCTCACCTGCTTATCTTCTCAGGTTTTCACTTAAATATCACCTTCTCATTGAGGCCTACCCTGATCACCCTGTTTAATTACTGCTACTGCCTTTGACCCCCACACAAACACCCAGATTTGCCTTAGCTTGCTTTACTGTTCATCTTTTTTTCAGTTGGGCTTATTTTCCAGAATACAATTATATTAATTTTTATTTTCATGTTTTTTTGTTTCTTATTGTTTCCCCCCTTATTAGAATATGAGCTCTAAAGACAGAAACCTTTGACGTTTCTCTGGTTTGTTTGTTTTCATTGATGTGTCACTTTCCTGGAACCATGAATTGCCCAAAGCAGGGTCTCAATTAGTGTTGAAAAAATCAACAAACATGTACCATGTTCTATGCCATGTGTTACTATACAATGATGTAAACACCCTTATGGAATTTACATTCTTTGAAGAGAGACAGACATTAAGCAGATAATAATATAATAAATCTATAAATTAAAAATGTAATAGATGTGATTTTGGAATGATTCGTGGTTCTACAAAAGGATTCAGCTCAGATCCTGACCTATTATTGGGGCTGAATGTGTAGGAGATGGGGGCCTTAGTGTTGAAAGTAAAATCTGAAAAATAAGAATGGCTCAATTAAGTGGGGGGTGGGGAGTGGCGATGGGGGCAGGAGGAGAAGGTGTTCCCAGCAGAAGGAACAACAAAGTCCATTTATGTAAGGAACTGAGTAAAAGCTGGAATATCTGGAGTGTAAAGAATAAGGCTGGAGAGTTAGTAGCTACACCATGAGGTACTCGGTAGGGCAGATTAAGGATTTTGTTTGTTTGCTCTCTTCTTTCTTTGTACTAACAGCAATGATTCTACACCCTTCAGTGGAGTGGAGATGGGGACACTGGAGGTTGGGGAGAATAACAATCAGATTTGCATTTTTAAAAGAATGTTCTGCCTCACATGTGAAGAAATAATAAGGTGCAATAGTGGGCTTTATAGATTTTTATTATAGAATGGTAGTTCAGAGGAAGGACAATGACAACTTAGACTACACCCCAGAAAACAACATGTGGACGTTCATTTCTCACGCCCTTCCCTGGTTCATTTTTTGTTGTCGTTGTTGTTAATATTAATCTAAATTCACTCTTTGATTCTATTTTTTAATTTATATTTTCTCTTTGGCCATTATCAATTGTTCCAATGACTTTGAATATTACTAAAGTAGTGATGAATTCCAAATTAAAATCTATAGTAAGTACTGGCTACACAATTTGCAAAGACAGTGCAAAATGCATAATAGGGCCCCTTGTTAAAATATTAAGAATTTTAAGTCAACAATGGCAAAGCATTAAATGAAGCCTGGGTTCCTTCTTTGCCTGGGGCCTTGTGCAACTTCAGAGGTTACATACCTATGAAGCTGAACCTTCCTATAGCCTCTCTTTCTCCCCTTAACTCAAGATTTAAACTGAAAGCTACATACTTCACATCTTTAGCTAGATATCTTCCTGACACCTCAAATGTGTCAAAAAACAGTTTATTACCCTTTAACATAGAGTACTCTTCGGACTCTTTTGACTGATAGCATTATCATTTTCCCAACCAGCTAAGATCCTGAATAGCATCTTCAACTTCACCCTGATGCCATTAATTCAACTGTTCAAGAAGTCTCATCAATTAAATTTCAAAATAACTGCAATATTCCCAATTTATGCTGACCCTTACCTCCTATCACACTCACTCTCTTACTCTTTTATCTTTTCTGACTCCTGTCTCAATTCCCTCTTGGCTATCTTTATAAGGCTAATAATAGTTTCCCCTATAAATCAGATGAAATTGTCATTCCTGCCTAATTTAAAGACTTGGGGTGGCTTTCTACTATTTCAACAGAATCTTTGAGTTATTTGAGTATTTAGTGACTTCCATAGCCTGGAAGTCATTTTCCAAAATGAATCCCCATTCATTTCCCTCTAGATCCAACTTTTCTTCAACAATAACACCTTCACTAAAGATGCTGTAGATAGTTCCATCACCATACATTTGGTTTTTACTCTTTTGTCTACCCACAGTACTCTTGTTCAACATTTTATATCTACCTAGCTCTCAAGAGCTAGCTCAAATGTTAATGTTTCCATGATAAATTGCTTCCCCATGCTGTCTAGTCAGAGTTAGCACTTTCCTTTTCTTCATTCAAACTCTGTTGAAAGACAGTTCTCCATGGGTCACTCATCTTTTTGCACATCTTGCAAGCAGAGGCAATAATGTTCTGGATTATCTTCATAAAGATGTCTGTATAGCAAACTGTCCTAGTAGATAAGAGATTTTTTCTTCCTTTAGAACCAAGTGTAGGTATCCCGGGAGAATTGGGGCTTGGAGAATCATTGTAAGAAAAGATGGATATCCTGGGTACTGCTCTTGCTATGAGAAATAAATTGCCCTTTATCTTTTACCCAGGATTTTTGTGTTTTCTGCAAGCATTCATGAAATTGTGGCAGATCAACTTTAGCTTAGTGTAGCATAAAATCTAAAAACAGTCATAGTCCTAAACAAATGCACGTATCACTAACAGTTGTATATGTTTTTGCCTTCTCACACCCTCACTATAGAGAATACACCAAATTCAATTGTGTTGTTCACATTTTTGATATTTACTGTCTTGAGGACTACTAAGCAGCTCCTAAACTTAGTAAATAGGTAAATAATTTAATAGCAATACTGTAATACTTAAAGCAAATTCCTTCAATTCTCAAAAATGAATGGCTAGAAGGATTTTTCAATTAAATATTTTGGTGGACAAGAAACATATTAATGATAATATTTACTTATCATGAACTTTTTAAGCTTATTTAATACAGTTGACCATTTCTTATCTACATATATTTGCTCATCACGTTCCTTGAACTTTATTTTCCTTTCCCTACCTTTAAAATATCCATCTATGTTTCATGATCTATCTTACAAGTCATGTCCTCAGTAAATTATTCCCAAATCCTTCAGTTACACACAATCTCTCTCATGTCTTTATTTTATTTACTCTTTATCTGTAACTCAATTACAGCACTTATTAGATATGACCTTGTTTTATAACTCCCTAAGTAGGCTGTGAGTTCTGACAACACAGAAGTCATGTCCAATTAATCTTTGCATCAGCAACTGTGCCAAGCACAGTGTCTAGTTGGAGATCAATAAATATCAATTTAATTAAGTGGAGTAAAGTATTGCACATTGCTCCACTAATTGGTTCTCATTCTTTTGCAACTGTATTCTTGAATCTTTCTCATTTACTCATTTTCAATTCCACCATACCTGATGTGAGTTAAAGCCAAATGAATCCTTTCCAGGAACTGATTTTTCACAAGTTTCTACACAGCTGGGTTGACATATTTCTTGTATTTGAAGAAAAAAAAAGAAGCAGCATAACTTAGTGGCATTTGAATATCTGTGAAAACAATGACATCCAACAGCTTTTCAACCAGTTTAAATATGCATATGGTAAAAAGAGTGAATGCCAAATTCTTTGGGCTTCCACAGATGGAAAATTTCTGGGTAGACAGTTAAATCTCTTTAGGGCAAGTGGCAGAGAGAAATCTTATCAAATGAAATCTTTTCAGATGATATTGAAGTGGATGAACATATATTTTATAAAATGTGATTATTTGAATGATCTGAATAATTGGTACTTTGGGGGGCCACCAAAGTTATGCCAAGTAAGTCCCTACTAAAAATGAAATATTTTGGACACAGAAATTTCACTGGCACATCTTTTTTTCTCCACTAAATCTGTTGATTAACCTGAATCTTCCTATTTTCTTGTAACCAAAAGGCTGACATTTCAATATTTTGACTGATTTGAATGGCAGCTGCCAAAGCAAGTGTACTTTCAGATTATATTTTTAGAAAGCAATTTCCACAGACTTGTTTAATATAGTATACACATGATTTACAAATTACTTCAGTAACCAGCATTTCCTCCATTTCTTTAAAAAAAAAAAAATCCTAATGGAGCATTAAATAAATTCTTTGCTAGTTTGGCACTGATAGGTAGGGAAAACTGGGAGCAAAAGCTAGACTTTTTCCAGAAAAAGAGCTGTATGTATACCTAACCCTCTTACCTGCAAGGAAAGAAAGCTATCTCAGTTCATGTTCTTAGTAAATCTATTCCTCCAAACATCTTTTCAGGAAATTCTCTTATATTCTCCACTTTGGGATGTACTGAAGGTCACTGTCTTATATAAAGAAAGTTATAATATTAAACAGTTTTCTCTAAATTTGTGAACTCTCAGATAAGAAATGGATGGTGACGTAAGCATTTTGGGTAATTTTGAAAAGTTAAACTATAAAGTGTCACGAAGTAGACTTAAAAATCTAAGAAGAATGCAAAATGAAATCTCCATCAGTTGGAAAAGTGATTATTAATTAATATATGAACAAGTTTGCTTGTTCTTAAAAATCCTAAATATGCTAAGGATTTTACAGGCCCATCGTACAGGAAATATTTCAGTTTGATTTTTAACTAGAAGATTTTGGGGGCCAAGACACAGGCTATTTCCAGTAGTGGTCATAATATATCAATAATATAATTCTACAATACTACAACCAGGTAAGATGGTTTGTAATGTTACCTAGAAGTGAGTCCTGGTACCAAGGTTTTTGTGTTTGTTTTCTATTGTTTTTATCATAAAGGAGGATCTACTATCACCTTGAAATTTATCCTAGTTGCTATTCTAAACCTAAACTGATATTATGACCCTGTCACTCTCTCTACTGCTATCTCACTGTACAGAACATAGGTAACAAAACACAGGAAAAAATTAGGAAAGTACAATTCCGAATGGAGCAAAAATAGAGAAGGTGGAATAATGACAAAATAAAACCCTCAGGGGCAAGGAGCAGCAAGAAATTTGTATGTTAAGAAAGCCTACTTAAGAATATGATCAACATTTTTATGTGGAATTTGATCAAATGAATATTGAAAAAAGTTTCTACAATGAGTTATAAAGACTTTCATAGAAGAAAACATGACCTGTTGCAGACAGGTGAAGAAGAGAGTTTGCAAGAAAAACCCTGACTGGACCAGTAAAGATAAAATTCCATGTTTGTGCAGAGCTGAGTTTTCTAATCAGTTTCTAGAATGGAGGACCTGGAAGTTTGCATAAAAAGGACATAATTGTTTATACTATTTTATGTGTATTATTGTATATGACAACTGTGTTATAAGTTTATATAGCTATTATTCTATAGTGCTTATTTGATCATTCTCAATGACACTTTCAAGTTATTGTCATAAATCACTGAAATAAATAATTACTATAGACATGATTGAATATCTAGGCTAGACATAACCATACTGAATCTTATAGATAAGATTCTGTTTCCCTGTGTGGCAGATACCTGTGCACGATGAGATCACAGTTCCCCTCTTAGAATTTTCTAATCTTATAATTGAAGAAAAGTATAATGTTGTAAACAACAATAATTTCTCAACAGTTAATTCTTATGACTCCCAATATCCTAATACTTGGTGTAAGCTAAGATCGTATTTTATTTGTAAATTTTATTAATGCCCATTAGGAGTTTTGAAATTCAAATTGTCTCATATATTGTAATGAATTTTTCTTCACTGAACTCAATTTATTTTGACTTTAGCCTTCTAAAAATCCCATCTTCAGAGTTTTTACAACCCACTTGGTTGCAAATAATTAACTGAAGGCATTATTCAGCATTTAAATATGCTTAGTAATTGCATGTTTTTATTGTAATGTGTATTCCAAGAATTACAATTACCCTATATTAATATAGTTTTTCCCCTTGTTTAATACCTTAACAATATCCATTAGACCTAGAATTGAACTTAAAATTCCAATTACATTAGGGAGTATGTGGCAAGATATTGATGAGAAAACTTAGTTGTGTTTCATGCTCAATTTCTTTTACTTATTCTTAAATAGATGTATATGTCGAAGAGCAACTGAATTTCACTTATATCATCTCCCTAGCTTGCCTTTATTCATGTCTTGTTGGGAAGTTTCTGGGAAAACTTTTTCCAATTCTCTGCAAATTCAGATTCTTAAAATATTTTACATAAACTGATTTTAATAAAACTTTTATCAGCATTTTCCAGCAAGCTGTGGATTAGTAGTGTCAATGGGGACAACTCAGGGCTCAGGAGACACATCTCTATTACTCTAGCAGTGACTAATTTCTAATATAGATGTTCTTATATGGAACAATGTTAGTCGGTCAGACTGCAAGTCAACAGGCTAATTATGGAACTTCCCACTTGGTTACTAATACATTATATTAGTAATACATTAATTAGAAGTGAAGTAGGTAGAGACTGGATGTTCCTATTTGCATCAATATATCCATGACTGATTATCTGTGTGATTATAAAACTCTGTGCATTTATTTCCTAAAGTATGTATTTTTTCAGAAAGAAAATAGCAGTAATATTGGTCCAACCCTGACTGCCTGCGTTACAGGAAGAAAAACGTGATTCTCTTGAGAAGACTAAAGTATGATGGAATATAAAAGATCATTAACTTCTCAATCTGATTCAACTGTTTGCAAATTAGAATGATTGGTAGAAATGAGATATGTGTGATGTTACACTGAGTTTCTGTCAAATAACAACCTGTTAATCAGGCATAATTAACTAGAATGGATAGCTCTTCTAATAGAATGAAAACTGAATAACCATACTGCTTATTGTTTGGCAGTGATTTCCTCAAATGTTCTTCCTTTTGGACACAGTCTGCTCTAGGCAATAGGATGGACATCTGTGGGTATTGAGAACAACTCTCTTTTGCTAATGAGCACCAATGCTTCATGGCAAGCAGATGATATCTGCAGATGGCTGGTCTTTTCCAACGTCTTCTGCTATTCAAGTCTCACAGACTTCTTTACAGATGTAGTTTGCTTTAATTCAGATTTCACACAAATTCTAACATTTCCAGAAAAAGCTAACCTGAAAATGCTCTGTTTTGCACCACATCAAAATGCCATCGATGTTTAAACATTTATCTTGACACAGTTGTAATTAAGAATGTAGGTGTGTTGTGTTTGCTAAAGGCACTAATTATAGTTAATGCATTTCAGCCCCATTTTTCTTCTTAGATTAGATGACATGCTGCCATCTATTTTGCTTATTTGAATATAGGTATGCCCCCAAAATATCAAAATGAGGACAAAATTTTTTTGCCTTTCACAAAATACTCTGGATTTTCAATAGTTCACAAATACAGGCAGAAGAATAATGAATCCAGGGCTTCTAATAAATTGGTACAATTAAAAAGAGGGAAAGTCTTTCTAAACTGCAGATATTTTTCTTTGAAATCTGTGATAGAAAAGCCATCAATACTATTGCTCATAAATGCTAATGTATTGAACTGTTTTGGAAATCAAGTTCCTTTTCTTTTCCTTCTCATATTGAAAAGAGGGCAAAGAAAAATCAGTAAGCTGATGCTTTTTAATGGCTACTGAAAAACATGGCATTCTCCTTTGTTTTCAATTTCAGGCTGCTTTAAAACACGATATTTGCATCCTGTCAAGTTGAATACGTCTAAAACATTTGTTGTATCACTGCTAGTAAAGCTCAATGTCTTGGAGCTACCTGAAACAAAAGCCTATGTGGATGTCAATCACTTGTTTCTTCTGTCTGACATCAGATTTGCCATTATTAGATGCACAATTCCTTGGTGAGCTGCAATGGTACATAAACAATGAAAGGCAAAAGTAGTTCAGTGAAGTTAAGTGGAGGTTAAATGAACCATTCCTTGCAGTGTCTTGTACACTGATTCCTGGTGTGAACCAGATAACGATTTTTGACATTAATAGAGATTTAGCTGTCACCCAGCATTGTACAGTGGTCAGCTATGTTGACAAAAAGTAATTATTTATTTTTGAGGTTGTGTATGCACAATCAAATATAGCCTTAGAGTTTTTGAGGAAAAGGCAAAAACAAAACAAAACAACAAAAATACACTATAAGTTCTCCTACTTTTCTTCCTTAGAAAACTTGATTTCACATTAAAAAAAAGTTATTTTCCATCTTGGTTAGACTTCATTATAACTGGAGCATTCAGGTTTGCTTACTGTTGAAAGCAGACTAATGTTCTCCACTGTCTTTGAATAAGAAACTCTCAATTTCTCTGCCACTGTTCTTTTCTCTATCAGATTAGGATGAATCTAGCTTGATGAATCTCGACTTCCAAAATGTCTGTAGTTTCTGTGATTTCCAACTCATGATGAAGAAGCCTCCATCTAAATAATCTCTCTCTATGTATAATTATATATATATTTATGTAATTTATAAAAATTATAAATTTTAAAAATATTTATAAAAATAATGAGTTATTCCTCCCTCCTTATTGCACAGTCAGCCTTTATTTGGAATGAGCCACAGTAATTTTCTTCAGTCATGGAAATTTCTTAAACGGTTTATATTTTCTTTCACTCAAGGACAGTAGACTCATTCTAAAGTCTCAATTGAGCCTAATATTCTGCTGCAGATCCAGGCAAATAATTCTACTTTAGTGCCTACAATTTATTCCAAAATATACAACTAAACTTTTTCCCACCTTGAATTTCTCACACTTATGTAAAGCTCTAGTCATAAAGAAAATAGTTTGAAAGTCTAGCATACTATGTTGTCCTAAAAAATACTAAAAGAAAACAAATGAAGAAAAACCCACAAAACAACAAGATGGACTCAATTATTTTAGAACGAAAATCTTAGATTTTAATTATTGTAGACCATAGATCTTAAAACAATTTGAAATATTTATTTTAAACTTCAAGTAGAAAGGTATTTGTAAAGGGCATTTACACATAACGATTCTGGCATTTAGTGATGATGTCTGGGCTGAAAATAAAAATCAGGTAGTTTTCATCTTATATGAGTTATTTAAAGCCATGAGACTGGAGGACATGACCAAAGAAACGAGTACAGATAGACAGACATTCCAAGAAATGAGCTTCAGAATATCTGAGGAATCAGATTTGTCATAACCTTATCAGTAGTAACTGGTCAACTGTCTAATCACTTCATATTAAATATTAAATATTTAACAGGATATCCTATAGACTAGATAATTTCCTTCAGGAACTAGTTATACATTAGTTTGCCAGATGGGAGATGATTCAGAATGGAATACAAAGATGATTACGGGTTGGGAGAATAAAACTCTTGAGGAATGGATACATGAATTCAATTCATTTGATGACTTTTGTCAATGTCACCAGTGGTTTTCACCTTGGCATTTAGAATTTCACACAATTGATTGCTCTGTCCTCCTAGATGTATTTATTCAACAGCCAGTATATTAAAATCATGTGGTTATGTTCCTATCCTACTGGACCATTTACTCTCTTTCTTAATCTTCTCTTTTGTCCAGTGTCTTAACCTTGGTGTACTCTTAACTCAATATTTGGTTCTCTACCTATAATTACTCAACTCTTTGGTCACTGCCTCCTGTCTCATGGCTTTAAATACCTCATATAAGCTGAAAAATACCTAATTTATATTTTCATCCCAGACTTCTCTCCTAAATATCCAAATACCCACTCACATCTCTCCTTGAACTTCAAATAGATATCTTAACATCCAGACCTCCTATCAAACCCAATAAATTCTCCAGTTTTTCCTGCTCAATTGACAGTGACTTCATCCTTCCAACTGCACAAAGCAAAAATCAATTAATTATCCTTAATGCTTCTTTTCCTCCCATATCCCACATAATATGTGCCAGAAGATTCTCTTGGTTCTTCCTTCATGATAATCATCACCTTCACCACTACAAGCCTGCTAAAAATTGTCATCATTTTCCAATTTGATTATAGCACTACTCTCCTAAGTAGTCTGTTTGATTCCAAACTTGTCCCTCTCTGCTCCACCCTCCAAGAAAGTCTATCCTCATCCTAGTGGGTAATCCTTTCAAAATTTAAGTTTTTTCTCTGGACAAATGTTACCTTTTTAATTAAAGGTAACCATTTATATAAAACTCCAATCTGTGCCCCCCAACATTCATGATTATTCTTACCATAATCTAGTTTTCCTGTAGAACTTATCTTCTAATTTAATAAATCATTTATTTAAATATGGCATGTACTATTTTTGTTTCTATTTATTTCAGTAGAAATTTAGCTCCAAATATGCAAGTATTTTTATCATTTTGTTCATCATCATATAATAAATACTCATAAAATATTTGTTAAATGTGTACATACACTAACCACTGAATACAGATCTTAGAGAATAAGCAGTATCTATGTGGGAGGCATTCATTCACTAACCAATAGTCTAAAGTTTTACCGGAGTGCTCTGCAATGGACATCTTCCTGAAGGTGTGATTTCTATTTATTAGGCACTAAAGTGGGTATTCTAACATAAAAGTAGTAGCTACACAGCTTTCAGAAATCTGGAAAATAATTTCTGTCAGTAGAATTTTTAAAAATTTAAATGGATTATAAAAGTGGCCAAAAGATACCTATTCTGATCATAGTACACTATAGGGGATAATCAGAAATGTTTCTGGTTGAATTTAGAGGGATCAACATAAAACCTTTCTGAGTTTTCATCAACTGACTATTTCTCCAAATGGCTATATGGCACCCTTGGAGGAGTTAGGCATTTTAGCATACTAAATGCCTTCTGGTAATAACACAAAAGGGTAAACTTCACAATGTTCAGGTAATTTTATAGGATAACATAATCAAAACATAGTATCCATTTGCAAATGCCTTTTAATGTATACAGTTTAACTATGTTATTGCATAATTAGGAAAAACGAACTTGGGTTGTGAAATGATTCATTCATGAGAATTCCTAAGAAACTTGCAGGGTTTTATATATGCAAAATGGTTATTTGGTTGCATTTTTCATAGTCAGTATTAAATATAGTTTATATATAAGTTTTATTTTTATAATTTTATATTTATATGTTATAGAAATTTATATGTATGTTTTTATACAATAGCCAGGAGGTTTATAATTTGAGAACTTGAATTAGGTATGCAATATTTTCATTAATCAGAAAGAACAATCATGAAAAGACTTTAAAACTTTGATTCATATTATGGTTTTATGTTTATAGCATTGTTCTTGTGACAAGAAAACAAACTTCCCCCAAAAGATTGAAAGAATATGCAATGGTTTCATTTAATTTTATTCAACTTAATTTAGTATGGTTATTAAAATGAAATTTTACTTTAATATATAAATACTAATGTATATTTGAGATCTTATTTATTACTTATTTTGTATGATTTATAAATCAATTTGTATTATAGCACAGAAAATATGAAATATTATTTTTAGATATGGCTATTATAAAGCAAAAAAGTCAAATATCAGATATTTAATTCTAAGTTCTAAATTTCTGATATGCATAACATACTATCTAGACCAAATGAGACACTGCTCCAAATAACTCAATTAGCTTCCACATTTTGAAAGTTGTTGAAATAACTGATAAAATGGGGACTGCAAATGCACAAACAAAAACTGCAATGTTATAAATAAAACTCCTAAAATAGAGACATATAAAGTGCTATAGGAAATATCAGTATTTAAGAGAATTTTTAAAATGGGCAATCAGTTGCAAATGAAATATAGTGTGATCTTAAATTCAAACTATATAACAAAATTAGCCCTGGATTTATTAATATTTATATGTAAATCTGAAATAAGATACTACTAATAAAGAAGGATTTTATTGGCCAATATCTAACTATATCATAAAGAAACACTACTAATCATATATACAGACAGAATGATTTTACTAAATGGAAATTAACTAAAATGAGGCAAAATGAACAAAATAAGAATTAAAAGCAACAAAAAAGGAAAAATAATAATCACTAGTATAAAGAAAAAATTGAATCACTTAAAATATATCTACCTTTTATAAAACAGAAAGAAGAAAATGCAACTTTCCAAGAACATTAAATTTTGGAATTTACAGAATTTTGAAAATGGCTGAAAACATCAGCAATTAAAATATGGAAATAAAAATCAGACATAATTTTTGACAACTGCCAAATTGATTTATTTTGTAAAAGGTTCCAATATGAAATGGATATGATGGTGTTTATGCTCAGGTTCTGCCATTTTTTGCCTCTTTCTAATTGTATTATTGGACAATTTACTTAACTTCCTGGTATTTCACTTTTCTCAATCACAAAATGCAGTAATTCAATGGATTCAATGGGACCATGCACCTAAAGCACTTTGAATAAATTATAGTATAACAAAATTTTAATAAAATTTCAGAGAAAAATTATTTAATTTCACCTGGAGGCATCAGTCTGGACAAGCATATCTTTAAAGATGATCATGACTCTTTTTAATAAATCTTAAAGTAACTATGTTCTGCAGTTACAGGGTGGAAGGCATAATACATTTTAAAACTATTTTAAAAATATGTTGATATGCATATATATATATGAATATACAGTGGTACCTTGGTATTCATCATTAATTGATTCTGGAAGGCACAAGTACCAAAAATGAGTACATTTTCCATAAGGAATAATGTAAATAAGTTTAATGTGTTCCCAAACCAAAGACAATGTACATTTTTAAGGCAACATGTAAAAAGATATGGTTGTATATCATTACTTTCCATGAGAAATAAACCTACAAATTAATAAATTGTTAGATTAAATAAAACAAAAACTTCACTTTACCTGAACTGAGAAGAGTCCACCTAATGGGGTGGTGGGAGGAGAGTGGTGAGGAGGAGAGGTTACATGGAGTGATGTTTGGAAGGAGAGTCCCCTCCAGTAGAACATCAGGCACTTGCACTTCAGGTGTTCTTTCTCTTTTCTGCCTTTTTTCAGCTAGCACCACAGGCTGACACACTCTTTGTACCTTCACTAAAAACTTATCCAATGAGGACTGCTTCTATCTTCTTTCCAGAATTCCATGAAAATGTGAAATTGGTTGGTCATTCAATAAATTCACATTTCTGCTTGTCAGAGCTTTGTCCAGATGGCACATCTTCACAAAGTTTTGAATTTCTGCCCATTTTGCACATTTTTTTTAATAGAAGGACTAGGGACATCCTCCCTTATCTCCTCCTCACCTGAAGAAATCCCTTCAGCCACCTCTTGTTGCTGCTCCTTCTGTAGCTCCTGCAGCTCCTCAGTGCTGAGCTCTTCACAATGTTCCTCCACTAACCCCTCAACATCAGCAGCATCAACCTCCAGACCCATGGGTTGGCCAAAAGATCAATACCCCGCACAATTGTACCTTCTATACCTGCAGGCTTAGTCAGCCTCAAACCCTTCAAAGTCTCTCTGAGTCACAGCTTCTGGCCACAGATTGTTCCATGTTGTTTTCATTGTCCTATGAGCCTTTGTTCTAGGCCTTATCAATAAGGTTAAGGCATTGCAGAATATTGAAATGCTCACTCCAGAATTCTGTGAGGGTCAACGGGGTGTCAGAGGTGATCTCAAAGCACCTCTGGAAAATGCCTTGGTGTACAGCTTTCTGAAGTTTGCAATGACCTGCTGGTCCATGGGCTGGATGAGAGGAGTAGTGTTGACCGGCTGGAACCTTACAGTAATGAAGTAGAATTCATCCAGTAAGTCATACTCCAAGCCTGGAGGGTGGGCACGTGCACTGTCCAAAAGTAGGAGAGCTCTCAGAGGCAAATCTTTCTCCAGCAAATATTTTTTCACTAAGGGACCAAACACTTCATGTATCTACTTGGTAAAAATTGCCTCATGACCCAAGCTTTGCTGTTTGCCCTCCACATCACATGGAGTTTGCTTTGTATGACATTATGCTTCTTGAAAACTTTCAACTTTTCGCTATGATAGACTAGCAGAAACTTGGGTTTTATGCCCCTACTAGGATTCACATGCAACAACAGAGTGAGCTGTCCTTCATTGGTTTGTGGCCTGGTAATGCCTTCTCCTCTTTTGTGATGTAGGTTCAACTCAGCATTTTTTTTTTTTTTTCCAAAAAGTCCCATCTCATCACAGTTAAAAACTTGGTGGGGAATAAAACCCTCAGCTTCTATGTAGTCTTGAAATTCACTGACCAATTCATCAGCATCCTTTTTATTAGCATTTGCTGCCTCACTATGCCTCACAACACTATGGATGCCAGTCCTCTTTTTAAAATTATCAAACCAGCTGTGGCTGGCCTGAAAAACTTCAACACTCCCATCACTGAGTCCCAGTTTGTTTTTCAAAAGAGTGGCATGTAACACTTTTTCTTTCTTCATATATCATGGCTTCTGATACACTGTCACCCACCAACTGCTTCCCGTTTACCCAAATTAGTAACAGCTTTCAACTTCCTGGTGAGTTTGGGAATGCTGCTCTGTTACTGCTCTAACTCCCTTCACAACAGCAGCCTTTTTTATCGCTCCTTTATTCTTAATGATGGTAGAGAGCATTGTTTTAGGCATACCATATTCCCTAGCAAGGTCAGTAATGCTTTCATATTTTTCATATTTGCCTACTATTTCCTACTATTTCTTTCTTTCCTTTTTTTTTTTTTTTTTTTTTGCTCAATGGTGATGCCAAGTAATTTTCTTTTCTGTTCAGCGCTATCACTGCTCATTTTCTTAGGAACCATCATGAGAAAAAAGCACAAAAATACAAAAAATGACCACAGAAGCTAATATAAGACCACAAAGGATGTGCACAGGGCAAGAGCTACCACGTGACAACACGTGACCCTTTGTTTTGCCTGGAAAAGGTAGTGAGTCATGAGGCAACAAACACAGACAAGTTCTACCTTGCACATTAAGTACCAAACAAATGACAAGTACTGGGACAAAATTTTCATGTCAAAATGCATGAAGTACCAAATTCGATGAGTTTCAAAGCAGTCAAGTAACAAGATATGACTGTATTGTACATATGCATATATTTATACAAATACTTTAACATACATATATGGATATATGTTGTTTTTTCCTAATGAAATTCAATTAAATGGAAAATTTGTTATATGAAAACAATTACTTTCCTGTCTCTGAATAAGTCTGAATGTTTAAAAAATATTTTTAAATCTTTTAAAAACTTTTTTTTAAAGTTCATAAACTTGACAGCTTTTCAAAAGAATTATTTGTTAAAAGGTTGTATTAGTTTCCTGTGGCTGCTGAAACAAATTATCTCAATCTTAGCAATTTAAAACAGCACAATTGTATTCCCTTACAGTTCTGGAATTCAAAAGTTTCATTGTGCTGAAATCAAGGTATCAGCAGGGCCACATTTCCTCATTTCTTGCCATTTCCAGCTTCTGGGGGCTACCTGCATCCCTTCCTCCATCTTCAAAGCCAGTAGTGTAGTTAAAGCTCTCTCTCCCTTCCTTGCACAAGGATATTTATGATTACATTTAGAGTCCACTCAGATAATCCAGGATAATAGCCTCATCTCAAAATCCTTAATTTAATCACATCTGCAAAGTCCTTTTTGCCATAAAGGGTAATATTTGCAGGTTCCAGGGATCAGGAGCTGGATACTGTTGGTGGCCATGATTCAGCCTACAACAAAAGGTAAATCTGAAGAACTCAACACAACATACTTTAATCTGTGGTATTATTTTCTTGTTGCACCTTCCACATCGCAAAAATTGTAATTATTTTTAAGTCGATATGACGTTTCTGTTGGTTTATATTTTTATATCTTCTATTCTTTATGGAAATACTCCAACTAAGGGTTTTAATTTTACTGCTACTTTTCCTACAAACGGAATCTGAAACTCAATAAGATTTATTTTTAAGTACCTATTCCTTTTCATGTCAAAAATTATGATTTATGTTGTATAAAATACTCAAAAATTGTGGGGTGGAAATCAATATACAATAGCTTGTGCAAATGTAATTTACCATGAAATTTAATTTGGTCAAAGTCTCCAGAGTTCTCAAGTCTCCAGAGTTCTCGGTAATAAAAAGTTTGTGTGTGTGTGTGTGTGTGTGTGTGTGTGTGTGTGTGTGTGTGTGTGTTTTATTGTTTTTTGCCTCCAAGTTACCTGCTATCAAGTACATATTTTTAGCCTATATCTTCATCTTTCAGAAAGTCTGATTTGCTATAGGGAAAAGAAATATTCAATTATAAAACCATCTGGTATTTTGATTTTTAGATGTAAACTTAGATTCCAGTTTTTTACCTCTGCATGCAGTTAAACAAATGAAAGGAAGCACAGGATTTCAATTGAGCTACAGCCTTTTTTATTGCTCCTTTCTCTAAACGGCAAAAATAGAAAGAAAAAGCAAACATCTGTCTGTGCCAGCTGCTAGAATGTAGAAGAGGTAACGGAATTTCTATGTATTGATATCCATTTATTTTTCCAGTGGAAGTTGTGCATCTTGAACAGTTTCTTCAAGACACAACTGCTTCTCTAAATAAAAGAATAAAAACCTGTAGGTGGTAGTCAAGCTCTCTACCCAATATTAACACATGTTTTTGAAAGCTTCCTGTGAATACATTCAGCTTTAGGGACTGCCTTCACAGTGTTTTAGCAATTAATACTTCCAAATGCTATAGAAAAAAAATAGAAAATTATATTAAATAGATTCTTATTATTCTAATATTGTCATTATCTTAATGCATGCTCAATAAGTAAGCATACACAGGTAAGTACATTTACAGAACAATTCTCTTCATACAGTAATTTTTGAGGGAGAGTCTCAGAGCCATGGACAGTTATATCCAATACTTGTTGAAGTTTATTTTTTTTACTCTGTTTAATATTTCAAAAATGGAAATAATATTTTAAATTATTAAAATTATAAAATGTGGTATTGTTTGACAATGTGGCAAAACAATGATTATATGATTTTAAACATTTGATTGCTAAAGAGGTGCCACCAATAAATCAAATTTGTGGGTTTTTTGTTTGTTTTTTCTTTCTTTCTTTTTCTACTTTAGCAGAGAAGTTGCCCATTATTTCTACAATATAGCCATTGAAATAAAATTACCATGAAGCAAATCTTTTTTGTTCTGAAAAATTTATTTCTAGAGAGTTTTCATCATTGTTTTGAGAAGATAATGTTAAAATAATTACTGTACTTTTTTAATAGTTTTAAAAGACCTGACTTCCTTTTGGATGAGGAAAGTTGATAACAAGGAAGGAAGGGGAATGGAGAGGAGAGGAGAGGAGATCACATAAGACACCTAATCACACCTCAGCTCATGAGCCTCCACAAACTTGAAGTAGTAGAAAACTCTTAAGACAACACTACAAACTGAATTAAATTTACTCAAATAAGCATTTGGAGATAGAAAAACCACCCGGAATCTCAATTTAAAAATAGAACGTTAATTTGAAGAAAGGAAAATATGAAATGATAGTTGATTAAAATTTAGGAAAAATTAATCTCAGTAATGAAGATTAAATTACAACATGTCCAAAGGGCAATAGACTCAAATGAAAATTTCACAAAGGGTATTGGAGACCTGTAAGAAAACAGACAAGAGAGTGAAAGTGAGACAAAGAAAGAATTATAAAGAACAGGACAGACATGAAGACAATGGAAGACAGGCAAAGAACAAAAACCTTCATATAATCAGGTCTCAGCAGATGAAAAACATAACAATGGAATATCACTAATTTTTAAAACTATAACCTAGCATCACTTTACAGAATCAAAAGAAAACCTAAACCTACCTATGAAAGGGCGCATCAGATAGGTGGGAAAAAATAACCCAACCAATCAACTCTGAGACATTCCCTAGTAAAAGTATTTGAACTATAAGAAAAATTCCTTGAGGGCACAAGTAAAACATTTTTTTACAAGAACTGACTGTGGCATCAGACTTTTCAAACACAGTACACAAAGCAAGGCAATAATAGGCAACCTTTCTGAAAGTCAATAAATAAAAGTGTGAAAACGTGAGCCAAAACATTATATTCTTTCCAGCTCTCTTTCAAGTATCAAGCTTATAGAAAAATAGTTTTTTAATAAATAAGAACTTAGGTATTCTATACCATTCTAGGAAATGGCTTGTAAGGTAACTATTAGAGGTGAAGCTTCATTAATCTGACAAATGATTAAATGAACTTAGTGAAGGACTGATGCTGAGTATTTAAATATATATCACAGTAGATATAAGACTCAAAGGGAGGCTGAGGGAGGAAGAATGATATACTAATTTTGTAAAAAAAAAAAAATACAGAAAGAAAGAATGATGCAATTAAACAATGGAAGGGTGGAAGGGAGGGGAAGGGAGAGCAAAAAGGAAATCGGTAAAAGCATATTGATTGTTGCATAGAAAATGCATAGTAAAGACTATAATTAAACACTGACAACCCAAACTAGATATTAAAAGTTTAAATAAGGAAACATAGGTCTAAGGGTATTCAAATACATAAACCAAAATGAGAAGAGGCACAAACCTTCCTAAATACCAAGAATTTTAAAGAATAAAATAGTCAAATATAAATTTCATGGAGACAGAAGCATGGTGAATAAAAAATAATATGCAATTTTATAAAATATATGACAGACTTGAGACCAAATATTTCAGTCACATTAGTAAATATGAATGGGCCTAATTTACCTATTGAAAGAAAGAGATTTTCAGTTTAATTCACAAATCCTTGCCCATTTCTTTAGTGAGTGTTGAAGTGCTGTCTAGTGTTCCTAAGTGCCAGCAGACAGCAATGTGCCTTAAATAGAGAAAATACGTGATAGACAAACTCCATTCAGACATGAGCCTTAATGGTTTTGACCATGAGTTCACTGTCAATGAATCAACAGTATATATTAAGTAAGCTGTCTTAAAACAAAAACTCTCATAAAACAAAGTTATGTGTTGACTGATTGACAAAAATGTGACCAAAGACCGGCAGGAACCTAATTCTGCATTTCCCCTTGGGAGCAGTGGTTTAGTATTAGCTAATTCAATGTTTGTGTGTTAGAAGAGGAAAGTTATGAACTTAAGAAATAGGCTACAGTCTTAAAAACAAAACAAAACAAAACACTTGTTTTAAGAGCATAGGAAATGTAATGGAAAGGAAGAAGAAAAAAGCAATTTAAGCCATATCTCACTACTACAGAAATATAACAGACAGGATGCTTCTCAAAGGCTGGAATAGTGGTTCTCAAATGGAAGTCTGAACCCTTGAGATCCTTTCATCATAATTCTAACATTTTCATAATATTAAGATTTTTCTTCATTCTCGCTTTTACTAGTGCACAGTGGAGTTTTGCAGAGGCTAACAAAAATGATGCTGAAATAGATATGAGAATATGGCTGTCTTCTTTTTAATGAGGAATTAAATAGATTTGCAGACATGTAAAACAATGCCACTCTTCTCACTAATTCGTATTGGAAAATATAGTTATTTTCATTAAAATGTGCTATTGCATTAGCTTGTGTTATTATTGCTATTTTAATGAATTAAGTCTTTAAAAATTTCAAGTTTAATTTTTCAATAGACTATCAATATATAACAGACAAATAAAATTCCTTATGAGATTTCAGTTTGTAAAAGTGTAAGGGACTCTGGGACCAAATGGTTTGAGTATCCCTGAACTACAGCATTCAAAAATTAAAGAAAGCAGTATTCTGACAAGTAAGCCTCAGTTATTAGTCCTCACTAAGTCTCTGGGACCTCAAGCTTCAAAAGCATCAACACTAGTTACCTTTTGGTAATTAGCTGAGGATGATATTCAACCACAAAAAAAAGGTAGAAAAGGTAACCTACCCCTAGGAAAATAGGTTTCATTGTCTCTAACAGTTCTATAGCGAGAGGCCAGCAATCCTAAGGGAAAATTTCCTTCCCTGGAAACCAGAGGGTTGGGGAAAAAGACTTACTCTTGTAACAATAAACCATTAACTACTTCAACTTTTACAATGTCCATTTGCTTTAAAAAGTAATTTAAGAAATGTAAAAAGCAAACCCAGAAAGCAATACTGTCTATACATTAATATCTTTACATCTTAAAAATAAGTAATAAATATACCAAAAAATACTACAATTTAAAAATTAGTAAATACCATTAAATTTTAATTGCTGGAAGGAAAGTTGCACTTTCTGATTATGTTTCTTAAAAGAAAAGGTGATTTTCAGTGGTTATTTGATGAACTGTGGGGAAGAGGATACTCTTTCACTGCTGATGAGAATATAAGGACATTTACTATGCCTATGAAACAGCATTTTAAATTGTTTACAGTGGTATCCAATTTCTTATAATCTACCCAAAGGAAATAAAAAGTAAGTCTATATTAGTGTAAATCATGGTCAAGACCAGGGAGGAATTCCTTCCCCTTGACAAGCTCTAAAATAATTGGATGTTTTTAAAAGACAATGGATAAAACGTTCAGAATGCTAAAAGGCAGACAATTTTTTTTAAAAAAAATCATTCTTTAACAAAGAATTTTTTTTCAATTTTATTCATAGATATTACCTTTCCTGATTTCTCAGGTCTTTGCTGATACAGTGCCTTGACTTCAATATCTTCATATCATTTAATTAGTGCAGACTCAGGCATAGCAAATCAAAAGTTCTTGGTTTTGTTCAAGCTCAATCAAAATTAACTGACAAATCTTCTCTCACCCCCATTTCCCACCCAACCTTAATAAAATAACTCACTTCCTTCTTTTAATCACTACTTTTTAAAAATTTGTTTTTTATTAGAAAAGTTGTAGGTTTACAGAAAAATCATGCAGAAAATATAAAGTACCCACTCTCCCCCTTCCTCATTATTTTGGTCCCAAGAAAGCCTGCTTCCTCTTCTCTCTAAAAGAAATATTAAAACATTCTTAAAACATAGCATGATAGAGTTCATGAAAAAAGAGTTCATACACTCATTCTCTACCCTCATTATAATTTAGGAAATGTTTTTTGTAGGAATAAAATCATCCAAGCCTTTAAGTAATGTGTGTTTAGAGACAAAATATAAAATTCATCTTTTCCCCAGATGAAGGAGGGATTATTTTACAGCAATGGCTGTTTCCAATAGAATGCTGGGTATAACACACAGAAGTTTTATTTGTGAAGATGTTAAGTAAAAAATCATTTATAGAGAAAAGGATAATTGTCTAAAACTGAGAGTTGACAAATGAAATTTTGTGAATCCATATTACAAAATACTAAATGTAGCCTTTTAAAGTATTTTTAACAATAAGCAATCACATGGGAAAACTATCACAATTTACTATGAAGGAAATAATACCATAAAAAATTATACATCCAGTAGCTATACGGATAGACAATAGGAACATAATATGTCTACAATGCAAACAAAGAAAAATGAATGGAAGTCACCAAAAATTGTTAATGTTGATTATTTTTGGATTGTGGAATTAAATAAGTTTTATTGAATTTTTATTCCTTTCAGTTTCTTCTACCTTTGTATGATTAATGTATTTCTTTTTAATAAAAAATAAGATAAAAATTAAAGCACTCCCAACTTATAATTATAGTAATTATTTTATATGAAAGAGTTTGAATCATAATTTCAGTAACTGAACAATTCTGGTACCTTATACATTCATGGTTTTTTGGTAAATACTGCAAAATAATACAAAGCTTTAAAACCAGAACCCACAGTTTCCCAGTTCTTGTGGTTTTATTCCAGTAAGAGCAAGAAAATCACAGGTCATGGGGTTAGGCGAGTTCTCAAATGGACCCATTTAGTAGACCTGGTTATTGTTATGCCCATTTACAAGTGACACAAATTATATGTTGAGATATTCAATGATTTCTCAGATCCATACATGTACTCAAGAGGTCCATTTTTCCCAACTTGAGTTTAATTTAAAAGAAAAAAATAAATTAGCAGCAATCTTGTCAATCTTATTCAAATGAACTAATCGAGGTTCAAAGAACTTACAGAGCTTTAGAAACACTCAAACCCAGTTGCCAGGTAAACTGACCACTGTGCATAGTTTTCCAGACTTCTTTCCTATTTATAAACTGAGAATGATATTAATGCTTAGCATTTTAATAAGTTGTCAGAATTACCTGAGATGGCATGATTGAAGAGCCTGGGACAATACCTGGCACGTAGTTAATGCCTAATAATCTGTATTTATTACCTTCTCCTTTTCCAGAATCTCACAGCTTTCAATGTGGCAGGCTGGAGGGGAGAATAATACCTTCTCCTTTGACCAATATAAAATGACTTCTTGGAGAGATTACAAATACTAAATCTCAAATAATTTTTTAATGGGAATAACACAAGGGATTATATTCCATTATCACTGCAATAGCTTTTGTAAATATAATGCCATGCTTATATATTATTCAGTGGAAATTAACTGCAAACCCCTTTATTCACAGCAAGTATAAATATGGTTATTTTCATCCTGAAAATAAGATCTGAACCTTATTGCCAGATTGAGTTCACTCAGTAATGTTGCACCTTAGCAGTTTATACTAGGATATTCTCAAACTACTCTGAAAAGTTGTAGGAGATAACATGATATGGAATCAAGCTTAGAAGATGCTCTATAAATGTAAGTCAATGTCAAGTCAGTAGGTAAAATGGAAAATAGCTCCCAAAACTTGAGAGCAATAATCCAGAATTATGTGGATCTACAGAGATTTAACCAGACCATTAAGTGGCTTCAGGTACTCTAAGAGCTGAAGATTGCCATTTTAGCTTTGATTTTGCTGTTGCTATGACTTTCTTCACTGTTGTAAGCTTTTATCAGGATTTATAAGGAGGGTGGGCATTAGCTGCTGACTAGCCTGCTGCTTTCTATCAATTGTTTTCAATCTGTGAAGCTTTCCTGTATTGAGCCAACAAGAGAAACAGCAATAAGATGCCATGTTTACCAAAATCGCTTCTTAGCAGTTTAAGACACTGGTTTTAAAAGTCTTGTAAGAAAACTTACCTTCTTTAGTCCAGCACTATCCAAAGACTATCTATCACAAGTGGTGCTTTAAAAGAAAGAAAAATAAGATTGATTCTCCTATTAAAATGTCTGTGCTATCTTAAATTCTACATATTGCACATTTATGATACAGCAAAATGCAGTTCCACTAGTCTTACCTTCACACAGAAATTGAAAACTAAATTATTTCTAAAACATTTACACTAAGTATTATGTGAATATATCATGAAAAAGTTTATTTTAATTTAGCACAGTAGAGCACCAGATTCAATAGCCTTGCCAAAGACAAAAACTATAAAATAACTATTTCTTGAATTAAAAAGCTTTTGTTCCATGGCCTTGCAGAACTCAGGAATTAGCATGGACTTGTGTGACAGTTTGTAGCTTATATAAGAAGAATCAGAATATGTACATTTGATTTTCACGTTTGCAACCCAGATAATATGGGGCTATCACTTCCCTTCTCAACCTTTGTTTTTTTCATCTGCAAAACTGAGGTGCAACACCTACCTTATAGTGTGGCTTAAGGGTTACATGCAGCACTGAATGTTTGAGTTAATTGACTTATAGGAGACACTGAATAAGCATTTATGGAATTGCATCTTAAATCATTAATGAACTTTTCATGGTTTGGGGGACATTCATTAATATTTGCTATTATTCTGCATTGTGTCAAAGTTGTAACTTTTATTTATATGCAGTAAATAATATTGAATGGTTACATGCTAATAATTGTATGCATTGAAGTATGATGTGCTGCCAGCCTGATGTACAAGCACATTCCACCCTCTCATGTTTTCCTGTTTAACTTAAGCTTACAATATATATGAATTTGTGAGATTGCTGATTAAATAACACCACTAACACTTATCTATAATTATATTATATATTGTTTAATTCAATGAGAGCCCTTAGCATCTTAGTTTAGGAGAATGCATAGTATTCTAGGACCCCAAATCCAATCCTTATTATATGTACAACCTTGAGTGAATCATGAACTTCTCTGAGGCTGAGAATCATCATCAGTAAATTGGAAATAATACCTAAAAGATTTATAAGTTTGTTAATAGGATAAAATACCATGTTGTATGTCAAAGGAAATGGTTAATTATAAAAGAATACACAAATATTTATGCTATCATATTGTAGAATTTTAAAAAGTCTCAATATAGAATATTCTTGTATTTCTTTAGATGATAACTGGTGAGATCAGTTTATATAGAGAGTTCTCAGTGAAGGCTTCCAACAATGTCTCTTGAGTAAATGAAACTTGGCATTTAAAATGGCTCAAGGAAAGTGCTAGCCATTGAGTCTGCACCAGAATATGTGAGGGAAATTAAAATTTCAGTTTCTTTGTAAATAGTGTTTATAAGACAGAAGCAAATCACACTTGCCAACAGGATCAGCAGTGTTCAGGAACTGCATATGCGCCTATCACTGGAGAGTATTGCAGACATGCTAATGTAAAAAAACAATGATTGCAATTCAGGAAAATATACAATAAAAGTTTGCATTGGATTATAGAGAAACAAAGGAGTAGCACCAAAATTAGCTAGAGCAAAAATATACCAAGTATGTATATTCATGGGAAAAGAGAAAAGGGATGGTAGCTAAAAGGAATTATAGAATCTATTGGGTATTATTATTATTATTATTTTAATATGGGAAAGACAAGAGCATGTTTATATATAAAAGTGGAAGTACTGCCCTTATGGACTAAAAGTTGCTCCATTTGACAGAATAAGCCTGGATAGAAAGGGAAAAGGTGGGTCAGATAATGGATATCAGTGAGGGACCAGGAGAACAATATATAACAACAATCAGAAAAGGCAGATTGTGCTCTTCCTCTTTCAGATCATCATGATCTGTAGAGATAGAAAACTTCAGGCATCTTCCTCTGCAAAAATGAATTATGCACTCTGGTAGGAGATATAGTGGATCAAAGTAGGTAAGAAAGTCCATTACAGTGGATTTTGGTTTCCAGACATTACAGCACAGAAATATAAGGAGAAGAGAATGGGTTAGCTAACAGAGTGAAACAGATTCATTTGTATTTCCCTTCATCTTCTTAGATTATGTCAAATGAATGCTTGTCAAGAGATAAAAATTAGTTTTATACAGTACAAGTCCTTATCTAAATCCTTAGGGACAGATTAATTTTGGAATTCTGACTTAGGAAAGGTAATATGATGCATACACCACATAGTTTGTAATATACCCAGGGAAATTCTTGAGTTTTACCCTATAATTATTGCAATATAGTTAAACACATTAAATTCATGCAAAAATTAAGAATTATTATAATGAGTAGAATAAAATAAAGCCAGGGTGGGATTTATCTTCAAATGAGTTTGTCACCAACTTAATAAAAGAATATTTCAGATTTTAGCTTTTGGGTTTTGACCAGTGGATAAGAAATTGTGAATCTGTAGAACCTGACCTCATCTATTTCAGCCTCTCATTTGATACATAGGCCAGAATTGGAGACTGATTTAGGGCAGAGATGTTTCCAAAGGCAGGCTATTGAATTGTCCATCAACAATCCATGGTTTCAGTTGAATATTGATGACAGGATACAGCCCCTATGTAATAATATCTAATGGAATCTGTTATTTGTCAAACTTCCATTTATTTATAGATGGGAAAACTTATTTCTATACAAAGAAGAAAACTATTGCAATGTCCATAATAACCCTTGGTGTCAGATTAACAAATGAAGAAGAGGTATTGTGGCATTATTCTGTTTGAGCTAAAGAAGATTTTAACATCATCTGATTTCGATCATCTGATTCAGATGAGGATGGAAACAAATTCACAAAGTCTCATAGCCAACCTAAGGAATATTTTCATAAACCTATTTAACATATATTCTTAAAAATAATATCAGATACTGCAAGATGGTTGACATAGGCAAAAATATAAATTTTCTAATTTAAGGGACACAAATGTCTCAGTCTTAGAAATTTGAAAATTTTAATCATTTAATCAAAGCCATTTCTTAGCCCTATCAATCAACTAAGTTATATCAATGTGTTAATATTGACATGAGAAATAAGACTACTATATTAGTCAGGTTCCCAACAGGGAAGGAATTGCACATTCAAACAAGGAAATTCACAAGAATATAATAAATGGATTATATAGATATACTCAGGGTCTAAAAATGAATTGTACTCAGAGATTCTTCCTTGTGTGGGGAAATAGAAATATGAGGTGTCAAATTTTCTTTTTCCACATTTATCCATAACATAACCATGGTGCTAGGACAAATGTCCAGACAATCATCACTCTTATAGAATACTCCAAACTAGATACAGCAAATATCTTCAGCTCAGAATTTCCTAGAGGTATTATATTTTAGTGATAAAAACATAGACTTGGGAGTCAGAAAGCCACTTAGCAATTATGCCACTTTCTGATTATATAACCTAACCACAAGCAATGGTGTGACTTGGTGCTTTAACACATAAACTAACCTCTACTTCCTAACTGGTTAGGTGGCAAACACAGTGGTCTTTCTCTAACTGAGATGTAATTGAAAGAGTATATGTGAATCTTAGCAGAGAACCTAGAACGATACCAGTTGATATTGTTAATTTCTAAGATTTTCTAATGCTCTGATAAGTATCCTTTTGTTTCTTGATTCAAAGAATGACATAATTATTTGAGGTAAATATATTAGGGAATCAGCTGAGAACCAATAGACAAAAATAGTTCAAGGAACCCCTTTGACATGTCATCCAAGAAAAAAAAAATTGTACCTGGAACTTTAATGATCGTATCAAAGCAGTTGTACTTACTATGTTAACGCTGAAGTTCAGTTTGATGCTGTTCATGCATGACCTAACACTGTAAAAAAGTGAAAAGACATTTATATTTATTGAGCACAGAGGATATGGTGAGTGCAATGTGGAGCAGCTAACAAAAGAGTATCACAGCATTTCTTTTAGTCAAATAGACAAGATTTAAATTCTTACTTTGTGACCCTGTGCAAAGTGCTTAAGCACTTCTTAATTTGCTCTTCTGTAAAGTAAGCATAATAAATCCCATCCTATAGTTTAAATGTAAGAATGAAACAGTCAATGCTTAGCAAGTGAAAACATGTAGTAAATGGCATTATTATAGTTATCATCATAATCATTTTGTTACAAACACATCAATCCTTCCTGGAGAAACTAAGATTCTATCAGTGTCTTTTCCCCCAAAATGGCAGACATTCCAAAGACATTTTATCTCACCCATATGGAAGAGAAGGCCAAGGAGTAGGAAATTTGAAACAGACTATAAGGACAAATTCACCATGGTGTAAACTAGGGACTATTAGGTTGAAAAATTATGAGATGGTGTATGTTTATTTTCCAATTATTCTATGATTATCAGGAGTTACTTTAATAATAAAGAAATAATACTGGAAATCCTAGGTAAGAAGAATGTGCTATAGGTTCATAAAACCCATTTCAAACATGAAACAATTATAAATTTAAAAATATATTTAAATAGGTAACTTTCACTACCAAAAAAAAAAAAAAAGGAAGATAAACATCCCAATTCACTAAAAACAGGACAAACGTCATGAGGAAATACATGAGTCTGATGCCTCAGGCCTTTGAGCTCTAGGGATAGAACTTGACAGAGGTAGTAAGGAATTCAGAACCTGCCAGGTTGAGAAAAAACAACCTTTCCTTGGTGGAGCACTAGAGCCATTTTCATACTATGAAACCACCATGAATGGAGACCATAAAATTGCTGACTATTCCTAATGCTGCAACCTTTATAGTTGCTATTAATGTCACCAACATCAAGGCCAAACTACACACTCTTTTAGGAAACAGTTCTATCTTCTCTTCACAGGGTTGGGGTCCAAGCTCTAATATATGTCCTGGTTCTTAAATGAAATTCTAGGTGGCTGCACAAACAGCTCCCAGATATGGAGGGGACAGAGTTAGCAGAGGGAGAAAATATATATATAATAACCCCAAAATGGACAATAAAGTTTAGCTGATCTCACATGTTAAAATTTCCAAACAAACAAGGAAATACAGCACCATAACAGATACAAAACCAATTCAAGAAACAGGATGAATCAGTCCGGAGGAAATGGAAATTAATGGGAAATCTTTGAAGAAGGCTTTAAAAAAAACAATTTTTAAAATTCTCAGTAATAAAGAAATAAACATCAATAAAGCAAAAAGAATAAGTTAAAACAAATGAAAAATAACAAAGAAAAAGGAAAAAAGTACTAACGAGAAAGGTGTAGCATTAAATATTTATAACTAGGTAAAAGGAACTCATACAGAATAAATGCTAGGATGAACTCAAATGAAAAGAGAATACTTTAAAATTGATCTTGAGATGTCTGGGAAAGAAGGCAGAATAGGGAGCTCTAGGACTCAGTCCTCCCACCAAAACAATGATTAAACAGGCAGGAACTGTGTGAAGCAATTATTTTGAAACAATAGAAAAACACTGTACAGAATCCAGGGAAGAGTGGGAGGAAGAGGCAGATAAATTACATTAAAGATCTGTGGCCACTACCAGTGCCCATCCCCTACTCTCACAGCAGGCCACCCCAGGGTCCCATCCCTGCCTATCTGCTGGTGACAGAAATGACATAAAAATCCTTTTCCTCAAGAACAAGGATGGACATGGCTGACTACTGATCATGGCTTTTGTCTAGCAAATTCAGACTGCTGGGTCCTGGCTCTGAGGGCCGCTATTGTTTCAACCTGACCCAACAAAGGCAGCAGAGGCCTTTGTTTCAACCCTCCCAGACAGGGGCAGAGTCAGCGGAGATTTAAATACTGAGTGCTTCCTCAGGGCTGCAGGGGACAGTTAGCTGAAGGGCTGCATTTGCTGGTTAGACCAAGGACACTCAGCTTTGGGAAGCCATTGGAGAAGCTTTTTGAGCCCTTCCTGACCCCCTCCCAAGGGCAGCTTGGAGCCAGTCTGCACCCTCTTTGTGCATCCATGGCCCCATTTTGGCTGGAAAAGACTAACTTGGGAAAGTACTCTCTGGGATGACCCACCCCACAGAATTTATAGCAGCATGAGACAACAAAAGGAGTATAAAAAACTATAAAAGGCAATCTGGAACAAAGTTGTACTGGCATCAAATACCCAGGAGAGGAGGTCTGGCTCATGGAAAACAGAGGTACTGCCAAACTCCTGCAAACAGGGGAACTCCAAAACAACTAACAAGCAAAAGCCTAGGACAAGGCAGAGGCCCAGAAAGACAGGGAAAACCCTGCACACTGCATTCAACTTAAGCAGAGCTTTCTGATAGGGGAACTGAAGCTCAAGAAAATCTCTGTCTTATCACCAGCAGTTTATAAAACCAGGAAACAAGCATCTCAGAGAATAAATCCCAGAGTTACCAATTTAAAATATTAAAATGTACAACATGCAACAAAAGAGGACAAGACAAAGAAACATGAAATGTTAGCCCATCCAAAAGAAGAGGATAAAAATAAAGAAAACACCAATAAAGAAAACAAAACTATTGAACAAAGTTTTTAAAAATTATTTTAAAAATATTCAAGGAGACGTAGGCAAGCACAGAGAAAGAACTAAAGGATATCAGGAAAACAATGAATGAAAAATTTGAGTGTCCAAGTAAGGAGACAGAAATTTTAAAAAGAAAGCAAACAGAACTACTGGAGTTGAAGACTAAAGTAACTGAAATGAAAAATGCCCAGGAAGTTTTGAAAAGCAGATTGGAGCTGGCCAGAATAAAGAATCAGTGTACTTAGAAACAAGACACTTGAAATGAGTCAGGATGAGGAGCAGAAAGAAAACAGAAATGGGACAGCTTTTGGAACACAATGAAGCACACCAATATATGCATTATGGGCATCCCAGAAGGAGAAAAGAGCAGAAGGAATAGTCAAAGAGATAATGACAGAGAACTTCCCTAACTTAGCAAAAGATGTTAATATACATATCTAAGATTAGATGAAAAATATATTCAGATAGAAGTAAGAAGGCATTCAACAACAAAGCAAATAAACATAACAGTAAGCTTTAATGAAACTGAAGGGCAAAAATGGTATAAGATCTACAAAGACTAAATAACAACGTGACAGAAGAAAGTCTTGTATTATCAGTAGTGATTTTAAACGTTAATGGATTAAACTCTCTAGTAAAAAGGCAGAGATTGGTAGAATGAATCATAAAGCATGACCCAACTAAATGTTGTCTGCAAAAGACTCACTTTGAGTTAAATATACAAGTTGGTTGATGATGAAAGGATGGAAATAAATATATCATGTAAATAATAACCAAAAGAGAACTGGGGTGGCTATACTAATATTGGTTAAAATAGACTTTAAGTCAAAAACAGTTATGAGGGACAAAATTGGTCATTATATACTGATAAAGGGAGCAGTTAAAAAGGAAGACATAAGAATTATGAATACATATGCACTTGACAGCAGAGTCCCAAAATATATGAAGCAAATACTGACAGATTTGAATAGAGAAATTGTTCTACATTAACAGCAGGAGACTATAACACACCACTCTCAATAAGGTATAGAACAACTAGTCAGAAGATCAACAAAGAAATACAAGACTTGAGTAATACACTAAACCAACCAGACCTAACAGACATCTATAGAACACTGAACCCAACAAAAAAAGAATATATAATCTTCTTGAGTGCACATGGATCATTCTCCAGGATAGACCATAAGTTGGATCACAAAACAAGTCTCAATAAATTCAAACGTTATTGAAATCATAAAATGTATATTCTTCAACCACAATAGAATGAAGATAGAAATCAATAACAGAGGGAAATTAAACAGCATACTCTTAAATAAGCACAAGGAATATTAAGAAATATCTTGAATAAAAATCAAAATACAACATACCAAAACTTATGGAAAGCAGCAAAGACAGTGCTGAGAGGGAAATTTATAGTTCTAAATGCTTGTATTAAAAAAGAAAAGAGACTTCAAATCCTAACAAAGATAGGCCCAGGACCAAATGGCCTCACAGGGGAATTCTACCACATGTTCCAAGAATGAATACCCAAACTGTTCAAACTCTTACAAAAAATTGAGGAGGAGGGAACACTCCCTAACTCCTTCTACAAGGCCCAACATCACTCTCATAACAAAGCTTGATAAGGGTTACATAAGAAAAGAAAGTTACAGACAAATATTTCATGAATATAGATACAAAAGCTCTTAACAAAACACTAGCAAACCAAAGACAACAACATAGGAAAGAATTATACACCATAATTAAAAGGGATTTATTTGCCAACCTGGTAAGCAAGGTTGGTTCAACATGAGAAAATCAATTAATGTAATACATCACATTAAGAAAATGAAGGAAAAAAGCTACATGATCATTCAATTGAGATAGAAAAGGCATTTGACAAAACACCACGCCCTTTCTTGATACTAGAAATAGAAGGAAGTTTCCTTAAAATGATAAAGGGTATATACAAAAAGCTCACAGTTAACAACCTACTTAACAGTGAAAATTTGAAAGCTTTCCCTCTGAAATCAAGAACAGAACAAGGATGCCCAATGTCACCAGTGTTATTCAACATTCTACTGGAAGATCTTGCCAGAGCAATTAGGCAAGAAAAAGAAATAAAAAGTATCCAAATTAGAAAGGAAGAAGTAAAACTTTCCCTATTTGCCAATGATATGATCCTATATAAAGAAAATCCTGAAAAACCCACCACAAAGCTCCTAGAGCTAATAAATTCAGCAAAGTGGTGGGGTACAAGATCAACATGCAAAAATCAGTAGTTTCTATACACAAAGAACAATCAAAACAAGAAATAAAGAAAAAATTCCATTCACAATAGCAAGTAAAAGAACCAAATATTTAGGAATAAATCTAACCAAGCATATAAAGGACTTGTTTACAGAAAACTACAAAACATTGCTAGAACAAATTAAAGAAGACCTAAATAAATGGAAGGATATTCTGTGTTTATGGATTAGAAGACTAAATATCATTAAGATGTCAACACTACCCAAAACAATTTATAGATTCAGTGACTCCCAATCCAAATTCCAACAACCTGCTTTGAAGAAATGGAAAAGTCAATCATACAATTCACATGGAAGGATAAGGGGCTTCAAATAGCTAAAGCCATCTTGAAAGAGAAGAACAAATTGAGGAAACTCACACTTCTCAATATTAAAACTTACTACAAAGCCACAGTACTCAGAACAGCACAAGGGTAGACATATAGACCAATGGAATAGAATTAAGAGCTTGGAAATCAGCCCTCACATTTATGGCTAATTGATTTTTGACAAGGTGGCAAATACCACTCAATTGAGGAAGGTAATCTCTTCAACAAATGTTGCTAGGAAAACTGGATTTCCATTTGCAAAAAAAGGAGGACCCTCACCTCACACACAACAACCTACAGGATGGGAGAATATTTGGAAATCACATATCCGATAAAGGATGTATATCCAGAAGATATAAAGAAATCTTCAAAAAACAGAAGCAAACCAATTTAAAAATGGGCAAAAACTTCTCTCCAAAGAAGATAGACAAATGGCCAGGAGGCACATGGAAAAATGCTCAACATCATTAACCATCGTGGAAATGCAAATCAAAACCACAAGTTACCATATCAACACAGATTAGAATGGCTGCTATTTAAGAAACGGAAAATAACAAGTGTTAGAGAGGATGCAGAGAAATTGGAAAACTTATTCATTACTGGTGGCAAGATAAAATGGTTCATCTGCTGTGGAAGACAGTTTGGCAGTTCCTCAGGAAGCTAAGTACAGAACTTCCATATGACCCAGCAATCCCACTACTACATACCCAAAAGAATTGAAAGCAGATCCTAGAACAGATGTTTATACACAGATATTCATAGTGGTATTATTCACAATTGCCAAAAGATGGAAGCAACCCAAGTGCCTATCAACCAATGAATGGATAAATAAAATATGACATATACATGCAACGGAATATTATTCACCTGTAAAATTGAAGGAAGTCCTGATACATCCAACAACATGGATAAACCTTGAAGACAACATTGTTGAGTGAAATCAGCCAAATATGAAAGGACAAAGATTGTATGATCTCACTGTTTTGAAACAATTAGATTAACTAATCTCTGAGTCAGAATCTAGAATACAGATTAACAGAGGGCAGGGTGGCGATAAGGAATCAGAAATTAAGTCTTAAAATTTATAGGGCTCCTGTTTGGAATGATAAAAAAGTTTTGATAATGGTTGGTGGTGATGGTAGCACAACAATGTTTATGTAATTAGTAACAATGAAATATATATATGAATATGATAAAAATGGAAATGTTAGATTGTATATATGGCAACAGAATAAAAATTAAAAAAAAAAAAATCCATGGTATTACACTGCAAAGTGACCCCTAAGTTATACCAGGGAGTTTAATTAATAGTAGAATTATGAAAATGTGCTATCATCAATTGTTACAAATGTTCCACACCAATGTAACATGGTGGTGGGGTGGGGTGGTATATGGGAATCCTGTATTATATGCATGACTGTTCTGCAAATGCACAACTTCTGTAATTAAAAAAGTATTGATCCTTATCTTAGCATAAAAACATAAAGAGACATCTTGTGACTGTGCTATGTGCATGAGCCCTTAGGATTGGGGAGGCACCAGCTGCCATACAGGGAGGAGGCCAAGGCCACAGCTGGAGGGAGGCCCTGGGGCCTTTGCTCCTGTGTCTGGCAGAACTGGTATGAACAAAGATATCATCTTTCTGGGCCACGCTGATAATCAAGAATTTTGTACTGACCTTTCAGCATACACCGATACAGTGTGGAGCCAGACAACAAGCACCAACTATGGTGCTGAAACAGATTAATAAGTAACTTATTCATTTGGCCTATGACCTCCCAGCACAATATTCTGCAGGTCCTATTGGGGATGATATGTTTCATAGGCAAGCCACAATTTGGGGCCCATATCAAGGTAGTGTATTTTTTTTTTTTTTTTGACAATTGATTTTTCTACAGACTCCCCCTTCAAACCACCTAAGGTCCCATTTACGACAAGAATTTATCATCTAAATGTTAACAGTAATGGCAGCATTTGTCTTGATAGTCTAAGATCATAATGGTCTCCTGCTTTAACTACTTCTGAAGTTCTTTTATCCATTTGTTCATTGCTTTGTGATCCAAACCCAGATGAACCCCTAGTGCCAGAAATTTCACAAACCTATGAAACAGATAGGTACAACAGAATATCTCAGGAATGGACTCAGAAGTATGCCATGTGATGCTACCTTAAAACCAGAATAACCTGCATTTTGGCTAGAATAAACTTTAAATTACTTTTCTTTTATTAATTTTATCTGCTTCCCTATTAGACCTCATCACTTTTTATTTTATTTTTTGTTCACCTCCCTCAATTTATTCATATACTCATCTGAGAAGGCTTAAGTTCTTCCAGCTTTGGACAATAACTGCATTTAAAACTGTAAAGTTGTCACAAGAGAACAGTTTCCCAAGATTCAGAATTAAAAAAAAAAAAAAATGGGGCATGTGTATTATGTGGCCAATGTCTTCACTCTAACGTGGTTATGAGACTGAAACCATTCCTCACTGTTCTAATACGCTGAAGAAGTCACCTGAGAGAAAGGGAGACGGATGTTCAGTTGTCACATCAACAGAAGCAGCATTACTCTATAGCAGTATCCATTTCTTCTTTAGGCCTTTCACTCTTAGAGATTTGAGGTTATATGACATATTTATGCTTCTAGCTATTGTGGCTAGAGAACTGATACTGAATTTATAGCATCAGCAAAACAGAAAATTTGATGTACTTTAGCATGGCTATAAAGAAATGACCTGTTCTTGTTCTACAGAGAATGGAAATTGTAAGTCAAAACCCTTTGTATTCCAGAATAAGGGTGCAAACTTATTTCGTAATTTTCATTTAATTGTTAGGAAGCTTAGAGCTATTAATTAATCTATCTTCCAATATACTATTTAATATAGCACTGAATAAAGGATGCAAGTTGTCAATGGATAAGCGATCAACTAATAGCCCTGCTAGTAATTGATTTATTTTTCTTCAATGAAGTTGCATAAACCAATATAGATAGATAGACAGACAGATAGATAAATCTTTTTTATTTGGAAAAATTAAGAGTCATTTACATGAGTTCCAAGATTGGAAAGTAGAGGAACAAATGGAGAACCAACATTTACAAAATACTAGCTATTACGTTTCCTTTACTAAAGAAAGATATGCGCCTTCAGATGGAAAATCCACATTGAATAATGAAATGAGAAAAATAAACACAAATAAAATCACAATATAAACAGTATGATAAAACTCCAGGTTATCAGTATATTAGTTTTCTATTATTCTGCAACAAATTATCATAAACTTACCAGCTTAAATCAACATTCATTTATTAGCTTACATTTCAGTATGTCAGAAATCCAGCAAGATGAGACTGAATTTTTTCTTTAGGGTATAACAGGGCTGAAATCAAGGTGTCAGCAAGGTGGAATTCTAATCAGGAGACTTCAGGGAAAAATCTGTTTCCAATTTTGGTTGTAGGACTGAAATCCTTATTTCCTCACTAAAGTTCAGCCAGCGGCTGCTCATAGCTCCCAAAGGCAATCTGCATTTTCTGCTATAAGGCTCCGGCATTGTCAAACCAACAATGTCACATCAAATTCTTCCTACACTTCAAATACCTGATGTCCCTATATCTGTCCTTTAGACTCATATTTAAAGAGTTCATGTGATTAAGTCAGGCATGCACAAATAATCTCCCTATTTTAAGATCAACTGATTTGGAACTTTTATTAAATCTGTAAATTCCCTTCCCATCAATATCTAAATTCTTGATTGATTGAATAACTGGTAGATAGTGTGTGTAAATCAGGTTCCATGAATTTGGGGGGCCATTCTGCTTACCGTAACGAGGAATAAAGATAAAAATCTTTATACTTGTCACGTGTACACACAAATGCACATAAAATGCCTATGAACAAATACACTTTGGCTGCTAGAATATTTCTCAAAGGCAACTATAGATCCCAGAAATAAATGATTTCAGAGGATGCAAAACCTACTAAACTAAATTCTGTAGCTGGTTTCATTATTATTCAGGAGGGCAAATAAAGACATTTTCAGCCTTATAACAACTGACAGAAGCCTTCAACTTAAGAGAGGATTGTGAATTCCATGTGAAATCTTCCCTGGCCTAAATTAGCTTTGAATTCATGTTCACAACCACAGTATAAATACACAGAAAAATTCAATACAATATTTATGCTTTAAAGAACTAAGTGGGTAAAAATTTCAAACTGAACACATACATCCACTTTTGTTACTTTTTGAAACTCTAATAGAATGGTAAGAAGACATACTTTAAGGCACTGGTCCTGTAAACACAGAAAGAACAAGAAAAAGGGTAACATTCTGGAAGCTAGAAAGCAGATTGACTAAGAACATGCATAAATCCTTATCTTGATAGAGGGGAAAACAAAGAAACAACTCAATGTGTACTGCAGAATTCTCAAAAAACGTCATCTGAAGATGGGCATAGGTAGTAAAGGACTAGAATAAGGAGAACTGGTTAATTCTCCTTTAAAAATAAGTTAGAGAGTGGGCGAAACGAGCGGTAGACCGGGAGCAGTATGTGGGCGCTCCAGCGCTGCGCGGCCGCCAGCTTTCTGCCTTAGGGGGCGCCCCTGGGCCCGGCGGCTGGCGGAGCCCACCCTGCTCTGTGGCCACCGGCGCTGCGCACCTGGGCGTCCAGCCAAAACATCTTGAACTTCTGTTGCCTTAACCAAATTCTGAATATCAAAAAGCAGAATTTGAGAAAAATGGGAACTTTGGTTGCTCCCGGCTCCTTCTTCCACAGTTTGGTTTCCTACTGAGGACTTGCCATTGTATCCCGAATGTTGGTTAAGCACGCTGCATGCTGAATGACAGAACCCTGTTCTCAGAGTGTCATCTCTAAACTGCCTCCTCAGTTGCATTTTTAAGAGGCCAATCCATCATTCTATCAGGCTAGTAGCTTCTTGCTGGTAAATAATGTGGCAGGTCAACTGGATACCATGTCATATTGCCACTGATTCATTTCCTTTGCCATAAAGTGGGTCTTCTGTTTTGAGGTAATCTTAGGTGGGATCTTACGGCAGTGAACCTGACACTCTGTGAGCCTTTGATTGTGTTGTTACCTGAAGACTAAAAGTCAGTAAAATATCCTGGTGGGATTGGATTTTTTTACTTTTCCAGGATTGAAGTGTTCCAATAAAATCAACTTGTTACCAAGTAGCTGGTTGGGTTCTAAGAAGGATGATACCTACTTGTGTCTCAGCAACATTCTCTGTTGGGGCATTCAGAGGCAATTGTGCCTATAACAGCCTTTGTGCGAGAAAATTTGTTTGTGGGCCCCTGCATAGCCTCCATCTATCTGTAACACCATGGAAACTCCATTCATGAGCCCATTGAACAAACACTTGGTAGCTGGCATCAGGGGTGGGTATACAGTGAATGAGTCATCTTCCCTTTGGTTTTAATGTCTCGTCCACAATGGATTCTCTATAATATTTGTTCATGTGCTATAAGTAGATCGTCCGACCTTTACCCCTTTCATAAGTCCATCCACATAACTCTTTTGCAGTTCCCTTGTCCCTTAGACTCTAATCTTACTCGTTCACAGACCCTAACTAACAAGATAAGCATTCCATCATTGCTCATGAAACCCCCACTTCTCTCACTTCGAACACTTCTCTTGCCAAAGTGGATTACCAAGATTTCTGCTTACACTCTGCCATTTGGAAAGACTCCCTCTCACCACTGTCCTTTAGGGTCACCCCTGATTGGGGCTGCAGTGCATAATTCTTTGTCCTGCACCAATATATCACCTCAATTTACTCATGAACCAAACTTATTTTCTTTTACCAATTTTTCAGCTGGTTGTAGGACCACAAACCCCCATCAGACCCTATGCAGACACTGTGGAAGGGGCCTATCTGCAATAGTATTGGTGACATTGGGCTCTGGACCATTTGCATGTAAAGCTTACTTGTGACCTCTGGACCACTTCAATACTGGTCCCATTTCAATCTTATGATGGACTGCTGCCAAGCCCACCCAACCTTATGATTTGGTAGGTCCAAAAGCATCTGGCTTACAATGTGCAGTTTTGCCCACATGGTTTCTACTAGGGCCAAAGAGAATGCCAGGAATTGTTTTCCAAAGACGTATAGTTCTCTGCTATGGGTAGATAGTCTGGCCTTATTACAAAATCTTAAGGGTCTGCTCTGTGATTTTTAATTGACATTTGTCAGACACTCCACACAGAATTCTTTTTATCACAGATACCCATACCACTATGAACTCTGTTGGATCATATGGCACAAAAGATCTACTTGTGCAGTAGTCTGGACTGGCTGCCTAGCCCTTTTCTAAAACTCCACAGATGTAGCAGCTTTCCATGTCACTCGATGAACGGGTCAGAACAATATTTTCAAGTGTTACTGTGTTATTTCAAAAACCTAAGGAGGTCTACCAAATATTATGCTGCTTTCTTAGGGATAAAGTAGAAAACAAAATAACTTGTCGTTTATTTGGAGAATATGGTTAGCATACCCCCACGCTGAAAATCTACCTAAAAACTTCAAAACTTTGAAACTTTTTAGGTTTATCGCCCTCCTCTAGAAAGCATGTGTCTTATCAGGGCATCCATTATCTTAACATTTCTTGCTCATCAGTTCTGAATAGCATGGTGTTATAAATATAGTGTTTCAATATACAGAAGATGCACATGGTTCAGGTCCCTTAGGACTTGCATTATCTGGGAGATGAATCTAGGAGAGTTAAAGTAACTCTGGAGCAAGAGTTTGAAAACATACTATTCTGCAGAAATACACTGTAGTGGCACTCAAGACATACCCTCATCGAGGCAAGAAAGCAAACCTTTCAACCAGTGCAGAGATAGTATTGATTAGTCATTGGCTGGGGGACACAAAGGAAATCAAGATAGGACACTGAATCAATGTCTACTACTGCAGTTGCTGTAATTGAACTGGCTATCTGCAACAAAGACAAAAGACTGGAGGTTTAGCCCCTGGAGAAGTCTTAGACTGGAGGAGAACAGATAAAGCTGAATGCCATGAGGTAGAATTCTAATCAGAGCAATTACGTGAACATATGTATATTGTCTGTTGAAGAACAAAAACCCCACTTAAAATCAGTAATATAGCTCTGAGAATACTGGCAGCAAAGCCTTCATCTTCCAGGCAGGAAATCTGTAGAAACTTTGTCTTAGTTTGTCAGAGCTTCTCTAACAAAATACCACAAACAGGTTGGTTAAACAACAGGAATTTATTGGCTCACAGTTTGGAGGACAGAAGTTCAAAATCAAGTTATTAGCAGGCTATGCCTTCTCCAAATTCCGTAGTGTTCTGGTGGTGGCTCGATGGCAATCAATCTCTGCCTCCATCATATGGCAATTTGTCACTTTCTCCTTCTGTTCCTTCTCCCTCTGTGTTCAAACTTTCTTTGCTTGAACAGCAGTCATATTGGATTAAAGCCCACCCTGATTCAGTTTGGCCTCATCTTAATAGGCTCTTTAAAGGTCCTATTTACATATGCGTTCACACCCATAAGGACCAGGATTAAGGACTTAAACTTTTCTTTGTAGTGGGCATAATTCAATCTACCACAGACTTCTTTCAGGAATATAACCAGTCTTAGAGGAATGGTGTTAAAATAGCAAAAGTGGGAACTATCAAATTGTTGACCTAGGTCAACTTAGAATGAATTTCAGAGTAAAAAGACCACTCCATTACTTGAAAATTGTACATATTACTAAATAATTATGCAATGAGCCTACTCTGGTTAAGGTGTTCTTTACCTTAGAGGTGCCCTAGGGCCCATATTTAAATATTTTTATTACCATTTTGAAACAGAGAAGCCACACTGCATATGCCTTTGAATTCCTGCCCCTCTTCACCTCCTTTTCCTCCCCCAAAGGAAAAACACTTCACCATGTAAATTAATTGCATTTTCTCTAGGATTTTTTTATGTGCCAAACTCCATGTACTTCACCTGAAGATACAGTTCCCTCTTCACCAGGACCATCTGCATGTGATGCTTTTATTCTTTTTTCCCCCTCAGTTGATATTTCTTTTATAATATTCTAAATACTATAGAACTTAATTTGTCAGATTCAATATAAACTAAAATTTTGTTACCTGTCTTTTAATAATGCAGATTTTATCAAATCAAATAAAGATCAATGGTTTTTCTGTATATAAAAGAAAAACAACATTTAGAATTAAGGATTTTGGTAATTAAAGATATGATAGCAGAAGAAAACAAAAGGAGTACAAATAAAAGTTGAGAAAATCTTCCATAAAGTAGAGGGGGGGAAAAAGAGATGAAAAATCAGAGGGAAAACATAAAATCAGAAGATTAGTCCAGGATGTCCAATATTGAAATAAAAGGGCTTCCAGGGGGAAAACATCATATAAACAAGAGAAGATTTTGTTAATAGGATAATTAAGAACATTTCTTAGGATTTAAATGCAGACAATTCCATATTGAATGTGTTCAATAAATGTGCAGAACAATAAAAAGAAGATCCATGCAAAAATATTATTGTGAAATTTTAGAACATTGGAGAATAAGAGAATATTAAAGAAACAGAGAGAGGAAGAAGGAAAGGGTAGAGAGACAGAAAAAGAGATAGTTGGTAACAACCAAAGAGTTAGGATTAGGAATCAAAATTTATCAATGTTAGGACAGAATAAAGAGATGTTTAGATTGGCAGTATCTAAGAAAATTTACCACCCATGAACCATTTCTCAAATAGCTGTTTGAGAATGATATACTTTAGCAAAATAAGGGTGTAAGCAAGAAAAAAGGCAGAGGACACACAATATATGAAATCCAACATGGTGTGAAAGAAATTCCCACAATGATGGTGAGAGGAGATCTGCAGCTCTCCACCAATTTACAGTAGAGTATTGATCCAGATTGGAGTGTGTCAGAAGGCCCAAAAAATATTTCTTCATGAAGACAAATGTTAGAGAAAAATGAATGCTTCTGAATAACTTGAGGAGAGATTTAGACTAGTTATGAAATGTTTAGATTTAAAGTATTAAGTGGTACATACAAAACTAAGCAAGCAAGCATACTAAAAAGAAGCAATTATCAACTTGAAGGAAAACAAAACATTGAACAGAAAAATATAGTGATAAGGCTTGGCTCTGCTGTGAATAATGTTTATTGTTAATAGTCATAGTAAGGTAAACACAGAGAAATGAGCTATTCAAAATTGCAATACAGCTGCCTCGGAAGCGTGGAGGGATGTGGGAAAGCATTTTGTGAAGAAGATTGGAAAAAGAAAGGTAATACTCATTTTTCATTTTGGGAAGTGTTTTAGTTTGCTAAGCTGCTCAAAGCAGATACCATGAAATGCATTGGCTTTAACTGTGGGAATTTATTAGCTTACAAGCTTTAAATTTTGAGACCATGAAAATGTCCAAATCATCAAGGTGGTACTTTCTGTCTAAAGACTGGCTGCCAGGGAGCCTGGATTCCCCCATCAAATGGCAAGGCACCCAAACAGTGGTGTGTGCTGGTCTCTCCCTTCTCTTCCAGATTCCATTGTTTTCAGCTTCTTGCTTCCATGCCTTTGCCCCTGTCTGAGTTTCATTCTCTTATAAAGGAATCCAGTAAGAGGATCAAGACCCACCTGAATGAGGTGAGTCACACTTTAACTTAAGTAGCCTCACCAAAACATCCTACTTACAAGGGATCCACACCCAAAAGAATGGATTAGCTTTAAGAACATGATTTTCTTGGATACATACAGTTCCAAACCACAAAAGGAAGGCAATAAATAACATCTAAAACACAAAGAAAAAGCAATGCAAGCATTTAATAAGCGACATAGTGACATAAACCAATATAATTAGCAAAAAGAGGTGAAAAGTGTATCAGTAGAAGGGTATTATGGATTAAATTGCATCCATCCTAAAGATACGCTGAAGTCCTAACCCTAGACATATATGAATGTGACATTATTTGGAATACAGGCCTTCGCAGATGTAATTTAAGATGGGTTCATATTGAATTAGGGTGGGCCCTAAACTAACATGACAGGTGCTTTATGAGAAGAGGACAAAGGTCACAGGCAGACCGAGAGAAGAGAATGTCATGTGAGATACCATGTAAAGACAGACATGCAGGGAGAAGACAGCAAGTAAAGACAGGCAGAGATGGGAACTACATTGCCACAAGGCAAGAAAAGCCTGGTGCAACCAGAAGCAAGAAAGAGGTGAGGAAAGACATTTCCCTAAAACTTCATAGGGACCATGGTCCTGCTGACAACTTCATGTCAGATGTCTCTCCCTTCAGAAGTTTGAGGAGAGCTTAAAACCACCAATATCAGTCAAGGTTCTTACCTAGGGGCTTTAATAGGCCAAGTGGAGGCAACTATAGAAGAGAAAGGGGTGAATAAGGGTAATCGATGGAAGAGATGGAAGTGATGAAAAGATGGAGAAGGAAGAGAAGCAAAAAAAAAAAAAAAAATCCTAGTTTAAATGAGCAGAATAAAATTCTAAAACCAAGGATAAACAATATCCTAAGAGATATCCAAAATTTATCAAAAGGAGAATTCACATTTGAAGACATGCAGGTAATAGAAATTGCTGGGTAGATAAGGGGTAGAAGAGTGTTCTAGGCAGAAGTAACAATAAATACAAAATAGCAAACACAAAAATACCCTTAGTGAATTTGGGAGACTGCAAAAATTACCCCAAAGATGTTATGAAGCAATATCACATACAAATTGTAGTTCTAGTTGGATAATTGCTTCCTATTTATTGCATTGGAAATGGTGGTACGCTTAAATGTAAATTAAATATTAAGAAAAACATGGAGATTTATTTCAAAAGTTCCACTTTGCAAATATTTCTTAGAGTCTTATTTTTAAAGAAGACATAGAGGTCTCATGAATGAAAAGCATATTCTTTTTTACCTACTCTGCAATGTTTAAGTAATAATGCTTAACTGGAAAGGAGCAGAAAACATATTTTAAAAATATGAATATTTCAGGGTTAACTGAAGGCCACTCTGGCATATAGAATGTTCTTATATTGCCATTTTCTGACCTTCCATTTGGATTCTAATATCTTGGGAAGATATTTCCCTCTTTTACTGATGATTTTTGCAGAAATGGAGTGAACCTGAGTAACCCTACCATATACCAACTTCTGAACTTTATTTTAATGCATCTGATAATTACATTAATGGTTTTAGTTGTCAAATAGTGTTTTCCTAAAAGTTCTTTGCTTTAAATGTGTGTATTTGTGCTGGCTTTGAATAAAAAAGAAGCTTCCTATGTTCAATTTACTAAGGAAATGTTAATGTTGTGTGATAACATCAAATTAGAAAACTAAACTAGCTAAGCAAGTTAAAATAAAAGCATGTTTAAGAAAGTTTCTTAATCTTTTTGTATTCTGTTTGTAGTTTTTAATCCATACATTTATATATAGATTAGTGTATTTTTTGGAAGTTCTAGCATTTAAAATAATGTTGACTTAAAGTTAGCTTAAAATTTGGGTGATGTAAAATGTAAACAATACTTAGCACCTTGCACACAATTAATATGCCCAGTTGGAGCTATATTGGTATTTGTGAAGTCATTAATATATTGATGAAGCCATCATACTTTCTCAATGGTTTTTAGACTCTGGTGCAATCACACCAGTTAAAATGATAATATGAAGTAAACGGTTTGATCATTTACTTAGTGATTTTCAAATTGCTTTCTGTAGAACCCCAGAGTGCTTTATGAATATAGCAAGCAGAATTGAAAACTGACAACAAAAATGCACCTGATTATTTTTAAAACGTGACCATATGAAGCATAAAGGAGACGTCAGGAAAGCCCTGTGTGCCGCAGATTCTGTAATAAACCTGTTATTGAGGCACCTACAATTAAACCCAAACTGACAACACATTTCAGAGAGCTACCCAATAGTATTCATCCAGTGTTGTTTTGGTTCAAAGATCAAGATTATGTACAATCTACAGATCTTCAGTTTCTCCATGTAACTTTGTTTTTTCAAGTTATGCTTATAAAATGCTAAACACAAATCAGCTTTCTTTATAAAACACTTGATACATAAAGAACAGGAAAAGAAAAATATAACTGCCTTGGTGATTGTAAAAATATGCTGCCCTAAAGATTGGCCAAATCAAGCAACTGTAAAGGGCTTATACATGTGGATTCAAATACTAAAGGTATAATTTTAAATGTTAGAGGATTTTGAGTTACATGAAATACTATACTTGGGGAATACAGAAATTTGCTTTTAATAGCAGACTGTCCTGAGCTCATACAAATAAATTTATCAAAGAAACTACTTGCTTAATATCTCTCAAATATAACTTAGCTGAGAAAATCTTTATAAATTGCCAGTGTGTTTAACAAACTGGTGATGCACATTGACAATGTTATTGTATGTACAAATTCAGAAAAAGTTTCAAATTTAATCTTAAATTTATGATACAGCATTAAAATAATTTGTTTTGAAACACTGAAGAATTTGAATTTTTAAAATGACATTGTAGAACATTTCATAATATTATAAATTGTTTGATCCTACTCTGCCATTTCCTGGCAGTCAGACCACTGGCATTTACATAAGCTCTTTATAAAATGCTCAACACAAATCAGTTTTCTTTATAAAACACTTGCTACATAAAGAACAGGGAAAAGATAAATATAACTGCCTTGGTGATTTTAAAAATATGCTGCCCTAAAGATCAGCAAAAATAAAGTAGAATGTGTATTGACAGTTATGAAAACAATGCAAGGGGAAAAATAAGCAACTGTAAAGAGCTTATATATGTAAATGAGCTTATGTAAAACCAGGACAAAATGGCAACTATTTCCTTATTTATAAAAATTGGGACAAAAATGGAAGCTATAATTTTTAAAAATTGAGGTGATAAATATGCACAAATCTTCAGATACTTCTCAAATGAATTTTTTCATGTATATACATTTGTTTATATACGCTAGCGTAGATTAAGATACAGAATACTCTCAACAACTGTAGAGGAGTATTTCTCAGTCAATAATTTCCTGCCACCCCCAAGTATCTACTCTCCTTTTTCCTAGTGTTATCAATTAGGCTTGCCTTTTCTTGACATCATATAAATGGAATTACATCTTTCATTTATCATTATAAAAGTAAGATGATCTGTTTTCTGAACTGATGGTTTTTGTTTTGTATTGCTGTGTAATATTCCATTGTATGAATATTCTCATGTTGATGGAAATTTGGATTGTTTCCAGCTTTTGTCAATTATCAACGCAGCTGTAGGAACACTCATACAGGTCTCTTAGCAGATATTTGCATTCATTCTTGGGCATATAACTAAAAGTATAATTTCTATGCCATAGAAAGTATATGTTTTGCTTAAATGGTTGAATGGTTGAATTGGTTTACATTCTCACAGTTTGAGTGAGAACAAGTCTTAGGCTAAGCCTGACTCAGAGAGAAGCATTCACATATATTTTATTAACTATAAAAATAAATTAAAAATTATAATAACTATAAAATAATTATATTAACTATAAAAATACCCAAAGTATTTAAATATTTTCACACTAATTTAAAAAGAAACACAATAAAACACATTTATCTAGGTGGAAGGAGGGATCAGGGATGTAAAAAAACTATTTTTTTTCCTACATAGGCAGTTTATTCCTTCTATCTTGAACTGTGGACTCTCTGATTTAATACTGTTCTTTCAGATATCATAGAATTCTATGACATGCCTTAAAAAATCTTAACTCTAAATTTTATAAAGAACATATCAGAAAACTCCTATTCTTTAACTTTCCCTACCATACCTTTATTTACAGAGAGCTTTTACTTTTTCTAAGTTCTGAAAACAGTTTTACAACTGAGGTCAATTCCATTGCATTGACTTATGAGCATGCTAATATCATCCTGTCATTAGAAGTTCCTTTATGTGAAGGGAAGATGAGGCAAAGTTTAAATATTTAGTTTTATCTGAGTGAATTCTATCCCATTATTGTATATTGAATAAAGAATAGCACAATTCTAAGTTTCATTCAAGGATAGCTGAAGTCTGTCTAATTAAAAAATTGTCCACTCAAAGAGAACCAAGAGAAGGAAGAACATTTTTCTGCTTGAGTCTTCTATTTCAGAACATAGTAAAATAACTACTTTCTCTGACCTGTAGAATGCTGACTCCCTTTCTATTTGATATAAGAGCTAGCCAGTAAAATAAATGCTTCATCATCACTCTTGTTCCAAATTAAAAAAAAAAAATAAAATCTGTTTATTTGAATTTTATATTACTTCAGTTTTCAAAGTTATGATAAGATGCATATTTTAAAAATAATGTTTAATGGTTTTATACTACCGGGCATAGTAATTCTATGCTCTTCTACCTAAATCCAAGATTCACCTGGATTTTTAAGTGCATGGTTTGCAAAAGAAGGCAGGTGTACTTAAAATAAAACATAAATACAATTTAGTTCTAAATGAATTCACATAACTTGTAACATCAGGAATAAATAATATATTTGGAAATAGAATTTCATGATGATAGAAGGATTAATGCCATCACAATGCACATATTTATTGCAGCATTTAAGCAAGCCATGTAAGGATGGTTTGAAGTCTTCAAATTTGGAATACCTCTTAGAAGAACATAGATTAATACCTATGGAGAATTAAAGAAGAATCTCTGCCTTCATATGTCATTACATAAGATATATCATAATGGACAAAATCTGAACAGATGTAAGAAATGCTATATGAGCCCTGTCTCTCTGACACTGAATACTTAGGTAAGATTGAATAAAACGCCATTGCTGGTCCATTTATTTCCTCAAGATTTCTTCAAACTCCTCAGGAATATCAGTCTCTTGTTAACACTAGCTTCTATCTGCCTTTGGTGGATGGCTTTTTCCCATTTTGTAGATGAGAATATTCCTTTATCTCTGGGATAAACAAAAACATGGAAATCAACCCACATTTTTGTTTTATTGCATGAGCTAACAAAAACTTTCAAAACACACACAAGGATTTTGTGTGAGTAGCAGAATTTACCTAAGGCTTCTGAGAGGATCTGTTGTTGACTGTATTGCAACATTAAGAGTAATTTTAAAATAATATCAGATATTCCAGCTTTTATAACTGCTTTGGCTATTCCACTGTGCTCCTCAGCTACCCACTTCTTTTCTCTTTCCCTGGAGAAGTGAAATATGATAACCCTGCTCTCTTCTCTCCCTTATTTCTTAATCCCCACACAACCTCAATTTCCTTTGCGTTTAACCATATATATATTTCTCAATCATTTCATAATACATATCATCCAAGAGATTTTCAAAGAATATTTTTATCTAAAAAAGATTTTTCTGTGAGACTAGTTACAGCCAGATATTAAAAATATTTTCTTACTCATCCCTGCTAAAGTCATTTTTCTTGTAGCATATTAAAATTTAAATTTGATGTAATGATTGAGTTCAAAGAATTTAAAGATAAAAGTGAAGAAAAATACTGAAGAGGGTAGCAGATATAGAATAGAAAGGAGACAAAAGCCAAAATACATATAAGATTGTAAGACAGGAATAATCGTATGGAGGGAAAAATAAGTTGACAGGGGAGTCATAAAATTTTTTATTTAAATTTAATATTAATTTTATAATCTTCATTACAAAATATTATGTGCAACACATTTTTAGGAAAGTTACTCTAATTCAGAAACCCTTTTCTTTATTGTTAAAAAGAATGGGTGTTTGAGATGAATTATTTGATTTATCCTATTGTTGATTATCCTGCTTTAGATTAAGATAATGGAGAGAGCCTAAATCAAAAAAAGTCCACTGCATCTTCTAGGTTAATTACAAAGTAACAGCAGTTTCTTTTCAATGTGTTTGAAAGCATAGAAAGTATCCTTTGAGTAGTGAAAACAAGAGCTGAGCTCATAGTATTAAAATAACCTGAACAAAAAATGTTTGAGATAAGAAAGAATTATTTTCATATGCATAGAGAATGGAAAAATGAAAATCAGTGGATATGCCTCTGAAATAAAAAAAGAGAAGGAACTTTAGAGTTCAGTTTTAAGTAATGATAGTATGGATAAGAAACCCAATTGCACAATTATACAAATAGGGAATAAGGGCAAGATAGAGAAAAATACTTTTTAAAATTGTGGTCAATTATATATCAATATTGGTAGAGAAATATGGTTTACTTTGTTCGGAAAAGGATGTACTGATTGATAGTTTTAAAATTAAATTTTAATTTTCTTATAAACAGAAAATGTGTTAAAGAAGAACATGTATGTACTTGACAACAGGTAACAGCTTGGTTTGTCCATGAATAAATTATGTTGGTAATACTTTCTACTTGAAATTTCTTTAAATAAATCCAATTATTTATGCAATGTGATCTAGATGACATGGTGTTTTTAAAAATGCAGTTAAGTATAATATTCTGATACTCACCTGAATTTTGTTTCTTAACAATCATCCGTAGAGAGAAGAAAATGATTTTTAGTGTCCTGGTCATTATTTATGAAATCCAAGCTTTCTTCTAATACCACACACACACAAACAATGTACACATAAGCCCTGGAAACTGGAGGTTAATATAATGAACAATATCACTGACACGTTTAGCTACCTGAGAAAGATACACTTTTAATAGCACTTACAGGTTAGGTAGTACTAGAAGCTGGCATGGAAGTTCTCAGTGTGAAGATTTCCATACTTTCCACCAATATCTCAACATTGCATATATTTCCCTACCTGTGGACAAGGCCAAAACTGAGGGAGCCTCATATTGTATTTAACTTGCCCTCTCACTGCTGCCCTTTGACCGTGCTCTGTCCCAGGCTGAAGCTACCAACTCATACCATATATCAGTTCTACACAGCATTCAGTCTTCTGAGGAGAGTCTCAAAGCTTTTGTTAAATATTTGCTGTTTTTTTCAGTGTGTTTTGTTTTTTGATGTTTCGGTTGGTTCCTTGAATCATTCCACAATTCTTGATTCTCTAGTTTGCCCAAACTTGATTTTTTTAGACCAGCCTCCCTTGCGCATTGTGTCTTGACAGACTTCACCTTTCTCTACAAAGAATAAGTAAATTTAGCCTATTAAGACTATCGGCCACTTCAATAACGTTCTGATAATGTATCAGGACAATCCATTTTTTATTTTGTTTCTGTGCCCTCATATGTGAAGCGTCCCATATCTTCCCCAAATGGCTTCTTCATGTGTCCTTGTTTCCTAAAGAGAGCACATGCTTTTTAAATGTTTTTCTGCTCAATATCCCCTGGTTAAATCCTATATGTCTTTTTGTTTGTTTGTTTGTTTGTTTGTTTGTTTTCTTGTGGAGATGTGTGTCCTAACTTCCAGGCAAAATTCAGTGTCTCTACTCCTAAAGTGAAGAAAGAAATGGAGCCTGTACACTAAAACTGTGACTTCAGATAATGAAATCCTTTTAAATTTTTTCCATCTATGAAGCTACATATTTTTTCAAAGAAAGCTATAAGAAAGTCAGAGCATCCCTGAATTTATATTGTGTTCATCAGTGACATCAGTGAAATAGCACACCTGGGTGGATTGCAAGTTGTTTGTCTTCTCAGTTTTCTCAGAGTCAGATTAGAAAAATGTCTATAATTCTGAACAGATAAAACCCTCCAGAGACACTTGCAATAACAGGAAAAGAAAAATAATAATCTAAACATAGGAAAACTCTCATTTCTTTGCATATGTCTATATAGCTGATATTTTGACAGATATTTAATTTTCATTTTCATGTAACAAATGAGTACATTTCCTGGGGAGTCTCAGAAGGAAGTCATAATAATGTGAATCCTGTGTCATTGACATATGTAAATAATGCTTTTCTGTCCTATCATGAATTCAAACCTCTTTTATAATCATATAGGTTTGAAAAATCATTATTTCCAAGTGGTTTGTTCTTATTGAAATAAATGAGTCCTTAATCGAGACAAAGAATTTTTTTAGAAATATATTAGAAAGTGAAAATGGATAAAATACATTTAGGTAAAGATGTAAGTTACATGGCATTAGGGACTGGAAATTTCCCATGAAAGAAAATTGATCCAAGATCATAGATATGTTCTGTCACACATTATTGCAATTATAATATAGCCCATGAAATAAATTATATATTTTTCCAGGTTTTTTTTAGATTTATAATATTTTATAGTCTTTTTCTTTAAATGCTTACTCTGCATTGATGTTCCCATTTGCTAATGCTGCCATTATGCAAAATACCAGAAATGGATTGGCTTTTATAAAGGGGGTTTATCTGTTTACAAATTCACAGTCTAAAGGCCATAAAGTGTCTAAGATAAGGTATCAACACAAGTATACCTTCACCAAAGGAAGGCCAACAGCATCTGGAAAACCTCTTTTAGCTGGGAAAGCACATAGCTGGCATCTGCTAATCCCGGGTTGTGTTCCAGCTCTCTCTCAGGTCCTTTACATTCTTCAAAATATTGCTCTTGGGGTGTTTTGTCCTCTCTTAGTATCTCCAGAGCAAAATGTCAGCAAAAGTCAGCTTTCAATGACCATCTCCAAAATGTCTCTCTCAGCTGTAGCACCAGCTCCTTCTGTCTGAGCTTTTATAGGGCTCTAGTGATTCAATCAAGGCCCATGCTGAATGGGCAGATCCACAACCCCATGGAAATAATCCAGTCAGAGTTATTGCCTACAGTTGGGTGGGTCAGATCTCCATGGAAACAACCCAATCCAAAGGTTCCAACCTAATCAAAACTAAATACGCCTGCCCCCAAGATTGCATCAAAGAACATAGCATTTGGGGGGACGTAATACATCCAAACTGGCACAATTGCATTTTCCTTATAAACTCAAGATATATTTATGTTATCAATTTAAAATCTGTATTTCAAAATAGTTGATTTATTCTCTTTTGGGGATAGTTATGGCTATCACCTAAATTGGGCAGGAGAAAACACTGTAACCTGGCCATGGAGTAAAGAGTCAGTTGGTTAAACAAGGAAAATAGCAAAAGCATAGCAGTGGAGAGATGTAGGAAGTGACAACACTAAAGACTATTTATTGGAGCCCCTGTTGGAGCTTACGTGGAGATATTAGAGAGTAACCCAAAGTCTGGAGTGAGGGCTGGTGGGTCCTTTGGAGCCAGTGGACTTTATGTCTACTTCTTAGTGTGAAGTTTGCTTCTACAAATTCATCAGGCATAGTGGATATTTAGTTTAGCTAAATAATGCAGAAATGATGGTCTAAAAGTCAGAACATGTTAAGAGTTAAATAGGTAGTGGGTTCAAAATGATATAGGGGTTTAATTTTTAGTAGGCAACAACAGTTTCAATTTTAGTTAGGCAAGAAGACATGCTTTGATGGATTAGTGGAATTTGGGCAGTGGTGATGGGAAGGAGTAATAGTATAGAGGCCATTGTCATTGTCTCCCCAACACCCATTTAACTCAGGTGATTAGTCTAAGCCAGTCATGGTGTTCCATGCCTATTAGTATAATGGGCTCAGAAAAGGGAACAGTCCTCAATATGGCTAGAGACAAATGAAAGAAAATCTGCTGATGGGGAGGGATCACAGGCTGGTTCTGAGTAAGGTTTATCTGCTTCAAAGAAAAAGTCATAAGAGGATCTGGTTCCCCATTTTACTTTGAACAAGAATATGTCCAGGTGTGATGCCCAGTATTACTACCAGCCTAATGACAAAGCCAACAGGCACCAAGGTATGCAGAAGGGAGATGGAGCTATTATTGAGTAACTGATTCAACCAATTATGAAGGTCAACATACTTTCTGAAATTATTGAAGTATTAACTTTATGAAGGAAAAAACTCAATCAATTATGACTAACTGGATATCCAAGATGAGATATTAAGCTTAGATGACAGAATTTCAGTTCTACCATAATTTAGAAATATCTGTTACTTGAAAATCCTAGACTCAGAAAATAAGCCAGGTATATTGTCTCAAGTTTAGTCTCTGTGTTCTTAGAAGTAAGCATAGGTATCAATAATGTTTCCAAAGTTGAAGAAAAATGCAATACTCAAAAGAATGGGTAATGCCCATATTTATCAGACAGAAAGAGAAAAAGACTCCCACAAAAAATTTAGTTGTTATGAAAGTAATAGGACTTTCCAGCATAGCAGCAACAAGGAGGAAGAGCATTATCAGAGTTATAGGGCTGCCAAAAGTATCCAAAAAAATATGAAACAATGAGATGGACAAAGAATGATAGATTTTTCTTTTGAGAAACTATTGGGGACCTTTGAAAGAACTCTAAACTTTTTATCCAATGTGTTTTGATGGAGCAATTAAAGCAAGAAAAGCACCTAGGAGGTACATGAAAAACATATGGGCACCTAGGAATTTTTCTAATAATTTTCTAAGGAAACCATCTGAATTCAAATCCGCAAAGAACTTTTCCAGTGACTTGTTTTAAATAGTACCATAACAAATGACATGTCTGTTCTTAGACCAGGAGGCTATAGAGATGTGCTTTGACCTGTTCAAAGAAGTCACCCTTTCCCAGCCAGCATTAGTAACTTTCTGAATTTAAATTTCCCTTCTGTTTTCATATGCATTAGGTAAGGTTTTGTACTCCTGAACTTTAGTGTGTATTTTACCTTAACAGATGTTTGCCGTTAAGGCAGATTGAAATTAGCAATATGCCCTTGTTTTAACATGTTATTTCATTTTCATTGCATACCAGGGACCTAATAAACAAAAATCACCTAGGGCTAACCTGCTGTATTATTTTTTTTATAGTTTTTTGTCCTCCAAGATTTTTTGGTGCCACAAGCACTGGAGACAAATACCAAATATTACTAATGATAATAATAAACTGATAGGAGCTCTGCATGAGGACTAGCACCACAACTGACTTTTGGTTAAGAAGAAATAAGAAGGAGGGAAGAAACATAGAAAGGAGCAGAAGACAATAGCTTTCTTGAGAGTCCGCCAGCTTTTTTTGTAGGTGGAAAAATAAAAAACATAAATGCATGGGTGAAAATACAAGAATATGTAACTGAAGAATAAATGATGGAGTCATGTCTCTAGGTTATGGGAGATTTTCCCTCCAAGCAGTTATGTGAATGTTTAGATACTCAATAATACAGTATCCTTCAGTTAAAGGAGATTGTAGAGGCAATCTATGTTAAAGCTTTATCTACTGTTCCATTTCCTTTGTCTCTACAATATGAAAAGATGTCCAATGGCCTGAGGATGAACATATAAAATCCTGATCCAGACCAAATTAAAACCTATTCTTCTAGGTCTATTCTTGGAAGATAGAAATAAATCAACTTGCTAAGAATGGGAAAATATATAAGGAATTTTAACAATATGTAGCAGAGACAGTATTTAAATAGGAATCAACATTACAGATCTGGAAGGAATCTGAAAGATTTTTACTCCCTAATTTCACAGCTGAGCAAACAAGAATAGAAAAAAAGGGCTGGATTTCCAAGCTGCCCTTATTTAGTCCCAATTCTGTCATGCAATGCATACCTTGGGAAAATGAGTTAAGATCTTCAAATTTTAGTTTCTCCAGTTGTAAATTTGCGATAAGAATAGAACGCATGTTAGGGTTCTTATAATCACTAAATAAAGCAAAACGTATGCAAAGACACTACTTCAGTACCCAACATGAAATAAATATTCTATCAATGATGGTTCCTTTTTCTTCCAAATAGCTAGTAATTAAATTGATTCTAGATCTCAGCTCTCAAATTTTCAGACTTCTTTTAAATGAAAAGAACAAATATATCTTGATGTCTGGGGCTCTTCAAATATAGGGATAATAACCATGGAGTTACCATGTTTGTTTTTAAATTAAAAAAAGAAGCAAGAAACCAGATTCAAACCATGTGTATCACTTATAATGAATACTATACTGTGACCTCTGAGCTGGTATAATAAAGTCTCCTTCAGCTATGGGGAACACAAGAAAAGAACCCAGCCTTTCTCAAACATAAACTAGAAACTGAAATAGAGGCTTGAAGGAATATCTGAACCCAACTTCATTTTCCTTTCACATTTTCTTGGATTATTAATTGAAAACCCATCTTGATAGCCAATCCAAAAATTATTTTCATATAGGTAGTAAATTGATAGATAGGGTTCTCCCTAATCAAGTGATGTCATATTGCATCTCTCTCCCCACCTCCCTCCCCCTCCCCTTCCCCCTCCCCCTTCCCCTCCTCTTCCTCTTCCTCTTCTCCCTCTAGTAGATAGGTAGACTGGGAGCAGGCGGGCAGGGAAGCAAGTATTGTTGCCAGAAGGATACTTTCAACAAATAGTCAAATACTCCTAGGCACTGAATAACTCCATTTTCCTCAGAAGGGAAATGTGTGTATATGTTTATCTTATCTACTTTGTATCAAAGGGGAAATTTAGGTCATGACCTTGCCAAAGAAATCTCAGACTCCATAATGTCTCTTTTATAGCAATTTTCTTAGATTACTTTGTAAATGAGAGTTTACAAGGTATAAATTTTCGTAAAGTCTTGAGGACCAAGATATATATTCATATACTATACTCTGTATTGCCAATTCCTAGTACAAAGACTGACATACAGTTAAAAGAAAATCAATAGCCAATTAACATACTGGAATAATATTTGCATAAAAAATTATTATAGGCAAGTTGGTATCTGATGTGGGTTAGAGTGATGTATCCCAGAAAAACATTTTCTTAATCCATTCCCACGTGTGTGTGAACCCATTGTAAACAGGATCTTTTGATGTGTTTACTTCAGTTAAGGTGTGACCCAACTGAGTCAGGATGGTCTTAACCCTATTACTGGAGGCTTTATAGGGAAGGCCACAGAGAGAGAAGCCACGGGCAGCAGCCAGAAGCTGTAAGTCAGTGGAACTCGGGAAAGAAAGAGAAGAAGCTGCCATGTCCATTACCATGTGACAGGAAAGCCAAGGATCAAGGATGGCCAGCAGCCAGCCCCAGAATGCCACAGTTTGGGGGCCAACACATTCTATGGTAACTATTTACTTGCTAAAACAATTAGGCTTGGCTTAACAATGGGAATTTATTAGCTCACAGTTTCAGAGACTAGGAGAAGTTCAAAACCAAGGCATCAGCAAGGCAATGCTTTCTCCCTGAAGACTGGGCTGACCACCCACAATCCTTGGTCCTTGGCTTTCCACATGGCAGTGCACATGGCGAGGCCTTCTCCTTTCTCCTTCAGCTTCCATCGACTTCCGGCTACTTCTTGTGACTCTCTTCCTGCGTCCAATTTCCTTTGTTTGTAAATTGGGTTAAGGCTATCCTCATTCAGTGTGGGCACATCTTAACTGATAACATCTTCAAAGGTTCCATGAACAAATGGGTTCACTTCCACAGGAACAGGGCTTGGGAACTGAACATGCTTTTGCAGTATGAGGGCATGAGTCAGTACAAAACTACATCGTGGGAAGTAACTCAAAATAAGGTTTGACAATTACTTAAATACATTTATTCTTATATTGTAACCCACAATAAAGATTCAATTCTGCTAAGGATGTTTGAGGAAAGATCCCTTTTCTGGGTTAGATAATAATAGCAAAAAAAGTTGTATTTTGTTTATAGATAGTGTTAATACAGACAATTTTTATGGTTTTATATTTTAAATGGTATCTCTTCTATTGTCCTTGAGACATCAACCAAAAGATAAAGGCTCAACTATTTTAAGCTTATATACATTTCTTTTTTTGCATGAAATTTAGAGAGACCTTTAAACAGGTGCCGTAAATACAAATTCTACCAAACACCACGCACATAATAAAATGAATGAAATAGTTAGGTTAAGACAATTGGAAATAGGTTGAACTGTGAAGGACTAGAGTCTATAGGTTTATATAAAGAAATTTACTTTTTTATAATGCTATACACATAAAAAGGTCCATGAAAAAATTTTCCATACAATCTTCTTGCCAACTCTCAGCCCCTTTTTTAGGAACTGATAATACATATGACAAACGTTCATCCCATGTTCAGCAATTCCATCATTTTCACTTTAGTGTGAGCAGCCACCTTCCGGATTTGGCCTAGTAGACAAGCTGCAGCCTGCCCTTGAGTTCCCCCCGCCCATCGAGTGGTGCCAAGATGGCGCCCACATCCTGCTTATGTAACCACCCGCTGTATTCACCAATCATGCTTGTGTGCGTGGCGTTAGCCCATTGGATACACGCAAGGTTTATAAGAAAGTTCCCGGGCAAAGCTCGGGGAGACAGCCCACAAGGAGCCGTACCTGACGGCCGCATCGAGGTTGTTCTCCCCCGAGGTGTCTCGCCCCAGGTGGAACCTGTAAAGATGATGATTGCCTAGTCCCATTAAAAGTTTATCTGCTTTACCACCGCGAGTCCTGAGTGATCACAAGTGCTCCGGGTAAGACGTTGTCCGCACCCTCTCTCCCCTTATCTCTCTGGTCCCCATCGCCGGCCGACCAAGGACTCGAGGCGGGGCGGAGAAGCGCCGGACAAGTGGTGGCCCGTACGGGGCACTTCGAACCCGCAACCTCATTTGCGTTCCCCTCGCCCCGACGGAGACGTGCTCCCGGGATCCGTGGTTTGACCTCCGCGACTGATCACCGCGAGAAGGTAAGCACCCCCTTTCCATACGAGGACTAGGGCCCGTGGGCGTTCAGGTAGCCCCGGGGACTCGGAAGAGCTCTCCGAGTGATTACAAGACAGTGCCGGCTGCAAGCATGGGGCAGTCCGGGAGTTCACCCCTACTAACCCCCTTAAAGACCCTTTTGAAACAGTGGGGTATCTCAGTTAAGAGAAGCTCTCTCCAGCGATTTTTTGATGATGTGGCCACTTTTGCCCCCTGGTTTCCTTGTTCTGGCAGCCTTAATCTGCCCTCTTGGATGAAACTTGGTCGTGATATAGACCGAGCGCGCCAAACGGGTGTCTGTTTGGACCCGATTCTAGTCCTTATATGGGAGACTGTTCGTGCAGTACTTGAGTTAGAATCAGCCACAGGCCTAACTACGCCTACCGCCTTGTTGCAGGCGCGACATGCACTCCAAGAGGCTCAGTCTGTTTCATCTGCGGAGGGCTCCCATAAGGGCAAGCCGCCGGAGTCGAGTGCTAGTTCTGATAATTCTGACTCAGAATCTGAAAGTGAGGCAGATGAAGGGCCGGAAGCGCCTCCGCTGATTGACCTAGAGGGGCCTCCTGTCTCACCCATGCGGCCCTCCGCCCCACCAGCAACGGCTGCTGCGCCTCAGAGGATGCACCTGCATCCGGTGGATGGTTTCAGCGGTTCCGTAAAGGGCCCTTATAGAGGGCTCCCTCTGGCGGACATGCCGACATAACCTTCCCGCGCAATGCCCAGAATCCCCACCCGACTACGCGGACCCTCCGCACCCTTCACCCAATAGGAGGCATTTTTGGAGGTGGAGCCCTTTTACCACATTCAGACCTTTTGGCGTTCTTGGCGGCTACCGACCGCTGCTCAATGAACCCGAACCAGCCTCCGAGATGTTCCCAGTCATTATCAATCAGCAAGCTCGTAATCATGAACCCTATGATTACAAGCTCTTGAAGGAGCTGAGGCAAGCCGTCCATCAGTACGGCCCTAACGCCCCTTACACCCTGAATATGGTTGAAAACCTCTCCGCCCTAAATCATACACCTGCAGATATCCTTCAGCTGGCTCGCTCTTGCTTGCCTCCTGGCAGGTTTATCGATTGGAAGGCGTGGTTTGAGGAGTTAGCTGAGGAACAAGCCGCAAGAAACGCTGTGGCAAGGCACGGCGGGTGGAATGCGGATATGCTTTTAGGGAATAGGTCATGGTCTGTCCCCCAGGGCCCAATTGTCTGCCGCCCTATTTACAATTATTTAAATGAAAACGCATCAACCATGACGCCTGCCCTACAACATACCACCCCAGGTCCTCCGCATAGAGGCCTGGTCCGTTGGAGGGATGTTCTGTCGGGGCAATGGAAAGGTCCTGACCCAGTGCTCAGCTGGGCCAGAGGCTCTGTTTGTGTCTTTCCCCAGGAACCAGGACGCCAACCAGTGTGGGTACCGGAGAGATTGGTGAGAACCGTGCAGTCGCCTGAGAACACCAAAGAACTGCAGCCTGACGGGTCGTTAAACCCCCAACGTGACCTGTTGGATCCAGTCCTCAACTCGCGTGATGAGCGGTCAAATGATGTCGACGGTGTCGACCACTCCCCAGCAGACCGGGAAGAGGGCCAGGAATATTGACCTTTTTTCCCTCCTGGTTCTCTTGGCCTAATCTGACCAACTGGGTTCTTCTTGCTGTGGGGTTATTAGTAGGTTTGATCATTGTTAAGAGTTTGCTGGAGCGTTTGTTTCAAAGACAACAGCAATTACGTGTTACCGCCATGATGGCCATGTCCTCTGCCTGTAACCCTCCTGATAACTATAGTCCCTCTGCCCAGCACCCATCCCAACCACTCGAAGCTGGGCATTCGGGGGTAAGGTTCGCAGCTAAGTATATGAAAAAATCTCGTATATAAACATTCGGTACCAGTGGCCCTAATTTTTGTCTCAGGTGGACCTCTTACGCAGAGTCCTAGTTGTGGCCAGACGGGACCCTTGGCGTTTGCACAGAGGCTCCTAGTGACGCCCTCGGCACTGGCTACCTTCTCCTAATCCTCCTGTCCCCCAGTTGCGAGACTGAGTACTGCAAGGAGGGCCACGTGGTTTCCGGCTCACGGGTTCTCCGGTCTCTATATGAAGTGAGCATTCTGGTCGGTGCCAGAGGTCCCACCTTGGTATGGCCGGGACCTAGTCCAGACTCCCCAAAGCACCAAAAAATACGTTGTGGGCCATCTTGGTCCACGGGAGCACATTCATCACTGGAGACACTGGGGCATAAAAAACAAAAAAGGGGGAGATGTGAGCAGCCACCTTCCGGATTTGGCCTAGTAGACAAGCTGCAGCCTGCCCTTGAGTTCCCCCCGCCCATCGAGTGGTGCCAAGATGGCGCCCACATCCTGCTTATGTAACCACCCGCTGTATTCACCAATCATGCTTGTGTGCGTGGCGTTAGCCCATTGGATACACGCAAGGTTTATAAGAAAGTTCCCGGGCAAAGCTCGGGGAGACAGCCCACAAGGAGCCGTACCTGACGGCCGCATCGAGGTTGTTCTCCCCCGAGGTGTCTCGCCCCGGGTGGAACCTGTAAAGATGATGATTGCCTAGTCCCATTAAAAGTTTATCTGCTTTACCACCGCGAGTCCTGAGTGATCACAAGTGCTCCGGGTAAGACGTTGTCCGCACCCTCTCTCCCCTTATCTCTCTGGTCCCCATCGCCGGCCGACCGAGGACTCGAGGCGGGGCGGAGAAGCGCCGGACACTTTAGCTGAGGTTTCTTCAGTTAAATTAAAATAAATTAAATATTATATAAAAATAAAATTGTTTTATTGAATTTTTCAAAATCTTTTCTAGCAATGATTTTTTTTGTTTATATACATAAAAAATAGCTAACAAATGTTTTCTAAATGTTAATTTGCATTTTGGGGGGAGATTTAGAATAATAACTTTTCATTTATTTATTTCATAGTTTTCTGTACTGGTTAATTTTACTACACACAAACTTATTTATTTAACACGTTTTTTGATTATTTACTATTTATCACTGCTCTAGTCACTATGGATACAGCAGTGAACATATCATACAAAAGTCTGTCCCTGTGAAACTTACATTCTAAATTTGGAGACAAGAAAAATTAAGAAGAAAAATACAATGCCAAATAAAATAGACATAAGTAATATGCAAATTAATATGAAAATATGAAAAAAATTAAATTATGGCAGGAAGTAAGTAATATGAGGAATTGAGGGAACACCATTTTAAATTAGGTGGTGTGTCTACTAGGATTCCAATCAAAGAGACATAATCATTTCAGTTATTACAGAGAATTTATTATACAGAATTGTTCAATAGTTCAAACTGAAGACCTGAAAAGGTAAAAAGGAAACACTAAGGTTTTGCAGACATAGCAACTGCAGAAAATAGCTGTTTTCCTTAATTCTGTGGGAATAAAGAGAAGTGGGAATTAAAACCTGAAAGCTTTGAGGAATGAGCTTAATTGGTCCTATGAGAAGCAGATGTTCCCTTACTGCTGATGCCTCTGATACTGAAAGCAGGGTTCCATAAGCCAGGGAATCAGATCTCTGAGGATGCAGTGTCTCAGTGGGTATGTTCCATGAGTACTGGGAAAACTGCAAGCTAGAATCAACTGCTGCTTCTGGAACAAACTCAGTGTTGGAATGAAGAAGTGTTGCTGTATTTCTTCCTTCTAATTTTGAGGAGTGTTCATATATGTGCATTTGGGTGCACATGTATGCTCACGTTTGGGGAGTTAGATAATATATTCTATCGTTAATAATTTACTTTCTAAATTATGCAGAAAAAAGAATCCTATCGGATAAAGCATTCAACCTCAGAAGATGTCATTTTTTCCATTGTGGAACCAATTGTTAGAGAAACACATTCCTGTTGGCAAAACATCCTCAATTTAAATGTTAACCTCAAAACCTTGGATATTTTGGACAATTGGATATTTATTCAAAAAATATACATGATTAAATAAGATGCATTAGCTTCTATATCATCAACAAAAATATGTATTTTTGGACAGAAATGAAAAATATAGGGAGGGAAAGTAGGAATTGTGAGAGAATGAAGGAGGGATATGCAGAGGGAGGGAGTAGGGAAGGAAAGGGCAGAATTAATGATGGAAGGAATAAAAGGAGGAAGAAAAGGAAGGAAACATGTAGGAATAAGAAGGAGAAGGGAATAATAAAATAATAATCCTTTTGCAATAAAGTAATGTTTTGATTAAATCTTGGAATCACCTGAACATACCAGTCATGATATATAAGATATCCAAAGTATATAAAATGGAATACTTTTATTTCATTATTTTCCTTTAAGAAATAGCTATGAAATATTGAGTTTTAGTTCATCTTATTAGATAGGTTTTTCATTTTAATATAAGCAGAGCTGCATTAATAATACTAAGTATATTTAACTTAACAGGTACCTATCTTGCATGGTCCATTTCCCACTTAGCTTCGTTTGGAGTCAGGTTTAGTGCTCTCTACCTCTCAACATTTCCCAAGTATGTGCTCAGTCGTAGCATATGAATGAAGATTTTGTTTGAACAAAAGTCCACAAGTAGAAATGTGAGGTGTTTTGTTTGTTATAATTAATGAACATTGCTGACTTGACTCACATCAAAAAGAAACAAATACAGTGGTATATGCTTATAAAGCAAGATTCTGTATTACTGCAAGGGTTAAGGTATGTAACTTAAGTCTTTGGGTCTATTGTTTTAAACTGTCAGATGAGGGCATTCTTACAAACTAAGAAATACTTCCAGTTACTTTTATTTTAATTAATATTTCAATTAGTAGAGTTAAAAACTTTAAAATGTAGTTTTCCTTGAGCCTTTAAGCTTATTTTAATCTGTTAATTATCTATAGAATAACATTAATCAATTTTACTTGGTTTTAATTTATGTTCAACTAATATACATTTAAGAGATTAAACTCTGTTTAAACCTTTACCTTTGTTTACATAATTAAACAATTTCCCTTAGACTTCAACCTACAATCAAAATTTAATTTATCTGATTATCCTAATCACTTCAAACACCTAACAAGGCAAATTTACAAGTTTCAAAAGCAAGATACTCCTGAGCACTTAGGAAATGCTTAGAAATGTAATAAATCATATTTGTAAATTTAATAATTCAGATTCATTTTAACATTCAAATCCACTTTAAACAAAGCGTATACACACAACACAATGACTCCAAAATCCATTGCTGCGCTTGCATTATAACATAAGCTCCATGAAACTTTCAATAATATTTTCATTTCCTCAGGGTTACAAATGCATTTTCTCAATGACACGAAACATTATAAACACCTCATGCCTGCTCCTGTAACTTTGATTTTGTATTGGAGTTACTGGTCAAGAACTCTGTCTTTTGGATCTAGATGCAACTTCCAGGAAGACTCTACCTAAACTTCATTAGCCAGTTCTTACAGAATGGGACTTGGCAAGTGATGATTTTCTTGCAACCTGGGTAATCCACATCACCTAAGCATACCATAAATTTTTCCCTTAACCATGTTTTTTCATAATCCTTGCTTAGGTGTGTATGTGACCAACACAGCTAATTTGTGTGTTTGAGCATGTGTGAGGAGTGTTAAATAACAATCCAGTAACTCAACTAACCTCTATCCAGTCTATTGCTTTGTGAATTATGCAAGAGGAAAAAGAAAAAGAGAAAAAAACAAAAAAAACAGAACAAGGATTCTATCAAATAAAACTTTAAACCTCAAAGGTGCCATTTTTCAGTGGGGAACTAATAAGGGGAGAAATGTTTCTGTGCACTTGAAAAACTCAATATAAACCTTAACTCCTTCCTCAAAACTTTTGTTGCCTGAATTTACCAGTTCAGATTTTTGATACCTCAACCAAAACTCGAACTAGTAATTTTTCTGTCTAATAAGCTTGATGAGATTTTGATGTTGACCAAAATGAGACAAGCACATATCTTGGATATACCCATTTTCAACAATTTCTGTAAACCCCTGAAATTCATTCGTGTCTATCCATTCTTTAGCACCCTTTTGACTATCATTATAAGTAGATGGATTTTCAAAGAATTACTATTTTCTTTTTAAACTCTTACATGATCACAACTTGGTCAGGGAATCTCTTTTAAGCTGAAGCCTTTGCATCCATGAAAGTCTTTTTACTGTTTTGCAACAACTCAATTTTCTCTGCCTATGTTTTTTCTCTTCCAAGACACAGACAACTCTTAGGAACCATATCTTTTATTAGTGGTAAACAAGGCTAGCATTGGGGTATTGTGGATAATATAAGGCTGGTCCACATGGAGTGTTGGTAGTGGGTGACACTACTTTTGGGGATGTCTTAGTGAAAGAATTAAAAAAAACCACTGTTTATAGAGTGAAGGGTTTTCATTGATGTTTCTAATATATTTTCACATGTACTCTGTATTTATTTTAATATGAAGTATTTTCAACCTATTCTTTCTTTTCCCACATTACTTTCTCTCCATTATATCATACCTTACCAACTTTATTATACCAAATATGTGTGAATTATATTATTTAATCCCTTCATGTATGATAAGTACCTACTTAGGTCTTGGAATCTTCAACAGAAATTCAATTGCCCTTCCTTTCTTTTTTATGGTTTTGTTATGGCTCATTGTCCATCATTCTACAGTCACTTTTTGACACCTGATAGGCTCTGTGGGAAGGAGAAATAGTTAAGTATTAATTTGCTAAATGCAAGTTTATGTTATAAACTTAACATATACTTATGATTTTACAGGTTTGAGGGTGGCAATAATTGATTCTCATTAACTTTTTTATTTGTCATTATTCTGCATCAGTTGCTGTGCAACGTGCCATGTAACATTTTTCTTCACCTGAGTTTCAGCTGTGGTTGGTTGATGGGCTGTAATATGCTATTTCTGACTGCTGGAAATGTGTTTTCTGAATGAATGTCACTTCTACAGGCAAACAAAGAATTTTTAATAATCTTTGATGAAATCATGTAGTTATCCAGATAGTTGAGTATATTTATCATAGAGAATATATGTATCAGTGAGTAAAATAGTCTATGCAAAAGTTTTCAAATTACCTTAATTGAAGCAATCCATCCTCCTCTTTTTCCATCTCACCAGAAGACAGAAAGAGAGAAAGAGGAAACACAAATGGCTTAAAAGCACATGAAAAGATGCTTGACATCAGTAGCTGTTTAGGAAATTCAAGTCAAAACCACAGTGAGATATCATTTCAAACCTACTAGAATGGTCACTATTAAAAAAAATGAACAGTAAACTACAAGTGCTGGAAAGGATGAGGAGAAATAGGAACATTATTCACTGCTGGTGGGAATATAAAATAGTGCAGCTGCTGTGATAGATAGTTTGGCAGTTTCAGGAAGCTAAGTAGAGAATTACCATATGATCTGGAAATCCCACTATTAGGTATATACACAGAAGAACTGAAAACAGGGTCTTGAACAGATATTTGCACACTGATGTTCAGTGTGGCATTATTCACAATTGCCGAAAGATGGAAGCAACCCCAGTGTCCGTCTGCCAGTGAATAAACAAAATGTGGTATATACATTCAATGGATTATTCAGCTATAAGAAGGAATGAAGCTCTGATGCATGTGACAACACGGAAGAAACTTGAAAATATTATGTAGAGTGAAATAAGTCAAACACAAAAGGAGAAGCACTGTATGATCTCCCTGATCAGAACTAGTTAAAATAAGCAAACTCAGAGTTAGAATGCAGAATATAGGTTACCAAGGGATAGAATGAGGGTAGAAAGTGGGGAGTTGATGATTTGTGTAGAATTTCTATTTAAATTGATTGTAAATGTTTGGAAAGAGATAGTGTGATGGTAGCACATTATTGTGAGTGTAATTAACAGCACTGAATTCTGTATGTGAATGTGATTGAAAGGGAGAGATTTGGGGGTGTATGTTACTAGAAGGAAAGTTTGAAGATAAAACATGGGACTGTATAACACAGTGAACCCTGTTGTGAATGAAGGACTGTGGTAAATAGTACAAATGTAAGAATGTTCTTTTATGAATTATAACAAATGTATGACACTACGATAAGGTGTTAATAACAGAGTGGTATATAGGAAAAATACACCTAATGTAAACTATTGACTATAGTTAACAGGAATAGTTAAATGTTCTTTCATCAATTGTGACAAAGGTACCACAATAATGCAAATTGTCAACAATAGGGGGATACACAGAACATTGTATTTTTTACATGACTTTTCAGTAAACCCACAACTTCTCTAATTAACAAATAATAAAAAAAGAACAAGAGGGTATCAGAAAAAGTCAAGGGGGAATACAACTTCTCTAATTAACAAATAATTAAAAAAAGAACAAGAGGTATCATAAAAAGTCAAGGGGGAAATAATATTTTCTATTAAAATTTCAGGGAGAATAATCAGAGATGTAACTGAGAGAACACATTTGGAAATAAAGAATATATTCAATTGAAAACAGTCTTCATAATCAACATTTACTGAACATTTGAAATGTGCCAGAAACCATTTGGTCCTTTACGTTATCTCATTTAATCTTCAAGCAACCCTATGATGTAGAAGTATTGTTTTTCCTATTACTTCAGATGATGAATTGGATGCTTGGAGGTTAAGTAATTCCCTTATGCTCCACAACTTATAAATAGCAGAGCTGAAATTTAAAGTTATGTCTTTTTAATACCAGGGACTTTTATCTGTATCCTACCACTTGCCTTGATTCATTTTAAAATCATCTCTAATTTTTCTGGCATTTCCTTTTTTTCTACACACAGTTTTTAACGGGAAAATTCTGTAAAGCTATTAGGGAAGGGAGAGTATTGCTCTGTAAAACATGATTCCTCAGCTACTGTTTGCCTTGCCCCAAATAGCTATGTTTCTTAGTCAAACCACATCATTTTATATGATGAGTTCTCTTAATTCTTCTTGTAAGCCCCAAATTCTAGGACTCTTTAATTTTCCTAGTTTCCTTTATTGATTGATAAAACTTAATAAGTTAACACTATATCTCAGTTTGAATCCTTGAAAAAATCATTGATTTGAAGCTTTGATAATAACAAGGTAAAACAATCAATAAGAAATGTGATAAATGATGAGGGGAGAAAAAAGAAAGAGGTAAAGAAAGAAATAAAACCTTTAATATCTGACACAAGAACACTGCACTTCATTGGTTACCTGCAATCTCACATTTCTTTGCTTACCTTCTTCCTGGAATGTTCTGAACTTCACATTTTCCTGATTTTATCCAACTTTTGATTCAAGCCATCTACATCTATAATCCTAAAACTGAGTTAAGAACCCCTTCCTCTGTGCTCTCAGGGCACAAACAATTTGCCAGTACAAATAACCCTCTTACTTTAAAGGTATGTTGTTACTCTAATTTTGAATCTCTTTCCTTAGACTCAACTCCTTCAGAATGTGGCTTATTGAAATCAGTTCTGTGTTTTATGTGCCTCATTCAGTTCCTGGGTCAAAATAAACCTTCTGTAAATTATGTTTGAATTGAATTAATACCAAGCAACCTTATTTGATGGATCATAAGTTTAGAGATATTCATTGAACAAGTAAGCAAACAATAACTACCCTGAAGACACAGTCATAGAAAAGAAATCCTAGTTTCACTCCTTAAGGAATTCTTAAGAAATTTAACATACAATCTCTATCCTGAAGGAATTTATAGCATCAGGGAAAAGGACATATCTGAAATAACAATAAGAAAATGAGTGTATAGTTGATTTGTGGTCATCAAAAAATGGAAGAGATAAGATTTTAGAGATTAAAGAGGAGAAATAAATTTCTTCCAAATGATGTCATCATAAGAGCCTTCACAGAAGAGATAACATTGGTGTCAGCCTTTAAAAAAATGAAGGGGAAGACTGAGAGAGATGAACATAAAAGCAAAATAGGGATTGACAAGGGCAAACATATGGGGTCGGTATAAAGGTAAAAACACAACGTGGTTAAGTTTTGCTATAAAGTTTGATCTGAAAGTAGGGGTAAATATCATGACCCACAAAGAACTGAAAACCTTAATTTTATAGCTAGCTGTTTTTGAAAGTAGAAGTGATAAAATTAAAGTGGTGAAAAATTAATCCGGAATTAATGTTTGGAACTGACTGAAGGACTAAGAAGCAGGTACACTATTTGCAGACAGCTAGAATAACTTAGTTGCAAAGTGTGATTCAGTAAATTATTTAAAAGGAAAATAGCAAGAGGAATGTAAAGAGAGGATTATTTTGGTTATCTGTTTCATCTTAGATGTGGTAATTCATAATAACTTAAGAGAAATTCTTTACCTGGGTTGAACTGAGGACAGTTTGTCACCCTTATTGGAAAATTGAAATTTCCAAATTAGATGTTACATTCTTAGCAGATGGATGCATAATTTTTAAGTAAGAAATCTTACTTCTCAAGAACAATAAGAGTAATTGGCTATATTTCTATACAGTGATAAAATTATAGCATGATTATATGTTTAATATGAATGAAATTAATTCATATAAATAAAAATGCATGAAAAGTAAAGGAAAAAAATTGCTTGAATACCTTTTCATCTGGATTGAGATATATATATATATTGTGTGTTCATTTAGACTCAAGCCCTTTTATTTTCTCTGAACAAGGCCGTCATGGCCCTACTAAGCTGAATTAACAAAAGGATGAATGGAAATTCAAATCCAACTGATTAGAGAGATCTTGTGAAGTCACTCAGTAATTCTTCCTATTTACTCTTGAAATTGAGACACAAGTAACTAAGAGTTACAACTTTTGGAGAATACTTTTGTGACCAAACTAAATAAGTAGTAAATCTGTAAGTTAAGTTGAGAAAACCATGTTTTTGTAATAAGTGATAACCAGACATTAGTGTGAAGAAATGATACAGATTGACCTGATGCTAGCCCAATGGGCACTTATAAAAATCCAGATGCTGCTTGGGTGAGTGTGTAGTTGAGGCAGATTAACACCCAGTCACTGTGACTTTGGCTCTGGCCTCAATGTGTGTTCTGTGCTGCATACAGGGTCAGTGCCGTTCTCACTGTAGCATCTTCCCACCATCAGCTTCGGAGCCTCAACAGGTTGCCTCATAGGCCCTTGCTCCCGAGACCCCCTCATTAAAAGCACTCTCCTGCAGTCCACAGACTCTGAGATTGATGAGCTTTAGAGATTCTGGTCTCCTCCACTTTTAAATTTATTGTGCACCCTTAACCTGGTGGTTGGGCATTGGTTTATTGGCAGCTTGCAATTAAGCAAGCAACACTTATGTTGAGCATTCAAACTAGAGTCATGTTGGATCTGCTTTTAAGTACTAAACTTCTTTAGATCAATCAGCTTTCAGTTTGTTTGGAAACTACATCTACACAACAGCTACTTTCATAAATTTGATTGTAGAGGGAATGTGCAATATAAGTAGGTGTTCCAGTAGGAAGTTAGTGGGCTATTATGGTAATCCAACTAAAAAATGAAGGGCTGATATTGGGGAAAAATCTGAAGTTATGCAGTACTCTAAGATACAAGAATCAAGAAATATTTGACAACAGATTTATAATGGTACCCTTTGTGTGCTAATATCTTTTTTCCTAACAGCAAACTTCTAAATGATAAAATGTTGGCCATGGTTATAATTAACTCATAAAAATTTTAGTTTGAATAGTAATTTAAAAAATTAAATTAAGCTAATCACTAGTGTTTAGGAAGTACAAAAATACATAAATAAATAAAACAAAAGGACTCTGACCAGTTCTTTGCTACACAAATTTACTACCCAAATTAACTGGCATACAGAGAAATTGGAGAAAATAGCTCAGTGGTAATTAATGGACTGAAAAATAACATACTAAGAAAAAATTGAAGGATGTATAGTTAGTTGTTTTACTCAGAGCAGAAAACTAGAAAATGATCAAGATGGTGAAAATTTCAAAATTAGAAAATTTAAATTTCAAAGCAGAAAACTTAAATATATTTTGCCTTGAGTGGTATTTTTCTTAGAAGAATTTTGAAATATTGAAAAGGCTTAGTTAAGGTGAGAAGTTATACCAATACTTTCCCTAGGGAATATAATAAAAAATTATAGGACGAATTCTCATTTTTCTGGGGGAAGTTTAGAGAAAACAAGGTATGAAGTACATGACATCTCCAGTGCCCTGTCCAGCCTTGAGGTTCTATGATATTTAGCATATTCATCCATGCTGAAGTTGGAAGGTTATTTCATTTTTATAACATCAGCTGGGGAAATAACTGCAGGAACTGATGGATACACTTTTTTTTTTGCTCAAATTTGTTTTTTCCCCAAGTGATTATCCAGTTATATCCAGTATTACTCTCTGAACCATTGCAACAATCTAGCAGGTATAACGTCAGTTGATTATATCATATTTTGACTGTAACACACATAAGAACTATTTATTTTTAAGGAGAAAATGAGAAGGTACATTTTCGTCTGTTTCTTTCTATGGATATAGCATATTTTAAAACAATCCTATTAACATTTTTCTATATACATCTTATACATCTGCCTTGTTTCACTATTCTGAGTTATGTTCTTATGTAGATCCCATGTAAGAGAAATTATTGGGTTAAAAGACCTTAGCATTTTTCAGGTTCTTAGCAAAAACTGCCAAATTTTTTTCTGGAAATTTATTTCAATTTACAAGCCATATAATAACATTTTCATGGTGCATAATCTTCAATTGTATATAATAATCTTATTAAAACAAACAAAAAAACTTTGCTAATTTTAAAGGCAAATTATTATTTTAATTGTCGTGTTTTAGGCTGTCAATGAAGCAGAATCCATTGACAACTGACTATTTTCTAAGGAAAAATGAGATCACCATTGTGAAACACTGCATTTTCTAAATTAATAAATAAGCCTAGCCTCTTTCTCATATATTATATAATATTACTGTGGGATCAGGCCTGGAAATCCACAAATGAGCTTCTGAAAATTATAAGAAAGTCTTAGAAAACTTCTGCTATCTTAGATACCCATCAAGATTCATAAATTAATATATGACAGTTATCTTAATCATATTGGAAAAACAAGCATTTCAATGCAAAAAGATGGAGCCAAACAAAACAACAAAGCAAACCTGATCCTTCATTTGAACTGTAATAGGACATCGATTGAGGATTGCCAGTTCTCACCATTCCATAATCTTCAAATTTATGTAAACATCTCTTCATGTTCTCATGTTTCAAGTTCATGTTTTCCTTTAAGTATCTATTACTTTTACTTTTTCCTGAGAAAGTTTTACACTTAAATTTTGTAGAAATTTTTTTAGAATAGCACTATCCCCAAATTTCTGATGTTAAAAATCTAGAACTGTGGTAGCACTCAATTCAAGGGCCAAAACCCAATTTGAACAAGATCAAGCAAAAACAGAGAATATGTTGAATTAAATACCAAACCATGGAAGAATAAGCATCGAGACGGGCTTAGGGATAACTGAACCTTACTCAGATACACCATCAGCATCATGTCCGTATTTTTTTCTGCTCCATTTTGATACTTTCCTATTGAAGAAAGGTGAGGGTGAAAAGGAGGTAGAAATATCCCAAATGATCCTTACATTTTTACAGCTTTGCAAAACAGAGGCAAAAGACTTTCTATTCACCCCAGTTTGAAATCCCAATTGGCCATCTTGGTTGACATGACCACCCCTTAGGCCAGAGTGAAGTACAAAGATTGGGGTAAAGGAAGGCATGGCTACCATTTGCGTAAACCACATCCACAATAAGGACCAATCAATGTGTGACTTGGTGGGGGTTTGAGAACAATTTTCGAATACAATGGTAGGAAACAGAAGGGAAAAGAAGAGATCAAAATAATTAATTCTTCCAGACCCAGAGTGCTTGCCTGGCTGGGGGAGCACCTGAAACTGAAAAATTTGGGGGGAAGGTGCTGAGTTATGCAATCAAATAGTGTTTCCTTAATATTTAAGACCTTTGCAAACCTTAAAAAGAATAGAAGAACTGTTTGGGGGCTTTGTTTTATGTTTGTCTTCCTATGCCTATTTTAATATTGCTAAGCTTCTCAAAATTAGAAGTGGTGGAAGTTTTGTTTTAAATGGGTTTACTCGATCTCAAATAATGAAATATTATTCAGCCATAAAAAGAAATGAAATGGATACATGAGACGTGGATGAACTTGAAGACATGTTGAGTGAAGTCAGTCAGACGGAAAAGGACACTCACTGAGGTGAAATAATTAGAATAAGCAAATTCATAGAGGGATAAAGTAGAATACAGGTTACCAGGGACTGGGGTGGGGATAGCAAATGGGAAGTTGATGTTCAAATTCTGTGAAGTGTTTATTTGGGGTGATGAAAAAGTTTTACTGATGGATTGTGGTGATGGTAGCACCTGTGAACATAATTATCAGCACTGAACTATATATTTGAATGTGGTTAAAAGGGGAAATTTTAGGATGTATAATTTAAAAAAAAAACATAGGACTGTACAACACAAACAGTGCACCTTATTGAAAACCATGGAGTGTATATAATAAACAGTACAATTATAAAAATGTTCTTTCATTAGTTAGAACAAATATACCACATTCTACAAGATGTTACTAATAGAGTGGTATGTAAGAGCTCTATATTTTACACATAATTTTTCTGTAAACCTACAATTTCTCTAGTAAAAAAATATCAACTTCTTGACAGAGGTTCCATAGCCTGGATGAAAACAGTAATTGCTTAAGTTAAATTCCCTTGCTACATCACGTAATATTTATTACTCTATGTAACAATTGTTACAGAATAGTAAAAGATAATTGTGTAAGGATTAAAATAATAAATTGATAATGATATAAAAAAGAAATGCAAGAATGAAGTCCTGACATATGCCACAATATGAATGAACCTTGAAGACATCATGTTGAGTGAAATAAGCCAGACACAAAAGGATCTCACTGATTTGAAACACTTAGAATAGAATAAGCAAACTCATAGAGTCAGAATCTAGAACATAGGTTACCAGGGGACAAGGGCAGGAGGTTGAGGCTAAGGGATGGGAAGTTAAGGCTTAAAATGTACAAGGTTCCTATTCAGAATGACGGAAACGCTTTGGTAATGGAAGATGGAGATGGTAGCACAACATTGTCAACATAATAAACAGCACTGAAATATATATCTGAATGTGCTTAAAACAGGAAATGTTAGGTTTTATGTATCGTAATAAAGTAAAAAAATTTTAAATATCCATGAAACTGCACTACATAATGAGTGAACAGTAAGTTAAACCATTGACTACAGTTAATAGTACAATTATAAAAATGTGGTTTCATCGGTTGTAACAAATGTACCACACCAATGCAAGGTGTTAATAATAGAATGGTATATGGGAATCATATTTTATGCATGATTTTTATGTAAAATTTCTGTCTACAACTTCTAATAAAGGGGAAAATGCAAAAAAAAAAAGGAAAAAAAGAAAAGAGAAAGAAAGAAATGCACATACTTCAAACATCTTCCAGCTACTTCAGTTCAGCATGTGTGTTATGAGGCATGCCCATACACACCTGGTGTCACAACACTCCACTGGATTTCAGATAATCCTCCTTCTGTTACATCACAATAACTCACAAGCTGCAGTTCTTCTGTCACACACTTCCACAAACAAAACTTCTGGTTTTTGTCAAGATGAACCACCACACTGATTGTGACATTTATGTCATTCTTAACCATTTACTATGTCTAAAACTGTGCTGCCATTTTTATTAGGTTCTCTCCTTTTTTTGGTGTGTATCACTGACAAAGTCTTTGAACGTTGTGCCCCAATCCTATTTTTTCCTGTAAGCCCTGTGATTTTTTATTGCTTGATTTTGCATGATGTGTGATTTTTAGGACCACTTAATTGCATTAAAGCAAAACTGACTGTACCTTGATAATGTCATCTTTGTTTTTGCCTTCAGTGAAACAGAAGAGGTGAGAAATGTTGCAATTTGGTGGCCAAGAGTCAAGGCTTTTTATTTTATTTCCTTTACCATATACTAAGTTTCTTAGCACATGAATTCCCAAAACAGTATCTTCCATTAAACTTTTCAGTGTGTCCACAAATCACAAAAAAACAAAAATCTTGCTGCAAGTATATCATGGAGCCAATTTGTTTTCAGGAAAACTTGAATGAAGATCAGTTCATGTTAACATTATTTAACTATTTTTCACATGGGAAAAAATCGAGTTGTATTCTGATTCCAGAAAATGTGCATAGCAATAAACAGGCAGAGGTTCAAAGCAACGGGTATCAACTAATATCTTAATTTGAATTGAGAATCCTCTATACAACATACTATGTGTAGCACCCAAATAAAGTAGCAGAAGTTTTTATAGTACAGGAACAAAAGGCAGTAGAGTCTGTGGCACTATTACTCTACTAAAATAATGTCCCCCCAAATTCAGAGATTTCCTTATTTATAAATCTAATGATCTCTTAATTTTTCATTGACATAAACTCTTTGTACTAGTAAACCTATTAACTATATTTTTTTCCAGTATTAAAACTCTCTCCTTCCCCAGTTTAATGGTAGTGAATGTCATGATTATCTACTACCTCCAATTATTCTTTTGCTTTTTAAATTGCTGTTTCCTTAAATAGCCCCCTGAATTTTAGGGTTCCCCAAGACTATAACATTGTTACATTGTAGATGGCCTCTGTATTCAATCTTGTAGTGGTTTCTCTCCTTTCTAGTGTCTTCAACTATCAATCTATACAAGTGACACCTGCAACAGAGATGCTATGATAATATCATTAAATAGGATATTTTTCCTTCTAGATCCTCAGCATATCTACATTCCCCAACCTATCCTGATTAAGGGCATGGGCATCTTCAGGGGGCCATTATTCAACCTACCAAAACAAGTAATCACATAGTTTATCCCCAGTGCCTACGAATAAATTCTGGCACAAAGTGGATACACCTTAAATGTCAAGCGAGGCTTTGTTAGAAGTGATGCATGCCACTCACAATCCTGTCCCCTAAAACATCCAGTAGAACCCTCCCTGGCTGGATATATGCAGTTCATCCAATGCAGGATTTCAAAGCATCAGAAGAGGGTTGGGCTATGTACTGGTTTGTATATATTATGTCCCCCAGAAAAAGCCATGTTCTTTGATGCAATCTTGTGGGGGCAGACATATTAGTGGGGATTAAGTTGGAACATTTGGATTAGATTGTTTCTATGGAGATGCACCCCACCCAACTGTGGGTGATAACTCTGATTGGATAGTTTCCATGGAGGTGTTGACCCTGCCCATTCAGCATGGGCCTTGATTAGTTTACTGGAGCAGTATATAAGCTCAAACAGAAGGAGCGAGCTTGCTACAGCCAAGAGGGACACTGAAAAATGCACAGAAGCTGAGAGAGGAACTGCAGTTTACAGAGACATTTTGGAGATGGCCTTTGAAAGCAGACTTTTGCTCCGGAGAAGCTAAGAGAGGACAAATGTCCCAAGAGCAACTGAGAGTGACATTTTGGAGAGAAGCTGCAGCCTAGAGAGGAACGTCCCGGGAGAAAGTCATTTTGAAACCAGAACTCTGGAGCAGATGCTAGCCACGTGTCCATCCTCCAGTGAAGGTACCCGATTGTTGATGCCTTACCTTGGACACTTTATGGCCTTAAGACTGTAACTTTGTAACCAAATAAACCCTCTTTGTAAAAGCCAATCCATCTCTGTTGTTTTGCATTCCGGCAGCATTAGCAAACTAGAACAGGCTGCTAGATGAATCTGGTCTGACTGTGCAGGCGAGATTTTACCTTACCTCCCACCCTCCTGACACTGAACTTCTGGCATTGCGCTGAGCCATGAGAAAAAGTTAGACTGGTACCACTGAAGCCACTAAACTTTAGTGACTCTTTGTTGCAACTGTTAGCTGATACTAATACAGTATCCCAATCTTTATTTGTAATTATGACCTCTTTCTTTTTTTCCATATCCACATTTTAATTTTTTCTCTTGATTCCTTCAACTGCATGGTTTGTGGTTCTGCACATTTAATGACAACTCAGTCCACGAAAAACTTGCTCTTAACTCTCATACTTTTATTAAGTAATCATAATCATGGTTATATTTTAAAACTTTCAAAAGCCAATTTAATCAGATTATTACCCTAGCCTAGTTAGGCTTCTCATTGCTTATCTAAATTTAAGGCAGATATCTTACCTCAACAAGTTCTTCCATAATACATCTTCAATTTACCTTCTTAGTCTAATTTCTCCTACAGGAAAACATATTCCACATGCTCCAGTCAAATAAGAATATGCACTATTCCTCACAGAGTCAAGTCCCCCAGACTTTGTGAATCTTCCCAGGCTATTTTCTCTACTGGGAATATGTCTTTCTCCTAAAATGTATCTGAATACAAATAATACAAACACATTAAGCCTTTATAATAATCTGATAAATTTGTTTTTTTCTTCCTTGATCTTCCAGGAAACTTTATTTGCTGTCAGAGAGGTACATAATTTAATGATTAAGGTACTAGACTCAGAACTCAACTGCCTGGGTTTCATTCCTAGATCCATGCTTAGGGCAAGTCATTTAACCAATTTGTGTTTCAGTGTCATTGACAAAGGCAGATATTTGTAGTATCTATCTCATCAGATTGTTGTGAAGATAAAATGAGCTAACAAAAGCAAAATACTTAGAATAATACTGTGGGGACTCAGGGCCTAGGCCCACTCCCCACCATAGTGAAAGTGGGTTATTGCACATAGCTGTCACAGGTTCATCTCTTTACACCTCAAACCTATGATCTCCATTAGAAAAGGCCTGAGCCCAATCAGGTTGTGATTCAGTCAGTTTGGGCTTCATCAAGTAACCTCCCACTCAATTAGGAATATAGGGACAGACAATAGTTTAAAAGTAAAGAACACTCTAGACAAGATTTACCTTTAACACATTTTTACTAAATGAGCACTTAAGGTAAAAGGAACAAGTTTACAGTGTAAAAATTAATTGACGCATTACCAAGCCTGGGAGCCCCCAATCTTCCAGACATAGCTGGACATGAGTTCAGAGAGCTCCTTCTTGCTTGAGTTACAAAGAATTTATAGCATCTTGATTTAGAGTAACTTTAAGTCATTCTATTTTTACATTAAATGATGCTTCATGAACATGAGTGTTTTACAAAGCAAAGCATCTCAATCTATGAGTGGTTCAGGATCAAAGGAAGGTATCTACATTATCAGAGACTTAGGCTTGAAGGCCTGTAAAACTCTACTGATAATATTTTTACTAGTTAAGCTATGATTTTTGTAAGAGCAATATAACATACTTTTACTTGTGTATAGACTAAAAATTAGAAAAGAGATTATTATTTCTTGTTTCTAACTTATTGGCATAGTTTTGTTTTGTTTTTTTTTTTTTTACTTTATTCTATGATTAGTTTAGCCATTACATCATATTGAGGACTGTATCCAACTTTGCTACATTATTTATGAGTTATTGATGATTAAAGTAACAGCTGCAGCCCATCCTGTTTTCACAGAGGACTACGTAATTACATGTTATCTATATCTAAGAAGGTTGAGAGGGCCTTTCTGCTTTCTTAAAAATAAATATTCACAGTTTTTTTTTAACTGTTTAGTGTCTCCTTTAGTATAATCTTCTAATATAGGACTTGAAGGATATGAATCATCTGTCCCAGTTATTATAGTAAGGTCCTTCTACTTTTTATCATTTAGAAATTGTACTTGAGCATTTTTAGGTAAAAGTTCTCTTAAATATGCTTCTATATCAGAAGGAATAACTGGTTCTTTACTATTAGAATAGAAAATATGAGTGCAGCATAGAGAGAGTCAGCATCCTCATTATTAGATTTCTTAGTAAGATATTATCCTGAGACATAGCCACCTACTTGACCAGGACAGATGTCAAAGGTCATCAGACCTCCCCTGGGGGTGGGGGAGGAATGTACAAATGATATTGTAAACAAAGCATTAAAACTCTCCTCTCCTGATCACTGTTGATAACAAATCTCCCAGCTCTGTGTCATAAGCCCCCGCCAAAACTCTTGTTCTCACACCCTATGGAATATCTTTGTCCTAACCCTTATAAACCACCCCCGAGCACCCCCCAGTCTTTGAGGAGCAATGACTTCCAACTTTCCCAGCCAGCTACCTCTGTGGAACCGTCTCCTGTCCTTAGGTCCTATTAAAATCATGTCTAACTCTGTGCCTGGCATGTTCTTTGGTCTTGGGGCTGAGCTGGGTTGGAACAATTGGTGAGTTAGCCAGGAGAGTAAAGAGCTGCCAGTTGTGGAGGGCATGAGTCCCAAGGAGGGAGAATCCATGGGGGATCCCACAATGGCCTGTATGGTCCATTTGGGGAGGGGCGGCTGCCCTCCTGGATGAATGGGGACTGCCATGAGAGTATGGAGATGCCCTGGAAACTCCAGTGGGGTTGCCAACTGTTTTGCAACAAATAGCAGGACAATTAAATTTGAGTAAATGTGAGTAAAATTGAGAGACTGCTAAATAGTGGCAGCCATAGCACAGCCCCTGTTAGGAGCCTTGTGGATGGCTACCAAGGCTGAACGAGTGGCAAGAGCTACTGTTCACCATTTAGAAGAAAAAGTAAAAGTAGAAGAGATACACACCTTTCCCAGGCAGAAATTAGGGACTCTTGTACTGATTGCCTGCTTTGAGTGATGATCAGAGATTCCGGCATACAGATATGTCCAAGTCAAAGGCTGTAAGTTGCCTCAGGCTCAAGTTGAGGATTTTAGCTACTCTGAGATGGGATCCCATAGACTTCTCCTCAGAAAAGGAAGGGGAGGAAGAATGGTAAGTAGAGGAGGATGAAGAGCCCCAACAGGTGTGTCCGTAAGTCAACAGAAAACAAAGGTGTTACAAGATCAACTCACTGGGGTTCAGCAATTCAAACTCCTGAATAAAAACTACACATTAAAAAAAAAAGACTATACTGCTGCTGAATTGGATGGTTTAGGGCAGCAGCATAGACAAAAAAACTAGGGAGTCCCTACCCAATTGGCTTCTGAGGTTATGGGACATTGGAACAGAGGGGCTAGAGCTATCTAGAGTGGAGATGAGTAAACTGGTGTCTACTACAATCTACCCTTCACTATGACAATGTTTGTATGCTACTTTAGCTAATGCAAAACCACCTCCTTATTGGTATGGCTGGTTGATGCATGTAAGTCTGCATGGCCTGATGAAGGGGATATATCACACAATACCTCCTGTGCCACTTTGGACGTATTATGTCCCCAAAATGACATGTTCCTTAATGCAATCTTGTGGGAGCAGATGTATTAGAGTTGATTAGGATGGAATCTTTGGATTAGGTGTTTCCATGGAGATGTGACCCCCCAACAAGAGCAACATTTTGAAGAATGCACAGGAGCTGAGAGAGGAGCTGGAATACAACCTGGGATCAGCAGGCACCAGCCACATGCCTTCTCAGCTAACAGAGGTTTTCCAGACATTTTCATGGCCTTCATACTGTAATTTTGCAACCATGCTGCCTTTACGCAAAATACCAGAAATGGATTGGCTTTTATAAAGGAGGTTTATTTGGTTACAAATTTACGGTCTGAAGGCCATGAAAATGTCCAAATTAAGGCATCAGCACAAGTATAACTTCACCAAAGGAAGGCCAATGGTGTCCAGGAAATCTCCGTTAGCTGGGTAGGCACGTGGCTGGCATCTGCTGATCCCAGGTTGTGTTCCAGCTCCTCTCTCAGCTGCTCTGCTTTCTTCAAAATGTTGCTTTTGGGGTGTTTTGTCCTCTCTTAGCTTCTCCGGAGCAAACACTAGGATAGCATCCCCAAAATGTCAGCAAAAGTCTGCTTTCAATGGCCATCTCCAAAATGTCTCTCTGAGCTACTCTCTGGTCCTTCTATTTTGTGAGCTCTTTCATAGGACTCCAGTGATTAAATCCAGACCAACCCTGAATGGCTGGGGTCATATCTCCATGGAAAAATACAATCAAATATTTCATTCATAGCTGACTGAGTCACATCTCCATGAAAACAATCAAAGGATTCCAACCTAATCAACACTAATATGCCTGCCCCCATTAAGACTGCATTAAAGAACATGGCAATTTCGGAGATATAATACATCCAAACTGCCACACCTGTTTATAAAAAAACCATCCATTTCTGGTATTTTGCATAATTGCAGCATTAGCAAACTGGAACACCCCCCAATGGCAAACTATGGATGAGCTACAAGATGTTTTAAGGGGGCTAGGAATGAACCATGCCATTTATGCCATGGCTTTCATAGATCCTGACACTGAAGTTTTTACAGAAGGAATGAAAGCCACAGTATAGCATACTGCCCCCAACCACGTTATTATGGGCCTTTCATGTCTATCCTAAGTCCACAAGTAGGATGGCCCATTTCTCTTGCCACTTAGGCTACAGCCAACTTCAGAGTCAGAGAAGCTGAAGAAAAAAGGGGCAGGAATAAGGGCAAAGAAAAGGCTCACCATAAGCATGACAGCCCTAATTGGGTATCCCACAAGCAGATATAGGTGGATCTCATTACTGTAGCACAGGGATAAAAGCTATACTTAAGCAACCTAATACAGTCCTAGTAAAGCTACGGGGCAAACTGCCTAAGGGCCAGAGATTTACTAATGTGAGTTCCCAAGCCTCTGAGGGAGAAAGCAAGTCAGTAAAGAAACAGCCATTCAGGGCCTGAGCCTGGGAGCCCTCAGCTCACCCAGAAGAGGAGTGGCAAGCCATTTTCCCTCTCCCATGGGGGGAGGTAAAGATCTCCAGGTGTAGACAATAGCCAGGAACCCCTGGGATAGGAGGCCACATGTAGAATTAACCATTTACTGGTCCCTCTACTAACCAGCAGTAAATGTTAGCATTAGTAGATACTGGAGCTGAATGTACCTTAATCTATGGGAAAGTAGCCTGATTCCATGGACCAGTACTAACTATAGATGGCTATGGGGTGAAAACAATCCAGACAAAGCAGCACAATCTGACTTTACAAATTGGGAGACTGCCCCCACAAGTGTATATGGTATATTTCCCCTACACTGGAATACATATTAGGAATTGATTTTCTACAGAATGCCACATTGCATTCCTCCTCTGGTGCAGAGTGATTAAAGCAGTCTTAAAGGGGCAGGCAAAATGGTACTCTGTAAAATTACCCCCTGTCTCAGAGAGTCATGGCTACAAAACAGCATGAACTTCTGGGAGGGCACCAGGAAATCTCAGCCACCTTCAAAGAGTTGGAGTGGGTGGTGATAATGATAATACCCACCCATAGCCCTTTCAATATCCTTGTACGTCCAGTACTAAAGCCTGGTGGAACATGGCACATGACAGTAGATTATTGGGAGTTAAAGTAACACCACCATTGTATGCTGCAGTCCTGAACATCACTGGTTTATCACAAGAAATCAGTATCTGTGTCAAATCATTCTGTATTGGATCTTGCTAATACTTTTGTTGGTATCTCCCTAGAAAAATCAAGCCAGCCTGCATTTTCCTTGTCCTGGGGAGACCAACAATGGACTTCTACTGTGCTTCCCCAAAGCTATAGCCTGGCCATCTACCATGGTCTCATAGCAAAGGATTTGGCTAAGTGGAAAATTCCTGCAATTGTAACTCTATCACATTATATTGATGACATCATGTTACCAGTAACTCTCTTTCAGAATTAAAAGAAGCCTCAGGATCATTTCTATCTCGCCTTGAGAGTCAGGAATGGGGAGTCAATGGCAACAAACTGCAAGGTCCTGGCTGCTCTGTCAAATTTTTAGGTGTTGTATAACCAGGAAAGACTAAAAAAAAAAAAAAAAAAACTATACCTTCTGCTGTAATTCATAAGGTGCAGTGTTTCCTCATGCTGCAAATGCCAAAACAACTAATGGCTTCCTTGGGGTTTTGGGGGTAATGGAGACATTTTTTTTCCTCATTTACTCTAAATGTTAACACCTTTGTATGTTTTAATCAGGAAAGGCCATCCCTGGGAATGCAATAGCTTGCAACAGGCTGTGTTTGAAAAGGCAAAAAGGGCAATAGCACAGGCACAAGCACTGGGGGACACAGATCCAGACCTGCACTGTGAATTGGATGTAGCCAACACTGATATTAGTTTTGGGTCGGGCTGTGGCATAAGCAACATTCTAAATAAATGCCCCTTGACTTTTGATCACAGTCATGCAAAGGGCAGAACTGAGATACAGCCTGGAAAAGCAACTGTGTACTGCATATAATGCCTTATTCCAAGTGGAGGGACTGATGAAAAGATGCCCAGTCACCTTGAAAATGGCCATTCCTATTCAGGGAGGATAACTAACATGGCTTCTAAGCCACAGTCTGGCAGTGTCCAATTAAGTACACTGACCAAATGGAAATCCTACCTGCTACAGGGCAGCATTTTCAATACCCAGTCCTCTGAGTGCAGAAAAGCACAAGATTCTCAGACCAGTGTCCTATAAACAATATTCAACAGCTAAAGTCACTGCACCTGAAATAGCTGTTGGAATGTCCACAATAGAAGATGCAGAAACCATTCCCAAGTCTGCTTGGTACACTGATGGATTCAGTAGCATTCATTCTCCTACACTGACAGCTGTGGCAGTGCAACCCAGTACTGACACAATATGGTGGGAGACTGGCACTACGCAAAGCAGTCAATGGGCTGAGTTAAGAGCAATGTGGATGGTAATAGTGTACAAACCAGGAGATGTGCTAACCATCTGTTCCCACAGCTGGACTGTTTACAAAGGCCTAACAACCTGGATGGCAGCCTGAAAGCAGGAACAATGGACAATCATAAGTTGCCCCCTCTGGGGACAAGAATTGTAGAACGACATCTGGGATGCCTGCCAATGATGAAAGGTAATTGTTTATCATGTCCCTGTCCACACTCCCAACACATTACCTGGGAATGTGGAAGAAGATGCACTCACATCCAAGGAAGCGGTGGAGTAGCTTCATCAGAAAAGCTGACACCAAGGGTATCAAACCCTGTGGTGTCTGGCTCAGTAATCCCAGCTGCCAATCACATGCCAACAGCTAGTGGACATCACTAGACAGTGCCCTTTGTGATCTCTGCATCAACCACACAGGCTACCACACCAGATGGGACACATCAGCTGGTCACAAATCCCGGTGACCCAGTGGCAAGTGGACTTCATTGGTCCCCTTCTGTTCTTGGAGGGCGTGAGGTTTGCTTTTATTGCTGCGGACACTGCTACAGAAGTTTTGTTCAGTTTCCCATTAGGGAAGGCAAACCAGTGGGCCACTATATGCTGTCTGGAAAGAATAAGCACTCTGTATGGCATACGTACAAAATAGATAGTAATAGGAATGTCTTTGTCCTAACCCATAACCATCTCCACTGGCACACTCCCCTCCACCCCACTGCTCTTTGTGGAGCACTAACATCCATCTTTCCTGTCTGACTACTGCTGTGGAGCCATCTCCTGTCTGTAAGTCCTACTGAACTCATGTCTAACTCTGTGCATGGCATGTTCTGTGGTCTTGGTACTGAGCTGGGTTGGAACAAACACATTGCATATAAGCATCACATAATGCTTGTTATTGTTTTTATATTGTCTATGCATGAAGATCATTTTTATTATATCATTTGCATTTTTGTGAAACACCAAACTTCCCCTGTGGTCCACAGTGTATACACACACACACACACACAACACACAAACACGTATATATAAATACACAATTATAAAGTTCTAAAAGAGATATCGCCTCTTAAATTTATATCAATTCATAATTCTTAAAATGATGACTTGCTTGAATACATCATAGATGACCAACATGTTTGAGAAATTCACTTGCACACACAGTGTCTCTTCAGAATATCATAAATAAGATATTCTTATCTTAGTTATCTTAACCATAGTTATCTTAACCATAACTAAGATAATACTGTTGGATAAGCAAAACAAGTGTTCAAGGGAGAAAAAGAAAAAGGACTGGGCTAAAGATATTAACTTGAGAGTCATTAGCATATCTGTAGTATTTAAAACCAGAGAAGACCTTTTCTCAGGAGATAGAGAAAGAGAAGAGGAGAGCCCAACAATTGAGCTCTGGCACTTTCTAAAGCTGAGACCACGGGAAGAGAGGAAGGAACCAACGATCTGAAAAGTCACTGTAACCCCATTTTACTGATCACTTATTTCTATGTGATTTACCTACAAAAATCTCATGTAATCCTCTATTTTACAGATGGAATAACCAAACTTTTTGGAAATTAACTTGCCTAATCTCGTAAGTGAGGTAGCTAGGATGAACCTCCTACTTTACTAAAGTCTCAAGCCTCAAATTTTAAATACATCACCAATTATATGTAAATAAGTGGTTTATACAGCCAGAGTTTTATTTTCTTCTTACATAGAATTATTTACTGCAAATTGCTAAAGTTTTACTTGTCATACACTATGTTAGTTGAGATTGAAAATCCCTGGTTCCTCCCTATTTTACTAACCACAAAACTATTCACAGCTGGTATATGATCCATTATTATTTATATTTATTCACTACCATGTAAGATAGTTTATTCAGAGCATTAAAAGGAGTGAAAAAGGCTGTTGAAAGAGAACAGTCACATTACAACAATTCAACTGGGTTATTACTGCATCATTTCTCCCCAGTTGATTATATCCCCTCAGTTGTTGAGCATTATCTTACACTTTAAACATCCTTTATATTTGGAGAGACTAGAGAACATTTCATTAAAGTTATCATAAAACTGACAACCAAGTTCAGCTTTAAATAATTTCACTGTGTAAGCCAATGGGATATAAACATTTCCTACTCTAAAAAAATTGAATATGATGCATGGGGGAGTCTTATTGAATCAAGAAGCTCAATTTTACTCTCTCCCTTCCCTGTTTCAGCTATTTTAGCCAAAGAGCTACAAAGGAGGAGGGAGATAGAGAGAGTGTGTGTTAACATAAAGAGTTGCTACCAAAGCAACTTTTAATGTCTTTCGTTACCTTGACATAAACACCATAGCAGTTGGGATTTATGATGAAGGTAATGCTTACAATTGACCAAAAAAAAAAAAAAAAAAAAAAAAAAAAAAGTAAAAGGGATTTAAAAGAAATCAGTATGTCAAAATTATTTAGAATCAAAGACCCCAAACAGATCTCTGTTGGGCCACCCAACTAGCTGATGTCCAGGATATCCAGGCCCTCTTTCAATTAATGAGTTTCTGAATTATAATTAGCCATTGATCTTCCTACCTCCAATACTCTCTATGTATTTGTTCCAACCCAGCTCAGCCTCAAGACCAAAGAACACACCAGGCCATGGGATTCGACATGAGTTTAATAGGACTTACAGATAGAGATGGTTCCGTGGCAGTAGGCAGGCAGGTGGGCTGGCTGACTGGGAAAGATGGATGTCAGTACTTTGCAAAAAGCAGGGGGTACCAAGGGGTGGTTTATAAGGGTTAGGACAAAGACATTCCATAGGGTGTGAGAAGAGAGTTTCTGCAGGGGCTTGTGCCACAGGGGTGTGGAGATTTGTTATCAATAGTGATCAGGGGAGAGGGGGTTTAATGTTTTGTTTATGATACCATTTGTTCATTACTTCCCCCACTGGGAGGTCTGGTGACCTTTAATGTCTGTCCTGGTGAAGTAGCCAACTGCATGCAACAACTCACTTTCATCATGGAGGAGAGGGGGTCACCAAAGTATTCTATATCTTACACTGCCTTTAAAGAGCAAACAATTTTGATCATCTTATTTCCAGAGACCCTTCCTTACAAACTTCTAAGAGCCCTTAGCCTACAATTACATGCAACCATGGAGTGTGCTTCAGAGTCAACTTGGCTGCTTTGAAGAAGTACACATTCAAAGGCCCTTTGCTTACTGAGATTCTTAGTTAATAGGTGTTGGGTGCAGCAAAGGAATTTTTTTTTTTTTTCTGAAGCCCTTCAGGGGATTCTGAGCTCTGGGGCTTGTTTCTAGAGAAGGAGTTGGCAAGGAGAATGGGGATGGGAGAAATCCACTGAATTATCAAACATTCTATGAAAGCTATTTAATCTATTTTACACATGCACATATATTTGTATATATACAAACATATATAATATGTGTATGTATATAACACACACACACATATAAAATACATGGCTTTATTATTTAATATACCAAAGAACAAAGGCTCCTCCTCCTGTGTGTAGGTTCACCCAGCCAAGAGAAGTGTTCTACTCCATTCCAGGATGAGGTTGACAGCAGCATGCACATGATTTTGTTGTTTTTCAGCATATTGTTCAGTGTTTCAGTATATGAAAGTCCAGTTACATGGATTTAAAGTTTATATTTTCTAGTTTTAACTCTTATCTAACTCTCACAAAATGAATAAATGACTTAAAAATATCTCCAGGAATCTGAAGACTTTGAACAATGTCAATAATGTAAGGTTTAGTGAACTGACAATTCTACTTAAGGGCTTCCTTAGTTGAAGGAAAGAAGATAAAAATTATTTAGAAGAAATAGCCTTAAAGGTCAGTATTATCTGAAAGACTATTTCCAATAGCTATTTATAGTCACTATGGTTAATAGTGTTCCTAAGGGTATATTATATTTTAAGATGTTAGGTAATGACAAGAAGACACCATAATTAAAGAGATATTTAAAATACTGAGTATGTATCATTTAGATTATCTTTACTTAATCCTTTCCAAAGTTCTTACCATTTAATGTGATTTTAAGTGTAATATATACATGACTATCTCACATATATTATAAATTTTATATACATACATTTTATGTATACATATACATACATGTGCACACACGTATGGTATGCTCAATTTCTTTTCTAATAAGAATATAGAATCAAAAATAGTTTGGATACCACTTCCAAAGATTAAAATTCAAACTTGTAAACTTAGACACAAAAGGCTCTTTACCACTTGGTCTTCAGCTTCGTCCAAGGATATTCTCAGAACACTATTTCCTTCCCTCCTAAAGGCATACAGTACCCTACCTGAACCTCTCAAATCTGAGGGGATGGAAGAATGAGCTGAGAGGTTACTTACTAGGCAGAACTCGTTAGCCTATAATGAGAACTTCTAAGTCATTATCTGGTGTGTCTTCCATGAATTGGCCTTTCAACAAGTTCATTTTGAAAAGCAATGATCTAGCCACATTTACTCCTTTGCTTCTGAACCCTTGCTTTTACATTTACCATGGAAAAGTCTATTCTTTACCATTTTGGGCAATTAACTCTTAGTTGCAAGTCAAAATCTGATGCCCTCCTCTTTATAGCTTTCTTTAAGCCATTAAGCCTTAAATCTCAAAACTGAGACAATACTTTTTTTGCCCTATCTGCATTCCATTAGCATTTTGCATGTATCTATTTTGTTTCTTATCACCTTGCTACTCAAAGTGTAGATCACAACCAGCAGCACCAGCTGGGAGCTCGTGAGAAATGAAGATTCTCAGGCCACACCCCAAATTTACTGAACTAGAATCTACTTTTTTTTTTTTTAATTCAAGTTTATTGAGATTGTTCACATACCATACAATTATCCAAAGTGCACAATCAATTGCCCCGGTACCATCATACAGCACTGCATTCATCACCGCAATTAATTTTTTTCAATTTTTAGAACATTTTCATTACTACTCCAGAAACAAACAAAAACAAAAAGAAAATTCAAATTCCTCCCATACTCCTAGCCACCCCCTCCCATCATTGATTCATAGTATTGGTATAGCACATTTCTTACTGTTGATGAAAGAATGTTAAAATACTACTAACTGTAGTACATAGTTTGCAATAGATATATTTTTCCCTATATACCCCTCTTTTATTAACTTTTAGTTATAGTGCCATATGTTTGTTCTAGTTCATGAAACAGATTTCTAATATTTGTACAGTTAATCACGGACACTGTCTACGCGAGACAATGTTTTATACATTCCCATGTTTTAACCTCCAACTTTCCTGCTGGTGACATACGTGACTCTAAGTTTCCTCTTTCTACCACATTCACGCACCATTAAGCACTGTTAGTTATTCTCAATATAACATTCTACCATCATCTCTGTCCACTTCCAAACACTCAAGTTCAACCTAGTAGAACATTCTGCTCATAATAAGCAAGCACTCCCCATTCTTTAGCCTCATTCTGTGTCCTACTAACCTATATTTCATGTCTATGAGTTCACATATCATATTTAGTTCACATCAGTGAGACCATACAATATTTATCCTTTTGTGTCTGACTTATTTCACGCAATATAGTGCCCTCAAGGTTTCATCAACCCTTTTCTTTTTAAGATGGTTTTATTCACGCGCTATACATCCCGTCCTAAGTGAACAATTGATGGTTCCCTGTATAATCATGTATTTTTGCATTCACCACCATCACCACTTTCTATATGAGGACTTCTCCATTTCTTCCACAAAAAAGGAGGAGGAGTCAAAGAATGTACAGAGACAAAAGGAAAAGAAAAATGAGAGCTAAAAAGCAACAAAAGGAAAGACAGAATTGAATTAAAGTACAATAAAAGAGTCAGACAACATCACCAATGCCAACAATCCCATACCCCTTCCTTATATCCCCATCTTATAGGCATTTAGCTTTGGTATATTGCCTTTGTTACATTAAAGGAAGCACAATACAATGTTTCTGTTAACTGTAGTCTCTAGTTTGCATTGATTGTATTTTTCCCCAATACCACCCCATTTTAACACCTTGCAAGGTTGACATTCATTTGTTCTCCCTCATGTAAAAATATATTTGGACATTTTATCACAATTGTTGAACACTCTAGGTTTCGCTGAGTTATACAGTCCCACTCTTTATCCTTCCTCTTTCCTTCTAGTGTCCCACATGCCCCTAACATTCCTCTTTCAACCATACTCACAGTCATCTTTGTTCAGTGTACTTATATTGTTGTGCTACCATCACCCAAAATTGTGTCCCAAAATTCTCACTCTTGTCTTTTCCTATCTGTCTATAGTGTTCCCTTTAGTATTTCCTGTAGAGCAGGTATCTTGTACACAAACTCTCCCATTTTCTGTTTGTCAGAGAATATTTTATACTCTTCCTCATATTTGAAGGACAGTTTTGCCAGATATAGAATTGTTTCTCTTTCAGTATCTTAAATACATCACACCACTTCCTTCTTGCCTCCATGGTTTCTACTGAGGAATTCACATATAGTCTTATCAAGCCTCCTTTGTATGTGATGGATCACTTTTCTCTTCCTGCTTTCAAGATTCTCTCTGTTTTTGATGTTTAATAATCTGATTATTAAGTGCCTTGGCGTTAGGTCTATTCAGATCTATTCTGTGTGGGGTATACTGCATTTCTTGGATATGTAGTTTTATGTCTTTCCTAAGAAATGGGAAATTTTCAGTGATTATTTCCTCTATTATTGTTTTTGCCCCTTTTCTCTTCTGTTCTTCTTCTGGGACACCTGTAACACATACATTCATGTGCTTCATGTTGTCACTCAATTCCCTGAGACATTACTCATATTTTTCCATTCTTTTTCCTATTTGTTCTTCTGTGTGTAGGATTTCAGGTTTCTTGTTCTACAGTTCCCGAGTGTTTTCTTCTGCCTATAGAAATCTGCTGTTGTGTTTTTCATCTCTTGTGTTGTGTCTTTCATTTCCATAGATTCTGCCAGTTGTTTTTTTCAAACTTTCAATTTCTGCCTTATGTTTGCCCAGTGTTTTCTTTATATCCTTCATCTCTTTCGCCATATCTTCCCTGAACTCGTTGACTTGGTTTTTGAATTGATTTACCACATTAATTTGAAAATCTTTAATTGATTGTTTCATTAAAGTTGAAACAGTATCTCAACTGTATCTTAACTGAGGTGTAAGTTTGTACCTTTGACTGGGCCATATCTTTGTTTTCCCTAGTGTAATTTGTAGTTTTCTGTTGTCTAGGCATCTGGTTTCCTTGGTTACATCAATCAGATTTTCCCAGACCAAAATGGGTTCAGGTCTCAGAATGGGGCTATATTCGGTGTCAAGTTTCCCTGAGGGTGTGTCTTAGAAGATTTTTTTAAATTCATTTTTATTGAGGTATATTCACATACCATGCAGTCATACAAAACAAAGCATACATTCAATTGTTTACAGTACCATTATATACTTGTGCATTCATCATCAAAATTAATTTTTGACATTTTCATTACCACACACACAAAAATAGTAAGAATAAAAATCAAAGTGAAAAAGAACAATCAAAGTAAAAAAAGAACACTGGGTGCCCCTTTTTTTCCTTTTTTTTTTCTTCCCCCATTTTTCTACTCATCCATCCATAAACTGGACAAAGGGGAGTGTGGTCCATAAGGCTTTCCCAATCACACTGTTACCCCTCATAAGCTACATTTTTATACAACTGTCTACAAGATTCATGGGTTCTGGGTTGTAGCTTGATAGTTTCAGGTATTTACTGCTAGCTATTCCAATTCATTAGAACCTAACAATGATTGTCTATATTGTGCATAAGAGTGCCCACCAGAGTGACCTCTCAGCCTCTTTTGTAATCTCTTTCACATTGAAGCTCATTTCATTTCCTTTCACATCCCCCTTATCTCCATCTCATGATGCCAGGTCTACATTCCTCCTCAGGAGTAATATTCCACATTGGCAGGGAGATTTACTACCCTGGGTGTCAAATCCCACATAGAGGGGAGGACAGTGATTTCACCTGCCAAGTTGGCTTAGCTAGAGAGAGAGGGCCACATCTGAGCAACAAAGAGGCATTCGGGAGGAGGTTCTTAGGCACAATTATAGGGAGGCCTAGTCTCTCCTTTGCAGCAACAGTCTTGCCAAGGACAAGTCCCATGGTAAAGGGCTCAGTCCATCAAACCACTAGTCCCCTATGTCTGTGATCATATCAGCAACCATCGAGGTGGGGGAGCACAATACCCCTACACTCTCCACCAGCCCCTCAAGGAGGCTCTGAACACTTCCCTTATAGTTCTTTCCTTTTATTCCAATTAACTCCTCCCCTTTTTTTTAAATTAACTGTATCAAAAAAATTTTTAAAGACATACAATAAAAAAACATTTCAAATAAACCATAACAAGGGAGTAAGAAAAAGACAACTAACCTAAAATAACTACTCTACTTCCAACATGTTCCTACTCTACCCCAAGAAAATAACATAATATAGCAACATTTCTGTGAACTTCTTCCTACCATACCCATGAGAAATTACAAAGCATTGTCACTCCTGGGCATTCCCAGAATGTTAAATTTACCCACAACAGCTTATGTGTTCTTATTGGGTTATCGTTCCCCTTCATTAATTGCTCTCTATCACTAGTTCCCCTACATTCTACATTATAAACCATTTATTTTAGTAGTGTGTTGTTTAACCTCCAAGTGTTTGTGAATTTTCTAAGTCTCTGATGGTTATTGACTTCTAAATGCATTCCATTGTGGTCAGAGAATGTGCTTTGAATAATTTCAGTTTTTTTTAATTTATTGAGGCTTGTTTTATGTCCCAGAATATGATCTATTCTGAAGAAAGTTCCATGAGCACTAGAGAAGAATGTATCCTGGTGATTTGGGATGTAAAGTTCTATATATGTCTGTTAAATACAAATTCATTTATCAGATTGTTTAGGTTTTCAATTCCCTTATTGGTCTTCTGTCTGGTTGATCTATCTACAGGAGAGAGTGATGTGTTGAAGTCTCCTATAATTATTGTGGAAACATCCACTGCTTCCTTTAGTTTTGCCAGGGTTTCTCTCATGTATTTTGTGGCACCTTGATTGGGTGCATAAACATTTATGTTATTTCTTCTCATTGAATTGCCCCTTTTATTAGTATGTAGTGGCCTTCTTTGTCTCTCATAACATCCTTGCATTTAAAGTCTATTTTATGAGATTAAAATTGCTACTCCTGCTTTCTTTTGGCTGTAGCTCACATGAAATATTTTTTCCATCCTTTCACTTTTAATTTCTTTGTGTCACTGTGTCTAAGATGAGTCTGTTGTATGCAACATATTGATGGTTCATTTTTTTAATCCATTCTGCTAATCTATATCTTTTGATTTGGTAGTTTAATTCATTTACATTCAACATGATTACTGCGAATGCATTTCCTGAATTAGCCTTCTTATCCTTTGGCTTATGTTTGTCATATATATTTTTTCCCTCTCTCTCTTAATTTCCTTTAATGTACCCATACTGAATCTCTTTAGCACTGAACCTTTCTCCATATCTCTCTCTCCTTTCTTTTTTTCTCTGTTGGTAGGGCTCCCTTTAGTATCTCAAGTAGAGCAGGTCTCTTGTTAGCACATTCTCTCAGCATTTGTTACTGTGTGAAAAATTTAAGCTCTCCCTCAAATTTGAAGGAGAACTTTGGTGGATAAAGTATTCTTGGTTGGAAATTTTTCTCTCTCAGAATTTTAAATATGTCATGCCAGTGCCTTCTTACCTCCATGGTGGCCACTGAGTAGTCACTGCTTAGTCTTATCTTGTTTCCTTTGTATGTGGCGAATTGCTTTTCTCTTGCTGCTTTCAAAACTTGCTCCTTCTCTTGAGTATTTGACAGCCTGATCAGAATATGTCTTAGAATGGGTTTATCTGTATTTATTCTATTTGGAGTTCACTGGGCATTTATGCTTTGTGTATTTATATTGTGCAGAAGGTTTGTGAAGTTTTCCCCAACAATTTCTTTGAATACTCTTTCTAGACCTTTACCCTTCTCTTCCCCTTCTGGGACACCAATGAGTCTTATATTTGGATGTTTTATTTTATCTATCATATCCCTGAAGTCCATTCTGATTTTTTCATTTTTGTACCCATTCATTCTTTTGTTCTTTCATTTTCCCATTCTGTGGTCTTTCAGGTCGCTGATTCATTGTTCAGCTTCCTCTAGTCTTTTACTATGAGTATCCAGAATCTCTTCAATTTGGTCAACAGTTTCTTTTATTTCCATAAAGTCATCTGTTTTTTTAATTACTATTGCAATGTCTTCTTTATGCTCTTCTAGGGTCTTCTTCATGTCCTTTATATCCTGTACCATGCTCTTCTTCATGTCTTTTATATCCTGTACCATACTTTTCTTCACATCCTTTCCATCCTGTGCCATGTTCTCATTGTTTGTCCTCAGTGCTTTGATTAATTGCTCCAAGTACTGTGTCTCCTCTGATCTTTTGATTTGGGTGTTTGGTTTTGCGTTATCCATATTGTCTGGTTTTTTCATATGCTTTAAAATTTTCTGTTGTTTTTGGCCTCTTGGCATTTGCTTTACTTCATAGGGTTCTTTTAGGATATGTAGGATTATTCAAAGACTAATCTCTAATTTGTCAGATCTACAGCTTGGTGGTGTACACTCTAACTAACCAGCAGATGGTGTCTGAGAGTCACCTATTCCCCTCAGTGTCTTAGAATACTGACAGACTTTCCTGTGAGGTCTCTAGCCTCTGTGCTTTTCCAAACCTGTCTACCATGTGGCACCTGTCAGCCTGTCATTCCCAACACGTGTAAGGAGGTTTGCCCCATTAATACTCCTCATAGGTTGTTTCTGTTTTGACTGTTTTCCACCAGGCCCTGAGGTCTATGTTCTGAAGGGAGGGCAGGCACTAGAGCTGGGCCCCACCTCCCTAGAGAGCTATCTTCTGTATTTGAATTACTCCTCTGTCTTTCTGACTCTGTTAACTCCACCCCTGTCTGGGTCAGAGAGCTCTGAACTGAAAATGGCTCATGCTCTCTCCACTGAGCCACTCAAGTTGAGAGAGAGAAAAAGGGAAAGAAAGCCCCCTTTCTAGGGCAGTCCACAGCCCCCCAGTTTTGTCCATTAGTCAGAGAGAGCCCCCAGTTTTCTGGGCTCCTTTTTCCAGGGCACAGGTGTTTTCTGACTCTCTAAGGTCAGTCATCTTTAAAAGCCTCCCCCCTTTTTATTATGATTACAGTTTAGTGTAGTGACATAAAACTCATTCATAGGGATATCATGGGGGTTCCAGGAATGGGCACCACGTCTTCTAAGGCTGTTCCACCTGCACTGGAATTAGCTTCGGGAGGTATCTTCTTTATACAGTTGTTATAATGCAGTATTGTTGGTCCTTTGGGAAACAGGATGGTGGGCTCCAGGGCTCCATGGGCTGTTTTGTGACAGATAAACTTTTAAAAATAACTGAAATTATAATTATCAGTATTACATGGTTGTTTGATATTATGTACATTAGGAACTAAAAGAAGTTTAGAAGTTTTTAATTTTTATAACATTGTCTAAACATTTTTTCTGCAATTTATAACATACTGCATGAATTTAATTATTTTTTAGTAGTTTATTTATTTATTTATTTATTTTTCTAAGGTGAAAGAATAAATTCTTTGTAACTGCTGGGAATAAAAAGATATTTTTTAGGGTTTGACCTTGAGAAAGTAAAATGTTAAAAATTATTAAGTTTGAAACAGTATATATATATTTTTCATTTAGTTAAAGTTAAGGAAAAGACAGCTTTTTTTAAAGTGAGAAGACAATATTTTTAAACAATTAAGGACATGATAAATTAACATATGTTGAGTGCAAGAAGTTATTTTGATAAAAGAGACTTTTTGCGTCTTACACTGATTACTCAGAAAAGCACTTCTACAACCTTTTATTAAGAAATAACACCTTAATAATTTAAGGAAACTTTTCTCATAACAAAAACAGCAGGAGACCATAATGTGAGGAGCTTGCAGTATGGTGAGGAATGTTTTACATTTTGTGAATTATTAGGCACATACCCACAACATTGAATATTAATCACTGCTTTGGGTGGTCGTTAAAATATTTAATGCTATTTTGTTTTATAAAACCACTTTTTTCTTTGAGCTTTGAGGTTTTATTGTTAAGCAGTGTTATTACCAGTTTTTACCATTTTTTAACTTTGACCACAGAAATAATTGTTTTCACAAACCTTTTACAGCTTTTTGTATCTATCTTTTAACTTTGACTACAGAAATAAATTTTTTACTCTACAAACGTTTTACAACTTTTTGTATTTGTATAGGCTTCATCCCCCATTCCTATTTATCCAGGCTCCATTCCACATTTCTCAGCTATTTGGGACAAAGCTACTTTCCTTTTCCCCTTAATCAGAAAAACATTCTTTATAGACAGAGGGAGGTAAACTTCTTATCAGATTTCTTAGTAGAGATATTATTTTATGACACTGTTTTTTCACACAAATGCCAACTGTGCAAACTGCACAAAATTTTAAAGGAGAACTACAAATCTGGGGTTATAGTTAGTGGGGCTGAAACTCACTGAGTTTGCATGAATGAACCTTGGATTAACTTAACTAGCTTTAATAGACAATAGACAAATTGAAGCAAAAGAAAGCAAAGTGAACAAAATAAACAAAAAATTACACACTTACCCAGCACAGGGAAAGTTTGAATTGCAAAGCTACCTTAACTCAGATGCGTTTGGTGTTTGTCTGTGGCAGGCACTTTTATCTGGACTTCCCAGTCCTGGTACTCTAGGAAAAATTTCTGGGCACTGGTTAAGCATAATGGGGTAAACAAAATTTCCGGCTAATGCTGCCTTGTGAAGACAGCGTTACAAAACTGGTGCAGCACTTTTAGGGAGGGAAGGCAGCAGTGGTGGTGATAAAGGAGGAAAGGGAGGGAGTGAGGCTATAGTTAATTCCCTGCTGCCTTTATTGGCTGGCAGTATGGGGACCGAGGGCTTGGGAGGTGGGAGACCTTTATCAGAGAGAGCAGCAGTCTCTTTCTCAGGTACTTTACCTTCTGAAGCCTCAGTTTTGGCAACACAAAGAGGGGCCAGAACAGTGCAAATAAGAGCCCACATAGTAAATGTTTTAGAAGAAACTTTTTGTCCTTGCTCAAAGTGGCGCTTTAAATTTCATCCAATGTGTTCCCACACATCTAAGTCTAACGTGGCTTCCTCAGGAAACCAAGAGTTATGCTGAAGCACATCATACAATAAAGAATACAAATTATTTTCTGAAACAGAAGCTCTACTAGCCTGCAGCAGCCGTTGAAAAATTAAAACATACCGATGCTGGGGAACACTAAGAGACTGACCCACATTGTTGAGTGGCTGAAACTTCTGACCCACCGTGAGACAACTTGCTTGTACTTACTGCACAGCTTCCAAACATTGTGGTCAGGATTGGAACGCCTCACATGGGGCACCAATTGTGAAAGAAGGGAGCCCACTCCATCCTCAGTGTCCATGCAAAAGAAAGTTTTATTCTACTCATTTCTACAGGTTTTTATAGCATACAAGGTAGTCTCCTACGTGACTGTTTTCAGGTATTTTGGGGAGGGTACATTTTTTCCTAAAGCCATAAGGTGTGTTTACATGTCTTTACTCTCAAGGGACAATTTCTTTGGGGCTATATGGGAAACAGCAGGAGCAGGAGACAGGAGCAGGGAAGGAGCCCAGCAAGGAGCCCTTAGCTAAATCGCTGCGTGCCTTCAGGCACGCAATACTTTGGCCTTTTCCCAGCCTGGTGCCCGCCTCAGGCATCTGGAGCTTGGGAGTGGCTTCCCTGTATAAGTTATCCAGCCAGGGAACTTTCCATGTCTCCACAAAAGTCTATGTATTTTTCCTTCTTTTTTCAAGTAATTTTTTTTTCCATCAGCCCCACCTCCTCTCCACTGGCAGCAACCTCAGGGTACTTTGCTGCTTTTTAGGGATTTGTCTATGTTTGTAGCTTGCATTCAGAAGTCCACATTTGTTAATTAAAACCCCAGTTGGAGCTGGGCTGAGCTGTATTTGCTCACTCCAGGAATGCTGCTTTCCCCCCCACAGTGAGGTCTTGCAGCTCAGCCTGACATGGGGGGAGGGGGCTTCTAGCATGGTTCTGAAGTTTTTACTTACAGATTTTATGCTGCAATCTCAGCCATTCCACTCAATCCAGGTTGTTGTACAATGTGTGGACAGTCACAGTTGTACCCCAGAAGTTGTTCCAAATTATTTACTAGCTGTTCCTCATTGTTTATTAGTTGCTCCAGGGAACTAACTAAATTGCACACCTCTCAATGCTGCCATCTTGCCCCTCCTCCTAGAATCTACTTTTAACAAGAACACAAGTCGATTATGTTTGAGAAGTACTTCCTTTCATATTTTATAGGTTTTTCTTTTGTTTTGAGTTTGTTTAGTTTTTTAAGATTTTCTGACTCTCCTAATAAACTAAGGGTTTCTCCTAGGCTAGGATTGAGTCTTAGAGGACATTGTCTCTTCAGCTTTTAACAGAGACCTGAATATATAATAATTACTCACTATGAATTTGTTAAATTGGAAACAGTAAAAGAATGTATGCTGATATAAAGGAAGCAAATGAGAAATGTAAAAATACAAAGAATAAACACTAATACAAAATAAGAATGAAGAGGTGAGTGGAAAATGTGATAGAGAAATCCATTGGTACTTCATTTTCAAATGAAATAAAATTTTATTACTTTTTGTAACATAGCAACCTCATACAGTCAATACTTAAGAATGCTTAACTTAAAATGGTATTCTCTTCTACACTAAGTTTCAGTGTCCAAAAGCTATTCATACCATGATATGAATAACATAAAGAATTACAAAGAGACATTTGCATATCTATTTAAAATAGTGATTTTAAAATGCATATGTACAACAGTTTCTTAAAAACCCTAATGTTGGGTCCACAGACTTGAAATTCCTGATTCAAAGTTTCTGGGGTATGGCCAGGTATCTGTTTCTTTACCCTGTTCCCCAGAAGATTCTAATGCATATCAAAGGAAAACCCTTGACTGGATTTGTGGTTATTCATTTTTGTCTTGAATCAGCATGAGTATAGTTTCTGTTCTTCCAGAAAATAGCAGTTTTCAAACTTTAGTGAATCTAATGATAATTTCATTTGCTTGTTTAAAATTGAGATTCCTAAACTCTACCCTAGATCAACAGAATCTTTAAAGGTGGGACCTGGGAGTTGGCTCCCCTCTGAGACAGCTGGCCTACTGGTTGTTCTTTTAAAATTTGGGTCTGCTAAACTCAAACCCAATAAGTATGTTGATTGATTTGAATCACCTACTTACGTACATAATTTACCATTAAATTGCACTGCAAATTTTGAACACCAGAAAAAATAAAGCAAAGCTTTGGAAGCAGATATTCTTAATTTCAAAGTTTATGCCCTTTCTTTACAGTGGCAAACCTTTATCTTGAAAGCCATTTTCGGGGCATGAAGGGCATTTCCTCAGATTTATAAACAGAGTCTGCATTGCACAGCAACTTTCACTGCAGAGAGGTTATTTTTATCCTTTTGAAATTTTGGAATTTGCCTGCAAGAGATAAGGAGCATAAGAGAGTAGCTGAAGAAAAGGTATCTTCAGTGAAAGCCTTGGTGTATCTGAGGGCACACATGGTGGAGAGCAGCAGAGAGGGCTTGTTTCCACCCTTACGTACAGAATCCATCACCACTGTAGCAATCTGTAGTGTATCGCAGTATTTTTCAGTGTTTAGAGGTACCATCCTTGGCATGACATTGGTAATTTCACCAGGGGCACTAACAAAACTGGTGATAAAAAGATTCCTTTAATCACCTCTCAGAGAAATAAACATCAGCCCTATTTATCATCAACTGAGCTTAGAGCATCAGATCTAGGCTCAAACATCACTTCATCAAAGAGGCCTCCCTTTATCTCTCACTCTCTGAAATAGCAACCATACTTCCTTTACTCTAGCGCAGTCTCCTGTTTGATTTTCTTCATAACTTGGACCATTTTGAAATAACTGTCTTAAGAGACTTCATTTCAATTTTGCTTCTCTTAGGTTGGATTTGATTTTGGTAACTGGCCAAAAATAATCCATATTGGTCTAAAATAAAACCTGAGTAGTTTTCAATATGATTTATAAGGCTATGTGGGGAGAAGCAGCTTAGCATGGTCAACATACCTAAACTCAATCCTGGATCTTCAATTTATTAGTTGTGTCATCATGGATATTTTACTTATCTTGTCTAAGAAGAATGAGAGTGAAGGTAATCATCTTAGAGGATTCATATAAAAAGTAAAAAGCATGATAAATATACAAGTAAGGGAATAGAATATTGCCTACAGCCTATAAATCAAATCGGAATGTGAATAAAATGAGGAATTTCAAAACTCTCAAGAAAAAAACAGCTTCATTAAAATACCTGCATAATCCCTTAAGATAATTGCTTTTAGACTTAGGTCTGTGAATTCTGTTTTCATTTTCATTGTACAAATATTTACAGAGCCTTAGTTGTTACATTTTACTATCTTCAATTAGCCATATGACACCAAACAGCTACGTTAATACACAGTGCCATATTCAGTAATAAATTTGTCTCCCTAAAAATGTTGTGAATGTTTCTTAAGCAGAATGCATCATTTCTAAACACAGATGAAGCTGGAAAGAAACGCTGCATGCTAGCTAATGTGTACGCTAGCTAATCTGTCCAGCATATACTTACAGAACCCATGATTCTGGTCTGAAAAATCTGAACCAAAATATCTGTCAACAGTAATGCCAAAGGCTAATAATTTCCCTTCTCATAGCACTATACATGTTGCTACAATGTGCCATTCAAAGCCCATTAGTAGCATATCATCCCATGATCCTAGACATTAAAATCCTAAGGATCCATTGTGAAAGAACCTTTAGCTACAACATCAAACTTATTCTCTTAAGTTCCCAAAGTCCCTTACCACCTATCAAGGATTTCTTACGAAAATAAAGATCTGCTTTAAGAACAGAGTTTATTCATTCATGCCATTATACATTGAGGATCCACTGATAAGTAAGAAAATCCTTGATTTCTTTGGTTCTGTTGCTGAATTCAAACAAGTAAATGTCATTTGACATAGGGAATAAAGTGTGATGATGGAGGAAATGGAAAAGATTGTAGAGTACATACATTGTGTTCCTAAACCACGTACAGAGGAATCAGAAAAAAGCTTCTGTGAGATAGTGTTTAGACTGTGACCCAAGACGAGTAAGAACTATGTGAGGATGTGCGAGTATGTGTATTTGCATGTGTGCATTTTGTGGCTACATCTTAGATGGGAGGAGGCTAGAGATAACATATTGCATTTCTCTGATCACTGAGATGGAAACTAAAATAAAAACAAAACATTTTTCTCATCTACTGGCAAAGATTAAGAAGTTTGATAACATCAAGTGTAGATGCGAATCAAGAGGCTCTCATATTGCTGGGAGGGATGTAAATTAGCACAACCATTTCAGAAAGACTTTTGGCATCATTTTGTAATTTTGCATACTCATACCCTATTACCTAGTAATTCAAATATTATGTATATAGTCAAGAAAAACTCTTGTATATATGAAGTGGTAAATAAGTAGAGGTATTTTCATAGTAGCACCATTCCGATGGAATGTAGGGAAAACAAGTATGTCATTAAAAGAACATCATTATTACTTTAAATCCATATAACCGAAATCTAGTGAAAGGGGAAAAATTATGCGGGAACTTATAGAAAGTAAGTAGACCTTACGAGCTGTGTTGAAAATCTTGTTTAAAATAGCAGTGGGGATGAAGAGCAGGGGAAAGACTACAGAGATATTGGGCTGGTTTGTACATATTATGTCGCCCAGAAAAAGCCATATTCTTTAATGCAATCTTGTGGGGGCAGATTAATTAATCTTTTTGGTTAGGGTGTGGCCTCTTGATTGAATGTTCCATGGAGATTTGGCCCTGCCCACTCAGTGTTGGTCATGATTAGTTTACTGGAGTTCTTTAAAAAAGAGCTCCAGGCACAAACACTTGCTGATGCCTTGAGATGCTAGCCCAGAATTTGCTCTGGAAGCAGCTAAGAGAAGAAAAAATCACCCCAAGAGCAGCTGAGGTAGACTTTTTGAGAGATGCTTGGGTGCTGAAGCTTAGAGATGCTTGGAGATACCTTTGGAGATGCTAGACCAGAGACATTTTGGAGAAAGCCATTTTAAAACCAGAACCCCACGGCAAAAGGTCAATCACATGCCTTCTCAGCTAACAGAGGTTTTCAGGATGCCATTGGCCATTTCTTCAGTGAAGGTTCCCTATTGTTGATGCCTTAGTTTGGACACTTTTATGGCCTTAGGATCGTTGCTTTGTAACCAAAGAAACCCCCTTTATAAAAGCCAATACATTTCTGGTATTTTGCATAATGGCAGCATTAGCAAACCAAAACAGATATTTTTATCAGATACAACAGACAGGATTTGATGACTGATAGGCTGTGGGACATGAGACAGAAGGAGGAGTCTGAGTGACTCAAAGGCCAACTCAGTTCATGGCAGAACCAATTACTGAGAGAATAAATATAAGAAAAGAAGCCAAGTTAGCATGAGAGATATTGATCTCTAACTGAATAGGAAAGCGTTGACCTCAACATTAGTTATTCCTGTATATCCTACATTCATTTGCAGAAAACTGGGTGTTTATTAGTTTCTTACACTGAAAAAAGTTAACATATAGGAATATTATGTTTTTTTCCTTCTAAATTCTATTTTAAACTGAATCATAGATAATCACTATGGCATCTCTTGCATCATGGCTCAATATTTTTTAACACATAAAAACAGATTGTCTGTCCCTTTATTTTAAAATAAGAGGATGTTCCTTTTCTGTTTCTTTTGCCACTGTATATTCACAGATCACTTTTTACACCTCTCTTATCATTCCTGTCACTTCAAAAGAGGATTTTATCCCAACTTAGCGCTTAGTTTAAGCTGCATATGGGGTGGTCTGTTTTGCTCTTGTTGATCCTTGAACACTTTCATTTGTTTCTCCTATATGGCAAAACTGAGTACATATTTTGTGAGCATCTGCAATGCAATATTTAATACCCTCACATTCCTAAGAAATTAGGTTCATGCTGACAAGTTTTCACAACCAACATGGTTAAAATGTGTAATGTCACTCTGCCCAAATTGAATAATAATCAGTTGTCAGTTTTGCTGAACATTAGAAATGTTTTTTGACACTCTTTAATTCACTTTGGACATAAATGCATATTAATTATTTCAGCTAAATTATTTAAACTTTCAACATGCATCTTTTTTAAATGGCTATTTTCATATACAATCCAAATGTTCATCAGAAAAACAGAGAATCAGAATGAAGTTTAGGATAAGGGAAGTAATAAATCACTGATGAACCATGAACTTTGTGTTTGTGTGCCCTATTTATACCATATGTTACTTGAAATTCTTGGATGTTGCACCTTTCAGATTTTTAACCTTGGAAAACAACATGCTCATTCCCATGATGGTGCTTTTGCACAAAATATATCTTTTAATTTCTCTTTTGGAGTTCCTTCAGTGTCAGATTGCAAGCCACAAAAGGAAATAAGTACCAGTGCTTCATATATTCAAACTAAAACCACATTTTCAAACCAAAACAATATTGCCAGTTGTCAAACACATTATCCAGTATGCTTCACTCTGAAAAAAGATGGATGCCTCCAAAATTTAAAACCAGCAGTAAATGGCAAATGTGTTTCCAATACTGAGAAGATACAAATGAAAGTACCACAAGAGATAGCACTCTTTTAAATGTATACTTTTTCAAATGATTTTTACAAATTCTGCCACATAGCTATAAAATCATATCTTCTATATGTGGTAGCCCAGAGAATAATGTTCTTACACTTAATCCATTCCCATGATGTGAACCCATTATAGGTAGGAACTTTGGACGAGGTTACTTCAGTTAAGATGTGGCCCAACTCAAACAGAATGGGTCTTAATCCTATTACTGGAGTCCTTTGTAAACAGAAAGAAATTGAGACAGAGAGAGAGAAAGCTTCAGGAAGCAAGAATCTGAAATTCAATAGAACCCAGAAGAGAACAGAGAGGCCAGATGAGGCTGCCACATGTTTTGCCAGGTAAGAGAGGAGCCAAGGACTAAGGATCGCTGGCAGCCAGTCCCAGAATGCCAGACTTCAGGAAAAAACATTGCCTTTATGAAGCCTTGATTTGGACTTTTTTCTCAACCTCTAAACCATGAGCTAATAAATTCCCATTATTTAACCCAACCCATTTAATGATATTTGCTTCAGCAGTGAAGGAAACTAAAACACTGTACTGGATAATACACATGACATTTCACCCCAAAAGTTTTCTAAAGTAAATAATGCAGCAATTTCTAAACACTGCTGTTAATATTACCTCTTATTCCTCTAGTCCAAGTATCAGCAAACTTTTTTCTAAAAGGGCCAGATAGTAAATAGTTTATGCTCTGTGGGCCATACAATCTTTATCACAACTCCTCACTCCTACCATGAAAGCAAGAGCAGCGACAGTTATCAGTTTGTGACAGACAAATATCACACAATGGGTTGTCTTAAATAACAAGAATTTATTATCTCATGGTTTCAGAGTCTGGAAGGCATGCTTCCTCCCCATGTCGGTAGTGTTCCAGCTGGCTAGTAATCCTTGAGCTTCCTTAGCTTTCCTGTCACATGATCATGTCCTCTCCTTTCTCTTCCAGCTTCCCACTGACTTCCCACTTCTGTCTCCTTCCCACAGTTTTTTGTTTTTTTTTTCCCAATAAGTCCTCCAGTAATAGTACTAAGATCAACCTGATTCAGTTGGTCACATCTTAACTAAGAACATCTTCAAAAGTTCCTATTTGCAATAGATTCACACCCCACAGGAATGGGGTTAAGAACATTTTTTTCAACCCATCACAGATAATAAGTAAACAAATGAGCATGACTGTGTTCCAATAAAGCCTTATTTACACAAAAAGGCAATAAAGCACATGGACCATTGTTTCCAGTATCTGCTTGAATCTTCATATTTCTCCACTGGGTAAACATAACATTTGCTTTTTATCCTGTTTAGGAAATAATTAGTAAATGAAGGGATTGGGAGTTCAGGAGAACCAAGAGATATAAAGAGTACTGTATACCATATGCACAATCTTAAATACTTTTGGTAAAACTGATGAAGTATCCTTTGTGTATTAGAGAGGTTTCATTCATCCATTCCTCTATCAATATTTGACTGATTCTTTAGTGTACTGGAATAGCTAGAAGGAAATACCTGAAACTGTTGAACTGCAAACCAGTAACCTTGATTCTTGAAAACAACTGTATAACTGCGTGGCTTACATGGTGTGACTTTGTGATTGTAGAAACATGTGGCTCACACTCCCTTTATCACAGACAGATGAGTAGAAAAATAGGGAAAAAATTAAATGAAAAATAGAGTGGAATGGGAGGATGGGTATTCTGGGTGTTCTTTTATACTTTTATTTTTATTCTTATTTTTATCTTTTTTTTGGAACAATGAAAATGTTCAGAAATTGTGATAATGAATGCACAACTATATGATGGCACTGTGAACAACTGATTGTACACTGTGGATGACTGCATGGTATGTGAATAGATCTCAATAAAACTGAATTTAAAAAGAAAACAATCTTAAAAAATATTTGACTGTTAAATAGCAGCCTTAATAAGAAAAATAAATAAATAGTGATGTTAAAAGCAGACACAGTCCCAAAGCCTACACTTAGTGCTTTGAGAAATGCCCCTATGTGTTTTCAAATAGTCTCCACTGCTATTTAAAAAAATCACTTAGATCTGTTTTTCTTTTCTCCATTGTATGCATTCAAGCTTTCCATATCCCAAGTATCAAAGTAGACAATTTTAGGCAGGAATAATAAGAAGGGGACAAGAGAGAATAAAATGCTGAGTTATGAATAATGGAATTGTAGTATAGAGAGCTTATAGAATTTGATCAAAGTCATGTCTAAAGTCATTATGGAAATGGTGGAAATTTGCAATACAGCATGATTCCCAAAAGTATGGGTACTAGTCATTAATCCATTTGAATGCATTTGTTCCTACATAAAAATGAGAAAAAGTATGGTGAAATTAATAATTGAGGCATTTATTATTTACTAGGAGCACTTCAAATTGCTCTATATAGGTTATCTAATTGATGAGTAAACAGAGACCCTCCTATGAATTTCAAATTGTTTTTCTTCTTTGGAATGTTAAAACTAAAGCCTAGGAAAGTAAAGTTCACCAACTATTAAAGGGAAAATCTCATTACAAGACAATTCTTTCTCAGAAAAATCTGTGTTTCTTACAATTGTGCCCAAGAAAGAATAAGCACGTGGAAATTAATGTATTATAAAAATATCAAACTTTATATAATCTGGTGCTACCTTAACACTTGGCTTATATTAAACAAATGAACTTCATGCTTCTCTCAAATTTTAGTTTTGTTTGCTTTTAGGAAAAACCTCTTTCAGCGTGAGTTTTCATCTTTATTTGAAAATAATTTTAATAACTACTCACAATGTGAAACACAATGTAATATAAAATGTAACAACTACAATGATTATTTGGGGCTAAATAGAGAAGAGTTTATTCAGTTATGTGTTAGGAGGAGCAGGTGACTTATCCTGCAATAGAATGCACAGCTTTTTTTCTTGATTAGAAGCCAGAGCTTATTAGGAGGTTGTCTAATTGACAGAGGGAAACATTTCAGAAAGAGAATGGATGGCTTACAAATTATGATCATAGCCAACAGGAAAAATGAATTCTGATTCATCTGGTGTTTCATTTAGCGCTATTGTTTTGAAGATATGACCAACATTGCACAAAAGTTTTCAGTTTAAAAATTTTCTAGTTGTAAGACTGAAAACAAAAGAAGAGAGCACAAGCTGTCAATCTGTAAAGGTCACTATGGCACGGGGCAAAGGGGGAAGGAAGGGGGTGTTGAGTTATATTTTTAAAAAGCTAGAGGCATCGGCTACTCAGGTGCTGTGACTTCCTGCCACACGGGGCTTACTACCCAGGTCCCTCCCTCTTTGTGCCCCCTCCACTTCCCATGCCCTCCTTTCTGGAGCCCTGCTGGGATTGAGACTCAGTGGCCTATCAGGTATCATGAAAGAGGAGGGAGGGAAACACAAAGCCACTGCATGCTGTGAGACAATGACAGATAACTTTATGAAATGATAGATGCTAACAAAGCAAATTCCAGATGAGAAGTGCTCCCAGAGAAATATATCCTCTGGTAAGAAGGGCAAAGAAGGGGTCATAATGGTCAGCCTGAGCTCCAGTACTCACTCCTCCTCAAAAAAAACTAGTGGACAGGCAGGAAATGTCTGAACCAACTGTAGTGCAGCTCCAGAGGCCCGGGCAGAGCTGTATAGCAACCATGGAAGAGTGGGAGGAAGAGGTTGAGAAACTGCAGTACAGGATTGAGCTACTCCATCTGAAGTGGCTGACAGAACCTATCCCCCACTCTAGAGGTGGCCTGCATCAGGTCCAGCCCTTGGCTGGCTGCTGCAGATAGAGGAGACTAAGCCCTCTTCCCTAAGAAGGTGGGGAGAAGACATACTGATCATGGCTTTTGGTCAGCAAATTAGGATGATGGAGTTATCCCTCTGAACTGCTGTTTCAGCCCACCCCAGACAGGGACAGAGACTGTGGTTTAAAGATGCAGGGCAAGGCCTCTTTAAGGTTGAAGGGAACAGTTTGCTAAAGAGCACCACTGCTGAACACAACAGGAAAACACAGCTTGAAGAACCATCAAAAAGGCTTTTCAGCATCTTTCCTGACCCTTTCCCCATGGATCTTTGGAACTTCTCTGTACCCTCTGTGTGGTTCCTGACTGGAGAAATAGGTCTCTGGGGTGACACTACTCCCAGAATTTGCTGACCAGGCAAAAAGCAGCTAGAGGCAGCAAAAAGAATTAAAAAGAAAGAAAGAAAGCAAAAAAGGAAACAAAGACAAAAGCAAAAACAACAACACATACACAAAAAAACTATAGAGGCAAAACAAAAACAAACAGAACAGATCAAAACTCCTAGAGAAGGAAAGAAGAAAGAAAGTTTTCTCTTGGGGTGAAAAAATTATACAAATAATGCAATCTAAAAAAATTGGACCACATACCTAGGACAAGAATCAGATGACAAAGAGCTGAAAAGCTCTGATCAGTTAAACACAGGCAATTATAAGAGTAAGTTGAACCAAGTGTCAAAGAAGAGCTGCCACACAAAGCCAATCAATGATAAAACCCTAGGCAAGAGAGAGAAACTGACCTTCAAAGTAAACTCAAGGTAATCAGATGCTCAACATCAGCACAAAACTATAAGTCATAATAAGAAATAAGAAGATATGGGCCAAAGTAACATTAAAACTTCAGAGGAGTTGCAGAATTTGGAACAAATCAAAGATGTTCAAACAAATATCCTAAATCAATTCAAGGAGATGAAGGAAAATATGGCTAAAGATATAAAGGATATTAGGAAGTCACTAGGTGCATATAAAGAATTTGGAAGTGTGAAAAGAAACATAAGTAAACTTTTGGTAATGAAAGGCACAATAGAAGAGATTAAAAATACACTAGAGACATACAACAGCAGATTTGAATAAGCAGAAGAAAGAATCAGCAAACTACAAGATAGTACAATCAAAATCTTACAGACAGAAGAACAGATGGATAAAATAATGGATAAAAATGAGCAGGGTCTAAGGGATTTGAATGACAGCATGAAGCCCACAAATATACATGTTCTGGGTGTCCCAGCAGGAGAAGGGAAGAGAAAAAGGGAAGAATAGTTGAGGAAATAATGGCCCCAAATTTCTAAACTCTGGTGAAAACATAAATAATGTCCTAAAACTACAACATATTCCAAAAAGAAGAAATCCAAATAAACCAACTCTGAGACACATACTAATCACAATGTCAAATGACAAAGATAAAAAGAATCCAGAAAGCAGCAAGAGGAAAGTGATTCATTACATATGAATCTCACTGTCTACAAAAAAATCACCTTATATGCAAGTACACAAATAGGTTAAAAGTGAAAGGCTGGAGTAAAGTATGCCATGTAAACATTTAAAAAAAGATCTGGGATAGCTATACTAATATTGGACAAAATTGACCTCAAATGCAAAATTGTTATTAGAGACAAAGAAGGACACTCTATATTAATAAAAGGGGAACTCCACCAAGAAGAAATAATAATTGTAAACATTTATGCAACTAACCATGGTGCCCCAAAATACATGAGGAAAACTCTGGCAAAATTGAAAGTAAGAATAGAGGTCTCTACAATAATAGTTGGAGGCTTCAATACATCTCTCTCATCAATAAATACAACATCTAGACAGAGGATCAATAAGGAAACAGAGAACTTGAATAAAATAAGGGAACTAGACCTAACAGATAAACAAAACATTGCAAGACAAAACAGCAGGATATACATTCTTCTTAAGTGCTCATTGGATCATTCTACAGGATAGACCACATGTTGGGTCACAAAACAAGTCTCAAAAAATTTAAAAATATTGAAATTATACTAAGCACTTTCCCTGACCATAATGGAATGAAGATGGAAATTAGTACAGGTGGAGAACTAGAAAATTCACAAATACATGGAGGAGAAACAAAACACTCTTAAACAATCAGTAGGTCAAAGAAGAAATTGCAAGGAAAATCAGTAAACATCTTGAGATAAATGAAAATGATAAGACAACATATCAAAGCTTATGGGATGCAGCAAAGGCAGTACTGAAAGGGAATTTTATAGCCTACCTTAAATTTTATATGCCTACCTTAAAAAAAGAAGAAAGAGCTAAATGAAAGACTTAACTGCACACATGGAGGAACCAGAAAAAGAACAGCAAACTAATGCCAAGGCAAGGACAAGGTAAGAAACAAAGATTAGGTCAGTAATGATTGAAATTGAGAATAAAAAAGATCAAGAGATTAGAAGCAAATGTTGGTCCTGTGAGAAGATCAATACAATTGAGAAATCCTTAGTTAGACTGTCAAAAAAGAAAAAAGAAGATATAAATAAATAAAATCAGAAATGAAAGGGGGGTACATTACTACTGACTGCACAGGAACAAAAAGGATCATAACAGGATACTATGAACAATTGTATGCCAACAGATTAGACAACTGAGGAGGGCAGGGAAAGATGGTGGAGTGGTGAGGTGTAGGTTTTAGTTATTCCTCCAGGGCAGTAGGTAGAAAGCCAGGAACTGTGGGGACTGGAAACCGGAGAGCAATTTGACTTTGGGCATACTTCATACAACACTCACGAATGGGTGGAACAGGTGAGATCAGCGAAATCTGTAAGTTCTCACAGCCAGGGGACCCATGCCCCTCCCTCCCATGCTCGGTCCCATCGGTGCTGGGAACAAGGAGGGAGAACTGCAGTTGCAGCTCTTATTGAAAACTCAGACTGCTGATCCAAACATAGATAGACTGAGATCAGACACTGGAGAATCCAGGAGCAGTCAGCCCAGTGGAGAGGGGACAGGGCTAGCAAAATCAGCAAAAAAAAATTCAAAAATAAAAACAGAGACTTTTGGAGTTCTGGTGAACATAGAATGGAGAAGGGCAGGACTCAAACAGAGTCAGGCTCATACGCAAATCCAGAGGAAGAGTTTCCTTGTCTGAAGAGCTGGTTTCTCTGCTTTCTTGATTGTTCCTTAAGGGCCCTAATCTCCTTGTCCCTTAGCATTTCAATAGCCCATTAGATCTGCAAGGATTTTCTTTTTTTTTTTTTTTTTATCTTTTCATCTCTTTTCATCCATTACAGAAAGCCTCGAAGACTTGCAATTTGGGCCCAGACAAGAGCAGAGCTAAGAGGGTTCTGAGACACAAAGCAATAAGTCCAGTGGCTGAGAAAATTCACTAAACACCACAACTTCCCAAGAAAAGGGAGGCATCCCCTTACAGACATCTTCCCAGTGGTCTGGGAATGCTCTGCCTGGTGCAAGCACCACAGCCCAGAGCTGTCCCAAACAACCCAGTGTGACAGGAAGTGTTTCCAACAACACATGCACACACCACAATATTGCGCGTGGACAACAGCCATTCCGCACCCTCAGCTAATGGTCCTGGAGCTGGGAAGGCAGAGCTGTGTGAAAAGGGGGAAATTAGCATGCCCCATTCAGCCATCCTTTCAGCAGACTGGGAATGCCCCTACACAGCCCTGCAGCCCAGAACCTCCCTTGGAGGACAGCGCTTACCTGTGATGTAGCATAGTCGTCCCTCAGAAGAGGACCTAGGAGTGCACGACTTGGAAGAGGGACCCACTCGCAAGTCCCAGGGACCATACGCCAATACCAAGGACTTGTGGGTCAGTGGCAGAGACAAACTGTGGCAAGACTGAACTGGAGGATTAGACTATTGCAACATCTTTAAATCTCCAGGAACATCTGGGAGATTTGATTATTAGAGCCGCCCCCCACCCTAACTGCTCAGACACATGCCCCACATGCAGGGCAGGCAACACCAACTACACACGCAAGCTTGGTGCACCAATTGGATGCCACAAGACTTACACCCCTACTCACCACAAAGACAAAGTGGGGGAGAACTGGCTTGAGGGGAATAGGTGGCTCATGGATGCCACATGCTGGTTAGTTTAAGAAAGCGTACTGCACAAAGCTGTAGATCTGACAAATTAGAGATAAGGGCTTGAATCAGTCTACATATCCTAAACCTATCAAGTTAAGCAAATGCCAAGAGCCAAAAACAACAGAAAATTTTAAAGCATATAAAAAAACAGACAATATGGATAACCCAAACCCAAACACCCAAATAAAAAGAATAAAGGAGACAAAGCACTTGGAGCAATTAATCAAAGAACTAAAGAGGAACAGTGAGAGCACGGCACAGGATATAAAGGACATATAGAAGAGATTGGCACAGGATATAAAGGATATTAAGCAGACCCTAGAAGAGAATAAAGAAGAAATTGCATGAATAAATATAAAAAAGATGATCTTATGGAAATAAAAGAAACTGTTGACCAATTTAAAAAGATTCTGGATACTCATAGTACAAGACTAGAGGAAGCTGAACAATGAATCAGTGACCTCAAGGACGACAGAATGGAAAATGAAAGAACAAAAGAAAGAATGGGGAAAAAATTGAAAAAAATCGAAATGGACCTCAGGAATTTGATAGATAAAATAAAATGTACAAACATAAGACTCACTGGTGTTCCAGAAGGGGAAGAGAAGGGTAAAGGTCTAGGAAGAGTATTCAAAGAAAATGTTGGGGAAAACTTCACAAATCTTTTAAACACCATAAATACACAAAGCATAAATGCACAGTGAACTCCAAATAGAATGAATCCAAATAAACCCACTCCAAGACATATTCTCATCACACTGTCAAATACTGAAGAGAAGGAGCAAGTTCTGCAAGCAGCAAGAGAAAAGCAATTCACCACATACAAAGGAAACACCATAAGACTAAGTAGTGACTACTCAGCAGCCACAATGGAGGTGAGAAGGCAGTGGCATGACATACTTAAAATTCTGAGCAAGAAAAATTGCCAACCAAGAATTCTTTATCCAGCAAAGCTCTTCTTCAAATTTGAGGGAGAGCTTAAGTTTTTCACAGACAAACAAATGCTGAGAGAATTTGCTAACAAGAGACCTGCTCTACTTGAGATACTAAAAGGAGTCCTACTGACAGAGAAACAAAGAAAGGAGATAGAGAGATGGAGACAGGTTGAGTACTAAAGAGATTCAGTATGGATACATTAAAGGACATTAAGAAAGAGAGGGAAAAAATATATATGACAAACCTAAGCCAAAAGATAAGTTGGCTGATTCAAGAAATGCCTTCACAGTAATCATGTTAATTGTAAATGGATTAAATTCTCCAATCAAAAGATATAGATTGGCAGAATGGATCAAAAAAAAATGAACCATCACTATGTTGCATACAAGAGACTCATCTTAGACACAGGGACACAAAGAAATTGAAAGTGAAAGGATGGAAAAAAATATTTCATGTAAGCTACACCCAAAAGAAAGCAGGAGTAGCAATATTAATCTCAGATAAAACAGACTTTAAATGCAAGGATGTTATGAGAGACAAAGAAGGCCACTACATACTAATAAAAGGGGCAATTCAACAAGAAGAAATAACAATCATAAATGTTTATGCACCCAATCATGGTGCCACAAAATACATGAGACAAACCCTGGCAAAACTAAAGGAAGCAATGGATGCTTCCACAATAATTGTGGGAGACTTCAACACATCACTCTCTCCTATAGATAGATCAACCAGGCAGAAGACCAATAAGGGAACTGAAAACCTAAACAATCTGATAAATGAATTGGATTTAACAGACATATATAGAACATTACATCCCAAATCACAAGGATACACATTCTTCTCTACTGCTCACAGAACTGTCTCCAGAATAGATCATATTCTGGGACATAAAATAAGGCTCAATAAATTTAAAAAAAATTGAAATTATTCAAAGCACATTCTCTGACCACAATGGAATACAATTAGATGTCGATAACCATCAGAGTCTTAGAAAATTCACAAATAACTGGAGGTTAAACAACATGCTCCTAAACGATCGGTGGATTAAAGAAGAAATAGCAAGAGAAATTGCTAAATATATAGAGAAAAATGAAAATGAAAACACAACATACCAAACCTAAGGGATGCAGTCAAAGCAGTACTGAAGGGGACATTCATAGCACTAAATGCACACATTAAAAAGGAAGAAAGAGCTAAAATCAAAGAACTAATGGGTCAACTGAAGAAGCTAGAAAATGAACAGCAAACCAATCCTAAACCAAGTAGAAGAAAAGAAATAATAAGGATAAAAGCAGAAATAAATGATATAGAGAACAAAAAAAAAACATTAGAATAAATAAGACCAAAAGTTGGTTCTTTGAGAAGATCAACAAGATTGACAAGTCCCTAGCTAGACTGACAAAATCAAAAAGAGAGAAGACCCATATAAGCAAAATAATGAATGAGAAAGGTGACATTATTGTGGATCCTGAAGAAATTAAAAAAATTACAAGAGGGTACTATGAACAACTGTATGCCAACAAATTGGATAATGTAGAGGAAACGGACAATTTCCTGGAAACATATGAACATCCTAGACTGACCAGACAAGAAATAGAAGACCTCAACCAACCAATCACAAGCAAAGAGATCCAGTCAGTCATCAAAAAGCTTCCCACAAATAAATGCCCAATGCCAAATGACTTCACAGGGGAATTCCACCAAACTCTCCAAAAAGAACTGACACCAATCTTACATAAACTCTTTCAAAACATTGAAGAAAATGGAACACTACCTAACTCATTTTATGAAGCTAACATCAATCTAATACCAAAACCAGGCAAAGACGCTAACAAAAAAGGAAACCTACAGGCTTAACTCCCTAACGAATACACATGCAAAAACTTTCAACAAAATACTTGCAAATAGAATCCAAAGACACATTAAAAAAACCAGACACCATGACCAAGTGGGGTTCATTCTAGGCATGCAAGGATGGTTCAACATAAGAAAATCAATCAATGTATTACAACACATCAACAAATCAAAAGAGAAAAATCAAATGATAATCTAAATAGATGCTGAAAAAGCACTGGACAAAATCCAACATCCCTTTTTGATAAAAAGACTTCAAAAGGTAGGAATTGAAGGAAACTTTCTCAATATCATAAAGACCATATATGAAAAACCTATAGCCAGCATAGTTCTCAATGGTGAGAGACTGAAACCCTTCCCTCTAACATCAGGAACAAGTCAAGGAGGCCTGCTGTCACCACTGTTATTCAACATTGTGCTGGAAGTGCTAGTCAGGGCAATCCAGCAAGACAAAGTAATAAAACACATCCAAATTGCAAAGGAAGAAATAAAACTGTCATTGTTTGCAGATGATATGATCTTATAACTGGAGAACCCTGAGAAATCGATGATACAGCTACTAGAGCTAATAAACAAATTTAGCAAAGTAGCGGGATACAAGATTAATGCACATAAATCAGTAATGTTTCTATATGCTAGAAATGAACAAACTGAAGAGACAGTCAAGAAAAAGATACCATTTTCAATGGCAACTAAAAAAATCAAGTACCTAGGAAGAAACTTAACCAAAGATATAAAAGACCTATACAAACAAAACTATATAATTCTACTAAAAGAAATAAAAGGGGACCTTAAAAGATGGAAAAATATTCCATGTTCATGGATTGGAAGGCTAAATGTCATTAACATGTCAATTCTACCCAAACTCATCTGCAGATTCAATGCAGTCTCAATCAAAATTCCAACAGCCTACTTTGCAGACTTGAAAAAGCTAGTAATCAAATTTATTTGGAAAGGGAAGATTCCTTGAATTACTAAAAACACTCTAAAAAAGAAACACAAAGTAGAAGGACGTACACTCCCTGACTTTGAAGCTTATTATAAAGCCACAGTTGTCAGAACAGCATGGTACTGGCACAAAGATAGACATACTGATCAATGGAATCAAATTGAGAATTTGTAGATAGACCCCCAGATCTGTGGCCTACTGATCTTTGATAAGGCCCCCAAAGCCACTGAACTGGGACATAACAGTCTTTTCAACAAATGGGACTGGGAGAGTTGGATATCCATATCCAAAAGAATGAAAGAGGACCCCTACCTCACACCCTACACAAAAATTAACTTAAAGTGGATCAAAGATCTCAATATAAAACACAGTACCATAAAACTCCTAGAAGATAATGTAGGGAAACATCTTCAAGACCTTGTATTAGGCAGCCACTTCCTAGTCTTTATACCCAACAAAAGAAAAAATACATAAATGAGAACTCCTCAAGCTTAGAAGTTTCTGTACCTCAAAGAAATTCGTCAAAAACATGCAAAGGCAGCCAACTTAATGGGAAAAAATTTTTGGAAACCACGTATCTGACAAAAGATTGATATTTTGCATATATAAAGAAATCCTACAACTTAATGACAATAGTACAGACAGCCCAATTATAAAATGGGCAAAAGATATGAAAAGACACGTCTCTAAAGAGGAAATACAAATGGCCAAGAAACACATGAAAAAAATGTTCAGCTTCACTAGCTATTAGAGAGATGCAAATTAAGACCACAATGAGATACCATCTCACACCAATTAGAATGGCTGCCATTAAACAAACAGGAAACTACAAATGCAGGAGAGGATGTGGAGAAATTGGAACTCTTATTCATTGTTGGTGGGACTGTATAATGGTTTAGCCACTCTGGAAATCAGTCTGGCACTACCTTAGAAAACTAGATATAACGTTATCCTTCAATCCAGCAATTGCACTTCTCGGTATATACCCAGAAGATCTGAAAGCAGGGACATGAACAGATATCTGCACACCAATGTTCATAGCAGCATTATTCACAATTGCCAAGAGATGGAAACAACCCAAATGTCCTTCAACAGATGAGTGGATAAATAAAATGTGGTCTATACACACAATGGAATATTATGCCGCTGTAAGAAAGAACGATGTCGTGAAACATGACAGCTTGGATGAACCTCGAAGACATAATGCTGAGTGAAATAAGCCAGGCACAAAAAAGAGAAATATTTTATGCTACCACTAAAGTGAACATTTAAAAATGTAAAACAAATGGTTTATAATGTAGAATGTAGGGGAACTAGTGATAGAGAGCAATTACGGAAGGGGGAATGATAACCCAATAAGAACAGCTAAGCTATTGTGGGCAAATTTAATGTTCTGGGAATGCCCAGGAATGAATATGGTCTGTTAATTTCTGATGGGTATGGTAGGAACAAGTTCACAGAAATGTTGCTATATTAGGTTATTTTCTTGCGGTGGAGTAGTAACATGTTGGAAGTAAAGTAGTTATCTTAGGTTTGTTGTCTTTTTCTTACTACCTTGTTATGGTTTGTTTGAAACTTTTTTTTTTTAATTGTATTTTTTTAAATTTTTTTTGATATAGTTGATTTAAAAAAAGTTAATTAAAAAAATGAAAAAAATACGCAGAGTCCCCTTGAGGAGCTGGTGAAGAATGCAGGGGTATTGGGCTTCCCTATCTCAGTGGTTGCTGCTGTGCTCACAGACATAGGGGACTGCTGGTTTGATGGGCTGAGCTCTCTACCACAGGACTTGCCCTTGCTGCAAAGAAAAGGCTAGGCCTCCCTATAATTGTGCCTATGAGCCTCCTCCTGAATTCCTCTTTGTTGCTCAGATGTGGCCCTCTCTCTCTAGCTAAGCCAACGTGGCAGGTGAAATCACCACCCTCCCCCCTACATGGGATCTGACTCCCAGGGGAGTGAATCTCCCTGGCAATGTGGACTATGACTCCCGGGGAGGAATCTAGACCCGGAATCGTGGGATGGAAAACATCTTCTTGACCAAAAGGGGGATGTGAAAGGAAATGAAATAAACTTTAGTGGCAGAGAGATTCCAAAAGGAGCTGAGAGGTCACTCTGGTGGGCACTCTTATGCACAATACAGACAATCCTTTTTGGGTTCTAATGACTTGGCATAGCTAGCAGTAAATACCTGAAACTATCAAACTACAACCAAGAATCCATGAATCTTGAAGATGATTGTGTAAAAATGTAGCTCATGAGGGCTGACAATGTGATTGGGAAAGCCATATGGACCACACTCCCCTTTGTCTAGTTTATGGATGGATGAGTAGAAAAATGGGGGAAGAAAAAAAAAAGGCACCCAGTGTTCTTTTTTACTTTAATTGTTCTTTTTCACTTTAATTTTTATTCTTATTATTTTTGTGTGTGTGGTAATGAAAATGTCAAAAATTAATTTTGGTGATGAATGCACAACTATATAATGGTACTGTAAACAATTGAATGTACACTTTGTTTTGTATGACTGCATGGTATGTGAATATATCTCAATAAAAATGAATTAAAAAAAAGTAAAAAGAGATTTTCACAGAGATAAAATATAACATGCCACTATGAAAATGATGTAATTAGAAGACACAAAAGAATTGTCAGAAATTAAAAATGTGATTGTTGAAATTAAAAAAAAAATTAGACAACTGAGATGAAATGGACAAATTCCTAGAAACACGTGCACAACCTTTCTTCTTTCTCTAGAAGAAATGGAAGACCCCTATTGACCAATTACAAGCAAAGAAATGGAATCAGTCATCAAAAAATTCTGAACAAGGAAATATCAAGATGAAAAGCCTTCATCAATGAATTCTACCAATCATGCCAAGAAAAATTAACATCAATCTTACTCAAACTCTTCCAAAAAATTGAAGAGGAGTGAACACTGCTGTGCTGGTTTGTATATTTATGCCCCCTAGAAAAAGCCATATTCTTTAATGCATTCTTGTGGGGGCAAGTGTATTAGTGTGGATCGGGTTGGAACCTATTGGTTCAGTGTCCATGGAGATGTGACCCACCCAACTGTAGGTGATAACTCTGACTGGATAATTTCTATGGAGGCATGGCTCCACCCATTCAGCATGGGGCTTGTTTAGTTTACTGGAGCATTATATAAGCTCAGACAGAAGGAGCTCATCGCTGGCTGGAGCTGAGACAGACATTTTGAAGATTGCCATTTTGACCTTGGAGCAAGCAGATGCCAGCCATGTGCCTTCCCAGCTAACAGAGGTTTTCTGGATGCCAATGGCCTTTCTCCATTGAAGGTTCCCTTTGTTGATGGACACTTTATGACCTTAAGACTGTAACCATGTAACCAAATAAACCCCCTTTTATAAAAGCCAATCCATTTCTGGTGTTTTGCATTCCGGCAGCATTAGCAAACTAGAACAATTGCCTAGTTCACTCTATGAGGCCAACATCAACATAATACGAAAGCCAATAAAGATAAAAGAAAAAAAAAATTACACACCAATTTCTCCAGTGAATATAGATGCAAAAATCTTCAGCAAAATACTTTAAAATTGAATCCAATAGCACATTAAAAGAATTATACACCCTGACCATGTAGGTTTTATCCCAGGAATGCAAGTGTATTTCAACAGAGGAAAATCAATTAATGCAATATACCACATTAACAAACCAAAGGAGAAAAACCATTTGATCATCCCAATTGGCTCAGTAAAAGCATTTGTCAACACTCAGCATCCTTTCTTGATAAAAAGATTTTGAAAGATAGGAACAGAAGGATATTTCCTCAACATGATAAAGAGCATTTATGAAAAACCCACAGCTAACATCATACTCAATTGCAAAAGACTAAAAGCTTTCCCTCTAAGAGGTGGAAAAACACAAGAATGTTCACTGTCACCACTGTTATTCAACATTGTGCTAGAAGTTCTACCTAGAGCAGTTGTACTGGGGGAAAAAAAAGTCAACCAAATCAGAAAGGAAGAAGGAAAACTTTCACTATTTGTAGATGACATGATCTTATATATAGTTAGTCCCAGTAAACAGTCCCAGAAAATTGACAACAAAACTACTAGAGCTAATAAACAAATTCAGCAAAGTGGTGGGATTCCAGATCAACATGCAAAAATCAGTAGTGTTCCTATACACCAATAATGACCATTCTGAGGTGGAAATCAAAAAAAAAAAAAAAAAAAAAAATCCATTTACAATAGCAACGAAAAGAATCAAATATCCAGAAATAAATTTAAGCAGGGGTTAAAGAACCTGTACACAGAAAACTACAAAACATTGCTTAAAGAAATCAAAGACACAAACAAATGGAAGCACATTCTGTGTTCAAGTATTGGAAGACTAAATATCCTTAAAACGTCAATTCCACCAAAATTGATTTACAGATTCAATGCAACCTCAATCAAAATTCCAACAGCATACTGTGCAGAAATGGAAAAGCCTATTATCAAATTTATTTGGAACTGTAAGAGGCTCTGAATATCCAAAACCACCTCGGGAAAAAAATTCAACAAATTTTAAAATTCAATAAAAAGACAAAGAACCCAATTAAAAATGAGCAAAAGACTTGACTAGACATTTTTCTAATGAGGAAATACAAGTGGCTAAAAAGCACATGAAAAAGATGATCAATGTCTCTAGCTATTAGGGAAATGCAAATCAAAGCCACAATTAGATATCATGTCACACCTACTAGAATGGCCACTATTTAAAAAAACATATAGAAAAGAGAGGCTATGGAGATACAGGAACACTCATTTGCTTCTGATGGGAGTGTAAAATGTTGCATCTGCTGTGGAAAACAGTTTAACAGTTTCTCAGGAAGCTAATTATAGAATTGCCATATGATCCAGCAATCCTAGGTATATACCCAGAAGAAATGAAAGCAGGGATGTAAACAGATATTTGCACACTTACATTCACTGCAGTATTATTCACAACTGCCAAATGACAGAAGCAAACCAAGTGCCTATTCACCAATGAATGGATAAACAAAATCTGGTATATACATATGATGGATTATTATTCAGCTGTAAGAAGGGATGAGGTCCTGATGCACGCAACAACGTGATGAACCTTGACAATATTATGTTGAGTGAAATAAGCTGGACACAAAAGGACAAATACTGTATGATCTCACTGATATGAACTAATTATAAATAGCAAATTCATAGTGTTAGAATCTAGAATATAGGTTACCAGGAGACAGAATGTGGGTAGAGAATAGGGAGCTGATACTTGTACAGAATTTATGATTAGGTTGATTTTGAATGTTTGGAAATGGGTAGTGGTGGTAACACATTATTGTGTGTGTAATTAACAATGCCAAAGTATGTTTGTGAATGTGGTTGAAAGGGGAAGTTTTGAATGGTGTATGTTACTAGAAGGAAAGTTTGAAGATAAAACATGGTATTATATAACACAGCGAACCCTGTAGTGGACAATGTGCTATTAACTGTAGTTAGTGGTACAAGTAAAATATATTCTCTCATGAGTTATAACAAGTGTATGACACTATTACATGTTGGTAGTAATAAAAATACACCTCATGTAAGTTATTGACTATAGTTAACAGTAATATTTTAATATTCTGTCATCAATTTTAACAAAGGTACTGCACTAATGCAAAGTGTCAACAATAAAGGAGTATATAGTAAGGTTGTATTTTTTTACATGACCTTTCTGAAAACCTACAACTTCTCTAAAAAAAATTAATAAGAGAACCACATAAGCACTGTACTCTAATTGATAAAAATGTTTCTCATAGGAATACATTAACAATTCTGATACTGCTATATGTATATACTGGAATTGAACAATTATGTAAATCAATGGCAGAAGGTGGGAGCAAGATTTTTAACTATGGGAGTAGCAAGTAACATAAGCAAGGTAAGGAGGCCATAATAACATGTGGTAATGCATTAGAGTTTGGGACATCTATACAAACTCATGTCGATAAAGGCACACGTGTTTACATAGTCATAGATACATATATACACAGGTTAGTATATTCACCTATATTTGCTTGCTTTGTCAGATGAGACGGGCAAAATGTCAGGACTCTCCAGCAGCAACAAGCACACCTAGCATGCAGAAATTAGTTTCTAATACCATTCTCTATTAAAATGAACCAGGGGTTCTTGGAGAAATGCTTGACTCTAGGATTCAGGTAGTATATTCAGGATGAGCCTGTAGCATCTTGTAGTGCTATAATATAAAATGCTAAAACAAAACAGAAAGCAAAACACTCACAGTGACTTTGGCCAGAACAGTTGAGTAACAAAATAAATCAAGTGGTATTGAAGTAAAACCCAAAATATAAAATAAATATCTATGTGTCATATTAATATAAATGATTGAATTAATCAATAAAAAGTAAAATAGACAAACCACTGGAACAGAAGAACTCCAAAGTTAGGTAAATGATATGCCCTCAAGGAGGTGGAGCTTACCTCCCCACACCTTAAGTGAGGGCTGCACACAGTGACTTCCTTCCAAAGAGTGAAGTATGGAAAGTGAGAAAAAATAGTAACTTTACAATTGTGAAACCTGACACCACCTAAGCCAGATGATAGAGGTTAGCATCAGTTATGAGTCACATTGATAGAATTTACTTTGATATGATGAGAAGGAAATGGCACTTTCCATTTGTAGTTTTCCTCCCCAACACACAGTCTCATCACGAGAAAAACATTGGACAAACCCCAATAGAGGGTCATTCTTCAAAATATATGACTAGTACTCCTCAAAACTGCCAATGTCATCAAAACCAAGGAATGCATGATGGTTAAATGTAATTTATCCTGGATGGGATCTTGAAACAGCAAAAGGACATTATTCAGATTTCCTAGTTTCATCCTAAAGTATGGACTTTAGTTATAATGATATGTCAATATTGGTTCATTATTACAACAAATGGACCCTACTAACGTATGATGTTAATAATAGGTGGGCTGGATGTGGGGTACTTGGGAATGCGCTAAACTATCTTGGCTATATTTCTAGATCTATTCTATAATTGAAAGTTTATTTTAGAAAATCCAGTTGATTCTGATGGCATTAAGTTGATTCAGCTTCTCAATTTACTTAATGAGAATCCACTAAGCAGGAATCTTAAAACAGTCATTCCAGACATGCTGTTCCATCATGTTTTTGCTAATAATAATAATTTTTCTGGGCCTCAGATCAGTTTATGCAAGAGATAAGAATAAAAGTTTAAGAGTCTGAGTGAAAAGGTTTAAATCTGTTTTTGCCTCTTTCCAGCTCTGTGAATTCAAGCTCAATCAAAGTCTCTAATCTTTACTTTTTTTTCCATTATAGGAAAGTCCACAGTTTTAGTACCATAATGCTGAATCAGGCCTTTTTAACTTACAAAGTCAAGTGTCTGATCTTTGAAAAATAATAAACTGAGAGGAAAAAAATTACAAAGTGTGAACTGCCTCCCATTCCCCTTAGTGACATATTGCACCAGAATAATCATAAGATGGCAATATCTCTACGATTGTGATACTGGTGTTTAAAGATAGACATTTTTTCATACAAAGAAAGTCAACTACTTAATCTGGAGCTCAAGAATGACAATCTGTCTAATGCCAGAGGAAAGCCAGCTGATTAGGATTTGGGGGCAAATCTTGCATTAATTTTCCTGGTGGTACATTTCTCTAAGGCATTTTTGCAGAGAAATTTTAACTGTATGAAATTTTCACTTTAATTGCTAACTAATCCCTGTAGAAATATAATTTTATTATGCCTGCTATACCAACCTCATAGGATAATGATTAGAACTCAACAGGAAAATGCTTTTACAGTACCTAGCACATTGCCTAAGACATAATAAGTGCTCAAACTCCAGTTTCTACTGAAAGAAATAATATATGCTGCTTCTAGGTTAAGAAAACCCTGTTATTACCTACGAGAAAATGGTATAAGTTAGAAGAGTCTTCATGCCTCCTTCAGCTAAAAAATTTAATAGTTTGGTAATTCTATTACAGTTGCATAACCTGCAATGTTTAATAATTCTTGTCAATTTCAGCTCTGGGCTCACATCCATTGTTCTAGTTTACTGATGCTGCCGGAATGCAAAACACCACAGATGGATTGGCTTTTATAAAAGGGAGTTTATTTGGTTACAAAGTTACAGTCTTGAGGCCATAAAGTGTCCAAGGTAACACATTGGCAATTGGGTACCTTAACTGGAAGATGGCCAATGGTGTCCGGAAATCCTCTGTTAGCTGGGAAAGCACGTGGCTGGCATCTGCTCCAAAGTTCTGGTTTCAAAATGGCTTTCTCCCAGGACGTTCCTCTCCAGGCTTCAGAGTCTCTCTAAAATGTCACTCTCAGTTGCTCTGGGGGTGTTTGTCCTCTCTGAGCTTCTCTGAAGCAAAAGTCTGCTTTCAAAGGCCCTCTCCAAAATGTCTCTATAAGCTGCAGCTCCTCTCTCAGCTTCCATGCATTCTTCAAAGTGTCCCTCTTGGTTGTAGTAAGCTCGCTCCTTCTATCTGAGCTTATATAATGCTCCAGTAAACTAATCAAGGCCCATGCTGAATGGGCGGGCCACACCTCCATGGAAACTATCCAGTCAGATTATCACCCACAGTGGGGTGGGGTGCATTTCCATGGAAACAACCTAATCCAAACATTCCAACTTAATCCCCACTAATATGTCTGCCCCCACAAGATTGCATCAAAGATGATGGCGTTTGGGGGGACATAATACATCCAAACCAGCACACCCATATAGCATAAAATTGTTTTAATAATTTTACATATGACCTTTTCTATGTGAGCTATCCAAGTTAGGTTTACTATTTAGGGAACTATTCTATTAATTAAAATATCATTTGACTAATGCAATTTCTGTTTTGTTTTTTTAGTGCAGATTACAAACGGCATAGATATTTTTGGATTATATTACGTGTGGTTATAATATATATGAGTAGCTCAACTTTTACAGCTATCTTGGTATAGTATAGTCAAGAATAATACATCATTCTAATATCCTTGTCTCCTTTTGAATTCTTATATATGTTATTTTCATTAACATTAATTTGGGAACTATATACAAACGATTCTCTATGTTGAGTTTTCACACAAAGCTGAGTCTCATGTTTCCATGAGGATACTATAATTTTGCTGGTATTCTGAGAACCTTTTCTAAGTATGGTGAATATTTTCCCAAATGAAAGTATTTTGCAATTTATAACCCAAGGGAAGGGGTTTATCTTCAGTGCTCCTATCAGATTTAACTGTGTAACTATGAATGATAATGATATATTTTCAAGGTCTGACAAACATTACTAACTGCCTTTATGTACAAGACTGTTATTTGACAAGTGTATTATAAAGGATTCATTGGTACCCAAGGGAATTGGTTAAAAAACAAACAAAAGAGTTTAATCAGCTCTATAAGCAAAATGCTGATGATAAGTAAAGCAAAGATTTGACTCTCTCTTAGAATATTTCCACCAAAAAGTGTTCTCACATTCGTCAGGGCTAGCTATTGTAAGGATGACTGAAAGAAGCAGCTCTTACTTGCCATGGCTTAATGATGGGTAATTATATACAGTTTAAATCAGGTGCATATAATACTAGAATTTTGATTACTGGAAGAATAAAAAATGACTAGAATCTGTCTTTTAGGGAAGTGTCTAATAATCCCATTTGTAGGATAGGTTATTCGTTTTCTCCCTCTTCTCATATTATTTTTCCACCTTTTGTATCTTATGCAGTAACTGAAAAATCTCAAAGCACGTTGGAATGTGATAGCTGTAATTTTTTTAGGTAGGTCAGGTTCAACCTTCATTCTTTCTCTTTTGTAACTTGCCGAATATACAGTGTAAAGTAACCCTTAAAAATACCAGTGTGCCTACATAATACCCAGATAGTGATTGTTTTCTTCTTACAAGATTTCAAGAACTCTTAGTTAATAACACAACCCTCTTTTCCCAAAAAATGCTCAGGGGTTTCCTGAACTGAATATTTTCCCTGAAAAAAAAGTATTGATTACCATCTAATGCACATTAATCTGTGTATTTCTGTATACATAGATAATAGACTCCATCCAAAGTATAGCACAAGGTGTCCATCTGTAATGCACTCCCCTTTTCAAAGCAAGACTGAAGCATTTCCTTATTGTATAAACTAGTTATCTAGAAAATTGCTATTATTTCAGAAAAGTGCAATTTTTTCAAATTATGTAGGGATTATGTGCTCTTAAAGGTACTTTGAAAATGACGGGTTTTCCAAAGAAAGTCTTAAAAGCATTTATGGGAGTCCAAAAAAAGTGCTTTCAGTAAGAGAAAAAACACTTTGATTCTGTTAAATAGGATTACCAAATTACTCTCTATACAGCTGTTCTCTAGAAAGCCACATTTTTCCTACTTCTTTTCATTTTCATTCCCATAATTATACTTCCTAAGATTATTATCTATATTACAATTTTGATTACATTAATGGACTAGTTGATAGGAAATATTTTTTAAAAACAAATGTAATATAGGACAAGAAGAAGGGAGGCCAACTGGAAAACTCACCCTATTAACAGGTTTCAAGTATGAGACTAGCTGTAGAATTTGTACCTCTCGTTAAATCCATGTTATACTTGACTCTCCAGCAGCACACCTTGAAGATAAAAGCAGAACTACAAAGCTATGTCTCTTCATACTTTAAAGCCATTGTTTTATATTTTATGCAAATATTTAACACATATTTCCATTTTTCAAAGAAAATCAATGATATCCACGGTCCCTGGAGTAAAAATTATAACTATGTCTTTGAGGGAAGAATGGGGGATGAATCCTTGGCTCTGTATTCTTCAAAGAATAAAATATCTTTGGAATATCAACTTAATACAGTGTCTTCTATGTGGACATTAAACAGAACTCATGATACACTAGTAAATTAATCTCAGAAAAGAAACCCTAAAAAAATCACCCTAGCCAAACTCATCATACCTATTTATGTTACCTAAGGCCCTAAAATTCAATCACTTCTACACATCAGGCAATGTTTCTCCCAACCATTAAATTGTGGCTAGAAATAAAGGTAAATGAATGATTAAACAATCCATAAAACCCAAGAAGTCTATATTTGAACACAAAGGGTAAATAGCAATGTTTTCTGCCACTGAGAAACATTTTCTTGTGTTGTTGTCATTGAAGCAACTTATGTTAAGTTCTGAGAATACTTGCTACTATGATTCATAAGGAAAAGTCACTAATGTATTTGAGATGAGGGTTTTTTAAGAACTTCATATCATTTTGTGTAATGTCTTAAAATGAGTGCCTGCCATGAAGTGATGGGTACTGAGTACTTTTAAATTACTATTAAAATCCTGAAGGCAGATAGAATATGATTGGTACCAAACAATTTATGGCATCCTGCTAAGGTAATTGCTACATTTTTTAGTGTACTGATTCTGTCATAAATATTTAATCTGTTCTCAGCAATTCCACATATTATTTGATTTTTTTCCCCAGCTCTGCTTTTGTAATCCACATAGTACAATCCTCTATGGGGTGTGGGTGGGTATGTTTTGTATATGTTCACCTAAGTGTATGAAAGTAATAGGTATGCTTAAGAAAATTAGAAAAGGTAATTTCCTTTTGCTCACCGTTTTAATATAAATATTTATTCAGTGAGCACTTGAAAGATGAACTACTGTTTTGGTAGTGCCCCTGTGCTGTTGTAATATAAATACACTTGTGACTCTATATATATATATATACTTTTCCTAATTTGCCTCAATGGTTGTGGTCTGCATTGATGTTTTTTAACGAAGTAAAAATACTGAAGTGCCTTGGTTATATGTGTGTATTAAGAATTATTAGCGAAACATCAATTAGACTTGGATACTGTTCTAGTTTGCTAATGCGGCTGGAACGCAAAACACCAGAGATGGATTGGCTTTTATAAAAGGGGGTTTATTTGATTACACGGTTACAGTCTTAAGGCCATAAAGTGTCCAAGGTAACACATCAGCAGTCAGGTACCTTCACTGGAGTATGGCCAATGGTATCCATAAAACCTCTGTTAGCTGGGAAGGCACGTGGCTGGCATCTGCTCCAAAGTTCTGGTTTCAAAATGGCTTTCTCCCAGGACATTCCTCTCTAGGCTGCAGTTCCTCAAAAATGTCACTCTTAGTTGCACTTGGGATATCTGTCCTCTCTCAGCTTCTCTGGAGCAAGAGTCTGCTTTCAATGACCATCTTCAAAATGTCTCTCATCTGCAGCTCCTATGTTTTCTTCAAAGTGTCCCTCTTTGCTGTAGCTCCTCTTTAAAATGTCACTCACAGCTGCACTGAGTTCCCTCTGCCCATCATCTCATTTATATGGCTCCAGTGATCAAGGCCCACCCTAAATGGGTGGGGCTACACCTCCATGGAAATATCCAGAGTCATCACCCACAGCTGGGTGGGGTGCATCTCCAGAGAAACACTCAAAGAAACCTAATCAAAAGTGATAATGTCTGCCCACACAAGACTACATCACAGATAATGGCGTTTGGGGGACACAATACATTCAAACTGGCACAGATACTAATGTTCTAGAAAATTCTGTAACAAGTGAATGTGTTCAAAGAACCTTTCTTGATGATGATAAAAATGATTCAAATATCTTGTAAATAATTTCTTAAATATTAAATAGAACAAAAGAATTCCAAATATAAAATGATAAGACTGTATGTCGATAAGGGAATAGATATACATATAACATTGCCATACAATGATTTAAAGGATGGTTTCATTTTCTTGAATATCCTGCAATCGATGGCTTCCCTGAGGAAAACTCTAAGGTCCCAGCACGAACACTCAAGGTGGTATGAAAAAAGAGCCCATCCTGATGTACGTACTATCTGTGCCAAATCCTTAAATCTGTGAAGCTCTGTGAAGCTCTGTTTAGGGGAAAATGGCAGAATTAATAGCACAGAGGAATATGAGAGGGAAATGAAAGAGATATTTCTGGTTTTCTACTGTGACATCTGTATCCCCAAAAGAGGTCTTCTCAATTTAAGCCTGGGCATCAGGAGTACTTAATATACAATCAAACCCACCACAATGAGGGAGAAGCTAGTGCCAAGATCTCTAAGTTTTCTCTTTTGGTTCTCAGTAATAAAAGGGACTATCAGATCAGACAACAGTAAAAGGGCACAGGTGTGCTGCTCAGCACAAAAACAAGGGAAACATTCATTTCACTTGCATTGCTACCGAGAAACTATAAAGCTAGGAACTGCACCCTTCTTTGTAATATTCAGAACTGTGTCTAACAAATAAATATAATTGTTTGACTTTTTCCTAAAATCCACTTATTTCTAAATAAATAAATGTTTGTATATGCATAGGTAGTGAACTATTTTTTAAATCAATTTAATGTAACTCTAATCACTGCTGTTTTTGGACAAAATATATACATGCTCTAATTTAAGCCTATCTGTATTTTTTATTATGTTGGATTAATGTAAGAGGTTAGTAAAGTATAAATATCTTTGAAATCAATTTTGAAGATCAAGATATTAATTTCCATCCTTTAGTTTAATTGAAAGAGTCATTTATCAAGAGAATAACCCTTCTAGAGTGGACTTCTGATAGGCTAAAAACATCATTTAAAACTCATGATTTTTAATGTCTGTTTTGCTAAATCAGATTCTAAAAATTTTCTATCCTTGTACAGAAATTTACACATTGGTGAAATAAATTACTTAAGTAAAGTGCAAACCTTGCCAACTTGAAAGAAATAAATTTCTTTTGCAAGAAGAAAACCTCCTGATTGGTTTGACTGTTTTTTAACATAAGAGCTAAGACAACTATAACAAAGCAAATATCCATAAAAAAGCAAATATATAATTTTCCATTTGCACATAATAGTCAAATTACAACTTGAGTATATTTCATTTATATTCCTGGGTTCTTGTAAATTTGCTGCCTCATTCCACTCTGTATCTGAACCAAGGCAGTTAGTTATTAGGGGCAGTACACTTGATCTAAATACTCATAATTTATATACTGATAGAGTTAAATTATTTGGACAACATGCTGATGATTATCCTTTTAGGAAGTGATGAAGTACTATGGATTAGCTTTTTAGTGAGAGACATTTTGGTTCATATCCTGGCTCAACCAATTCTAAATAAGTGAATATTGACAAGTTATTTTAGTTCCATAAGCAACAATTTCCTTCTTAGTAAAAACCCTAAGAATGTCTGGGAGGATAGAAAAGGGTAAAACATCTAGTAGAGAACAAGCATTTCATTTTCAAACTACCATTTTGGCATAATGGATTTGTTGATATTCACATATATATCATAACCCTAAAATAGTCCATTTAATCTCAGTTTTTTTTAATTAAAAGTTACATGCACAATCATCTTCAGCTGATCTATCCTACTCCATCCCTAACATCCACTCTCTTTTCAACTCCCATCAAACCTCCAAGGCTCTCACCATTTCTGACTTTATTCTTGTATTTGGGCTCATTCTACTGTAAGTGATGTAAATTTTCTCTGAGATTTAATATGGTGTTTGTTTTGGTGAATGTGTGACTCCTATAACGCCATATTCACCTCTTATATTTGTAAAGTCTCCCAAAGACTAAATATCAGACAAAGGTATGTTCTTGTTACTAGGAAGCATTTCACCCAAATGAGAATAGTGTCCCTAAAGAGTTAAAGTTGGACCCTCTGTTCAAAACCAGGGACATGCCTAGGTAGCCTTCTTTTCCTTCCCTTCCAATGTCCACACCAGGTCTTTCCCCTCTGTGTATTGCACCTCCAGTGACAGAGGAGGAAAAGATAAGAAGTGTGGTTAAAAAAAGAAAGAGAGTGCCCCTTCTAAATATTTAGGGGAAGGCACCATTAATTGACCCAAGTCTCATATTTTCATAAGATGGGGAAACACCCAAACCTAACTGGACAGACCCTGCCCAATGTTCAAAATCCAATATCTTAACAAATAGATACACAGTAATATATCAATGCAATGAAAGCAGTGAATAAAAATTTTAAAAATTCTCTGAACAGTACTTATTAACAACTCTATTGTACTTTTTTAAAGTTCTCATTGAAGCTATTAAAATCCATTTAAATCTACATATTTGAATTTCCACAAGTTATTCATTTCATACTTCCTACATTTACATCAAAGAAACAGAATTATGCCAACAATGCCTAATGTTAAAATTATTTAAAATAATACTTCACATTATGCGCAGCTTAACAAAACATCTTCCATTGCATTTTATCCTCTCAGAAATCCTGCAACAAGCAGGCATTAGACTTTCAGTAAAAAAAAAAGGTCAAGGTAGATAACTGTCTTGAAAAATATTGCATAATTAATCAACGAGAGATCAGAGGATTGAAATTGAGAGAGGTTCTAACTCCAATTCCAATCCTTTTACTAGTACAATAATTCACACATCTCTTCAATTGTTTGTCTTTGCTCTTAAGATTAGCTATAATAGCTAAACATGCTAAAAGTAATTCTCTGAAGTAACTTGATACTCTTGCTACTAAGAAAGTCATCAATTCATATATTTGTTTAATGGCTGCTGAAACTTTTAGTTGTCCTCTTCAACTACCTTATTAAGTTCAAGTACATGCCTACACATAACAAAGATGTAAAATGGGAAATGTACCAAATATGAGACAGTGATATAATCTATCCAACTGGCTAATTTTTGCTAAATTCACTGCCTTTTTTTAAAATAAATATTCAGGTTCTATATATACTGCTAGGTAGTGAAGTCATTTTCCTCGTCAAGCCTAAAGGAGGTTCCTCATCCTACTTCTTTGGCTCATGGATAGTTGTTTCAGTGCTACAAACTACTAGGTAGCTAACAGATTTCTAGCATTTTTAAAACCTACTTCTCATTTATGGCAAAGCGAAAGAAAATCTGAAGGAGGAATAGTGGTTAGAGAAAAGGAGACTCTAAGAGTTGGCTCAGATACTAAAAAGGTAGGTCAGTCACTTAACTTCTCTAAGCCCCAATTTCTTTATCCATAAAACAGAGATTACATAAGGATAAATGTGATGATCAAATGAGATTTACATAAACATGGCATATAATAAGTGTGCCCTAGAATAAACCCATTCCATGCATTAAACACCGGGATTTTCTAGGAGACATAAATTGCAATGATTTTATCCCTTTGCTCTTTTAAAACCAAAAAATGAACATCTGAAAAACCAGAGATCAAGCTAGATGGACATTTAATAAAGAGGGCTGCACAGGCGAAACAATAACCCCTGATCCATAACCTTAAGGATCAATCTCAAAAGGTTTTTCTTTAGCCTTTCAAAGCAGCAAAAGACTCAAGACTCATTTTCAAAAAAGAATAGCCCTTTTTTCTTAAATATATAAATATTTCAAAAGCGTAGTTACTTGGCTATCATCCAAAACCATGATTTTTCAAAGGACTCTTTGAAAACATAGATAATAGTAATTCAATTCTATTTATAAACTGTGCATAATGCTATTTGTGGCCAAGGTAGCTTAGTCATTTGACCTACTCTACAGTTTACAATAGTAATGCTGGGTTGGGCATGACAGCAAAAACTCATGGTGTCTAAACAGTGAGGCACAAGTCAGTCTTCTAGAACTTGACGAAAATAGGTTTCATAATAAAAGTTGTCTTTTCAAAATGCTTAATCAATCATAGGTGAAATTGCAACTACGTGCATATTTCATGTTTCCAAGTAGTTGGAAAACATTTGATCTCTCTCTATTAAGCATAAAATCAATTGAAATTATAAATTACAAATCTAAACAGGTAATATATGTTTTTCTTTTATGAGCTTGTGAATTATTGTGAAGTGGTGGAGAGAGGGTTCTCTGAAATTGGATGTAAATTTGCAACACCAAATAGGGAGGCTGTGACTCAATCAGCATGGTAGCTGGGAGATATCTGAACTGCATGTCTCTTGTGTATTCCGATGCAGCTCGGTCAATTGGGTACAGTTTTCTGTTTTTCTCTAATGTTCTTTGGACAAAATGACACATAAATGCATGCAAAGTACAAGTTATGCGCAAATAGTTTCTTATTATATCAATCTCATTGTAACAAATTTAGTTTCAAACAAGTGTTATATCAGAACAGACTGTAGATGAAATACCTAACAGGATAAGATTCCCCCTCCCCCCACTTCCTCTTCCCTGGCTTCCAAAACCTAGCAAAAACCAATGTCAAAAACAATTGGAAAGACTTAGTGATGTGTCTCAAGACAGAAGAGCAGAAACTCTTTTTGGAATACAAAAAGTGTAGAGAATATGCTAAAAGGAAATCAAGTTCTCTCTTTCCTTGCAGGTGCTCTTCCAACAAAGAGGAATGAAAATGTATTGATGGTAGAACTTCCTGAAACAACCGAACAACCCATCCAGCGAGAGTCTGTGGAGAAAAATGTTCAGTCCTAGGTTAGGGGTTTAAGGTAAAAAAAAAAAAAAAAAAAAAAAAGAGTATCCAAAGGATGCTGGGGGTTAAGGGCCCCAAAAAACATTAAACTAGATATTAGCACAAATCTGATTGAAAATCCTACATTCTTTCCATTAAACTAATGGCTATTTAGCATTATGGTCCTCTTGAAGATTTGATAAATGCTACTACACATAAGATTTACATTATGCTTAGCCTGGCCTAGCCCATTGACAGAAATGTAACAATGGGACTATTACAATGCAGGAAAGATTTATGCCTTGGATTACAGAGTCATTTTTAAAGTTTTACATCCTGAAATAAGATTAAGAAACTGTTTATTACCAAAGACAAACATTTCTGTATTTTTTTTTAAACTTAAAACTGACCCAAAGTTTATCCAATCAGAAATGTTATCTATCTATGATAATCTGAATTATAAATACAGTCTTCTGTCTTTCTTCTAGGAGCTTACTTTTATTAAATCTAGACTCCTTTGCATTATGATTTTATTATAATAGATAACAAAAGAAAACTAACAATAATGTTTTGTTAAGTGTCAAATATTGTCTCAATCTTATTTTTGTAATTTAAGGTGAGGTCCCAACCTCACACAAGGATCCACTGCCATTGAATGAACTGCATAGCTTCAGAAGTTTTTCCCATATTCCACTTATTCTCAGAAAATTTTACTTGGCTTCCCTGCAGAGCTTCTCTGTGCTTTGAAGGATACTTCGCTCTTCTGAATTTCTTTCTGCATTATTTCTGGTTTACAACTGACATTGCCTGGTTGTTTGATTTCTTTTTTTTTTTTTTTTTCATTTCCAGTTTAGATCACTTCTGTCTTAGGCCACTTAATCCCTTCCTCAAGTGGTAAGTACTGAGAGGTTGGTGCATATTCTGGGCTGTGTTACTGCAGGAGTCTGATGAATCCAGCAATAAAGAAACTTTTCTGGTTACAACAGGTGACAGAAGCTGAGTTTTATTAAGACTCTAGAATGGTGTCAATTGCTTGGTTAAGAAAGTTGCCCCATATCACATCCTACACAACTGATAATATTTTAGTTTGGCTATAAAAAGGAATCCTCAAGTTGTCTTCCTGTATACGTCCACCATACATTTGCTTTTAACCCATAAATTAAGATACAGAACTACCCTCCCTCCTCCATGGGACAGGAATCCCAGGGGTGTAAATCTCCCTGGCTACCAGGGACATGACTTCTGGGGATGAGCCTGGACCCAGCATCTTGGGATTGAGAAAGCTTCTTGACCAAAAGGAGGAAGACAAATGAAACAAAACAAAGTTTCAGTGGCTGAGAGATTTCAAATGGAGTCAAGAGGTCATTCTGGAGGTTATTCTTATGCATTATATAGATAACCCTTTTTGTTTTTAGTGTATCAGAATAGCTAGAAGGAAATACCTGAAACTGTTGAACTACAATCCAGTATCCTTGAGTCTTGAAGACAATTGTATAACTATATAGCTTATCTGGTGTGATTGTGTGATTGTGAAAACCTTGTGGCTCACACTCCCTTTATCCAGTAGATGGACAGATGAGTAGAAAAATGGGGACAAAAAGTAAATGAATAACAGATCTGTCTTTATTTGTACTACAGGGATATCTGAGTCACAGAGACAGATCAACCACCAAGGAGGGGAAAATCTGCCATGTTTAAATAAATTGAAACTAGTTTTGCATGATTTGGAGAACAGAGTCCTCTACTTTCCCAGCATTAGCTGGTTTCTACAACAATTGTGGGAACGATCCTCAATATGTGACTTAAATATTGAACTGCAGATGCTATAAGGGGCATGCCCATGTGTGTCTGTCTTGTCTGGCATATCCATAAGGTCTAATTATTGATATCTGAGTACATGACTTTTTCCTCTTTTTCTCTTGAAGAAGTTTTATACACAAGTGAGCGAAATCAAGATTTGAGGTGATGCTTTACATGCAAATAATAAGGCATTAAATATTTGGATTGTTTCTAGCTCAACCCACAATCTGACCACAAGCTCTTCACTCCAGGGTCCTCTAGATTACAAATACTGAAGCTGCACTAAAGTCCCTACTGAAACTCATGCTTTACATCATACAAAGAAAGCAATCTCAAAATCCCTAGGCTTTTCTGAGAGTTTAAGATTCTTCAGTGTATGGGAATGGAATATTTTCTAAGGAAACATGCTGGCACACCTTGCCTACTTCATGGAGGAATTAACAAATTAGATTAACAATTTTAAGTGTGAGAGGGCACTTTTAATTATGGGTTTATAGATACTATTGAGCACTTTTTAAAATCTCAGATGAAAGTGCTAGAGAATTCCAAGGGAAAGAGTAACTTTAATTTCCAATGTTTTAAGTGTGCTTGTACATTAAGGGAGAACTCACAGAAACTGCCAGCTCAGGAAAAGTCAAATTAGGATAAAATCAGCTGATCGTTAGACTAATGAATTTTTGCACATTTCTCATTTCATAATGCTAAAATTACAATAGGATGTTCTGAAAATTTTGAAATAGTTGGCACATAAATACAGAAAATTTGTTATCTTCTAATTTTTATGTGGTACAACTAATGGAGATAAATCCTTGGACAAATTGGAACCATTTGATAACTTGGCTCAAAAACAGCTATATGTCTTCTCTCTGATGTTTTCACATTGTGAAAATGTAATGTCATACTTCCATTATATTTATGTAAGATGAAAATATAAACATATTTTCATCTAAAGTGTCTTTTTAAGAGATACTGCTTTTATAAACCTTAGACAATGCTGCATGTGAATTTAGTTAGTCCATAGGTTCTCTCAAAAAAATTTCTCTCATCTCTTAAACAAGCTTTTACTGTGACTGTGTTGCTGTATGTATTACAAGCATAAAATGATTTTCGGACCTTGAACTACTATTAGGTATAAATTATTTCTACTATAATTTCTATGAAGATTAAAATTCTTAAGAAAAATGTGAGTCTCCAAACTACTCCAAATAACATGAACACTTCAGGGTTTACCTTATATAAGATGCTGATAAGGTTAATGCATTATTTACATATATGTATGCATCTACATAAGGTCTATTAAAATTATTTTAAGAATTAGAATGAACAATAAGAATGCTATCATTTCCCATGCTTAAACATCTATGGCTTATGCCTGTATTTTGATGTAAAGAGCAGTACCCTCTCACAATTCTTTTTGATACTGCCTTTCTCCAATTCAGGCCTTAAGTACAGAATAATAAAACTATTAAGATGATGCAAACCATGTATTTCTTAAATGGTCACTAAGTAGCTACAAGGTTCACTTCCTCACCTTATGAAAGGGAAGTTAATAGACATAAGTAGACATGTGCTATTGTCTATGTATTTAATTAGCTCAAAACTTTTATAAAATTTATCCTGCTTATCAAGCACATAAGAAAGGAAGAGCTATGATAAAAAAAGAGAAACTGAAGTTCTAGATCAGTTTTGTACAGATAACGTATTTTTAATATGAATAGGTTTTAGACAAATGTTTCTATGCACGTTTCTACATTGTTAGAAGTATATTCACATTAATGTGCAGAGTAGCGAACTGACTTTCAATAAATACATATTTAATATGATTTTCATCCTAGATTTGAACTATCCTCATCATTTTGGACAGTCAACACATACTTTTCTGGGTTGATGGAGGACCCCGAAATTTCGTCAGTTGTTTTTACTGCCCAGATGTTTCTTACCCTAAGGACAATCATTAACTTAATCTTTATGAACTAGTTACATGCCATGCATTAAATAGAGGATTCCGTTCACCTCCATTCTGACATTGATTATTACAATACATTATTTACAAACATTCAATCTTAACATCAATAAATAGTTTCTCTTTTTCCATGATGCTAGCCTGAAACCCTCTTTTAAAAGCTACAGGACAGAAGAAAGAAACATTAAACAAACAATAACCTCAATAAAGTACTGTACTTATTCCTGACTACTGATGCTGCAAGAATAGATCCATGGTAGACCTTTCCTGATAAATCTGACCTTAAAACCATAAACAGACTTTTCAGAATATTCAACAGAAATGAGTCAGGAGTTCTGGGGCTCCCTTAGTTCAGAAGTTGGTGGCAGAGTGAAAGCTGCCACTAGGTGAGCAAAGGTCTTTGAAATAAGAATAATGATAAATGAAAGTGATGCAGAAAATAAAACTGTGGCTGGTTGATTGAAATATTTTTGTAATTTTTTGTAACATTCTTGGAGGGGATAGGTGCAAAGATCTCTTTTTTTAAAAATACACATATAAACTTTATGTAATTGGCCTTACACAAAATTTAATAAAACATTCTTTCAATTGTATCTTGCTGCAACTGGCATTTCATAATCTGGGAAACTATCCTGTGGGACACTTTAATATAAATTGCAAACTGATCAATTATCAAGGTAATTAGGATGATGGTTCTGTAGAAACTCTCAACTGATCTTTTATGTAAAACTACTAAAAATGGCCAGACATAATACAAATTGTTTTTACTGAGCCTCTAATTCTCTTGGCAATGTAATTATTTGCATATGATCAGTAAGAGCCTCTCTTCCTTCCTACTAGGACACAAATGGACACATCAGGTTTGTTCACATGCCTATGCCAGAAATAACACAATTACATTTAAATCTGGATTAGGTATGACAAACCTACTAAAGAATATAGACTGTGCTTCATATGTGAAAAACATGACTATAGAATTTCCCAGGAATCCAGAATTTCCCTGAAAGATCAGGAACATTGGCAAATATAGGGATCTCAGAAAAAGCAGGTATCCTTTCAGTTATAGGGACCACAGGTAAAACCTGATGGAGACAAATTTGATGGTGTTTTATCTCCAGCCTAAATATCAAAGAACTGATACAAGTAGTAAAAATATTTCTGAAATGATACACATGATTAAAACTACAAACCCAGGGCTTTTTACAGATTCTACACAAAAGTTAGTCCTCTGAACTTTAATATCATTTGAGTCTAGATTTTGTTAAACACTGAATCTCAGTAAATAAAACAGACAAAATAAAACAAGCCTCAAACATGTGATACCAAATAAAAGATTATAGTAAGGAGGAGGAGCTAAGACGGCGGCACAGAGAGGAGTGGAAGCCAGTTACTCCCTCTGGAACAATACATAAATGACATAAAAATTAGTAAATAACCTGGAATAACTGTGGGGAGACAAACATGACTGTCCACTCATCATAAACCAACCTGAATTGGGAGGAATGCCCAAGATTGCAGCATAAAATCTGTAAGTAAAAACTGCAGACCCATGCCGAGAGCCCAGTGCTAGAGAGCAGCAGTCTGTGAACAAGCAAATATACCTCAGCCCACCTCTAACTGGGGTTTTAATGTTAACTGCTCAATACAGATTCTGAATCCCCAACAAGCAGACAGAGGCTTTTGGTGATGACTGACTTGGGGAGAGTCAGGAGACTTATCTGTCTCAGGACAGGGAGCCCAGAGGATTGGGTGTTATCTGTGGCTGATGGGTGAATCTGGGAGCTTTCTGTCTGTTTCTCTCTCTGTCAACCTGGGCAGCTCGATGCAGAAAGCCTCAGCAGTGTTCAGCTTGCAGTGCTTTGCAGTAAAGAAAACCTCAGCCATTTTAAAATCACAGCATTATGACCCAGACAAGGGTGGAGATAGCAGAGTCAGAGAAAGAAAGAATCTATTTATATGCAAATGACCTCTCTCTAGGGGGCATAGCTTTCCAAGAGGAAAGAATAGGGGCCCTGATGTACTAGCTGCCTTACATTCAGAACCAGACCTCAGAGCCTGGGGGAGGAGAGCCACGGGCCACACCCCCTTACACAAGCCTGTGACAGGCTTACAGGTGCCACACCTGCTGGGCAGAAAAGCACAGGGTGTGTCAATCCTGTAAGACACATCATCGGGGAAACTGGATACTGAATATTTCCTCCTTCTGTGACCTGAGCTTGCTCTCCCCTGGGAAAACCTGATTGGGGAGGCCTAGGAGTTCAGATGCCTAGACAACAGAAAACTACAACCTACATTAAAAAAACGAAGTTATGGCCCAGTCAAAGGAACAAACATACACTTCAACTGAGATACAGGAATTTAAACAACTAATACTAAACCAATTCAAAAAGTTTGGAGAAGATATGGCAAAAGAGATAAAGGCTATAAAGAAAACACTGGGCATACATAAGGCAGAAATTGAAAGCTCAAAAAAACAACTGGCAGAATCTACGGAAATGAAAGGCACAACACGAGATGAAAGACACAATGGAACATACAACAGCAGATCTCAAGAGACAGAAGAAAACACTCAGGAACTGGAGAACAAAACACCTGAAAGCCTACACACAAAGGAGCAGATGGAGAAAAGAATGGGAAAATATGAGCAACGTCTCTGGGAACTTAAGGATGAAATGAAATACAAGAATGTATGTATCATTGGTGTCTCAGAAGGAGAAGAGAAGGGAAAAGGGGCAGAAGCAATAATAGAGGAAATAATCAATGAAAATTTCCCATCTCTTATGAAAGACATATAATTACAGATCGAAGAAGTGCAGCATACTCCAAACAGAATAGATCTGAATAGGCCTATGCCAAGACACTTAATAATCAGATTATCAAACGTCAAAGACAAAGAGAGAATCCTGAAAGCAGCAAGAGAAAAGCAATCCATCACATACAAAGGAAGCTTAATAAGACTGTATGCGGATCTCTCAGCAGAAACCATGGAGGCAAGAAGGAAGTGGTGTGATATATTTAAGATACTGAAAGAGAAAAACCACCAACCAAGAATCCTATATCCAGCTAAACTGTCCTTCAAATATGAGGGAGAGCTCAAAATATTTTCCAACAAACAGACAATGAGAGACTTTGTGAACAAGACACCTGCCCTACAGGAAATAACTAAAGGGAGCACTATAGAGTGATAGGAGAAGACAGGAGTGAGAGGTTTGGAACACAATTTTGGGAGATGGTAGCACAGCAATGTAAGTACACTGAACAAAGATAACTATGAATATGGTTGAGAGAGGAAGGTTGGGAGCATGTGGGACACCAGAAGAAAGGAAGAAAGATAAAGACTGGGACTGTGTAACTCAGTGAAACTTAGAGTGTTCAACAATTGTGATAAAATGTACAAATATTTTCTTTCAAGAGGGAGAACAAGTAAATATCAATCTTGCAAGGTGTTAAAAATGGGGAGGCATTGGGGGAGGGATGCAATCAAAGTAAACTAGAGACTATAATTAACAGAATCATTGTATTATGCTCCCTTTAATGCAACAAAGGTGATATCCCAAGGTAAAAGTAGGTAAGAGGGGGTTAGGGGATGGGTGTGAGACACTTGACATTGGTGGTGTTGTCTGACTCTTTATTCTACTTTGACTTAAGGTTATCTTTCCTTTTGCTGCTTCCTAGCTGTTATTTGTTTTGTTTTGTTTTTTTCCTCTTTCTTTTATCTTTTTTCTTTTGCCTCTCTACCTGCTTTGACTCTTCCTCCTGCTTTGTGGAAGAAATGTAGATGTCCTCATATAGATAGTAGTGAGGGTGGTGAACACATAAATATGTGACTATACAGGGAACCATTGATTGTTTACTTAGGATGAAATGTATGGCATGTGAACAAAACCATCTTAAAAAAAAAAAAAAAATGGGTTGATGATGAAAACTTGAGGGCAATATACTGAGTGAAATAAGCCAGACACATAAGGACAAATATTGCAGGGTCTCACTGATAGGAACTAATTATAATATGTAAACTCATAGACATGAAATTTAAGTTACCAAGATATGGAACGAGGCTAAAGAATGTGGAGCGGTTCCTTAGTATGAGCAGAATGTTCAACTAAGATGAACTTAAATGTTTGGAAATGAACAGAGGTGATAGTAGCACGTTGTGAAAATGACTAACAGTGTTGAATGGTGAGTGAATAAGGTGGAAAGGGGAAGCTCAGAGTCATATATGTCATTAGAAGGAAAGTTGGAGGTCAAAAGATGGGAATGTATAAAACTGAATCCTATGGTGTACAATGTCCATAATTAACTGCACTAATATTAGAAATCTCTTCCATGAACCAGAACAAATGTCTGACAATACAACTAAAAGTTAATAATAGAGGGACATATAGGGAAAAATATATACCTACTCCAAACTATATACTACAGTTAGTAGTATTTCAATGTTCTTTCATAAACAGTAACAAATGTACTATACCAACACTATGAGTCAAAAATTGAGGAGGGTTGGTTAGGAATATGGGAGGATTTGAGTTTCCTTTTCTTTTCTTTTGTTTTTGATTCTTTGTCTTTATTTCTTGTCTGGAGTAATGAAAAGGTTCTAAAAATTTAACAAAAATTAATTGTGGTGATGGATGCACAGCTGTATGAGGGTACTGGGGCAACTGATTGTAAACTTTGGATCTTTGGATAATTTTATGGTGTGTGAGCAATCTCAATAAAAATTAAAGTAAAAAAAGATTAAAGTAAAAGTTACTTTAGATTAAATCTATAATTTAGAGGTCAAAATTGATCAAAAGGCAGTTCTAAAAATAATTAAAACTGATTTTAGTCCTTAGCTTAGCCAATCTCCCCTATCAGACATAGCACATGTCACATAACCTGGCCCAAATTAGAGTTATAGTTATAAAAGTTTTGCTTATAAACTTCATACATTATAAGAGATAAGCCACTTTTAAAGGACCATCTTAAAACTTCACATTTTGTGATAAGCTAGGATAGCTTTTTTTCATTTTTTTTATCATAACTGAGAACTTCTTGTGTGTATACCCAAATGTTATCCAAATGTAATCCTGTTGGAATTATAAACTGCCATATACCATATAAACTATTGCATATAGCTTCCGACTTGAGCAGGACATATGGTGAAAGTCATCAGACCATCCCGGGGGTAGGGGGGGTGGGGGGAGGGGAAGTACAAATAGTATCATAAACAAAGCATTGACACTCCCTCCCCTGATCACTTTTAGTAACAAATCTCCACTCTCTTATGTCACAAGCCCCTGCCAAAACTCTGTTCTCACACCCTGTGAATATCTTTGCCCTAATTCTTATAAACCACCCCCTACTCTTGGCTTGCTCCATCTTTCCTCTGCTGGCTGCCACCAAGAAGACTCAGCTGTCAGTAAGTCTATTAAACTCATGTCTAGCTCTGTGCCTGGTGTGTACTTTGACCTTAGGGCTGTGCTGACCCAAGCCCTTCAAGAGCTGGCTTGGAACATGTACTGTTTCCTTTCTTTTTTTTCCTGGGAGCCCAATAGTTTTGAAATGTATAAGTTGGACTTTACATTCTGCAATACTATTGCAAGTTAATTTAAAAAAAAAAATCAAAGCTCTAAAATTGCCTATGAATTTTTCTACCAATCAAATACATGCAAGTTCAATTTTCCATTCAATTTCAACTCTTGCATGGATCAGTTCCCCAAAGCCCAACAAAGAATCATACTTTCTGTATCTAAGGCTAAGAAACCATAAAGTCAATAACTGAAATTACATAAATCTCCTGATCTTTGTCTCCACCCTAAAAAAGGAACATAGAAATAGTTACCTCCTTAGGAAAAATTCAGTTTTAAACCAGAGACCATAAGCAGAACTGTTAACACCTTCAAGTGACTAAGAGCGAGAACCTGAAGTCTGGATTAATTGGCATTTACTCCCCAGTGACTTAAGCTAGGTTTCTTACTTTTCCTGTGCTTTAGTTTTCTCAACTCTAAAATGGCGATTTAATGGTATCTACCCAACAAAGGTGATGGAAGATTTTGGAGATAGTCTATGGAAAGCACTTAGAACTGTGCCTGACACACAGTTAAGACCTGAGATTTAGTCACTACCTTCCCTTCCAGGCTTATTGGTTGTTCACTGCCAACATCTCTTCTGATGGGATGGTGCCCATGCCACATTGGTTATTTTCTATTTCTAATATACTTGCTAGAAATTTCTCAATAAAAGTTAGCTAGTAATATTATGGTATAATACCCATTACATATCAGCCTTTAATAAATGTGAGTGCCTCCTCTTTCACACCCCAGCTTCTGCAGCTCCTGCCTCCCTATTATCATTTCAGCAGGACAAACCTAGTGCTAGATAAAGGTTGGTTTTTTGTTGTTTTTTTCGTTTTGTTTTGTTTTTGTTTTTTAAATCTCAAATCACATAAGTTTGGCTGGTATATTATCAATAAAACCACACAATGTAAATTATCACAAAGTGCTTATAAGATGGAAAACATGAAGTATCTCTCTAAACAAAGGTCCTGTCTAATGAGGGTTATTCAGTATTGCTATAAGATTTAGACAAATGGTAACAATTGTGCAAAATGAGTGACTGTGGAGCATTCTTCTGAAGGAAAGTTTTGCAGAGTAAAGTTGGACTTCAGCCAACTCAGCTCATGGGAATGAAGAAAGATATGAGAACATAGGTCCTTAATTGTATGTTTTCTTTATTGTGATTCATGGCGATGATTACACAGAAACTGAGAACATTGTAAAAAGCCATATTTTCTTTTCTTTTTAGACCTTTAATTACTGATCTTTTTCTGGTGGAGGCAGAGGTCAGAGATAAATTGTTACATTCAGTTCACTTAATTTGTGAATGGCTACGGTAATTAAACAAATTAGTTCACACAGTAGTAATATATTAGGCATATTTTTAAAGTCCTAGCAGCAAACAAATGTGATTAAACAAATATATGAGTTGATTAATTCTACATTAAGTCCACTTAATTTGTGAATAGCAATGGTGATTAAGAGAAAAAAAAAGCCTGTGTAATATAACAAACAAAAAACGTGTTGTTGAAAGAGGAAACGATTACCAAAAGAATGAATACTATTTATAAATTCATAAGAATTTATATAAACCTAGATACATATTTCAGTGTGGTTTAAGCTAACCAGTATTTCAATGTCAAAATTCAACAAGTTTAAATGAATGGCATTTAATAATAGTTCCAAAGATCTAAATGTAAATTGTGTTACATACGAGAAGATGGTTGGTTGTTTTCACAGTGACAGTCATGAATGAATACCCATAATATTAAAAATTATTGATCTCTGATAGAACATATGTTACATCAGTTTAGCAGGTTAAAGGAATCACATCTTCTCCTTTACTACTATAACCACTTTAAAATGCAGCATTTAGGGAAATAAGTTTTCTTCAGCTTAGTAAAGGATTGCATCACAACATAAAATACCAGAATTTTCAATGGAGAGTAAATTGTAAAGTTATTTCAGATATTATTGGCATATATCTTAACTATTTGAAAGTTGTTACAACCTGAAAAATAAAAAAGAAACATTCACTTTTCACTCAGTTCATTTTCCATTATTGTAAAAGACAATTAGCATCAAATGGCTTTAAGTGTGCTCTGTAAATATCTTGAATAAGAACCGTGGTGTCAGTTTTCCTCATTAATGAATATCTAAATTGGTAATTTTTACAAAAGTCTTCCCTTTGAAATTTGAATTATTTAAAGGACTTACCACAGGCTGAACATTAATTTTAGCTGCATAAGAGAATTATATAAAACCATTAAGTACAAAAAATAAAAGTAGTACAATAACTTTGTAAGCAATATTTACAAAAATGGCAAAGATTTTTATAAACATAAAAAGGAAGTTAACTTGATTCCTATTGATTGTACAAGGGTTTGACCATCCTACAGGGGTGTATTTAGGGCAGGTGGGCTTTATTTTGTATTGAGTCAAACTTAATGAACTAGGGGATTGATTGGCTATCTATTTCAGATGCCTTGATGGTGATTTTTATTTGTTAATTTGGTACTTATTACTATCTGGAGGTAGGAACATATATTTTAAACAAACAGACAGACATAAATAGTTTATAACTTCAATTAAAAAATTTTTCAGCCATGAGTCGACATAAAAAACACAAACACAGAAATACAAAACTCACTAGTTTATATAAAAGAGCTTGCTTTCTCTCTTTGCCCCAAACTTATATTTTAATCAGAATTTTTGTTCTTGGCAGACAGGAAAAGTTGAGGTTATTTATTTAATCTGAGGGCTAAAACCTTCCCATAATAATTTGTGGAGGAGATTTTAAGATTTCCTTTGCTGTGACATGTATCTTACAGAAACTTTGCCCCATTTCTCAGGCCTATTTGACTTTCAGATTTATTGTGGAGAGAGGGATCTTGTAGGTCCCTTTCCGGATCAGTCCAACCAGCTTTTGCCTTCCAGGACTTAGCATCTGAGGTAATGACCAACATGTGTACAAGCTGATATAGGTCAGGTAACCCTGGATCACATGCTCCCAAAACAATTCTAAGTTCTATGAATATTTGCTGGTCTTATTTGGGGAAATCTTTAATTTTAACTCTTAATTCAGTTCAAGTACCAAGGTTTAAATTCTGCTCTAGCAGGCAACCAGTTTCCATAGGAATCTTAGCCTTTAAAGGAATCTGGACTAGATCATTTTCCCTCAGGGGGTCAAGAGGAACCAGTTAGAAGCTACGGAGGAAGGGCTGGGTACAGATAGATGGGGGAGCTACAGGTTTGGTTTGAAGTTCTCTCTCCTTTGTTCTGTTTTGGGCCTTTTCTTTTTCTGAGGAATCTTTAAGTAAAGCTATTGTGGAGACAGATTGTCCTTTAGCAGCCTCCAAGTACCAGTCTTGGATCCCAGACCTCCTACCCCTTTTTTAAGGCATCTCTCAAGTGGCCACTACACAGACAAACCACCCTTCCTCAGATCCACCCATGAACAGAGAGTCATAGGTCCATAATCCCAGTATATATAAGAATTTATATAAGGAGTTTAAGCAGGAGGAGAGGAAGATTTAAAGGAGGAGGATGCCATTATGCTGTGGTCAGATGAAATGTCTCTCAGCCCCAGGCCATTCTCTGCTCAGCCACTTGGATACCGCTCTGCTGTTACCAGGATTCCCCAGCGAGGCTCATTGCTCAGGAGAAGGAGGACTGGCAAACCACGCCCCATATGACCTAGGCTTGGAGTCGGATCAGAGGGCCTCGTGGATTCCCAAACCTGATGTCTTCAAAAGAGACAGAAAATTAGAGAGCTGAAGGGAGAAACAAAGTGGAAAGTCTCACGGTAGAACAGAAACCAAATCCAAATCAAAGGTACCTCAACCAAAGTCCCCAATAAAAGGCAAGTGAACTCAAAACAAATTGAGAAGTTTAAATATAAGAAGGGGTTACCTGGGGGATGCAGTCTTGATGAGAGCACAGCAGACACACAGGGGTCTTTCGTGGGGGCTCACCAGACTGGTTGCTGGAGCCAGCAGCCCCGCAGGGCACTTGCTACATCTCGCTGAGGCCTCCAAACTTGGGAAAAACAAATTGGAGTTGAGTTTGCAGACTACGATATTTATCTGGCACACCAAAGTTCTGCTGCCGCAAAGGAAGCCGGAGCAGAGGTAGCTTCAGGATTCTCAGGATGGCAAATGAGTTTTATAGACATAAACAGGAAGTTAGCTTGACTCCTCTTGATTGGACGAGAGTTTGATCGTGGTATAGGGGCGTGATTAGGGCAGGTGGGTTTTATTATGTATTGGGTCAAACATAATGAACTAGGGCTTGATTGGCTATCTGGGTCAGTTGCCTTAGTGGGGATTTCAAATTTCAAAAGATGAAGAGGAAATTCAAGAGAGAATTCAAAGAGGGAGTATGGGATAGGTTTTTTGGCTCTGACGGGCCCCTAGGGCTTTCTCCATACAATTATATCAGAAAACATACATTATCATATTAAATTTTTTAAGTACAGTGTCACATGTCTTAAGTTCACTGTAAATAAATTCCATTAAAAGTATTTAGTAAACACAATGGCATATTTAAGAGAAAAAAACTTTAATAAATAAGCCACTAAGAAAAAGTTAAAATGATTTAAGACTTTGAGTAGCTTCTGAAAAATTTTAGTGTAAAATTGGCAAGATTTTGTTTAGTACATGCTTTTAAAGATAAGATGTGTTAAAAAACCAATCCTTTGTATTATTTATGGAAATTGTATTCAGCATACCTATTCATAACCAAGATGTGATATATTTTACATATTTTCAGAATTGAACAGATATGATCCTCTTGATGGCTGTTATCTTAGTGATTAAACTGATTTACACAAAAATAAGAGATGATGGAAATTATGGAATGGCATTTATTTAGTAAATGGATTTTCTATCCCCTTGAAACTGGTATTTTTGATATGTTTATCTGCTTATATTATTCTGCGTTATTCTCTAATAACCACTAATTTGCAGTTTTCCCCATATAAAACTGACCAATGCACTACTGTTTATGTTTTCCCTCTGTGAAATACAGAAAGCATTTTGGTCATCTTCATTAGTCAAATTTTGCAAGATAGCAGGCCCATTCACAGCCTCAAGTACACTGTGTTTTCTTTTTCTAAAGAGAAGACTGTTCCCTATGCTAAATTCAGTTTAGCTCATGATATGCTCTGTGAATTAAAAAATAAATAAATGAAGCCCAGAAATACCATTAGCTATTCTTTTCTGATTCTTAAAGTATGTGAAAGTGGTTTATTTGTGTGTGTTTTTTGTTGCTCTTGTTTGATTTTTAATTAGGATTATCCTTGACATTTTCAGTATTAGTCACTTACCAAACTAAAGCAAAGTTTTCAATACATATATAAAAATCCATCTTTCTTACTAAGTCGACATTATTTTTAGTAATAATCATTAAATGAAATGAATATTAGTAATGGCTGGAAAAGATATGCAAACTGAGATTTTCTTTTGTTGATCTCCAGAACATTAACAAATAAATACATACAATTAACACATAAAATGAAAATAAATTAAACATGATATAATAAAGAAAAAAAGGACTACTATTCAACCAGCAGTTTTAAAATCTTCCTAACTCTGGTTCTTTGGTTGGATTGTGCTATAATATTACATGTAAATAACATTACATTACATAATAAGTGAATTTCAAGAAAACCAGAATGTCTGCAGTTACAATTTAGGTTTCTATTAAATTGAGCTAATAGTATGTTTTAATATCTTCATTCATTCTAAAGTTTTTAAAGAAATAATTACCAATTAAAATAGGAATAAGTTTATATTTTATAGATATTATTCAGATTCAGTTAAATATTTCATATTTGGTAAAACTTGCACTTACTCAATATAGATATTACACCTTGCAGTTTGCACTGTTTCACTACTTTAACTTTTAGATGCAAATAGAAACTACAAGTGGTCACATAGAATGACAGAACTTGATGTAACTCAAGTTCTATTCCTTTGTTTATAGTCACTATATGGTTATTATTATTTTTAATCTACTCTTTAATATATAGTACCACAGGTGTTAGAAACAGGAACTGAAACTGTGGTAAGCTTGAATCATTCTCAACCATTATAAACTACTGTTGGAATGCATGAAACCAGTCAGTGTGTGTTGAGGTTTGACTATATAATTGGAAATTCTTTCGATGAACTTACTTGTTGAGTACAGTGTTTATTAAATATTAAGTGATACAAAATATGATAACTGATAAGTACGACAGTGGTGGTTTAGAACTTTAAATCACCCCAAGTCTTTTATTGGTTAGGATTGGTGCTTGTCCTCATAGCCAGCACCTGGGGCTGTGGACAGTTCCAACCACTTCGCCCTTGGTATGCTACCTGTTAGGAACTCACAGACACCTGTTAGGCGGCCATTGCCCAAACCTCATCCATCCCCCACTCCTTCACTAAGCTGGCATCTCCCAGCCTTCCACTACCCCTCCTTTCCTATTGTGTGCCATTCTACAACCTGGGGGAGACGTTAAGTCTAATGAAAACACTGAGCCAGTTCTTAAACCAGGGAAACCTGAAACAAGTATCCCCAGATGCTTATTAGAACAGGAATTCTCAGTTGCAGGCTCACCCAGTGGATAAAACCACACTCAAATAGTATAGATCTATCTCTCAACTGTGACACGAAGTGGGGCATGCAAAGCTGCCATCTACTGACACCTACCAGAAGCAGTTTTGGCCACCCCAGGAGAACAGCTGTAATGGGACTTCTTCCCCTGCTCTTTTGGACTCTTTGTGCTGTATAAGTCACAAGGAGATTATTTGCCCTTTCTGGACTCTTTGTACTTTGTGAGTAATGAAGGGATCATGTTTTGAAAGTTTCTGTTTTGCCCTGAACTTGTGTTACCAAGAAATACCATTGTAGCAACTCGCTTCACACTACAGAATCCACCTATGTTAACAACTCTTTACATATTTATGTTGTGAATTGGATTTTAAGTTTAGATTGTCATGATATAAAACCTAATGAGGCCATGAAAGACAAGATTATTTTAATGTGGTACATAGGATTAGACAGAATACAGCTATAGGAATGTCAGAAAAGCACAGGTCTCAGAAAGTTTAACTCAGGGAACACTAGAGCTCCTTGGAAGTAGTTCACAGTTTCTTTAAAACTAAATACATCAAAACAACACAAAAACAGAAAACAAATTAATTTTAACTAAATACATTTGGGTAAATTGAAAACACTGTATTATTTCCAATACATTTTATTTTGTATGGCATTAATTTCTTATGGGTCTTTTTGCACTAAAAGATTACCATAAAAGTAAAGCTTAAAATGTTAGAGATCAAGGCATCAAGGCATCAAGAGCCCAGTGACTTCTTACCCAAATTACAGTAAATGGGCCCGGAAAGGAAAGACATAATCTGACTTAATTTGCTAGAGTTGCTATAATAAAGTACCACAAACTGGGCTTAAAACAACAGAAATTTTTTGTGTCACAGTTTTGGGAGATTAGAAGCCCGAAATCAAAATGTCAGCAGAGCTGTGCTTCCTCTAAAGTCTAAGGGGGTTGAATCTGTTTCATGTCTCTCTTCTGGCTTCTGACGGCAGCTTGCCAGCAATCCATGACGTTCTCCTCCGCCTGGTTCCAAATTTCCTCCTCTTATAAACACACCAGTTATATTGGGCCCACTCTATGCTAGCATGACCTCATTTTAACATCCCTAATTCCTTCGGTAATCAGCATATGTCCAAATAAGGTCATATCCTTCAGTACTGTTTTATTACTTTAACATGTATTTTTGAGAAGCACAATTCAATTTGTAACATCATCTTAAACAGAATAACTGCAATCATAGCACAAATGACGATGACCTGTATTACAGCCACTTCCACAACTTTGCTAAAACTGGTCTTGCTCATGTGCATGCAGCAATAAAATACATTTACTTATGCATCAAGCCTCAGAATTAGGGCAATCATTTGAAGATTAATCAGAACTAAAATAAGAGCTCATAGCAAGAAATAATTTTATCCAATAGCATCAAATTATTAACTGAGCATGAATTAAGTAACTGATATTTTTAATATTTTCAAGCCTGCTCTAAACATTTCAAATTGTATAATTTTATCCATTGTAAAATTGTGAAGCCAGGTAGAAAGATTATTTGGTTATGGATAAGGAACTTGAAAGCCAGAAAAAAAAAGAAATTTTCTAAATATCACGCTCTTAGTACCACAGAGAAAGCTAAAATTCCAGTTTCCTGATTTTCATTTTATCCTTCTTAGCTCTATATCAAACTATTTTTTAAATCTTATTTATTTAATCCTTTGTTCAGACTGCTCAAGATTCCCAGACAATGTTGCTTCTTGTAGCAAAATAATATTTATAAGATTACAAATAATAGATAACACTCATATAGTACTTACTATGTGCTGGTTTATATTCATTAACTCATTTCATGTATGTAACAGCATTATGAAATAGGTATAATTATTCTTGTTTTAAAGATGAAGAAGATGAAGCATACGGAGGTAAAATAGCTCTCATTAAGTGCACGCAATTGGAAAGTGGTGGATGTTGGGTTTAAGCACAGTTAGTACTGCTCCAGACCCCTCATTATATTTGAGATACACATAGGTTAGCTGGTAATGTAGTAAACAAGCCTAAACAACTGAATACCTGTGGATGGTGGCACTAACTTAGTTAATGCAATGTAGGGAGATCCTTGTCTACAAATGACTGTATATTTTTCTGAAGCTCTTTAATCAAATAATAAATATTAAGTAAGTCTCTATTATGAAGTCTATGCTTCAAGAGTTATATACACTGCAAAAAAATGTAAAATCAACTTTCTGCTCTGGAGAGTTAAGTATAATTAAGGTGAAACTACTAGGGAATGTATCATGACAGAATATAGTCAAATTCTGCACTGTGTTGCTTGATTTGCAATTCACGACAAAGTCCTATCATAGCCACCCAGACCCACCAGTAATCTTTCTGGTAACAACCAAACTATATTCATCTCTATAAGGCCTAGAATAGATTATCAAATTCTTTAATTTGGTTTCCTCATCTCTAAAAATATTTATTAAATTCTATCTCTAAATGACTTTTTTTAGGATTAAAGGGCAAAATGTATGTCTACTTAGGTTAGAAAGTTAAACAAACTCAAGAAATCTTAACCTAACAACAAAGTCTAGAAAAGTAAAATTGTGCCAAGATTCAAAAAGAAAGAAAAGCTTAGGCATAATTAGTATCTCTTTTATGCTATAAAGGAAGGGGACTCGCCCACACCCTGATCCACTTAGAGGTGGCTTTAACTTGGCTGATTGTTGAGTACATATTTTCATTCTCACAGTATTTTTGGGGGGACAATAATTTGTTTCTATGCTTGTTACTTCAAGACCAGAAAATAGGAAACTCTGCTACCCCTTCCCCTTTCTCCATTTTCTTAGCAGATTGGCAATTGGTTCACACGTTAGATATCCAGTTATCCTATTTAATCAGATCATCTTCTGTTTTCATTTATACAGTCATCAAAGCTAGGGAATACACAAAATATTCACTAATAACTTGATCCAGAATTACAATGATAGTCAAAAAAAAAAGATGGAAGGCTGTGAATGTTTAAAAGTAACTGAATATTTCTAAGCTTCAAATGAAGAAATCTGAATTATTTCTATGATCTAGTCTAGCTCTGTATTTGAATGTAAACATAGTCATTGACATGTGTAAGCAGTTTAGCTGATATTTTAAATCTGATGTTAAGCCAATGTTTTATATTTTCCCATATGTCCCAGTCCATATACTGGGAATAAATAGCATTTTCATTAAGGATTTGACAGCAGAATTTCCTTGGAAAAACTTACTTTTAGCAAAAATATTTTATAGGCCACTGTTGCCATAACATTTAAAACGTGGGTAGGCTTGGTTACAAGTGGGGGAAAAAGCTTAATTTCTCTACAGAATGAAAAGAGGAATGTGTTTTTTATCTTAAGAAGTCCATGAAGAAAAACTGAGGTGACACAATAATAACTCAGTTGAAACTGGAGAAAATAGGATAAATCATAGAGATAAACGTTCAAGCTATATAGTAGAGGCTGGACCTCAGAAAGAAATGACCATTGAGAATTTTCTAAAGCAACATACACTTTAGGGTGTTTCAACAGATGTCTGATACACTTATTAAATTTTATGTTGTTCTGTATGTTATTATAAATAATTTATATGCTATTTTACAATATGTTTTATATATTATTCTACTCCTATCATTTACTAAAATCTTTTTAAAATGTAAGTGTATACAACTTCAGCACAAATAGCCTTTTAAAGAAAGTTAAGGAAAGGAAGCTCTTTTCCCATACCTCAAGAGATGCAGGGCAGAGAGGAAGAGATGCAAGAGAAGAGTCCCAAGAAAAACCAAATATGTAGCTGAAGTGACTAGGGGAAATGTGTAGCCTCTAGGACTTACCAGAGATTTTGGAAAAAATTCTGGGTTTTAGCTATAAGTGAAATGCAGGCTTGAATCATTTATAAGTAGCATGGTTCAGGGAACTCCAGCAGGATAAAGAATTTGTGGAATATTCCAGGAAGCTGAAATCTTCGCTATGTAAAGAATGTGTACTGTTTCCTCACACATTTAACAAACAAACAAACAAACAAGAAAAAACCCTAAAATTTGAGCCCAATTTCAACCCTTGGAAAGTGCACAATTAAAGACAATCATATATTTATACATATTCAATTAAAGAGAATTGTATATATATTATTGGTATTGGGGGAATGCAAAGGCTTTAACATCATATATTATTAATGGTAAAGGAAGAGTTAAGTAGTTTATGGTGAACACCATACAACCATCAATGATTACAATGTTTTGAAGACTTTAAATCAAAGAATACTTCCCAAAACATATTTGTGTCAAAATATATTATGTCATTATAGTTCATAGTTCTTCATTTATATTTCCTGGTCACTAATGCTATAAAACATCCTTTCATGTGCTTATTGTCCATTCTTATCACTGCCATTTATTTGAAGCTTTTTTGTTGTTGTTGTTCTTTTTTTTTTGTCCTCTTACTATTGAGTTGTATTCCAGTTTGCTAATGCTGCTGTTATGCAAAATACCAGAAATGGATTGGCTCTTATAAAGGGGGTTCATTTGGTTACAAAGTTACAGTCTTAAGGCCATGGAGTGTCCAAGGTAAGGCATCAACAACACGATACCTTCAGTGAATGATGGCCATTGGCATCCAGAAAACCTTTGTTAGCTCCGAAGGCATGTGGCTGGCATCTGCTTGCTCTCAGGTTGCGTTGCAAAATGGTGTTCTCCAAAATGTTGCTCTTGGGGCTGTTTTGTCCTCTCTTAGCTGCAGCTCTCTCCAAAATGTCACTCTTAGCTGCTCTGAGGTCCTACTGTCTATGAACTTCTTTATAGACTCCAGTGATCCAATTAACACCCAATCTGAATGGGTGGTGTAACACCTCCATGGAAATTCTCCAATCAAATGTTTCATTCACTGTTGATTGAGTCACATTTCCATGGAAACACTCAATCAAAGAATTCCAATCTAATCAAACTAAAATATCTGCCTCCACAAGATTGCATCAAAGAATATGGCATTTTGGGGGACGTAATACTTCCAAACTGGTTGTAAGAATTCCATATATAATCTGGGTACATGTCCTTTGTCAAGTATATTTATTGTGAATACTTCATAGTATTCTGTAGTTTGTTTTTATTTTGCTCAATAGCAACTTTGAAGATCAAACATTTTAAAAATTTTGGTAAACTCCCATATATCAATTATTTCATGGCCCATTATTTTGGTTCCTAAGAAATCTTTGCCTACTCTAAGTCACAAAGATTTTTCCTATGATTTCTTCTAGAACATTTATAATTTTAGCTTTTACACTTAAGTCTATGATCCAGTTTGAGTAATCTTTTAGTAAAGTGTTAGGTAAGAGTCAAAGTTTATTTTATTCCTTGTGAAAAACCAGTGTTCCCAGTACCATTTGTTGAAGAGACTTTCCCATTGATTTGCCATTTATCAAAATCAGATGAATACATATGTGCATGTCTACATTTGGCAACTAACCTATTTCACACTATCTTAATAACTGTAGCTTTATAATAGCTATTGAAATCAGTGTAAGCTCTTAACATTGTTTTTTTCTTCTTAAAACCATTTGCACTATTCTAGGTCATTTGAGTTTCCATATAAATTTTGAGAGCAGTTTTCAGTTTCTAAACATGAAATGACTGGGATTTTTATTTGTATTGCATTCAATCTGCAGATCCATTTATACTGACATCTTAATACACTAAGTCTTACAACCCATAAACATGACATATCTCTCCATTTATATAGATTTTCTTTTACTTATCTCAGATAAATTTTCAATGTACAAGTCACCACTTCTTTTGTCAAATGTATTTCCAGTGTTCCTACCTAATATTAAAAAGAAATTTTAAATTTTCAACAAAATTAATTTTCCAAATATTTGCTGTTGGTATGTAATAAGATAACGGAGTTTTGCACATTAACCTCATATTCTGCAAACTTACTAAATTCGTGTATTTATTCTGTAAGTTTTTTTGTAGGTTTCTTGGGATTTTTAATGTAAATAGTCAAGATAGCTACAATTATTGATCATTTTACTTTTTTTATTTTTATGCCTTATATTTCTGTTTTCTTGCCTTATTTCAATATGTTTTTTCTGTTTCCTATTTCATTGATTTTCCTTCTGATTTTTATTATTTCCTTTGATTGCCTACTTTTTAATTATTTGTTTTTCTCCTTCTAGTTTCTTAAGGTGAAATCTGAGGCAATGGTTTGAGGCATTTTTATTATGAGACAACATATTTTGAGATAACTATATATTTCAAGAGATATTTGTAGCTTTCTTTTCTTGTAATATCTTTGTTTTTTTGTAACATATCCAGCTTATATATTAATATCTCAAGACTTTGTTGGACCTAAAGGTAGGTTTGTGTTATGTTTCTGGCCAAAGGGGCATAACATAATGACTTTCTGAAAAGCTTTTGCTTCCTATAATCAGTGTCTTCCTACTTCCTTCTAATTCTTTAAAGTATCATATACATAAAGCTTTGGGAAACAGCAACAATCATTGGAACATGAGACAACAAGCATGAGAATAAAGGTACACATGCTAAGGATGGTGAGTGGAATAACTGAAAAAAGCCTAAAGCCCTGGAACCTACTGAGGAACCATAGCAACAATGAACTAGGACAACTAATTTGTGTGAGAAAAATATAATTTTATGTTTATAAGCTTTTCTTATTCAGATTTTCCATCACATGTAACTGAGTGCGTTATTAACTAATATTATAGGAGGTTCCAAGATTCTACTTGCCCTTCATATATAGTATGGTGAATTGTAAGCAATATAAATATATATGCATGCATATATGTGAAATTTCATTTCAATCAGCTGATTGAATTTTCCCACCCATGTTTTTCATTAAAATGCTGCCTGAATCTTTGATCAGTCTGTCAGGCCTTGAGTTCTATGGTCTGTGATCTATTTTCATTTAATCAGCTTACTTAATTAAAAAAAAAAAAATTCCATAACCAAAATAACTAGAGATGCACTTCAGACCAGAAATAATGACCTCCATTCCCATCATATCACAGTACTTTGATTATAAATTATTGTTCTAATCCTAGTGTATTTTGACTATGTTTATACCAACTTGTTTTCCATCTAGACACTGATCTTGTCTTCCTTATTCTTGTGTAGTCTAATGCCAAGCATTCACTTAACTCAGCATTTGCTTGCTGCTGTTACTCTTCTATGCCATAGGAATCCATTATTTTTCATTGCCCAAAGGATCACAGATACAGGCTGTCTAGTCTTTCACTAATTATCAGTCTCTATTCAGACAATTGTACATATATTTATCAATTTTATTTTATTTAGCCTGCAAATAGGTTCCATTTTTTTTCTCTCTGTCTCAAATGAGTGCACAGAGCTTGTTTTCAACTTATCATCTTCTGTATTTGACTTTAATCTCTTCCCAGATCAGCTTTCTTGCAGTGATTGGTAAGCTGTGACCAATGCCATTCAATGGGGAAGATTCACCTTCCATTGTGTCTGACTGAAAACAAACAAACAAAACAACATTAACAAAACTTATGTCCCTTTTGGAAGAGCATAGATACAGGCATGGTTGCTGTGTAGCATTAATAGGGAAATGGTTGTATTAGCTGAGGAGGTAATCCCATTTAACCACTCATACTAACACCATGACAGCTAAAATTGGTTCAGAATTTTTAATAACTTTCTCCATAATTAATATTACAAATTTCTTTCCCCCTTCCTTGAATTGGATCTGGGAATCCATCCTTCTGCAGGAAAAAAAAAATTGCAAACAACTGAATTTAAATAAGAACTTATTTAAATAAGAGGAACTCAGATAAGCTGTGTTATTTATCAAAATGTCAATATGCTTATTTATAAAATAATCAGAGTACTAAATTGTCTGCCTATCCCTAAAGTTTGGGGGAAGATCAAATAAAACATTATATAATTAAGGTATTTTTATAAACCTTTCTGAAGTGTAAATAAAAAATAACAATGTAGATCCCAAATATCTGGGAATGAAGAAAGAATAAGTAAGTACTCTCGTTAGAGAGCTCTGTACTAGATTATTAGAATATCTACATGGCACACAATGATTTCCCTTAACTGCCTATCTAGCCCAATTCACAGAAGGGAGATTATTCTCCTTGGCAAGAATGTTGGACAAGGAGTGGTCACCCAATTAAAGATGAGCCAATAAAAGCCTTTTCTCACATGCCAGGGACAAAGTAAACACTACATAAATATTAACTGTTATTGCAGTTAATGAGATTACTAACATCATTAATAATATCATAATCATTATTTGACTCATTACTGACAAATTCAGAATCACTCCAGATAGACGAATCTCTAATGTGAAATTGGAGTTTGTGAGTGGCTGTGCCAGTTTGAGTGTAATATGTCCCCCCAAACACCATTATATTTGTGTGGGCAGACCTATCAGTGTTAATTAGATTGTAATTCTTTGAGTGTTTCCATGGATGCACCCCAACCAACTGTGGGTGATGACTCTGATTGGATAATTTCCATGGAGGTGTTGGCCCACCCATTCAGGGTGGGTCTGAATTAAACTACCAGAGCACTATATAAGATCAGACAGAAGGAGCAAGCTGCTACAGCCAAGAGGGACACTTTGAAGAAAGCACAGGAGCTGCAGATGAGAGAGTTTGAAGATGGCTGTTGAAAGCAGACTCTTGCTCTGGAGAAGTTAAGAGAGGACAAATGCCCCAAGTACAACTAAGAGTGACATTCTTGAGGAACTGCAGCCTAGAGAGGAACGTCCTGGGAGAAAGCCATTTTGAAACTGGAACTTTGGAGCAGATGCCAGCCACATGCCTTCTGAGCTAACAGAGGTTTTCTGGACACCATTGGCCATCCTGCAGCGAAAGTACCCGATTGTTGATGTGTTACCTTGGAAACTTCATGGCCTTAAGAATGCAACTGTGTAACCAAATAAACCCCCTTTATAAGAGTCAATCCATTTCTGGTATTTTGCATTCCAGCAGCATTAGCAAACCAGAGCAGTGGCATTGTTCTTCCTTGAGGACTAAGGTAGCAGAGGAAACCTGACTGAAGAAGAGAAAAGACACAGAGATCACAGTTGAGGTAACAGATGGAGAGTTCAGATAACTTAAGAGTCACTGGGCCTAATCTCTTAGAAATCCAAACCCATTTCTGCCCTAATTTATAAAATTCTTCTCTGTATTCTAATACTAAATTCCATTTTCTGACTGAAGCTAGCTGAAGTTGATGTTGTTTTCCACAAGCAAAAGTATCCCAACTACTATACAGTTGCTGAGTCCAAAGAAATTTCCCCTTTCAATAATTGACACATGAAACAGCGTAGAGCTTTTCTATCCTTTCATAGCTTTGGAGGAGAAAAAAATATGTCCCTGGATGAATACAGCCTTAATTATCCAAAAAACTTTTCCTCTATGGTCATTCTCCATTTCCCACTAGCTTAATCTCTGCCACTGTCACAACAAATTTATGGGTGCAAAGCTTACTGATTGCAATCAAAATACAGCTTCAGGGTTGTTTGGCTGCTCACTTTTCCTTTCATTTATATATAGGCTATGGGTTCATGGAAATTATTATGAACTTGCTAATTCTTTGGAATTAATGTGCTCAACAGTTTTTCTGTCTGAGAGCATTTGAACAATCATTTTAGTTTCAAAAGTAGATATTTAGTTATTTGCAAGGCAGCTTTTATTCAATTTCCTCATAATCACAGCATTAGAAGAAGGGGCATAGCAGAGATTGAGCAACTGGCTTGGAGATGTACTATTATACTCCTATCTTCAAAATCTCTCTGCAAATCCTAATCTGATTAGGAATAGCTAAATTACATTAGCGTTTATATAAAAACAGGCTATACCCTTTTACGGCTAAACTCATAAGAAGGCATTTATTCACTCCTTCAAATTGATTTATTGAGCATACACTATGACACAGACACTGAGTTTATCATTATATTGCTGTAACATGCAGCACTATAACAAAATATGTTTATTCCTTATCCCAATGGAGTTTACAGTATAAGAGAAGAACAAGATAATTATAAAGCAACAGTCCTAAGAAAGTAATTGTTCTTACATAGCTACTGTACAGAAACTAGAATTTTATTATACAATGACCCCTTATTACATCATGATGAAAACTTGTAGCCTAAGCACACATTTTTCATTATTTTTAAAGCCAGGCATTTCTACATGAAGATTTATCTCTATTAACTCTAGTGAATATTTAGAGAAGTTGGTGGGGAAGGACTGAAGCAAGGACATTTGGTTAAGACAAAAATTAAGAATCTGGTAGTACTAAGGATAAGTGGTTAAATTATGTAAAAGGATTCCAACACCCAGCTGTAGCTTTGGTAGCACTATACTCCAATTAACTGGTTTTTGTTTTTGTTTTGTTGTTTTTGTTGCTAGTTTGATAACTTTTGTCCAAGTCCAATAAAAGGAGAATTAATAGAAGTCTCAGAACACTCTGATAAAGGCAGAGTGCTACTTACTCGTTAGTTAGAGCTGTAAGAGAAATAGCAGACTTTAAAGGGGATAAAAGATTAACCACCAAACCATTGTGCTATAATTAAAAACACTCTGTATATATTATAATTTCTTTAGTATTTAGAAACCTATGAAATCAATAATTAGATGCATGCTTCCTATATAAAGATTTGATTGTGCAATATTTAATATAATTTAAAGGAATAACAATCTGTCTATCCTCAGAATATCCTTTACTTCACTAGAACATGTATAAAGCACAGAGAAACCAGTAAAACATTGTATTGAACTGATCTGTGAGCAATTCTAGAAAGAAACATTCAATATATCCATAAGAAATTTTAATATACAGAGAGAAATTATTAGGTAAACTTATTACAAATAAAAATGTTAAAGCAGGTGTTCTTAAACTTTTTTTTTCCATATAGTAAAGCCCATGGACCCGCTTACCAGAATAATATTTTTAAATGCATAACTTTTCCATAGGATTACAAAGGAAAGCAATCACATTGAAAATATGCTATCAAATACTTAAAAATGAATTTTTTAATTGACAATATGTCTCTCTTAATGAATTTATTAAATAACAAGGTGATGCATTTATAATATATGCAAATTTTATTAAATAACAAGGTGATGCATTTATAGTATATGCAAATTAAACTTAAATTTAACTTTTCTAATACATGTCTATGTGAAGGCTGCCAATGTTTGACATTTAGATTTCTGTATGTTTTACAATAGGCTGCACTATTATATGGAAAATTAAGAATTCTTGTTTGTACTGTCAAGTTCCACAAAACAAATTATGGACATGACTCATTCCCTTCCATATATTATAGATAGGGAATACTGGAATGCTACAGGTATCAATAAGAGTGCATGATTTCAAGGTCTAGTTGCTAAATGATTACTAGGTATGGCACTTCCCCAATACCTGGCCATTAATGTTGCCCAAATATTTGTAGACAGGAAGGCTGAGTATGCAGTACTGCCAAAATTTCAAATTAGAAATGAACACAAATTACATATGCAACAACTCCAATATAGAATAGAAATATCTATAATATTTTATGGTGACTAAGGCACAGCTATTAATACTTTATGCTTTGCTGCCTATATGCATAAGGAAATCAATGGAAAGGCTTAATTCAATTAGATGTTACTGAAAATAAAATATGATATTTTTCTTTCCAGTTTCATGGGCTCCCTAAATTACATTTGTGAACCTGTAGGATATCTAAGGCCCACACAAGTAGAATGCCTGAATTAGTGAAAAGAAAATGGCAACTATTAAGACTTAGAAGAGTATCAATGTTCAGTAAGTTTCCCTGGGTAGAATAGTGAATATTTCACTATAATATAAATTGCATGTTCTTAGTAAACTATCCACATTGTTACTTTAAAATTATCATTCTCATCAATGTATTGATGATTAGTAAAAAATATAAAAATACTGATAGGTCCTAAAACTACTGAAAATAAAAAAATGCTAAATAGTATAGATTATTTTAATGTAAAATCACAATTAAAAATTCAAACAGTTCTGACACTTTCTCACATGCTTGTTAGGCATAGGAATGCAAAGAAAATAAGATACAGTCACTGCTCCTACAGAGTTTATCATCTGAAGAAAAAACTTTGGCTTGTGTCCTAAGTGAATGTTCCCTCACTTTTGTTATCATGTTTCTCATCTGAATGATTCTTAGCCTCTTACTGATTGAAATATACAGGATCCATAGGAAGTTTGGGGGAGGGAATGCCAGAACTTGTTATTAAACTTTGCCTTCATTATGGGTAATAAACAAACTAACTACTAGCAGAAATTCAGTATGCCAAGCAAGGCATGATCTGCATGAACAAGAGCAAATGCCAGTTACTATACTTGCAAAAGCTAAATAGTGTTATTACTTGAAGAAACAAGGTGTCTTTGCAGTTCTAAATGACATAACAGAGAAGACAGAAGACTGTCTATCCATGAGCATTAAGAATCCAATCACCATTTAAAAGTTCATAAATAGAGCTCCAGGGAAAGAACAAATAAACCAAGAGTACTTTTACTTAGCTTTTCTGGAATAGAAAATGACAGTGAATAAAGAGCTGAAGTCCAGACCATGAAATGGGCACACGATGAAGACCCGGATTCTGGAGTGTCAGTTGGAGGGAGAATTTGACAGAGGAGTGAGGCCCCAGAAGCGCTAGAATTGCTTGTCCCTGGTAATTGTAACTAAGAACAAATTATATCTAGTGACCAGTGCAATACCATGGCAATGAAACAATGTTACAAGTTATCAGGATTCTCAGCAAGGAGTATCTCAATCAAGAAAAATTTTATGAGCAAGCCTGGATACCAGGAGTGCTTCTACAATTACCCAAATATGTATTCCCAATCAAGTTAACTGCTGACTAAACTTGAATAATCTTTGTCTCCTTTGAAAATACGCATGACAAGGTAATTTCACAAAAATACTGCTAATCCATAAAGTAATTTATGTAGTCATTCAATTGATTTTATTAAGTGCTTAGTATATACCAGCAATGATGTTGCTTCCATTTGTACTAAGACCTTGAACATTTCAAAGTCTTGAGGTCATAAGGACTAAAATTGAGGCATGGTATCCTCAAAGTGCTATGAGAGCATGTAGATGTAAGTACTTCCCTCTGCCTTGGATCAGGAACTGGAGGATTAGTGGGATGTTCACTCAGCAGCTAGAACAGGAAAGAGGAACTTTGAGCTAAGACATTAAGGATGAGTCTGTTTTTCCCCGATTCATAAGACAAGGACGAATCTCCTAGGAAAACAGAAGAATTTGTGCAAAGGCACAGAAAGACAAAGATGATGGTGTGATCATCTTTTACTGACTGTTGATCATTTCCATGTAAATTAATTTACTATCTCTTTCCCAGCACAATTCTGTTGGGGTGGGATAACAACGTCCACAGTACAGAAGAAACTTAGAAGGCAGAAAAGTACACAGAAGAGGAGACTCATTTCTTCTCTTCCAGTTTTGCTTTGGGCTGTCTTTGCTTGCAAAGGAAAAAGATAAGCTTTGGACATGAGTGCCTCATAATGATGTAATAAATATTTGACTCTTAGATTCAGAAGTGCTTTTTACTTTTAGATTTCCAAAGTATTTTCTAATCAGCTGAACAGATAGAGAAAAAAATAACAGTTTAAATGGCCATTAGAATCATTTAGCAACATGTCCATGACCTACAGTCTTTCTTCCTGCTTCACACAATTCAAAGAGGGCTGCCCTTGAATTTGTAAAGGCAGTAGTAAAGAAAAGATATAGGTTGCTCATTAATGGCATGTATGGCTTCTGGATCAGGATGGATCTTGTTGGTAATTCCATTTTCTACTGAAGGCATTGCCGGGCAGACTAATTGCTAGCTATAAAGGTTGTACTCATTATATTACACTTACCAACCCCTGGGGATGAATGTTATTTTCCTAGCTACCATGCTGCCTAATACTGATTTTTTAAAACAGCCTCATTGATTTCTACAGGTTTTGTAATTTGTGTCTTTCCTTTTTGTGCTCTCTGCCTCACTAGACTCATAATGGGTGTTTTGTGCCTTATCATTTAGTCAAGTCACAATCCTGTGGCCTGCTGGATAAGTTCAAAGTGTTTAGCTGTTGAACTTACTGAATCCTATCGTGTGAAGCATAGTTGTCACAAGAATGAGATCACAGTAGTGGAAAAGAGAGTACAGATTATATATAACTGTATTCAATTTCTTCCAGAGGAAGAAATCTTAACTCTTTGGGCTCATAACATTGATTGAGACCTTCCTCTTAAGGAGATGGAGTTGTACCTATAAAAAACTGAAGATGAATTGCATAAGCTATCATCCCTGGCGAGGGGAAACATTAATCAGTTCTTTGCTGAATGGGTGAATGTACCCTCAATTTCTCATATTATCTGTGAAGCTTTTTTTTTTAGAATTAACCGTCTATACACAAAATATATTTTTATGTACTAAAATGGTGCCTTCTTTTCTCTGCATCAAATGCAATTTAAATGAGAGGTTGACAAATAATTTTAGGTTAGTTATTCATTGCAGGGATCATAAAAAAGAAGTTAGCAGGAGCCAGCTTCAAAAAAAAACAGGAATCTAGCAGTAGGAAAATTAGTGAACAATATATTTCGTGTGAAGAAATAAAATAATTTAAGAGTGTCTAATACATATTCAATAGTGTCCTCTTCAGACTAAAATGCCTAGAAAAGAGTGAATGAAAACATCCACATACCTGTTCTAATAACTTTTTTTCATAGATTTAAAAGATCATGCTTCTATTTCCTTCTTCATCTAGATTCCCTATTTTTTAAACTATTTGGGAGATTGACTTGGTGAAAATGGCATAGATATGTTTTATTCATGCAGGTGTTACGGTGCAAAGAGCTAATACCTCATATTTTTTACTTCAGTATAATTTAAGGGCAATTTCTTTCAAATTGTCAGTGAATATGAAAGAAGAAGTTTTTAAATTTTCTTCTTAGAAAACAGGATTTTAAAGATAATTTGTAAGGTGTTTGCAATGAATACAGAAGCAGTACTCGTAGACAAGGCTACAAGATCAATAGGGAGGTCTAGTTAACAATCTATTAACCTACAGAAAAGAAAAATTACAATACAGAAAGTAAAAATTGCAATGATGCATAGCAATATTCATTTTTCTTTACAATATTAAGGTTCATTAAAGACTACCAATTGAGTTTAATTTCTATTAATTAAATAGTAGTGTAGCACTTTTCACCACCATATTTTTGAGGCATAGAAAAGTGTTTAGTATCAAGCTTTAACATATGGAGATTTTGAAAGAAATTATGATAAATGGGCTCTTTCTCAGAAGGATCCATGTAGCACACTCTCTCAAAGCAAAGGAGAGAAAACAACCGTTCGGACCTTTCCTAGACTGTGATGAAAACTCTGGTTAGATGGTGAGTCACTGACTAGGGGGCTGGTGTCCCTCAACGACTCCAGCTAGACAGCTTCCTGTTCTGCTGTGACATGTAGCTTACAAAGCCAGTCTTCCAGAGTGCTTCATCACCACGTGACAAAAATAGAGTTGGAATCATACAGTGCTGTAATTTATTCTTCAGTTCATTTAACAAATACGTATTGTGCATCAGTCAATGTGCTGAGGTCTGTGAGTGCAAGCAAGAAAGAAAAGTATTCTGCCTTCAAGTAACCCAGTTTACTTTGGGCAACAATGAAAATAAAATAAATACCTTAAATTTAACAGATGCCATATTTAGAGGACTGAATCATGTCCCCTACAAAAGACATGTTCAAATCTTAATCCTGTAGGTGGGGACCCATTTGGACATTTGGAAGATGTTATTACTAGTTAAGATGTGGCCAGAATGAATCAGGGTGATCCTAATCCATATGATTGGATGCCTTATGAAGAAAGGAAATTTGGATGCAGCCAGTAGTCAACACAAGTCAGAAGATGTAAAAGCCAAACAGGAGAGAGAGAGCCATGTGGTAGAGACTGTGTTACCAGAATGTACCAACTTCAGGAGAAAACATGGCCTTGCTGACATCTTGATTTTAGACGTCTAGCCTCAAACTATGAGCCAATAAATTGTTGTTTACTTAAGCAAACTATTGGTGAAATTTGCCAAAGCAGCCATGGCATAGTAAGACATGAAAATAGAACATATAGAAAGGAGAGAGGGCTGAGAAGAGAGGGCTATTTGATAGAGTCCTGTCATGAGACAGATATCACTCTGTTATTTAAGCAAAGAGATTTTAATACAAATGATTGCTAATAGCCATTAGAGAACTGATAACGACAAACAGGGGAACATTAAATATCAAACTGGTAGTAAATGCAGGAAGTACTTACCACCTGTGGTGGTTTAAAGCTGTATGTACCCCAGAAAAACGTCCAAAAATTTAATCTATTCCTGTGCGTGTAAACTCATTGTAAGTAGGACCTTTTTTGATGAGCTTACTTCAGTTAAGGCGTAACACATCTCAGTTAGGATGGGGTTCTTAATCCTATTACTAGGGTCCTTCAGAAGAGAATGAAATTCAGACATAGATAAAGAAAGCCACAGAGGTATGAAGCTGAAATCAACAAAACCGAGAAGAGAAGGGAGAGACCAGCAGATGCTGCCATGTGCTTTGCCGTGTGGCAGAGGAGCCAAGGATCCCTGGCAGCCAGTCTTTGGAAGAAAACATCGCTTTGATGATGCCTTGATTTGGGCATTTTCTCCACCACAAAACCGTGAGCGAATAAATTCCCATTGTTTAACGTGTCCCATTTCATGGTATTTGCTTTGAGCATAGGAAACTAAAATACCACATCTGGCTGGGGGAGATAAAGGAAGAGGTTGAAATAATTAAAGTTTAAGAGCTTGGAGGAGGGGCTGTAGTGCAGGAACTCTGGCTTCTGAGGAGGAGGCACTGCATGTCTGGTTCTGATGCCTCAGAGGTAGAGCTCATGGAGCCTGAACTGAAACCTCAGAGCCAGAGGGAGGGAGGTGAAGTTACAGAGAGAGGATGCTGGCAAAAGCAGGGAAATGGAGAGCAACAAAATAAACAAAGGCTTCTTAAGAGAAGGGACCCTGAGCTGAAGATGAGAGCATAATAAAGAATTTTCTATTGTGGGACAACAATAGAAATGATGGAGAGAGGGGCCTGATAGGAAGATAAAATTAAGATGCACAACCTACCAGCAATAATGATGGGATTTATATTTTAAAAGAAAGGGAGATAAAACTGGTTGGATTAATAAAGTGTGTCAGACTGTGAAAACCTCAGAACGCCAGATAGAAAAATTTGGATATATATTTGTTATGTAGCCACTGGGTATTGGTTAAAGAAGGCTAAAGTGGTTACAGGCTTCAAGATGGATTGGAATGAAGGAGAGAATAGAACAGAGACCAATAAAGGAACTATGGCCATGATATCCTCATATGATGATAAGGGAGGCAGTAAGAGAACTATTGATGACAAATTTCAGACAAATTTTAAAGTAAAAATTAAGCTGACACTAAAACTGATGTCATATAAATCAAAAGGAAGAGAAAGAATGACTTCTTACATAATGAATCATGGTGCCAAGAATCCATTATCTTGCATTTACAAGAATGAATAAATTGATACTTTGGGGCTAGAAATGCAGATGATAGGCCAGTACTGAAGTGATCAATTAGACAAGGAGAATGAATACATTCCACAAAGGTATATTTTGAAAGAAAAGAGCACAGAAAAATGATCAGACCCTTGAGAGACATCTCAAAGTAGTGAGAAGAGAAAGGGATAGTGAAATGGATGAGAGGAGAATAAACCAAGGTCATGGGGGCATTTCAAAGAGTTGCATGCTATGGACCCAGGATGAGGATAGTATTTCAAGAGAAGAAAGGCTGTTCAGTTGGTACAATTGTGAACCACACATCAAGGAGCATGAGTCTTAAAAGGATGCAATATATTTGCACTGGGAGGAGAAGGCACAAACTCGTAGAGATCAATTTCTGTAGAATGGAAGGACAAGAATCCAAAGTGCAAGGTATTGAGGTGGAAGGGCTATTGAAAATTAAAAAAGGGACAATTTTAACAATCAAAAAAAAAAAAAAATCAAAGGAATACAACAATGCTCAAGAAAGCGGTTTTCATATTTAGAAGACATTATAGCTAATTTCAAGGTTTTAGGATGGACATTTCTTCTTCATATTTTGGAATATTATAAATTTAATGAAAGATTAACATCTACTGTTTACAGAGCTTTTATGTGCATTGCAGCCCCATGCTAAACATTTAAGTCTCACATTTTAAGATATATCTTATCTTTGTTTAACAGACTAGAGTACTAGCTCTAAGAAAGGAAGTAGTGTCAATAAGGTCATAGATTTAGTATGCAATAAAATCTCCAACTATGTGCATGGATTTGCCCATCCCTTTATTTTTCACAGTTTATTTTTCATGATTTTGAGGTATTTTAATCAGACACACACTCAACGATAATTGTTGTAACTTCCTGAAGAACTGAGCTTTTCTTACAATGAATCGTTCCTCCTTATTTCTGCTAATACTTGCCTTGAGATCCACTTTGATATTATATAGACAAAGCAGCTTTATTATGCTTACATTTTAAATAGTGAACCTTTTCTCAACCTTTTCCTTTCAAACTATCTATGTCTTTATATTTAAAATCCATCTCTTTTAGACCCTCTGGTGGTTTGAAGCTGTTGTGTATCCCAGAAAAACATGTTCTTAAATCTGACCCATTCCTGTGGGTATGAACCCATTGTAAGTAAGACCTTTTGATGAGGTTACTTCAGTTAAGGTGTGTATGGCCCACTCCTATTATGAGTCCTTTATAAATTGAATGAATTCAGACATGAGAGGGAAAAATAAAAGCCACAGGAAGCAAGAAGCCGAAATCAATGAAACCTGGAAGAGAAGGGACAGATCAGGAGGTGCCACCATGTGTCTTGCCATGTGAAAAAGGAGCCAAGGATTGCCAGCAGCCAGTCCTAGAATGCCAGTCTTTGGGAGGAAAGCATTCCCTTGATAACAAATTGATTTGGACTTACTTTTAGCCTCAAAACCATAAGGAAATAAATTCCCATTGCTTAAGCTGATCTGTTTCATGGTATTTGCTTGAGCAGTCTAGGAACTAACATAGACATTATGTAGTTAAGACTTCATATTTTAGCTAGTGTGCTAATATATTCCTTTTGTGGGAGTATTCAGTCAATTTACATTCAGTAGAATTACAGATATGATTGGATTCAGAACTTCCATTGTTCTATTTTTTCATTGATTTTTGTTTCTATGTTCCTCATTTCCTGCCTTCTTTTGGATTAATCAAACAAAAATTTAGCATTCTAATTGAATTCCTCTATTCATGTTTTTAGCAATACAATATATTTCCATTTTACAAAGTTGTTGCTGTGGAGACTATGATACCTCTCTTATCAAAATTATTTATAGGTAATATGATGCTCATGTAAAATATAAGAACTTTGAATTACTTTTACACTACCACATTTTGGTAATGCTGTTTTCATATATTTTATGTCTATCAATATTATCAACCTTCCAATACAATAGTATAATTTACACATTGAACTATCAATTGACTTTTACATGAATTTAAAGAAAAAACGTTACTTACTCAGAGAGTTATACCTTCTAATGTTTTCCTTTCTGTCCTGTAGCTCCTTTTTCCCCTCATTTAGGCTGGAATCATTTCCATTCAGCCTGAAGAACTTCCTCCATACTTCCATATAGTTCAAGTTTATTGGTAAAAAAAATTCTCCCAGCTTTTGTCCACCTTAAAAAGTATTTTACCTTCATATTTTAAGGTATTTTCATGGGATATTGAATACAGGCACTCCTTGCCTGTATTCTGATACACATGAATTTCAGTAACCACAGTTAGTTATGTAACACCAGACCCCTAACAATGTGGTTCACATTTCAGTTACCTCAGTATATTAACTGTGAGTAATTATATGAAGTGCAAATTCCACTGCTAGCTCTTCAGATCCCAAATCACTACATAAATACCAGATTCATATCATTATCAGTCATCAATCACTTCACTTCTTTTAAAGTCTATCAATAATTGTTCACAATATAACTCTTATTCAGTTCATGCCCAGACAGCAAAGCATGCAGTTGTGTTGCCTCCTTGTCTCTCAGGGATAAACTTACATGACATTTTATAAAAATGAATAATCAAGAAAGAAAATTAGTAAACAAAAGTGAAAAGTTCAGCAAAGAAAAAAATTTATAACACTGGACATGAACCTTGAATTGAACATTAATGGAGTTAAAGAAAAAATAACTGATAGTCAGAATTTTGATACTGTTGCCCTTCAAGAAAATGCAGATATCGAGGCAGTAAACAGGCAAGTACTCACTTAATAGATATTTTAACATCAAAATTGATCCATTAATCTGTTAAAGTTAAGATTATTCTAAAGCCAAGTTTTTTACATATAGGGATTAAAAACTCACCTAATACTTTCATGAAAATTATAAAAACCATTTTTAGAAAAAAGCACATAAATGTAATTTTTCTACATATGGTTTCAGGGGGTCACACAAACATTTAGGCCCACTTAAAAATTTTAAAAAAGCAAAAAATTAAGGAAAACTAACTGTGGAATCTAATATTTTTCATTTCTCAGATATGCTATTTAAGCATTATTAAAAAATATGAATCCAAAGAAACAAACACAATAGAATACAAAAGTAATTAAAAATAATTGTGATCAAATACGGAAAATTTACATTAAAAGATTGGTGTGATTAAGTAGATTATTGCCATGAACATGATACGTAAGCTACCAAGTGTGCTTCTTTCTGAAGTGCAATTTTTAAATTGCTCCAAGGAGCTCTAGGGTTACTGGGAGGTTGCTCTCCCTCAGAAATATTGTGAAAGTTTAGCTGAAAATACCGGTCCTTTAAAACCTTTTAAACCAGAGCATCTAATGGGTTTTAAACACTAGAACTCCTAGTTCCATTTTAGTTAAATAAGGGTTATAATTTACAAAAATAAATAAAGTAAAAACAACCAACTGCTAGAAATAGAGCAGATTCTGATCTAACAACCAGCTCCTATTTGTAATGTTAGACACCATTGTCCCATCATGTGTCTCACTCTGATTATGAGATGGCTGTTACACTACCACCCACTGGCACTGTGAAGAGTACATGGACTGCGATGATTTATATTGCTTTTAAAATTGATAATCTCTGAGAGCTCATTCATTTCCAATTAGTCTCTTTAAAGAAATCAGTGATGCTCTTCCTAAATAATCAGCAAGTAAGAATGCTCCTAGCAATCAAGAATTTCACAATTGAACTATTTTGACAGTTCTTAACCTACATGATCAAACAAAATAAGCTGTCTCCAGGACATGCATGCCATTAACCACCAACTATAATGTTACTGAGAATGATCATGAAACATAACATGTGTACACTAACATGATTTGCAAGTCTATTTCATTACATGCTTTCTTTCATATTGAATAAGCATCATATCACAATTAGCTCTTGTTTACCCTAATAAGAAAGGATCTGCTGTAATTAAACATCTGCTCCATATTTATGAAAACAGATTGATTTGGGATAGCAGATTAACTCATACAAAATGACTGAAAATGACTAATATGGAGGAAAGACGATGGCACACTTTGCACCAAACACTGAGAGAGGGAAGTTTGCAAATCCACATGCACATACAAAATTTAAACCCTTCCTTTTTGATTCATGTAAGTAGGAAATATGCTATATTTTGACGCTGATAAAATATGCAGATTACATATCTAATTTTGAATTTGCATACTTTGGGATTTTCTTTTTTATACTGTAGAATTTCTTCTTTTATAAAGTCATGTGCTATATTCAGAAAGTAAATCTAAGATATATCTAAGTTCTCTTTAAAGCCATTCCAGAAATAAGCACTGCTTACCATCTAGTCTACCATCGTATAGCTAATTTCTGAAAAGCTTGGCTTCTTTCCCACAATTTGATTCTCATGTCTTTATCAATTTGGGATGTTTTAGACTGTGAGGATTTGTACATAATTTAATCATGTTTAATTAACTCTGATAATCAAAGAGTTACTTATTTCATGTGACAATATGGCTAATGCAATAACTGCCAAACTTGCATCCGTTGATAAGATATCTTAAGTTTTACAAAAGATATTTTTCACTCATGTGAAGTTATGTCTTTAAGAATCACATCTCTTACCAAAAACAATTTTTCCTGCTTTTTACATTGGATATCCATAACACTTAGCTACGTGTTTCACACATCAGCCAGTGTTAGTTCTTTACTCATGGATGTAAGTTATGTACGGAAGCATACCAATATCTCAATGGATGTCCAAGGGCCAAATAAATAGCAAAAGCTTAGTGTGTCAACAAGAAGTATTAGACAGTGCTATCACTGGAGTGATCTGTGATAAAATGGCAACGAAAGGAGAGGCATGGCCTGCTTATAATTATGCCAAAATGTCTCCTCCTGAACGCCTCGTTGTTGCTCAGATGTGGCCCTCTCTCTCTAGCTAAGCCAACTTGGCAGGTAAAATGACTGCCCTCCCTCTACATGGGATCTGACACCCAGGAGTGTAAATTCCCCTGGAAATGTGGAATATGACTCCTGGGGAGGAGTCTAGACCTGGCATCATGGGATGGAGAACATCTTCTTGACCAAAGGGGGGATGTGAAATGAAATGAAATAAGTTTCAGTGACTGAGAGATTACAAAAGGAGCTGAGAGGTCACTCTGGTGGGCATTCCTACGCACAATATAGACAATCATTTTTAGGTTCTATGACTTGGAATAGCTAGCAGTAAATACCTGAAACTATCAAATTATAACCCAGAACCCTTGAATCTTGAAGACGATTGTATAACAATGTAGCTTATGAGGGGTGAAAATGTCATTGGGAAAGCCGTGTGAATCACACTCCCCTTTGTCCAGTATATGGATGGATGAGTAGAAAAACAGGGGCAAAAAAAAAAAAAAAAAGCACCCAGTGTTCTTTTTTACTTTAATTGTTCTTTTTCACTTTAATTGTTCTTTTTCACTTTAATTTTTATTCTTATTACTTTTGTGTGTGTGGTAATGAAAATGTTCAAAAATTAATTTTGGTGATGAATGCACAACTATGTAATGGTACTGTGAACAATTGATGGTATGCTTTGTATGACTGCATGGTATGTGAATATATCTCAATAAAAACGAATTATAAAAAAATGGCAACTAAAGGAAATACTATAGAAAAATTATACCAGCAATACAAAAAGAACATGTCCCCCTCCTTTGTTTGTTTATCTCTGTATTTTACTGAGTCCTGGAATATTCAAGAAAAGTGTCCAGCAAACATTAACACTCAGAATATTAAAGAACCTCTTTTTCTCTTCTATCCTAAATATGTTTCCCTATTAGTCCCTCTAGATATTAATGTTTGATATTCTTTGTGAATCTTAGCTTTTATGCATAAACTATTTATCACAATTTTCTGCCTTATATAACTATCTTATAAACTCAACAAATTTAAATATTTACCATATATTTTCTGTTAAATATCTTTTAGTTGTCATATATTTATGTAAAAATAGATCACTTAATCTTTATAATAACAATATATAAAATAATGTATTTTATGTATATCATTTTATATAGTTGTATTTTAAACAATAGCTCACTTATAATAATCAATAGTCTTATTACTTCTCATTGCAGATGAGAAAACCAATGTTGAGAGAAAGTGGCTTGTCCCTGATGATGAAAGCCATGTCTTCCTGACTTGGTTTATGTCTTCTTAAACATTCCTTATGTGGGATTCCTTAAAGCAGTCCCTATTAAACGTTGTCCTTTTTATCAAGCCTAAATATACTAAAAATAAATCAAGGAATAAAAGGTGAGGGTTAACAATATTAACTTTACCCGAGAAAAAGGCAGCAACACTGGAGGAAACAGTTTATTGTGGAAGCTACTATGCCTGCTAACCGAACCCCAGCATCAGGCTGACTGACAGCCCATTCACAGACGATGGATTCCAGGGCAGAATCTTCTAGATTTCACTGGTAGGGCAGAGCCCTTCCCTGGAGGACCAGCAGAGATACCACTTCATCCCAAGGAGAATAAAAAGTTTAACTGAGATATGCCCTGTGCCAGTTTGGATGTATTATGTCCCCCAAAATGCCATGTTCCTTGATGCAATCTTGTGAGGACAGATGTATTAGTGTTGATTAGGTTGGGACCTATTGATTGAGTGTTTCCATGAAAACGTGACTCAATCAACTGTGGGTGAGAGCTTTGATTGGATATTTTCCATGGAGGTGTTACCTCACCCATTCAGGGTTGGTCTTAATTGAATCACTGGAATCCTATAAAAGTGCTCACAGACAGAAGGAGGTGCTGCAACTTAGAGAGACATTTTGAAGATGGCTGTTGAATGCAGACTTTTGCTCTGGAGAAGCTAAGAGAGGACAAAATGCCCAAGAGCAACATATTGAAGAATGCACAGGAGCTGAGAGAGAAGCTGGAACACAATCCGGGATCAACGGATGCCAGCCACATGCCTTCCCAGCTAACAGATATTTTCCAGATACTATTGGCTTCCTTTCAGTGAAGGTATACTTGTGTTGATGCCTTACCTTGGACACTTTATGGGCTTAAGAGTAACTTTGTAACCAAATAAACCCCCTTTATAAAAGCCAATCCATTTCTGGTGTTTTGCAAAATGGCAGCATTAGTACACCAGAACATGCCCCAAACAATGTTGGGGAAAGACCTGGGAATTAGATAGGAAAAATCTCTCCTGATTGAAACCAGTAAAGAGGAAAATCCCATCTAACACTCTTCTCCATGGAATCTGATGTATGAGAAAGCTAATTTTTTGCTGAGAAAAAATATCTCTTCTTAAACACTCAGAAAGGATACACTCTATGAAAGGAATACTCTTAATTCTAAAGAGTGGAAGTCTTCTTAGAATGATGATTCTAATAAAAACCTTGTTAAAGAAAATACCAAATTTCTCACTCTCTGAAAATGTATAAAATAAAAGCAATAAAAAGAAAATGAACAAAATTAATTGCTTAGAGAACGGTGACATTTTTATCTGCCATGTATTACAGTTTTGTATTTGTTTAGATAAAATGAAATTCCTTTTCTCTTTATAAAACTCAAAAAATGTAAAGACTAATGAACCACTGCCATCTTTTTCAGAGGAAATCTAAAACTCTTATAGCTTTAAAAATTATTCCAACATAAATTTATATAAATATTAAGAAATACTAATGAATCTATGATTGCTCTTTATTTCAATATTATTATTAATGTTAATTTTCTTCTGTACTACATGTATATTTTTAGTTATCTGCATTTGATACTCATTTTCAAATGTATTATAATTGTCAGTACTTCTAAGTCTATATATAAAAATACCCAATAGCATGTGCACTTTGTATAATTTCCATATTTAACCTTTTCTTGTGGACATAGAGCTTTTAAAGGAATTTTTTGGTTGTTGTTCCAACCTTCAACTTCAATTCTTCTAAACAGAGAAAGGGGTATTACACTAAGCAAAGCAATAATAATATACCCACTATTACACATTAATTAACCTTTAAATCATCAAAATTTAAAAATATTTTTTCAAAAAATAATTGGTATTTTTCTTTCATTTCCATGGATTTGGGAGGAAATAAGATGCTATTCAGTAATTTTTCCATTATTAGATGCATAATAATACTTAATGTAAATAATTTTGCTTGCCAAAAGATATATTTTCCTCAAATGTTTCAATTCAATAAGCAATGATAAATCTAAATTTATTAGCAGCTTATACTAAATGTTTTACAAATAAACCAATACATTACATTATTTACCTTTATATGCTTATCAGTAGTATATTTTATTATATTTAATAAAAATAGTGAAAAATAAATTCATTGTCCAAATAAAAACATAGTTTTTCAAATGACTTTCATAACTCCATAGATAAAAATACATATGATTATGTAATGTGTGCGAAAGATGTTGCCTGATGCTTCTGGCAATGATGTAATAATAACAATTGGATCAATTCACCTGCCTCAAACAAGAAGGTAAGTGGAGGAAAACAGAACAAGTGTTTTCAGACATTGTACAACAGTCAGTGCTGGACTTCGATATGTAAGACAAGTTTGCCAGTTTGGATATATTATGTCCCCCAAAAGCCATGTTCTTTGATGTAGTCTTGTGAGGGCAGACATTAATCTTTTTGATTGTTTCCATGGAGATGTGACTCAATCAACTGAGGGTGAGACCTTGATTAAATTATTTCCATGGAGATATGGACCCCACCCATAAAGGGTAGGTCTTAATTAAATCACTGGAATCCCGTAACAGAGCTTACAGACTGAAGGAGCTGAGAGAGCAGCTGAGAGAGACTTTTGGAGAGATGCTTGAGAGCTGACAGAGATGCTCAGTGATGCTTGGAGTCTCAGACAGAAGGATGTCTGGAGATGCTAAGCTAAGCACACACAGGAGCTGAGAGAAGAGCTGAAACACAACCCAAGATGAGCAGACATGAGCAACATGCCTTGCCAGCTAACAGAGGTTTTCTGGATGTCATCAGTCATTCTTCAGTGGAGGTATCCTCTTGTTGATGACCTAGTCTGGACACTTTTATGGCCCTAGAACTGTAAATTTGTAGCCAAATAACCCCCCTTTGTAAAATCCAATCCATTTCTGGTATTTTGCATAGTGGCAGCAGTAGCAAACCAGAACAAGGAAAATAAAAGTTATGAGCCCTACAGTCATAAGGTTTGCTGTCTGGAGGCCCATTCCAACCACAGATTAAGGACCAGAATCCCATAGCAATCTCACTGAGCTGAAGAGACAGATACAGAGATGGAGTTCAGGAAGTCTGAGATGACATTTGTGGAGCAGAGTTCTAGGAAGGAAGGAACATTGCAGAAAGAGTGCCAGAAATCTCCATAGGGGTCCCCATGAGTATTTACTGATTGGCATATTTCTGCATGTATAAGAATAACTTATTAAATATAATCTTAAAACTGAAATCAAGCTGGAAATTGTAATAGTAGCCTTTAAATGTAAGCAAGCTGTGAATGTGAACACTTAGTCTCACTAAGGAGCAATATATAAATGTAAAGTCTGCACCCAGACCTGAATAATTTTCATCTATGCCCAGAACTCCCAGATATGAATAAGCTTTCATTTATCTCCCTAGACTTGGAGATATCTTTCTAAGGTGTCACTGAGGATGTAAATCCTAAAGGAAGGAGGAAATAACTTAGATAAACTACTAAAGTTCTCCAGACCTCTGTTACCTGTAAACTAAGATGATTATCTCTCTTTGTCACTGATGGGTATAAAAGCCAATTGAAAAATTACTATGGGGAGGCTGATTTGGAAAATCTCCTCTGTCCTCCTGGCACAAATAAACCTTTTTTTTCCTCCTCAGCCCCATTCAGTGTGACCTTCATTGTTTGTACCTAGTGAGGAACCCAGATTTGGGAATGCCCCATCTACACAGGGACTTCTATCTATAATTGCTGGCATATGAGATTGATTTAGTCTTGACCTCATTCTTCCTTCCACAACCATGACCACAGGAATTCCTCCCATAACTCTTTGCTCCTGAGGTCCCTCACCAGTGAGACTGCCCTTTACTGGAAGCTTAGAAGATAGTTTAACCTTCAGGGGGCACTTACTCCACAGGAAACATTGATACCCTTGTCATTCAAATAGTTGGAGTAAAGGCTGCCTTTGTCTCCTCCCTTCAGTTCAGTCATCTCTCTCCTGCTCCTATCTCTGTGCCCTGGTAGCAAATGGCAATCTCAGTCAGTATTCAGTAAATCTGAGACAAGATATGATCAGTGCTTCCCAGTTTATTTTAGGGGAGGGATGAAATGTTGGCACAGTCTTAGAGGAATTGAGGTGAGAAAGACCTAATTTGTCAAATCCAGTAGAAGAAAAAAGGAAAAGAATACTAACTCTTCCCCAAATTCTTATTCTTAGTCCCAGTTCTCTTTGGATTTCTCTCAATAGTGAGACAATCAAACTATTTAAGCCTTTATCCCTCTGAGGATGCCCATTCCAAAAACTAGGCCCTCTTTGTATACAGTCTTGAAGAATTTTTTATTCATTTTTCTGGTTTTTTCCTTCAGAACATCACTAGTTTTTCCAGTAATTCCTTGTATTTAGTAACCTTCAAGAAGTGAGGAAACAAATCTCAATCAGTACTTCAAACCATCCTATTCACTAACATCGACTCTTTTAAAGTTCTCTTTTTTCTACAAGAGAGTTTTCCAGAGAATTTATATCTAAGTTCATCCAGACAACACACACAATAAATTTGATTTTCATGAGAGGTAGAACTGAATGACATTCAGATACATCAGAGACTACAATTGAGTTCACTGGACAGAGCACACTGTGAGTCAGGAAGGACGATATGTAGTGGGATACCAGGATGAACAATGTGGTACATCTTCTGACTAGCCCAGCCTAAAGCTTTCAGGGAATGCTAGAGCTGGTCAGGTTTGGGTCATGTCACATTTGAGATGATTGTGGAACACAGAGAAGGTGACTGGCATTTGGCTGTTTAATTCTGTAGTTCATAGGAGAGGTTAATTACAGAAATAGAGACTTGATAGGTAAAAGTATATGCCAAAAAAAAAAAAAAAACATTGTAAGTTATGTACATTACAGTGACATGAGTGTGAATAAGATTCTCCCATGGATAAGGAACCAAATGGCAAATGCCATGAGCTAAGGACAGAATGTGTAAATGTTGGGCAGAAGTAAAGAAGCCTTCAAAAAAAAAAAAATAATAAGCTACTGTGCTGTTTTGGATGTATTATGTCCCCCAAAATGGCATTAAATTTGAAGCAATCTTGTGTGGGCAGACCTATTAGTGTTGATTAGATTGTAATTTTTTGAGTGTTTCCATGGAGATGTGACCCACCCAACTGTAGGTGATAACCCTGATTAGATGATGTCCATGGAGGTGTGGCCCCGCCCATTCAGCATGGGCCTTGATTAGTTTACTAGAGCCTTATAAAAGCTCAGATAGAAGGAGAGAGCTTGCTACAGCCAGGAGGGACACTTTGAAGAATACACAGGAGATGAGAGAGTAGCTGCAGATGAGAGACAGTTTGAAGATGGCTGTTGAAATCAGACTCTTGCTCCAGAGAAGCTAAGAGAGGACAAACACAAGAAGAGCAACTAAGAATGACATTTTTGAGAAGCTGAAGCATGGAGAGGAATGTCCTGTGAGAAAGCCATTTTGAAACCAGAACTTGGAGCAGATGCCAGCTACATGCCTTCCCAGCTAATAGAGGTTTTCCTGATGCCATTGGCCATCCTCCAGTGAAGGTACCCAATTATTGATGTGTTACTTGGACACCTATGGCCTTAAGATTGTAACTGTGTAACCACATAAACCCCCTTTATAAAAACCAATCCATTTCTGGTGTTTTGCATTCTGGCAGCATTAGCAAACTAGAACAGTTATTATATATTGAAAATCATGTAGGAGGTCAAGGAGATAGAATTTCATGAAGGGGTGTGTGGTCAGTGTTGAACTGTGGTCAGCTTCCCCCTCCTCCATGTAGGAATACCTCAGGAAATACAGAGTTTACTCCTATTCAGTTTTAAAAATGTTAGAAGTCATTATATTTAGATTGGATTAGATTTAGATTTGGATTTGGATTCTAAATGTAATTTGTCTCTATTGCAGTTTGATTAACCTCAACCCAAGGCCTGTCTTCATATAATTAGCAATGTTTCTCCTATAGAAGTCATTTTTGAAAATCAAGTTCAAATATTTTGCAACATGAGCCCATAACCACTCCATAGTTACAAATTTGCTGATTATGACTTTTTTTAGCGAGTAGAACACATCATTCCTTAATTGGAGCAAAACCTTTACTTCAGCTATAGTTATTAATCTGCTGGATATCAGTTTTACCCAATGCTATGGGTTAAACTGTGTTTCTCCAAAAGACATGTTGAAGTCCTAACCCCCAGTGAGGTAGGATGGAATAGGGCATCAAGACTGTGGTCCCTGGTCTTCTACTCAGCTTCAAAAGAGTTAATGCAGAGCATTAAAGTTCATGGGACAAAAATTTCCCCTAAAGCTCCAAAGCCTCCCCAAACCATAAAAGCTTGTAAAATCATAGGCCCAAAGCAAATTCTTAGTTAGTGACAGAAAACATGGAGTCATAAAGGTTGTTAAACATCTGCTGGAAGACAAATTTTGGATACATGATAGCAGACCACAAGTTCTGCTAAGCTATCTCCTCCTACAACAAAGAAGACACCTGGTGTTCAAAGGTTGAGATAAGAAAATAATTTTAAGACTTCTGTATAAGAAGCTAAACCATTCCCACTCAGGGCGTGCTTATCCCTTGAACACATCCATGTTATCTCTTTAACTTGTACTTTTTCACTCTTTCTTTAATAAACTTTACTACTTATTCCTACCAGCCCCTCTCATTTCTGAATTCTTTCTGTGTTGAGAGTCCTGAACCTGGAATGCGGTTCTGTCTGGCACTGTTGCCAGCAGGGCACCAGTTACATCAGTACCTATGAATGTGACCTTAATTTAATATAGGGATTTTGCAGATGCATTCAAGTTAAGAAGAGCTCATACTGGATTAGGGTTGGCCCTAATCCAATATGACTGGCATCATTTTAAAAGAATAAAAGAGGAGAGACAAAGGGAGACCATGTGAAAACAGATGAAAGTGGATGATACCTCTACAAGCCAAGGGACACCAGGGATTGTGAGCAAACACCAGAAGATAAAGGGGCAAATAAGATTCTCCTTAGAGGTTTCTGGGGGAGTAAGGCTCTGCTAATACCCTGATTTCAGACTTCTTACCTCCAGTTTTAAACTACCTAGTTTGTGATACTTCATTAGCCCTAGGAAACTAATTTCTCTATATTAAATGTCATCAGTGTCAAAATTCCATCAAAGGTACAATAAGTTATGGAATGAAAATGGTTCATGGGATTTGGTAATAAGGACATTATTTCCGGTGTCAGTAATTCTGAGCACAGAATGGCAATGCTTATAGAATTAGGAAGCAAGAGTAATTAAACATTAGTAAGCAATTTGAAATTATTTTGTCTTCACTTTTAAAAATGATTACCCAGTGATTTCCATTTCTAATGTCAAAATTGTCAATTGGTTTTAATTACAAGGGTGCAAGTTCTATGCATGAGAGGGAGAAAAAGGCAAATTCCTTCTGTTTAACTAGAAAACGATGGTGAAATCAATAATTCTAGTCAAGAATGAAGCTAACTGTGAGAAATGTGAACACCAAATATAGGTAATATTAACCCGTGTTTGAACTACCCTTTACATATAAACAGTTTCATGTAAACAGGAAACATAAGGACTATCATGAATACTCCCCAACCCCAGTTGAAATATGACTCAATTATGTGATTATTCTAAATCATTATGGTCTTAAGTTCCCCTAATGTGTAGCATCTATCTACCTTCCTCTTTAATTATTTATTTCATACATAAAATATTTTGAATACACAGGCAGAAGACAATAAAACAATAGGCATACACATATATATCACAGTGTCATTACAACATCCCACATGCTGTAAGCCTCCTATATATTGTTTCCAATCTCATCTTTCTTTCCCCCACCAGCAAGGTGTTTCCATGCAAATTTACTTATGTTCCACTAAATATTAAATAGAAGTAGTTTACTGGCATTTAAAATTCAAATCAAAAATTGCTTTGTTGATTACCATTAAATTTTAAAATATATCCATTTAGTAGACAGTTGTTTAATTCATTAATTTAGAATGATGTATTTTTCCATGAATATGTTATAAATTTTTTCAATATTTTCCATTAATAAACATTTATTAAAAACAATACTTCAAATTTTATAAATTTATAAATCAAACTTGGATTCCTGTGATATATCCAACTTGGTCATTTTGATGGTTTGAAGCTCTATGTATGCCAGAAAAACATGTTCTTAAAACCAATCCATTCCATGGGTGTGAACCTGTTCAAATAAGGTGTAGCCTACCTCAATCAGGATGGGTCTTAATCCTATTAATGGTGTCCTTTATAAACAGAATAAAATTCAGATAGAGAGAAAGCTACATAGAGAAAGCCACAAAGAAAGAGCCAGAAGGAGAAGCCAAAAGATGAACATTAACAAATCCAGAAGAGAAGGGAGAGACCAGGAGATGCCACCATATGCTTTACCATGTGATAAACTAAAGACCAAGGCCCCAGAATGCCACAGTCTTTAGGAATAAAACATCACCTTGATGATGCCTTGATTTGGACTTTTTCCCAGCTTCAAACCATGAGTGAATAAATTCTCATTGTTTAACCTTACCCATTTCATGGTATTTACTTGAACAGCCTAGGAAACCAAAACAGCCATGATGTGTTTTCCTTTTCATATATTGTTGGATTTGGTCTGTGAATATTTTGTTGAGGATTTTTGTATCCATGTTTGTCAATAGCAATGGCTTGCAATACCTTTTTTTCACATTTTGGTATCAGGGATTTGCTGGTCTCAGAAGATAAATTGAAAAATAACTCCTTTATCTATTCTCTGGAGAAGTTTGCATAAGTGGCATGTTCTTTCCTTAAATGTTAATAGAATACACTGGTAAATCTATCTAGTCCTGGTGTTTACTTTATAAGAATAATTAATTATGGGTTTCATTTTTAAAAACAATATAAAACTATGTAGAATTTCTATTTCTTCTTTTGTCAGCTTAGGCAATTTACATTTTTCTTGGATTTTTCCATTTCTAGGAATTTTAAATTTTATTATTTTATTTAAATTTTGTAAGTTATTTATATAAGGTTCTTCATGATATTGTCTTATATTTTATAGAGTTACTCCAAGGTCAATAGTACTATCACATTGCATAGCTTTATAATTGGTCATCTGTGCCTTTTCATTTTTTATTTTTTCCTTCACTAGTTTTCACAAACTATTCTTAACTGTGTTAGTCTTATGAAAGACAGGCCTTTGGCTCTGTTGATTTTCTCTATTAAATTTATCTCCTATATCATTGATTTTGGTTCTTCCATCTACTGGATTCTTCTATTTTCTTTGAATTAATTTGCATTTTTTTCAAATTCACATAATTGATCATAGGCTCTTTCATTGTCAGCTTTCCTTCTTTTTTTGGTATGTGGATACATTTGTCTTAATATGTCTTAGTTTAATTACAGGTCATTGTTATTTTATCATGGATCTGTGAGTTATTTTGAAGTGTATTATTTAATTTCAAAAATCAGACACTATAAAAATTATTTCCTTGTTATTAATTGGTCCAAAGTTTTCTCATACATATTGTCTGTTATTTCATTTTGTTCATAGTTGCCAAGATTTGCTTACAGTGCCAGTTAAGGCTAATTTTGGTTTAAAAAATGCACTTGAAAAGAATGTCTGTTCTTCAATTTTGGTGGGTAGTGTATATGTTTATATTTGTTATTCATTGTGTTAAAATATTATCCATAGAGATTTTTTTCCTGCTTATTCTGCTGATTACTGACAAAGGTGTACTAAAAATCTCAATTTTTCTACTTCTCTTTTGACTTCATGAACTTTTGCTTTATGCATTCTGAAGATAAATAACTGCTTTTTTTCCAATATGATAGACACTAGCCACAGATTTACTTGAATTTAAATTGATTAACATTAAATAAAATAAAAAAGGTATTTCTTAACTAATAAGTCACTCTAAGTATGTTTTAATTCCTCAATAACCACAAATGAATACTGGCTACCACTTTGGATAGTGCAGATATAGAATGTTTCCAACATTACAAAATGTTCTATTAGACAGCACTGCTGTATAATTACATTCATACAAACTGAGATTTATTACATTTTTCCGTAAAATTGAGTGTTCTTATCATTGTGAAGGGTCTTTCTACATTTAGAAATCCTTTTAAGGTAAGGATGCCTACACAAAATTTATTTTACTGAAGAATGGCCAATGGCATCTGGAAAACCTCTGTCAGCTGCAAAGGCACATAGCTGGCATCTGCTCCAGGGTTCTGGTTTCAAAATGGCTTTCTCCCAGGACATTCCTCTCTAGGCAACTGGGGGTGTTCTCTTAGTTTCTCCCAGGCAAACTGTGGGCTAGCAAAAGTCTGCTTTCAACAGCCGTCTCCAAATGTCTCTCTCAGATGCAGCATTCTGGGCCTGTTATGGCTCTTTTTAAAGGACTCCAGTAAACTAATCAAGGCCTACGCTGAATGTGTGGGGCCACACCTGCATGGAAATAATTCAATCAGTTATCACCTACAGTTGGTGAGTCACATCTCCATGGAAACACTCAATCAAAAGGTTTCAACCTAATCAACACTAATACATCTGGCCCCACAAGATTGCATTAAAGAACTTGGCTTTCTCTGAGGGACATAATATATCCAAATGGGAACAAGTAGTTTTGCATGTTCAGTCTTTGCCTTTCATTAGTTTTCATCCTTTATATGTACTTGTATTTTAAACATATTTCTTGTAAGTGGAAAATATTTGGAAGCTGTTAGTCTATTTGAAATCAGTATAATTTTATAAGTAAACTAACAGCTCCCAACTATTTTTCTATATATGTGACTGAATCTAACTTCTTATTTTGTGCTTCCCATTAAGCCTCTTTTCTGTTTTTGTCCACATTTCTTTTCTTCTTTTGGTTAGATTCTTTATATTTTATTAATTCAAGCTTCTCTTGAAGTTCAAGATGTATAAAATTTATCATTACTATTATTGCGCATGCCTGGTAATTCTTGCCTGTGTACTGGATATTGTATTTTTGTAAAAGAGCTAAAAATCGAGGCCTAGAATTATGTTACCTTTCTCCAGAGAGTATTTCATTTCCTGATATTGGTGTTTGATGGTGCTATAAGTCAGAAATTACTTTGACCCAAGTTCAAGGCTTGAGGTTCTCAGGACCACTGAAGTCATGCAATCCTGGCTTTTAATTCAATGCAAGGGCTGTTATTTCTGATTCAGTTTTACTCTGCCAGGTCACCTTCTGTATTTCAGCTTAAAGTGTCAGGGAGTTATCCATGCATTAGATTGTACCTTAAATTTTTACTCCTTTTGCTCTGCTAGTATATGGAACCTACAGTATATTTTGTAACGGTTTCTTCTGAATTGGCAAGTGCTTTCAGGCAAAACCAAGAATATATGTTACTAGTTAATTAGCTCATGTCAAAGCAGAAACTTCTCTATGAAGTCCTGTCAGCTTTGATATATAGGTAATCATTTAGCACCTTCAGGCTAAATAAATAGCTGTCTGTGACACTGCTATGTACCATCACTACTAGTTATTCATTATTCAATAACCAGTCTCAACAATGAGGCACAGACACTTGATCCTCAGTATAGTCCTTGGCTAGATTCTCACTTAAATTTTGTCTTCACTAGTTACACTTGTAATAATTACTTGATTTAATGCTGCAAGGAGCTTAGCAAATTGTCTCCTGAATATGTTAAGAGACTTAGTTCAGTACCCATTGAATATTTACCCCTAACACCAAGATGATTATTTAAAATCAGTATTTTAAAAATATCAATATAATTAACCTCCATATTTAATATTTAATGGATTTATTATTACTTAATCTCATGCTTTTCATTGTTCTTATATCTCTGTTTCCTTCTTCTTGCCAAAGGTTGTCATTTAAGGGTTCTTTTAGTGAGAGTCTTTTGGTCTTAAGATGTATTCACTGATATTCCAATATTCACTAATATTCACTAATAATTCTCTTTAGTTTTTGTTTTCCTGAATGTGTCTTACTTTTATTCTCACTATTAAATGGTTGTTAAGCTGCTTATAAATGTCTGAGTTAGCAGTTATATTTTATCATCACTTTGCAGATACTACCACTCTGTTTTCTGGCCTTGATTGTTGTGGTGAAATAGTTTCTATCAGTTTAATGACTGTGCCTTCTTAAATGTTTTCATTTTTGTACTTAAAATTTTTTTTCTCTGCTGCATTCTGAATGAGTTCCCTAATACTATCTTAAAATTAATTGTTTAATTCATCAATTGTATTCAGTCTATAATTTTTCTCACATATTGCATTTATAGCTGGTTCCTTTTTAAAATTTATTTCATGATTATCTGATCTTGTTTCATTTTATTTTTGTTTAAAAACTTCTTTTTTAAACTGGAATTTATGCCCACATTTTTCTCTTTGATCATTTTCCTATAATTTAGGTCTTAGAGTCTTTTATAAAATTACTTTCAAGTGAAGTGTTTATATTCAGCTGTCTTTACATTAGACTATTCACAAGTATTTTGTTTTTATGATTTTGGAATTTGGGGAGTTGGGAGTTTTGGTTTTCTCCCCACAATTCTGGGATAATTTCTTTCTTGGTATCAATACTTCAGTTACCTTCATTCATCCCTTCAAACCTGCAATAAAGTAACAGATCTTTAGTAAAGTTTGGGTTTCTGTTTTATGGTGATAATAAGAGTGTGGACAATCCAGGCAGAGAAGCAGCTAGTGATTTGGTTCAGTTTTTGGTTTGGAGACTGCTTCTCTCCACCCTCCTCACTGTACTTTAACTCTCCAGGACTTACAGTTGCAGGCAGTGATCAGGAGCATGATTTTCATGTATATTTTTTTCATTCACAAAGTTTGGGATTTGGGCACCCTGTTTCAATCCTTGGCTTCATATGGTTATGAAGTGTGTATAGTATGGCTCAGAGTATCCACATAGTATGTATACAATATATACTACATATACGCTACTCTACATATATAACATCACAGAGTATTCATATAGTATTCCCGTAATATGGCTTAGAGTCTCCGTTTTTATATGAGGCAATTTGTTCATTTGGGTTTTCTTTTGGGAGGTTTACAAAAAAATCATGCAGGTAGTTCCATTTACTCTACAGGAACAAAATCCTCGCCAACACTGCCTGCTTTTGGTCGGAGCACCCAGTAAGCCTGCTCTCTATTTTTACTCTATTTCTAGTCCACTTGGATTTATTTCTTGTATTTGAGCCCAGCAGCATCTTTTAGATTTTCTCTTTGAATATTTTATCAATCATTACTATGTGTTTAAGACAGAGAGGGTTATCAAAGCATGAACTCCCTGCTCCAACTTGACCCAAATGCTAGTAGCATCGATTTTTCACAAAGCTGTGTAGCTACTCTATAGAATGTAAGATCTACCAATCTTCAAGCAGATCATATTGACCACAAACATAAAGGCACAATTATAAATTATGCAGCATGCAGAGAAGATAACAGAAGCATAATGCCTCTATCAATGAAAATATTTTATGTGATATTGAGCTTGAGCTTTTTAAGGTATTCAACTTAATGGCTAAATGCAACTTGGCTGTACTGTTTTACCTACAGACATAGAAAGATTCTGCTTTTATTTTTTCATAAATGCATATCCATAGAAATATTTTAAAGCAAAATCTCTTTGACTTCTGGCACTACCACAATATATTTTTTTTTCTACTACCATTTTTTTTTAAGTAAAAGCAGTTCATATTTTTGATCCTGGACATGGTGCCTCTATTTAATAATTCAAAGGAATGCCTTAAGACACAAAATTTCAGGTCTACAAAAAAGGATTAGAAGATTTTTTTCTTTCTTTTTTTCATTGAAATTTGAAGTTTTCCTTCATATCATTTTTCACCTCGCAATGTTTGGCAGATTAACATTGATGAACATTGGTTAGCACAGAACTATTTATATTAGACTGAGTAATGTAGTTGTGGTACTTGCTTTTTCCTTTAAAATTTTGTTCATTGACTATTCTATGCCTTTGGAAAAAAAATGAAATTTTTAACTCATTAGAATTTATATTAGGCTATGATTTACTGAACTGTCCCACCTCCATAGCTACATTTTACTGCATATGTGTACTGTATATGTATAATTTTGTGTATGAATTCATTAACATATAGAGTGATATTACATCTTAATGCAATAATGATGCTGAGCCTCTTTTTAATAAGGTCTTGGATATATTATCATATCTTAGTCTGTTACAGTTTTGCAATGGAGACTCAAAAGAAGGATTTAACTGTGCATTTGGGCTGAAAATTTGAAGCTGTGCTAAAAAGGTGAAATACCAGGAATCAAAGCATGATATGCAAGGGAAAGTTAAACCTCAAGAGAATTTATATCAGAATGTTTAATCAGGCTTATAGAATCTTCTCCAATGTTCAAGTGGTTTTTATAGGAGATTGCTTCCCGAAACAATAAATAAATCATATTAACTGTGTGATAACATTTATTTGGCCAAATCCTGTCCATGAAAATTGGGGGGAAAAGTGTTGTTCACTTAATGAATGAATGCTATGGAACTCAAAGTTAAATCTAGGGCTGGGGGCAGTTTGTTTGTGGCAGCTTTCCCAAATATGAACAAAAAATAAAACAATGAACAATAAAAACAAAAATTACATAAGAATGCATGTCATAAAATCATACTCAGGTGATATAGTTGGAATACAAAAATGGTTATGATTAAGGCAAAATCAAAGAGATAAATGCTAGGTATTGTGTTAATTACAGAACCCACAAGGGAAAAACAAAATAAATATTCTGATAAGTATAAGTCTGTTTTCTATTAATGCCTAAAACCATATATTCCATAAATGCTCATGAATTTGAAACTTTTTGATGAAGTGAATAGCAGTTAAAAATTATCCTTTGTTAGAAAACGGTTTTCTGTAACTGAACAAAATAACATATTTTTGTTTGCAGCTTTCTAATCATCAGGATTGTTAGTGGATAACCTAAGACTAACTAGATAAATGGATATAAACTTTTTCACTCAATATACCATGGCAATTATTCTTTTTTCCCCCAAAGATTTTTTTTTCTTTTATTATAAGACATATGGGTAAAAAGTTGCATATTCTGAAAAAGATAGAAAATGGTAATAAAATGGACATCTTTCCTGTTAAGAAATATGTTCATAAATACAGTTTATCAAATGTTAAAATGGTTATTATTTTGAAAAATAATAATAAATAGAGCAGAGCCATGGTGTAGAAGGGTCAACCCAAAGTACTGGAAGTATTTGTGTTTTATAGTTTATAAAAATTCAGACCACTGATTGTTTTTACAAATTTGGCATTATTCAGATTTTTAAAATATGGTTGTGATATCTCCATGATTTCAAAAATAAAGAAACATAAAAGTTGGTTTGACTAAATAAAATTTTCCCCTAAATAAAAAAAGTAAGCCACATAAGTGAAATATAATTTTTGAACCCATAAATTGTAAATATATCAGTTCCCAATTCTATAAATCTCTGGATTCCTAACTGTGGATATTGAACAAAAAGCTGTTTGCTAAGCTTTAGTTTCCAGCAAGGTCCATCATTTCTTTTCACAGCTCTATGGAGCAATAATAGTCATGATCATGATGAACCCAGTTCATGATTCTAGCTCCAGAGAATGTAAGGAACATAGAAAGTCCTCTCTCCTTTGAATAAGCCCTTACATGACTTTCCTGTATTTGGTTATGACCCACTAGACTCAAAATCAGATATCAAAACACTGGGCAAAATTTTAATAATGAGAAGTTCTCATTCTGGGCATTCTTCAGTAGGCTTCAATTTTCTACTATCTGAAGGAGAGAGAAAACACATGTGAACACCAAAGACATCCTCTACTGAGTGTTGGGTATTCTTAGTAGCAAGGGCAAAGGTTTTCCTGTGAATAAATACAGACTCTACAAAGATCACTCATTTCCCATGCATTATGTTGTCCATAAGGTTAACTCATTAATTCCCAGCTGCAATGGGGGAAGCCACGACTAACAACATTTAAGTGTCCAATCTCATATGGATTATTGGTCCGATTGGACTTCAGTGATGTCCAGGGGGACATCTGAGTGACTCTGGACACTCAGAGCAGAGAGAGGTCATGGCAAGATTTAGATTTGAGCTTGAAGGTCATATTTGTGTTGTTTTGGGCCACAATCTTGCCCCAGAAATGCCTGGCTTTCCTAGGGATGCTCTCCCTCCTTTTCTGGTAGGCCAGCCGCCACTTGCTCTTGTCCAGATCAAAGGCGCACCTGCTGCACAATGTCCTCAAACAGCTCTAAGACATTTTGCTGCACAGCCACGGAAGTCTCAATGAACTTGCAGTCGAACACTACAGCACATGTTCTCCTGTGGAGACACGGAAAGTTCCCTAGCTGGATAACTTATACAGGGAGGCTGCTCCTACCCTCAGAAGCCTGAAGGCGGACACCAGGCTGGGAGAAGGCCAAAGCTTTGCATGTCTGAAGGCAGGCAGCAATTTAGATAAGGGCTCCTTGCTGGGCTCCTACCGTGCTCCTGTCTCCTGCTCCTGCAGCTTCCTGTCTAGCCCCAAAGAAATTGTCCCTTGAGATTAAAGACATGTAAACACACCTTATGGCTTTAGAAAAAATGTACCCTCCCTGAAATACCTGAAAACAGTCACATAGGAAACTACCTTGTATGCTATAAAAACCTGTAGAAATGAGTAGAATAAAACTTTATTTTGCAGGAACACAGAGGACAGAGTAGGCTCCCTTCTTTCACATTCTCCCTTCTGATACAGACACTTCTCAACACCGCACCATGTCACTTTTGTTGCCAACCAAGTCCTGTCTGCTGCGTCCTGCACAGCTGGATTCACAGTTCAGATGCCTTCTCAAAGCTCGCTCGGTCAAGGATGGAATAGACAGTCAGGTACGCATTCCCGACTTGCATGCGGTGGACTTGGAGCCCTTCATTCTCTCCCTTATTTTCCCTTATGTCCAGGGGTATAATTCTTGCACTTTCTCCATCAACAATCAGGGTTCGCTCATATGTATCTTTTCCCAGCATGTCACAGTCACTATCCAATGATTAAGCAATTATTCTTAATGAATAGGATGAGAGGAAATAATTATTGGAATATCTGAGGATATATTGATTCTAATGGACAATACCCTAAGTGGGATATTCTTTCTCAAAGGGAAGATTTTAGTTGTGATAATTGAGTTCCATCACTCCTCTGCTTGGAAATGGATGCAATTTTCCTCATGAATGTAACCTGGCTATATTCTAATACATAGAAACAGTTTAACAAGATTGCAAATACTACAATTCAAATAATTTTAGTTTAAATAATTTTCAGTTTAGATTACCTAACCACATAACAATTACAGCTAGTTTTGACAATGTAAGCTCATGATAAATTTTCTAAGGCAAGTTAATTATTCTAATATAACATGATATCACCTGACGTTTAGTTTTCTACTGCTGTCATAACAAATTATCACAAACTTAGCAGCTTAAAATAATGCCCATTTATTATCTGACAGGTCTATGGATCAGAAATTCAGGTACAGCATGATCTAGGTGTGTCCTTTGTTCAAGGCCTCATGAGGCTGCAATGGGGGAGGGTATCTGGGCTCAATTTTTATTGGAGGCTTTAGAGAAGAGCCAAGCTCATTCATGTTGTTGATCAGTTTGGTTTCTTAGGGCTGTAAGATTGAAGACCCCATTTCCTTGCAGACTCTAAGCCAAGGGCCAGTCTTTGTTTCTACAGATGGCTTTCATTCTGTCTCACACTTACCATGTGGCTCTCACCAGGAATAGCCAGATCAATTTCTTCTCAGGTTTGGAATCACTCTGACTTCTCCATTTCTGCTGCATCTCTCTCTCTCTCTAACCAAAGTTCTCTGCTTTTAAGGATTCTTTGATTAGATCAGGTCAACCTGGGTAATCTAGGACACTCTCCCTATTTTAAAATCTGCAACATTCATTTTCACTGCAAAATCCCTTTTGCCATGTAAGACAACATGTTTACAGTTTCCAGGGATTAAGGTGTGGGCATCTTTTTTCTTTTTAAAGTGGAGGATGGGTGGTGGCATTCTGCCTAACACACCTGCTTTATCAAAATAGCATACAAAAATATGTATGAAGAAATTAATATTGAAGCAATTTATGCAAAATGTTGAATTTTTATTTTATCAAACCTGAGGCTGTCTGTGTCAACCTATCTGACAATAATTTAGTATTCCTCAATGAGTCCACTCCTAGTTCTTGGAAAAAAAAAAAGACCAGTTTGTTCTATAATATCTGTCTAGTCTTTGTAATAAGAGATGTATATATCCAGAAATATAAATTTAAGTGAAAAGTGGTCTTAATCCAATTTAATATCATAAGAAAACTATATGAGCCCCTTAAATCCTATCAAGTGTTAAAGAATACATAAATGGGAAAATATTCACTATGTAAGTGAAAACCAATGGCCTAATCCTGTGCATAGAATATAAATCCAATTCGCATCCATAACTTCTTAGAATATTGTATTAATTTTTATCCAAATGTTAATGGCTCTTTTCTCTTGTCTCTATAAGTGAGACGATGGATGAATTTTAATTCCTTCTTTTTCTAAAAAAAATATATATCCCAATGCATATGTTATTTTTTCTTTTTTCTGGTATAAATGAATGTTTGTGCATTAGAACAAGTATATAACGTAGAAATGTATGGAGAATAAGATGATAATTTTCACCTTACTGAATCCAATTCCCCCATCTGAGATAATGGAAGATAACAGTGTAAGGTGGATCTTTATGCTCCTTTTCTATGCACACAAGATACCCATCTCTACATATTTGTTTGTGTATGCATGTGTGATATACTCTATAGCTAATTTTATTGAACCATTCCTATAATGATGGCTATTCAGGATGATTTGAACTCTTCTCTGTTACAAACAGCATTTTAATAAAGTCATTATTTCTTTTATTATTCCTATAGAATAAATCCTCACCAATGAAACTAAGACTTAAAAGTTAAAGATGTTCAGAGGTGCTAAGATGGCGGCATAGAGAGGAGTGGAAGCCAGTTAGTTCACCTGGAACAATTCATAAACTACAGAAAAACTAGTAAATAACCTGGAATAACTGCAGGGAGACAAACGTGACTGCCCACTCGTCATACAACAACCTGAATTGGGAGGAATGCCCGAGATTGCAGCATAAAATCTGTGAGTAAAAACTGCGGATCCAAGCCAAGAGCCGAGAGCCCCTCCCTCATGGAAGTCTCGTGGTGCTAGGAAGCAGCACCCTCTGAACAAGCTAGTGTACCTCAGCCCAGCTCCAACTGGGATTTTAATGTTAACTGCTCAATACAGGGAGCAAATCCCCAGGAAGCAGACAGAGGCTTTTAGTGATGACTGACTTGGGAGAGTCAAGGGACATATCTGTCTCAGGGTGGGGAGCCCAGAGGATCCGGTGCTATCTCTGGCTGATGGGTGAATCTGGGAGCTTTCTGACCCTTTCTCTCTCTCTCAACCTGGGCAGCTCAGAGGAGAAAGCCTCAGCCATTTTCAGCTTGCAGCTCTTCGCAGTAGAGAAGGCCTCAGCCATTTTAAAATCTCAGCACTGTAAGGCAGAGAAACAAAGAATCTATTTGTATGCAAATGACCTCTCTGGAGGGGGCATAGCTTCCCAAGAGGAAAGAGAAGGGCCCAACTCTACTACCTACCTTACCAGCACCAGACCCCAAAGCCTGAAGGAGGAGAGCCATGGGCCACACCCCCTTACACCAGCCCTGACAGGCTGACAGGTGCACCTGCTGGGCAGAAAAACACAGGGTGTGTCAATCCTCTAAGAAAAACCATCAAGGAAACTGGACGCTGAATATTTCCTCCTTCTGTGATCTGAGCTTGTTCTCCTCTGGGAAAACCTGATTGGGGTAGCCTAAGAGGTCAGATGCCTAGACAACAAAAAACTACAACCTATACTAGAAAAACAAAGTTATGGCCCAGTCAAAGGAACAAACTTACACTTCAAGTGAGATACAGGAATTTAAACAACTAATGCTAAATCAATTCAAAAAGTTTAGAGAGGATACAGCAAAAGAGATAAAGGCTATAAAGAAAACACTGGGCATACATAAGGCAGAAATCAAAAGTTCAAAAAAACAACTGGCAGAATCTATGGAAATGAAAGTCACAACACAAGAGACAAAAAGCACAGTGGAAACATACAACAGCAGATCTCAAGAGGAAGAAGAAAACACTCAGGAACTGGAGAACAAAACACCCGAAAGCCTACAAGCAAAGGAGCAGATGAAGAAAAGAATGAAAAAATATGAGCAATGTCTCCGGGAACTTAAGGATGAAATGAAATACAAGAATGTACATATCATTGGTGTCCAAGAAGGAGAAGAGAAGGGAAGGGGGGCAGAAGCAATAATAGAGGAAATAATCAATGAAAATTTCCCATCTCTTATGAAAGACATAAAATTATGGATCCAAGAAGTGCAGCATACTCCAAACAGAAGAGATCTGAATAGGCCTACACCAAGACACTTAATAATCAGATTATCAAACATCAAAGACAAAGAGAGAATCCTGAAAGCAGCAAGAGAAAAGTGATCCATCACATACAAAGGAAGCTTAATAAGACTATGTGTGGATTTCTCAGCAGAAACCATGGAGGCAAGAAGGAAGTGGGGTGATATATTTAAGATACTAAAAGACAAAAACTGCCAACCAAGAATCCTATATCCAGCAAGACTGTCATTCAAGTATGAGGGAAAGCTCAAAATGTTTTCCAACAAACAGACAATGAGAGACTTTCTGAATAAGACACCCGCCCTACAGGGAATACAAAAGGGAGCACTATAGAGTGACAGAAGACAGGAGTGAGAGGTTTGGAACACAATTTTTTTGGGAGATGGTAGCACAGCAATGTAAGTACCCTGAACAAAGATAACTATGAATATGGTTGAGAGAGGAGGGTTGGGAACATGTGGGACACCAGAAGAAAGGAGGAAAGATAAAGACCGGGACTTTGTAACTCGGTGAACTCTAGAGTGTTCAACAATTGTGATAAAATGTACAAATATGTTGTTTCATGAGGGAGAACAAATGAATGTCAACCTTGCAAGATGTTAAAAATGAGGAGGCATTGGCAGAGGGATGCAATCAACATAAACTAGGGACTGTAAGTAACAGAATCATTGTATTATGCTCCCTTTAATGTAACAAAGGCGATATACCAAGTAAATGCAGATAAGAGGGGGGGATAGGGGAGGGATGTGAGACACTTAACATTGGTGGTGGTGTCTGACTCTTTATTCTACTTTGATTTAAGGTTATCTTTCCTTTTGCTGCTTCCTAGCTGTCATTTTTTTTCTTCCTCTTTCTTTTTTCTTTTTCTTTTGCCTCTCTACCTTCTTTGACTCTTCCTCCTGCCTTGTGGAAGAAATGTAGATGCCCTTATATAGATAGCGGTGAGGGTGGTGAACACATAAATACGTGTTCAGGGAACCATAAATTGTTTACTTAGGTTGGAATGCATGGGGTGTGAACAAAACCATCTTAAAAAAAAAAATGGGTTGATGACGAAAACTTGAGGGCAATATACTGAGTGAAATAAACCAGATACATAAGGACAAATATTGCAGGGTCTCACTGATAGGAGCTAATTATAATATGTAAACTCATAGACATGAAATATAAGTTACCAAGATATAGAATGAGGCTAAAGAATGGGGAGCGGTTGCTTAGTATGAGCAGAATGATCAACTAGGATGAACTTAAATATTTGGAAATGAACAAAAGTGTGAGAATAACTAACAGTGCTGAAAGGTGTGTGAAGGTGGTGGGAAGGGTAAGCTCAGAGTCATGTATGTCACCAGAAGGAAAGTTGGAAGTCAAAAGATGGGAATGTATAAAACTGAATCCTGTGGTGGGGCAATGTCCGTGATTAGCTGTACAAATATTAGAAATCTCCTTCATGAACCAGAACAAATGTATGACACTATAACTAGAAGTTAATAATAGAGAGGCATATAGGGAAAAAGTATATACTTATTGCAAACTATATACTACATTTAGTCATGTTTCAACATTCATTCATAAACAGTAGCAAATGTACCATACCAATACTATGGGTCAACAATGGAGGGGGATTGGTTAGGGATATGGGAGGATTTGAGTTCCTTTTCTGTTTTTTTGTTTTTTTTTTTTTTTCCTTCTTTCACTCTGTTTCTTGTCTGGAGTAATGAAAAGGTTCTAAAAATTGAACAAAAATTGAGTGTGGTGATGGATGCACAGCTGTAAGAGGGTACCAGGGGCAATGGATTGTCCACTTTGAATCTTTAGATAATTGTATGGTATGTGAACAATCTCAATAAAAATTAAAAACTAAAAAAAAAAAAGTTAATGATGTTCACATTTTAAAATGTTAATTAGTAATATCAATGGTATAGTCCAAGACCACTGTAGCCATCACTTCCCTAAACCTAAAATAAATAGAATAAATATTAAGTGAAATTAGGAACCCACTACTTAATAAATCAAGCACTTGACTTGAGGCTTGCTCTTGTGAAACAGGGTTGTAAATGGGAAGCTGAGCCCTACTATAATTATGGCTAAGAGGCACATCCAGGGAGCCCATATTTTTGCTCAGATATGGCCTTTCTCTAAGCCCAACTCAGCAAATTAATTCATTAACCTCTCCCACCCCCACAAGGGACATGACTCCCAGGGGAATGAATCTCACTGGCTACATGGGACATGGCTCCCAGGAATGAGCCTAGCCTTGGCAGCAAGGGATTGAAAATGCCTACTTGACCAAAATGGGGAAAAAGAAAGGTAACAAGCTAAGGTCACAGTAGCTAAGAGACCCCAAACAGAGTTGAGAGGCTATCCTGGAGGTTTTTCCTATGCAAGCTCCAGCTAGACATCCCAAATGGCCACAGTATGCCATGCCCTTACCAAAAGTAGTCCCTAAATACCCAGGTCCTTACCTGAGACTTTTTTTTTTTTTTAAACCAGAACATTTATTGCATGACTAAGCAGTGAAATCCTTAAGATGAACTGGATGCTGCAACAGCTGGCATCTTGGGTTTGGGAGATGTTCCTTTACAGAATCCATGCCTGAATCTGTGGTATACAATTTTTGGGTGCCTCATTCTACCAGTACTGATGGCATTTATTCTTTTAGCCTTGGCACTCCAGTTATACTTTCTCTTGTGCTTGGCAGGGTAGCCACATTTTCCACAGGTCAACTTCTGAAAGTGGTAGGCCTTAGAGCCACAGCGGCAGTACAATGTGTGCATCTTATTGCGATGCTTTCCAAATGATGACAATCCCTTCATCTCATTTCTGTGGCCAAGACCAAAGAGCCTACCAGAGAGTTTATAAAAGATTCACTCACTAATTTTTTTCACTCAGAAACTTAAATCCACCAGAGTGTTCCTTTGCAAGACAAGTCCTAAAACCCAGAGGCAAGAGCCTCTGTAAGAACAAAAATCAGATGCAGCACCCCCTTTCAATATGAACAAATTAGGGTGCTCACTGCCTAGACACCCCTGAAGATAGAGAAAGAGATTAAGTGAGAGGAAAGGATAGTAACGAACAAGATAAGATTTAACAAAGATCCACGAATATTGAAACTTTATATAAATATGTGTATATATATATATATATATATATATATATATATATATATATATATTTGGATGTTGGGGTGTTGGAATAGCTGGAAGGTGGTAGATGACTTGGTGGAACTCTAGCCTATAGCATCCTTTGAAATTTGCTTTATAGCTACTTGTTGAATTGTGCTTTGAAAGTCTTTACTTTTCTGTAAGTACCTTATATTACATAAAGAGGAAAGGACTGAAACTGTGGAACTATAACCCATGGCAATTTTTGAAATTACCTATATAACTGCTTGTTGAGCTGTACATCAAAAGTTAACACCTTTCTGTATGTATGCTGTATTTTATTATAATGGAACTAGCTGAAGCTGTGGAACTGTGATCCATGACATTCTTTGAAATTTGTTCTCTATATGTTAAATTGTAATTTGAAAGTTATCACTGTTATGTATGTATAAGTTCACAATAAAGAGATATATTTTAAAACGTTAAAAAAAAAAGTGTTCATAGGTAATATCAATGGCACTGTCTAAGACCACTGTAGCCATCACTTCCCTAAACCAGGTATGAGTGTTTTCAACCATTTACCAGAACAAATTTTTCATGCTTTATTAATGGATAGAGACGTTACCGAAAACCAACAAGTGGCCTAAAGAGGACTTTTCTAGATTCCTTAGGGAAATGAGGGAAATGAGTTATTTTCTCAGCTATTGCAGTTCTGTGACTATATGAGTCTAGGCCCACTAGATGTCATTTTTCCTTAACCATGAGAGTAAAGAATATACAGAGAAAGCATTAATAGGATGCATAGTTTGAGCATATGGATCAGGACATTAAAAATTAAGATTCTAACATAAAATGAAACTTATAAATACATAGATGAAAAGCAAATGAATGAGAACTTTAGAAGGGGAGAGATGGTTATAATATTTTTTTCTTATCTTTTTCTACCTGTTCTAGTTTTCTAATGCTGCTGGACTGCAAAACACCAGAGATGGATTGGCTTTTATAAAAGGGGGTTTATTTGGTTACACAGTTACAGTCTTAAGGCCATAAAGTCTCCAAGGTAACACATCAGCAATCAGGTACCTTCACTAGAGGATGGCCAATAGTGTCTGGAAAACCTCTGTTAGCTTGGAAGGCACATGGCTGGCTTCTGCTCCAAAGTTCTGGGTTCAAAATGGCTTTCTTCCAGGATGTTTCTCTCTAGGCTGCAGTTCCTCAAAAATGTCACTCTCAGTTGCTTTTGGGGTGTTCGTCTTCTCTTAGCTTCTCCAGAGTAAAAGTCTGCTTTCAACAGCATCTTCAAACTGTCTCTCATCTGCAGCTACTCTCTCAGCTTCTGTGCATTCTTCAAAGTGCCCCTTTTGGCTGTATCAATCTCGCTCTTTCTGTCTGAGCTTACATAATGCTTCAGTAAACTAATATGGGCCCATGCTGAATGGGTGGGGCCACACCTATCTCGCTCTTTCTGTCTGAGCTTACATAGTGCTCCAGTAAACTAATATGGGCCCATGCTGAATGGGTGGGGCCACACCTCCATGGAAGTCATCCAATCAGAGTTACCACCTACAGTTAAGTGGGTCACATCTCTATGGAAACACTCAATCAAAAGGTCATACCCTAATCAAAAAGATTAATCAATCTGCCCCACAAGATGGCATCAAAGATAGTGGCATTTTGGGGGACATAATACATTCAAATTGGCACACCACCATAGGAATAATTTTCCTCTTCAAGTGCCTTCCTTCCTGGCTCCCAAATTAAATACTCCAAACTTCCCCTAGCATTAGTTTTATCAAGAAAATTCACTGTTTGTCATTTATGTTCTTGAAAACATTCAAGGCAAACTGAAATCTCTTTAGCATAGAAGTTCCATCTTTCCCTAATTTTTCTTAAATTTTCTTTTCTTTCTCATCTAGCTACTGCCCCCAAATACACTGCACTAGAGAACAGCAAGCTTCTTACTGTTCCCAATTTCTTTTCAGGCCTCCATGCCTTTTTATTTATTCCTTGATGGTAGAATATTGCCAGCTTTCTTTCACTTTTCCTTCCTTCAAGTGGCACTGCCTTGGTGAGAAATGACATTTTTAAATGTCTATGGGAGCTAGCTCTAACTCTTCTTGTTCCATTTACACCTTGCATAAGCCACTGCTAGAGCACTTATTTCCAGTTACACTAATAACTCCTTTTGGATAAGGTCCTGTCTGTCTCTTTTGCATATGCCCAATAATGTAGACTTGTGGTTGAGAATAAGTATAGAGACAAATGCACACTGAAAGCAGGGTGTCAAGGGGAAATAATTTTAAATAAAGGTAAACAGTTTTACTTTCCTTGCTGCTAAAGCAAATATCATGCAATGAGTTGACTTAAACAATGGGAATTTATTAGCTCATGGTTTTGAGGTTAGGAGAAGTCCAATCAAGGAAGAAAGGTGATGTTTTCTTCCCAAAGATGGGTGCTCTGGAGCTGGCTGACACTGTTCCTTGGTTCTTGGCTCCTCTGTCACATGGCAATGCACATGGCGTCTTCTCCTGGTCTCTCACTCCTTTTCCAGTTCCACTGACTTTCAGTCTCTGGTTGCTACCTCTGGCTTTCTCTCTCTCTGTGACCTTCACTATAAGGCCTTCCATAATAGGATTAAGAACTATCCTGATTCAGCTGGGCCATACCTTAATTGAAGGAACCTCATCAAAAGGTCCTATTTTACAAGAGTTCACACCTGCAGGGATGGGTCAAGTTCAAGAACTTGTTTTTCTGGGGTACATAGCTCCAAACCTTCACAAAAACTAAGAATAAATCAGCTTTATCTGATTTATGCAAACCATGAAAAAAAATCTCTACTTGGCCTCTTATCTCCGGTGTTTTTTGCATTGAATCATCATTTCCATCCTGATTTTATCCTTGCAACTATAAATAGACAAGCCTGCAACTTTTCACAAATAGCCTCAGGAAACCCCATCACTGAAGCAATGATTTTTCTATATTTACATCCCAGTGCCCTTTAAAGTCCTTGAAATTCAGCATCTTATTCAACTTCTATTTGTGATTATTCATATAATTTGCTGTTATATCCATAATTGCCCTATCACTTCTGTTAGAAGCGCTTTTATGAAGATTTGACTAATAAAAATGCAAAATAGAAGCTATAAAGAAGAGGGCATAAATAAGTCTACTAGTTTATATTAGTTCAAAATATTCAATCTTTTCATGGCTTGAACACATTGAAATTTGGATTTTTACCAAATAAGGAATTTAAAGGATTGTCTTTTTGGTTATGATGCATTTTGTATTCTAAATGCTTGTGATTTTAGAATTTTAACTCCCTCTCCAATGTAATATTAAGAAATATCTTGTAAATATAAAATTGATATTTAGATTCTGAAACATTTTACCCTTATAGAGAAAAAATCAGTTTGCTATGCTGACCCTAGCCTTGAACATAGGCTCTAGTCATTGAGAAGCGGCATTGTTGAATGATAAGGCACAATCATCCTGGTTTCAAAGAAGATTCAGTGAGCGACTGAATATACAAATGAATAGTGGCCAGATCATACTGAAAAATAGAACTCTGACCCTCTCCTGCATCAACCAACCCAAAAATCCAAACCACAACCTTCAGCAATTGGTCTAGAAAGACAAACAACATACCCTATAACATCAGCCCCAAAGAGCCAGGACTAATAACTGCAACTGCCCCTAATTTTTGCCTCCGATTCCTACTCAGGACCAACCAGAGAAAACTAAATTATGTTCCCTTAACCAATCACATAGGATACCTCGATTGTAGTCAGTCAGTCTCTAGCCTGTCGCTGTTAGCATTCATATTTTTCTAAACTTGCTACAAAATTTAGGGAGTTAATTATTAAAAGTGCCAATTCAAGCACAATGCATTTTATTAATTTCACTTAGGGAGCATTAAGGAAGCATGTGGTAGAATTCTACAATTAATTGCAATATAAAGGCATTATCTTTTTCCTTTTCCAATATAAATATTGATTATAAAAGCAGCCATAGAACAGAAAGATAGCATTTCTCCAAATACTGTAATTTGAAAGATGTCAAAAGAATTTCATCAGCAATTAAGTCACAATGTATTCCTTCCTATTCCCAGAGCTCTAGAGCATGAAATTCTGCTATGTGCCTGACTTAAGGGAAGAAAATATAATTCCCTATTTCTGTATTAAATAATACTGGGACCAGATGAACTTTCCTGTTCCTATCTTAAGTAAGGCAGAATCCAGATATACTTTCCTGCCTCTGTGTTAAATACTGCTGAGAACAAGCCAGGATATCTTAGCAGCTTGCTCTAGGAAATACCAGCTTCTTACAGAAGACAAGGTTATAGCCAACTAAACAGCTTCTTCATGACTAACAGTGTCCACATAGTTCAAAACTTTCATCACACTATACCAACCACCAAACCAAAGCTGTTATGTCATAACCTCTGTCCAAAACTAATCAGTTTCCTGCTTTGAAAGACCCACTTTAAGATCACCCAGCTCAGTTCATAAAACCTCATGAATACCCTATTCTAATTTCTAATTTTGAGACGCAAATTGTAAGATTATGTAAAGTGCAGGTTTACCTTCCAAAAAGCAACTAGTCTTGATCAACAGATTTTTTTCTTGGTGGTTTTTTGAGGAGTTCACAATAGATATTAGAAAATTGGGTGTTCCTGCTCATTCATGAACTTCTCTGATAATTAAATCTCACACAGGAAAGGGGCCCTGAAGCCCAGTTTTCATATGTTAATCTGCATAGGCTACATCTGATTGGAACAAAAGCAAACATCTCAACCAGAAAAGCCAGTCTATTGACTGATCTTAGCCTTTAGCACTTAAACCTGGGGCTATATAACCCTACAAATGCACCTTTCCACCCTGGGTCTGTGGACATGGAGAAAAAGAAAATAATGGAGGTGATAGCACTCAGAGACACAGCACTTTGCTTACTGTTCACTGTGAGACTTGCTGTATTATTTCACTAGATTCTACTGTTTGAGCAGTTTAGAGTTCCTTATAACCAAAGAGACACTAACTGAAGTAGCTCTCCCAAAAGGTTGTCATTTAAAATGTTTTCTTTGCGAAAACCTAATATGTGAAATATCTTATATAATAAATACAAACAAATTCTTCTAATTGTCAGGTCCTATTGAAGGTACTAAGCACTGGATATTAGTTACCGTGCAGAAACAGGAAAGAACAATTTCCCCTAGTTTATAATTTACCTGTAATTCTTATTTAGCACAGTACCTAACGCAAAGTAAGGACTTAATAATTTAGTTATTTTGATCGACTATTAACAGAGAGTAATGATTTCATATACTCTATGATCACAGTAAAATAACATAACTGTTTGTAATTGAGCCAAATGGATTAATTAATAGTAATTTTTTTTTAAATCCTCACACTTCCAAATGGAAAAATGAAGGACTGATGGTAAGGTCACATCTACCAATGGTAAAATAACAAAAGATAGAACAATCGAAACTACTTGAGTAACTTTAATATTTTATGTCTGAAGTGTTAATTATATTAGTAAGTAGTATCACAATGGGATTTTTCTTGTTGGAATGATCACAGTGTTTGTAGTTACTATATTTAATCACTTTAAGGAAAATGGACACATAAATGACAGTATTATATAATTAAAATAATATAATGTATTACTGCAGAATAAAAATTACATGAAAAGAACCAGATTCAATACTACTTTATTGTGGATAAACTGGCATAATCTTTTGGAAATTATTTACCAAACACTCATCCTCATCACTTTATCTACTAAGTAAGGTGGCAGGATTTTGCTAAAAATTTTTTGGGATCCTTCAATCACCAACGTTCATACTTTGTGGTTTATAAAATATTCTCATTAGTTCCTCATAATGTTTATGCAAATTGTTAAGCAGATCAGTTACCAAATTGATTCCACTAGTGAAAGTGAAATGAATCTTTCAAACTCTTATTGCTTAAAATCAATAACTTCCTAGTTAGCTACTGGGGTGGAATTAATTCTAATTCAAAAGTTTAAATTTCAGCTTTCTTTTCATTTTACAACATCAATTTTTCTGAATGTTTAAGATTCCTGCAGCAAAAGGATTATATTTTTTTCAGATCTCACTAGATTCCCAAACATGATCCACAAAAATACCATTGCTTTTGTGAAAGCTCAATGAAGAGAATTTTTACAAAGATAATTCCTTTCTCATTCTTTCAATTCAGAGCTATTTGCAAGCTTTATGTTATTATTTACTAAATAAGTACAGGGCATCTGAAGAAAAAAGAAAGAGAAAAATAGATGATTCAACAATCTTAAAATTTGTGTTTTGTTTGTTTGTTTGCTCTTTGTTCTTACTGTTCTTGTTTTTGCCCAGCAATTAGAACAAATGTTGCCAAATCACTAATGAAATACAGCAAATCCTGTGATTTAAACCAAGAAGGCATTTAACTGGTAGGCATCTCTTATGTTACAATTTGCTTCTCTAAGCTTCTCTTGCTTCAGTTGTCAAATGGGGTCAATAGTAACTACTATTTATAGAACTTTTACCATGTGCCTTGCACTGTCCTCAGCTGCAAAGGATTAATTAACTTAACCAATAGAGTAATTATAAAAATGTTCATTTTACAAAGGGAGAAACTAAGAAAAATACAGGTGTCACAGCCCAAGAAGGCCATGCCAGTCCAAAGGCCAAAGAAGACAACAAGCATTTTCTGATACATTCAGGGCTTACTTACAGGGTGAGAAGTCATGGAGAGATAATGACGGCTCTCTCAGGCAGGGCAGGCATCGCATTCACAGGAAAGGTGACTGAGCAATGCAGACAGGGCAGAAAGCCTTTTATAAGAGTTTAAGACAAAAGCCTTTCTAAGGGTGGGGGGGAGCATAGATTCAGGAATAGGTCATTCTGACCTGAGAGGTGGTGCAGGAAGGACTAGAATAACACTTGAACAATTACATTTTGCTCTTTTTGTGAGACTAAAGAGCCTCTCACTTCCTGCCTGCTTGCAAGAAGTTAAATTTTAAGGTCAATTTTACCCTTTTCCTCTTTACTGGCTTAGAAAGACAATAGGTTAAACATTTAGCTGCCTAGGTCATGCAGATTGCTGTGCACAAAAGATCTGCAGGCCTGTTTTGCTCAGGCCATGGGTTGCCACAACAGGTTAAATAATTTGGTCAAAGTCCCATAATTAGGAAATAGTAGAACCAGATATTTTAACTCCAAATTCCATGTTTTCACCACTACTCTATAATATTTCCTACAGGAAGTATGAGGATTTGATGAAAAAATGCATTGGGAGAATGTACAATGCCTGTCTTAACATAAACCCCAGTTAATAATAATTCTCATTAATATTATTAACCCCTAAAAATTAGGCTTAAAAACCAATAATGAAACATAAGAGGAAAATAATAATAATAATGATTGTGCCTAGTTTGGATATATTATGTCCCCCAGAAAAAGCCATGTTCTTTTACGCAATCTTGTGGGGGCAGACATATTAGTGTTGATTAGGTTGGAACCTATTGATGAGTGTTTCCATGGAAATGTGACTCAATCAACTGTGGGTGAGAACTTTGATTGGATAATTTCCATGGAGGTATTCTCCACCCATTCAGGGTGGGTCTGAATTAAATCACTGAAGCCATATAAAAGAGCTGGCAAACAGAAGGAACTCAGAGCAGTGAGTGATGTTTTGGAGAGCAACCGACAGTGATGTTTTGAAGAGATGCTGCAGCTAAGAGAGGACAAAATGCCCCAAGAGCAACATTTTGGAGAATGCCATTTTGAAACACAACCTGGGAGCAGGTGGAAGCCAGCCACATGCCTTCCAAGCTAACAGAGGTTTTCCGGATGCCAGTGGCCATCCTTCAGTGAAGGTACCCAATTGTTGATGCCTTACTTTGGACATTTTTATGGCCTTAAGCCTGTAACATTGTAAACAAATAAAACCCCTTTATAAAAGCCAATCCATTTCTGGTCTTTTGCATTCTGGCAGCATTAGCAAACCAGAACAATGATCCTTAAGATAATAACTAGTGTGCTGAATAAAAGGACATAAATTAGGATGATTTTTTTCCTATACTCTGCTGGTTTAAGTTCAACTAAAGTGTGCAAACAAACAAGCAGTTCACATCACCACAACAAAATCATTAACACAAAAATCTAAATTAATTACATTAAAATAGAAAAGAGGCTGAGTAAAAGAGAAGGTACACTGTCCTGCCCTGCCCCTTGAGTTTAAGAATACCCTTGCCTGTGAGCCTTCACTATACCTTGAAATACAAAATATTAGTCCTTCTTTTGAAAGTCCAATGTTTTTGTCAATATTTATTTAATTTTGGGGGGGGGCATATATGGTTGTTCTTTGCTATGACTTACTGCTTTCTCTGAAATATTGATCCTACACTTATCAGAGCTTCTATATGCTAGGCATCAAGTTTTCTTTGATTTTTTCAAAACTACAGATTCGAAGCATTAGTAGGCATAACAAAGCAAACCAAGATTTTAAATGATACATTAGAGCAAAATAAAACAACATTGTGTACTAAGCATTCATCCTTAAACATCCTTCAATCAAATTGCCAAATGGAGACTTTTCAAGAGCTCCAGCCTCCTAATCTGTTTTTAAATATACTGAGTCCATCAAAATTCAGCTCATCTTACCATACATTCTTTCTCCATCAGTAGTCATAGAAATTACCTATGTACCCCTAGCAAACTTAAGATCCATTTTGGCCTAAACAGGACATCTTCTGTGAATTACTCTTTAGTGGCCCATAACAATTTCCTAACTAGAAATTTCAGGGATTTTTCCCCCTCTTCCACTAACTGAATGGCTGTAATCCAAAGATTTAATATCTCCCTGATATAATGATACCCCTTTTAGACTTCAGATGAAGTTTTGAACTTTAATGTCTCTTCAAACCAGAGCTGGTTACATTACTTGTGGGATCCAACACAATATGAAACTGTGGGATTTGTTGTTCAAGAAACAGGGAAAATAAGCTAATAAATATGAAGTGATTTTTTTCCAGCCCCTCTCTCAAATATTCATGGTGATTTTTCCTCTTCTATTTAATGCCATCCTAAATAAAGGAAATTAAAATTTTAACTTATTAGCAAGACTTTTACTATTCTTCTTTAAATAGTGCAAAGCCAGTTTTAAATGCAAATATGAGCATTTAACTCGTATGTGGAACCACCAAATTACACCGTGAATATTTGGTAGCTCATACATGGTATGCATCTCATCCTTACTACAAGGGTAGAAACACTGAACAAAACTAATTCAATAGTTTGTATTAAACTTCCTGATATGCACACATGCTACCAATACTCTCTACCTTCAGCTTACTGATGAGTAAGCAAGGACTGAGGAGAAAATGAGCCCCAGATTGCCCTATGTGTTCCCTTCCTTCTATGTCATCATATTCAGCCTAAACAGTTGGTTACTACAGGGAAGTAACACAAGTCAGATATGATAGGTACTTGTCTTGTTCATATTTCTTAGAACACTATTACCTTCTTTCTGCATTCAAAGCAGAAGGGAAGTGTGGCCTCTTGGGGCTTTCAGTACCCCTAAGTACTTAGTTGTAGACATGACGATATCTTTTCTTCTAGACGTAATGATTGATTGATTGATTCCTTCAGTTTCCTCTTTAAATTGCCTTATCAAAGAAGTCTTTCCTGACCACTCCACCTAAAATAGATCTATCTCCAACTACATCATGTTCTCCATACTTACTGTTTATTAGTTTTCTTCCTAGCATAGAGCTTCACTGACTTTTATATATTTATTTGATGCTGTTGTTTGTCCACCCTACAGCATAATGTATATTTCATGAGAGAAGGGAATTTTTAATTAATGCTGGCATTCACTACCCAGAACATTTCCTGGAGCAGAGGTACTCAATAAACAGTTGCTGAATAAGTGAATACATTGCAACCTCCTCTTATCAACCTTAGATTCCATAAAGGAAAGGATAGTATTACAGCTTCCTCAATGATTGGGCCACCATCATCCATAGCATTGACCATGTAATGAATGATTAATAAGTATTGGTTGAAAAAATGAATAATATATTGCTCTTTTAGATTGTAAAACAAATATGTCTCCCTTATCGTATCTAAGTATCATCTTCATATGTCACAGATTTAGATGACTCAAACTAATAAAAATAAAGAATGACCTGGATGGCACAGCATTTTGAACTCAAGTTCACTGCACCTCTCTTTTCTCCTCAATCACAGTGTTTCAAACCCCATGGACCCAGCAGGACCAAATTTCAATTTTCACCATCTAATTCCTGTGATATTAGAAAAAAATCCTGTCGGCATCTCTGCCTCTTTATGGTCACCCTCTAAAGCTTCTCTGTGTCTTTTCCCATGCCACTTCAGAAAACAGCATATTCAAAAAGGGCAACGTGATAAAGGGAATGGAATGCTGGACATATGGCAATAAGCATCATATCCCTTCTTTCAGACATCTTGACTCAGAAGTTCCCAGCTGCCTTCATACAAATTTGGTTTTGCTTTTGATTTGTTTTTTAATTTATTCAGATTTTCTCATTACTTCCAAGAAATATATTGGTCAGTGCAAGTTATTCTTCACAACCAGAAATGGAATGTAGATATTATTTTAATATTTCAATCAAGCAAGGTAAATTTTAGGCATATCATACATATAGCTTCTTTCAGGGTAAGCATGATGACAAAACCATTAAAGGGAAACATGGTTAATGATGGCATAATAAGAATTATGGCAATTAACAAAACATTCAGAAATACAGGAAATAAATAAATACTTCTATGCATTAACACAATCTCTTTTGCATCTTGCAAGTTATCAGGTCATAAATATCAGCCAAAGGGTGCTTTAGAACAGTAGTATAAGTATGCATCTAATTTTTTTTAATAGTAATTACTAAATATACAGAAATGTGCAAATATAAGCACCTAACAACTTCTAGACAGCAGACTAGAACATTCTAATATTTAAAATATAATAATGCAATGGAAGTAGTTGATATAACTGTCCAAGTTAGAAACTACAAAACATTTGGTATGATGCTAGATAAGAAATGAATATGAGATATGGCCAAGGAATACAACTGATATAATCTCTAATTTGGACAAAAACAAATGGTACAATATGTCATGGATAGGCATCACTTCAGCAGGGAGAAACCACTACAATATCAGCTTCATTCTTTTGAAAAACAGTTTCATTTACTCATGCATTTATTCAGTTACTATTTGCTGAATTATTGCAGACACGGAGGCAATGGGATTCAAGAGGGAAAAAAAAGACATGGTTTCTTTTCTGGAGAAGTTAAGTGCCTTTTAATCACATATTCACAGATATATATGTACACTTGTAAACTGATATACTTACTGGGAAGAGAGAAAAAGGTATTATGGGGATTATAGGGACCACTATTGTTGCCTATCTAACAACCATCACTCCCATCACTTTTCTAACATAAACTCACTTTTATGTAGGTAGAAATGTAGCTAATGATAGGGAAAACCTGATGATCCCCTGTCCATTGACAGTGACTGTTAACATGTTACCTGTGCTGGTTTGAATGTTTTATGTCCCCCCAAACTCCATTATCTTTGATGTAATCTTGTGTGGGCCGAGGTATCAGTGTTGATTAGATTGTAATTCTTTGAGTGTTTCCATAGAAATGTGCCCCACCCAACTGTGGGTGATGACTCTGACTGGATAATTTCCATGGAGGTGTTACCCCACCTGTTCAGGGTGGGTCTAAATTAAATCACTGGAGCCATATAAATGAGCTGATAAACAGAAGAAACTCAATGTAGCTGAGAGTGACATTTTGAAGAGGAGCTACAGCCAAGAGGGACACTTTGAAGAAAGCACAGGAGCTGAGAGAGTAGCTGCAGCTGAGAGACAGTTTGAAGATGGTCATTGAAAGCAAACACTTGCTCTGGAGAAGCTAAGAGAGAACAAACACCCCAAGGGCAACTAAGAGTCACATTTCTGAGTAATTGCAGCCTAGAGAGGAACAGCCTGGGAAAAAGCCATTTTAAAACCAGAACTTTGGAGTAGACACCAGCCACATGCCTTCCAAGCTAACAGAGGTTTTCCAGACACCACTGGCCATCCTCCAGTGAAGGTACCCCATTGCTGATGTGTTACTTTGGACACTTTATGGACTTAAGACTGTAACTGTGTAACCAAATAAATCCCCTTTATAAAAGCCAATCTATTTCTGGTGTTCTGCATTCCAGCAGCATTTGCAAACTACATCGTTATCCATTTGGACCCATGGGATGTAATGGCAGGTCTCTTAAGGAAATTTTTAAGAAGACAAGACCACCAAATAAAGTATTTTGCCATCACCTTTGCCTTACTTGGAATGTTCTAGACTGAGGATGTGAAACCTGGGGCTCTGGCATTTGTCTACCAGATGAGGAAAATTCAATGAAGAAACTGAGGAAAGCAAGAAAGAAGCTTTGATTCTTGACATTGCTGAGCCACTGCACCAACTTTGGATTCGCCTTCTATGTGAAAGTGGTCAAACTAATAAAACCATTCCAGTAATACTGTTTCAGTTTGCTAAAGCTGCCAGAATGTAATATATCAGAAATGGATAGGCTTTTACAATGGGGATGTATTAGTTCACAAATTTACAGTTCTAAATCTATGAAAATGTCCCAATTAAGGCATCAACAGGAAGATACCTTCTCTGAAGAAAGGCCAATGACATCTAGGGTTCCTCTGTCACATGGAAAGGCACATGGCCAGAGTCTGCTGGGCTTCTCCCAGGTTTGGCTTCTGGTTTCCATGGCTTTCTCCAAAATGTCTCTGGGCTTCTGACTTAGTGTCTCTCTTAGCTTCTCCCAGGGGCAAACTCTGGATTACATGTCTTAGCTTCTCTCAGCAATCTATTTGTTTTTCCCAGGGCATTTCTGTCCAAGCATCTGTGAGGTCTCTTCAAAATTTCTCTGCCTTTTATCTTCTCACAGAGGACTCCATAAAGATGATTAATACCCATCTTGAATGGGTGGGGTCACATCTCCACAGAAACAACCTAATCAAAAGATTCCACCCACAATAGGTCTGCACCCACAAGAATGGATTAAAGGAACATAGTCTTCTATGGAGTGTATAATGACTCAAACTAGCACAGAAGTGAAACAGAGAGAGTTAAACAAGGAATATTACTCCTACTAATGTTTCAGGAAGGGCATTGCAAAATTAGATTGTACTCTTTCATTTTGTAATACTGTGATTTATTGACTACTTACAGTAAGCCAAAATCACATTTATTATTTCTAATTCTTACCAAATTTCAAGAAGTAGGTATTATCCTTTTGTTTCAAATGTGAAAACTGAGATGTAAAGAAATAGCAAGTGCTTTTCAGGTTATAAGTTTGGTGAATGGTGGAAATAGGTTTCCCATCCACAACTCCATGACTCCAAAGCCCCCAATTTTCCCAATAAATCATGGTAAAAATTTTAAAACTCTGAAGTTAATCTGATTCAACTTTTAATTTACAATTAGGAAAATAAAAAAAGGAGTCAATTAATAAAATTTATCCATAGAATTAATGGGTGGATAGAAGCTCAATTCACATTCTCACAAAGATATTTATTGCTATCATGTTTGGTTTTTAAATTAGTACATCTTTTAAATAAACTTTAGGATAAATTAAAATACAGTATTTCAATAAATCATATAAAATCAGGAGCAGTCTAAACAATTACTCTAAATATACACTGCAATTCAGGATTTTTTTCTGTTCCTGAATAGAGTAAATTTGACTATAAATTCATACCCCCTGTAAGAAGTGAAAATAAAATAAAATTAGTAATATAAAACATAGCATTATTTATTTAAATTTACCCCACACACATACATATATAATCACTGCTAGGTTACTACCTCTATAAAATTGTTCACTTTTTATAAAATTATGTTATCTAATTATTTTAAATGGAAAATTTCATTTGAAGGATTAGGGGTACCCTAGAATGAATTGATTCAAGAATTAAGGTCAACAGTACTGCTATTTCCTATATGCCAGAGTAAATTTTACTTTTCATTGCTGCTATCATCACCCATAGAAATTTAGGATATTGCTTTAAAAGCCTTTAAAAACATTTTTAAAATGAAATTTAAAATTTCATTAAAGATTTCTCTATCTCACTAATACTGCCTGATAAAGTCAATGAAGCATTTTAGAACTGTTTAGACATAAGTGAACTCAAAGAAACACTGTTTTCTGGGGAAATGATAATGGGTTACAGAGCCTTTCATTTCTGGGTCAGTAGTTTGAAAGTAGCTTAGGTTGTAAGTGATGGAAAATCATTACTGTTCAATGGCCTATGTGAAATTAGTTGGTGGTTTCAGTCCAGATTTCAGTGCATAGGTGTTCACATCCCAATTGACATTAATTGACACATATGTTGACAGCTTTATTATGAGGACCAAGGGCTGTATGAACTGAAAACCTGATTTTGAAGCACATGACAAATAATGAACAGCGTAGCTGGGGAGAGTATGTTTCTAAGGATGTAGCCATGGACAAGAGTTTAAACTTTTTAATCCTTGACAGTCCCTTTGAAAGTTTTCTTTTAGTGCTCAGAATTTTTAAATGACAAAAGTATATCTCTAACATTGATTTTCAGAATATGTTTTAAGAAGAATCCCTAATTACTGGAAACACCTATCAGCAAAATCAAAAATTGCACTCAATTTTCTTAAATCAATTAACCCATAACCTCCAGTTTAGGTCCAGTGGTCAACATTATTTGTTTTTCCAGATAACAATGATATTCAACCAACTTCGGTACTGAAATAGAATGTATCTTAGTGAGAGCTTCAGCAAAATTCCTTGACTCAAACAGCACTGAAATAGAATTAATATATAGAATTACAGATGTCTGTGGCTGATTTTCCTAATTACTTGGCAAGTATATTGATAGGGGCTGGAAAGCTGACAAATCAGAACCTCAGATACTCTATCAAGCAAACAAATATGTGTCAAATACAGGAAATGTTTATTAAATATTCCATTTGGTTATAGTTAGATAGTTATGTTCACTAGGTCTTATTCTACAAATAGGGACTCTTTTCTCTCAAACACACACATGCTTACAGTTAGGGAACAAATTATGTGGACCACCATTTACTACGCACCTTTTATGCTCCAAATACTTTAGGCTTCTAAACTAGGATAGCTCCTTTAATACTGACAACTAATGAGGGTTGCCATTATTATTTCCATTTCATAGGTGAGGGAAGAGTCTTAGAGAAATAAAAGAGCTTATTTGTCCCCACGTCTAATTAAACACTAGGACCAGGATTCGCATTCTATGTTTCTACACTAAATAAGAACCTTAATTCATATTAGGATTTTGGGGTCCATAAGCACATTATCTCTGCTCTTTTAGATTTTTTTTATCTGTAAAATAAGAGCATTGAACTAGATGCATTCCCAAATCCCTGTTAGCTAAACTGTTATAAGAAAATGTCAGCTGAAAATGATGATACAGACAATAATTTTAATCATAGAGAAGTTGCTCTAACAAGGGTGCATCTTAACAGTAATTTATACACAAAGTGCTCTTGGAAAAAGAGAAGAATGTATCAAAATGTTAGGAAACTTAGACTGGCAAGAATTGAATACAAACATCTATAAGGAATGAGTCAAGAATGGTAATGGAGCAAAGGTTATTTATAGGAGAGCAAACAAGAGAGTAAAGCCCTAATAGACAAATGAGGAAATTAAATCAAGGAAAATAAGAAAGGAGACCAAAATGTGCTTGTGGAAACACGTTTTACCATGTATGAAAGTCAAAATCATTTGTGGCATGGGATTGCTTACTATCACCTGGGCCTGGAATCCCAGGTTTGCATGACCTGTTTTAGTGATGTATTTTTGACTTCTCACATCAAACTGAAGAAAGATTACACTACGGGATAGACATGTAGGTGAGGTATCACAAACGTGGCTTGAGTTCAAAGAATATGAGAAGTCACCTAAAGCAAATGAAATAGTTGGCCTATGTATTTCCATAATTCCTACTCTGATCTCAGAATTACTGGAATCCCTGTGAAAAAATGTTTTATTTTTTCATTGTTTAGTAACCTGCATTGAGCATTAACCAATGCTAGGGAAATAGAAGAAAGGAACTGTTAAAACCAGCTAACTGGAATAAGTAGAAAATTTTCATTTGATCAATCTGATTAGCAAAACCAGAGGGTTTTTACAATGAGAACTATGTAGACCTTTTATTAAGCATGTAGGAAATTATAAAACTTTATTAACATTCCCATTCACATTTAAAGAAATATCTAAACAGTATTGAATTTTTCCCAAAACTTTTAAGCTCTTCTCCTGAAATTGCCTACAGAGTTCATGGAACATTTCTTTAAAAAAAAAAAAAAAAAAAAAAAAAATACTACTATTAGAAAACTTTCATCCCTTGAGGATGGTTTTGATTTGGGGAAACAGTCAGACCTTGTTTAGTATCAAATATGGTGAATTAGGTAAAGAATTCCAAGTGAAAAATACAATTTTATTTTTCTTATCAAATTGAAGTGTGACTAAAAGGTAATATGAATGATCTATGTGTCTGTGACTTATAAACTAGCACTGATGGCAATTCCAAAGGAAGAGGAATGAAAAAATTTAAGCATTGTAAGAATACTTGAACAGTGCTTAAAATCCTCTTGAAAAAGCTATATTGAAAGAAAAGACTCAATCTCCACTTCAGTACTTTTTGCATATTTGTTAGAAAGACTAATTTTACACAATAGGCATATTAGGTATAGGAAGCAAATAAGCATAACAAACCAAAATTAGAGTTATTAAAATCCATGTTAATCATTTGCAACAAACCAAAAGGACTAATTTTTTAATCCAGTGATTGTAAATTATTGTAACATAACAATGGGGAAAATAAAATTCTTGAGTAGGGTTTGAAACCTTAGATACCTTTCTTTGTTCAGTAATCTTAACATGATATTGGGTGAGTCATTCATCACTTTAATTTCCATAACATTAGTAACACATAAGCTTATTTAACATTAAAATTAAATATTGCATGTGAAATTGTTTTGTTAAATGCAAAGTGCTTTAGGAAAATTAATATCTTGATTGTAGCCATCCTCTTCCTTATCATTATCATTATTATTTTGGAAGCTGTATCAAGTAGGCTGCTTTATTCAATCAATAAAAAATATTCTACTTCAAAGCTGCTCAAACTGTAAGGGAATTTATTGTCTCATGCAACATTAAATTCCAAGTTATTCTAGTTTCAACAATAATTAACAATTCAGTGATAACAGATGTCTTTCTTCCCTCCATTTCACCTTCTAGTGATCCTAATGCTTGTCCACCTCCTGTTTGCAAGATGGCTGTAATATTTACAAACATCACATCCAAATGCAGCAAGTGTCTGAGAGCTAGAATAGATTTTTCCCCTGTTGGAAAATAAGGCTGCATTTCCCAGAATTCCCTTAATCCCTAGATAACTTTCTCTTTAATCTTATTGGATACAGTTGGGTTATATGGGAGCACTAAAGTAGAAACTGAAAAAGGAAATAGGATTATCATGGGATCTTAAATTAATTGGGACTTTTCCCAGAATTGGGAAAAGGGTCAAATTCCCAGAGAGGTAACTACTGGAACTGAATCACAGCTCTGTTAGAAAGGACAACAACAAAGTTTTGTTTTTGTTGTCAGTACAGGGAGATTCTAAATCCTTTTTCATGTAGGCGAATACACCATGCAGAGAACTTCAACATACTTCCAACTCTCCATATACCCAGATCTACCAATTTTAACATTTTACCATATTTGCCATATCATTCTATTAACCTATCTATCTATCTATCCATCTGTCTATATCTATCTTTCTATCTGTTTATCTATCTAGCTATCCACTTTATGGACATTTGAGAGCAGGTTGCACACATCATACTTCTTAAACACATAATACTTCCATGTAGATTTCCTACAAACAAGGAGACTCACTTATGTAAAAACCTTAAGTGCAGGCATGAAGTTCAAGAAATTTAACATTTATAAAAAGCTTAGATTCTAATATTCCAATTTTTTCTTATAACTCAATGTCCTTTTGAATCTTTTTCTCCTCCAGTCTTCAATCCCATCCAGTGTCACATATTGCATTTTAATTGTCATTATTTCTTTAGGTTATCTTTCTTTCTTTTTTAATTTGAAAGCCTATATACAACATAAATCTTCCCATCTCAAATCCTCCCAAGCCTAGCACTCACTGGGATTAATCGCATCCACAGTGTTGCAGTCCTTTAGTAGAACTCTCCCTTCACTCCAAACAGATCCCCTACACTCATTTTGTATTAACTCCCCATTGCCACTGTCCCTCAGCTTTGGTAACCTGTATGCTAACTTCAATAAACACACCTCAAAAAGTTTGCATATTCTCTGATAGTCTCATTGTGGTTACCAGGGGGCTTAAATTTAACATTCTAAATCGGAAACAGTATTGTTTGCTTTGATACCAACTTAACCTCAACACCATACATAAACTATGTTTCCTTAGCCCTCTGGCTTCCAATTTTTATGTAGTTCTTGTCACAGATTACATATTTATATGAGTCTAAAACCATAGATTTATCATAACATTTTATACATTTGCCTTTTAGATACTGTAGGAAGTTAAACGGAGCATTAAAAACCAAAAATATAATGGTGGTGGCACTTAAATTTACCCATGCCATTATCTTTATCAGAGATCTTTATTTCTTCATGTGGCTTCAGCCAGGTGTGTAGTGTCCTTTCCTTTCAACCTGCAGAACCCCTTTTAGCATTTCTTATAGGTCTTCTCCAGTGATGTTGAAGACCCTCAGCTTTTTTTTTTTTTCCCTCAGAATGTCTTAATGCCTCCCTCCTTTTTGAAAAATTTTGCTGGATGTAGAATTCTTAGTTGGCAATCTTTTGCATTCAGCACTTTAAATATGTCCTCCCACTGCCTCTTAACACTATGGTTTTCAGTGAGGAAATGACACAATCTTATTGAGTCTCCCTTGTGTGTAGCCCATTCCTTCTCTCTTGTGGCTTCCAGAATTCTCTTTTTATCTTTGGCATTTGATAGTTTGATTATTTAACAAGGCATGGGTGAGTCAATTTGGGTTTACCTTGTTTAGTTTGTTGAGCTTCTTGGATGAGTGTATTCATGTTTATCATTAAATTTGGAGTTTTCAGCCATTATTTCTTTGAGTATTATCTCTGCTGCTTTTTATTCTCCTTCAGGGACGCCCTTAATCACATATTGGTATGCTTGATGTCGTCCCACAGGTTCCTCAAGCTCTGTTCACTTTTCTTCATTCTTTCCTCTTTTTGCTTCTCAGATTGTATGATTTCAATTGTCTTATCTTGAAGTTCACTGATACTTTCTTCTGCTAGCTCCAATCTGCTGTTGAAATACCCTAGGGAACTTTTGATTTCTGTTACTGTGGTCTTCAGCTCTCTTTGGTTCCTTTTCATAATTTCTCTCTATATTATTTTTGCATTTATCTATTGTTTTCCTTATTTCCTTTATGCTTTGTCCATTAGCTCTTTGAACATATTTCTTTTAGCTTTTTGAGCATAATTAAGGTCTTTTTTTTTTTTAAGTCTTTGGAATGTTTGAAGTCTGATCCTTCTCATTAATGGTTTCTAATGCTTTAAACTTCTCCTTTGTCTGGGCTATCACTTCCTGGTTTTTTATATTTTTTGTAATCTTTTGCTGAAACCTGGCCATTTTGATATTTTGATGTGTTATCTTCTGGAATTTCGACTCTGAAGCACCTGTCCCTTAAGCATGTTTCCTGATAGTGCTATGACAGAGCTTTCCCTTAATGCCAGGAATTAACAGAAGGAAGAGGAGAAGGAGGAGAATAAGAGGAAGAAGAAGGAAGAAGGAGAAGAAGAGGAAGAAGAAGAATGAAGAAGAAGAAGGAGAAGAAGAAAGAAGGAAAGAAATAAATTACCTCCCCCAATCTTGCAGCTTGGTCTGTGTTAATGCTTTCCTTCAGAGCTTATCCATACAATGAATATAGAGAATAGCCCCAGGACAAAGTGGTGGCCTCCCTGGTCCTTTCTGCACATGTATCTTGTTTTTGGCATGTGCATTTGTCTATAAAAATTTGACCATTTAAGTAGATACAAATGCCCCCTCTTTCCTAGGAAACACTTACCTCACAGTCCTGGGCATTTCACTGTAAGTACCATAGCCAGTAATTCCTTGCTCCAGCCAGCACGACTTGACTTCTCTCCCACAGTGCTCTGTAGTAGAGCTTAGTGAGCTGCTTTCTACATGGAGGACAAGTTCTGGGACAGCAAGCTGCTCAGGGCATCATCAGACAGATGGGGCTGTCATACATGCTCACAGTATGTGAATGAAGGTTACTTTGCAACCTCTGGAACCAGGACCATGGTGCTTCATTGGGATCCTCACATGCTGAGCAGGTAAGATTTTGGGGAAGGACAGGCCAGGGTATTAGAAAATCCTACTGCTTCAAGTGGTCTTCTTCTTGGTTCAGCACTTTCCCTGTTACTGCAGTCCTTTAACTGTTTTCTGTAGCTTTGAGGAAAATGTTTATACCAGTTCTTGCTGGTTGTTCAGAGCTTCCGTAGGTGGGTGGAGCCCTGAAGCTTCTCAACCCACCATCTTGCTTGAGGTGAAAAAGACACTAGAGTCCTTTGAAGAGCCAAAATTTTTGTTTTCTTTTATGGTTCATGATGTGTTTGTCTTACATAAAAATTATTTGCCTAACAAAAGGTCACAAATATGTTGCCCTCTGTTATATTCTAGCAGTTTTACAGCTTTTGCTCTTACGTTTAGGACTATGATGCATTTCAAGTTAATATTTGTTCTTGGGGTCAAGATTTATTTTTATGTGTAGATATCCAATTTTTCCAGCACCGTTTGTTGAAAATACTATTCTTTCTCTATTGGTTAAATGTATGTGAGAGTCTATGTTTGCCTTTTGTCCATCCTTACATAAAATACTGCAATGTCTTGACTGATGGAAATTTATTGTAAATTTTAAGTCAAATTGTGTAAATTCTAGGTTGTTTGGTATTCGAATTATTTTGCTTATTTGAGGCCATTTTCACTTCTCTTCAAGTTTAGAAATATCTTGCCAATTTTTATAAAGATGCAAGCTGGATATTGGTGGGGATTGTGTTGAGTCTATAGATTAATATGTGGACAATTGACATCTGAACAACATTAAATCTTCTAGAATATATTCCATCTCACCATTTATTTGATGCTCTTTAATATAGTGCAGCATTATATTTTAGCTTTCAGTGTACAGGTCTTACACATATGTTGTTAAGTATTTTCCTAAATATTTCATATATTTGATGCAATTGTAAATGGTATTGTTTCTTTAATTTTTTTCTTTAATTTAAATTCTCAACTTTTCACTGCTACTGTAAAATGCAAAAAAAAAAAGGCATGATTTTTTATTGACCTTGTGAAGTGCAACCTTCTGAAAACTAATTTATTATTTGTAGTAGCTCTTTTGATGCATTTCTTAGGGTAATATACATAAATTTTTAAAAATGTCTTCTGCAAATAAAGATTCCCTCTGTTCTAATTTCTATGCCTGTCATATACTTTAGTTGCCTTACTGCTGTCTAGGACCAAAGTACAATATTAAACAAAAGTGGTGAGATTAGGTATGTTAGTTTCCTAGGCATGCCATAACAAAGTATCATAAACCGGGTGGCTTAAAACAATAGAAATTTGTTCTTTCACAGTTCTGAAGGGCAGAAGTCCAAAATCAGGGTGTTGACAAGTTGGTTCCTTCTGGAGGCCCTGAGAGAGAATCTGTTCTATTCCTCTCTGGTAGCTTCTGATGGTTGCAGGTAAAACTTGGCATTTCTTGCCTTGTAGACACATTGCTCTACAACTTACCTCTGTTGACAAATGGAATTTTCCCTGTGCCTTCACATGGCCTTCTTATAAGGACACCAGTCCCCAGATTTAGGACGCATACTAATTGAATATGACCTAATTCAATATGAATTCATCTTAACCAATGATGTCTGCAAAGATGATTTCCAAATAAGGTACCAGGAAGACATGAATTTTCAGGGGACACTATTTAACCCAGTATATTTTTCATTGTTGTGTTTTTGTTTTTTTGTTTTTTTTTGAGATTATGGGATGAAACCTTTGTAATGTTAGAATTTTAAATGTAACTCTGAAACTGTAAGCAAGCTATGTACTGAAAAATTTGGTCTCACAGAAAAGCAAAATGTAGGGCATGCAACCAGCCATGTACAGGCACTAATGCAGCTATACATTAATCATTCTTGTTTGTCATCTACTGCCCCAGACATGGAGGCACTATGCACCATGTATCTTGTAATCCTAAAGGATGTAGTAAAACTGAGATAAGAAACTAATGAAGTTCTGTAGACCCCTGCTAAAAATATTGCGCTACCCTTGATGAGTAACTATCTTTGTCTCTAACTTGTATAAAAGCCACAAGAAAAATCACTATGGGGAAGCAGATTTGGGGATTTCCCCCTGTCCTTCACCACCATAAATAAAACCTTTTCCTTCACTTTTGCACTCCCTTTATCTGTGCATTAAGCCACACTGAGCAACCCAGATGTCGGGGAGTGGGGAGGAAGTGGTCTCATCTTCACCTTCAGTATTCAACCTTTAAGTATAATGTTAGTAGTAGGTGCTTTTTTAGCTTCTCTTTACCTGGTTAATGGCATTCCCTTCTATTCCTAGTTTGCTCAAAATGTTTAATGATGAAAGCAGGTTGAATTTGTCAAATACTTTTTCTTTATCAATTAACATATCACTTTTTTAATTCTAAGAATATGGAAAAAATATATTGATCAGTTTTCATAAGTTAACTAACCTTGCATTCCTGAATTAAATCCAACTTACTCAAAAGGTTTAGATATTTATAGTGTTTTTAATACACTGTTGCATTCAATTTGCTAAAATTTAATAAGGATGTTTTATCTAAGTTTGTAAGGGGCATTTATCTGTAGGGTTTCTCTTCCTCTTTCTTTTTCCTCAAGTAGTTTCTGAGCAATAAAAATTCTAGATGAGAGTGAAACAAATGACTGAGCTTCCAAAATAAATTATGCAAAAACTAATAGATCTAAAGGAGAAATAGGCAAATCAACAATTGCAGTGGTATGTTTCAACAATCCCCTCTCAATAACTGAGAGAACAAGTAGTGAAATTAAGATCCATATTCTTGTCATAATAGCAGTCTAATTATATTTAAATGATTGAAATCATACCTGTTATATTATCTGATCATATAAAGTTTAACTGGAACTATTCCTTAACAGATATCTGAAAAACTCCAAATATTCAGAATGTAAACAACATTCTTTTAAGTAACACATTGATCAAAGAAAAAAACACAAGGGTAATTAGAAATTCTATTTAATTAAATGAGAATGAAATACAACGTATCAATGTTTGTGGGATGGAATTTAAACAGTGATAAGAGAAAAATTACATTACATTAATATTTGTGTGTTAAATACACTATATACTTATTTTAGAGAGTGAGTCTCTGAGAATGATCTCTTTCTACCTGAAGAAACTAGACAAAAAGACCAAATTTACCTAATGCTAGCAGTTAAGAGTGAAATGACAAAAACTAGAGCAGAAATAAATGAAATTGAAGGAAATGAAATCAAAACCTGGTACTTTTGAAAGATCAAGGAAATTGATAAACCTCAAGTGAGATTGATCAAGAAAGAGAGAGAGAGAGAGAGAGAGAACACATTAATTACTAATATCAGTAATGAATGAGGGGGTATCACAACTGTTTCCACAGACATTAAAAATGGAGAGTAAGATAGTATCAAGAACAACTATATGCCAATAAATTCTTCTTCAACTTAAATGAAATGGACAAGTTCTTGAAAGATACTAACAACCAAAGCTCATTCAAGGAGAATTAAACCAAATAGCACTTTATCTATTAAAGAAATTGAGTTCATAGTTAAAATTTTCCCATAAGAATTTTGCAGTCACACATACATCACAATAAAAGTTAACTGTCATTATCATTATTATTAAACTCTCATGTAATTATTCCATAAATATTTAATTCAGAAACAACTGAAATATATTTAATTTGTCAATATTATTTTTAATGACCCCATGTCTTCACCAAATTTTTTGCTAACATTGGGGGATCAAAGGCAGTAATGGCATTCTTACTCATTTAATATGCTTTATGGCATATTTATTTCAATTATTTACAGTTAAAATTATCACAGCTCCTTTTTCCCACTAGATACATATCTCATCATAATGCTAACTATTGTTCTTCCAGGCAATATTTTTTCCAGTAACATGGTTTTGCATCTCATTTTATGTGCTAGACCATTTGGTGAAATAATGCCTGGCTGTTAATTGACACATCTAGCTTATAATTTCTAAATTTCCTTTTTTTCACTATCAACCATCCCTACAAAATTACATGAATAAAGAAAATTTAACAGGACAGCCTTTCTACTGTTAGAGAATGAATCTGAATTACAAAACATGTGCATTGTATGAGAACTTGCTCAAAATATGGCTATAGTATTATAGGCATATTAGACAGTGTAATTCAATAACAATTCTGGAAAAGCCATATTTAAACTTTGCTAAGTAGTGTTCCTTAAAAGGAAACAAATCTGCCTTTGAATTTGATTGAAAAATGCATAACTACACAATTGCTTCAACTAGCTTTGTTTGCATATAATTTAGTTTCACTGCATTGTGATTGTGCATTTGCATTTAAATAGATTCATCTTCAAATGATGTGCAACATACAATAAAAGTGTGGGAGTGTGAGGCCATTTTTGCAAAAGAAAGTTTTACTGATCTGATAGTCTAAAATTCTATAAAGCCCTCTCTGACATTTTTTAAATTGCACAATGAATTTTATCATATCTATAACTCACAATAAAATTACAATTTTGAATGATTCCTCAAGGATTGTCCTGAACCTGACTCTTTCCTTCAATTTCTCCCCATTCTAATGCAGATTGATGGAACAAAATGTCTCATCCATTTCTCTAACCTCGAATTTAGGTAGAGGACTATTCAACTGAAGATAACTCAAATGACATTATGTGCTTTAATAGATTTTTTTTTTTCTGAGAAGCAGTGTATAGTTGACTTCTAATATTGGCAAGTAAAATCCTTTCACAGTGAAAATTATGGGGATGTTAAAGTTATATCCAATTAAGTCAATAATGTAGCAATTGATGCACAGATAATAAGAAAATCAGAATACACACTCATCTCTAGACCCTCATTACATTTTATACGTATATACCTTAAATCACTTCCTATCTTGTGCCTGACTTATTTCCCTGCCAGAAAATTAGCTTAAGAGGGCTGTTGCACAGGACATTATAGAAAGGCTTTTGGAATGTTCTTCTTCTTCATATGGCCAATTCTGTTTTAATAATTTTTTTTTTTTCTTTTAGATCTCATCTTAAATGTCACTGTATAATATCAATTTAATTTTCTTGTTAAGTAATATAAAATGGCTGCCTGCATTGGGCATTGCTGGGTGGGGCCCCTTTCCAAGAAAGCTTTTCTAGAAGACAAAAACAATTGGCCTTCAGGGGCTTTTGGAGAAAATGGAACACACCTACAGAATTGCAGCTATGCAACACCTGATGATAAACCAGTTTTGGTCCAGTAGAGATAGCATATCAGAATGCACAAATATACCATACCAATCAATGTATAACTGCTCCCCACTTTGTAAAACTGCCCTATGTAAAATGGAAACTTAATGTCAATCAGTCAGAACATTTCCTCACTTGCTTCTGCATTGTCTCTATATGAGCTTCCCCTTTCCGCTGCCCCTTTGGCGCTCCCTTCTGCTGTCTGAATGGGATGATGTCCTATTCATGAAATGCCCAATAAAGCTGTGAGCTTCTAAATTTAATATTGCAAAGTTGTTTTTTTAAACAGTTTGCTTAGTACTTCTCAATTTCCAATGCTTAAAAATGTATTTATTTATCTGCCTCCCTTATCAGAATGAGAACTGAAAGAATATAATTATTATTTTTAATGTAATTGAATTTATTCTTGTGGTATCCACCTCTCTCTAAATGGCCTATTTTGATGGAATCTGATTTCATCCACAGATCTAGTGATAGGCAAAATGACTCAGATCTAACCTAATCAGCAAATCTCCACTTCATAGCAAGAGCAATTAGTTCATTGTGCACTTGAACTAAATGAGTTCAGATTTCTGTGAAGCTCAATATGTAATCCCTATATGGGGTTCTCTCTTTCCTCTGGAAATAAATTAACAAAAGCTGCTGGCAACCACCTTGAGACCAAAAGGGGAGAGCCTGCTTGATGAAAGAGCCAATATCAAGAAAATTGAACAAAAAAATGAAGGAGAAATCACATCCTGGTTTTATCAAATGAGTGCTAAATCAAACTGCACCTGAACATGTACTCTGTAAAGGTGCATTATCATGTTCCAAGAAAATTGCATTTTGCTTAAGCTAATGTGAATGGTATTGCCTTTCACATGCTAACAGTACCATAATTTACATATTTTTCTCAAAGGAGGATTATGCAGTGCCATGCTGGTAAATGGTTTGCAATATTTGCTTCCACCAACATGACATCACTGATTATGGACCTGGAAAGAGAGTCACACAATCAGCTGTCATGAGCAGTGTGAGCCAACACCATCATATCCCTGAGCTATATTTTAGCTGTGTCATGAATTAACTCCTTAATTTTAATAATTAAATGGGGGAAAACTCTAGACAGTAACAACTTGATGAAAAATGAGTTTAAGTAAAATTTTGAAGGGTTTTATGTCCTGTGCTTCACTTTCTTTTTTTTCCCCAGATGGCTGTTGAATTTATTTGCTTGATCAATAATGGTCCTGGCAAAAATTAGTTAACTAACATTAAGACATTTACAACGAAATACTAATTTTAAAAACCCATGACACATTGATAGAAATTAAAAGTTTACACCAACAGAAAAGAAATCTTTGATGTTGCCAGCAAATGTAAAATGGATGCAGTATGACAGGACAGCGAGAAGGCTTTAAACAATTATATTTGATGCCTGACGATATTTTCCGTCACCATACTATTTCTTCTCCAGACTAAAAAAAAAAAAAAAAAAAAATAGTATGCTGGTTTCTATAACAAAGCTTTTTTTTGTACAAAAATTAAATAACGGCCAAGAAGTCACAATAGTGCAATGGGTAGAGGATAAAAAACCACATCAAATGTGGTGCGGGGTCCCTGTCACAGCCGTGCGCTCCGGAGCGGTCTCATGGCTGCGCTTTGTCCTGGCAGAGTGCAGGGTCTCCGCTGCCCCAGGACCCGGCCTGCCAGAAGCCTCAGATCATCCAGACTCGCATCTGCTGTGCTTCATTTTTCACATGTTATTTCAATGGTGCAAAGTAAAGAGAGGCTTAATTAAACAGTGTATCATGAGAGAAGTGTGGGAAAAGGAATGGAGGAGGAGAGGCAGAGCCAGACATATGAGGCTTAAGCTTCTAGAGCTCACATTTCTAGAAGCCTCTTCCTAGACCATGAGAGTAGCCCTAGATTATGTGTATATAAAGTCATACTTTTATGTAAATTTAGCAGTAGCGAGATATTTTAATCATAGTTAAGACCACTGCCTTCCAGCTAAACTTCCCTCGTGAGGCACTTTCTGTGGTGTAGGATACATTGAACGGCCATAGGTGTTTCGTGGACATCTAGATAAGGACGTAGGTTGGTGCCAGTGAGGTGTGAGAATCATTAGAATAGACATGCTTGTTGAAACCATGAAAAAGCCATGACAACCCAAGGAAAATGTGTAATTAAAAGAAAAGTGGCTAAAATAGCATCGTGGAAGAAGTATGGAGAAAGAAGCCAGGGAAAGAAAATTGAGGACAGGAAAATAGAGCTCTGTAGTGTTGTAAAAGTTACTGGAAGTGATATTTCCAAAAAGGATTTGGCAGGATGATCTCATGAGAGATAGCTAAAATGACAATTATATTTTCTTACAAGAAATTAACTAAAAGGAATCAATTCAACAGAGTTTTAGGAGAAGAAAGCAGGTGGCAATGAGTCAAGGGAGGAATAGGCACTGTTACGGAGAAAGGCAAAGTGGAAAATTCTAAAAAGGTTTGAGTGAGATGGAGAATGAATTAGCTCCAAGATGGCCTCCAACATTCAATCCCAGCGTATAAAGAGAATGACTGTGCCTTTGGGAAGTTTAAGGGAGTTGAAAAATAGAAATTGGATTTTGGGTAAAAATGAGTTGTTTTTTAGGGACTTCAACACTCATGATGTTGCAAACATCTGAGAAAAAATTTTTCAGTGGACAATTGAAAATATAAAATCTAATGAGTAACCTAAATGAGTAGAGATATATTAGATATTTATAATTTATTATTTATACATGTCATTAAGATTGATATGCTCAATGTGTCAATTTTATTAGCATTATTAATTTGGGAAATTTTTTTTATTTTTAATTCAGTTTTACTGATATATATTCACATACCGTACAATCATACATGGTGCACAATTGACTGTTCACAGTACCATCATATAGTTGTGCATTCATCACCTCAGTCTATTTTTGAACATTTTCCTTACACCAGAAAGAATCAGAATAAGTATAAAAAATAAAAATAAAAAAGAACACCCAAATCATCCCCCCCCATCCCACCCTATTTTTTATTTAGTTTTTGTCCCCATTTTCTATTCATCCATCCATACACTGGATAAAGGGAGTGTGATCCACAAGGTTTTCGCAATCACACTGTCACCCCTTGTAATCTACATTGTTATACAATCGTCTTCAAGAGTCAAGGCTACTGGGTTGGAATTTGGTAGTTTCAGGTATTTACTTCTAGCTATTCCAATACATTAAGACCTAAAAAATGTGATCTATATAGTGCATAAAAATGTCTACCAGAGTGACCTCTCAACTCCAGTTGAAGTCTCTCAGCCACTGAAGCTTCACTTTGTTTTCATTTGCATCCCCCTTTTGGTCAAGAAGATGTTCTCTATCCCACGATGCCGGGTCCAGATTCATCCCTGGAAGTCATATCCTGCATTGCCAGGGAGATTTAAACCCCTGGGAGTCAGATCCCACATGGGGGGAGGGCTGTGAGATCACCCGCCAAGGTGGCTTAGCTAGAGAGAGAGGGCCATATCTGAGCAACAAAGAGGCACTCGGGGAGACTCTTAGGCACAATTATAAGTAGGTTTAGCCTCTCCTTTGCAGTACGAGCTTAATAGGGGCAAGCCCCAAGACAGAGGGCTCAGTATGTCAAGCCATCAGTCCCCAATGATTGTGAGAATATCAGCTACAATCCAGGTGAGGAAGTCCAACAAATTTTGTATTCTATAACATGTATGCAATCTAAAATTTCTGTCTTACTGTTATAATCACATTCAAAAATATAATTAAGTGCTTTTATTTCTGTTCACAATGTTGCAGTACCATCACCACTCTCCATTACCAAAAGTTTTCCATTGACCCAAATAGAAACTCTGTACAATTTAAGCATTATCTCTCCATTCCCTACCCCCATCCTAGCCTCTGGTAGTCTATATTTTAATTTCTGAATCCAAGAATTTCCTCATTCTAATTATTTCATACCAGTAAGATAAAATAATATAAATAAGATTGATATGCTTTATGTGTCAATTTTATTAGCATTATGAATTTGGGAAATATTTTTAGAAGCCTGAAGAGACTAATATCAATAATAATAAAACATAAATAAATTAAACCTTTCTTACTATTGCATTTTCCAAAACTGAGAACTTTTGAAAATGAAAGTATTTTTTAAAAAAGATATTAAAAAAGAATATGTGATTTTAAAACTGTTTTCAAGATATAGAAGTGTGTGAAATCTGCTCTTAATTCCAATAAGAGCGTGATTTTAAATAACAGCAAAGAATATTTTGGTATGCATAGTAAGAACAACCAGTTTGGTCCATTAAACTTGGGTCCTCATAGATGGAAATGAGTGAGGTATAAATAATTAATTTGGGGAGGGTCTCCAGGGACTATGGTAACATAACACTTGTCAAGTTAATTGCGTAATTCTACCAAAACGCAAACAATCAGTAGCAATTAGAAATTGTTCTTGCTATCATTATTACTACTATTGTTATTGTTTTCCTTCCCACATTGCTTAGTGATTTCTTTTTTTTTTATTAGAGAAGTGGTAGGTTAATGGAAAAATCATACATGTAATACAGAGTTCCCCTATACCACCCTATTTATTAACACATTGCATTAGTGTGGTACATTTGTTACAATTCATGAAAGAACATTTTTAAAATTGTACTATTAATTATACTCTGTTGTTTATAATAGGGTCCACTGTGTTGTAGGGTCTTATTTTTTTAATTTTGTATTCTATAATATGTGTACAATCTAAAATTTCCATCTTACTATTATAATCACATTCAAAAATATAACTAAGTGCTTTTAATTATGTTCACAATGTTGCACTACCATCACCATCCTCCATTACCAACAGTTTTCATTGACTCAAATAGAAACTCTGTACAATTTAAACATTATCTCTCCTTCCCTACCCTCGTCATGGCTTCTGGTAATCTATATTTTAATTTCTGAATCCACAAATTTGCTCATTCTAATTATTTCACACCAGTAAGATTATACATTATCTGTCATACTGTGTCTGGCTTATTTCACTCAAGATGATGTCTTCAAGGTTCATCCATGTTGTCGCATATATCAGAACTTCATTTCTTTTTATGGCTGAATAATATTCCATTGTATATATACCACATTTTATTTATCCATTCATCAGTTGATGGGCACTTGGACCGCTTCTGAGCGATCTCTTATTTATCTTATTATCTCATATGGAATAAAATCTATCATTTAGCATTCTGTCTTCATTATTCTGCGTATAAATTTTGATGATAAACAAATTCTTAAATTTTCAGAATAAAGTACTTTAAAATTTTCCACAAGGCCTTAAAACAGAACTCATGTATTGTGTAAATAATATCCCTGAACCACTGTAGCAGAAGTGTTGGATGTATTCATATACATAGTATTGTGCCATTTTCCACCATCTGAGTGTGACCAGTTAAGAAAATGAGTTAATGTATATCTGTCACATGAGGCAGCAGAGTCTTTCTAAAATTTCTTAAGCTGGATTGAGTTGGATTTTGTAATTTACAATGAAGAGATTCTAACATTAACATTTTAATCTAGAGAAATCTTATGGGATTTTTACTTTTCATTGTCTAAAAATTTAGGGACAGATGGTAATTATTTCTCCAATAGAACTATGGCCATGTTAAAAGAGATTAAGTTTTAAATAGACGCATATAATGTTTTCTTCCTATAAAAAATTTCTAATAATTCTTGGGGAAATCATGACATTAACACTAAGTTCAAGAGACCATACACATTCATACTCCAGAGTTAATATATATAGTTACATGACATTATCAGTTGTTTATATATGTATATACATGTGATATATATATATACATAAATATATATAACATACTTATATATAATTACCTTACCCTTTGGTAATATCGAAGCAATAATAAAAGAACATTGAAAAAGCTTTCACATTTAAAATAAAAACATATAAGAATGGACTGCATTAGCACTAATCTAATATTTTGGGTTTGTTTAGACTTTTATAAAATTTTATTTTGATACAGCACATTTATTTGCTTGAAGGGAATAAAAGTGCAAATAAAAGAGGGTAAATTACAATTGCTAACATTTCAAGCCTAGTGAAACCTATTTAGAGCAAATAATTTTAGGAAACTCATTGCAAAGCTTAATTGTCCTCAATTCCCATGGTCTACTTGGCCTAGGAAGAATTTTTGTTCCAAAGTTAAATTTAAGGAACAAAGCAATCTATTTGGTATATATTTATCAGTCTCTCCTTCCTCACATTGTAAGCAAGAAATAGTATCCCTTTTGGGAGGTTTTTGTTCATTCCAGAATTCTCTACTTCTGAAAAAAATAAATGTTAGATAACATTTTGCCACATTTACAAAATATAGAATAAAGGGACTGTTTTGAAGTTGTGAGCATTTTTCTTCATAAAGGATATGACAAGAAACAGTTTTACTCAGCCTCATCTTCCACTGGTACAATGCCAACACATTTGGGGATGGCACATTTATTATTTCCATTACAGCCACTGTCCATTTGGGAAATATTAACTTTGTCTAAATACATAGCTTGCAAATTTTGCATCATCATTTCTGAAAACAGCATATCATACACTATCAGGCTTAAGAGTATGCTGCCTATTATCTGCAAATGGAGTACTCTAGCAACTGAATTCTCTTGATTCTGTACTTTCTGTGGGGGGAAGTAATTCCTTGTTTGCTGAGGGAAACACCAGGACTGTCTTACAGGGATACACCATAGAGCACTCTTGGAAGACAGAGCAAGGGAGAGGTCACACAACACACTAACAATGGAGGAACAATTCTCTTGGGGAATGAGTGGGAATCTGAAAGATCAGCAACTGTGACAACCCTGCAACCATGAGGCTGTATTAATGGTTGTCTGGCCACTAAAATAAGAGAAAGCCCAACCTCGGTTTGAATCACTCTTCTGTCATTGGCTGCTGGCAAATTATGTAACATAAAGTGCAGGTAACACTTTAGCATTGTTTTGTGACATTTTATTGTTGATTGAGAAGATTAAATAAAAGAATAATTACAAAATGCTTGGTATTTTTTCCTGGTACATCATTAAAAATAAACATTACCCGTTGTTGTCTGAAGAAAATGACAACCTTTAAAGAGGAGCTATGAATTCTGAGACTAGGGAAAGAAGGAAAATGATTTCTTGGGCACTTCTAATATTCTACACACAAGAATGGAATCTTGAAATCTGGTAAGATTTAATACATATCAGTGAGCATTTTCTGAGATTTCTACATCCACTCAAGAACAGTGATAAAGCCTCGTCAGTCCCCGTTGAGGTAAATGAAGGTTCAAGCTGAAATGTACCTGAAATCTTCATTTGCAGCCCATCTACTTAAGGTTTGATATATACCAAATTGTATTTTTCTAATTTATTTAACAGAATGCATTTCAGTCAAAAGTTTTCATGAGGATATAATGATGTCAAAGAACTGAACATGAAATGTGCCGTTGCAGGTGGAGTTTTCAAGATAATGTTTAGAATCGTCTGCTGACAAAAGATCATGGGAACTGCACAGTCCCTGAAAATCAGTTTGTGAAATCCATAGGAACCAAGGACTAGAGGATCAACCTTAAATCACTATACCATTATTTAGAAAAAAGAACTCATTGAGGAAATTTTCCTTTTGACTTTTTCTACTTCGAGAAAAAAAAAATGGAGCTAAACTTTGGGGTTTTGAGCCTGTCAATATGTTTAAGAGAGATACTTTGTAAATCTAATTTAATTATACAACACATTTTTTATTTACAATTCCATTTCTTCAATTTTCTCATCTGTAATATGATATATATCAATATTGAATACCTTACAAGATGGTTCTGAGAACTAAATGAGAGAATGAAAAGAAGGCAGACATCACAGCACCTACAAATATTAAAACCTCAGTAAATCTGTTATTCTTATTGGTGGACGTGTTGATAGAAATATTTAATTGTGAGATCCTAGTATTGTATCTGCAGAGCAGTCTAGTGTAGTTCTGGAAATAGTATGTATTTTATAATTGTTTAAGGAAAAAAAAAAGGAAGTCAACAAGAGAAACAGGAGAGAGAAATAACTGAATAAATACTTCAGAATCTTAGTTTCTTTCCTCAGTAAAGACATGTAGAATATTTGGCTTTTTAAATTTGTTTAACTATCATGGATTTCCTAATAAAATTAGTATGCATATGAGGGATTTTTTCTCTAGAATATGAAAACTATCCAAAATATAATTTAAGTTCTAATATTTGAACTTCAGATAGAAAGTTGAATCTGAACTCACTGTACTGGGAAAATCAGATAAAAACCTTCCTTCCATATAAACATTTTCCAACAAAATCTAATAGCTTGATCCTCATGCATCTTGGCTTTTATATAAACTGTCATTTAGCATTCACACGTAAAATTTCTGGTGTCAGTAGTGTCATACCAACAAACAAAAGAGTATGATTTACTGTCATTTTCTACCAACTAAGAGAATTTTGTTATAGACAATATAAAATATTTCAGACAACTTTCAAGCAAAAGCACGATATTCCAAATGATTTATTTCTCTCCCAGCTCCAGTATCCTTGCCTAATTTTCTTACCTCTTAACAAAATTTCTGTACATTCTTTTCAGTTCTCACTAAAATATTCTGGTGAGAATTTGATAAATTTATATTTGACATTTATAAATTTCTCTTTACTCTCTATGAATCAACTCTCTGTAGGTTCAAAAATCTTTATCAATATAGATATCATCTACCCAGTTATATTCTTCTCCTTATTTTTCCATATAAATATCCACGCTGCTTAGATGCAAATTTACTTACCTAATGTGAAAATCATGAGTTGCCAACTTGTTAGTCTCAAAATTAATGTTTTCAAAATAAAAATGAGCAACTCTATATTCCTTATCTCCTTGGAAAACATATTGCATGTCTTTTATATAGGTATATTATTAAATAGTCAATGTTTGTCACAGGCAGCCTATCTTTCCTCTTGGATTTTGTGAACTTTCTTCCTTTCTGACATCTCTACAGTGCCCACCCTTTTGTCTGATCCCTAAATTCTGTTTAATTTACATTTAACCTTTTAGCAAAATGTAGTGGCTAATTCCTCTCAATATTATTTGCAGATGAATGAGGAAAACATTCATTCTCTATCCAATTAAGAATTAAAGGAAAGTACCTAATTGTGAAATTTCAGGAAATGTGAAATACATAGCGAAGGGAAGCTTTTTGGAGGACTGATTATAGATGAAACATCCATTCCTTTTTCATGACTATAGCCTGCACCATAAAAAGTACAGCTCTTATCTACCCCAAGAGGCTCTATAGCATAATAAACTGTTTGTGCTCATTCATCATAAAAGACTTGTTACTATAGTTAATAGTACAATTATAAGAGTATTATCTCATCATTTGTAACAAAGGTATCACAGTAATTCAAAGGGTTAATAATATGGGAACTCTATTTTCTGCATGATATTTACGTAAACCTACAATTTCTTTAATTAAAACAAATACAGATAATATCTGTATCTACCTATCTATAGATAGATATAAAGAACGGTTCATTTCCCAACTTTTCCCTTAAATAGGTAACCATAAGCATGCATTTTCTCTAGACTTCAGTTTCTTTCTTTATAAAATCAGTTGACAATTAAATGAGATAATGGATATTATATACTTAAGATTATACAACAACAGTAAATGATAGATAAATAATAGCCATTCTGAATATGATGATAAGGGCAATGATGATGTGATTAAGATTATGCTGATAATGATAATTACAATGTAACACATTTCTTCACTCCCTATCCTCCATCCCTACTGCCTATAACTGTTTATAAGATGTTAAGACATGAATATCTACATATGAACTTTCTTGTAGTTCCTAATCCTCTGTTACATCTAAATTTCTCAGGTCCTAATTTTTATTTTATTTTCTGTTTATTAAATTGTTTATTTGCATGGAGGCTCCATTAAATCTTTGGAAGAATGAGACAATTTATACAAAGAATATGTATATCAATAAACATGTAAAATGGAATTATGAGAAAATAAAATACCCTCTCCTTTTAAGGTCACTGCCTTTATGCGTAGGCACAATAAATATTTTATTCATTCATTCAATATGTATTTTAAAAATTTATTATTTAGGAGGAGCTAAGATGGCAGCATAGATTGGAGTGGAAGACTGTTAGTCCCCCTGGAACAATTCATAAACGACCGAAAAACTAGTAAATAACCTGGAATAACTGTGGGGAGACAAACATGAGTGTAAGCTTATATATACCAACCTGAATTATGAGGAATGCCCGAGATGGCAGCATAAAATCTTTAAGTAAAAACTGTGGACCCATGCCAAGAGCCTAGAGACAAGAGCCCCTCCCTCACAGAAGCCTAGCAGTACTAGAGAGCAGCACTGTCCCAACAAGCTAGTGTACCTCAGCCCAGCTCCAACTGGGGTTTTAATGTTAACTGCTCAATACAGGGAGCAAATCCCCAGGAAGCAGACAGAGGCTTTTGGTGACGACTGACTTGGGAGAGTCAGGGGACATATCTGTCTTGGGACAGGGAGCCCAGAGGATCAGGTGCTATCTCTGGCCAATGGGTGAATCTGGGAGTTTTCTGTCCCTTTCTCTCTCTCTCAGCTTGGGCAGCTCAGTAGAGAAAGCCTCAGCCATTTTGAAATCTTAGCACTCTGAGTCAGAGAAACAAAGAATCTATTTATATGCAAATGACCTCTCTGGACGGGGCATAACTTCCCAAGAGGAAAGGGAGGGGCCCAGCTCTACTACCTGCCTTACCCAAACCAGACCCCAAAGCCTGGGGGAGGAGAACCACAGGCCACATCCCCTTACACCAGCCCGTAACAGGCTGACAGGTGCACCTGCCAGGCAAAAAACAGAGTGTGTCAATCCTCTAAAAAAAACCATCAGGGAAACTGAAAAGTGAATAATTCCTCCTTCAGTGACCTGAGCCTATTCTCTTCTGGGAAAACCTGACTGGGGTGGCCTAGGAGGTCAGATGCTTAGACAACAGAAAACTGCAACCTATACTAGGAAAAACAAAGTTATGGCCCAGTCGAAGGAACAAACTTACACTTCAACTGAGATACTGGAATTTAAACAACTAATGCTAAAGCAATTCAAAAAGTTTAGAGAAGATATGGCAAAAGAGATAAAGGCTATAAAGAAAACACTGGGCATACATAAGGCAGAAATTGAAAGTTCAAAAAAACAACTGGCAGAATCTATGGAAATGAAGGGCACAAAACCAGAGATGAAAGACACAGTGGAAACATACAACAGCAGATCTCAAGAGGCAGAAGAAAACACCCAGGAACTGGAGAACAAAACATCAGAAAGCCTACATGCAAAGAAGCCAATGGAGAAAAGAATGACAAAATATGAGCAATGTCTCCAGGAACTTAAGGATGAAATGAAATACAAGAACGTATGTATCATTGGTGTCCCAGAAGGAGAAGAGAAGGGAAAAGGGGCAGAAGCAATAATAGAGGAAATAATCAATGAAAATTTCCCATCTCTTATGAAAGACATAAAATTATGGTTCCAAGAAGTGCAGCATATTGCAAACAGAATAAATCTGAATAGGCCTATGCAAAGAACTTAATAATCAGATTGTTAAATGTCAAAGGCAAAGAGAGAATCCTGAAAGCAGCAAGAGAAAAGTGATCCATCACATACAAAGGAAGCTTGATAAGACTATGTGTGGATTTCTCAATAGAAACCATGGAGGCAAGAAGTGGGGTGATAAATTTAAGACACTGAAAGAAAAACTGCCAACCAAGAATCCTATATCCAGCAAAACTGTCCTTCAAATATGAGGGAGAGCTCAAAATATTTTCCAACAAACAATGAGAGACTTTGTGAACAAGACGCCCACCCTACAGGAAATACTAAAGGGAGCACTGCAGAGTGATCGGAGAAGACAGGAGTGAGAGGTTTGGAACACAATTTTTGGGGGAAGTTGGTAGCACAGCAAGGTATGTACACTGAACAAAGATAACTATGAATATGGTTGAGAGAGGAAGGTTGGGAGCATGTGAGACACCAGAAGAAAGGAGGAAAGATAAAGACTGGGACTGTGTAACTCAGTGAAACCTAGAGTGTTCAATAATTGTGATAAAATGTAAAAATATGTTCTTTCACAAGAGAGAACAAGCAAATGTCAACCTTGCAAAGTGTTAAAAATTGGGAGGCATTGGGGGAGGGATGCAATGAACGTAGAGACTATAATTAACAGAGTCATTGTATTATGCTTCCTTTAATATAACAAAGGCGATACACCAAGATAAATGCAGATGAGGGGGGGATAGGAGAGGGGTGTGAGATACTTAACACTGATGGTGGAGTCTGACTCTTTATTCTAATTCGATTTAAGGTTATTTTTCCTTTTGCTGCTTCCTAGCTGCCATTTTTTTTTATTCCTCTTTCTTTTTTCTTTTTCTTTTGCCTCTCTACCTTCTTTGACTCTCCCTCCTGCCTTGTGGAAGAAATGTAGATGCCCTTATATAGATAGTGGTGAGAGTGGTGAACACATAAATATGTGACTATACATGGAGCCATTGATTGTTTACTTAGGATAGAACGTATGGCATGTGAACAGAACCATCTTAAAAAAAAAATGGGTTGATGACGAAAACTTGAGGGCAATATACTGAGTGAAATAAGCCAGACACATAAAGACAAATATTGCAGGGTCTCACTGATAAGAACTAATTATAATATTTAAACTCATAGACATGAAATATAAGGTACCAAAATATAGAATGAGGCTAAAGAATGGGGAGCGGTTGCTTATTATGAGCAGAATGTTCAACTAGGATGAACTTAAATGTTTGGAAATGAACAGAGGTGTTGGTAGCAAGATGTGAGAATAACTAACAGTGCTGAACGGTGCATGAATGAAGTGGAAAGGGGAAGCTCAGAGTCGTATATGTCACCAGAAGGAAAGTTGGAGGTCAAAAGATGGGAATGTATAAAACTGAATCCTATGGTGGGCAATGTCCATGATTAACTGTACAAATATCAGAAAACTCTTCCATGAACCAGAGCAAATGTATGACAATACAACTAGAAGTTAATAATAGAGGGGCATATAGGGAAGAAATAGATACATATTACAAACTATATATTACAGTTAGTAGTATTTCAACATTCTCTCATAAACAGTAACAGATGTACTATACCAACACTACAAGTCAACAATTGAGGGGGGTTGGTTAGGGATCTGGGAGGATTCGAGTTTCCTTTCCTTTTCTTTTTTTTTTTTTTTCTTTTCTTCTTTCACTCTATTTCTTGTCTGGAGTAATGAAAAGGTTCTAAAAATTGAACTAAAATTAAGTGTGTTGACGGATGCACAGCTGCATGAGGGTACCGGAGGCAACTGATTGTATACTTTGGATCTTTGGATAATTGTACGGTATGTGAACAATCTCAATAAAAATTAAAAACTAAAAATAAATAAATAAATAAATAATTATTATTTAGCATTGAGTAATTACTAGGCATTTTGTTGGCCTTGAAAACAGAGATCAGAGATCTGAGATCTCTGTAAAACTGTTTCCTGTGTCTTCTGTCTCACAAGCCCAAATTTGAATATAGATTATTATAAAAATACAGTATTTTATATATTCCTACAAATTTACAATTGGAATATGTCAGACCACTCACTTGAATGTTCCACCTAATATGAGAATTTTCTCTAGAAAATGCTGTTAGTTCAATATCCAGCCTTTCCTCAAAGAAAATTATAGGAAATTTACTACAAAAAGTAGCCCAAACTTTATTGCTCTGATTACTGAAAAATACCTCCATTTGATAAGGTATAAAGTCTACTTCCCTGAACCTACTCATGTGAGGCATTAGTTCTGCTCTCCAAAGCTCTCAAGTACAAGTCTAATCCATCTTCCACATGACAGCCCTTCACATATTTGAAGACAGCTTGCCTTGCCCTGCTAAGTCTTTAATTCTATATATTCCTGTAGTGCAGCTTCATTTTTGTCAACTCCAGTTATTCTTCTTGACTTCCAATAAGGATTTGTTCTGTCATGCTTTAGTTTTAGTTTTTCAGCATCTAGTGTCATGATATTAATCTTTTTGACCCATCAATTCTCTAAAGGATTAACATAGTATCAGATAGGAAATATTAAAATAGTCAAGAAAGAGTTTAAAAATCTATTGTCACTTCTTGGGGTTTTGATTATCAACAGCTATGTCATAAACTGTCTCAAACTTCATGATACAAAACAATAATCATTATATTAGGTTTATGAATTTTGGGACTGAAAGATTTAGACAGAGCATAGTAGGGATGGCTCATCTCTGCTCCATGATAACTGAAGCCACAACTTAGAGAATTAAATTGCTGGGGATGACTTAAAAGACTGGGGACTAAAACCATTTGGAGGCTCCTTCACTCATTCCTTTTCCTGGGCTGGGGGGACTCAGAGGCTGGCCTCCACTGAGGCTGTAAGTGGGAGCACCTATGTGTGGTCTTTCCACAACTTGGGGTTCTCAGAGCCTGGCAGCTGGGTTCTGAAGAGAGTCTGCAGAGAAAGAGGACTCCAAAACACAAGACAGAGGCTGAAAGTCTTCTTAAAACAGCTTCAAAATATAAATGGGGTCATGTTCACTACTATCTACTAATTACAAGAGACTCATTAAATAAAGCCCAGATTCAAGTGCAGAGGAATGGTGAGGTCATATGGCAGAAGAGCATGTGGGATAGGAGATAATATTGTACTAATTTTTGGAAAATACAAATTGTCTCAGTCTGTCCTCTGGCCCCAATTCATATCCCTCCACATGCAAAATGATCCCACCCACTCCAGAAAACCTCCAAATATGTCATTCCATGTAGCATCAGATTAAAGTCCAGGATCTAAATAAGTTTTCAGATTGGTTCAGGTTTCCTCATGTGGTTCATCTCTATCCAATAGCTTGTAAACTAAAGAGGAAAATTATCTTCCTCCTACTCAGCCAACAAACAGTGGTGATGCAAACATTGAATCGCTACAGTAGACATTCCCAAAATAAGGAGGGAAATGAGAGGCATGCAGTAGTCACTGTTCCATGGCAATTCTGTAGTCTACCTGGGCACATGCTGCCAGTTTCAAGGGCCTCTTCATTTGTACTATTTCTCTCACTTTCGGTTTCTGGCTATGTTTCTTTACAAACAATCCTGGGTTTCTTATGTATCAATGTATACTCTACTCCATTAGACAAAAGCCACATCCACAGATCTCTTTAAGATAAGGCCTCTCAACATTGGGCTTCTTGTGAGACAGTCCTGGGACAACACCCTTAAGATAATTAGAACTCTTTTTGATGGAGAGTGACTCTGAGGCACACCCTAAAGAATCTTAGAAGGCATTTTGCCCCTCTGAGAGCTTCCATGAAACACTACTTTAAATCCTGGAGTATTTAACAAAGGACTTTCCAATCACATCCTCGGCTTTATCTTTTAACATGTTGCCACATTTTCCTGAGAACATGGTAGATTTCATATTTTCCCTGAGTCCCTTTATTACTTTGAAAATCTTTTGTCATCTGGAGACACTGGGAAAGAGAAGTAGTTTTATCTTAAAACTCCAGTAACGCATATCCCCTTCATAATCTCTCTGAAGTCTTCTTGAAAACTGAACAATTCCTTTTTAACTGATCGTCTATCTGCCTCTTATCATATGCAATTAAAAGAAGCCTGTTGGCACTTTCAAAGTTCAGCGTGGGTATCTCCTTAGCTAAAGTTACTAGTTTGTTAGATAAATTTTCTCTCTTCCATGTTATCACTGGTGACAGTATTGCCAAACTTTCTGCCACTAAATAACAAGGACCCCCCTTTGTTCCAGCTTCGGATAATATTTTTTTCACTTTCCTTTAAGTCTCCAATGGAAGCCTGTTCAAAACCCTCAAGGCTTGCACCTGCAACCCAGTTCCAAAACCATTGCCAAATGTTTGGGGTTTTGCTATATCAATACCTCATTTTGAGACACCAAATTCTATTCCGATTACCTCTTGCAGCACAATGAACTAACCCAAATTAGTGGTGTAAAACAAAAACTCATTATGCTAACAGTTTCTGTGAATCTGGAATTTTGACAGAAACGTAAGAGACAAATTGCTCTCTTCTACCATGCCTAGGGCTCAGTTAGGCTGACAACTCTGAAGCCTTCTTCGCACACATGTCTGATGCATGGGCTGGGATGATTGAAAGACTAGGCTAGCAGAAGACTGTTGGTTGGAGTACCTCCAAGTAAAAGTGGCCTGAGCTTCTCACAACATGGCATCTGAGTTCTCAGAGGGATTCCAGAGACCAAGGTGGAAGATGAAAGGCTTTTTCTGACCTGCTTCAGAAGTCAGCCAGTGTCAATACAACTTCACTCTATTAGTAGCAAGTGGGTTACTAAAGCCAAACCAAATTCAAGAGGCAATCTTAGACTCCACTATTTGACAGGTAAGTAGCAAGGTCAAAATGCAGAAGAGCATATAGGGTAAGAGATCTTTGCATCTTTGCAAACTAAAATTTGTCACACCTGGTAATTATTACCATGTTACTTAAATTGTAACTTATCTCCAGTCTTGGATACTGGGTATATTTTGGGGTTGAAAATGTTCCCATGTTTGAATTGATTTCACTTTGAAATTATTCTTTAATGCACTTTGGAATTTGAATTACTATTTAAATTATCTTTTGAATCAAGAGCCAGATCCCATAAAGGAAAGGCAAAGTCTCTATTATGTGTCAACTGATGAAAAAAATCACCTCTGCAGAACTCTTTTTGTCCTAAACTTTTTCACATTAAATTCCTTCCAAATATGTTTAGTATTGTCAGTATAAACCATGGTCATATTTTGAGGTAAGCATATGCAGGATAAAGACAGAAGGAGGTAATAGATTATCATCCTACCTATTTCTGGTCATAATGGAGATTTTTGTCTTGGTGCAAAGCCTAATCCTATGTAACCAGCCCCATCATATGGCTATTTTCCCTAATGTGGCCAAAACACCCACTTGATAAGGATGCCTATTCGATACAAAAAGCCCTAAATCATCAGAGCACCGCATGACTAGAAATCAATCATGTAACCCCTAACCTTCCAGCTCACCTATTCTACTCCCATTAAAATGATTCTTATGAGTTAGTGATACTTCAAATCTATTGACTGTCACTCAATATCATCCTCTCATGTCCCACCTACTCCATTAAACACCCCCAAATTCTCATTATAACTGCAGTTTTAGAAACACTCTTAGTCTTTTGTTCTGCTTTCCCCTCTGTATACTTTCCTGGAAATACCCCGACTGTGGTTAAAAACTACTATCTATCATCTTACTCTGTGTCTGCCACTGATCAGTTTAATACTCCTGGAGAATAACACAGATATTCTGTGAAATAAAATTGTACATCTGAATATATTTGATTTAAGTTAGGTCAAAATCTTGGCTATAACCAGAAGTCCCAGGTTTCAACCTTCAGTTAATGAAAAAAACTAGAGGAAATATTAAGTAAATAAAGTCTTGATACAAGTGCTTTGATAATGCTGCTGTCTGGGCTAGCTGTTAACCTTTGCTGTGAAAAATAAGGAAGGAAATGAATGAATATTCACATTTCTGTCACCAAAAATACTTAAATTCATTTGTTTTGTAACTTTTTCCATGAAGTTCAGTTTCTGCCTATGTCTTTTTTACCAAAATGGGTACAGAGACTTTTCCTACAATATTCAAAATTTAAAAAGTATTCTTCGAGCTACTGATTTCTTATCTCTGAATGTCTGGAACCAACTCTTGGTGTTCTTTATTCTCTCTATTATTTTTTGTTCTCTATGTCATTTATTTCTGCTTTAATCCTTGTTATTTCTTTTCTTCTACTTGGTTTAGGATTAGTTTGCTTTCATTTTCTAGCTTCTTCATTTGCTCCATTAGTTCTGTGATTTTAGCTCTTTCTTTCTTTTTGACTTATGTGTTTAGTGCTATAAACTACCCCAAGTACCACTTTTGCTGCATCCCATAGGTTTTGATATGTTGTTTTCTCATTTTCATTCATTTCTAAGTATTCACAATTTCTCTTGCTATTCCTTCTTTAACCCACTGATGGTTTAGGAATGTGTTGTTTAACCTCCAGGTATTTGTGAATTTTCGAAGTCTCTGATAGTTATTGACTTCTAATTGTACTCCATTTTGGTCAGAGAATGTGCTTTGAATAATTTCAATTTTTTTTTAATTTATTGAGGCTTGTTTTATGTCCCAGCATATGGTCTGTTCTGGAGAAAGTTCCATTAGCACTAGAGAAGAATGTGTATTCTGGTGATTTGGGATGTAATGTTCTATCTATGTCTTTTAAATCAGATTCATTTATCAGATTGTTTATGCTTTCAGTTTCCTTATTGGTCTTCTGTCTGGTTGATTTATCTATAGGAGAGAGTGATGTGTTGAAGCCTTTGACAATTATTGTGGAAACATCAATTGCTTCCTTTAGTTTTGCCAGTGTTTGTCTCATGTATTTTGTGGCACTATGATTGGGTGCATAAACATTTATGATTGTTATTTCTTCTTGTTGAATTGCCCCTTTTATTAGTATGTAGTGGCCTTCTTTGTCTCTCATAACATCCTTGCATTTAAAGTCCATTTTATCTGAGATTAATATTGCTACTCCTGCTTTCTTTTGGCTGTAGGTCGCATGAAATATTTTTTCCATCCTTTCACTTTCAATTTCTTTGTGTCGCTATGTCTAAGGTGAATCTCTTGTATGCAGCATACTGATGGTTCATATTTTTTGATACATTCTGCCAATCTATATCTTTTAATTGGGGAGTTTAATCCATTTACATTCAACATGATTACTGAGAAAGCATTTCTTGAATCAGCCAACTTATCCTTTGGTTTATGTTTCTCAGATATATTTTTTCCCTCTCTCTCTTGTTGTCCTTTAATGAACCAATATTGAATCTCTTTAGTACTGAACATTTCTCCATATCTCTCTCCTTTCTTTGTTTCTCTGTCAGTAGGGCTCCCTTAGTAACTCAAGTAGGACAGAGCTTTTATTAGCAAAATCTCTCAGCATTTGTTTGTTTTAGAAAAATTTAAGCTCTCCCTCAAATTTCAAGGAGAGCTTTGCTGGAAAAGAATTCTTGGTTAGCAATTTTTCTCTCTCAGAATTTTAAATGTCATGCCACTGACTTCTCGCCTCCATGATAGCTGCTGAGTAGTCACTACTTAGTCTTATGTTGTTTCATTTGCATGTGGTGACTTGCTTTTCTCTTGCTGCTTTCAGAACTTGCTCCTTCTCTTGAGTATTTGACAATCTGATCAGAATATGTCTTGGAGTGGGTTTATTTGGATTTATTCTATTTGGAGTTCGCTGGACATTTATGCTTTGTGCATTTATGTTGTGTAGAATGTTTGGGAAGTTTTCCCCAACAATTTCTTTGAATACTCTTTCTAGACCTTTACCCTTCTCTTCCCCTTCTGGGACACCAATGAGTCTTATATTTGGACGTTTTATGTTATCTATCGTATCCCTGAGGTCCATTTCAATTTTTTTGCTTTTTTTCCCCATTCTTTCTTTTGTTCTTTCATTTTCCGTTCTTTGGTCCTCAAGGTCGCTGATTCATTGTTCAGCTTCCTCTAGTCTTGTACTGTGAGAATCCAGAATCTTTTTAATTTGATCAACAGTTTCTTTTATTTCCATAAGAACATCTATTTTTTTATTTACTCTTGCAATTTCTTCTTTATGCTCTTCTAGGGTCTTCTTCATGTCCTTTATATCCTGTGCCATGCTCTTGTTGTTTGTCTTTAGTTCTTTCAGTAATTGCTCCAAGTACTGCATCTCCTCTGATCTTTTGATTTGGGTGTTTGGGTTTGGGTTATCCATATTGTCTGGTTTTTTCATATGCTTTAAAATTTTCTGTTGTTTTTGGCCACTTGGCATTTGCTTTACTTGATAGGGTTCTTTTAGGATATGTAGGACTATTCACAGACGTATCTCTAATTTGTCAGATCTATAGCTTGGTAGCATACACTTTCTCTAACTAATCAGCAGGTGGCATCCTCGAGCAACCTATTCCCCTCAAGCCAGTTCTCCCCAACTTTGTCTTTGTGACATGTGGGGGTCTGATTCTTGTGGGGGTCCAAATGGTGCACTAAGTTTGGGTGTGTTGTTGGTGCTGTCCTCCCTGAATGTGGGGTGTGTGTCTAAGCAGTTAGGGAGGGAGGGCAGCTTTAATAATCAAACCTCCCAGGTGTTCCTGGGGATTTAAGGTGTTGCAAGAGTCTAAACCTTCAGTTCAGTCTCACCACAGATTGTCTCTGCCGCTGACCCACAAGTCCTGGTATTGGTGTATGGACCCTGGGATTTCCAAGTGGGTCCCTCTTCCAAGTCATGCCCTTCTAGGGCCTCTGCTGAGGGAAGGCTGTCCTACATCACAAGTGCATGCCATCCCTCAAGGGAAGTTCTGGGCCTCTGGTCCATGTAGGGGTATTCCCAGCCTGCTCAAAGGATGGCTGAATGGGGTGTGTTAATTTCCCCCTTTCCCCACAGCTCCTCCTTCCCAGCTCCAGAACAATTAACTGTTGGTGCGTGAAAGGCTATTGTCTGCACCCGATATTGTGGCATGTGCGTGTGATGCTGGAAACACTTCCTGTCACACTGGGTTTTTTGGTGCGGCTCTGAGCTATGGTGCCGGCATCATGCAGGAACATTCCCAGCTCACTGGGAAGATGGCCATAAGGGGCATGGATATTTCCCCTTTTGGCTCACCTCTGCCTTCCTCACTCCAAGACAATTAGCAGTGGGTGTGCAAAAGGCTATTGTCCACACCAGATATTGAGGCATTCGCACAGCCCATTCCTGCCATGCTTCACTGTGCGGTTCTCGCTGCTTTTGGGTTTTTTAAAAAAGAAAAAGCACTGCAGCTGCTTTTGGGTTTTTTAAAAAAGAACTAGTCTGCCTCCAAACGGCAACCCGTGGTTTCCCCACACCGCAGCGTGGCTGCCGGACATTCAGCAGGCTTACTCACTCGTTTCAGAACTCAGACTCCTGGTTTCAACAAGTGCACAGTCCCTGTAGATTTAGCAGACCTTGTCCAGCTGATGCATTGCTGGAACTGGTGTTCTGAGTCACTTTCTGGCTTTTATCTAGTATTTTTCATGGAGGTTTTTTTTTGCCCTGTCTCTCCTAACTGCCATCTTCCGGAAGACCCCTATGAATGTTTAGAGAAGGAATACTTGTTGGACTCCTTGTTGTAGAAAAACTTGCTGTTCACCAAAGTTTTGAGCAGTATTTGGCATATGAGGATGGTTTTCCAGATAATAATTAGCCAGTGACTATGGCTTAACTGATCTAGTTTAAAGACTTAAGTGATTTCCATTAGATTAGGATATCTAAAGGCAATCTTCCTTACCAAAAAAAGTACACATATTTCACGTAAAATAAAAGATAAATATAACAGTTTTGATCTTATTCTACTTCTCAGAAGCATTCAAAGACTGACCAATCTGTCTGTCTTGAAATAGTTTATCTTTTTTAGCTTCAATATCACCAAATTTTACTGGTTTTTCTCATATCTTGCTGGCAATTTCTAAGTCTTATTTATTGCCTCCTTTTTTATAAAACATAACTTTATTGAGATATATTCACACACCATATTATCCATCCAAAGTGTACGGTGTTTCACAATATCATCATATAGCTGTGTGTTCATTGCCACAATCAATTTTGGAACATTTTCATTACTCCAAAATAAAGAAAAAATAAAAATAAAGAAGAACACCCAAAACACCCCATACCCTTTATCACCCCCACATTATATATATATTTGTCTTTATTTTATTACTCATCTGCACATACAATGGGTAAAGGTATTGTCAGCCACAAGGTTTTCACAATCACATTGTCACATGATAAAAGCTATGTAGTTATACATTATCAATAATCAAGTCTACTGGATTACAGTTCAACAGATTCAGATATTTCTGTCTAGCTATTCTAATACACTAGAAGCTAAAAAGGAATATCTATATAATGCATAAGAAGAACCTCCAGAATGACCTCTCAATTCTATTTGAAATCTCTTAGCCACTGGAACTCTATTTTGTTTCATTTCTTTCCCCCTTTTGGTCAAGAAGTCTTTCTCAATCCCATGATTCCAAGGCCAGGCTCATCCCTAGGAGTCATGTCCCATATTGCCAGGGAGGCTACACCCCTGGGATGTTGCCTCCTTCTTAAATCAATCTCTAAATACTGTTATATCCCAGGGCTTTGGCCCAGAACTTCCTTTTATTCTCCTTCTAGGCTATCTCCCTAGAGAATTTCATTTAAACCCATAGTTTTAATATCTTCTTTATACCAAACATTCTAAAATTATTATATAATTACTTCCCTTTCCCTAGTATTAACCAATTCTTATTTGCCTGCTTAACATGACCACTTAGATGAAAAATAGCTGTCTCAAATTTAACATGTACAAAGTGCAAATGTAAACATTGAGGTCAAGACGGGCTTGTTTGTTCATCTGTTTGTTTATTATGAAAAAGCTGGGGATTCTTGGGAGGAAAAGAACCAATGTCTTAAATACAGTCTAGTAAGATTTCAACACTTCTTTTTCCCAACCAACATTTCCAAGCTCATGAACTAGCCACTCCAAATTCAAGTCATAAACACTATACATTCCATTCCTTATGTCTCAGCATGGGTTCGCCATTCTAAGGATTCTGTTTCTTATAATCCTTATTATATTGTAATCTCATTTTTCATTCTATTTTAAATATTAGGTCCCATCCAATGTCATCTATCATTTCCCCTGTAAAGTTTGTACCTCTTTCTTCAGTACTTCCCACTATATTGTTCTAGCACCTTATTCACACTGCTATCCCTTAAATAGCTCACAAAGTATGGTATATGTGGTTACTTGTACACATTTTCATGCAATAATATAATAAAGTAATATATACTAAATATTAGATGCAAATATAATTTTGGAGAATCCATGAGAAAGTGGGTAAGGATGAATTTGTGAAAAAATAAATATTATGCAGCATTCTTTCGCTCTCTCTTTCTCTCTTCTCTCTCTCTCTCTATATATATATATGATAGTTGTTTTAACATTTATATGTGGAAAACATGATAAGCTTATTTTCAAGTTTATTAGCAGTTTTCTGATTAATGTTTTTCTCTTCTTTAAACTTCACACTAGAAATATTATACCCTTTAAGAATATAGAAAAGGAGTTATACAATACAACCTTAAATTTAGTCAACTCCCTAAAGTACCAGTAAGTTGTTACTATTAGGAAAAAAAAAAAAGTCCTGACAGGATTCAATCTCTGTTAACTTAAAATAAAAGTCCCTGAAAATAAAACCATTCTACTCTCTAGGTTATTGGTTTGCAGTTAACTTCAGAAACAATTTTAAACAAAGGTATATAGAAAGTGATTGTTGTAATAATGTATCTACATGAAAAAATATTCTCTAAAATGTGCTTTATTTACTGAGAAGATGCTATGCTGTTGTTTAGTCATTTAGTGGATAATAGTAGAAAAACATACAATAAGAACTGATTTGCTCACAAGAGTATATGCCTCACATGATGAAAAATGATTATTCACAAATACTCAATTAAGAACAGGAAAAGCAGTAGACAAAATCTTCAGGGCTTCTTCTCTCCCATTGCTGGTCTTGGTTGGATATTTTTCATTCAACTTAATGTTTAGAGAAGTTCTTTTGTACTCAAATTTACAGATACAATTGTAATGGGGAAATGATGCCTTCACACACAAAACATGTAAAAATCATTCTTAACTTTCCCTTAAAGCTCAAGAAAGCAATGAACTATCTATCTTCAGAGTGAAAAACAGGTTTCTAAAATTTGAAGCTTAAGGAGAAATAATGACCTACCAAGGAAACATTCAAGAAGCACTTGTCTATATATTTTCTTACCCAACTTTTATTGATAGGGATGATTTTCTTCTACGTATCTATGCAGATTTACCATGCAAATATACCTCAACCCCAATTCCTCTAACTAGTGTCTATAAATGAGATTGAACTTTACATATTCTAAAATTAACTGAACCAAGGTAGAACTGGTTTATCTGAAACAGTATTTATTAATTGTGACATATTAATTGTGACTATATAGAAATGAGATTATGCCTATACATACATATTAATTCCAAAGAGAATTATCATGAGCTTAACCATATTGATTGTGCATAAGCCTCTAATATTTTTGGAAACTAGAATTTTTCTCATTTCTTGTTAAGTAAGACATAAATTTTGGCAGGTAGGCATATCAAGGGCTTAGGTAACTCCATAGAGTAAAGCAGTAAAATTGGAAGCACATAGATGCAGTCCTTCAAATGACAATATTTAGCAAGGAACATTCAACCAATATTGATAGGAGAGAAAGAATGATAGCTCAGGGTATCATCTCATTAGTGCTATCATGTTCATTTTGCTAAATTCATCCTCCAATGAAATGTGTTTGATATGATAGATAACTGAAATACTTGGCAAAAATGGTTTGAACTTTGTAACGTGCCAATGCTGATCACAATTTTTAGTCTTTGTGCAAAAACAAAATTAAAAACCCAAATATGCCTTTCCACAATGATAGCACATTCAGAACAAGGGAACCATTGTAATAATTTTATCATTAATTTATGTTCCAAACATCTGGATTTTTCTGAACTTCTGAAATTATACAAGCTAAGGAAGCTCTATATATAAAGTGTGGCACTCAGCTTCAGAGAATATACCAAATGACTATGGAAAACAGTGTAGTATTTTCTCTTTCCTAGAACTTGCTCTAAGTGCTTTAAATGCATAGCATCAACTCTTAAAGAGTTACAATTATCCAAAGAGGGAGGTACCATTATTATTCCCATTTTATGCATCATGAAACTGAGACAGAAAGCTCAAGAAATCATCCATGGTCACTAAACAGAAAGTGGTAGAGCAGGAACAGGAACCCTGGCATTCTGTTGTCTTCATATTGATTCAAAAGTTTCTGCTGGGTCCCTTCCCTGCATAGATAGACCAAGCTGGGAATCATTTATTTAGAATCAAATAGCAGATGAGCTCAAGTAATAATTATATGAGTCCTTGAATTTGGAGATAAGAGCAAAAGAGCAAGACATAAGCCTGTTATATTGGCCTCTGAAAATTTGAATAAAGCTAACCATAAATTTAGAAATTCCTTTTACTCATTTCTCAGTTTTTGAAGGTAGCAAGTTGCAACTAAAATTTTCCCCACATCTAGAGTGAGATTTTACTACAACAACTCTGTGAGAAAGACATGGATGTCCACCTTTATAGATATGGAAATCAAGGCCTAGGTGGGCTGAATAATTAATTCCATGTCACCTGTTGCTAACTCTAATTTCATTGTTTTTTCTCTTATGTCATATGCCTATAGTCTCAGCATATGGACCAACCAACTAAAGAACTCATGCAATGCCAGACCACCCAGTCAGCCCCATCCCATCCTCTTCTCTTTATTTTTCCTGAGGTTGCCAGCATGGATATCAGATTCATGTTTTCATGATTAACCTTTACCATGGATAAAAATGCAAGAGCTGGCATTTATGTAAAGTATTGGTAAGTAAATTTACATAGATTTAAATTGCCCCTTTTCCATTATAAATTAAGTTATTTGCCTCCAAGCAGTACTACTCCTAATAATGTTAATAGGAGTGATCAAATCAGATTCCTAGACATTAATGCTGCAAATTGACTTTCCTTATTGGCAATTACTGAATATCCATATAACTTATTTGTTATGAATTCCCTAGTGTTTCTCAAAAATGATCTCTAGCTCATTTTACGTTTGGAAAACAGGATTGAGACCTCTAGGTCAAGGATAGAAGAAAATTACACTTTTAACATTTTGGAGTTTCTTTTCTTCCTATGGTTATTTGAGCTTATAAATGAAGGTAACATTTGTGAATATAGGCTACATGGGATTTTTGTTCATTTTTATGTTGTCTGCTTTAACAAATGTGTAAGTAAGTAAAGTAAAGGAAGCACATCAAGGATGAATTAAAACATTTCAAACTGTGTAGCATGGTGACCCTTACATGGAAACAGCAATGGTAGCAGATTTACGTGCAAGAATCTATAATTTTAATAGCCAGTCATTTTATGAGCAAATACCTCCCAAAATGTGTAAGAAAGTATTAATCATAATGCAAGGCAGTATTTGATAAGTAGTATATGAGAGATACAAAGTAAGTGAAACTGGAAGGCAGAGGAAAGAAATATAAACTCTTACCTGAAGGATAAGAAAAGACTTTATTGGCGAATGATTTGAACTGTGTCAAAGAATGGATTCAATGGCCTGGAAAGAAAACGTAATCAGGTTGAAAGGCACATAGACAACAAAGTTCCTGGTAGAATGGGACAGTGTTTGATATGGTTAGATCTGAACTGATATTTCCCAACAAATTCTTTAGAATATTTACAAGTCTAGGAAACGGAGTTGCCATCGGGATAGTTAGGCCCTTGCATAGAAACCGTGGCTGCCCAGCAATGTTCGGGTTGCTCTGAATCTTTGCCTATATTTGGTATTGTCAGACTTTTTAGTTTTAGCCATTCTAGTATATGGGCAGTAGTATTCCATTGTGGTTTTAATTTTAATTTTGTTGATGAGTAATGATAGTGAGTAATTTTTAATGAACATATTTATCATTTGAGAATCTTCCATTATGAAATGCCTATTCACTTATTTCACCCACTTTTTAAAATTGTGTAATTTCTCTTCTTATTATTGAGTTCTAAGAGTTGTTTATAGAATTTGGACACAGCTCCATTGTCATTTATATAGTATGAATATTTGCCTCCCAATCAATGCCTTGCATATTCATTTTACTAAAGGTGTATTTTTATGAGCATAAGTTTTAAATTTTGATGTAGCCCTTATCATGTATTCCCTTTAGGTTTAGAGCTTTCTGAGTTTTATTTAATCACCACCTAGCCCAGGGTAACAGAGATATTCTCCTCTATTTCCACCACATGTTGGACCATGTGGTGTAGGTGTGCTGGATTGCTTAAAGCTATAGAGCTGGAGCAAACATCATTTCTAATTTAATATGTGCACTCTGCCCTGCCCTCTACTCCCCCTGTTTCCTGAAAACCCCATGGCCTCTGCTGCCCACCAATCTGCATATTTTGTTTCAAATTATTTTCTATATGATATGTCAGGTATGGATTGAGGTCCATTTGGTTTTTCCATATGAATAATCAGTTGTTCACATACCATTTGTTTGAAAAGGGTCCATTTCTGGAAACTCTATTCCTTTTTAAAATATATTTCCTGATTTTCATGCTAATATCACAATTGCTAGGTTGCCTGAGCCCCTTCTCCCGTCTTGCAAGACCACTGTAACTCTCTTTGGTCTCCTCTGCCTATGCAGAAGGCCTTTAGGGAAAAAGCCAAGGCCATTGTGAAGTTCACCTTGTTTGTTTTCTTTTTCTCAGGAATCACAATCAGATGCTACCAGTTAACCAATATATGGAAATGTTTATTTCATGTATTTTGCCCAGTTTTATTTCATATATTTTTGTCCAGCAGGAGGGCTAAACCATCAATAATTTATTGTAGCATGGCCTGAGGTAGATATCCTTGCATTTTTATTTTCCTTGCAATCTCCTGTTGTAAAAATGATTAGAAACAAAATATCTTGTCAGTACAAATATTCATCTCCACAAAATATAGGCAAGAATGAGTATAATTTTATTATTGAATAAGCATTAAACCAGATTGTTATGCACATCATAGGTGATCCAATAAAGAGAATGCAAACACATGAAGAAATCTCATCCTTGTATATAGCCAAGCAGATACAACCCATTACCATGTTCTCAAGATAGATGATAGCTAGTCCTCAAGTTTAAGAGGCCTTGACAGCCCCATTTGTCACACATAGTTCATCTTAAATTCACCTGGTAATTGGGATGGACTTTGTGTTTGCTAATTGCCTTTATTCAAGAGAAAAATAACATCTTATATATTTATGACATGAGAGTTTTGCAACTTGGAGCCAGGCACCCACCAAAATTTAGACTCTTATCCTCCCAAGGAAACTGGGAATTAGGAGCACTATCTTTCTTGATGATTACATTTTAGAGATGGCTCTTGAGATAAACAACCTTGGGATGTAAAACTGGAAAGAGGTTTATTTAGCTTTTAAAAAAATTGCATGCATCTCAAAGAAGCAGAGAAAGAATGAGAATTACAAAATTTCTTAAGTATAAATGTTCTAAGAAAAGGGAAAGCAAAAGTCTCTTTCCCTTTTTTTACATCAGGGAGAATTTTCTTATTCTTTATTTTAATTTACCTTCCCACTTTCAGTTATTTCTATCATTGATTTACTGTCAACCATTTTCATTTTTATGAGCCTGATTATCTTTTATATTTTGTTTCATATCATATAGTCTATGATTTCTGAAAAATTGAGAATTTAAAGTCGATACTTTACTCATATGTTCCATATTACTTTTGAAAGCATGCATGCATGTCATCTAGTATTTAATTCTACCTGGTTATTTTGTTAGAGCATCTTGTTACAGCCCAGTGTTATTTTCAGTTAATTACTAATATATGAATGAGAAGAGGTCCACAGCAACATTATCAGATGGGGTTAGGCCTTTCTGCATCTCACATGCCACTTGTGATTCTCTCTCTGTCCCCTTCCTGGTGTCAACCCAAGAGCCCTGGATAACTTCCATACTAGATTGAGATGCTTACATTTTTGTAGTCTCCTATTCATGGTACATCAGCTGTGGTGAAATTATATAACAGATAAAAAAATCAATTAGCAGTAACTAACTCTCAATGAGAGTACATTCTGTTTGGTTCTTCATTGAGTGCTCCCCTACTCTTTATCTTTTTATCTTCACCTACTCCTATGGTGATGTTATATTCCATAGTGATATATTTCTAGATCTTCCCCTGGATATACTGAATTTTTCGGCATTATAGACAAGAAATCAGTATGAAAATAAAGGTGGTAAGGAAGGTGGTATATATATAATGGCCCTGGTTACTTCAGATACCTCCTATGCACAGTAGAAGAGAGAGGTATGTACCTTCCCTCTTCTCACAAAATAAACCCAAACAGCAAATTTACTTAATTTTGCAAATTTGTGTTTCTTTATGAAGATTTTCTTCATTTCACTTGTTCTCTCAGTCAGTCTAAAGAAAATTGACTCATGCCAAATGATAACATCACAGATGCTAACTGGGCTAGTAGTTTTTATTTCTTTGGTTTCTTAATTGTACTCTGATGTTCATGGAATTAACTGTCTGAGTCCAGGTCCTTCTACCACTGAAATTTCTCTGCATATGTGGCAGCTTCTTAATCCACATTTCATCATTTTCATAAGTATTTTAACCGGAAATTGCATGAGGATAAATTAGGCTCTGTTAGGTAACCATCACCGTTACCCAAAAATCTGGATATTCTTTCTTTCAGTATGAAAGTCTAGAATGAAATTCCTAGTAGAAATCCCTTGATAAAAAAAGGAAACGAAGACATATGGACTTATGCAACAAATACATACTCATATATATGAATACCTGTTTGTATATATCCAATAATCTTGTTGCATCTCTTAATCCTTGTAAACAAATCCACTTCCTATGGATTTTAATATTTGGAAAGCATTATTATACATTATCCTTCTTTCCAGTTGGTGAGGATAAGAGATAAATGAAATGACGTCAGTCTCAGAGTAAAGAACTATCCAAACAGCAAATTTACTTAATTTTGCAAATTTGTGTTTCTTTATGAAGATTTTCTTCATTTCACTTGTTCTCTCATTCAGTCTAAAGAAAATTGACTCATGCCAAATGATAACATCACAGATGCTAACTGGGCTAGTAGTTTTTATTTCTTTGGTTTCTTAATTGTACTCTGACAGTTCTGCTCGATTACCTCCAGAAGGCAGCAATATTACACACGGAATTTATAAATCTTCCATATTCTCAGCAGCAGAACATTTATGCTGATGATCACAGCACCTCTATTATTATGTCCAAATAGACTCAAACTATGCATGACTCTTTAATTCTGAGGAATTTGATACAGAGTGACTTAACCTAGCATTAAGTGTATTAGTCAAGATAACTCTAGCTGTTGTAATAGCTAAATCTCAAAATCTCAGTGGTTCAAGGCAAGAGATGTTTATTTCTTGCTCATATAAAGTTGAATGCTGGTAATCCTTTTCTGTAAGTGGCCTTCCACAAGGACATACCAAGTCCCTGACTCTTTCCTTTGTTTTAGGAATGTCTAGCTCTGGGGCTTCAGATTTCTCTACACTTATCACGTACATGAAATAGGGAAACATATATATCCACTTTTAATCACTTCAGCCTGGCACTAACACACATCTCTTCTGTTCAAAATGCACTAATGTGAGCTATACATGGTGTTAGCTAGATGCAGGTGGGAGTGGAGCCAGGTCATTTCTAAGCATATCTTTATGCTAGGGAATCACAAAATTTTGAGAGACATCTGGTTATCTCTCTCATACAAGCTTTTCCACATATGCAATCAGTTATGTCAATAATTCAGCATGCAGTTGAGTACATATCTACTAAACAATTATGTTTTTGCCCTTCATTGTCAGATTAAGAAGATATAGACATTCAAAAGCTGTATCCAGTTCCTTCGTGTCATAAGATTACGGAACATTGAATTTCTGGGTCTCTCAATTAAAAATCATATACCAAAACACCTTTATAAAAATGTATTTAAAAGGTTTCATTTATTTAAAATGTCTACCAAAAGCTGTGATTTTTAGAATAAGAAACCTATGTTTAGAGGCCAGGGGTTTCAGATATAAAGCCACTTGTATGGTCTCTAAGGCTTCAGCTAAGTTACTGAGCCTAGGTTACTCTTCTATATATGGTGAGAAAGAAATAAGTATACCTTGCAGAACTTTGTGAGGAACTGTGCACAACAAGAAATTGCATGCCTTCCTATGCCTTTGCTTATGTTCTCCTAACTCCATGCCCCTCTTCCCTGTTCCATGCTCAAACCCTTCAAAAGTGTTGCCTCTACTTCCTTAACCGATATCCTCAATTCCTTCTTCTCCTTTTGGTCTTTCAATCCCACCACTTCACTGTTATGGCTTTTAGGATCTTTATCTTGGCAATCAGAATGGAAAATTCTCCATCTTCATCTTACATGACTTCTATGTACCACTTGCTCCTTTCAATGAACCCCTTTCTTGCAGGCTTCTGCAGGTGTCTCTGACAGTTTTCCTCCCTCTCAGTGAGAATTCTTTTCAGAATTCTCTTCAGTTTCCTTTTTGGTTTCTTTTTCTCTACTGACTTCTAAACACTGAAGTTCTCTAGAGAGCAGTCCCTAGTGATCTTCCCTATTCTCCTTTTTTCCCTAAGTGATATAATCTAATTGCTAGATTTAAGGATACACACTTAAGGCACTCAAAATTTATCTCTCAGGTCTCTCTTCTGAGTTTGTCCATCTGATCACTCCACATCTCTAATGGTATTTATAATAGGTATCTCAAATTTAACATCACCAAAACAGAACAAATGATTTTCTTATCCAAATCCATAAGTGACAGCAGCAGCCACCTAAATTTTTGTGCTACAAATCAAGATGTCACCTTTGAGCCCTCTCTTTCTTTCATAACCCATATCTAAGCTATCAATAAGCCCTTTTGGCACTAGCTCCAAAATATATCCTGGATAAGATGACTATCTCCACACATCTCCATTGTTGAAACCCTAGTCCAAGACCCTATCATTCCTCCCTTCAACCTCCATAAAACTGGCAATTATGGAAACGTCTTCTTAAATCTTTGATCCAAGAATTCCACTTCCCTTCCTAAAATCTTCCATAGCTCCTTATTGCATTAAAAACAAAACAATCTCCTTTCCATGGTCTACAGATCCTTCTTTCTCTGGCCACTGCCGACCTGTCTAACTCATCTCTTTCTCACTTTTCACCCTCTTTCATCAATCCAGAACCAGTGACCTTCATTCTGAGATATTTAAAGGTCATTTCCTTCATGGTTACTGTTCCTTCTTGGGAATTTTTCCTGGAAATTTTTGCGTAGCTGCCTCTTTATCATCACTGAGATCCAAAGTAAAATATCACCTTTTCAGAGAGATCCTTTGACCACCCTCCCTAAGACAACTCACAAAAGTACCTAACGTATTTTATGTAAAGGTGATTTTTAACCTACAAAGTAACAGACAATTATTTGTTAGTAGTAGTAGAAGTAATGGTATAGAAATAAAAAGAAAGAAAAGAAAACACAGAATTGTATGCCTGATGCATCATGACCCAGCTCTGCTAATAGTTTGCTGTGGGATTTTTTGTAAAAAAAAAATAATACATTTAAAATCTCTGGGAATCAGTTTTCTGAAATGATTAACAAACTATATGAATCCGAGGATTCTTCTAGTCCAAATATTCTATTACTTAATATATTTCAATTTCACTAAGAAGCCTGGAAGATAACTTGTTCAATTTATTTAAATATACTTGAAATATCATCTTTTAGTTAAACACATTGTTTATCTTAAAGTGAAAGAGAGGGAAAGAGGCAGTTTTTCAGGAGGATGCATAAGCTGGGAGGCATCACATGAAAGGACAAATGTTAGAGAATTTTGTGAATCAAACAGTAACTTTTTAGGTGTGATAATTTCAGACTCTTTCCCAAGGTAACAGCTATGTATATTCCCAAAAGTTTAGAAAATATGAAGAGCATTTTATTCACTGAACTGATCATATAGGACCATTCATCTTGATATAACAAATCTTTTTTATTTCATAAATCATGGCATTTATTTTATTTACTAAGAAGTGTTTTTTGTTTTTCTTTTTGCATGTAGGTTTTAGAAAAAATCTTTGAAAATAAAGCAACATTCACTTTTTTTTTCTCATAGGAGTGCTTTGTGGCTACATTTGACATCACAGTGATAAATGCTGAGTGTTCAAATTTGTCCATGTATTCATTTTCTCATATGGTTTTTGAAATAGATCACAGGCTTATACTTGGAAATCTTTCCTTTAACCTTTAAGTAAAAAAATCACCTTATAACTCATCAAAGTTAATGGCAGAAATTAAATAGGATAGAGTCTCATATAGTTAGTTTTCAGGTAGAAGTGGGGAAAATATCACTTTTTGTTTTGTTTTTAAACATTTTTTATGGTAAAATACACAATATAAAATTTACCATTTTAACTATTTTAAAGTATACAATTCAGTGGTATTAACTATATTCACATTACATGTTGGTTCAATCATCACCAGTATCTAGTTCTTGAACTTTTTCATCACCCTAAATGGAAACCTCATACCCATTAAGTAGTCACTTAACATTTCCCCCTCACCCCAACCCTGGATAACACAAATTTGCTTTCTATCTACATGGATTTACTTGTTCTGGATATTTCATATAAAAAGAATGACACAATATGTGGCCTTTTTTTGTCTGGCTTCTTTCACTTACATAAAGTTTTCGAGGTTCATCCATCTTGTAGCACATATTAGTACTTCATCCCTTTCTATGGCTGAATAATATTTCATTTAAGGATACATCATATTTTGTTTATCCATTCATCTGTTGTTTCTACCATTTGGCAAGTATGAATAGTGCTGCCATAAGTATCTATGCAGATTTATTTGAATACTTGTTTTCAGATATTTTTGGTGTATTATTAGGATTGGCATTCCTAGATCACAAAGTAATTCTGTGTTTAACTCATGGAGGCATGGCCAAATTCTTTTCAATAGAGAATGCACCATTTTTCACCCTCAGCAACAAGGCATGAGAGCTTCAATTTCTCCAAATTCTTGCCGATACTTGTTAATATCCTCTTTTTTTATAATGGCCATCCCAGTGGGTTTGAAGCAATATGTCACTGAGGTTTAATTTGCATTTCCCTAAAGAATAATGACATTGAGCCTCTACTCATGTTCTTGGTGGCCATTTGTATATCATCTTTGTAGAAACATCTATTAAGTCCTTTGCCAATTTTTTTCATTACAGAAGTTGTGAGTTTACAGAACAATTATGCATAAAATATATTCCATATATACAATTCATATACCACCTTATTATTAACCCCTTGCTTTGGTATGATACATTTGTTAAAATTGATAAAAGCACATTTTTATATTTGTACTGTTAGCTATAGTCCATGGTTTAACTTAGGGTTCACAGTATTGTGCAGTTACATGGATTTTTTTTTTTTTTTTTTTTGGTTTTTATTCTAGTAACACATATAAGACCTAAAATTTCCCCTTTTAATCACAGTCAAATATATAATTCAGTGCTGTTGATTATATTCACAATATTGTGCTACTATCTCCCACCATCCATTACTAAAATTTTCCATTATCCCAAATACAAACTCTGTATATTTTAAGCCTTAAAACCCCATTTCCAACTCCTGCCCCATTCCTAGTAACCTGTATTCTGGATTCTGTCTCTATCAGTTTGCTTATTCTAGTTATTTCTATCAGTGAGATTATATAATATTTGTCCTTTTGTGTCTGGCTTATTTCACTCAATATGATGTCTTCCAGGTTCATCCATGTTGTTGCTTGTATCAGAACTGCATTACTTTCAACAGCTGAATGACACTCCATTGTATGTATATGCCAAATTCCATGGGGTAAAGGAAAATTTGTTTGCTTCCATCTTTTGACAATTGTGAGTGATGCTGCTATGAACATCATTGTGCAGATATCAGTTTGAGTCCCTGCTTTCAATTCTTTGTGGTATATACCTAAAGTGGGGTTGCAAGGTCATATGGTAATTCTACATTTAACTTTCTGAGGAACTCAAGCCATCTTCCATTGCGGCTACACCATTTTACATTCACACCAGCAATGAATGAGTGTTCCATTTTTTCTCCACATCCTCTCCAATACATGCAATTTTCCATTTTATTAATAGTAGCTATTCTAGTGAGTGTGACATGGTATCTTATTTTGGGTTTGGTTTGCATTTCTCTAATGGCTAATGATGTTGAACATGTTTTCACATGCCTTTTGGCCATTTGTGTATCTTCTTTGGAGAAATGTCTATTCAAATCTTTTGCCCATTTCTTAAATTGTGTTGCTTGTCTTTTTATTGTTGAGTTGTAAAATTTATTTACATATTCTAGATAGCAAATCCTTAGGAAACCCTTGGTTTCCAAATACTTCCTCCTATTGAGTAGGTTGTTTTTTCATTTTCATAATTAAGCTCCTTGATGTGCAAAAAGTTTTAAACTTTTATCTATTTTTTTTTTCTTTTGTTGCTTGTGCTTTGGGTATGAAGTCTAAGAAACCATTGCCTAGCACAAAATCCTAAAGCTGCTTCCCTGCATTTTCTTCTAGGCATTTTATAGTTATGGCTCTTAAACTTAGGTCTTTGATCAATTTTGAATTGATTTTTGTATGTGGTATGAGGAAGGAGTCCACCTTCATTGTTTTGCAAATGGAGATCCAGTTCTCCCAGCACCATTTGTTGAGAGACTATTCTTTCCCAATTGAGTGGTCTTTGCCACCTTGTCAAAGATCAGTTGGCCATAAGCATGAAGGCTGATTTTTGAGGCCTGAATTTGATTCCATATGTCTGTCCTTGTGCCTGTTAGATGCTATTTTGATTACTGTGGCTTCATAATAAGTTTTAAGTTCAGGAAGTGTGAATCACCCAACTTTGCTCTTCTTTTTCAAGATGACTTTGGCTATTCAGGGCCCCTTATCCTTCCATATAAATTTGATGATTGACTTTTCCATTTCTGCAAACAAGGTTGTTGGAATTTTGCTGGGATTCCATTTAATCTGTAAATCACTTTGGGTGGAATTGACATCTTAGCAATATTTAGTCTTCCAACCCATGAGCACTAATACCCTTCCATTTGTTTAGGTGATTTGACCTACATAGTTACTTTAAAAATTTTCTTTATGTTTTCATATTGGCTTCAAGTTATTGTCCAGGGTCCTGTCATTACAACCTGAGGGACTCCCTTTAGCATTTCACATAGGGTAGTTGCACTAGTAGCAGATTTTCTCCTTCACTTTTGAAAGATTTTATTTCTGGATATAGAACTCTTTGTTGATAGATTTTTTTCCCCCTTTCCATACATTTTCTCTCATCTCACTGCCTCCTTGCCTCCATGGTGTCTGATGCAGTATTTGCCATTAATTTTGTTGACAATCTCTTATCACAAGTTGCTTCTCTCTTACTACTTTCAAGATTCTCTCTATATTTTTGGCTTTTGACAGTTTGATTTCAATGTGTCTCTGTGTAGATCTCTTTAATTTATCCTACTTGGTATTTGTTGAACTTCTTAAATGTGTAGATTCAAGTCCTTTAGCAAATTTTGGAAATGGTCAACCATTATTTCCTCCAGTATTTTTTCCGCCCCTTTCTCTCCTTCCTGTCCTTCTGGGATACCTGCTATGTACAAGTTTGTATGCTTTATGGTGTCCTACAACTCTCTTCACTCTGCTCATTTTTCATTCACTCTTTTTTCTTTCTTCTTCACAGACTTGATAATTTCATTTGACCTGTCTTCAAGTTCACTTACTTTTTTTTCCTCCTGAGAACCTCAAAACTCCTTTACAGAGTTGTTCATTCCAGTCATTGGACATTCCAGCTCTAGAAGTTCTATGTGGTTTGTTAATAAGTACTCTGTCTCTTTATTGAAATTCTTTATTTGGTGACACATTTTTCCCCTCCCTTACTTTAGTTCTTTTTCCATGGTTTCCTTTACCTCTGTGTATATTTTTAGAAGTTGGTTAAGTGTTTTTCTGGTATTTCCAATGTCTAGGCTTTCTCAGGGACAGTTTCTTTTCATTATTTTTTTCCTGTGTATGGCCCATATTTTCTTGTTTCCATGTATGCCTCATTTTTATTTTTTAAAACTGGGCATTTTGAATATTATGAAGTGGTAACTCTGAAAATCAAATGCTCCTCCTTCTCCAGGAATTGCTGTTTTTCTTGCTGTGTGTGGTAGATGTTTGCTGGTTTAGCCACTTATCTAAACTATTCTTTTTTTAAAGGCTGTATTCTTTGTCATGTGTGTATCTAAACTGTCTTTTCTTTAGCTTACTAGTCAGCAACTGGTTTGTTAGAGATATCTCTAAACATCTACAACCAAACAAGAAAAGAAAGAAAAGAAAAGAAAGAGAAGAGACAAGCAAAGCAAAGCAAAGGAAAGGAAAGAATATATTCTTTAAATCTGTGTGCATTGGTCTGTATTGGGATATTTCTTCAATACCTAGCTAGACTGTTTGCAACTCTGGCTTGGTCTTTATTTTCCACTTGTGCTCAGCCTAACAATAAGCCAGAGGTGAACACTTATGTTCTTCTCAGGTATTTTTTTTGTGCATGCATCTTGCCCTGAACAGGTATGTGTCTTTCTAGGTTCCCCAGTGTGTGGGAGCTTTTCAAAACCTTTATTACCCAAAGGTTTTTACTCCCCAGCTTTTCCTCCCTTGCTTTCACATGCCTATTGTTTGTCCCACCTTTTTCTTCCCCCAGGGAGCAGTGGCCTATTACTTTGACTTTCAACGCTTTTAAGGAACTTCATCCCTCCTCCACATAGCCCCTTCTCTGCCCTAAGAGAGTTCTGAGTTAAACAAAGCAAAGCAGGATCCTTACATCAACCCTTCAGGGAACCCATAGACAGGTCAGAACAGACAAACATAGTTACTTGGGAACAAGGTTGGCTCTGCTGTCTCTAGAACCAGGTACCCACGTCTGATACATGGCTACTGTCTTCAAGACTACCACTGCACCAGGGACAGTGGGGCAAGATCAAGAGAGTGCCACAAAGTTTTCCCATGGTGTTAGGATCACCTTTCTCCAGATTAAGCATTCGCTTGGTTGCTATAAACTTTTGACTACCTTCCAGATTCCTAATGTGGTTGTTTCTGACAGTTTTTGCCAAAAAATTTTGGTGTGTCTGTGGAGGAATGGGCCTCTGGGAGTCCTTACTCCATCATTTTCATTGCCATCACTCCTATCATTGAATCTTCACTTGGAGTATCAAGTATGAAAAATTAGTTGGAGGTTATAAATTTTGTTCTATTATATATACATAATACTATGTTAGCCTCCCTAGAATATGTGTACTAACTAATGCTGAATTAAAATGTTGCAACATGAAGTTAGACAGTAATACATGCTATTAAAATATTACCTTTGTGTTTACTATTTATAAGATGACTATTATGTATGTATTATGTACCTGGTCCTGAACTCATCAACAGAAAAGAATATATCAAAGTTAATTTACACATCTTTAGAAGTGTCAGTATAAGCTGGAGAAGCAGATCAGTAAACTGACAGCTACTTAGGAGATATGTTATGAATTATGTGGTTTTTATTACTTTGGTGGGAAAGAAATGCCAAATTCTTGTCGAAGTAATCACTATTGATTTCACACCTCAAAAGCAGAGGTCTGGGACTAAAGGCCTGGAGGCCAAATTTGGATATACTTCTCTATAAACTAAAATCCTAAGCTAGTATCTTATTTCTTTCTCTTGATCCAAAAGAAAACCCAAAAAGCTCATCACTAGAATCAGGTGAAGATGCAGATAAAATGTTAGTACATTCTATTATTAGCAAACCCTGAGTCAAGTTATTCATCCAGAAACTTGAAAGAGAGGAACTAGAAGAAGAAAGGGAGCAAAGATGCTGTAAAAACCTTTAGATAAATTATAACTGTACTATGATTTAAGCCTACATTATATTTTTCCTATGTACTCCTTGGGGCCACAAGTGCAAATTTTAAAATCCACTGAATTAGAGAATGGACAAATATTTTACTGCATATTTTGCAGAATAATTTACAATATCTCTTTAAAATAATTTCATCTCAACACATACACCCACACACATATCTGATGAAATATTAGGAGAAATGTTTTTTTCAAAACAGGGAAACACAATTTAGTTGAAGCCAAAAGCCACACTCCTGGATTGCTATAAGGACAGTGTACTTGGCATTAACCTAGATAGAACACAGATGAGGTTTACCTTTACTATAAATTGGATCATTAAGGAATACTAACTGGAACATGAGAGCAATTAAAAATAAAGTAGCTGTGCAAACATGAGACAAGCTCTCACTACATCTGCTGCAAAATGACATTATTAACAGCATGATTTGCTACAGACACAAAGAATCAGATTGGTATTTGTCAGGGGTTGGGGGATGGGGAGAGACTGCTTAATGAGTATGGGGTTTAAGGGTTAATGAAAATGTTTTGGAACTAGAGGGGTGGGTGGTTGCATAATATTGTGAATGTACAAAACGCTACTGAACCATGCACTTTAATATTAGTAATTTTATGTTATGTGACTTTCACCTCAATGAAAAAAAAGAAAAAAGTTTTAATAAAATAAACAGAAATATAAAAAATAAAAAACTTGGTCAGGAAGAGGCCACCTTTTAGTTTATAAAAATAATATTTTTATTTTTTATAATTTTTATAATATTTGTATAAAGATAATATTTTAGTTTATAAAAATAATATTCTTGGATATCTCCATAAATCATGCACATATATATGTGTCTCTAAATCCTACAGGCAGCCTATTAACTTCATGATTTGTATCCTTTGTCCCCTAGTAATTCCTCTCTGTCAGTAAATTCTCAGATCAGTTGAATCTACTGATACTCCAAAGATAGGAAGTTTGTTCTTCAATTTAATACACCCCAGTCTGAATTCAATTCCCCTGTTCTAGGCTAACTTGACTACTAAAGGAGTAAGATTGAGGTAAGAAATGAGGATGATCTTACATTGCCTTGCTGTCCTCAGATAATAGTCCTCTCTACCTTTATCTAATCTTACTCCCCAACCATCTAGCAATCCTGTAATGACAAAATGTGTCCTGTTGTGAGGAAATAGATAACATTTAACCTCTTCTGGCACAATTTTGAGCTCAGCCGTGTATGAATTCAAATAATGGTTTCTTCACTGAAAGTGAAGGTCAGAATTCAAAATTTGTCTTGATTGAAAACTTGATAACCAATTGTTCATAGTATCTGTTAATAAATTCATTAATAACTAGGTAAAAGAAAAACAATATAAGGAAACACAAAAGAGGGAAAAACAAAGCAATGTGGTTTATTTTGAAAAGCCTGAAAACAATGTTTGCTATTTTTAAAAGCAGTTCCATGTAAAATTATTAGAAAAATGAAAACAAAGATTTTCATTCTCAACAAATTTGAAATTTTGGGTATTAAGAAATAATAATACAAAACTCTCTCCAAATCTATAATATAAAATATTACAACCTTCAAAATAAATTAAAACTTAACAAAACATATATTTCCAGATAAAAGAAAGAGGGATTCCAAAATTTTCTTAAGCTTCTTTTTAAAAACACTCAAAAATATAATCAAACACCAAGTGTCTTGTCAGAATGCAAGATTCATATATGAAAACTTAGTTAAAGGAGTAAATGCTAAACTGTTCTATTAGATGCCATGCAAAAATCTGTATGTATCTAATATTTCAGAATTTTGACTAAACAGCAAGTGATCAAATGAGGCTGGCATTCAAAACAAATTTACCATTATTAAGTTTATGCAACGACATCAATAGTTATGAGATTATCTTTTGAACTAAAGATCAAGTACATTGCCCTTCAAATAACTCAATCTCATTGTTAATGAAGCCACTAAATATGGATGAACTAAAGAAATAATTTTTCCCTTTAATAAAATTTCCATGATTATAGCTTCAAATGGCAAGTGCTAATTAGAAATAGGTTTTCACAGATATGAGGATTATCTTTATTTTCCTTATTTATCTCTTTTTTCCTTTTTATGAATTTGGGCATACAGACTTGTATCCATGCTTTGTTTATGACACACTCTGTCTCCCATCCAACCATAAATCTAGCTCTCTATCTACATGTCTATTGTCTATCCATTTTTAATAATGCCTCCATGCACCTATTACTGAGCACAAAATCTGAAACACTAACATAAATGTACATAATCCAGTTTGGTCCTGCCCCTTCCAGATCTCTGCAGCACCCAAAATGAAGTTAAAAAAACAGCCAAAATTCTGTGTTCATTATTCCCGTGCTTTTATTTTTTTTGTGTCCCATTGGCACAAATCCTTTAAACTCATTTTTATTTTAGTTCTGTTTAAATAAATCAAGATACATAATCTGTTGCTTACTCTTTGCACTTCACTTTGGTAAGATTCAGCTATTTTGTTGAGTATGGTTTCAGCCTATTCACGTCCATTCATGTTGAGCACTTCACTGTGTGATTATTCGAAGTGTGTTATTAACTTTGCTATTAATGGACATTTGGTTTTATCCAACTTCCATTTTTGTAAAATGTGCCTCTATTAAAGTTCTTGTTTTCTGATATATGTAATAAGAAATTCCTTGGGAATACAGTTATGGTAAAACTTCTGAGTTTTATGTGCCTCGATTTTATAAAATAATACTGGTTTTCCAAGGTGGTTTGCCATGGTGTGTAACCAACAAAACAATTAAGAAATCTTACTGGTCCACATCCTCTCCAACTATTAGAAGTTTAGTTCTTGCCAGTGAAATGGACAAAAAAAAACTGGTATCACATTATGATTATGATTTGCATTTAACTGATCATACTGAGACCTAAAAAATATCCCCCATATTTCCTTTTTTCTTTACTAAAATATAATATGTGTACAAAAATACACCAATTAAAAATGTAGAGTTCAGTGAATTTTCATTATACACATACCATATCATAACAACATTTGAAATTAGTCTTTAATTTTGGTCTCCTTGATGGATGTGTACTAGTATCTCATTGTGCCTCTAGTTTGCATTTCCTTGATCATTAATGAAGTCAACTGTGGGAAAATGGTCTGAGCTTGGAATGCGTCCTTGACATACTCAAGGGTACAGACACTGGAACACCAAGTCCTGGCAGGACAGAACACTGTCTAGGGCAGCACCCGCATTGTTGATACAAGAAGCATGCAAGTCTTGAATGGCCTGTCCCTGACTTCCCTATCTTACTAACTTCTTTATTTGCCTTCTCTGGCCTGTTACTAACTCCCCTATTTCCTGTGATAAAATAAAGCTAATAAATATGATGTGGAGCAAGCAAAGGCACTCTTTGTCAACTAGGCTCTGAGTCCTCTGCTTCCTTAACTTTATATTTTGCGTCCATGTCTCATTCCTTTGCCATCCTGTCAGCAACAGTCAACAACTTTCCATGGTTATTGGTCATTTCAGTTTGCTCTTTGGTAAAGTTTCTGTTCAACTCTTTTTCTCATTTGTGTCCTGTTCTTATTGATTTGGAGTTCTTTAAGATATTCAAGATAGGCCTCCTTTGTCAGATATATGCAATGTGAATATTTACTCCTTTATTGTTCCTTACTATCATTTTAATACACTCCGCTAGTTCTTTCCCAATGTTTCTCTGCATTATTCTCATGTAGTTCAATGTTATTTGTTAAAAGACCTTGCCAATGATGTTGGTGCCATATCCCCAAGTATGAGGGCATCAGTAGAGCATGTCAGTCATTCTCTGTAAGCAAAACTGTTAGGAATTTATCCACACGTTTTGCAAGATTAATCAAATACTGGAATATTGCTTACCTGATCTACGATGTCCACCTAACAATAAATACAATGCACGAGGTAGCTTAACCAAACATGTATTTCATAAGATTTATGATACAGCATTACAATAAGGACAGCCAAAGGATTTTTTTTTCTTTTATCTTTACAACTTACTTTAGGTCCAGCTTTTATAACATGTATCCAACAAACATAAATATACATATATATTGAAATTAAAATATAGTTTTATAATATAGGAGAACAAACCTCATATCCCACTGCTTTTTTTTCCTTATCCTGTTAAAATGTCAGAATTTGTCAAACCTACCTTAACACATTTCTTAATAGTTTTATTTATTTAATACATTCTCTTTGTTTTCATCCATGCAAATTCTATCCACTCTTCAAAGCCTGACTCAAATTCAATTACCACATGAAGCTTTTAATGAATACCTTTAGTCTTGAATTATATCCTATTTCAGTTTTTAAAAGCAGATCACATAATTTTTCACTCAATCACATGTTAATATCAAAGATTATTGTTTAATGTTATTTTTTGTGTTTTTTCTCAACTAAGTTGTAAGTTTCTTAAAGGCAGTGGGATTTTCTTGTTTCTTTAATAATGCATCTAATAATTTTGAGATATAATAGGTGTCCAATTAATTGAAAGTTAGTTAGTTAACCAACTGAACCTATTGATAAAAATTAATCATTTTTTAATTAGCATAGCAATTGCTAATAGATAAATGTAGCATCTTGTCCTGGAGGCTATGATTCACCATTCACACTTCAGGTGCTCTAGAACACAGGCAGTTTAATGTGGTCTAAATCTTTAGTGCTTAAGAACTGTAGAGTTGTTGGTAGCAAGGTTTTACATGTCCCCTAATGGTTTTAAATAGTTAATATGCTTCACTAAGAAGCTAAATTATTACCAAATAGCCAAATGAGAGAGCCCACTAGTTAGGCACTCACTCCATTTCTAAACTAGTCCTTTTGCAGATGCAATATAATTTTCCTATTAAATCCTCTTTGAAATGCTTGGAAGAGTGTTCACTTGAAGTTTCCTTTATGGTAAAGATAGAGAACTCTAATATATGCAATGCTCTCTTTGTTACAGTGTTTTTGAAATTCAAAAACTATTGACTATGACAATGGAGAGATATGTTGTTTTGCATATGAATTGCTGCACTTCAACCATTCCTATTTCACCTGAAAAGTACCAATTAACAACCAGGGCTATTGTTTTCTGAATAAGTGGAGAAAAATCTCAGAGAGCTACATTTAAAGCAACAAATGCTGCTAAAAGTGAGCTCCAGAGTAGAAATGCGAGAGAAAATAATTTTCTGGAGCCCCTTTCTAAAATATCTGGCTTGTGTAGAAATCTCAATGATTGAATTTTGTATGAAAAGTCAGGTCACATGATATGTAATTTTAACCTTGAAGTACTGCAGTTTGTTAGGGCGATAAAATTAGGTTTAAGCAACCTAGAGACTAAAAGTTTTATTTAAAGTGTTTTGGGATACCTAGTACCCTCTAGGTCTTCTGGCTGGCTGTGTGAGGAATTGAGAATCAGTATCTGCTTTTGTGAGACAGAGATTTCAGTGTGTTCTAGAATTCTCTAAGTGAAGTTAGTCTATCCAAGTCCATACAATGACGTACCACAATATATGATAGACACATAGATAAATAAGTTCACAGGAATGAGAATTGCTTAGTGTCCACACACTACTTACAGGATTGCAGTTGTTTCCAGGGCAAAAGTAATAAGCTACAAGAAAGTTAATATGTCATATTTCTTAGATATTGCCAGTTTTGTTTGAAATTTGGAGTAATATTCATCTTAAAGCTTAAAGAATTACTTTAATATTTACTATACTAATTATAACTATCAATGAAAACTCAATTCATAATCTGATTATTAAATTATTTACAAGTATAAATTAGTTGGTAGGCATTCGGCTAAATCAGAGTCCTGGGTACATATTAGAATTACCTGGGGAGATTAAAAATATAGGGGTATCATTTCTGATAATTATGGAATAATTGTGCTGAACCAATCCTTTCAGCAGTAATAATTATAATATCTAAACAGAAAAGAAAAAAAAAAACTATTTGAAACTTCTTTAGTGTGAGCAAAATCAGGCAATAATTGGAGGGAAAAGTGGGGAAGCAAAACATTTAACTGATATTTCCCCTGAGAACACTCTCTAAAATGCAAGGCACACCCATAGAAAATAAAGCTCAAAACCAATTTACAATCGTAGATTACATTCCAGGTTCTCAGATGTCTGGAGATTGAACAGGGAGATCCTGGCAAGGAGGGAACTACAAAGGGGCAAGCCCAAAGCAGGAGTTCAAATCTCTCCAAATCCTGGAGATACAAGGAACTCATGGAGGTGAAATACTGAAAAGCTAAGAGCCAAGCAGAGATTCCTGACTCTGGAAAGACAGTTTGGAATTTAATTCCATGGAAATAAAGAATACTCAAGTGAGAACAAGTGACATTTACTTATTCAGGTCTTTCAGGTAGTTTGGCTTGAAAACCAATGAAGCCAAACAGCAGACAACAATAAGTTTATTAAGAGAAGCCTCAGGGTGGCCCCAACCAGCAGAAAGGGTCGCTTGGAGGGAAACCCGCACAGTCAGGTGGTGGAATTTCTTTTTATAGGGCTTTCTGCCAATCGGGGGTTACACGGATTCTTGGAAATGTAAGGTATGTGAGCTTTGGCCAATAGGGGATTACACGTAGTTTATCTCGTAACTCTGGCAATGCCTGGTTTGTACATTTAAACAGGAGAGGTGGGGAGGGAGGGAGCAAACATGTGGCCCGCGAAGTGGGGGAAAGGAAGAGGAGGCAGTGATGGGTCTGAACAAAGGCAGTGGCCAGAAATGGAGGAAGAGCGGGGCAGCAATGCATGCCAGCTTTACAAAAGAGGGAAATGGAGGAGGGGCCCTGGGCCCCTATCATTTGCATTTGGCAGAGACCCAAATGCAGGCAGAGGCATGGGAAAGCTTTACAGTAGAAAGAAGGGAAGTCTTCAGGTATGCCCTGATGGGAGACTGCTGCCATGGGGAAGGTGGACGTAGGCTAGCTAGAACCCCAGCATCCTAAAGGATTGACTAGGGAAGCGTGTTTGGCTTTCTCTAGTTGGTCCTAAGTTAGCTGCAAGAATAAAAATTAGGAAAGAGTCAGTTATTGGTCAAGTTGTGGCTATTTGGGACAGATTGTTACAGGGATTGCGGTTTTGCTTCCTAGAATGGTTGTTGTAGATAGTAGTTAGCTTTCTGGATGGTTGCTTCAGAGATCATTCCAGAGTTTTTTGGTCTGTTTGCTGCAGATAGTGGGTCAGAGTTCAGTTTTTATATGTGATCATGCCACTGTCTGTTTGCATAGTCAGGTTCTCAGTTCTCACCAGTTTAGACAGGCTTCATAACATCTTTGGCTACATTTCAAACTGTTCTTTGAAACTGCAAAAAAGCCACACTTAGGACCAAGGAATACAACCCGGGATTATGAACTATAGCCCAGGAATTAAAGCAAAAATTAAATAGACCCTCTCTAAAACCTAAAAAACCAAGTGTCTATAGCAGTGCCCATGAATCAAATTTGGACTGTCACCTGATTTTGTTTAGTCCCCAGCTATGAATGTGTTTCACATTTTTAAATGATTGAAAAAGTAATAATAAAGGAAGGAAGAATAATATATCATAACACATAAGAATTGTATGAAATTCACACTACAGTATCCATAAAATTTCATTGGAATGTGGCCTTGCTCATACCTATTGTGTATGGCTACTTTCATGCTACTTTGGCAGAGTTGCATAGTTGCAATGGAAAAATATTTAGTTTTTGGTCTTTTTTAAAAAATGTTTGCTGAGGCCTGCTCTATAAGATCAAAGTTATCCACTAGTAGTTTAACTACTTACTGTGACAAAACTCAAAATGTTTCAGGGTATCACAATACAAACCCCTCAGACAATGAATGAATGAATGAGTCACAATGCAAAATAAATTCTGAAAATCACTAAGCATGTAAAGAAGCAGGCAAATTTGCCCCCAAATTAAGAGAATATAACAATTGTGAAAAATAGACATAAAGAAATTTATATGTTAAAGTCAGCAGACGAGGACATAAGGATAAATTTTACAAACATTGATACAAAACATTCATACAAAAATATGAATATAATGGATTGGGGAAATATTAGGAGAGTTGTAGAAATTTTAAAAAGAGAAAGAGAGAGAAAAAAACAAATGGAAATTGTAGAACTGAAAAAAACATAGTATCAGGAATCAAACAGTTTTTTTTGATGGACCTAACAGCAGATTGCATTCTTCAGAGGAAAGGATCAGTGAACTTCGTGGTGAAGGGAATTCATACCAGATGGCAACAGATACAACGGAAGGAATGAAGGGCACAGGAAATGCTTAAATACAAATGTTTTTTTCTTAATATCTTTAGAAGTGTAATCACTGCTAAAACAAAAACAAATAATACACTGAGGGATTTATAACATATAGTAATAAAATATATGATAGCAATTGCACAAAGTGAGTTGGTCAATGGAATTGAACTCTTATAAAATTCTGTATGTAAAGTGCAATAATATTAATTCAAGGTAGATTGTAACAAGGATAAAAACTGTTAAAAATAGTACTAGCTGCATAGTCAAAAGATCCAATAGTGGAGATAAAATGGTATAATCTAAATGCAAACACTCAATTGAACAAAAATAAGACAGGAAAGGAGAAACTACAATAACAATGAAAAGATAAGACAAATAGAAAAAAAAGAATAAGACAGTGGCTAAAACTCAATCATATCAGTAATTGTGTAAAATGTAAATGGATTAAACATTCCAATTAAAATGTAATGATTGTCTGACAAAATAAAAAAAAATAATAGTCAACTGTATGCACTTTGCAAGAAAAATACTTACATAAAAAGTCATAGATAGATTGGAAATAAAAAGTTAGGAAAAGATATATATGCAATGCCAAGCATGATAAAGCTCTGTAAATATACTAATAGCTGAAAAAATAGAATTCAAGGAAAGTAGGAATATAAGAAATAAACACTAACATTTCATAGCAATGAAAGTGTCGGTTCATGACGAATAGAAATCAGTCTTAAATTTGTAAATATCTAGTAACAGAATCAAGGATATTTTTAAATGCACCAAATAATGAAGCAAAAAGAATAGATTTTAATGCCTCTCTTAGTGATTCATAGAACAAGAAACCAAAACGTAAAATATCAAATATTTTCACATTAATAAATTGACCTTCTTTACATTTAGAGAACACTACATCATAAAATTGCAAAATGGGCATTCTTTTCAAAAGCATACACTAGGACACTAAAAAAAGTCAATAAGTGTAAAAATATATTTAAATTAGAAATCACTAAAGAAACGTCTCTGGTTTTCAGGAACAGTGGCCTGGTGTGTACATGAAATTTAAAATACCCCGAGGGAAGCAAGAAATCTGAGAGAGTGAAGGAGAGTAGTCCAGAGAAGCAGAAACAGAATAAGCAAAGGCAGAGTCAAAATTGGGAAGGCAAAATGGTATTAAGGGAAAAAAGCTCAACCTAATTACAATGTATCATTCATTCTGTAAGACAATGGATAATGTTTAATGCTTTAGAGAATAGTTTATCTGATGCAGCATGGAGTTTTTGTAGATTATGATAATATAAACAGTAAGGAAATTAGATTGTTTACCAAATGGTGTGAGGTGTGACATTTACTGAACTATTTCTGTCAGCTTAAAAGAAAAATGTTTAATCTATTAGTAAAAGGACAAGGTGACCTGACAAGAGTAAAATAAGGAAATTTGGACCCATTCTCACTGATATCCACCAATGCAAAAATCATCCATTTTATCCTTTGTATTTATTTTGTAGAAAGATAAAGGATTTGGGAATGAGGAAATAGGTGAATTGGAGAACACATTGCAAAGGTATGGTAGCATTTGGGTTACCTAGAGACAAAGGAGGGTACCATTTAATTCAATAACGTCATATCCAAGGGAGAGGAAGAATGGTGATTTCCACCAAAAGGAAAAAAGTAGTATGTGTGTGTGTATATATATATCCATATCTGTGTATATGTATATATACACACACAATGGCAATTGGTTTGGGGAAGGGAAGAAGAGTAGGAATAGGAGAGAGTCACATGTGATGATTACCCATATGAAAGTTAATGTACTTTCTTGGAGAATGAAGAGTAATAAGATAAAATGATGAAACATTATGAATCTTTAAAAGATATTACAGTAGACTATATGTATTTATAATCAATTTCAAAAATCAATATATAGATGATATGTATTTATAATCAATTTCAAAAATCAATATATATGCATTTGCATGTGGATTCTCTCACACACACATACACACATGCACATTCTCAGTATGTTAACAGAATTATCTTTTTCGGGCCATGGAACAATGTTTCTTTTGCCCTTCATGCAGTACGGGCTGTATACAACAACCCCACACAACACCTCCCATACACATAGATTTTCCCTCACCTAGCTCAGTGCTGCACAAGGCTAGCCCTGCAGAGGTTGCTTTCCTGGTCACTATGTCTGCTATTTATTTTACGAGTTACCTCCACAGTGAGGAGGATAGGACTGCATTTTGTTCCTCCTTGTACCCTTAGCAAAGAGCTTTTTATACAGTATTTCATTAAATACAAAGTGGTTTGCATTATACACACATACTATACACATATATACATGTACACACATACATATATGCGTATATACGTGCGCATATTTTGTGTATGTCTATGTACGTATTCTACACTGAAGTAACCAGGTATTCTAAGGATTAATTAATCGATAATATAGATCCCTATGCTTTTCTACCCTCAATTACTTAGAAACAATGTTCCTTGTTAAATCTCTCAAACTTGAAGCATTAGCTAACATATATTGAAAATGTCATATTTTATAAGACAATACAATCCAGAATAAGAAATGAAAGTAAAAAGGCACCTAATATCACGAGTATTTTTATTGCTAAACTTTGTTATCACTCAGTGGAAAAATGCCTTCCTTAAACTTCAATTTGGGTTCAATAACACATGTTATTATTATTCTCCCCATAGTTTAAAATAGGCAACAGGCATTTAACTCAGCCAGAATACCCTGCTAGAAGTAAATGCCCTTTGGAGCAATATTTGTTCCTAGCTTCAACATATCTGGGATCAGGAGCCACTACATGTCCAGTATCTTGACAGGTTGTTTTTGTTTGGTCTCTGTTTCCTCCGAGAAAAGAAGGCTTTAATTTCATGCTCAGAACCTATTAAAGAGAAGCCATAAAGAGATTTTTCATACACTTAATTAGTACTCAGAGGATCTCTGACTTTCTAGAGTTTTCCCTGCATGGGAGAGAGGAAAACTGTCACAGCGACATGCTGCAGTTGTGTTTGATCTTTTTGCACTCAGCAGGGAGTTCTAGAGCTTCTCTGCCCAATAAATTCACTTTCTACACTATCCAATCTCTAGAAATATGCAGGATGATGGTTTTTTTGCTGATCTCTACACGTTGTTTGGAATTAAGAGTCAAGGTCATAATTTCTTTCCCCCCAAATCATAGATTCTAAGCCTCAGTTAAACAGAAAAACACATGGATTTAGAAAACATATGTACAATGATTTTTCTCAATATTCAATTTCCTATCAAAGGATAAGAAGTCGGTTCTCTCAGTTCTTTGAAATTTATGTTACATCCCTTAGTTCATTTTTTGTAATTTTACTTATAGAAGTCCTGCACAATTCATAAGTTATGACCCATTTTGCATAGTTTCTTCCTGTAATGTAATATAAGTTCATCTGTATGTTGATTGTTGCTCAAAATACTATAGGTTTACTAAGGAGACAAGATTAAGATTTTTTTCTCTTAAAATCTTAAAATCCATGTATGGACTAATTGAGGAAGGAAAATGAATTTTGAGGGCTTTTGAAAATCTCCAGTTGACACATTTTGATATGATGGAGGGAATAATAGCATCAAAACTTGTAAAATGAGTGTCAGTGGCTTGGAAGAAAATCCTGATAATAGTCATAAGGTTTTCGTAAGAAATGTTGCACCATTAATGTATTTGACAGTACAGAAAATGATACTGTGTGAGAAAGCTGAGTCAAAATGATTTAGAATAATCAGATTGTGATGGCATTTTAAGAATTTCTCAGCTCATTTCTGCACATAGTTTATTTTTATGTAGGCAGAGAGTGATACATTATAAAATCTGTTACTTAAGTTAACCTAAAAAGCTTTTTTCAATTAACACAGATATTTTTAAGAAATCTGATTTGAAAAGCATTGGGCTATAATTTAATTTACGGCATTTTTTATTTCTTGGTGCAACACAAAATGACTCCGTTAATCAATTTAGACTTGGATTCAGTAAAATGAAGTTTACCTCCTGATTTAGGTACTCATTTGAAATCAGGACACAACTATTGCTAGTCTCCCTCAACCCCGTATCCATTCACCATCCCTCTCTGCCCTGGAGTCTTCTCTGGAAGGTTAATCTCCTTTGCCCTTTGCCTTTCTTAGAATGGGAGCACAGGAATTTATTCCTGCACCTCCTCTTTGTGTTACTCCAGTTCTGGTAAAGGCTGAATTTCTCTAAGACCCTGGAGTTTGTCTAGTGGTGTAACTTTCATGGCCCAAATTATCGCTAGACTCCATTAATTCTATTCCGTCTGTCTTGTCCCTTTAAATCCTAATATATTATAATATATAATATAATATAAAATATACTGTATTTCATTGAATCTAAGTACTACCCATATCACTCTTCACTGCTATCGCTCATCCTTGAGAGCTTCACTATCCTTCTTTGTTTTCTTAACCCTGCCAACACACTTATGAATAGTCCCTTAATTGAATTAGTAAATTCCCACATCCTTTGGATATTTATTCTACATTCGCAATTTATTCATAGTTTCAAATGTGAAGTGAAAGAAGATAAATCTCTACAATTTCTACTTTTTGGAACTTATTTTCTTTTCTACTTAACATGTTTAAATATATTTTTTCAATGGGTACAATGAATAGATACATAGAGAGTTCATGGTCTCTAGAGTTTATTAATATGCATGATTTTAAAGAGTCTATATACAAGTAAATTTGTTAATTGTGTTATATTCTATAGCCTACTTTATTACTGTGTTCTTTAAATGTCAGTGTCAGGGACAAGTATGTTAAATTGCATTATGTATTTTCTTTCATATGTCTTTTAATCATAAATGAATAGTAGGATATTTGCTACATAAAGCTTTCTGAACACTGCCCCATTTGATGATTTTTGTTTTGCAGTCACATTATGCTGAGGGTTTTATTTAATGTAGTTATTATTATCATTATTGCCATTAACCTGCCTGATATTTACCTGGGCACTTTTTACATTTTCTCTTTCAATCTTTCTGATACTGTTTGGCTTTACCTTTGAGGATGGTACAGAGTTGTATTTTGTTATGACTAAATTTTGACTCATTTTTTTTCACCCATTTAGGTTTTTTTTTTTGCATTTATTATTATAAGAGTTTTTCTTTCCTCTATACAATCAATGTCCAGTGATTTGGAAGATATGTAATCTCTTTTCACTCTAGTTTGGTTACTTTAAATAATATTCCTAAACTTACATAAAAGACATAAACTTGAGGGGAAAGAAAATAGATCTATTGATTCCATCATCGACTCTCATATAAGCTAAAGAAATATGTGGCCTTTGTTTTCTTTTTCTTTTTCTTTTTCATTGCTCCTCCACCTTTCATTTTCTTTATTTAAGGGCTGCACTTACCTCATTACAATCTTATCTTTTAATTCACCACCACTTCTCAAAGTTTACCAACTTTGTTTCTGGTATTTTCAAAGCCATGTGCTATTTGAAAACACCAGATAATAAGTTGTAAATTTTCTTATTTCATTAAATCTAGCATCATTGAACATTATTTGTTATCTGGCTTTGCACGTGTGTCTGCAACTATGTGTGAGTGTGTGTATCTACCTTTAATTATATGATAAGCTTTCTGGGAGTAATAACCATGTTCCTCATATCTTTTTCAAATCCCCCACAAAGCCTAGCACAATGCTTGTCTATATAGAGTATTAAGCAAGATTTTTTTTATTATTATTATACAGGATTTAAAAGCTTGAGGGAAATAAGTCAGACAAGGTAGTAATCCTTAGGAACTCTCATCAGTCAACACTAACATTTTCCATTTTTTAAATCTTTTTCTGAAAACTAGGCAAAGTTTCTACATTTTACAAAAATGTTGGACACTTCAAAGACAACTCTAAGCATTTTAGTTATCAAAGGAAATGGTGTGGGGGTGTGCAGCAGATAGCATTAGAGATACACATGACCTATCTCTGAAGACAAAATAATAACAATGATTTTCAGTTTCGTGTATAAGAGACTATGTACATCTAACTTAATGTAAGATAATACAGCAGATACAGCATTAGCAGATTCCTCTTTTCTCAGTGTATGCATATACAACTATAAATATGCTAATGAGGTAGTGGGAAGGAAAAGAGATATTCCAAGACTTAGACTTCTTTAAAGCATACTTGAGGATTTTCATAGTCTTCTGTTAGTGACCCAATGTACTGTTTGCATTATCTTCACTATGAAAGTGGTTACATATCCCTATGATCAACTTACACATTCAAACTAATTGGAAAGAAGTAGAAGGACTAAAAGTCTTTCACTGACAGTTGCAAGCCCTCAGCCTCCAAATATTCTTGCTCAACCATCCTGTTAAACTGAGATTCTTCAACCTACAATTGCTCTATCAAGACTTCACTCTTGTTGTACCTACATTCTGACCCATGATTAACAAACCTGTTCCTGCATACTTTCCAGGGATTTGAGTAGCAAACAATTCTTTAAACAAAAATTGACTGATCTTCCTCAATTAAATAAAATATTTATGTTGCTTATTCCCCCAGAGCACTCATCTTTAATTTTTCTAACATTGCAATGTTTTTTTTTAAATTTTTATTGAGATTATTCACATACCATGCAATCATCCAAACACCCAAAGTGTACAATCAGTTGCCCCCAGTACCCTCATGCAGCTGTGCATCCATCAACACACTTAATTTTTGTTCAATTTTTAGAAACTTTTCATTACTCCAGGCAAGAAATAAAGCAAAAGACAAAAGAAAAAAAAAGGAAAGAAAAGGAAACTTGAATCCTCCCATATCTCCCCTATCCCTAACCAACCCCCCTCCATTGTTGACTCATAGTATTGGTATAGTACATTTGTTACTGTTTATGAAAGAACATTGAAATACTACTAGCTGTAGTATATAGTTTGCAATAGGTATATATTTTTTCCTATATGCCCCTCTATTATTAACTTCTAGTTGTATTGTCATACATTTGTCCTGGTTCATGGAAGAGATTTCAAATATTTGTACAGTTAATCACGGACATTACCCACCATAGGATTCAGTGTTATACATTCCCTTCTTTTGACCTCCAACTTTCCTTTTGGTGACATATATGACTCTGAGCTTCCCCTTTCCACCTCATTCACACACCATTCATCACTGTTGGTTATTCTCACATCTTGCTACTGACACCTCTGTTCATTTCCAAACATTTAAGTTCATCCTGGTTGAACATTCTGCTCATCCTGAGCCACCGCTCCCCATTTTTTAGCCTCACCCTATATCTTGGTACTTTATATTTCATGTCTATCAGTTTACATATTATAATTAGTTCCTATCAGTGAGACCCTGCAATATTTGTACTTGTGTGTCTGGCTTATTTCACTCAGTATATTGCCCTCAAGTCTTCATCATCAACCCATTTTTTTTTTAAGATGGTTCTGTTCACATGCCATACATTCTATCCTAAGTAAATAATTGATGGCTCCCTGTATAGTCACATATTTATGTGTTCACCAGCTTCACCACTATCTATATAAGGGCATCTACATCTCTTCCACAAGGCAGGAGACAGAGTCAAAGATGGTAGAGAGGCAAAAGAAAAAGAAAAAAGAAAGAGGAAAAAAAAATGACAGCTAGGAAGCAGCAAAAGGGAAGATAACCTTAAATCGAAGTAGAATAAAGAATCAGGCAATACCACCAATGGCAAATGTCTCTCACGCCTCCCCTATCCCCACCTCTTATCTGCATTTACCTTGGTATATTGTCTTTGTTACATTAAAGGAAGCATAATACAATGAGTCTGCTAGTTACAGTCTCTAGTTTATGTTGATTGCATCCCTCCCCCAATGCGTCCCCATTTTTAACACCTTGCAAGGCTGATGTGCTTGTTCTCCCTCATGAAATAACGTATTTGTAAATTTTATCACAGTTGTTGAACACTCTAGATTTCACCAAGTTACACGGTCCTAGTCTTTATCTTTCCTCCTTTCTTCTGGTGTCTCACATGCTCCCAACCTTCCTCTCTCAAACATACTCATAGTTATCTTTGTTCAGTGTACTTACATTGCTGTGCTACCATCTCCCAAAATTGTGTTCCAAACCTGTCACTCCTGTCTTCTTCTATCACTCTGTAGTGCTCCCTTTAGTATTTCCTGTAGGGCAGGTGTCTTGTTTACAAAGTCTCTCATTGTCTGTTTGTTGGAAAATATTTTGAGCTCTCCCTCATATTTGAAGGACAGTTTTGTGGAATATAGGATTCTTGGTTGGTGGTTTTTCTCTTTCAGTATCTTAAATATATCACACCACTTCCTTCTTGCCTCCATGGTTTCTGTTGAGAAACCCACACATAGTCTTATCAAGCTCCCTTTGTATGTGATGGATCGCTTTTCTCTTGCTGCTTTCAGGACTCTTTCCTTGTCTTTGACGTTTGATAATCTGATTATTAAGTGTCTTGGCGTAGGCCTATTCAGATGTATTCTGTTTGGAGTATGCTGCACTTCTCGGATCTGTAATTTTATGTCTTTCATAAGAGATGGGAAATTTTCATTGATTATTTCCTCTATTATTGCTTCTGCCCCTTTTCTCTTCTCTTCTCCTTCTGGGACACCAGTGATACATACATTCTTGTATTTCATTTCATCCTTAAGTTCCTGGAGATGTTGCTCATATTTTTTCATTCTTTTCTCCATCTGTTCCTTTGCATGTAGGCTTTAAGGTGTTTGTTCTCCAGTTCCTGAGTGTTTTCTTCTGCCTCTTGAGATCTGCTGTTGAATGTTTCCATTGTGTCTTTCGTCTCTTGTGTTGTGCCTTTCATTTCCATAGATTCTGCTAGTCGTTTTTTTGAAATTTCAATTTCTGCCTTATGTGTGTCCAGTGTTTTCTTTATGGCCTTTATCGCTTTTGCCATATCTTCTCTAAACTTTTTGAATTGATTTAACATTAGTTGTTTATATTCCTGTGTCTCAACTGAAGTGTAAGTTTATTCCTTTGACTGGGCCATAACTTCATTTTTCTTAATACAGGTTGTAGTTTTCTGTTGTCTAGGCATCTGTTTTCCCAGAGGAGAACAGGTTCAGGTCACAGAAGGATGAAATATTCAGTATCCGATTTCCCTGATGGTTTTTCTTAGAGGATTGACACATCCTTTGCTTTTCTGCCTAGCAGGTGCACCTGTCAGCCTGTCACAGGCTGGTATAAGGGGGTATGTCCTGCGACTCTCCTCCCCCAGGCTCTAGGGTCTCGTTCCCAATGTAAGGCAGGTAGTAGAAAAGCTGGGCCCCTCCCTTTCCTCTTGGGAAGCTATGCCCCCTCCAGAGATGTCATTTGCATGTCAATAAGTTATTTGTTTCTCTGACTTTGCTGGTCAGAGTGCTGCAATTTTAAAATGGCTGAGGCTTTCTCTACTGCAAAGCGCTGTAGGCTGAAAATGGCTGAGGCTTTCTCCACTGAGCTGCCCAGGTTGAGAGACAGAGAAAGGGACAGAAAGCTTCCAGATTCACCCTGTGGCCAGAGATAGCACTGGATCCTCTGGGCTCCCCATCCTGAGACAGATATGTCCCCTGACCATCCCAAGGTCAGTCATCACCAAAAGCCTCTGTCTGCTTATTGGGGATTCACTGTCTGTATTGAGCAGTTAACATTAAAACCCTAGTTGGATCTGGGCTGAGGTACACTCACTTGTTCAGAAAATGCTGCTCTCTAGCACTGCGAGGCTTCCGTGAGGGAGGGGCTCTCAGCTCTCAGCTCTTGGCACGGGTCCACAGTTTTTACTTACAGATTTTATGCTGTGATCTCTGGCTTTCCTCCCAATTCAAGTTGGTGTGTGATGAGTGGGCAGTCATGTTTGTCTCCCTGCAGTTATTTCAGGTTATTTACTAGATTTTTGGTTGTTTATGAATTGTTCCAGGGGGACTAACAGCCTTCCACTCCTCTCTATGCTACCATCTTATCTCCTCTCCTTGCAATGTTTTTTAGCAAAAGCTTGCACTAATGACTTTGGTTGGTATCTTTTCCTTCCACAGTTTCATGTTGTGATTCATATTAGAAACAGACTCCTCACTGCCCAGCCCAGGATGTTTCAATGAGGGTGGAGCATTCCTTTGCCATTGGAGCCTTTGTTACTGCTATCTTCATTATTCTTATAAGTCTTGGTTGAAATCCCACCACTTGTTTTTGTCACTGCTAATGGCTTTTATGAATTAGGTAAGATTGTTTTGATTTGGGGGATACCCTTACTTTATATCAGTCCCTATGCACCAATAGAAGGCAAATCATCATTTGATAAGCTTGTTGTCATTCCAGTTCCCATTTGCGTATTTGTATAGATGCCAATAGCACACTTGAAAGGGTATAAATAAAGGCAATTTTGATTTGTCTTCTTCTATATTTTACTATGCAATTTAATGCCAATAAAATATTCTAGTTTATTCAAGACAGTGGTTAAATATGTCATGATTTGAACTTTATAAATTTACAATTTGATTTTATGTGTCAAAGAAGTTGTCATTGTTCCCTAATAGTCTAAGATTTCAAATATAAAAAAAATTGTGTTTAAGGAAATAATTTGTAGTAATAGTGTATCTTTTAAAATGTAAACATTTTAAATGCATTTATAGTACTATGAATGTGGGCTTAATGTGTTGACTTTGATTATAATTTCAAGGTTCTTAATTAAATTGAAGACCTTAGACTAATATTAAATTGCATTAGTAAATGATTGTTGGTTACTTGGGTAATTTCAAAGCAAGAAAAAGAAACATTGTCATTACACAGTTGTAATTTACTTTCATTTTATACATTGTGTATTGTATGATATATACAATGATGTTAAATATATATTCATTGTTTTGCACAATTGAATATTTAAAGGTTATATGAAATATCTGCTCATGAAAATAGTTATTTTGTGGGTTTATCATTCAGCTTTGCTGTGTCTATTTTCTGGAGTTAACGTAAGTCAGTTACTTTGGTTAAAGATGAAAATTCATATAAATCATTGTAATTATATTAAGTAAAATAGTTACACATGCAAGATAATGAATAGTTTTGTCTGTTAAGGACAGTTTTACAGTTCATTTAGATGGAGATGCAATATAAATTTTACATTATTTTTATTTAATATGACAATAAAATTAATTATACTTTAGAGTTATCAATAAAAAGTTAATTTTATTATTGTTTAGTTAGATATTTGTGTATGTCTAAATACGTACATATGAAGATTACAAAGTTTGTAAATAAACATGAGAAAAGTGAAATATGCTAAAATTTTGACAAGTTGGTTTAGTATTAATGAATCTATTTTTAATGAAAAAGAGCATGAAATTTTATTGCAAACAATAACTGGATAATATACAGAAAGGTATAAAGTTTGAATTTGAATTTTGTCTGTGATATAGCCAAGTTTGTTCTCTGTCCAGATAACAAAACTCCCTTAATTTTGAAAAAATCAAAGTTCCTTATCATCATTATTCCTTATAACTGTGTGTTTTTTAAAAATAAACTTACGTTTCAGTCTTGTGGCTCCTGGCAATTTTTCTTGATTTTGCTTTTCTCTAATTCAGACCCAAACACAGAATTGGGAATTGCTTTAATCCAAAAACTATCTTTGTATTTCTTGGAATTGACCAGATAACACAAAAATTTTGTCCATCTCCTTATGCTCCTTATAAATAGAAGGACTAAAACTAATTAAATAAATAATTTGATTTGTTTGGTATTCTCCAAATTTTAATAAACTCATTACTATTGTGAAAGTTCTTTGTTTATCAAACATAGTAAGTTTCATCCACAGAGATTTATTCTGTAAAAACAGCCATCTCAAGCTAGGAAGAACATCTCATGTTTAAATCCAAAGATTGGTAAATTACTGTTTTCAAATTAACTGTTTTATTTCCAGATTTCAGTACATTTGTATCAGATATAAAAAGTAGTAACTATGGCATACATTATAAATAAATTTTTTAAAACCCTTGATATTTGTCAGCGTTCCCTCTGATTATAATATATTTTCATCACAGGAAAATTAATGATTACATCCTTATAAATTAATTGAATGTCATTCCTCAAATGAAGAGCCTACCCTCTTCTGGTCATGCTAGCCAACATAATTCATTGGCCTAAAGTGTTCAGCGTTCTCACCATAACAGAGAAATGCAGACTGCAATTTTAAAACAGTACCTGGAGGGCAATTTCACCCCAAATTGCTAAGCTTGTCTGTAATATTTGTCACATCTCCCAACCTCATATACCTGGCAAAAATCTATAAATGTGAGATATAGGTATTCAAACACTGGAAAATGGATTTTATACAATTGCTTTAGTCAAATGGATATGAAAACATTCTTAATATTTATTTTCTGGATGACTAGAAACCTTTCTCAGTCAAATGTCAACTACCTTAACTGTGACTTAAAAAGCAAAACAAAACAAAAATTCAAGACTCTTATTTTCAACTTGGTTAAACCAGCTTATCCAGTAACAAGGCATTCATTTTGCAGAAAAAGAAAAGTTTTGCAGAAGAATGAGGGAATACAGTCTTCCTTGGTTCTTGATTTTCCTGAAGAGTTCTGACCTACTGAGCAATTGAAATTGACATGTTATAATGATAGATAATTTCTCCTCTTGTCCTCCAGCTCTTTACATTTTAAGGTTTTAGACCCAGAGATATGAGTTTATATTTAAAAGGGAGGATGAACTCCTGAGCTATCCCTTTACATGCCAAAGCATTGTAAACCAGGGAAATTTCCCTTATGTTCTCCAAGATTTGTTTACATTAAGGAGAAAAAAAGGGGAGGAGGACAGCTGTATATCAGTTCTTATACAAATTCACAGGTTCACAAATTCGGGATTCCTCTCCCATAGTGCAAGAAACCCACTTTGTGTTCATGTGTGCACACCCATCTGATTCCTATCACTCTGAATGGGAAGACTGGGTTGTGGGGAACTGATGAAGATATTGTTATAATTAATCATAGTCTGATTTTAAGTTAGAAACTGTGTGTTTGCTTTCAGGTTAATACAAATAAAATAGATATTTTAAATCTACTCAATGATGCCCATAATTTAAGAATTCTTCATCCTTATTATGCTCATTCATCATAAAAATTGAGAGAAAAATGATAGTATAAAAATTAAACTTTTACAATTATCAAACATATTATTATAAAGTTTTAATGCAATATAGCCACATTTATAACAACAGATGCAAGAGGTTTTTCCCGAGAATAAATGACAAGGACACTTGCATGAACTTTATCCAAGAATAGGCACTGACTCTGACACGTGGCTTCTCTTTAACCTTATGAAAGAGTCCTCACCAGATAGGTTTACACAAACACTACAGCAAGACTCTGAGGTATTGGCCCTTGGGTTCATGTCTTTTAGTTAAAAAGACATTATTTACCTATTTCTGAGACATCAATGCTGACAAGAGTTCCCACAAAACAAAGGTTGTCAAGAACCTCTGAACAAGCAATAGAATGTCATATAGATTTCTAAGATTCTTGGGCCGACACCTCAAAAACCAGGAGTCAAAGACTGCCACCTTTTTTTTTTTTTTTTGCCTCATTTTAATTTTCTTCTTAATTACATTTCCCCCTTTCTATTAATTTAAAATCTCATTTATCAAAGCTTGTGATATAGAGAGATGTAGAATTTAGTTAGCCTCTGGAGCAACTAATAAACAGCCAGGAACAACCAGTAAATAATCTGAAACAACTGCTGGAGGACAACCATGACTGTCCACACACCGTACACCAACCTGGAGGGGATGGAATTGCTGAGATTGCAACATAAAAGCTGTAAGTAAAAACTGCAGAAGTGTGCCAGGAGACCCCTCCACCATGGCAGGCTAAGCTGCAGGACCTTGCTGTGGGAGAAAGCAGCATTCCCAGAGCAAGCAAATATAGCTCAACTTAGCTCCAACTGAGATTTTAATTAACAAGTGTGGACTGCTGAATACAAGCTACAAACACAGCCAAACCCTAACAAGCAGCAAAGTACCCTGAGGTCACTCCCAGGGAAGGGAGGTGGGGCTGCTGGGAAAATAAATAAATAAATACAGAGGCTTTTAGAGATGGCTGACCTGAGAGAACCAAAGAATGCCTATGGCCTGGGAGAGGGAGCCCAGAGGACCAGGTGCTGTCTCTGGCCGATGGGTGAAACTGAGGGAACATGAACTGACTCTGAAGAGGGGCTTTCTTTCCCTTTTTCTCTCTCTCAACCTGAGTAGCTCAGTGGAGAAAGCCTCAGGCATTTTCAGGTCTCAGCATTTAGACTTAGATAGGGGAGGAGTTAACAGAGTCAGAGAGAAAAAGGAGTAATTCAAGTGCAGAAGATAACTCCCTAGGAGGTGTATCTTCCCTAAGATGAAGGAGGTGGGACCCAGCTCTAGTGCTTTTCCTCCCTTCAGAACTCAGACCCCAGGGCCTGGGGGAAAACAGCCCAAACAGAAACAAACTAAGCTAAAAATTAAAGGGACCACACCTCCTTACACCAGTTGTAAGTGATAGTCTGACAGGCAGCACCTGACTGGCAGGTTAGGAAAAGCACAGTGGCTAGAGGCCTCACAAGAATGTTTGTCAATCTTCTAAGACACACCCTCAGGGAAACCTGACATGAAATATAGTCCTATTCTGAGACCTGAGCCCATCCTGGTCTAGGAAAACCCGATTGGAGTAACCAAGTAAACCAGATGCCTAAACAACAGAAAACTACAAATCACACTAGGGAAAACAAAGATACGCCCCAGTCAAAGGAACAAACTTACAACTCAACTGAGATACAGTTGAGATATTGTTTCACTTTAATGAAACAATAAATTAAAGATTTTCAAACAAATATGCTAAATCAATTCAAAAACCAAATCAATGAGTTCAGGGAAGAGATGACAAAAGAGATGAAGTATATAAAGAAAATGCTGGGTGAACATAACATAGAAATCAAAAGTTTGAAAAAACAATTGGCAGAATCTATGGAAATAAAAGGCATAACACAAGAGATGAAAAAAATGCAATGGAGACATAAAACAGCAGATTTCAAGAGGCAGAAGAAAACACTCAGGAACTGGTAAGCAAGGCACCTGAAATCCTACACACAAAAGAACAGATAGGGAAAAATATGAGCAATGTCTCAGGGAGTTGAATGACAACATGAAGATGTGAATATACATGTCATTGGTGCCCCAGAAGGAGAAGAGAAGGGAAAAGGGGCATAAACAATAATAGAGGGAATAATCAATGAAAATTTCCCATCTCTTATGAAAGACATAAAATTACAGATCCAAGAAATGTAGCATACCCCAAACAGACTAGATCTTAATAGGCCTATGCCAAGACATTTAATAATCAGATTATCAAATGTCAAAGAAAAAGAGAGAATCCTGAAAACAGCAAGAGAAAACTGATGCATCATATACAAGGGAAGTCTGATAAGACTGTGTGGATTTCTCAGTAGAAACCATGGAGGCAAAATGCAGTGAGGTGATATATTTAAGATACTTAAAGAGAAAAACCACCAACCAAGAATCCTATATCCAGCAAAACTGTCCTTCAAATTTGAGAGGGAGTTTAAAATATTCTCTGACAAACAGACAATGAGAGAGTTTGTGAACAAGATACCTGCTCTACAGGAAATATTAAAGGGAGCACTACAGACAGATAGGAAAAGACAGGTGTGAGAGGTTTGGAACACAATTTCGGGTGATGATAACACAACAATGTAAGTACACTGAACAAAGATGACTGTGCGTATGTTTGAAAGAGGAAGGTTAGGAGCATGTGAGACACCAGAAGGAAAGAGGAAAGATAAAGACTGGGACTGTGTAACTCAGTGGAAACTAGTGTGCTCAACAATTATGCTTAAATGTCCAAATATGTTTTTACATGAGGGAGAACAAAGGATGTCAACTTTCAAGGTGTTAAAAATGGGATGGTATTGGGGAAAAAGTACAATCAATGCAAACTAGAGACTGTTTAACAGAAACATTGTATTACGCTTCCTTTAATGTAACAAGGGCAATATACCAAAACTAAATGCCTATAAGAAGGGGGCATAAGGGAAGAGGTATGGGACTCTTGGCATGGGTATTGTTGTCTGACTCTTTTTTCTACTTTAGTTTAATTCTATCTTCCCCCCACCAAATACCCAGATCCAACAATTTTAACATTGTGCACATTTGCAGTATCATTCTATCTATACATTCTATCAATACATCTATCTGTCTAACTTAGAGTCAGTCTTTCTTTAGTATGTAAAATGGAGCTAATAACTAACCTATATAGTCATGATGAGGATAATATCACACAAATCAAGTTTCTTATAAAATTTTTAGTTTTCATTTTATTCTTTTGAATTAAACACTACCATGATTTCTTTTTTCTTTCTTCCTTCCTTCCTTCCTTTCTTTCATTCTTTCTTTCTTTTCTTCTACTCTTTTTTTTTTTTTAGCTTAAATAGGAATTTATTGTGCTATAGTTTCAGAGGCTAGAAGTCCAAAATCAAAGTACTGGCAGGCCATGCTTTCTCTGAAATCTATAGCATTCTGGTGATGGCTTGCTGGCACCATCACTCAACCTCTGCCTCTGTCCTGGCAGTCTGTCTTTTGTTGTCTCCTTCTCACTCCTCATACTATGGGGTCCAATTTCCTCTGCTAATATGGACTTCAGTCATGTTGGCTTATAGCCCAACTTGATGCAATTTGGCCTCCACTCAACTAACAGCATCTTCAAAGATCCTGTTTACAAATGGATTCACATCCACAGGACCAGGGGTTAGGACTTGAACATGTCTTTGTGGAGGACCTGATTCAATCTATAACGTATCATGTGAGTAAAAATCAAAAAGCATAAAAGATATAAAAGATTATGTAATGAAAATTCCTGTTACCCTCCAGTAACCTTTTTATCCATTTCTTTCAAAAAAAATTTTTATTGAGATTGTTTACATACCATACAGTTACCCAAAGATCCAAAGTATACAATCAATTGCCCATGGTACCATCATACAGCTGTGCAGCCATTGCCACAGTTAATTTTTTTCAATTTTTAGAACATTTTAATTACTCCAGAAAAGAAATGAAGACATACAAAAAAAGGAAACTCAAATCCCCCCATACCCCTGACTACTCCCCCTCAATTATTGATTCATAGTATTGGTATAGTGCATTTGTTGCTGTTGATGAATGTTAAAATACTATTAACTGTAGTATATAATTTGCAATAGGTATATACATTTTTCCTATATGACCCTCTATTATTTACTTCTAGTTATAGTGTCATACATTTGTTCTAGTTCATGAGAGAGATTTCTAATATTTGTACAGTTAATCATGGACATTGTCCACCACAAGAGTCACTGTTTTATACATTCCTACCTTTTAACCTCCAACTTTCCTTCTGGTGACGTACATGACTCTGAGCTTACCCTTTCCACCACCTTCACACACCATTCAGCACTGTTAGTTATTCTCACAATGTGCTACCATCACCTCTTTCCTTTTCCAAATGATTAAGTTCACCCTAGTTGAACATTCTGCTCATAATAAGTAAGTGCTCCCCATTCTTTAGCCTCATTCTATATCCTAATAACTTACATTTCATGTCTGTGAGTTTACATATTATAATTAGTTCATATCAGTGAGACCCTGCAATATTTGTCCTTATGTTGTCTTATTTCACTCAATATATCAACCTATTTTTTTAAGATGGTTCTATTCACATACCATACATTCCATCCTAAGTAAACAATCGATGGTTCCCTGTGTAGTCATGTATTTATGCATTCACCACAATTGCTTCTAAATGTATAAGGACATCTCCATTTCTTCCACAAAGGAGGAGGAAGAGTCAAAGAAGGTAGAGAGACAGGAGAAAAATTAAAAAAAAAGAGAGAGAGAAACAAAACAAAACATGACAGCTAGGAAGCAATAAAAGGAAAGATAGCATTAAACTAGAGTAGAATAAAGAGTCAAACAAGGTCACCAATGCCAGGAGTCCCAATATCACCCCATTTTTAACACCTTGCAATGTTGACATTCATTTGTTGAATGGAATACTCATGACACATACTTTCCTGCATTACATTTTGTCCTTAAGTTCCTGGAGACGTTGTTTATATTTTTCCATTCTTTTCTCTGTTTGTTCTTTTGTGTGTAGGCTTTCAGGTGCCTTGTTCCCCAGTTGCTATGTGTTTTCTTCTGCCTCTTGAGGTCTGCTGTTGTATGTCTCCATTGTTTCCTTCATCTCATGTGTTTTAGCATTCATTTCCATAGATTCTGTCAGTTGTTTTCTTGAACTTTCAATTTCTGCCTTATGTTCACCCAGTGTGTCATTACATGCTTCATGTCTTTTGCCATATCTTGCCTAAACTTTCTGAATTGATCCAGCACTAGTTGTTTAAATTCCTGTATTTCAGTTGAATGTAAGTTCATTCCTTTGACTGGGCCATAACTTTGCCTCTCCTAGCATAGGTTGTAGTTTTCTGTTGTCTGGGCATCTGGCCTCCTTGGTTACTCCAATCAGGTTTTCCTAGACCAGAATGGGCTCAGGCCTTTGAAGAAGGCAATAGTTTCAGGTCTCCCTGAGGGTGTGTCTCAGAAGATTTGTACACCATGAGGCCTCAAGTCACTGTGCTTTTCTGCCCAGCAGGTGGTGCCTGTCAGACTGTCACTCCCAACTGGTGGAAGAAGTGTGGCCTGTGGCTGTTTTCCCCTAGGCTCTAGGGTCTGGTTCTGAATGGAAAGCAGGTAGTAGAGATTGGCACCACCTCTTTCCTCTTAGGAAAGATACAACTCCTGGGAAGACATTATTTGCATTTGAATAGTCTCTGACTCTGCTATGTCCACACTTGTCTGGGTGTGAGCACTGGGAATTGAAAATAACTGAGGCTTTCTCCACTGAGCCAAAAAATGGACAGAAAGACCCCTTCAGGGTCAGTCTGCACCCTCCCTCAGTTTCATCTGTTGGCCAGAGACAGCACCTGGTCTTCTGGGCTCCCCTTCTCACCCAGAGAGGTCCTCTGGCTGTCCAAGGTCAGTCATCACCAAAAGCCTCTGTCTGCTTGTTGGGGATTCAAAGCTTGCTAAGCTAAACCCCAGTTGGAGCTCAGCTGAGCAATATTGACTTGCTCAGAGAGTGCTGCTGTCTAGCACAGTGAGGCTGTGCAGTTTGGGAGAGTGCTGCTCTCTACCACTGCAAGGCTTTGCAGTTTGGGCTGTGGGGGTAGGGGGCTCCCAGCTTGGATCTGCAGTTTTTAATTACAGATTTCATGCTGCTATCTTGGGCATTCCTCCCAATTCAGGTTTGGTGTATGATGACTGGATGGTCACATTTGTCCCCCCAAAGTTTTTCCAGATTATTTACTTTTTGTTCCTAGTTGTTTATTTGTTGTTCCAGGGGGGCTGACTAGCTTCCACTCCTCTCTATGCCATCATCTTCTTCCATCTACCATAATTTCTTGATGTTGACTGCCAAAAAGAATCTACAACTATTGTATTTGCTGTTAGCTGAAGATTTTTTTTTACATTCACAAATCCACTGTTAAAAATGCAAACTTAAAGAGTACATAAAGAAAATATATTCAGTGAGCAAGCGAGAACCAGTTGGATATTAAAATATGCAAATTATTTTACAAACATATAGACAGAATTATGTATCACTTTTTTCCATTAAAACTCTAATATGGTTTTTTCAATAATACATTGGTGTAAAGGTTGAATTACATACACTGCAAAACACATGTTCTTAATCTTTATCTGCATTTCTGTGGGCATGAATGTATACTAGGATCTCTCCTAGGTGTTATTTTAGTTAAGGTGTGACCCAACTTAATGAGTTTAGGACTTAATCCAGATTACTGGAGTCTCTTATAAGCATAAGTAATTCAGAATGAGAGAGGAAAAAAAGAAGGGGAAGAGCAAGAACCCAGAAGTCAATGAAACCTGGAAAAGAAAGGAGAGGACATCACCATGTAGTTGGAAAGCCAAGGAACCCAAGGATTGCCAGACATCCAGAACACTGCCAACTCCAGGAAGAGGCAAGCCTTCTAGCTCTGTAACCAATAAATTCTTGTCATTTAACCCAAAACCAGTTTGTGGTATTTGTGATAACAGCCCAGCAAAACTAAGGACTCAGCTATTGTAATATCTATACTCTAATGGCAATAACATTTTTCCTTGCTCATGCCAATTATTTTCCTTCAGCAAAATACACATTTACTCATACTCTTTGTGAGATATGTATGTGTAATATCTATACTCTAATGGCAATAACATTTTTCCTTGCTCATGCCAATTATTTTCCTTTAGCAAAATACACATTTACTCATACTCTTTGTGAGATATGTATGTGTGTGTATATATACATATATATATATATATGTATATATATATATGTATATATACACACACATTAATAACTAAGTCACTCAATCAACAATATTTATTTAGAGTCCACTATATGCTGTATACTGTGCTGTTAACATAGCAATCAATGAGATAGAAATGGTCTCTGCTCTCACTGTCTTCCTATTTTATCTAAAATAAAATTCAATAGATTTGTTTCATTTAAAATGGCATGCAATTTTGAAATGTCAGGTTCATTATTTTCAGGTTAGGGCCTCACTATTTACATAACTTTTGACATTAAAGCACATATAAAAATCACTGGAAATTATTACCAAAATTTTAAATGTCTTACACCATGATATCCTGAAGTTCTAGGATGCCTCTGTGATAAGCTGTGCTAAAAGTTTCTGACTTCTGAGGTTTGAGATAAAGTTGTTCTATGATTTACTACATTCTTCAATAAGCCAAACTAACTAGTAAGATGTTCTTCATATTTTTCTAAAACAGTATACAATTTATTGATATAAAATCAATTTTTATTATTAAACAGGCATTTATTATATCTTCTTATTTAGGAAAGGTGGTTTAAAAGAGCATTGAAGGTTAAGGTTTGTTAGAAGAAATACTTCTGAGAAAAAGGAAGCATTAAGTTCAACAGTTAAGTGAAAATAAATAGTTGACATTAGTTAAGCATTACTAAATGCTAGGAAATATCCGAATCAATTTATATATATTATTTCAATAAATTTCCAGAACATTTATATAAATTGGGTATTAATATATCCCCATTCTACAATAAGGAATCTGAGGCATAAGGCATTTAAATACATTATCCAAAATCAAACCAGATTCAAGTCAGAGCCTGGACTCAAACACCAGCAGTTTGGCTATCATACTTTTCTTTTGATATGATCATATAAGAACACTAATATTTACTTCTCATATCCCAGAAGGAGAGCCAAGAAGAACATTGCCAGCACTCTGCCTGTAAGGCAAACTGTCAATAAGTAGTTAAATGGTGCATCACATCAAGCTGACTAGCTGACTTCTAAAGTTTCTTCCAATTTCAATATTAGATGATTCTATGAATGTCAAGTTATTGAATTTTACTGGACATCTGGGCAGAGGGCTAAGATACATTGAGAAGATACAATGAATAAAGAGACCAGTAAGAACTGGCTTTTTAGAAAGCAATAAGTATTTGAGAAAGTTATTCTCCAGAAGGTGCTGAGAACTTCATCCCCAATCACTTAGTTGTTGGTGGAACCCATATAAGAAAAGAGTACTTGTGCCAGTTCAATGTATTATGTCCCCCAAAATGCCATTAACTTTGATGTAATCTTGTGGCAGCAGAAGTATCTGTGTTGATTAGATTGTAATTCTTTGAATGTTTCTGTGGGGATGCACCCCGCCCAACTCTGGGTGATGACTCTGATTGGATAATTTCCATGGAGGTGTTACCCCACCCATTCAGGGTGGGTCTAAATTAAATCACTGGAGCCATATAAATGAGCTGACAAACAGAAGGAACTCAGTGCAGTGGTGAGTGACATTTTGAAGAGCAACTGAGAGTGACATTTTGGAGAGAAGCTGAAGCCTAGAAAGGAACATCCCAGGAGAAAGCCATTTTGAAACCAGAGTTCCGAAGCAGTCACCAGCCACGTGCCTTCCCAGCTAACAGAGGTTTCCGGATGCCATTGGCCATCCTCCAGTGAAGGTACCCAATTGTTGATGACTTACACTGAACACTTTATGGCCTTAAGACTGTAACTTTGTAACCAAATAAATCCCCTTTTGTAAAAGCCAATCCATTTCTGGTGTTTTGCATCCTGGCAGCATTAGCAAACTAGAACAGATTTTGGTACCAGAGAAGTGGGGTGCTGCTGTGTTTGCAAATACCAAACATGCTGGAATGGCTTTTTAAATGGATAAGGGGAAGATTCTGGAAGAACTGTGAGGAGCTTGATAGAAAACGCTAAATTGCTTTGAAGAGACTGGAAATATGGACTCTAAAGTTACATCTGATGAGGCCTTGAGCAGAAATGATGACTGTCATTGCCAACTGGAAGAAAGGTGATCCTTGTTTTAAAGCGGCAGAGAATTTGGCAAAATTGTGTCCTGGTGTCAGATGGAAGGAAGAATTTGAAAGCAAAAACCTGGAATACTTAACTGAGGAGATCTCCAGATTACATGTGGAGGATGTATCCTGGCTTCTCCTTGCGGCTTATAGTAAAATGCGAGTGGAGAGACATAAACTTAGAACTGAACTCTTGGGTTCAAAGAAAGCAGAAGCTGATGGTTTGGAAAATTCTGGGCTTCCAGGGGGTGGAATCCCAGAAGCTATAACCCAACGTGAGGATTTAACCAAACATGGAAACCGACCACCATTTCAGTACAAGCCAAGATTGGAAAAGGAGTTAAGCAGAAAGGATCTGTGGAAAGTCCTGTTGTCTGATGGCTTTGACCCCTGTATGCTTCATGTGAAGCCAACAGAATTTTTGCGAGATCGTTATAGATGGAGCTGTTGCTGGTCTGGACTGGAAGAGACAGACAAGGAACAAATTGAAGGAAAATTTTCTTCAAAGACAGAGCCATGGAGGTTTAAGTCTGGAATCAAGTGGTCTTGGGCTGGGAAAGCGGAGTGGCCCACATGCATGGAAATGATGAGTTTGTCCCGGAGGTCGAGGGCAGGCCTTCCACTGCAATGCTCGGAAAAGTTCTGCCACCCCAAACCCCAGAGGGTGGAGCACATTCCCAGGGAATTGGGGAGAGCCTGGCTGCCACCCCACTGTTATGAAGAGGTTGAGCATGTGCCCCAGAGATGGAAGGGAATCTGGGTGCTGCCCCAATGTTTGAGGAGGGTGGAGCTGAGAAGGTGGTCTCCCCAATGTGTGGATATTTTGGAGCACTCATCCCAGCATTTGGAGGGGAAAGGGCTGCCACAAAGACCCTTAGGAATGGTTAAAATTTCACTCTCTCAAGCTCCAAGGATACAACATTGTTCTGTAAATGATTCTCAGACTTCGAAATCTAATGGAGTTTGTCCTGCAGGTTTTAGGAACTGTTTTGGTCCCATGAACCCTGTTTTCCTTTCAGTTTCTCATTATGGCAATGGGAATGTTTATCCTATGAATGTCCCTTCTTTGTATATTGGAAGCACATAACTTGTTCTAAGTTTACAGGGCCATAGTCAAGGGGAATTTTGCTTTTGGACAGACCACACCTGTAACTGATTTAATGGGATCTTGTACTTAACTATTGTTACTGAAATGATTTAAGTTTTTGTGATATTGTGATAGGATGAATGTATTTTATTTATGGAAAGATCATGTCATTTTGGGGTCCAGGGGCTGGAATGTGCTGGTTTGAATGTATTATGTCCCCCAAAACACCATTATCTTTGATGTAATCTTGTGTGGGCAGATGTATCTGTGGTGATTAGATTGTAATTCTTTGAGTGCTTCATGGGGATGCGCCACACCTAACTGTGGGTAATGACTCTGATTGGAAAATTTCCATGGAGGTGTGGTCCCACCCATTCAGGGTGGGTCTAAATTAAATCACTGGAGCCATATAAATGAGCTGACAAACAGAAGGAACTCAGTGCAGCTTTGAGTGACATTTTGAAGAGCAACTGAGAGTGACATTTTGGAGAGAAGCTAAAGCCTAGAAAGGAACATCCCAGAAGAAAGCCATTTTGAAACCAGAATTCTGAAGCAGTCACCAGCCACATGTCTTCGCCTTCCCAACTAACAGAGGTTTATGGATGCCATTGGCCATCCTCCAGTGAAGGTACCTGATTGTTGATGACTTACACTGGACACTTTATGGCCTTAAGACTGTAACTTTGTAACCAAATAAACTCCCTTTTGTATAAGCCAATGCATTTCTGGTGTTTTGCATCCCGGCAGCATTAGCAAACTAGAACAGTACTCTATATTGTTTAGTTTCTATTCTCCAAGTACAGCTTTATGACACACACACCTATAGTGGGTAGCCACCATGACTTTTCTCTTCCCTTAACCAATCAATTGGATATTGATCTCAAGCTGTAGGAGAGGCCAAACTACTGAAATTGCTAAGCATTGAATTTATGGCAGGATCTACTTGCTCCGTAGGAGCCATTTTAGTGATGTTGTGCTCCATTACTAAATCAAGAATTTGCATTAATTTTATAATTTAATGCTAGTAATTAAGATAATAGGAAGATATACATGTCCATTATTGTAAGAGTAGTTGAGATAGCATTCATGCCTTCCTTAAAATATATATATATTTATTGAGGAGTGTAGACAATCTGGTCCAATGGAGTTAAATTTTGGGGCTGCTGCTTTAATAAAAAAGAGGTACTAACAAGAATACTAAGAGGAAGATGGCAGGGTAGGGAGCTCCAGGTGTCAGTCCTTCCACTACAACAACTGTTAGACAAGCAGTAACTGCATGGAACAACTGTTTTTAAATTCCCTAGGGAAGAAGAACACTGTACAGCATCCAGGGAAGAGCAGGATGAAGAGCTGATAAACTACAGTAAAGGATGGTGAATGGCTGTATCCATGTAGTAGTTACTGGTGCCCATTCCCCTTTCTCATGGCAGGCCACCTTGAGGCCCAGTCCCTGGCTAGCTCACTAGTGACAGAAAAGGAACAAAAAACCTTCTTCCCCAAGAAAAGTGGTGAGCACTGTGGGTCACTGATCATGGCATTTGATTAGCAAATTAGGATCACTGGGGACTCTGAGGGCAGCTGTTGTTTCAACCTTCCCAGGACAGGGTCAGAGGCAGCGGAGATTTAAAGACATAGTGTTTCCTAATGGCCATGGAAGACAGTTAGCTCAGTGGCTACTTTTTGTGTTCAGGCCAGGAAAACTCAGCTTTGGGGAGCTATAGGGCTGATCCCCTCTCCATGGCACATAGACCTGGTCTGCACCCCCTTCATGGATCCTTGGACTTGTTATGGTTGAGAAAGACTGACTTGGTAAAGTCTTCTCTGGAGTGACACTCCCCCCAGAATTTGCCCTCCAGGTAAAAGCAACATGAGAAAATGAAAGGAGTGTAAAAAACTATAGAGGAAAACAGTCTGGGGCAAACGCCTGCTGGGTTCAAACACCTGGGAAACAGAGGGGGTAACCAACTCCTGTAAACAGGAGAACTCCAAAACAAGCAAGCAAGCAAAAGCTCAGGACCAGACAGAGGCCCAGAAAGACAGGAAAAACCCTGCAGACTGCACTGGCCATGGGCAGACAACCTTGATAGGAGAGCTGAAGTGCAAGAGACTCTCTCTTTGTTAAAAACCAAGAAACAGACATCCCGGGGTGTAAATCACAGAGTTACATTTTAAAATCTTAAAATGTACAGTGTGCGAAAAGAGTTCAAGACAAACAAAGAAACAAGAACTGATGGCCCATCCAAAGGAAGAGGATAAAAAAAACAAAAGTCACCAATGAACAAAGCCTTTTAAAAAATTGTCTTAAAAATACTCAAAGAGATGGAGAAAATTACAGAGAAAGAACTAAAGGATATCAGGAAAACAGTGAGTGAGCAATATGAGAGTCTAAGTAAAGAGATAAAAATTTTTAAAAAGAAAGCAAACAGAACTACTGGACTTGGAGACCACAATAACTAAAATAAAAAATGTCCAGGAGGGTCTCAAGAGCAGATTGGAGCCAACAAAATAAAGAATCAATGAAATTGAAGACTTGACACTTGAAATGTGTCAGGTTGAGGAGCAGAAAGAGAAAAAAAAGAAATATTAAAAGCAGAAATACATGGTGGAGGTGGGCAAGATGGCAGACTGGTGAGCTGCATGTTTCAGTTACTCCTCCAGGAAAGTAGGTAGAAAGCCGGGAACTGCGTGGACTGAACACCACAGAGCAATCTGACTTTGGGCATACTTCATACAACACTCATGAAAATGTGGAACTGCTGAGATCAGCAAAATCTGCAAGTTTTTGAGGCCAGGGGACCCGCGCCCCTCCCTGCCAGGCTCAGTCCCATGGGAGGAGGGGCTGTCAGCTCTGGGAAGGAGAAGGGAGAACTGCAGTGGCACCCCTTATCGGAAACTCATTCTACTGATCCAAACTCCAACCATAGATAGACTGAGACCAGACACCAGAGAATCTGAGAGCAGCCAGCCCAGCAGAGAGGAGACAGGCATAGAAAAAAACAGCACAAAAAACTCCAAAATAAAAGTGGAAGATTTTTGGAGTTCTGGTGAACATACAAATGGGAAAGGCAGAGCTCAGGCCCTGAGGCTCATATGCCAATCCTGAAGAAAAGCTGATCTCTGTGCCCTGTGGACCTTTCCTTAATAGCCCTAATTGCTTTGTCTCTTAGCATTTCAATAACCCATTAGATCTGTGAGGAGGGCTCTTTTTTTTTTTTAATCCTTTTTTCTTTTTCTAAAACAATTATTCTAAGAAGCCCAACACAGAAAGCCTCAAAGACTTGAAATTTGGGCAGGTCAAGTCAAGAGCAGAACTAAGAGAGCTCTGAGACAAAAGGCAATAATCCAGTGGCTGAGAAAATTCACTAAACACCACAACTTCCCAAGAAAAGGGAGGTGTCCGCTCACAGCCATCATCCTGGTGGACAGGAAACACTCCTGCCCATCACCAGCCCCTTAGCCCAGAGCTGCCCCAGACAACCCAGTGTGATGGAAGTGCTTCAAATAACAGGCACACACCACAAAACTGGGCGTGGACATTAGCCTTCCCTGCAACCTCAGCTGATTGTCCCAGAGTTGGGAAGGTGGAGCAGTGTGAATTAACGAAGCCCAATTCAGCCATCATTTCAGCAGAGTGGGAGCCTCCCTACACAGCCCAGCAGCCCAGAACTGCCCTGGGGGGACGGCACTCACCTGTGACATAGCACAGTCATCCCTCAACAGAGGACCAGGGGGTGCACGGCCTGGAAGGGGGACCGACTCGCAACTCTCAGGAGCCATACGCCAATACCAAGGACTTGTGGGTCAGTGACAGAGACAAACTGTGGCAGGACTGAACTGAAGGGTTAGACTATTGCAGCAGCTTTAAAACTCCAGGATCACCAGGGAGATTTGATTGTTAGAGCCACCCCCCCTCCCTGACTGCCCAGAAACATGCCCCATATACAGGGCGGGCAACACCAACTACACACGCAAGCTTGGTACACCAATTGGACCCCACAAGACTCACTCCCCCACTCACCACAAAGGCAAAGCAGGGGAGAACTGGCTTGTGGAGAACAGGTGGCTCATGGACGCTACCTACTGGTTAGTTAGAGAAAGTGTACTCCACGAAGCTGTAGATCTGATAAATTAGAGATAAGGACTTCAATTTGTCTACAAATCCTAAAAGAACCCTATAAAGTTAAGCAAAAACCAAGAGGCCAAAAACAACAGAAAATTTTAAAGCATATGAAAAAAAAACAGACAATATGGATAACCCAAGCCCAAGCACCCAAATCAAAAGTTCAGAAGAGACACAGCACCTAGAGCAGCTACTCAAAGAACTAAAGATGAACAATGAGACCATAGTATGGGATACAAAGGATACCAAGAAGACCCTACAAGAACATAAAGAAGACATTGCAAGACTAAATAAAAAAATAGATGATCTTATGAAAATTAAAGAAACTGTTGACCAAATTAAAAAGATTCTGGACACTCATAGTACAAGACTAGAGGAAGTTGAACAATGGATCAGTGACCTGGAAGATGACAGAATGGAAAAAGAAAGCATAAAAGAAAGAATCGGGAAAAAATTGAAAAAATCGAAACGGACCTCAGGGATATGATAGATAATATAAAATGTCCGAATATAAGACTAATTTGTGTTCCAGAAAGGGAAGAAGAGGTTAAAGGTCTAGGAAGAGTATTCAAAGAAATTGTTGGGGAAAACCTCCCAAATCTTCTAAACAACATAAATATACAAATCATAAATGCTCAGCGAACTCCAAATAGAATAAATCCAAATAAACCCACTCTGAGACATATTCTGATCATACTGTCAAACACGGAAGAGAAGGAGCAAGTTCTGAAGGCAACAAGAGAAAAGCAATTCACCACATACAAAGGAAACAGCATAAGACTAAGTAGTGACTACTCAGCAGCCACTATGAAGGCGAGAAGGCAGTGGCACAATATATTTAAAATTCTGAGTGAGAAAAATTTCCAGCCAAGAATACTTTATCCAGCAAAGCTCTCCTTCAAATTTGAGGGAGAACTTAAACTTTTCACAGACAAACAAAAGCTGAGAGAATTTGCTAACAAGAGACCTGCCCTACTGGAGATACTAAAGGCAGGCCTACAGACAGAGAAACAAAGAAAGGACAGAGAGACTTGGAGAAAGGTTCAGTACTAAAGAGATTCGGTATGGGTACAATAAAGGATATTAATAGAGAGAGGGGAAAAATATATATAACAGACATAAACCAAGGGATAAGATGGCTGATTCAAGAAATGCCTTCACGGTTATAACGTTGAACGTAAATGGATTAAACTCCCCAATTAAAAGATATAGATTCACAGAATGGATCAAAAAAAAATGAACCATCAATATGTTGCATACAAGAGACTCAGCTTAGACACAGGGACACAAAGAAATTGAAAGTGAAAGGATGGAAAAAAAATATTTCATGCAAGCTACAGCCAAAAGAAAGCAGTTGTAGCAATATTAATCTCAGATAAAATAGACTTTAAATGCAGGGATGTTTTGAGAGACAAAGAAGGCCACTACATACTAATAAAAGGGGCAATTCAACAAGAAGAAATAATAATCATAAATGTTTATGTACCCAATCAAGGTGCCACAAAATACATGAGAGAAACACTGGCAAAACTAAAGGAAGCAGCTGATGTTTCCACAATAATTGTGGGAGACTTCAACACATCACTCTCTCCTATAGATAGATCAACCAGACAGAAGACCAATAAGGAAATTGAAAACCTAAACAATCTGATAAATGAATTAGATTTAACAGACATATACAGAACATTACATCCCAAATCACCAGGATACACATACTTTTCTAGTGCTCACGGAAGTTTCTCCAGAATAGATCATATGCTGGGACATAAAACAAGCCTCAATAAATTTAAAAAGATTGAAATTTTCCTAAGCACATTCTCTGACCACAATGGAATACAATTAGAAGTCAATAACCATCAGAGACTTAGAAAATTCACAAATACCTGGAGGTTAAACAACACACTCCTAAACAATCAGTGGGTTAAAGAAGAAATAGCAAGAGAAATTGCTAAATATATAGAGACGAATGAAAATGAGAACACAACATACCAAAACCTATGGGATGCAGCAAAAGCAGTGCTAAGGGGGAAATTTATAGCACTAAACGCATATATTAAAAAGGAAGAAAGAGCCAAAATCAAAGAACTAATGGATCAACTGAAGAAGCTAGAAAATGAACAGCAAACCAATCCTAAACCAAGTAGAAGAAAAGAAATAACAAGGATTAAAGCAGAAATAAATGACATAGAGAACAAAAAAACAATAGAGAGGATAAATATCACCAAAAGTTGGTTCTTTGAGAAGATCAACAAGATTGACAAGCCCCTAGCTAGACTGACAAAATCAAAATGAGAGAAGACCCATATAAACAAAATAATGAATGAAAAAGGTGACATAACTGCAGATCCTGAAGAAATTAAAAAAATTATAAGAGGATACTATGAACAACTGTATGGCAACAAACTGGATAATGTAGAGGAAATGGACAATTTCCTGGAAACATATGAACAACCTAGACTGACCAGAGAAGAAATAGAAGACCTCAACCAACCCATCACAAGCAAAGAGATCCAATCAGTCATCAAAAATCTTCCCACAAATAAATGCCCAGGGCCAGATGGCTTCACAGGGGAATTCTACCAAACTTTCCAGAAAGAACTGACACCAATCTTACTCAAACTCTTTCAAAACATTGAAGAAAATGGAACACTACCTAACTCATTTTATGAAGCTAACATCAATCTAATACCAAAACCAGGCAAAGATGCTACAAAAAAGGAAAACTACCGGCCAATCTCCCTAATGAATATAGATGCAAAAATCCTCAACAAAATACTTGCAAATCGAATACAAAGACACATTAAAAAAATCATACACCATGACCAAGTGGGGGTCATTCCAGGCATTCAAGGATGGTTCAACATAAGAAAATCAATCAATGTATTATAACACATTAAAAATTCAAAAGGGAAAAATCAAGTGATCATCTCAATAGATGCTGAAAAACATTTGACAAAATCCAACATCTGTTTTTGATGAAAACACTTCAAAAGGTAGGAATTGAAGGAAACTTCCTCAATATGATAAAGAGCATATATGAAAAACCCACAGCCAGCATAGTACTCAATGGTGAGAGACTGAAAGCCTTCCGTCTAAGATCAGGAACAAGACAAGGTTGCCCACTGTCACCACTGCTATTCAACATTGTGCTGGAAGTGCTAGCCAGGGTAATCCGGCAAGACAAAGAAATAAAAGGCATCCAAATTAGAAAAGAAGAAGTAAAACTGTCATTGCTTGCAGATGATATGATCTTATATCTGGAAAACCCTGAGAAATTGACGATACAGCTACTAGAGCTAATAAACAAATTTAGCAAAGTAGCGGGATACAAGATTAATATACATAAGTCAGTAATGTTTCTATATGTTAGAAACAAACAAACTGAAGAGACACTCAAGAAAAAGATACCATTTTTCAATAGCAACTAAAAAAAAATCAAGTACCTAGGAATAAACTTAACCAAAGATGTAAAAGACCTATACCAAGAAAACTACATAACTCTACTAAAAGAAATAGAAGGGGACCTTAAAAGATGTAAAAATATTCCATGTTCATGGATAGGAAGGCTAAATGTCATTAAGATGCCAATTCTACCCAAACTCATCTACAGATTCAATGCAATCCCAATCAAAATTCCATCAACCTACTTTGCAGACTTGGAAAAGCTAGTTATCAAATTTATTTGGAAAGGGAAAATGCCTCGAATTGCAAAAGACACTCCAAAACAGAAAAACAAAGTGGGAGGACTTACACTCCCTGACTTTGAAGCTTATTATAAAGCCACAGTTGTCAAAACAGCATGGTACTGGCACAAAGATAGACATATAGATCAATGGAATCAAATTGAGAATTCGGAGATAGACCCCTAGATCTATGGCCAACTGATCTTTGATAAGGCCCCCAAAGTCACTGAACTGAGTCATAATGGTCTTTTCAACAAATGGGGCTGGGAGATTTGGATATCCATATCCAAAAGAAAAAAAATAGATAAATGCGACCTCATCAAAATTCAAACTTTTGTTCCTGAAAGAGCATGTACCATGAAAGTAAAAAGACAACTCACACAATGGGAGAAAAAATTTGGAAACCTTATATCTGATAAAGGGTTAACATCCAGAATATTTAAAGAAACTCTTCAACTTAACAACAAAAAGACAAAAAAAATTTTTTTTTTTAAATGAGCAAAAGACTTAAGTATCTCTCCAAAGAAGATATATAAATGGCTAGAAGGCCCATGAAAAGACGTTCATCGTCATTAGCCATCAGGGAAATCATATCAAAACACAATGAGATATCATTTTAAACCTATTAGAATGACTGCTATTTTTAAAATGGAAAATAACAAGTGTTGGAGAGTTTGCAGAGAAATACAAACATTCATTACTAGTGACAATGTAAAATGTTGCAGGCAGTGTAGAAGACAGTTTGTCATTTCCTCAGAGAGCTAAGTATAGAACATCCATGTGTCCCAGCATCCCACTATTTATATACCCCAAAGAATTGAAAGCAGGGTCTTGAACAAGTATTTGCACACCAATGTTCATAGCAGCATTGTTCACAATTGCCAAAAGTTGGAAGTAATCCAAATGTCCATCAACTGATGAATGGATAAATAAAATGTGGTATACACATATGAAGGAATATTATTTAGCCCTAAAAAGGAATGAAGTCCCTATACATGTGACAACATGGATGAACCTGGAAGACATTATATTGAATGAAATAAGCCAGACACAAAAGGAAAAATATTGTTTGATCTCAGTGATTTGAAACAATTAGAATAAGCAAACTCATTGTGTCCAAATCTAGACTATAGGTTACCTGGGGAAAGGGTGGGGATAGGGTTGGGAACTTAAGGCTTAAAATATATAGGGTTCCTATTTGAAATGATGGAAAAGTTTTTTTTTAATGCAATTTTATTGAGATATATTCACACACCATATAATTTATCCAAAGAATATAATCAATGGCTCACAGTATAATCATATAGTTGTGCATTCATCACCACAATCAATTTTAGAACATTTTCATTACTCCAAAATAGAGAAAAAAATAAAAATTAAACATTAAAAAGAACACTCAAAATAACCCATACACCTTTTCCTCCCCTATTATTTATATAATTTTTTGTCTTTATTTTATAACTCTTCTGCCCATACACTAGGTAAAGAGAGTGTCAGTCACAAGGTTTTCACAATCACTTGAGCACATGATAAAAGCTATATAGTTATATAATCATCATTAAGAATCAAGTCTACTGGATTACAGTTCATCAGATTCGGTTATCTCCTAGCTATTCTAATACACAAGAAACTAAAAAGGAATAACTGTAATGCACAAGAATAACCTCCAGAATGACCTCTCAACTCTATTTGAAATCTCTTAGCCACTGACACTTTATTTTGTTTCATTTATTTTCCCCTTTTTGGTCAAGAAGGCATTCTCAATCCTATGGTGACAGGGCCAGGCCCATCTCTGGGAATTATGTCCCATGTTGCCAGGGAGATTTACACCCTTGGGAATCATATCCCACACAGTGGGGAGGATAGTGATTTTATGTGCAGAGTTGGCTTAGAGAAAAAGGCCACGTCTGAGCAATAAAGGAGGTTCTCTAGGGGTGACTGAGACATAATTATAAGTGGGCTTAGCTTCTCCTTTGCACAAGAAAGTGTCATAAGGGCAAGCCCCAAGATAGAGGGCTTGATTCATCAAAATGGAAGTCCTCATCAATAACAGGAATTGATGGAAAAGTTTTGATAATGGATAGTGGTGATGGTAGCACAACATTGTGAATGCAATTAACAGCACTGAAATATATATCTGAATGTGATTGAAAGAGTAAATGTTAGATTGTATATTAGGTAACAGAATAAAAACTATTTAAAAAAATCCCTGGAAGGTAGGACAGTAACTAATTTAAATTATTTTGAGTGGCAGTATTTTCTAATTGTAAAACTAATGCATGCACATTTAATAGTAATAGAGAGAAATGCAAAATTCAAAAGATGAAAAATAAACACAAACCTCTACTGAATAAATGAAATTAAAAAAAAAAAAAATCCCTGGAACTACAGTGCACATACAGTGAACCCTAAGTTAAACCATGGACTTTAATTAATAATACAACTATAAAAATGTGCTATCATCAATTGCGACAAATGTTCCACACCAATGCAAGGTATTGGTGGTGGGGTGGTGTATGAGAATCCTGTATTTTATGCATGATTATTCTGTAAACCCACAACTTCTCTAATAAAGAAAAAAATGCCCTAAAAAAGAATTCTAAGAAATAGTAAATATATACCTGTTGAATAAATAAACAGAAGAATGAATTGAATTAATACTATCCTTTTCTAGAATATCTTTGGTAATAATCCCATGCCTAGAAAATAGCTTAATAAATTTGATGACCAGAAATTAGGAGGAATCTTTAAAGCAGATGCTTTAAAGGATGATGAATAAATTGAATCAGCCTTATCCTAGTGATTCTAATAATCAAACTTAAACATGCCTCCCACCAATATGTCTCAAGATATGGCTGAAAGAAGTTCCACTTGCCTTCAGAATCAGAATAGAGACTCTATGAACAGCAACCTGCCCTTGGGCAAACACAATATCTTACCGTACTTGGACAATTCTTAAAGAATTGGATACTTCATATGCTGTGTATTTGTATATTATGCTCCCTCGTTGTAGAAGGCCATTCAGTCTCTTATTTACCTTTGTCACGCTAGTGTGTCTTTCAGAAATGGCCACAAAGGTCACCTACTATATAAAGCCTTTTCAGAAATACTAGCCTGGGTTATGTGCTCCTTTCCTCTATTGCCAGAAGAACCTTATGCATACCTCTATCATAGTGCTTAATGTATTTTATTGTAATAATTTGTTCATTTGCACATCTCCCCACTTTAACTGTGAGATCCTTGAGAGAGAACTGAGATTAATTATTTGTCTTTGAAGAGTAGAAATATATCTAAGCCTTAATACAGTTATTTGCTTTTTGATGTCAAAGTTGCAATCCCTCTCTTAAATTTGTATCTAATTAAGTTGCAGGCAAAGTTTTTCAGTGTAAAAATAATGTAATAGAAAATTATAAAGATGAGATGACTACACCAAAGAGCCTACCTAATTAAGATGCTTTTGGAAGCAGAGGCAATTCTTTGGCTATTTGTTTTTAACCTTCTGAGATTCTCTTTCTGCTGATCTTTAATTTTAAATAATCACTTAATATTTCACTGCACAAAATAATTGATGGTTGTCCCAATCTAAAGACATAACCAAGATTTGTAATTACTCATCATGATGAAAAATATCAATGAGGTTGTAGCTGGCAACGAGTAATTCCTTATACTTTAGTCTCTCTCCAAAAGAATAACTCCAGATTTTTGTTAGCTACCTGGTTAAAACACCCTGACAGCCTTTTTGTTACAAAGCTACAGATTTGGGTCTTTCAATTTAATATCTCAAATAACTAATGTGTATTGTTTATGTAAGTTTTATCTAGTACCTGTGTGATAGTTAATTTCGTGTGTCAACTTGGCAAGGTTACGGTGTCCATTTGTTGGTCAAGCAAGCACTGGCCTGATTGGTACTGTGAGGGTATTTCCTAGGTGGATTTAAATCATTAGTCAGTTGATTGCATCTGTGACTGATAATATCTACAATCAAAGGAGGTAGCCTTCTGCAATCAGAGGAGTCTTCTCATCTAATCAGTTGGAGGTCTTAAAGTGAGAATTGTAGATGTTAGCAGTCAGAAAGAAGAATTTCTATCTGTACTTCAACCAGCCTGCCTCTCCTAGAGAATTCAACATCACCTTCATTAGAGTTTCCAAATTGCTGCCTGCTTTACAGATTTCAGACTTGCCAATCCCCACAGCCATGTGAACCAAATTTGTTTCAAATAAAGTGCTCTCCCACTCTCTCTCTCTCTCTCTCTCTCTCTCTCTATATATATATATATATATATATATATGTATACACACACGCACACATACACACTCATACAGCCAGGGTTCTGTTTGTCTAGGGAACCCTGAATAATACAACCTGTTTTACCTCATGCAGGAACAGCTTCCTTGTCACTATGTTTCCTAGAATTAAGTTTTCTTATTATAGCACACTTTATCCTAAATAATAAGAAATGGGGAAATGACTGAATACTTTCTTTCTTACTTATACCATCATTCTTAACAAATATTTCAGGTATAATGGATATATGTTCAATAAGATGAAATTTCCTGGTGAATTTTCTTATTGTCACGTTCCAGGAGTAGCTTTAAAAAGCAATGACAGCTGTTGGACGGAACCGTACTATATTAGTAATACCCACAATCATGTCTTCCTTTTTTAGTAAACACTGATCAGTGTTTGGATGGGCTGATATCTGAAAAACACCAGCTCATATATTGCCTTCCTTTCAAAACCCACTGCAGAAAATGCCTTTGTTGTCCCATCTGTGATTTCAGCCTCAGATGTGGTATAAATTTTTGGGTAAGACAGAGTCATCTTCAGGTGCTGTTGTTCATATTTAAGCTCCTTGCAAGTTTCAGCACTCTCCCCCAGCTAGAGCTTACTTGACTTGGCTACAGGAAGAGCTTGGAAGTACAGGGACAATAACTATCCCAGAAGGCATCCTTAAACAATGGGAAACAGAAGCTGTTGGTTAAATATTCCATTTTCTTTTATTTTAGATGTACCACTCTGGGTGGCATTCTGACTCTTCAAATATCCAGGTGGAATTTGGAGTCAAGGTATCAAGCTACCTTGTTAATGCACTCTCAATATTGGCATTTTTTTCTTCCTTGTCTACACTTCTTGCTTCCTGATTTCTCACCCAAACCCTTGCTTCAATATCTGCTTTAGGGGTATTCAAACTAAGAAACTCACTCTAGTGGCATGTTACAATATAGCTCTGCTCAAAATCATTCTTCAAGTGGTAATCCTAAACAAGAAATGAAAGGCTACATTCCTTAAAATCTTCCTGAACAAATTAATCTCATTCCCGCAATGTAATTCACAATTTGTTTAGTATAACTGAATACATATTTGAGCATTTGAGTGGAATTAAATCTACTCATGGAAAAAAGTCTTGGCAGTTCCTGAAAAAGTAAGAGCCAAGCATTTAAATTCTTTGAACAAATTATGAGTGATGACACCTATAATGAAAGCTTGTGGATCTGCTTTCCATCCATGAATAAAGTGTCTTTTCTTCAGACCACTGTCTACAATATACCTCCTTTTTTTGATAACTTGACCCTAAAATGTTCACCAGGGCTTTTAATATAAGGAATAGTTTATCCTGAAAGTAGATACTAAATATTTACAACACTAATTGCCTAAATTTTACTCTGGAATCAGAGGACCAGAAAGTACTTGCCTGAAAGACATTTTTTGTACATCTTAGAAACATCTCCAACAAACTATGAGTTGATATGAACAACTTTATCCTTGGGTTTCATTTAAAAATTACAAAATAAAGGGCCACATGAAAATGATGTCTCCATCTTTTATAAAACTGTTAATGAAAGACAGTAGCCTTTATATTACTCAATACTTATATGAAGATCTCCAAAATTAGCTAGGAATTCAGGCCTGGAAAGATTTGGTGAACTATTTTGATAGATTGTGTGGCAATTTTTCTTTCATGAATGAAATTTCAGCATCCCTTTTTGCTGCTGCTTTTTTTTTTATTTCCTGCCAGGCAGCTTAGAGATAAGTTTTTTTCCTTAGTTACAATTTTCTTTAGATTACATGCTTAGTTTAAACACCTTCTTCTCAAGATGCAAACCTGTTTTCTTTGCTTTAATGTTCCTTTTGGACATAAGCCTGTTATAAAATTATTGTAAAAATAGTGAAGATAAAAATAACAAATGCAGTCAACTGTATCCCACTGTTACATTATCAAAACATAAGCTTTGAAGAGAAACTTATTGCTTTTTCCTTACATTTGTCTTTAACAAACATGATTCTCTAAGAATATAATGAATTTGGATCCCTTTATTTGAAATTCCATTAAAAAAAAAACAAAAACTGTGTTCCTTCTCTCCCCCCAGCCTACCGTTTTGCTTGTGATTGTAATAAAATGGGGGTAGAGTGTGATTCCAAATGTAAATTTTAGACAATCTCTAAAAAAGTCCTCATTTAAATCAACTGAGAAAATGATGGAGATCCAATGTTATGAATGTCTTATTTAGTTAAATATAAATAAGACATTTATATGTCTAAAGCAACATGGTCTATCATACTATCTTTCATTGTGTGACCCTATGCTTAGGTTACTATCATGCTGAGAGAAGATAAAGTGATTTCCCACAGTGATAGGATTAATGAAAGTTATATTGAATATTGCTTTTGATGTGTGTGGGGGGGGGAACATTGTAATTTTAAATGAAAATATCAATATTGAAGGGGAAAGAATCCTCAGTAAGAAGCAGTTATGTCCTTATTAATCTTCACAATATTATTTACAGGCAGTCAAATGAGGCATATTTATTTTTTTGTTTTTAATGCAATTTTACTGAGATATATTCATATACCATACAATCATCCAAAGTGTTCACAGTGTCATCATATAGTTGTGCATTCATCACCACATCATTTTTTGAACACTTTCCTTACTCCAAGAAATAAAAATAAAAATAAGAACAAAAATAAAAATAAAAGTATGAAAGAACACCCAAAATATCTCATACTCCCCCCTCCCCCATTATTCATTTGCTTTTTGTGCCATTTTTTTCTACTCATCCATCCGTACACAGAATAAATGTAGTGTGAGCTACAATGTTTTCACAATCACACAGTCACACCATATAAGCTATACAGTTATAGCCATATTTATTTTTATTCTGCATGTAATTCTATTGTTCTAATGGATATGATGTATGAAATGATGAACCTTCATTTTCTAGATATGAATTTTTTTTATTACTGACAAGCATAAGAAAATGCACTCATGTTATTAGTTCAGTTTTCATGTTTGTTTTTTAATGGGAGTTTGATAAATGAAAGAATATATTTTAGAGAATAAAAATAATAAAACTCTTTATACAAAGTCAGGAAGTAAAACGGGAGTTCAATAATAGCTAAAAAAGAGTGTTTCAGTGGTTCAGCCTTATTTATTCTTTAGAAATTCCATTTATTTCCTAAATCTTGGAATCACCACAGGGTCTATTCACCTTGGCTACTGTAGATCCTCTGATAGCTTTTTCATCTCCTTCTGTAATCTGCAGTATATAGATCCATATCAGCTGTGGATACAAAAAGTGGAAGTTGTGCTAACAAAGCTCTGTTGTTAAAATTTAAACCTGAGCAAAAACACTACTGTTACCTATACTGCTATTGAATGTCTAAGACCAAAGGTGCTTGCCTCACTGCTAGTACTGCCACCAGGTTGTCTGTAAGCATTACAGAGAAATCATTTGCACTGTACTTACTAACCCTTATTTCAGCCCCTTCACCCTATGTTTCTAGTAAAAGCCCATGGGGCTGGTGTCAAGGCCTAATGAGAATGAAGAACTTTGTGCTATAACAAAATTACATTCCTTTTGGCTTGTGGTCCATTATTCTTGAATCAGAATCTGTACACATTAAATTCTCATAGAAAGATTCTCCATTAATTGTGAAAATAAAATAAAATGTTTTGTTAAATGTGAAAATTAAATCTGCTGTGCATGATCCTCTGATCATCTACACAGATCCAATTTTCTTCAGTCTTCACGGTACACAAAACTTAGCTCAAAATGAGACTTCTTTATTTTCTTTTGTATCTCCTGTCATGAAAGGTAACAATTTAAAATCATACTCTCTGAGCTAGATTATCATAAAACTAAATAGATGTTCTAATAGAAAGAAGTTATTCATGTGCTTTAAAGTCCTCCCAATGCTCTCAGATTCTTACTCAGATTCCACTACCGGTGTTTTCCTGCAAAGTACTCTTTACAAAATTATGAGTTTCTTGAGGGAAGTGACTGTATTTTATTCACCACTGAATTTCCAAATGGTTAGTGCTTAACACATGATGTACATGCAACAAATATGAGTTGAATTTATTTATGGCAACATTGTAATGGGGGCTCAGTTTATAATCACAATTCTCTATAACAGAGTTTCTCAAACTTGGAACTATGGATATTTTGGTCCAGTTGATGTTTTGTTGTATGGACTGCCTTGTGGATTCTAGGATGTTTAGAAGCATCCCAGGCCTGTACCCAGTGGTCAAATACCAATTTGGGGGGTAAATCACCCTTATTTGAGAACCACTAATCTATCATATATCTTCATCAATATATCAGTATATTTACCATGCAGATAGCCTATTTACATAACCAAGAGTCCATAACTGTTGTAACCCTTGCTAGTGTTGAAGTTATGATTCAGTTATCATAATAAACTTCCCTTCTTTCACTAATCTTTAACCATACTGTTTGGAGGCTTGACAGTGTTAGGGAGAAGGAGAGCTTTACCTAATAGTCTGGCTAGTCACTGCACAAATAAAAAAGTAAACAGCAACAAGAAGCTCTGGTTGGTGGGGGATGGGGATGAGCTCAGTATCAGAACTGCTGTAATATATTATCTAAAATGTCTAGATTTCAGAAAAAAATTATTAGACAATGGGAAACAAAAGTGTGGCATATATTCAAGAAAAGTAGCAGGCTAAAGAACATGCTTGTGTAAGGGTCCAAAGGACCCATTATAAATTATTCAAAGAACTAAAGGAAGCCATGCTTGAAGAAGTAAAGGAAGGTATGTTGGCAATGTTTAATTAAGTAGACATAATCAATATAGACAGAAATTATAAAAACAATCAAATGGAAATTTTGGAGCTGAAATACAATAACTAAAATGAAAAATTCACTAGAGGGGCTCAAGAGGAGATTTGAACTGACAGGAAAAAAATCAACAAATATAACATAGATCGATAGAAATTAGGCAATATGTACAACACAGAGAAAAAATGAAGAAAAATAGTCTAATAGAAATGTGGAATGCCTTTAAGTGCACCAACATATTGGAATATAAAGACTAGAAGGACAGAAAAAAGAGAAAGGAGAAGAAAATGTTCAATAAATAATAGTTGAAATTTTCCCAAATTTGATGGAAAACAATCAACATGTTCAAGAAGCTCAATGAGCTCCAAATGGGAGAGCTATATCAGAGTAAAAGTGCTAAAGACCAAAGACAAAGAGAAAATCTTCAAATCAGCAAAACAAAAATGGCTCATCACATACAAGGCACCCTCCCAATGAGATTAACTGCTAATTTCTCATTAGAGACAATGGACAACAGAAATTAGTGGGATGAAATATTCAAATTTCTGAAAGAAAAACAAAACAAAACAAAACTGCCTACCAAGAATCTCATATCCAGAAAAACTATCTTTCAAAAATGAAGGCAAAATTAAAACATGCCCAGAATAAGAAAAACTGAGAGAATTTGCATTTCTAGCAGAAGCACTTTATAAGAAATACTACAGGAAGTTCTTCAAGCTGAAAACAAGGGATCCTAGAGAATAATTCAAATCTACCTGGAAAAACAGAGTGACCCAGTAAAGGTAATTATATAATTATAAATGTTGATATTATATATTTCCTCTTAACTTCTATTAACTCATTTAAAACACATTTTCCCCAAAACATAAAAATGAAATATATTTGATGATAATAGCACAAGTGAGGTAAGTTAGCAAACATGTACTGGATTAAGGAAATGATGCCAGATGGTTACTCAAATTTACATATGAAAAGGACCAGAAATGTGAAATAAAAACATGAATGACAAATATGACTACAAACAAGAAAATAGCTCAAAAACATACAGAGAAAAAAATTAAATAAATTGAAATGCTTCAACAGAAATCTTTACTAAATGCAAAAGAAAGAACTAAAGTAGGAATAAGGAACAAAACGAATATGAGACATTATGGAAAGCAAAATAAAATTGCCAGACACAAATCCAACTATATCTATAAAAACATTAAATATAAATGAATTAAACCATCCAAGTAAATTCTGAAATTTTCAAACTGGAAAAAAAAAAAATAAAACAAAATACAGCTATAGACTGTCCACAGGAGACACATTTTAAATTCAAAAAACAAATATGTATGTATTTTTTGTAACAAATATAAGCAATACAAAGAATGGAAAGAATGGAAAATATAGCACACAAAAATGATAGAGCAGGAGTAGCTATACTAATATCAGAAAAAGTAGATTTTAAAACAGAAAGCAATATTATTAAAGACGGACATTTTACAATGATAAACAATTCAATCTATCAGTAAATATAACCATTATAAATACATATGCATCAAGCAAAAGAGTCCCTAAATATATGAAGAAGCAAATGAAAGAGTTACAGGGAGAAATAATACACATTCAATAAGGAACAAATAGGCAAAAAAAATTAATAACATCAATAGAGAGCTTGAAAATCTCTATGAAACAAGTTGATCTAGCAAATATTTATAGAACTCTCCAGCTAGCAGCAACAAAGTACGTGTTTTCCTCAAGTGCACATGGAACATTTTCCAAAATAAACTATATAGCAAGTCATAAAACAAGCCTCAATAACTTAAAATATTAAAATAATATAAAGTTTGTTCTCTGATCACAAGGGAATAAAATTATAAGTTAATAATTGAAATAAATTTGGGAAATTCATAAATATATGGACATTAAGAAATTATTCAATAAATTCAATGAATCAATGAACAAAACACAAGGTACATTAGGAAATACTTTGAGATGAGTGAAAATAAAGACACAACTACCAAAATTCATAAGGTGCAGCTAAAGCAGTACTTAGAGGCAAATTTAAAAACTGTTAACACCTAGATTACAAAAGAAGAAAAATTTCATAACAATAACCTAGCCTTCCACCTTAAGATTTTGAGAAAAGATTAGCAAACTAAAAGTAAAGCTAGTAGAGGGAAATAAATAACAAAGATGAAAGTGGAAATTAATAATATATAGAATTGAAAAAACTAGAGAAAATTAACAAAATCAAAAGTTACTTCTTTCAAAAATTTATCAAACCCAGTACCATGTAAAACCATTCCATTCTCCCAAAAAATTCCTTTCTGCATCTCCTTTGTGGTCATTTCCCCCTCCTCCTGGAAATCCATGAACTATTTTCCATTTATATAATTTTGCATTTTCAAGAATGTTATAAAAACAGACTCTTAAAATGTGTATCATTTTGAGTCAGGTTTATTTCACTTAGAAAATATGCATTTAAGATCCATTCATGTTGTTGAATAAATCAATAGCTTGTTCCTTTTTATTGCTCAATAGAAAGTCAAACTTTTCACTGTTAGCAGTATTTCATTGCATGGAAGTACCAGTTTGTTTATCCATCCACTGCTAGGGACACCTGGGTTGTTTGCAGGTTTTGGCTATTATGAATAAAGATGTTATAAACATTCATACACAGTTTCCCATGGGAACATAAGTTTTCAATTCACTTGAATAAATGTATAAGAATGAAATATATACACATACAGCTTCTAAAGTATGACATGATATGTATAATAATATAAACATATCAATTATCTTATAATTTATGTGAATAAACTTTTGATGTGCTCTTTAGCATGACGATTACACCCATGACATTTGCCTTCTTGTACTTAATGTAGAGGGGACAAGTTGAAATTTTATAATGTTTAAAGTAAATACACTTAAATCATTTATAAAGTTGTAATCATAGTTTTAAACCCAGATGTATTCAAAATCACTACTTTTAATTTTAGAAACATTTTATTTTGTGAGTTTGTTTTTATAGCTCTTGAGTCAAGCTTTCATTTGCATTCAGATGGACTACATATGTTAATGTAAAGATGGACAGTTGAATTTGCAGTACCATGGCACAGAACAGATTTGGCCATTTATTATCTGCTAGTGTATCTTAACATATATAATCAAGTCCAAATGTATTTTCTATTGTAGATACAGCTGATTTAGATTCAAATATAGATTTAAATTTATTTCTTGCAATGCTATTTAAAATATTGAATGCTATTTAAAATATTGAAAAGTGAGCATCAATGTGTTGTAACTTTCAAATAACTATTTTCTGCATAAGTAGCGATAGCAGATGATTCCAGGCCTACGGAACTGTTTAGAAAGCAGGAAAATGATAACGAATCTGTTAAACACCTCTGTAAATTTTTCATGGAAGGAAATGTCACTAGAGGGCTAAGTGAAAGAGATAAAATAATTCCCTTTTATTTGAATCTTTAGGTACTTTTTAAGTAGAATGTTTTTTCCTAAGAAATTGAAAATGAGGTGTGTAGCAAAACAACTCTATACTTATCTATTTAAGGAGAGAGTGCCTCACAATCTTAGAAAATAGGAAAATATTTTTTAATATATCTTACAAGCACTTTCAATGTGAAAATGATAGAACATCACGAGTTTGCTATATATCATGCAAATGCAATGTTTAGAACCAAATAGAATTGTAGTAAAATCAGTATTTTGGGAAACTAGGATTTTAAATCTATATTTACCATTTATCTTTTTTTTTTTTTTTTGATATAATGGAATTTCTTATCACTTCCACTCGTTTCTTCTTCAGTTTCTTCCTTTACACACTTACCTTCAATACACACATTCACTAACCTACATTTTTCTTCTTGGCTTAGTGATTTCAGAAACATACATGCATTTAGTGAATTTTACCAGTGGCTACTAATTACATATTATCTAAGGAGGAGTTCTGGAGAGAGAGAGGGATTGAAAGAGATTGAGAGAGAGAAAGGGAGAGAAAGAGAATGTGTATGTGTGTGTGTATGTGTTTCAGACATTTTATTAGAACTTACCTATTATATTATGATGCAAAACTCTTTATTTCTACATTACTTTTTCTATGATGGGGTCAAAAATTAACTTTTGTCTCAGAATCTTTAACAATATGCACCTCAGAGAATTGCTTCTCAAACAGCAATATTCTCTAAAATACTGGATTCACATAATGAAGAATTATGATAGTAATATTCTGTGAAAGAAACTTTATTGAGCTTATAAAAAGAAGGCTTAAACGGAAAACATTTCCAAAATACAATGCTTTTCGTCACCATCCTATTTCAGTTTGTTTCAGGCTAGCTCTCCACCCTATACTGCTATCCATAAAATACAGAAAAAAAAACCCCTCTGTATGGATTCCTTGGAAAGTTAATTTCCCTTATTTTCATTAGTGCTTGGGGACATGAACATTGAATTTTTTTATTAAGTTCACAAGCTTAGTTGTGGTTATTATTGATAAAGATATTAAAAATGTTATTTTGAGAAGATACAATTCAGCCAATGATGCAGAAACATATAAAATAGATTACATTAAAGGCCGATTACCCTTTAATGAATGCCAGCTAAAACTGAATAAGTTGTAATAACATTTCCCGATAGCCACATCAAAGGTTTTGGAAAAGGAGAAGAAATAAAAACAAAGCAAGACCACAGATTCAGAGCCACAATACATGTCTTAGGAGTATTTTCCCCAGGAAAACTGATCCTAGCTAGTAGGCTAATTTCAACATCATTTCTCTTCTTTTCATTGTGTGATTAGGATCATTCACTCTGACTTTAAATACAGCACGGCACATCTCATTTCCAGTTTATCATTCTCAGTATTTCCATTACTTATCCAGTTTAATCTCATCCAAATGATAGTCCTCCCTATTCAGAAAAATCTAAAGCAAATTATTCTCATTAAACTAAATTTTTCCCATTAACTTACAAAAATCACTGTTTTATATTTTGAATTTTCATTTGAGATAAAAATGATCACAATAGCAACAGCTGCTACACCAATATATCCAATTCTGTTAATGATAAAAACAGAGTCTGAGGTGATATAGAAAATAAGAAAAGGAAAAAAAAAAAAAAAAAGAAGAAGCACTAGTGTCTGACTTACCTGAGATTTGAATCTCGGTTTGCTACTTATCCAGTGATAAGAACTGGGGAAGTTTTTTAGCATCTCCAAGTCATGAGTGTCCCAATTTAAAATGTTCTAATTATGGCCACATTTGTGGGTTGCTGTGAGGATTTATTAATTCAATAAATATCTTATTAAGAGTCTATTATATGCCTAGCATAATTTTAGCTAATGGGGATATAAAATAAATAGATGTAGTCCTCAAAGAGCTTACAGTCTGGTGCAGCAAGAAAGACATATGTAAAGAAATCGATGAACTAAAATGCTATAGAAACCATAGTACATGTACATATGGGGTTCAGAAGATCTATAGAGGAGGATTGATTACTTCTATAAAGTATAGGAGAAAAAAGGTGGCTTTGTGGGGAGAAAGACATATCTCCTACTAGACAGGGGTTAAAGGGACTATAATTAGATACTTGGGACTTGTAAATGGCAGTTAGTGTTGTTGTTGTACAACTTTGCTACAAAGTTTGGCAAAGGGGTGGAGTTGGGATGTCCTGCATTGTAATATGAGGCCAGGGGATGGGATCAGGTGGAGCATGGAGGGAAAGAGGACTTGATGCCAAGACTGAAGTGAGGGCTGGGTATGGAAAGTCCCTCCCTGCCATGCAATGTTACTGAGAGGAAAAGAAGTATTGTGGGGAAGGTTAAGATACATGCAGATATGAAAATTATTCCTAGTATCAACCTCCCATGAGGAGTTGTGCAATAGATAGACCCCTGAGGAAGGGAGATCTGTGATACCTTTCTTAAAAATTTTAAATGGAAACTTTGGACTTTAGGTAATGAAAATTCATTATTTTTTTAATGTTGAGCGCCTTCATTTGGGCTTACCTTTTGGATCATAGGAGCTATTTTGGGAAGAGTGCAGAGAATTTTCAGGAACTTCAATTATTTAGCGTTTTTATACATTAGGCCAAAACTCTAGAAAAAGTACACATACTTGTTTTTAAAAATACCTAGCCCAAAGGATTAGCTTTCTAAAGTCTGAAGGCAAAGTAATAGAGGTCAAGAGAGTAAACTCACTATAATTTAGATTCCCACCTTAGTTCTGAAAAGTCAAATGTGTAATTGATGATTAGTGTAGGAGAGGACAAAAAGATCAAGCCAATTACTCACTTGTCCAAAGCCCAGACTTTGTAAATGACTGTTTAATTTTTTCTTGCTTTTTAAAAAACATTATTGATGGGTTGAATCAACTATCACACAAAAAGTGTACTAAAATTATCTTTTTACTGTCATGTAACTTAAATAAGTAGCCTAAATTGAAATTAAAGTCATAGATACCACCTAGGAAATCTGAAGATTTAAACAGGTGCTAATAGTTACAGAATATATGTTTTTTTATATAAGTCTGGATTCATAGTTTCTGTGTATGGAGACAGCTGGCCAGATGAAAGCTATAACATTTTAGTAAGAATTATAAAGTAGCTTTCCTCAATAAGCATCTAAGTATTGTGAGGTTTTGTTGCAGTACTGGTGGCATTTCTGTTTTCTTAAGCAGAGATATATGCAAGTTATATAGTGGCTATTTCCCTTCAGCTAATGTGCTCATCTTTTTTTGTTTCTTTTTGTTTTCCGTCTATGATAGCTCATGGACATTATTTGAAATGATGTGTTTTAGGATCCACCCACTTTCTGTGATTAAGCAGGTTTTTGGAAATTATCAGGAGGTTTTAATAAATCCCCCCCCCCCAAAAGCTTAATGACAAATATATAGCACTTTCTCCTCCTCTGATAACTCCAAGCAGATCTTAGTAACATAGTTCTTTGCTTGGATTACTTTGGACACAATTCAACTTGTTATAATTAATTTGCTGTCATTATTTTATTTTAATTTTTGCTTCTGTAACTGCCAGCACCAAATGAGATGCAAAAAGAATCAATCTGTGACTCCTTCATTGAGTTATAGAACAGATAAGAGCATTATATCTGGGAAGTAGGTGCAGAAGGCACAGTGATTCTGCTTTTTGGAAGGATTTTTCCCCTTAGTTTCTTGTTTTTTCTTATGTAATAGGAGAATAAGGACTTGTTTTTTCTTATGTAATAGGAGTCTTTTCTCTACATAATAATCTTTGAGGAATCTGGCCTCTATCATTAGTACCTGGCTGTTAAATTACTTTCAACATTCAAATAAAATAGATGCCCTTCATCAACATAGACAAAAATCAAGCATTATAAATTGGAGTACCTAGGCATGAAATATGAAGACTGAGGACCCTGCTGAAAGGAAGATGAATTTTTTTTTAAAAAAAGAAAAATTTTAGTTTGTTTGCTTCATTTATATTTGAAATTATAAGTTAGAATTACACTTTATTACATTTACTATATGTTCTAAAATTAAAATTATTACTCAGTTTAAGGTTCATGAAGGGGTCTGGCATCTTAAATCTCTATTTATCCACCAAAAAAATGATGGCATATTTTCTAAAATGAAGTCTAAATTTTATTTATGTGTAGATACTATGATCATTTGCTTTTAATTAAGATCTTAATTACCATTTGTGATTAGAGCTATGGTATCATAACACAGATAGGGTTTCAATTTCCATCTTCCTATTTTCATGCCAGATTCACACCAAATTAATTTAGACAGCTAGATCTCGCTCTCTTTTTTCTTTAAGAATTATAGGACATTAGGCTTTACATTTTTTTTAAGAGAACTGTGCTCTTTGACTCAACAATTTTGACTACCCAATGCCTTTTTCTTCATTCATGTGTTTCTTTTTTTTAAAGTCTTTTAGCATCTTTCCTTTATTTTAACCTATAGGAGATAGCATATACATGATGACTATTTTGGGATAACCATTACCTGGTGTTTCCTATTAGTTAAAATGTAATGGGTCAGTAATTGCAGGTGTGTAGCAAGGGAAAGAATTTGCAGCTGTAAGCCCACAGTGGACCCAATTATATTCAGCGATGTAGGTGATTGAGCAGAATTTACTGCCTGAGAGGATCCATTTTGTCTTCAGGAATTTCAAGGTCACAGAGCAAGCCTGGTATCTTGTGGGACTGACAGTGTCAGACATATATAAACAAGTATTTCCAGGTTTCCTGGTTTAGAAGTCACCCTGTAACCCTGAATGGAATTATTTTCACCTCTACATAATTGTCTCCAAAGAAACTTAATGTGGAGAGACTGCCTTGACATTTCCTTCATTTCTAGGACTCTAGGCTTCTAAGCAGATAACATGTTACAAAATTTGTTACCTAGGGAACTTCATTGATTTGTTGCCGTTACACTTTACCCTCTTTCAGAACTAGTCCTTTTGATTTTTTTTCTCTCCTATGGAACACTATGCTAGCTGATGTCAGGTCCTATCAGGGCATTTCTTGCTGAGATTTCAGTGCAAAGAGACAGGGCTGGTAAGAGAAAATGTGAAGAAATATAGGCCAATGAGCCTTTGGACTTGCATATTGTGCTGTATAGCTATCTCGTGTGCTCCTTATTTAAGTCTAGAGAACATGCCAAATGCCATACTTGCACCAGTAAGAGAGCGTGCTATGAGAAAACAAACCACTTTTTGCCTGTATTGTTAATTGGTCCCTTCTCCAGTCTTCTAGAACAAAAACATTGCTTCTGCTAGCATACTTGTTAACAGGTAGAGGGCTCCCTCCTGTGGGCAAGTAGCTGAAGCAGTATCCATGGCAACAGACAACTCCAAATCTTGATAACAAACCCTGGCTGAGAAGCCTCAAGATTATATTAGAGGAAGAAAATAGAAAATGGAAGAGAACCTGGGAAAAAGAAAAGAGGACTTGGAAAGAATAGTGATAGAGACTTTAAAAAAATTAACAGAACAATTTCTAGAAGAAAGAGAAAAGACTGGACGTGTTTAGGAATTAGATAATAGGAAGAGAATGAAAGGGGAGGGGAGGATGTGGTGGCGTGCTAGTACAGTTGTATACTGCAGTCAATAACCATGATATACTCAGTCATCCAAACACCTGATGTTAGACTTTTAGAAATGTCAATGAAGTGATTGTTAGTGCAATGAACACATCAAATATTTAAACAACTATTAGCATTTCTATAATGCTTCTGAGGTTATTGATCATGGTCTCCTCATATTATCACAAAAACTCAGAAAGTTTCATTCATATTATTTTATTATTCGTGTTGTTGCTGTTGTACTCATTTTAATGATGATAAGACTGTGGAACCAAGAGTAACAGTACTGCTTCTAAAATTTCAAAACAAGTGATAATTATTATGTACCTACTATGTGTCAGGCACTGAGCTCAAAAGTTTAGGGGTTTATCTAGTTGAATTGTCATAACAAGATAATAAAATATAGAAGTGAAGAGAGTCAAGACAGAGGATCATATTTGTCATGCTTGACATCCAGCAAGGAGGTTTGTGACTAGAGCAGAATGATGATTGGATGTCTAAAAGGGAAATGAGATTAGAGAAAGAAAAATGGTTTAAAACATTAGGGACTTATAGACCATTTTAAGGTCTTGGCTTTTACTCTGAGCAAGTGTAAATTCTTTGAAGGGTTTTATGAGGAGTAGTGACAATCTAATGAACATTTAAAAGAATCTCTCTGGCTGCTATGTGGAAAACAGATTGTAGGTGTCAGTAGAAAAAGAAGAGGACAAGTGAGAAGGATACAGGAAAAGTCCCAATGAGAGTTGACAGTGGCTTGGACATGGGTGATGCTGGTGTATGTGGAGAGAGATGGTCATTTTCTAGATGTATTTGGAAGATACATATCACAGGATTTGCTAATGGTTTAGATGTGGAGTATGAGAAAAAGAGAGAAGACAAGGATTGCTTCAGCGTTGTGGGTTTGAGCCCCCGGAAAAAAATGGAGTTGCCATTTATTGAGAAGGGGAAGAAAATAAGGAAAGGAAGTTTAGGAGAATCAACATTTCATAATTTGGACATATTATATTCCTTATCATGCATCTTTCTTAGTGTGAGTTCCCCAGAAATCAGAACCTGAGACAAAAGCTTATGTGTAAATATTTTGTTAGGGAGTACAATAATTGCAAATCAAGTATGAGGGAAATTGAGAGTAAGGGGTGGAGGTGCATAACTGAATTGACCACTTCTTGGATCAAGCTTATCTGATAGCTCAATCTCACAGGACTTCAAAGAAATCATATAAAAAAGAACATCACATAATGGCACACCCCTATTCCATTACTCTTGATCTAAATCTTTAAAGAAAAAGGTGTCTGCATTTGAATGCCATTATATTTTGTGGTTTTACTATTGGTGCTTCCAAGCATGGAGAGTATTGTAGCAGCAGATGAACTTAGAAAAAATATATATACATAAATAGATTTCAGAACAATAGAACCTGAAAAGTAAAAGAAATATAAAATCTTCCAAGAGGCTATCTACTTAAATTAAAAAAAGAAACTATAAAAAATAGCTGAGCAGATCCCAAACACACACAAATGCATAAACACACATCATACACATGAAACAGAAATGGAGAATTTACAAAGGACAGAATATATAGCAAATAATTGATAGTATTAGACAAACACAAACAAATATAATATTAAGTATTGATGTGATGTTCCTGAAAGAATAATATTAAGTGTTCAATCTTTAGCTAAGCATTTTAATGCTTCTCATAACTTTAAGAGCACAGCATTGACATGAAACAATGGTAAATCTCTAGGCTTACTAGAAATAACCTGAAATCTGTTTCCAGAATGGGCAAACATGAAAGTCAAATAGAAATATAATGAAAAAAATGATCCCCATATGGATGAAGAATTCAAAATGACATTATAAATTCAACAGAAAATAAAGTGAAAAAAATATTAATAAAATGTAAAAGCACATATTATTCAATTTACCATGATCATACTAGATATGAACAACTAACAGTTATTACCCATTATTTTTTTAATGACCAGAAGACAATAATTCAACGAAGATTTCATTGGTTTTGTACCTATTATAAAAAGTACAGATTTTGACTTAAGAATTTAAAATATCTTTTTATAAGGAATTCATCTAAAAGATTGTTGAGGCAAAGTTATGTTAATTGTATTAACATAGTTTGTAAATAAGTATCTGTATAAGCCAGAAATTTAACCATTCAACCATTATTTAAGTTGTTTCTGGATATGCTCAAAGATAGAACACCTTAAAATTTAAAACTCAAATTTCACTTTGTAACCACTCTCAGACTCACAATGGGAATGCTGACTAAATACAGTTAAAACAATTAGATGCACTAAAATGGTTTTTGGCAGAAAAATAAATTAATTTGAATTGTGCATTATTGGCAGTTACTGGCATGAAGTGTTGTTTGGTGTTAAAAACAATGCTATGAGTTAAATTATTGTATGTATATTTGTGCTATTTTTTAGCACAATCTATTTCTTACAGTCATTTGACCAGCTCAGGAAAAGACTATGTGTAAGCCAGCAACCAGCACAAAGTAGGATAATACTCACTTGCATGTTCCTAGGAATCTTTATTGACATGGGGCAAGTTACTTTACTTCAAAACACCTCTGCTTCCCCATCTATAAAAATGGATACAATTAATAGTACTTATGCCTAGTTATTGATATGAAAATTATATGAGATTATGCACATAAACATTAAAACAGAACAAACATTATAAACTTCATTATCAGGTTTATACATTTATTTAGTTGAGAACATTACTGAGTGGATAAAATATATTAAGTCCATGTCTTACTTATATTATGATAAATAAAACGAGTGACTACCCTTTAAAAGATCAAACACAAAAGAGATAAGCTTATAATTCATTGGAACAATGATTAAACATTAAACAATTAAAGAATGACATTAAAATAGGATAAATGTTATAATAGAAAAGGTACAAAGTGTTATGGGGAAGTATAATTGGGATTAATATTTCTATGCCCTATTAGAGCATAGGCCTTTGAGAAATCTTAATATATCTCATTAACATTCTTCCTTTCTACAAATACTTGTCAAACACCTAGACTAAGCAAGGTACTATTCAAACACTATAAATATAGTAAAAAGTAAGACAAAATCTCTGTCCTTATGAAGTTTTATTCCCCTTAAAGGATAAAAGGTTAAAAGGTAAAGAGTTAAAGGGTAAACAGTTAAAGGATAAGGGAAGATGTTCTTGTTAAAGGAACTTATAAGCAAATAAATATTATAAAAATTCAGATATTGACTCAAGCTGCAGATAGGGTGGTTAGGCAATGACTCCTTGAAGTAGTAACTTGGAGAAATGATCTGAATGAAATAAGGCTGCAATCTGTGTATACTTTTAAGAAGTGTGGCCCAGGCAGAAGGAGTAGCAATACCTATGAAAGATACATGGATGCTGGATGATAAATTCACAAAAGAACTGAACAGACACCTCACCAAAAAAAGATATGTAAATGGGAAATAAGCTATGAAAAGATGCCTAACATCATATGCCATTTGGGAATTGCAAATTGAAACAACAATTAGGTACTACTATACAACTATTAGAATGACTGGAATCCAAAACGCTGAAAACATCAAATGCTGGCAAGGATGTGGAATAACAGAACTGTATTCATCACTGGTGGGATTGCAAAACAGCACAGCTACTTTGGACGATAGTTTCGCAGTTGCTTATGAAACTAAACATAGGCTTACCATTGGATCTAAAAGACGTGATCCTAAGAATTTATCTAAAAGAATTGAAAACTTATGTTCACACAAAAACCTGCACACGAATGAGATTATAGCAGCTTTATTCATAATCCCCATAAATAGGAAACAACCAAAATGTCCTTCAATAGGCAGTGCATCCATGTAATGGACTATTATTCAGTGATAAAACGTAGTGAGTTATCAGGCCAAACAAGACGTGGAAGATACTTAAATGTATATTGCTAAGTGAAAAAAGCCAACTGAAAAGGCTACATATGGTGTGATTTCAACTGAAAAGGCAGTAAACAATCAGAGGTGGCTGAACTACAGTTAATAATATTAACATAAAAATGTGCTATCATCACTTGTAACCAATGTACCCCACCAATGAAAGGAGTTAATAATAGGGTGGTATAGTATACGGGAATCCTGTATTTTATGCATGATTGCTCTGTAAACCCACAGCTTCTCAATTAAAAAAAAAAATCAGGAGTTGCCATGAGTTTGGGGGATGGGGGAGATGGGAAGCTCAGTGGGGGAGATGAATAGTTGGAACACAAGGTATTTGTAGGGCAATGAAACTCTTCTGTTTGCTCCTATAATGGTTGATATATGACATTATGCATTAGGAAAAGCCCATAGAGCTCTAAAATACAGAGTGAACCCTAATATAAACTATAGACTTTACTTACTAATAATGTATCAATACCTGTTCCTCAATTGTAGCAAATGTACCACTCTTACCCAAGATGTTAATAACAGGGGAAATAACCCATGTAGATGGGGTGTATGGAAACCGTCCATACTTTCTACGAAATTTTTCTGTAACTCTAAAACTGCTTTTAAAGTTTTTTTAAATTGTAAAAATGTCTAAATACATTCATTCTAAATTTACTTAAGAAAACTTGCTTATTACGTAGAGAAAGCACACTGTCAAGATTAAAATCTGTTTTGTATTGATAAATAATATATGGTCATACTGTGTGTGATGGTTAGGTTCATGTGTCAACTTAGCCAGGTGACCCAGCTGTCTGGTCAAGCAAACACTGGCCTAACAATTGCTGTGAGGACATTTGAGGCTGGTTGATAAACCAACAGGCTGGTTTATTGGATCATCAGTCAATTGACTGCAGCTGTGACTGATGACTTATCAAAGGGCGTGCCTTCCACAGTGAGAGAATGCAATTGGCTGGATTTGATCCAATTAATCAGTTGAAGACTTATAAGCAAGACAGATGGAGGACCTTCACTTCTTCTTCGGCTGCCCAGTAAAGCATTTCCTGAGGAGTTCATTGAAGTTGTGGGTTCGTTTCCTGAGGAGTTCATCGAACATGTTTGTGGAAGATCCCAGTTCATTTCCTGAGGAGTTCATCGAAGTTGCCAGTTCATTTCCTGAGGAGTTCATCGGACATCTTCCTTGGAGTTGACAGTTTGTTGACGGCTCTACAGAATTTGGACTCGTGCATACCCACAGTTGCGTGAGTCACTTTTACAATTTGATAATCAGAGACACCTCTCATTGATTCTGTTTCCCTAGAGAACCCTAACTAATACACTGTGCTTTATGGATTTTTGAACCAAACAAGGCTAAGGAGATTCATTTCTTTTATAGTTCAGTAATTTTTAGCATATTGACCAAGTTGTGCAATCATCACCACAATCTAATTTTAGTATATTTTCATTACACACACACACAAAAAAACACCATTAGCTGCCATTTCATTTTCCCCAAACTTCCACCCCAGCACCAGGCACTAATCTATTTTCTGTCTGTAGAGATTTGCTTATTCTGGATACTTCATTAAAACAATCATGTAGTACGTGTTCCTTTGTGGCTGGTTTATTTCACGTAGCGTAATGGTTTCAAGGCTCAACTCAGGTTGTAGCAGGTATCAGTTATTTTTTTGTTGCCAAATAATATTCCACTGTAAAAAATACCAAATTTTGTTTTCCCAGCCATTAGTTGATATACTATAGATTGTTTCCACTTTTTGGCTATTATGAATAATGTGGCTATAAACATTTGTGTACAATTTTGTGTATATATATTTTAATTTATTTTGAGTATACACCTAGAACTGATAACTCTGTAGTTAAAATTATGAAGAATTGTCAATTTGTTTTCCAAAGTGGCTGAAGTGTTACCTTCCCACCAACAATATAGAAGTGTTCTAATTCCTCCACATTTCTTTTTACTTTCTCTGGGTGACATCCATCCCAGGAGTGTGAAGTGGTAACTCATATGGTTTTGATTTTAAAATGTCAAACAATGTGCAGCATATTTCCACATGTTTATTTTGTACAATCTTATGGAGAATTGTTTATTCAAATCCTTTGCCATTTTTAATTGGGTTATTTGTCAAAATTTCACTATTGACTAATACAATTTCTTTATATATTCTGGATACAAGTCTCTTTTCAGGTACATAGTTTGCAAATGTTTTCTCCAATAATTCTGTGTGTTAGGTTTCACTTTCTTGCAAGTATACTTTGAAATACAAAAGTTTTAATTTTGATGAAGTTAAATTTACCTCTTTTTAAAAATTGCTTGTATTTTTAATCTAGCACATAAAAAGGCCCTTCCTAACCCAAGTTCACAAAAATATATTCCTATGTTTTATTTTCATGTTTAGCATTTTAGCCTTTACATTTTAGGTTTACAACTCATTTTGACCCAATTTTTGTGCGTGGTATGAAATAGGGAACACAGTTCATTCTTTTGCATATAGATATCCAATTGTCCCATGTTCCAAACCATTTATTACAAATACTAGTCTTTCCACATTGAATTGCCTTCACAGCCTTGTCAATTGACCTAACCTGTGAAAGCTTATTTCTAGATTATTTATACTTTCGTGCCTGACTTATTTCACTCAGTATAATGTTTACAAGGCTTATCCATGTTACAGTATGTATCAGAAATTCTTTCCTTTGATGGCTGAATAATATTCCATTATATGTATATATCAATTTGTTTATCCATTCATCTGTTAATAGAGTCTTGGCTTGTTTCCATCTTTTGACTTTTGTGAATAATGCTGCTATGAACATTGATGTAGAAGTAGCTGTTTGTATTCCTATTTTCAATTTTGGGGGGTATATACCTAGATGTGGAATTTCCAGGTCACATGATAATTCTATTTTTAACTTTTTGAGGAGCTGCCAGAGTGTTTTCCACATTGGCTGCACCTTTTTAACTTTCTACCAACATATAAAAAGGGAACATTATTCAATTTTTATAATTTAAGTTCAAGTAATTAAAAGCAGAAAATAAAAATACAATTTAAAAGAGTTATATCCTTATCTGGGTTCATCACTGCAAAATTTTTATGTTTTGTGTTTATTTGGGAAAATCATGAATTATTTAAAAGTAAGATTTCTGTTGAAGGAAACTGTATTCTTTCATAGTTTTCTAGCCTATAATATAATGTATGCATAAAACAATAATCTATGATAAATTGCTAAGCATGTGGGAAGTTATTCTTCAAAAACTTATCAAATGGTAAAATTTCATAGGGTTTTCAGTAATATATTTTAAAATAATTTCATAAGTAGCTCAATAGTTTTTTATTGTATTTAGTTACTAAATTCTCATAAACTATTTTAGTTGAGATTCTCAGAGACTTGAATTTGAAGTACTTTGCTAGATAATGGTATTTTACATTGCTAATTCATTTCTTTGTTTCGAACTAATATATCTATAACTCAGTCAAAGCTCCATATTAAAATTGTAAACATAGAATTCATTTCAATTTAGCTCATAATTGATAAGAATTTGCTTTGAAATATTTTAGAAAGCCTTGATAAAAAGAATTTTATTTTAATTTTGGCCTTAGTTACAAACCAGAAGACTAGCTGCAAATTACTTCACCTGTCTGTGCGTCAGTTTGCTCATCTGAACAATGGACATAATAATACTACATATAGTAGGGCTTGGCATAAAATAAATGTTATGTAAGTTTATATCTTTGGATTTCTATAATATTTAAGGATAAATTATTCTTAAATACCTAGCACATAGTTGATGTTCAATAAAGAGCGGCTTATTATGTTTTTCTGAATTGCAATGGACCCTCTACCACCTCTATTACAACTACTTTATTAGAACACAAAATAGGGTTACATTGAGTTTTCTGTCCTTAGAGAAGTTGACAACACAATTTTGTAAAATCCTATCTTGGCTCACTATGGTTGACAGTATACAGTGTCTGTCAAAAGCCAGTCTAATTTTTAAGAGATGTTTTGTAATGAGATAAACTACCTTCTTCTCTTCTTCCTTTAAGATGTACTCTTCCCATCCTAGACGGTTAAGTGCTGTCCCTTATGTTTTACGTCCAAAGTTTAGGACTGATTGGCCACCAGCTTAAACCAGATCAATCACTGCCCACTCATTACACTTACATATTAAAGAGAGAGGAAACAGTTGAGCCATCGAGACAATGGAACTGTGTATACATTCTAAATCCCGAAGTCACAGCACGCCTATGAGTTGGCAGGACAAATCCATTGTACAGAGTGAGTGATATTTGGTCTTTATTTTTTCTTCTTCTTCTCTGAATTTTCTCAGGAGAAGAAAATCTTCCTAAACTAAGTGAAAGAGTATCAAAGTCTCAGAAAATAAGAAGAGGCTATTTTGAGTGTATCATAAAGTGGGATTCAAATAATCTTATCTTCCACCTTTCTCAAGGAATTTGTAGAGTCCTATTAAATAGAAATAGCAACAGTAATTTCAAATTTAGAAGGAGAATATTCCTCCTATATTGTGAGATGCCATGTGAGGACCTAGGGCCTGAGAATTAAATATAGGACTATGCAGGAAATGTAGGACATAGAAATACGTGGCCTTTATTTAGGAGGTAGCATAGTATATTCATATAATCCCTCTAAGGCACTGAAGAATTTTGTGGGGTATGAACAATGAAGCTTATTTTGTATTAGTGAGAAATGCCAGGACACCAACTTGGGGGATGAAGCCATTATTGGGAATAGAATTAATAGCACAAAATAGCATATTTGCAAGCAATTCTGAGGATTAAGGTATACAAAGCTAGGAGAGAGTAGAAACGACTCCTCAATCAGGAGCAGCACATTGGAAAGAACTTCTCCCTGCCCCATGACTTTCTGAACTAGTCATTAAATATGTCAGAGGTGCTGCAGTCTTTAAAACTCCTACAATAGTAGAAGTATTATTTCTCATTGTTGCTATGTCTTTACTGAAATTCTGGTTCGGAGCACCTTATTAAATGGGAGTCTCCTTTAAACAAACATAATGCATTCTTTCATCTTCAGGCAGTTTACCTTTCCGTTTTTCAACTTAATTAGTATTTTAGCATTCTTTCTGAATTATTACACACAAAAATAAAAGATATATTGGGAATGAAAAAAATGAGAGGTCATTCTCTTATGGGTACCCAAATCAAAACTCACTATTTGGTCAAAAATTAAGTCACTGGACAATTTTTAAACATTGCTAAAGAGAAGTCATCCTGTCCCCAGAGAAAAAGCATTTTACTTGAAATTTAAAGAGCTTGGAGTTTAAAGAATACCAATTGAATGTGGTCATTCTTCCTTCTAAACCTTCCCTCCTGAGTCAGAACAATCATCTAAACAGATGGTTAACAAGGCTTGGGTTCTTGATGGGCTGTAATGAGTCAGTCTGCATGAGGGAAGGATTGGCTAGATGATTTGAAAGTACAATACAGTGTCCAATATCTTGAACTCATTTATCAGAGACATTTACTGAAAGTCTGCAGAGCCACTTCATCTAAGACGAATCTTGAAAAATGTGCTGCTGCTCTCTCCTTCATGCTGAAAGATAAATTGTTGTCCCAATCAGATGAATTTCTAAATACAACTGCTTGCTGAAATACTCATTGTCTAGTATCAGGAAGGCAACTTTTATAAATGGTAACATTTAGAAACATTATTTAATACATGCCTCTGAGTTTTGCCTTAGTGCCTACATGCATCGTCTCCATTTCCAGAGCAGATGCGTGAAGTTGCTTCGGTGGAATGATGAATAGCATTCCTTTACATAATACATTCAAAGGAATTCTAAGTCTTTAAATAACGGGAAGGATAGATTTGTGAAAGAAGAAGAGGAATATGTGGTCTTTATATGTAATAAAAAGTTTCTGCTTTATTATTAAGATCACTTAATGGACAGCAAGAAACTCAGTGACCAGTTTTAAAAATGCTATTTCTTTCCTAGGTTGCAAAAATTTTAGGACTATTTTTTTTTTTTGAAGATCATTTTTGAGGGTCAGTGTGACTTCACCACATATTCAGACTGGCTTTGTCATCAGTAAGTTAAAAGTGGATTTTTAGCCAATCATTGCTTCACCAAATTTAATAAAATGCTATTCATACACAAGTCAAATACTGCAATCATGACATTGAAGCAAGCTTTGATTGTATATTTCAGGATTATAAAATATTTTAACATACATACTGGCTGTAGATATAATGTCTTGATTAATAACTTGTTTCCCAGTCACTCAGGTATAAAACAATGTTCATCAAAGAAAATTCCACTCACCTCTAGTTTGGAAGTATGTTAACTGGTGTTAAGTAAATAGAAAAGGGATTCTATAGTCAAATAAGTTTAGCAAGCACTAATTTAATCACTGAGTGCATTCCTTCTCTAAATAAAACCCGTGTGCATTGTAAATTTTCTAAATGGTAAAGGGACTATAGTATGCTGCTGTTCCCATGCTGATTTGACTACACAGCCTTAAATTATTGTGGAATATATTGTTGATCCAGTGCTGCAAGAATATATTTTGAGGAAGTCTTCCTACTTTAAAAGTGTCTGCAGTGTTCTATTTCTCTCATTTCCTTTCCACAATATCCCATCACCCCAGTCATCAAACTGATCAATGCCGCTGATAATTCTTGCTCCAAATAGCTCTGAGTTCTGAACCCTGTTTTCCATCCCTGTTCCCATAGCCTTAATTCTACCCTTTGTCAACTATTTTTTTTTTATGAAATTGCAGTAACTTTCTCAGCATACGAATCTAGCATTTTTCTGTAACTCCAATCTTACGGATTCACTGCTATCCTATCTTAAAAGGAACTTCATCTATATGTTTATTAGTTCATCTCACATCTCTTGCATGCTAAGTTCATGTTTTCTTAAATTTTACTTTGTGCGTAAATCTTTCTAAGATATTTTCTGTTCCTTGTTAGTAATATTTAATTTACAAATTGTATCTCTTCTGTGCCTTGAATGTAATTTTCTTAAATATATTATATGTTATAGGTTACACATTATATTTTATATACCTGATATATTGTTATATGAACACTTCCTTTGCTTAGTCAATGTGTATTAATACAACTTTTATATTTAGTCATAAACTGGGTAAATGGGTGCTACTCTGTTAGCCTTAGTTAAAATTACTATTTTGAGTATTAAGAGACTGAATGTTTGTAATCCATCTCAGCTCTAAATTTCCACTCTATCAGTCTTTTAAGAGGCCCTATTTAATTTGTAAAGCACTTCTCCTTTCATTTGTTATTTATGCAATTCTAAAAAGATAAATTTATTTATGGATAATTTGAAGATTCCTGTATTTCTTCCATAAATAGACCTGTAAAAGAAATATTTCTTGAATATACGATATGTTTACTACTAAATTTACCTGAGTACATAGTACGACTGGCCCCAGTTATGTTAAATTTATGGGGGAAATTGTAGATTCTGAATAGATTTAGAACAATAATAATAGGCTACAGATGAAACAAAATGTGAGATTGGCCTATTCTTTTTCAGAAGTCATCCTGGGTTAACATGGAAAGACATTTTTCACAAAGTAAAGGCCATGAATTCCTATGACAATGGCACGTATTGACAGCGAAGAGGGGAAGGCAGAGAGAAAGTACTATTCTGCCTCAGGACCTCATCTGTGTTTAATTTCTGGCCATTTCTCTTGATATTTGGCAGATTATTGGCCTAAACATTTAGTATACAGTTGTGGCTGAAACTGCCAGCTGATCCACAATAACAAAACTTTAGCTAGTGACATGGTACCTCAAGTAAATAATTTGTTTTCTATAGTCATATTACTAAATTTTGGAAATAAAATGCAAGGATAAGTGTCCTCTGGCAGTTTCTGGTAATGAACCTTAAAGACATTCAGCATGTGTATTTGTTCCCTTTTTATTTCACCTATGCCTTCTTTATGCTAATTAGAATTTAGGAATAGCTAGAGCACCAGTAAGTTTCCTATACCATGAATTAGATTTGGGGATTAAAGCACTGTGCCATGTACTGCAGAAAAAGAAGATTCAAGGAGGCTGGGCCTTGATTGGGCAACAATGCACTATCCCTTACTGACCACAAGGCTCCTCAAATGTAAGAGAAAGATAATTTTATCAACTTTATTGATTATAATTTACATTTTAGGTGTATATCTTGATGTATTTGGACAAATGTATAATTCCATCACGATACATGGCATCTCCATCACCTCATACATTTCCTCATGTCCCTACTCAGTCAACTCTAAGTCCCTCAGACAAACACTACTATGATTTCTATCATAATAAATGAGATTTTCTTGTTCTAAAACTTCTTACAGAGAGGATTACAGAGTATATATTCCTTTGCTTCTGGCTATTTTGCTCAGCATGATGTTTTTGACATTCATTTATGCCATTGCATGTAGCAGTATTGTTATTTTTTATAAAGAAAATAAAATACCATTGTATAAATATAATACCATTTGTTTACCCACTATCAATTAACACTTGAACAGTTTCATTTTTTTTTTTGACTACTATGAATAAAGCTGTTATGAACATTTGCATGAAAGTTTTGTGGGAACATATGTTTTCTTTTTTCTTAGGAAATACCAGGAGTGGAGTTACTGGATCATAAGTAGGTGCATGTTTAGTTTTACAAGAAACTGCCATAAAACTTCCAAAGTGGTTGCGCCACTTACACTCCCATTGGCAACGAATGGAGAATTCTGATATCTCCATGTCCTCGTTGACATTTGATATTGTCAGTCTTTCAGTTGTTTCAGTTTTAGACATTCTAGTTTACATATCTCATCATTTAATTTGCATTTTCCTGAAGACTAATGATGCTTTCTCTTTTTTTCATTTATTTATTCATCATTCATGTATCTTCTTTTTGTGAAGTGTCCACATTCACCCTCCCCATTTTTATAGGGATTTTTCTCTTTTTATTTTTGATTTGTAAAGCTATTTTATGTTTGTTTCTAATGAGAAATTAGACATCATTCTCGTTGTTAACAAATACATAAGGTATTTTGGGCTTCTTTTAGGTTTTCTCTTTTTAATTGGTTTTCTAAAGTTTATAATGTACCTTCATATGAATTTCATTTTATTTATCTTCCCTGAGTTTTGTTGAAATTCTTGGATATTTTCAATATTTTACATAAAATTGTGAAACATCATCCTAAGATTTCTGCTTCCCCACAAAATAGTGACCAGACTTATATCTTGTGTGAAATAGCTGAAACATGGACAAAATCTACAAAACAATGGTTTTCAAAACATTAGTCCTCAGTGGGAGAGAATATTTTGTAACCATATATCTGATAAGGGTTTGATATCCAGGATATATAAAGAAATCCTACAAATCAACAATAAAAGGACAAACAACCCAATTATAAAATGGGCAAAAGATATGAATAGATATTTCTCCAAAGAGGAAATTCAAATGACTAAAAAGCACATGAAAAAAGCTCTAATCTACTTTGTTTCTGCAAATTTACTGTTTATGGATATCTCATATAAATGACATCATAAACTAGTTGTCCTTATTTGCCTTGCTTTTCCAATGTTTTAGAGGTTCATACATGTTGCAGTACGTCTCAGTATTATGGCAGAATAATTATTCCATTGTGTGTATGTACCATGTTTTGTTTATCCATTCATTTGCTGATGGATACTTGGGTTGTTTCAACCTTGTGACTAGCATGAATAATCCTGCTGTTAATATTGGTGTACAAGTATCTCTTTGAGACCCTATTTTCATTTCATTTGGCTATATACTTAAGAGTAGAATTGCCTGGTCATATGATAATTTGATATTTAACTTTTTAAAGGAACCCTCATATTGCTGTCTAGAGTGGCTGCACCATTTTACATTTGGGATAGTGGAACAGTTTTGGTAATGGATGATGGTGATGGTAGCACAACATTGTGAATGTAATTAACAACAACAGATTAGTTGAATGTGGTTAAAAGACGAAAGTTCAGGCTGTATATATGATACTAGAGTAAAAAATGCAAAAAAAAACCAGAACTGTACAACACCAACTATGAACACTTTTGTAAACAATGGACTATATTTAATATTACAACTATAAAAATGTTCTTTCATGAATTGTAACAAATGTAATACACTAATGCAAGATGTTAATAATAGGGTGGTATGTGGGGACTCTGTATTTTATGCATGATTTTTCTGTGAACCTATCAAAACTACTCTGATAAAAAAAACTTCATTATTTGCAAACAACTCAAGGGCAAATGTACCCTGAGGGAACATTTCAGAGTGTTTCCCATCTATAAATATATTTTCCCATGGTTAAGAACAAGGTATATACAATTTGGAATCCTGTTTTTGTTCAAAGAACATTATATAAGCATTTTCCTGTATTACCAAAAATTCTTCCACTACAGTTTTATGTATGTATATATGATTGATTAATATTCCATTGCATGAATGTGGCATCATTTTCCAGGTCATTTTCTTGGTGTTCAGCATTTTGGGTTATTTTCCGTTATTACCTATTATAAATGAAATTGTAGCCAGTTATTTTTTAAAAAATGGAACTTCACACAAATGAATACATGAGATATTTGGATAAGGTTGGTGGAGTGTATTAGTGTCAGTATCCTGTGGTGATATTGTATTATAGTTATGCAGGATATTAAAGTTGGAGTAAATTGAATGAAGGATAACTGGGACCTGTCTGTATTATTTCTAGTAACAGTATAAGAATCTATAATTGTATCAAAATAAAAATTTAAAGTAAATCCTCAAATCATGGAGATTTCTGAGATCCACCTGGTTTACGTCTCCCTGCATCACAGCCTGGAAACTCTCTATAGGTAATAATATGGGGTATAGTGCCCACTTTCATTGTCTGAGGGCCAATTTTAGACCATTTTTATTGCTCCAAAAAGAAAAATATCAGATAGATCTCTCCCCCAACAAAAAAAAAACTCCAAGCAACCCATATCCCTAATATCCCCCCATTACTGACCCCAAGTATTGGTGTGAACACCTGCTATTAAATAATATTAAGGTATTATTGTTAACTGTAGTCCATGGCTTGGAATAGGTAATTTTCCCCCATACACCACTCTATTATTAACTCATTGTACAAGTGCCACACATTTGTAGTAGTTCATGCAAGTATGTATTTACACTTGTAGTGTTAATTGGTGATATACATAACTCTAAACAAGCCCTTTCAACCAAATTCATCTACAATCCAGCACTATTACTTACAATCCCAATAATGAGCTATCCTTACCTCTATCCATTCCAAAACATTTAAGTTCAACCTCATTAAAAATTCTGTACATATTAGATAACTGCTCCCCTTCTCTAGCTTCTGACTATCTCTAGGTATCCTATATCTTACATTTTGGGACTCTGAGTTTACATATCCTGGTTAGTTCATAGTGAAATCACACAATATCTGTCCTTCTGTGTCTGACTTATTTCATTCAGCATTATGTCCTCAAGTTTCATCCATGTTGTCACATGCTTCTTACTGCTGCATAATATTCCATCTTATGTATATACTACATTTTGTTTATCCACTCATCTGTTGATGGACACTTGTATTTTTTCCATCTTTTGGCAATTGTACATAATACCGCTATGCACATCGGTGTGCAAATGTAAGTTTGTGTCCTTGCTTTTGGATCTTCTGGGTATATACCAAGTAGCAGATTTGCCTGGTAATAGGGTAACTCAATATTTAGTTTTCTGAGGAACTGCCAAACTGTTCTTTCACAGCAGCTGTACAATTTTACATTCCCGCCAGCAGTGAATAAGTGTTTCTATTTCTCAACATCCTCTCCAACACTTGTAGTTTCCTGCTTGTTTAATAGCAGTCATTCTTATAGGTGTGAGATGATATCTCATTGTGATTATGATTTGCATTTCCCTAATAGCTAATGAAGATGAACATTTTTTCATGTGCTTTTTAGTCATTTGAATTTCCTCTTTGGAGAAATATCTATTCATATCTTTTGCCCATTTTATAATTGGGTTGTTTGTCCTTTTATTGTTGATTTGTAGGATTTCTTTATATATCCTGGATATCAAACCCTTATCAGATATATGGTTACAAAATATTCTCTCCCACTGAGGACTAATGTTTTGAAAACCATTGTTTTGTAGATTTTGTCCATGTTTCAGCTATTTCACACAAGATATAAGTCTGGTCACTATTTTGTGGGGAAGCAGAAATCTTAGGATGATGTTTGAAAGTAAGGTAGGATTTACCTTGGTGATCTGAGGAAGATGGGAATTCTTTATAACCTGGGGATTCTTTATAACCTACAACCTGCTTGATGACTAGAGATGCAAAACAATGTGTCATATTGTGCTGAAGACACAGTTTCAGGTAAGGTAGGTGAAGCTAGAAATGTAAGCTTGAAGAACATAGGGAGCTTTGTGTGATCGGCTAAGGAGCTGAACTTTTATCTAAAATACTGTAGTCATTGAAAAACATTTCTTCCTTTGATAGTCACCAGAGACTATTTAAAATAGTCACACTATAAATAATATTATAAATAAACATAACAGGGTATACTTTCAAAGCTTCAAGAATTATTGCAAAACTCTAAATGCAATATTGATCTTTAATATATTGAATGTACTAGAGTTTTTTCCCCAACTAAAAGTATATTATGCCTGCATTTCAACCAATATATTTAAATCATATTATCATTAACCTTTTAAAACATTTTTCTGATCATCACAATTCTCAAACCTGGAGAATTTGCTTCATTGAACATTTATTAGCTTTCTTGAATATGATTCTATTTAGTGTATTTCATTATGCATATAAAACACAGTCATTTGATTTGTCTTACTATATATATATATATATATATATATAGCATATATACATATTTAATGCTATATGTTTAAAGAGGAAAGGAGGCAGCAAAGATGTAGTCGGTGAAATAGAATGAAAACTACGAATGCATGTCAGGTCCTGGGAACATGTTTCCAGAAGGAGGGAGCAATGAATTGTCTTACATTCTGTTAGCTATACACATTTCATAACCCTGACAAGCACAGTTTCCCTATGGTTATAGGGATAAAAGACCATTTAGAATATGCTTAAGAGGAAGTGGGAAGATATGGGAACAAAGAGCACAACAGATGTTTTGAGGGAGAAGAAAACAGGGCATTAAGCTGGGAAAAATAGTAGAAGCTAAGAAAGTAGAGCTAACTAAATTTAAATTTCTTTGTTTGTTTTGCTTATTTCTGTTTTATAAGGTGGAAGAAATATGCTTATGGGAATGACACAATAAAGAGAAAAACAATGATAGTGTATAAGAGATCAGGGGGTATTACCGGAAGCAATCTTTGAGCAGACAGAGAACTAGGGTTTTCATTGGCTTGTATTTTGTGTTTGCTTGTAGTCAAATGCCTAAAAATGACTCCCGGGCCTTGGAAAGAATAAGGAAGAGGAATAGAAAAGGCTTCATGGAGAAAATAATGTTTGATCTTGACCTTGGAAGTTGAGGTTAAGATTTAACCAGTTATAGCCGCACAATAGAATACAATAGAACACTTTAAAATGGAATACTTCCTTTACTCCCCTCCTGATCTTTGTGCTATTTTTTATTATACATTTTACTTCTACATATGCTATAGACCCCACAATACATTCTTATTAGTTTTGCTTTATGTAGTCCAGTATATTTTAAAGAGAGTTAAATAATTAGGGGGAAAAAGGTTTTCCATTACCCACAGTTACCATATCCGGTGCTCTTTGTTCTTTTGTGTAGTTCCAAATTTCCATCTGGCAGCATTTTTGTTTTCTGCTTATAGGACTTCCTTTAGCTAATCTTATAGTGCTAATGTTGATGATTTGGTTCTTTGTCAGTCTAGCAAGAGGTTTATCAAGTCTATGAATCTGTTGAAAGACTCATCTTTTGACTTCATAGTTATGGGTTGTTAAAAGTCCACAACTCTGATTGCGGATTTATCTATTTGTTCCTTTCATTTTCTCTTATTTTTGCTTTATATATTTGAAGCTTTATTTACCTTTGCATTTTTCCCTATTTGCAGTTAACTGAGATTCTTGGGTATGCTTTTTGATGACCTTGTAAAAAGCAGTAAAACAAAATAAGAGTTACCATGGTAAGAGATTAAAATGGAGTCTGGAGGTCATTCTGGAGATTACTCTTAGGAAATTTCAACCAGATATCACAAATTGCCAAGGATGCAAAGCCTCAGCAACAATGTTCCTCTAAATCCTGAGGGCATCCAGGCACCAAAAGATAAAGAACTCAGTAAACTGTCTAACCTCAAGGACACTTGCAATACCTGAAATATCCACACTGACCACAAACAGCATCTCTAATCTTTTTCTTTTTCTTTAAAAACCCTTGCTCAGCATTGCCAAGACAGGAACCTATTTGACTTGCTACCTGAATCTGTGCTTCCTGAATTGCAATTTCAGGACCCCAAATAAACACCTTTGTTGCCTTGCAGCTTAGTTTCTTATTTCTCAGTTGCCAGCTTTAATCAATTTTGGAAAATTGATAGCCATTATCTCTTCAAATCATTTTTCTCTCTTTATTCTTTCTCTTTACATTATGGTTTTCCAATTATATGTATGAAAAAGCATTTGATATTTTCCCACAGATTTAGAACACTCCTTTTCAAGCTTTTTAATTATTTTTGTTTCAATTTCTTTCCTCAAGTTTACTTATACTCCTCTCTGCTATGCCCAGTCTACTGATAATTAATTTAATGAATTATCACAGATACCATAGTTTTTATTTCTAGCATTTCTATTTGAAACGTTTTTAATTGTTTCCATCTCTGTTACGAAATTCGAAGTCTGTTCTTATATGCTCTTCTTTTTCTACTAGATCCTCTAATATATTTATCTTAATTATTTTGAATTCTGATAACTCTAATCTGTGCAATCTCTAGATTCTCTTAATTTTTTTTCTCTTGATATGGATGATATTTTCTTGCCTCTTTGTGTGTCTTGTTGATTTATATTAAGTTCTGACCTTATATTAAAAGAATAGGAGACCCTGAAATAAGTAATGTTCCCTCTTCTGTTATGCCTCTAGAGAGGGGCAGAGAAAAATCTAATCTGTTTTTGAACTGTGCCTGGCCATATTGTGGCTATAATATAATTAGATTTAAGTCACCCTTTACTTCAAATTATCTGATTGTGAGATCAGGGCCTTCCCTCGGGGAGGCTTGGGATCAGATTAAGTAGCTTCTATACATCTTTTCATACTTTACAGCCCAGCCACAACATTCCAAAACATAGGGGATTTCACTCTGCTTTACAGCCTGGCTGCCGACTTTTTTTGTCTTTTCTGGATGCACGCTCTTTGCTCCACAGTCCTGAGGCTTTCTCCGCCTCACCAGTCCTCTGTTTTTGTGGCTGCCTGGCCCCAGCCAAAGAGGGCTGTGCTAGCAAAGTCAGTGACAGTCCAGAGTGCCTGTGTGGCTTTCTCTCAGTCCTCTTGCCCTGCACCCAGCACTCAGTCGACTCTGTGGCGTCCACCTCAGGGAGGCAACTCTCTTAGCTCTTTTTTCTCTCTCCTCAGAAGAGGTGGCCTCTACTTACTATTCAAGGACCGAAGGACAAGGAATGCTCAGATGGGCATATCTTGCCTCTCCTGCTGTTCCCTTCTTATTTTCAGTGTGAGCACTCAATGGAGACCTGTGGGAAATTGCTGATGGGTAGGTGCAAACTCCCTTTGTGCCTTGGAATCCTCTAGAATCTAAACACTTGTGCTAGTCCCTGATCAGGTTTAAAAACTTGTAACGATATTCAGTTGGTTTCTCCCTGCTTACAATAATTGCAACAAACTCTTTGTCTCACCGTTCATCCCAGGAAAAAAGCAGCAGTGGATGTGTTTTTCCTAGAAGGAGATTATTTCCTGGATTTTAATTCACTTGTTTGGTTATATACTTAAGATCTTTCATAGGTTTTCCTGGTTTATCTGCCATGTTCTTCTTGTTTGGGTTGAAACATTCTTTTACAACTTACTATACTCAAAACAGAAGCAGAAGCATCTATATTTATATGTCTGTTTAGTTTATCAAAGACTAATATAAGCATGTTAGCTTTGCACAATAATTTCTTACATTTTCTCCTTAATTTTAAACAGCAATTTTCTATATATATTTGATGCATTTTTAATTGGCAGATAGAAGTTTAGACTTATCTTACATGTGGCTAATTCATTTATTTAAAAAAATTAGTTCTTTATCATTTTATATTTTCCCCTTTAAAGGAACTCTGTCAAGTAACTTTTATTTTTGTTTTTATCACTTGGATAATTATTTGCTTATAATTATATATTTAAAACACTGTGTGCCATTGTATTTTAGCTATGTCTCACACAAGCATCATGGGATTCAATTTTGTTTTCAACTTTTCTGATCTGGTGTTTAAAACATTTTTGTTTATTGGCATGCGTAGGAGTTAGTAATCACACTAAAATGTTTTTAAAACAGAATCTAGGAATGGACAAAAGACTAACACAGAAGAATCAAGAAGGATTTCTTTCATTATGGTGAATTAAGTTAATATAAGGTATATAGTATATCACCATAGTCCCTTACATTTACCAATTATTAGATAATAATCCATGATCATATTAATAGAATCTAATTTGCATTTGATAAATTTCAATAGCCATTACAATATAAACCCTAAATAAGATCGGACTATGAGAAACCATGTAGATATAAATAAAACATTCACTGAAACTCAACAGCAATATCATTCTAAATAGCAACACAATAAAATTATTTCAGTGAGAAACTGGATAAAATGCTTGATATCATACTGTATTCATTATTCTTCATTAACCTTGGAGGTACTAGAAAATGCTTCAACAAAAGAAAATAACAAAATTATATAAATATGGAAGGAAGTAATAAAATGTTTTTGCTGATGATGTTTGTATACTTTGAGAATCCAAATTATTTTATTACAATAAACAGTAAATTTAGTAATATAATTTAATAAGAATATGACACAATATCAATAATTTTACTTTAGTATTTAAAAATGGCAAAGGGAAATATTCTTTCATAAAAACAAAAATATAAAAATACAAAATATAAAGTAGTTTTGTTAGTAAATTTAAGAAGGAAGACTTGGGATCTATACGTGGAGATTACAACATTTAAAAAAAATTATAAATCTGAACAAATGGAAAACATGCTATATTATGGAATGGGACATTTAATTTCATAAAATGTTAATTCTATCAGAATGTAAATAATTAAAAGCAATTCCAATATGAAAAATTATTGGTATTTCTTTTTTTAATAATTCAATTTTATTGAGATATATTCACATACCATACAGTCATACAAAGCGTACAATCAAATGTTCACAGTACCACCATATAGTTGTGTGTCCATCACCAAAATTAATTTTTGAACATTTTCATTACCACACACACAAAAGTAATAAGAATAAAAGTTAAAGTGAAAAAGAACAACTAAAGTAAAAAAGATCACTGGGTGCTTTTTTTTTTTTTACCCCCATTTTTCAATGCATCCATCCACATACCGGACAAAGGGGAGTGTGGTCCATATGGCTTTCCCAATCACATTGTCACCCCTCATAACCTATATTTTCATACAATCGTCTTCAAGATTCAACAGTTCTGGGTAGTAGTTGCATAGTTTCAGGTATTTACTGCTAGCTATTCCAATTCATTAGAACCTAAAAAGGGTTGTCTATACTGTGTGTAAGAGTGCCCACCAGAGTGACCTCTTGGCTCCTTTTGGAATCTCTCAGCCACTGAAACTTATTTCATTTCATTTCACATCCCCCTTTTGGTCAAGAAGATATTCTCCATTATTGGTATTTCTTAAAGATAATGATTTTTAAAATTTACATGGAAGATTTGTGTCTAAACTCAACCAGGAGAAGTATGAGAAAAAAAAGAAAAAAGAAAAATAAGGAGAAACTTTTCTTATCACATATCAGAACATACTATATACACATATATGGAATCAAAATATAATTATTGGTAGAGGGAAAGCATACATCAGAAGAACATAACAGATAATCCAGAAATAGTGTCATATATATATATATATATAATGTGTGTGTGATATATATATCACAAATAATATATGATAACATTGTTAATTTAATTATAAGAAAATGTGTAGTGTTTAGTCAGTGTACTGGAAACAAAACAAAACAAAATACAAAAAGCTGGAGCCAAAGAAAGAAAAAGGAAAAAAATGAAAGAGAACACTGTAAAAAGGCCCATTAAATGCGATATAATCACAATTGTGTCTTTGTTTAAAATCCTATTTGTATATGCATGTATTAAAATTATTGAAAATATAGTGGAATGCAAGTTTTGGGGTTTAAGCTTCAACTGTCTCATTCATAATCGAATCTCCCTTGACTGAAGTCCATCTCTAAGTATACCTGGCAGGAGAAAAAGAAAGAAAATTCAATCACACTGAAAATAACTGCGAGGTGGTAGGCTCAAAAGGAATCGTGTGGGTGTGTGTGGGTGTGTGTGTGTGTGTGTTGGTGAGAGAGAGAGAGAGAGACAGAGAGAGAGAGAGAGAGAGAGAGAGAGAGAGAGAGAGAGAGAGAGAGAAGGGAGCTAATAGTTTTCAGAGCCAGGGATATCAAATAACTGTTTTTTCACTGGCAGAACAAAAGGACTCAAAGAAATCTCTATATGAACTCCTAGGAGAAACAGTCTTGGTTAAGAAAAAGATAGAGATAGAAAAAAAGGGTGGGAGAGTCTGAAAGACAATTGAATTCTCACCCAGTCAGGGAAAGAATACTTTGGAACAAACTAGGCTCAGATAAAGGAATGTGGGTCTGTAGAATTATTAATCATAAAGCAAGGAAACTCTGAGCTGGAAAAGTTAAACACTTTATTCTATACAGAAGCAGTTGCCTACCCATATAATGTATGCTTACACTTTCTCTCCTCCAATATAGTATATTTTATTGCAACACACACACACACACACAGAGAGAACAAAAAATGTGCTGCTGTAGATTTATTACTTATGAGGGACATAGGTGACATGAAGTCTTCATTTCTGATGGCATAAGCTTCCCCCCAACAAACACAGTAGGTCTTCCAGTAGAGGCAAAGAAGACAGGGATTTCTTCATTTAGTCAGTCATTTTTATTTTGTGTTTACTGTTATTCTGACCCACTTTGAAAAGAAGATTGCAAAGGGAGCCTAGAAATTATCCATCCTGACTGTAACTTCTGCTTTTCAGGACAATAGAGTGGGACACATTGTGCCTTGCTTACATATGTTTGCGTTGATGTGTCCTGGAGGTTTACGTTGCTCTTTTGTCATCATGTTTTTAGTGCAATGCCTTGTCAATTTAGTCATTGCTAAAATGCTGCAAATAGAAAATATAGTTTTAATTAAAGTAACAAAATATTTATTAGGATTGAATTTAGTTGATTTAAAACATACACTTTTTTTTTCATTTTTATTGAGATTGTTCAGATACCATACAATTATCCAAAGATCCAAAGTGTATAATCACTTGCCCCTGGGTACCCTCATACAGCTGTGCATCCATCACACTTAATTTTTGTTCAATTTTTAGAAACTTTTCATTACTCCAGACAAGAAATAAAGTGAAAGATGAAAAAAGAAAAAAAGAAAACTCTAATCCTCCCCTATCCCTAACCAATCCCCCTCAATTGTTGACTCGTAGTATTGATATAGTACTTTTGTTACTGTTTATGAAAAAATGTTGAAATACTACTAACTGTAGTATATAGTTTGTAATAGGTATATAGTTCTTCCCTATATGTCCCTCTATTATTAACTTCTAATTGTACTGTCATACGTTTGTTCTGGTTCATGGAAGCGATTTCTAGTATTTGTACAGTTGATCATGTATATTGCCCACCATAGGATTCAGTTTTATACATTCCCATCTTTGACTTCCAACTTTCCTTCTGGTGACATACATGACTCTGAGCTTCCCCTTTCCACCTCATTCACACACCATCCGGCACTGTTAGTTATTCTCACATCTTGCTACCAACACCCCTGTTCATTTCCAAACATTTAAGTTCATCCTAATTGAACATTCTGCTCATACTAAGCAACCACTCCCCATTCTTAAGCCTCATCCTATATCTTGGTACCATATATTTCATGTCTATGAATTTACATATTATAATTAGTTCCTATCAGTGAGACCCTGCAATAATTGTCCTTATGTGTCTGGCTTATTTCACTCAGTATATTGCCCTTAAGGTTTTGTTATCAACCCATTTTTTTTTTTTTTTTAATATGGTTTTGTTCACTCACCATACATTCCATCCCAAGTAAATAATCAATGGTTCTCTGAATGGTCATACATTTATGTGTTCACCACCTTCACCACTATCTGTATAAGGGCATCTACATTTCTTCCACAAGGCAGGAGGGAGAGTCAAAGAAGGTAGAGAGGCAAAAGAAAGAGGAAAAAAAAATGACAGCTAGGAAGCAGCAAAAGGAATAATAACCTTAAATCAAAGTAGAGTAAAGAGTCAGACAATACCACCAATGTCAAGTGTCTAACATGCCTCCCCTATCCCCCCCCCTCTTATCTGCATTCACCTTGGTATATCACCTTTGTTACATTAAAGGAAGCATAATACAATTATTCTATTAGTTACAGTCTCTAGTTTATGCTGATCGCATCCTTCCTCCAATGCCTCCCCATTTTTAAAACCTTGCAAGGTTGACATTTGCTTGTTCTCCCTCGTAAAAGAACATTTGTACATTTTACCACAATTGTTGAATACTCCAGATTTCACCAAGTTACACAGTCCCAGTCTTTATCTTTCCTCCTTTCTTGTGGTGTCTCACATGCTCCTCACCTTCCTCTCTCAACCGTAGTTATAGTTACCTTTGTTCAGTGTACTTACATTGTTGTGCTACCATCTCCCAAAATTGTGTTCCAAACCACGCACTCCTGTCTTCTATCACCCTGTAGTGCTCCCTTTAGTATTTCCTGTAGGGCAGGTGTCTTGTTCACAAAGTCTCTCATTGTCTGTTTGTCAGAAAATATTTTGAGCTCTCCCTCATATTTGAAGGACAGCTTTGCTGGATACAGGATTCTTGGTTGGCGGTTTTTCTCTTTCAGTATCTTAAATATATCACACCACTTCCTTCTTGCCTCCATGGTTTCTGCTGAGAGATCTGCACATAGTCTTATTAAGCTTCCTTTGTATGTAATGGATTGCTTTTCTCTTGCTGCTTTCAGGATTCTCTCTTTGTCTTTGACATTTGATAATCTGATTATTAAGTGTCTTGGCGTAGGCCTATTCATATCTCTTCTGTTTGGAGTACGCTGCACTTCTTGGATCTGTAATTTTATGTCTTTCATAAGAGATGGGAAATTTTCATTAATTATTTCCTCTATTATTGCTTCTACCCCCTTTCCCTTCTCTTCTCCTTCTGGGACACCAATGATACGTACATTATTGTACTTTGTTTCATCCTTGAGTTCCTGGAGACGTTGCTCATATTTTTGCATTCTTTTCTCCATCTGCTCCTTTGCATGTAGGCTTTCAGGTGTTTTGTTCTCCAGTTCCTGAGTGTTTTCTTCTGCCTCTTGAGATCTGCTGTTGTATGTTTCCATGTCTTTCATCTCTTGTGTTGTGCCTTTCATTTCCATAGATTCTACCAGTAGGTTTTTTGAACTTTTGATTTCTGCCGTATACATGTCCAGTGCTTCCTTTACAGCCTCTATCTCTTTTGCAATATCTTCTCTAAACTTTTTGAATTGATTTAGCATTAGTTGTTTAAATTCCTGTATCTCAGTTGAAGTGTACGTTTGTTCCTTTGACTGGGCCATAACTTTGTTTTTCTTAGTGTAGGTTGTAATTTTCTGTTATCTAGGCATGGTTTCCTTGGTTATGCAAATTGGGTTTTCTCAGACAAGAACAGGCTCAGGTCCCAGAGGGAAGAAATATTCAGTATCTGGTTTCCCTGCGGGTGTGTCTTAGAAAATTGCTCCACCCTTTGATGCCTCGGGTCACTGTGCTTTTCTGCCCAGCAGGTGATGCCTGTTAGCCTATAATTCTTGACTGGTGTGAGGAGGTATGGCCATGTTCCCCCAGGCTCTGGGGTCTGGTTCTGAATGGAAAGGGCCCCACCCCTTTCCTCCTAGAGAAGACAGACCCCCCAGGTGGAGGTCATTAGCATTTCAGTGGTCTCACTCTCTGCTTGTGGTGTCTCCACCCTTCCCAGAGTCACAGCCCTGGAAACTGAATATGACTGAGGCTTTCTCCACTGAGCTGAAAAAGAAACAGATAGTTCCCTTCAGACCCAGTCCAAGGCGACCCTCCGGCTCTCCCAGGTCAGTCATCACCGATAGCCTCTGTCTGTTTTTTGGGGCTGTGTACCTGTAGTGAGCAGTTCACACTTGCTACTTAAAACCCCAGTTGGAGCTCAGCTGAGCTATATTCGCTTGCTGGGAGAGAGCTTCTCTCTGGCACCACGAGGCTTTGCAGCTTGGGCTATGGGGGAGGGGGTCTCACAACTTGGATCCGCAGTTTTTACTTACAGATTTTATGCTGTGATCTTGGGCATTCCTCCCAATTCAGGTTGGTGTATGATGAGTGGATGGTCTCGTTTGTCCCCCCACAGTTATTCTGGATTATTTACTAGTTGTTTCTGGTTTTTTGTAGTTGTTCCAGGGGGACTACTTAGCTTCCACTCCTCTCTATGCCGCCCAAAACATGCACTTTTAAAAAAGAATTTTAGTGCAAATTAGAGGCCTTTTAATGAATAAATTTACATTTAAAATTCTTATAAAAGATGTAACTGGCAATACCTATCCAAATTAACATATCACATGTGGAGGCAAATCTTCCAGGAAAATAATTTTTTTGTAGGGAAAAGAATATTACATTCAAGGCAATGAAAGCATTCATAGTCTCTTGTATGATATCAAAATGCAGTGAATTTTAAAGCCAGCAGCAAATTCTAAAGGTTGACGCCTGGGCTTTGTTCATAGCGTGCAGCAAAATTAGGCTGAACAGATGGAACCCCCATCTGCAGGATGTCTATGTCTGTGTAGTGATGTTCTATAATGTGCTGATATATAAGAACTATAAATAGAAAGCGCTGCAAATTAGTTCCCGTTTTACACATTCTAACTAGTTTGAAATCTTTAAAATCTCAGCTAATTACAAAAAGAATATCTGTTCATCTTAAGTTCTATGGTTTATTCTGACAGCAATATCAACATGTTTTCCATGCTTCCTATCCCAGACTAGACTGTGAAGTTAGCAAGAATAGACAGAAAATGTGTGTGTGTGTGTGTGTGTGTGTGTGAGAGAGAGAGAGAGAGAGAGAGAGAGAGAGAGAGAGAGAGAGAGAGAGAGAGAGAAAGGAAAGCCAGATGCTTTAAAGTAGTTTTTGGGGTCAAAAAGTTTACTGTTTTTACCTGGGGAAAACCACTTGCAAATATTGAGCTTATTTACATGGTAAAATGAAGACAGTTGGTTTTAAAAAATAAAAGTTTTCCAAGAATTTATGCCACTTTTAGTAAACGGATTATAGAAATCTATTTTCTGTTAATACATGAAGTATTCATCTTTACCATATAGTTTTGGAAAATCCAATAATCAAAGATAAATTTTCTGTAAATGATAGCTCCAATTTCATACAGAGATAAGTGGTAATTTTATTTTTTTCTAAGGAAGCAAAAAGGAAAATGATCTAGGACATTAAAAAAATTTGCAAAGCAGAAAATAATGTCTTTTTGTATTCTATAGTCATCAATATTACATTTGTCAAATGGTAAATATCTGCACACAAGCTGTGTAACCTTGGACAATTCAATCTTTGTCTCAGATTCTTATCTGCAAAAAGGGATTATAATCACATTTGATCTCATGGGGTTATTATGAGGATTAAATGAATCCACATATGTAAATATCTCAGAACTATACCCGACATGGAATAAGTGCTCAGTGAATATCAGATATTACAGTATAGATAGTACTCTTTGAGGCACATACATTAGCTGAAATCCTTCCCAGGTGTTTCTCCAGAATGGAACTGTGTAGAAATTTATAAACTCTAGCTCTAAGAATTGATTACTCTAAATAATTTTTTAAAATTTAATTTTATTGAGATTGTTCATGTAGTATATTTATCCAAAGATCCAAAGAGTTCAATCAATTGCCCACAGTACCATCAACAGCTGTGCATCCATCACCACAATTATTTTTTTTCAATTTTTATGATGTTTTTATTAGTCCAGAAAAAAGATAAAGACAAAATAAGAAAACTCAACTCCTCCCATATCCCTAACCACCCCCCTCCGTTACTGACTCTCAGTACTGGTATAGTATATTTGTTACTGTTGGTGAAAGATACTGCTAACTGTAGTACATAGTTTGCAATAGGTATATTTTTTTCCCTATATGCCCCTCTATTATAGTTATAGTGTCATACTTTTGTTCTAGGTCATGAAAGAGATTACTGATATTTGTACAGTTAATCATGGACATGGTCCACCACAAGATTCACTGTTTTATACATTCCTGTCTTTTAACCTCCAACTTTCCTTCTGGTGACATACGTGACTCTAAGCTTCCTCTTTCCACCACATTCACACACCATTTAGCACTGTTAGTTATTCTCACAATAACATGCTGTCATCACCTCTGTCCATTTCCAAACACTTAAGTTCAATCTAGTTGAACATTCTGCTCATAATAAGGAAACACTCCCCATTCTTTAGCTTCATTCTATATCCTGGTAAGTTATATTTCATGTCTGTGAATTTACATATTATCATTAGTTCATATCAGTGAGACCATGCAATATTTGTTCTTATGTGTTCTTATTTCAATCAATATAGTGCCCTCAAGTTTTCTTCATGAATCTGTTTTATTTTAAAGACAGTTTTGTTCACCCACAGTACATTCTTTCCTTAGTAAACAATCGATGGTTCCCTGTATAGTCACATTTTCATATATTCACCACCATCACCACTGTCTATATAAAGACATCTCCATTTGCTCCACAAAGAAGGAGGAAGAGTGAAAGAAGGTAGAGAGACAAAAGAAAAAGAAAGAAAGAAAAAAACAAACATGGCAGCTAAAAAGCAACAAAAGAAAAGATAGAATTAATAAAGTAGAATTAGTCAGACAACACCACTAATGCCAAGAGTCCCATATCCGTCCCTTATGTCCCCTTCATATATGCATTTAGCTTTGGTATATTGCCTCTGTTATATTAAAGGAAGCATAATACAATGTTTCCATTAACTATAGTCTCTAGTTTGCATCGATTATATTTTTCCCCAATCCCACCCTATTTTTAACACCTTGCAAGGTTAACATTCACTTGTTCTCCCTCATGTAAAAACATATTTGTACATTTTATCACAATTGTTGAGCATTTTAGGTTTCAGTGTTTCAGTGAGTTATAGTCACAGTCTTTATCTTTCCTTTTTCCTTCTGTTGCCCCACATGCTCCTAATCTACCTCTTTCAATTATACTCACAGTCATCTTTGTTCAGTGTACTTAAATTTCTGTACTACCATCACCAAAACTGTGTTCCAAACCTCTCACTTCTGTCTTTTCCTATCTGTCTGCAGTGCTCCCTTTAGTATTTCTTGTAGGTCAGGTATCTTGTTCACAAATTCTGTCATTATCTGTTTGCCAGAGAATATTTTAAACTCTCCATCATATTTGAAGGACAGTTTTTCCAGATATAGGATTCTTGGTTGGTGGTTTTTCTCTTTCAGTATCTTAAACATATCACCCCACTTCCTTCTTGACTCTGTGGTTTCTACTGAGAAATCTGCACATAGTCTTATCAAGCTTCCTTTGTATGCGATGGATCACTTTTCTCTTGCTGCTTTCAGGATTTTCTCTTTGCCTTTGACATTTGATAATCTGATTATTAAGTGTCTTGGTATTCTAGTTTGCTAATGCTGCGGATGCAAAACACTAGAAATGGATTGGCTTTTATAAAGGGGGATTTATTTGGTTACACAGTTACAGTCTTAAGGCCATAGAGTGTCCAAAATAATGCATCAACAATTGGGTACGTTCACTGGAGGATGGCCAATGGCATACGGAAAACCTCTGTTAGCTGGGAAGGCACGTGGCTGGTGTCTGCTTCAGGGTTCTGGTTTCCAAATGGCTTTCTCCCTGGACATTCCTCTCTAGGCTGCAGTTCCCCAAATATGTCACTCTTAGTTGCTCTTGGGACTTTTGTCCTCTCTTGGTTTCTCTGGAGCAAAAGCCTGCTTTCAACGACCATTGTCAAACTCTCTCTCAGCTGCAGCTACTCTCTCAGCTCCTGTGTGTTCTTCAAAGTGCCCCTCTTGGCTGTAGCAAGAGTCTGGGCCTGAGTGGCTCTTTTTAAAGTACTCCAGTGATCTAATCAACACCCACCCCAAATGGGCAGGGTAACACCTCCATGGAAATTACCCAATCATACATTATCACCCACAGTTGGGTAGGGTGCATTTCCATGCAAACAATCTAATCCAAATATTCCAACTTAATCCCCACTAATATGTCTGCCCCTACAAGATTGCATCAAAGAACATGGCTTTTTCTGGGGGACATAATATATACAAACTGGTACACTTGGCATAGGTCTATTTAGATCTATTTTGCTGTGCTTCCTAGATCTGTAATTTTATGTCTTTCCTAAGAAATGGGAAATTTTCAGTGACTATTTCCTCCATTATTGCTTCTGCCCATTTTCCCTTCTCTTCTCCTTTTGGGACACCAATGACATGTATGTTCATGCACTTCATGTTGTCATTTAATTCCCTCAGACATTGCTCATATTTTTCCATTCTTTTCCCTGTCTGTTCTTTTGTGTGTAGGATTTCTGCTGTCTTTTTCTCCAGTTCCTAAGTATTTTCTGCCTCTTGAGATCTGCTATTGTATGTCTCCACTGTGTTTTTCAACTCTTGTGTTGCGCCTTTTATTTCCATAGATTCTGCCGGTTGTTTCTTCAATCTTTCAATTTCTGCCTTATGTTCACCCATTGTTTTCTATATATTCTTCATCTTTTGCAATATCTTTCCTGAACTCATTGATTTGGTTTTTGATTTCATTTAGCATATTTCTTTGAAAGTCTTCAATAGATTGTTTCATTAAATTGAAATAATATCTCAACTGTGTCTTGATTGAGGTGTCAGTTTATTCGTTTGACTGGGCCATATCTTTATTTTTCCTAGTGTAGATTGTAGTTTTCCATTGTCTAGGCATCTGGTTTCCTTGGTTACCCCAATCAGATTTTCCCAGACCAGAACAGGTTCAGATCTCAGAATGGGCTTATATTCAGTTTCAAGTCTCCCTGCAGGTGTGTCTTAGAGATTGATAGTCTTTCCTGTGGAGTCTCTAGCCACCATGCTTTTCCTAACCCACCCAGCAGGTGGCACCTGTCAGCCTGTCGCTCCATACTGATGTAAGGAGCTGTGGCCCCTTTAGTTTCTGTTTTGGCTGTTTTCCCCTAGGCTCTGGGGTCTGGTTCTGAAGGGAAGGCAGGTAGTAGATCTGTGCCCCGTCTCCTTCCTCTTAGGGAAGATACACCCCCTAGGGATTTATCATCTGTATTTGAATAGCTCCTTTTTTCTCTCTGGCTCTGCTATCTCCATCCCTGTCTAGGTCAGAGCACTGCAAACTGAAAATGGCTGAGGCTTTTTTCCACTGAGCCACCCAGGATGAGAGAGAGAAAAAGGGACAGAAAGCCCCCTTTCAGAGCCAGGCCATACACCCCCAGTTTCACCCATCAGCCAAAGGTAAAACCTGGTCTTCTGGGCTACCATCCTGGGACAGAGGAGTCCTCTGGCTCTTTAAGGTCAGTCATCACCAAAAGCCTCTGTCTGCTTGTTAGGGGATTGTAGCTTGTATTCAGCAGTCAATGTTTGTTAATTAAAGCCCCAATTGAAGCTGGGCTGAGCTATATTCACTTGCTCAGAGAGTGCTGCTTTCTACCACAGTGTGGCTTTGCAGCTCAGCCTGCCATGGGGAGAGGGAGATCCCAGCATGTTTCTGCAGTTTTTACTTACAGATTCTATGTTGTGATCTCAGGCATTCCTCTCAATCCAGGTTGGTGTACAATGTGTGGGCAGTCACAGTAGTCCCCCAGCAGTTATTCCAGATTATTTACTAGGTGTTCCTGGTTGTTTACTTGTTGCTCCAGGGCACTAACTAGATTCCACTGCTGTCTATACGACCATCTTGCCCCCTCCTCTAAATATTTTTGTCAAAATATAATGCTCTTACCTTAAGGCAGATGTGCCATGGTCACTTGAATTGATAAATTTATAGGGCCATTTTGATAGTGGTCTTAGTATCTCCCTGGTTGGATTTATGCTATGACCTCAGCTTCACTCATTATTGTAGTTAATGCAATGAAAATCATACCATGCTTTTTTCCTGTTTTTTTTTTTTTTTCCAATCTATTCTCTCTTCAAGATAAATGCTTTCTGTCCTCAAAATCTTGCTGTCCTTACAGTATCTCCTGGTGTTTTTTTTTTTTCTTTTTAATTTACCATGATCTATTTCTTCTACCTACTTTTGATCCCTTTCTTTTCCTCTAATAAAATAGATTCTTCCTCTGACCATACTTTTCACCCAAAAACGGCACAATTATTCCTATTTAATGAAAAAAAATGAGACTCAGAGAGGTCAGTTGTACTTGTAAATTTGAATGTGGCCTATGGCCTATCTAACTTGGAATTTTCTGCTTTTCCATTTTAGTTTATGCTGTCAATATTTGATTACCAAAGGCTCTGCTATTCCAACACCGTAGAAAACAGAAAGGGGGAGTGATGGGGTCAACTATCTTGTCAGGTAGCCCCATATGTTGGGTCAGGCAGGTTATATCCTGAAAGACCTTTTTCCTTAAAGCCTTTTTTCTACAAATCCCAACTCCTTTTCAGACAATGGTATTGAAAAGAGGTTAGTAAATGTAACGTTTGAATCATCTTTACTTGTGTCTGATAAGAAGGGTGATTCATTCCAAAACTTGAAAATCAATTCTTGATTGCATTCAAATGGAAGTTCATGTTTTAACAAAAATTTATCTTAAGATATTTCTTTACATATATTCATAGGAAGGCCAGCCATAATTTTCAACTGGCCCCAAACAAGTAAAGAATATGGGAAAGGAAACAACTCTTTTAATTACTGAATCAAAAAGAAACACTACATTATCCCAGTATTTCTTAAGAAATACTACTCTAGGCTATGAATTGCTGGTATTTTGAGGAAGTCAAAAATATCACTTCAATGCAATTATTTTACAATTTGAGGAATAAGAGTACACAATAAATGAAAATAATGAGAATTGTTATTACCATGATGTTAAAATCATTGCCATACTGTGAGAAAGGTGCTTATTTTGAAATAAATATTGCATGTGCGTGTGTGCGAGTAGGTGGAAATGCAATCAAATGATGCTCACAACTTATTTACTAAAATGTTTTAAGTAATCATTATGAATTTTAATAAATATTTACAGAACGAGTGGTTTTATGTATATCAGATTATTTTGAAGAATTTCCATTTTCCTCTGTCTTTCAGCACTGACTCAAAAATATCTGAATTAGTTTTTTAATTATTGTTTTATTTGGCAGAGCATGATTTGATCTAATTTCAAAAGTCATAGATTTTTGCAACAGTATGAATGAATGTACTTGGTAGTTTCATGTTTTATTTTTGTAACATTGGATCATTTTCCATAAGCTGGCCAAAGTGACAAGAGCATGCATTCCTATGATTGTAGAAAAATCTACATTTCTAAAACCTCATTTATTTGGATTGTACTCTCTCAGGATTTATCTACATTTTGTAAGTGACTTGGCTGAAGCATAAATCAACTTTGCTAATGAATGACTGTTCTTCTTATCAAATGAATCATGATAACAATATTGCGAAGCAGAATCCATTTTAGATGATACCTGACTTCAATTGTTTCAGAAGGAAACATTTATGTAATAGACATTAATGATGCATTCATTATCAACATTAACCAAAGTAAGTCAAAACAAAGTTTATACCATTTTGTCACAAGTTTTTATTACTATGAAATAATATGATTCTGTTTTTTTTTAAGTTGTTGTGTAGATAAATACAGCTTATATACAGAAATGTGAGAAAATATTTAGAAAAAAATAATTTCATGAAGCAAACACTCATATAACCACCACCTAGGTTCAAAAATGGATCACTTGCTAGAGTCTTAACGTCAATAATTCTCCCTGTAACATCAATATTTTTCACTTTCCTTTATAGATCATCACTATTCTGAATTTTATGGTAAGCATTTCCTAGTTTTCCTATATATTTTAATACTACATATGCTTTCATCAACAATATGGCTTAGTTTTGCTTGCATTTTCTTCATACATAAAGGGAATTCCAATATTGTATATATTCGTGAGACACTTCCATCACATAAAAGTGTTTTTTTAAGATTCAGCTATGTTTTTTCATTTAGTTATTAATTTTCATTGCCAGTATTCCTTTTATAATATAAAACATTTCATCTCTTCTTTGATGGGTATTTGGTTTTATGGCTTATGCACGTTTTGACTTTATGAATAATGGGGCTAAGAACACAACTTGTACATGTCTACTGGTGCACACATGCACACACTTATCTAAAGAATATACCTAGGAGTATAATTGCTGCATCATAGTGTATGCATATGGTTAATTGAGGTGTTTCAAATAGTTATTCAAGTTTTTCCAGCTTTGTGTATATTTTCAACATGAGGATCAGTCTGAATTATCTAATTTCCTATTGCTGGCAGCAAAAGTCCCAAATCTGGTTTCATAAAATTGTTTAGATTTTAAATATGTTTTATACTTTTCATTGCACTGAAATTTTTTAAATGTCCATTTATATTTCTAATTATTATTGAATAATTTCTTCATAACCATCCTTCTCTTATGATATACTGACTTGCTATTAAATAATAACAAGAAGGTTTTCACTGAGACAGTTTGGGTGCAGAGGAAAGAATTGCTGGGGGCGGGGAGGAAGGCAGTAGGAAAATTCTTCTCTATGTCAAAGGACTTCTTGTGAATTATGATTAGAATGCAACTTAATATATCCAGAATGGAAAACGAGGTGGGTCTATAACCAGAAATTGAATCAGAGATCCAGGGAGCAGCCTGAGAACAAAGGGATTGAAAAAGGTATATTTCTTAATATATAGACATAATTATTAACAACTGCTGCTGCACATGTTTGAAGACAGTGTTCTGTCAGCAGATATTAAATCTTCAGACCCACCAAGCAAGTAAAACAACTGAGTCAAATGTCCTCCAAAACAAAGAATTCCCAACAATTGGAAAAGGTGATTTAGAGAAATCCCTACCCACTGCTATTCGCAAGTACTTTCTTAAATTTAATTCAATTTATTTATGACCATTTATCCCATTTCCATCTATCTTCATTGTCTTTTATTTGGTCATATTTTCATAACAAAATAATGGGTTAATCTTCAAGCTAACATCATTTAAACTAACTATGGCAAAATAGATTTTAGCATTTTATTATGAATTAGGACCCTAATGAAATCCGATATCAGAAAATAATTCTCTGACAACATTAAGTGAAAAATTTTCCTAACAATTAACTGACTAAATTGGTGGTGTTACCAATCAATAGAGAACACTGAAGAAATATTGGTTTGGAATGCCTAGTAGGATTATGTAATTATGTATTTATTACTCAAAAGAGTATAAAGGAAGTTAAATAATGAAAGGGATGAAACTGGCCAAGAACATGAGTAGTGATAAGTATAAGAGCATAAGAACATAAAAGAGAATAAAGCTCCAGGAGACAATCCAATGCAAGGACACACAAAATATTTAGAAAGGAAACTGAGTTGAAGTCTAAATATGGAAGAGAACCAAGAAAGCTCTTTTGGTTACAATTGACCCAAAGAAGAACAGAGTATCAGTGACAGTGATTAAAAAAAAAAAAGAAAAAGAAAAAGAAAAAGAAAAAGAAAAAAAAATGTCAGAAGATACAGCAAAGAAAAATAAAATAAGGGTAATATTAGTAAGGTACAATAGTGTCAAAACACTAAAATAAGAAAGACTCCGCATTCATGGCCTGCCTATTAGGAAGGTGATCTGAAAGTAAAAAACAATGTTTTCTCACCCATTCCTGTTAGAACCCTGACCTTACGTGAGGAGGTTAAGACCGAAGAGCTTAAACAAAAATAAGACTAAAAACAGGCGAAGGGGTATTTATTGAATGAGAGTGTGTTGACCTATTTTTGGTGTTTTTGTGTACCTGAGTCAGTCTAAAATATAAGCTGCTTTGATAAATGACTGAATTATTTAGAAGTGTTCATAGATCTAGTGATCATAGATAGTCTAGGATTACCCTTGATTCCACATAAGTGTATGATTGTGACACCAAATTGTACAATATATATCAATAGCAATGTTTTTCCTAAGACATTTGTGAGGCATCTATATTTTCCTTACTGAAATAATAAGAGACCAACGCATTCAAGAGAAAGCCTTCCCCTGATTAAAACAAGGTAATGAACATGGATTTCACATTCTGTTGTAAGTGGTCAGTTGGACAGAAATTGTTAAGCTTGGTTCTTCACTTTTGAAATTCTGATGAGCTGATCCCAATCAATGTCCTTCCGACTATAATTAATATTTTACTGATTATCATCAGGACTATAGGAAGCAGAGGAATAGATGAGAATAGTCTTAGTTTAATAATGGTTTATTCGCACCAAGTTTTTTTTTTTTCAGAGAAGTTTTTCAAAGAGACATCTATGTTTTTCCTGTAGTTACATACCTCTGGGTTCACTGCCACTGAGTGAAGAGACAGCCTATATGTGTAGCTCAATCATTAACATTTCCATCTCTAATTCAAATGTCTGCAACGTAGGTCAAAGAGTCATTACATATGAGGTCAGAAAGGGTTATGACAAAAGCTATCCCAAAATAGATCTTGGTAAGAAATCTTGTCATCAATTTTGAATGGCATTTCTAACTGGAATACACAGAACTCACATTGATTCACTTGTGAAGGCTTCTTTTGACTCATTCTCTAGCAGGAAGCTCTAGCATGCAATGGGGAATGTTTCAAAGTCCCTTCATCTTTGCTACAATATTTTATTTTAAAATGTCAAACTGTTTTTGCTGTTACCAGAATCTAAATGATTCAGTATGAATGGCTTATACACAAAGAATCACTCCTTAATAATTTTTAAATTATGCATTGTGATCCTGCCTGTAACAAAAAGGATTACCTTCCCTTTCTTCATTCTCTTGATCATATTGTCATCATCATATTGCTGCTCATCTTCTCTTCCATCTTGCAATTTGAAAGGAAAAGAAATGGCTTAATATACAATGATTCTGAAAACAATATTAGCTTTAAAAAAACATATTTGGATCTCAAAAATGTCAGGCTTTCATATTCAGTCATTTTAACAGTAGAAACCAATATTAGTTTGTAAAGTTATTAAGAGTAACAGAAATCTACAGTCACTACATTTGTTTGCCCTAAGAGGCCACTCCTGTGATCCTACTCATTTCTTGTAAGATGTTAGTTTCTTAGCTGCTTAAATGATAAGAATTTTTCGATTCATAATTGTGAGGCTAGCAGAAGTCCAAAACTGAAGCATCAGCAAGGCGATGCTTTCTCCCCAAAAGGTGTTCTGTGGCTCACTGGAGGTCATCCTTGGTCCTTGGCCCTTGGCTTTCATATCATATGGCAATGCCCATGTCAGTGTCTTCTCCTTTCTCTTCAGGGTTCCGCTGCCTTCCAGCTTCTGAACTGAAGTAATATCTTGAAGAAATTTTATTTACAATGCATCCATACCTACCAGAATGTAAACCAAGACAAAAAACATGCCCAAACTGAAGTACAGGATTCATCCCCTACATATGACAGGAATTTTGTGATATATAGTATCAATTTATTTGTTCTAAGAATATCACCAGAAGTATCCTGAAAATCCTGACATCTCCATGGAAAAGATGAGAATTAGATTCGTAATTCTTTTGAATTTTTTGACTTTTGTCATAGTTCTTTGACTTTTGTTATTTTCTCAGTTTTGCCTTGGCTATTTTAGGTCTCCAATAACTGAAGATTATAATTATTGTATAAATACTAAATTTCCCAAACCAAATATCTAACAATACCCATATTATAAAAAGGAGACTATGATTATTATTAAATGAACAGAATACAGATTATCACTAGGTGGCTCTGTAAAAAAATAATATTGCACTTAGTCCTGTATGATAATGGGCCCCTGCCAACCTCCTACACTCTAAACAGCCCCCAAATATTTCACAGACACACACAGACACACACACACACACACACACACACACAAAAACATCCTATATAAAGATATGAATGGTTGTTGCCTTTACTTATAATCCAAAAATTAGTGCCTACACAAAGCAAATGGTGGCCCTAAGTATCTGTCAGTACATAGTGCACAGTTCAGGCTTCAGAGAACCACTTTCCCACATCTCTGCCCTCAAAATAAAAGATGTCTACATTTGAGTGGCCTCAAAGTGTGTGAGTTGTTCACCTGCTGCAGAGACAGACACTGCTTCAGAGCATAAGAAATGTCTCAGCAGGAGAAGCAACAAGGTGAGAGAATAAACCAAATAGTTAATATAAAAACAGTACCCGGGAAAACAAATCTTGAAAATTAAAAAAGAAACAGAAAATCATCTAAGATGTCATCCAGTTATATTTTTGAAACTGAGAAATAAAGGAAGGGAGCTACCTTTATACACACATAACACACATACACAATTACTAAAAATGGAGAATAAAACATACTGAATAACAAACAATAGTATTCAACAAAGACAAGTTGATACCAATAAAGAATATTGTCATGATATTCATGAAAGATTAATATTTTGTTCACTATTTAATCAATAATATTTTTGTGGCACCAAGAACACATATTTATGGTCTCTTTTGAAGAGCAGAAGATTTTAATTTTGATAAGTGTCAATTGTTCTTTTTCTTGTTAGTATTTTTTGTGTGTTTCAGAACCCTTGCCTACTTCAGCATTGTGAAGATGTTCTCTTACGCTTGCTTATGTTGCTATTACTTTAGTTTTCACATTAAGGTTTGGTTGGACTTGCCGTTCTGTTTCACTGATTGAGATGTTTATCTTTTTGTCAGTGCCACACTGTCTTAATTTTTGTGCCTTTATAGCCTTGAAATGAGGTAACATAAGTCATCTGACTTTATTTTCTCAGTTTTGCCTTGGCTATTTTAGGTCACTTGCTTTTCCATTCTTAAATCATTCTTAAATCATCTTGTTTTATGAGATTTTAATTGACTTTGCCCTAATATATAGATCAATACGTGGAAATTATATTTTAATAATATTGGGATTTCAAATCCATAATATATAGTTTGGTATTTTTTAATCTTTCTAATAGTTTGAAGTTTTTAATATAGAAGTCTTGCACATGTTTTTTTGCTTGAATTTATCCCTAACTATCTTATAAAGGCATTTTAAAAGGTACTTTAACAATTTCATTTCCAATTTAAAGTTAATTTTAGTATTTTAATGTTTTATTCTAGTAGAGTTAATCACGTAAGATTTTTGTATATAAACAACTGTTTCATCCTCAAATGTGACACTTTTGCCTCTTCTTTTCCAATCTTTATACAGTTTATTTATCTTTCTGTTACAAATTTCGGTGGGCAGTCACCGAGAGCACGGAGACTGGTCAACTTCAGGCAGGAAAGTTTTCTTTGCGCATCAGTATGGTGGGGATGGAAAGGAAAAGCGCCGTCAGCATAGCAGAAGTCTGACGTAAAGCCTCAGCCACTGGAGACAAAGGGAGAGCTGTATTTATGTTCATCTTTCAGGGGTGGTCACTTGGCAAAGACAGACAGGAGTTTAGCTGATGGGTTAAATGGTGATTGGACCCAGGGGTCTGCCAGGGTGGGAATTAAGAGCGAAAGGTGTGGAGCCAATGGGTGAGTATTTTTTTTTTTTTTTTTTTGCCCTATTTTAAGAATTGGACTGTATATAGCTGGGAAAGGCGGTTTAGGGCAGGATGCAGTGGCCGCAGTGTGTTATTCTGGCCACCGGGAAGTTTAGCACAAAAGGCTTGTCTAATGTGCCGTTTGTTAAAGCTTGCATTTGGAGTGGAATTTTCCGATATTTTCCTTGTTGCACTGGCTAGATTTGATGATCCAATGCCAAACGGAAGTGATGAGAGCAAATATTCTTTCCAGAGTATATATCTCTTTGTTAATCTGTTATTTCTGACCCTTGTTTCTTATCTGGATTAAAGCATCAATACTTTCCTATTGGCACTATGTTACTCTTTCCCCTTATTAATGATTCCAGCAAATATTTATTGAGTGCCAACCATGTCTTGAATACTTCCAGTGTGAACAGATCTGCTAATATAACAGAGAAATAGACAGAATCCCTGTTTTCTAAAATAAAGAGGTGTTTAAAAGATGGTTTGATCAGAGCATTAAAAGGTTGCCTTTTAGTAAGGAAAGATACTAAGAGTACCTTTAAAATAGACCCATAACCCTGTCACTGATTATCAGAGAACATTTCATTTCTGCAATCTGATGCCCAAGGAAACTGTACATTTCCTTAAAATATTAATTGACTCCCTATTGCCTGAGGAGGGGAAGGACAGGGAAAAATCAAAACACTTAATGTTACATATGCAAGTCCCCTAACAATACAGGCCAAGCCTTCCTTTCCAGATTCTTTAGCTAGAGAGCTCTTTCCTTCCCTGGACTCTGTCGCCAAAGACATTTATTTTCACCTCAGGATTTGTTCTTCCCAGAATAGTTCCTGCTTTTCCATGCCACTGTACCTTTGCACTAATATTTCTTTCTTCATGTAATGCTCTTTTTCCCAATTCCTATTTATCTTTCAAATGCAGCCAAAAATTGAACTCTTGTGCAAAGACTTCTCCAGCCCTCTCAGAAATTGTTAGTCACAGTCACCTCTTTGCTTGCTGTAGATTTTTTGCATATATCTAAGATTTAAAGATGCTTTTAGTCCTTGCTTTCCTGTATATTTCTTCCCAAGAGTATGAAATTCTGGAGCTGGTATTTTACATCTTTGTAAACATCATCCATGACTGCACATGGGAATTGTTTACAAAATGCTTTCTGAAGAAAGACAGATATTTAAAAAGTAAGTAGATCATAAAATAAAGTGAGTAAGTAAAACCTCTAAACTATGCAATAAAAGAATATTAACTTAGTTCCTTTTAAGTATTTTCATAACTGAGAATTTGTGATTAACTGGTTTGTTCTCTTTTTTTAGGTGATAATGATATAAGGATATGCACTTGGCATTTAAATGGAAACATTAGGAACTCTGCTTTCCATCTTATTTCAATTACTTTTGGTGAAGTCAATCTTCTTCACATTTTGTTTTCTGCCAAAACCCCAAGTAGCGTTCTCCTCTTTCCCTGTTGCTCTTTACTCCTTGGAAGTGATTCTGTTTATTTCCTGCCATTTGTCCCAGCTTTTTGTCATCATTAACTCAAAAATAGCTTCCTTAATCCAAAAAACCTGAAATTCTAAGGAGTAGCTTGTAACATCAGAGATCCTTTTGGTTTTATCCTCTCATAATTCACATATGCCACCACCAATTTAATTTTTCATAGTTAATTGTATCATAGTGACTTTCAAGACCTGGACCCAATTCAGTCACTTGTTATATTATTACAAGGTGTGGGATTAGGATGGTCTTAATTATTAGAAATAATGAGGTATAATTAGAAATAGCTGCTTCACATAATCTGGCCTCAAGTCTCAACTTGAGTTTACCTATAGGATAACATTCTTTCCAGAAAAAAAAATCAATAGGTTAAGAGTAAGAAAAAAATATATATGTGGCTCATAGTTTGACTGTGTCTTGTGTGGCAACAAACAAGCTGCTTCACTTTCACTCAGCGAAGGGATCAATTTGATGATTCGCTGTTGATCTGTAAAGATTTCACATGGAAATTGTATTTGTCTCTATTTTTCAAAGAATATATATTTAAAGAAAATTGTACGCTTGTGACAAAATTATTATATTTTGACTATAATTTATCTTTTTAGAACAGTAAAATAATTTAGATAATAGTGTTTAAAATCTTGGCATATATTAGAATCATCTAGGAGTTTCCATCTTAAATTGTTTTGTTTTCAAATTATACAAGCTTAAGGCCATCCCAGCACTAATAAAATTAAAATATATGTTTTACTCATATTCATAAGTATGTTTATCTGGAATCTAGATGTTTTAAAAATTTATGTTCCCAATTCATAAAATGTTAGTCTCTATATAATAGAATCATTTACCCATTTTCCTAATTATTCATAACTCTTGTTTATGTAATCTATTTTTTATCACGGAACATTTATGTGTTTTAAAGCAATTTTCATCTTATAGCCTTGGCTTCCATATTGATTCAATTTCTGGCAGCTAAAATTTTATTAGTGACTCAAAAAAAAAATTGAAAACAGAACAAAACATATTATAAAAAAACATTTCAAACAAACCAAAACAAGGGAATAGGAAAAGACAACTAACCTAAACTATCTACTTTACTTCCAACATGTTCCTACTCTACCCCAAGAAAATAACCTAATACAGCAACATTTCTGTGAACTTGTTCCTACCATACCCACCAGAAATTAACAAGCCATAGGCACTCCTGGGCATTCCCAGAATGTTAAATCTACCCACTATAGCTTATGTGTTCCCCTTCACTAATTGCTCTCTATCACTAGGTCCACTACATTCTACATTATAAACCATTTATTTTATATTTTTCAATATTCACATTAGTGGCAGGATATAATATTTCTCTTTCTGTGCCTGGCTTATTTTGCTCAGCATTATGTCTTCAGGTTTCATCCATGTTGTCATACGTCTCACGACATCATTCCTTCTTACTGCCATGCAGTATTTCATCCTGTGTATATACTACATTTTATTTATCCACTCATCTGTTGAAGGACATTTGGGTTATTTCCACCTCTTGGCAATTGTGAATAATGCTGCTGTGAACATTGGCGTGCAGATATCTGTTCATGTCACTGCTCTCAGATCTTCCGTGTATATGCCGAGAAGTGCAATTGCTAGATCAAAGGGTAACTCTGTATCTAGTTTTCTAAGGAACTGCCAGACTATCTTCCAGAGTGGCTGAATCATTACACAGTCCCACAAACAATGAATAAGAGTTCCAATTTCTCCACATGGTCTCCAACATTTGTAGTTTCCTGTTTTTTTAATGGCAGCCATTCTAACTGGTGTGAGAGGGTATTCGTTGTGGTCTTAATTTGCATCTCTCTAATAGCTAGTGAAGGTGAACATTTTTCATGCATTTTTCAGCCATTTGTATTTCCCCGTCAGAGAACTGTCTTTTCATATCTTCTGCCAATTTTATAATTGGGCTGTCTGTACTATTGTTATTGAGTTGTACAATTTCTTTATATAAGCAAGATGTCAGTCTTTTGTCAGATACATGGTTTCCAAAAATTTTTCCCATTGAGTTGGCTGCCTCTTCACCTTTTTGACAAATTCCTTTGAGGTACAGAAACTTCTAAGCTTGAGGAGTTCCCATTTATCCATTTTTTCTTTTGTTGCTTGTGCTTTGGGTGTAAAGTCTAGGAAGTGTCCGCCTAATACAAGGTCTTGAAGATGTTTTCCTACATTATCTTCTAGGAGTTTTATGGTACTTTCTTTTCTATTGAGATCTTTGGTCCATTTTGAGTTAATTTTTGTGTAGGGTGTGAGGTAGGGGTCCTCTTTCATTCTTTTGGATATGGATATCCAACTCTCCCAGCCTCATTTGTTGAAAAACCATAATGACTCAGTTCAGTGACTTTGGGGGCCTTATCAAAGATCTGTCGGCCATAGATCTGAGGGTCTATCTTTGAATTCTCGATTCAATTCCATTGATCTATATGTCTATCTTTGTGCCAGTACCATGCTGTTTTGACAACTGTGGCTTTATAATAAGCTTCAAACTCAGGCAGTGTAAGTCCTCCCACCTTGTTTTTCTTTTTTAGAGTGTCTTTAGCAATTCAAGGCATCTTCCCTTTCCAAATAAATTTGATAACTAGCTTTTCCAAGTCTGCAAAGTAGGTTGTTGGAATTTTGATTGGGATTGCATTGAATCTGTAGATGAGTTTGGGTAGAATTGACATCTTAATGACATTTAGCCTTCCTAACCATGAATGTGGAATAGTTTTCCATCTTTTTAGGTCCCTTTCTATTTCTTTTTGTAGAGTTATGTAGTTTTCTTTGTATAGATCTTTTATATCTTTGATTAAGTTTATTCCTAGGTACTTGATTTTTTTAGTTGCTATTGAAAATGGTATCTTTTTCCTGAGTGTCTCTTCACATCATTCATTTCTAGCATATAGAAACATTACTGACTTATGTATATTAATCTTCTATCCTGCTACTTTGGTAAATTTGTTTATTAGCTCTAGTAGCTGTATCATGGATTTCTCAGGTTTTTCCAGATACAAGATCATATTATCTGCAAACAATGACAGTTTTACTTCTTCCTTTCAAATTTGGATGCCTTTTATTTCTTTGTTTTGGCAGATTGCCCTGGCTAGCACTTCCAGCACAATGTTGAATAACAGTGGTGATAGCGGGCATCCTTGTCTTGTTCCTGATCTTAGAGGGAAGGCTTTCAGTCTCTCACCATTGAGTACTATGCTGGCTGTGGGTTTTTCATATATGCTCTTTATCATATTGAGGAAGTTTCCTTCAATTCCTACTTTTTGAAGTGTTTTATCAAAAAGGGATGTTGGATTTTGTCAAATGCTTTTTCAGCATCTTTTGAGATGATCATTTGATTTTTCTCTTTTGATTTGTTAATGTGTTGTAATACATTGATTGATTTCCTTATGTTGTGCCATCCTTGCATCCCTGGAATGAACCCCACTTGGTCATGGTGTATGATTTTTTTAATGTGTCTTTGGATTTGATTTGCAAGTATTTTGTTGAGGATTTTTTCATCTATATTCATTAGGGAGATTGGCCGGTAGTTTTCCTTTTTTGTAGCATCTTTGCCTGGTTTTGGTATTAGATTGATGTTAGCTTCATAAAATGAGTCAGGTAGTGTTCCATTTCCTTTGACATTTTGAAAGAGTTTAAGTAAGATTGGTGTCAATTCTTTTTGGAAAGTCTGGTAGAATTCCCCTGTGAAGACATCTGGCCCTGGGCATTTATTTGGGGGAAGTTTTTTGATGACTGATTGGATCTCTGTGCTTGGGATTGGTTGGTTGAGGTCTTCTGTTTCTTCTCTGGTCAGTCTAGGTTGTTCATATGTTTCCAGGAAATTGTCCATTTCCTTTCCATTATCCAGTTTGTTGGCATACAGTTGTTCATAGTATCCTCTTATAAGTTTTTTAATTTCTTTGAGATCCACAGTAATGTCATCTTTCTCATTCCTTATTTTGTTTATATGGGTCTTCTTTCTTTTTGATTTTGTCAGTCTAGCTAGGGGCTTGTCAATCTTGTTGACCTTCTCAAAGAACCAACTTTTGGTGTTATTATTCTCTCTGTTTTTTTTTTTTTGTTGTTGTTGTTGTTCTCTATGTCATTTATTTCTGCTTTAATCCTTGTTATTTCTTTTCTTCTACTTGGTTTAGGATTAGTTTGCTGTTCATTTTCTAGCTTCTTCAGTTGTTCCATTAGTTCCTTGATTCTAGCTCTTTCTTCCTTTTTGATGTATGTGTTTATTGCTATAAATGTCCCCCTCAGTACCACTTTTGCTGCATCCCATAGGTTTTGATATGTTGTTTTCCCATTTTCATTCATCTCTATATATTTAGCAACTTCTCTTGGTGTTTCTTCTTTAACCCACTGATTGTTTAGGAGTGTGTTGTTTAACCTCCAGGTATTTATGAATTTTCTAAGTCTCTAATACTTACTGACTTCTAATTGTATTCCATTTTGGTCAGAGAATGTGCTTTGAATAATTTCAATTTTTTTAAATTTATTGAGGCTTGTTTTATGTCCCAGCATATGATCTATTCTGGAGAAAGTTCTGTGAGCACTAGAGAAGAATGTGTATGCTGCTGATTTGGGATGTAATGTTCTATCTGTGTCTGTTAAATCAAATTCATTTATCAAATTGTTTAGGTTTACAGTTTCCTCATTGGTCTTCTGTCTGGTTGATCTATCTATAGGAGAGAGTGTTGTGTTGAAGTCTCCCACAATTATTGTGGAAACATCCATTGCTTCCTTCAGTTTTGTCAGTGTTTGTCTCATGTAATTTGTGGCACCATGACTGGGTGCATGAACATTTATGATTGGTATTTCTTCTTGTTGAATTGCCCCCTTTATTAGTATGTAGTGGCCTTCTTTGTCTCTCATAACATACTTGCATTTAAAGTCTGTTTTATCTGAGATTAATATTGCTACTCCTGCTTTCTTTTGGCTGTAGGTTGCATGAAATATTTTTTCCATCCTTTCACTTTCAATTTCTTTGTGTCCCTGTGTCTAAGATGAGTCTCTTGTGTGCAACATATTGATGGTTCATAGTTTTTGATCCATTCTGCCAATCTATATCTTTGAATTGGAGAGATTAATCCATTTACATTCAGTGTTACTACTGTGAAGGCATTTCTTGAATCAGCCATGCTATCCTTTAGTTTATGTTTGTCAGATATATTTTTTCCCACTCTCTCTTAATGCCCTTTAATGTACCAGTACTGAATCTCTTTAATACTGAACCTTTCTCCATATCTTGCTCTCCTTTCTTTGTTTCTCTGTCAGTAGGGCTCCCTTTAGTATCTCAAGTAGGGCAGGTCTCTTGTTAGCAAATTCTCTCAGCAATTGTTTGTGAAAAACTTAAGCTCTCCCTCAAATTTGAAGGAGAGCTTTGCTGGATAAAGAATTCTTGGTTAGCAATTTTTCTTTCTCAGAATTTTAAATATGTCATGCTGCTGCCTTCTTGCCTCCATGGTGGCCACTGAGCAGTCATTACTTAGTCTTATGTTGTTTCCTTTGTAAGTAGTGAATTGCTTTTCTCTTGCTGCTTTCAGGACTTGCTCCTTCTCTTCAGTATTTGACAGTCTGATCAGTTTGTCTCTGCCTCTAACCCACAAGTCCTTAGTATTGGCATATGGTCCCTGGGACTTCTGAGTGTGTTGTTTTGTAAGCCATGACCTTCTAGGGCCTCTGCTGACAGAAGACTGCTATGTCACAAGTGAGCACTGTCCCCCAAGGGAAGTTCTGGGCCGCAGGGCCATGTAGGGGCGTTCCCAGCCTGCTGAAATGATGGCTATATGGGGTATGTTCATTTCCCCCTTTTTTCATACCCCTCCACCTTCCTATCTCCAGGACAATTAGCTGCAGGTGCACAAAAGGCTATCGTCCACACCAGATATTTGGGCATGTGCACATGTTGCTGGAAACACTTCCTGTTGCAGTGGGTTGTCTGGCACAGCTCTGGGCTGTGGCACTGCACTGGGTAGGAGCATTCCCAGCCCACCAGGAAGATGGCTATATGGGGTGTGGTTATTTTCCCCTTTTGGCTAACCTCTGCCTTCCCTAGCTCCAAGACAATTGGCAGCAGGTGCATGAAAGACTGTCGTCCATGCCAGATATTGAGGCATGTCCACAGGTTTTGGGGATGCAGTTCCTGCCACCCTTCACTGTGTGGTTCTCACTGCCATATCCACAGCCACTTTTGGGTTTTTTAGGCTGGTCCGACACCATACGCCAACCCATGGTTTCCCCATACTGCAGCATGGCTGCTGGTTATTCAGCAGGCTCACTCACTCATTTCAGAACACAGACTCTCAGTTTCACCAGGTGGATGGTCCCTGTGGATTTAGCAGACCTCTTCTAGCTGGTGCATTGCTGGAAATGGTGTTCTGGGTCACTTTCTGTCTTTTATCTAGCTTTTTTCACTGAGATATTGTTTGCCCTGTCTCTCCTAACTGCTGTCTTCCAGAAGCCTCTGTCTCCTTTCTTAGTCTAGGAGGAAACATTCCAATAACTTTCTTTCTGAAAATAGAGATCAGGGACCCTGGCAGTTTGCTTGTTAGGGGAAAGGGAGTTACAGAGTGGAGTCTCCAAAGTAAGGAGAAAAGCAAAATATACAGGAAGAATAGACACAAATAAATATAAAAGTAAATTATCATGCTGTTCACTTATAAAGGTAATCTAAATTCTGCAGATCTTTATGACTTTAAGTATGGCTCTGATCTAATTTTTGTCTTGACTTCCAAATTTCTAACTGACAGTGTGCTACAATAGAAGTAAAAGGCCCTGATTACAAGTCCAACTTTCTATTATGGAAGCTATGTCTTGGACAGGCACCTAAGCTTTTTTAAGGTTCAGTTTTCTCAACTATAGAAGTCCTCCTTGGAGAACTGTTGGGATTAAATAAGATAGCATAAAGCATATATTAGAAAGCAAATGATAGTTCTGCTATGGTAAGAGCACAATCTTTAACTTGCTTTCTTAGAAAGCTGTACATAAAGTAAAATTTTCCCATTTCAGTATAATGAAACTCTCCATAAACAGACCCTCAGAGAGCTCTCTCAATCATATTCTGAACATTAGAAGAGTTCACAGAAAAAAAGAGGAAACGGAATTCGTGAGAGAGGACGTAGACACAAAAAAACACAGGAGCTTGATATATGAAAGGAAAATTATAACATCTTTTACTTGGGTTTACATAAAGCCAAGCTGCAAGTATAATCACAATATTTTGACCTCAAACCTATTAATCTGATGTATTTTGTGAGCATTAATTACTTTTACTGAAATGTCTGATGAGAACATTTTTTCAATGAATATCCATATTATTTGTAAATATTTTATTTATTTCAAGGTCATTTTTATAAACATTACTTTAATACATTTTTATTTATAAAATTGTATTTTTGAGGTACAATTAGCAATTTTCCAAGTAATAAGTTTTTTATATATAGTAATTACTGAATATAAGGGCGATACATGTGTATCTTGAAGATGTTATATATGATTTGTTAAAGAAAAAAGAACATTATGAAGATTTTTAAAATATAATTTGTCACAGAATTTCATAGGGCCAAGAAATCCAATTTCATGCAAATTTTTCATTGTTAATTGTTTAGCCAGCAATTTAAAATATGTTGCACTGATTCACTCAATTTGGACCAGAACATGGTTTCTTGATTAGTGAAGAATTGCATTAGAATTTGCAAAGAGACTGGCTAAAAATGCAAATTCCTAAATCTTTTTGCATATGGTAGGTCTCAGGAATATGTTTTTTTAAATAAGCTTTATTGAGGTTAATTTACATATCATATAATATATATATATATATATATATATATATATATATATATATATATATTAAAGTAAAAAAATTTAGTTCCCTGTAACCACCACCATGATTAAGATAGGAAATGTTTCCATTACCCCCTGGAAACCCTTCGTGCCCCTTTGCAGGTAAACTCCTACTTCCATTCCCAGCCTTGCTAACCACTGATCTGCTTTGTATAAGTATAGTTTCACTTTTACCAGAATTACATATAAGTAAAATCATATCTCATACAGACTTTTCCTTTTTGAATTTAGCCATTCTAGGGGGTGTGTAGCGATATCTCACTGTCATTTTAAGCCCTATTTCCCTAGTGCCAATGATGTTGGGAAACTTTTTCTGTGCTCATTTGATATTCATAGATCATCTTTGGTGAGCTATCTACTCAAATTTTTTAATTTAATTTAATTTTTATTTAATTGAGTTATATTTTCTTATTGTTAAGTTGTAAATGTTCTTACATATTCTGAATTAAAATGCTTTATCATTTTATTCCAGATGAAGTCCAGCCTTATTTTAAGTGTCCTCTAAAGAAAGAAAGTTTTCAGTTTTGGTGAAGTTCAATTTGTTAATGTTTTCTTGATTTGTGTGTGCTTCTGATATACCATGTAAAAATATTTCCCATATTTATTACATTAGCAATTTTCTGGGGTTGGCCCTTACATTTCAGTCTATGATCCATTTTGAGCTAATTTTTGTATATGGTACAATATAAGAGTTGAGGTTATTTTATTTTATTTTATTTTTTCATCTGGACGGCTAACAGATCCTGCACCGTATTTTGAAAAAACTATCTTCCCAAATTGAATTACCTTAACATCTTTATCAAAAAAATAATTGATCATAAATTGACATATATGGAAAACTCTGTTTTCCTGATGTATGAACCCTTATACAAATACCAACCTGTCTTGGTTGTTATAGCTTTTATATTAAGTTCTGAAATCAGGTAGAGTACATCCTCCAACTTTAGTCTTCCTCTCATGTTGTATTGTTTTTTAGGCCTTTTGCATTTCCATATAAATTTTAGAATCAGCTTGTCAATTTCTATAAAAATTTCCATTAGAACTTCTTGAGGTTGCATTAAATCTACAGGTCAACTGGGAGAGAACTAACATCTTCAAAAAATTGAGTCTTCTGATTCATTAATACAACATTTGTCTCTATCTAAATCTTCCTTAATTTCTCTCTGAAATATTCTGTGGTTTTTTTATGTTCTGGTCTTGCCCATATTTTTGTACATTTCTTAGAATTTTGTACATTTCTAAGTATTTCATGATTTCCAATGCTATTTAAAAATGGAAGTATTTTATCTTCTGGCTTGTGTAGTTTCTGACATACAGTTTGCTGTCATTTTTGTCTTTGTTCTTTTGTAAATGGTATATCTTTCCCTTTGGCAGCTTTTAAGATTTGCTTCTTATTACTGTTTTATAGCAATTTGATAAAACTGTGATGATGTGGTTTTATTTTTCTTCTTCTTGGAGTTCTTTGAGCATCTACAGCATGTGATTTATAGTTTTCCTCAAACTTGGAAAAATTTTGGCCATTATTGCTGGGAGTCATGTACATACCTAGCAGCCATCTCCAAGCCCTTGCCTTTCCCCTCTCCTTTTTCCCTCTTGCTTCAATGTGTGCAGATGCTTCAATATGTTTCCATTCCCCAGCCCCTGCTATCTCTTTAGGATGGGAACTCTCAGTGGCAATGCACCCTTCCCTGGGTTTTAAATACCTAACTCTCAGGCAGTACAGACTTTTCTTTCATCTCCCACATGAAGCAGGGCGTGCAGAACCACCATCCAGTGAACTTGAATTGGGCAGTTGGCTTCCCTGGGGAACTGGCCATGATGGAGCCTTCTCCCTTGCTCTTTTGGACCCTTTGTGCTGTGTAAGTAATAAAGTGGTCATTTGCTGAAAGTTTCTGTTGTGCCTGAGCCTGTGTTCCCATGATGCACCATATAGAAATTTGCTCCATGATTATTTCTTCAATTTTTTTTTTTTTTGTTTCTCTCCCCACATCCCACCTCACCCTTCTTGGGACTTCAATCATGCATACAATAGAGCACCTGATGTTGCCCCACAGTTCATGGATGCTCCTTACTTTTGGTTTTCAGTTTTTTGCTTTTTTTTTCTTTATAACCTCTGTGCTTTTTTTTGGTCAAGTTCATTATTATATCATCAAGTTTAATTATTCAATTTAAGAGTATAAAGTGCTGTTAATATTATCCAAAGCATTTTTCATTTCAGATCTTGTAATTTTGTCTCAGGAAGTCCTAATGAGTCAGCCGTTTTGTATGTTCCATTTCTTTCCTCTTTATATTCATCTTTTCCCATTTTTGCATGTGGATCATATGGATAACAGCTTGCAATCTTTATTGGAGGATGAACATTACAAATTTTATTTTTCAATTCCTGATTTTGTTGAATTCCAGTAAATAATGTTGGCCTTAGCTCTAGCATGCCATTAAATTACGTGGCTTCCTTTTGTCCATTTGATAATTTCTTTGAAAGCTTTTTGGGGAGTATACAAAACAGCCTTTAGTCTAGGGATAATTAACCCAACTCATAAGTAATACACTTCCATGGAGTCTACCAGGTGACCTACGATGTCTCCCTATTTTGGCTGCAAGGAACACAAACCATTCCCAGCCATTTATGAGCCATTTGGTTGGCCTACCAAATTCTAGCCTCATAGAATTTTATCCTATGCATATGCAGATCAATATTCAGCCAAAATTTTGAGATTCCCTTTTACAAATCTCTGAAGCTCTCTATCCATGTGGCTCAGTCCTCTCTGGTTTGCTGCCCAACAAATTCTCAGCCTTCACAAATTCTGATCTCTGCTTCCTCAACTCATTGAGAACCATGGCTTCAGTTTGGGTTTCCTCTCCTTCAGCTGCTGTCTGAAAACTGTCTACAGTCAGGAAGTTCTGGCAATCATTGGACTTACTCCACTTTATGTTTTTTTTGTTTGTTGGTTTGTTTGTTTTGCTTTGTTTTGTTTTATAGTTGTTATTAAATACCTGGGATCAGAGTCCTGTGATGCCTGTTTTATAATATCTAATATGCACTGTTTCATATAATTTGTCCAGTTTCTAGCTATTGAGGGAAGATGGATGAATCCATTTCCTTTTATCATGGTTGGAAGCACAAGTGAAAATAAAACCTTTAAATATTTACCCTAAATGTTGTAATGAAATACTTCCCACAATCCAGTTATTAACAGAATTTTCAGTAAATTCGTGGTGAAATGATAACAATAAAAAGTGTTTTTATTTTTATAATTAAATGCAATCAGTTCATAGAACTCCGGAATCCAAAATTCTAGGTAGGTTAAGCCCAGTGATTGAGAATATTTATTTTAGCATCAGGAAGACATGATTCAAAATTTTGGCTCTTCTACTAATTAGCTATGTATCAGAAAACTAGTAAATTGTTAAATAGACATTACAATATTACCTACTACTTGGTTGAAGGGATGATTAACTGAGATGATGCATGTACAAAGCTTAGTGCCCAGCACAGTGTAATGATTAAACAAATGTTAGCTATTATTATTACTTTCAGATTTTCTTTTATGTCATGTTATTATTCTTGGTCACTCGAAACTGCTAGTCTGGAAAAATATGTGAGCTTTAACTTTCTTCTTTAATTCTTTCCTAGAAGACCTTTTCCCTTTATAATATATAATATTATATCCTTTTATACCCTTTTATAATATATAATTATATACAATGATTATACTTATATATAACCATTACATATGATATAGGCATATAATTATGTAAAATTACATGCACATATATGAAATATATATATATATATATAATTTTATACAATTTAATATTTTGGTTCCCACATGGCCTCCAGACATGCCTTGTTCACAGTTTAGGCTTTATTGAAATGAGACAAGATTGAAGAACAGAGCTATAAAGTGAGATTTTGAAAAATGTTAGAAATATCAAAAACATCTCCATAAAAGGGAGACAGTTAATGTTAATGTGGATAAAATACGTTGCCAGGTTACTAGTTACAGATTTGCAGGCTCTTTTGCATAAAACACATTTCTACCTCTGCTTTCTCCCTCAAAATTTTATTGCTCCATTCTGTGAACTTTTCACACATATATGTATGTCTTCCAAGCTACAGTTATTCATGAGTATACCTTTTTTCCCTGTTAGACTTCCCTGAAGGCAGAGACCAAATCCAAATATATTTATATCTTCCATGCTTATAATGTCCAGCACTTAGTGTGCACTTTTTGAGAAACCCAAGCTTAGGGAAATATGACAATAATCAGAAGTCTTTCTAATATTTTTTGATAATTTATTAAGGCCCATGTTTACTGTATTAATTAGGGATGATTTTAATAGCACATAACAAACTACCTACTAATGGCTTAAACAAATGAAACAGAAAATGGGGCACATCTGTTCTTTATGGACATTTGTCTCACTTTAAAGAAGACATTCGACCAAGAATTGCTGTCTGAGACTTTGTGTTTTAAAGCCAAGAAGTACCTTATTGCAAGACTTTCTATTATGTTTTTTTTTCCTAATCATATGTGGGACATGTGCTCACTGCTTGACTTCAGAGTGTAAGAAATTTACCTATCTTGAGCTTGGACAGATACAAGAAGCACAGGCCTTTTTAGCTAGGAAAAATGGAGGAAATGGCAACCATAGTGTTTAAAAATTAACCTGCAATGTCCAGAATTATTCTTAGAGGGTAATTATTGGGGCAAAAACTATTTTAATATTGTCTCTTCTTTCGCAAATAAAATAAAAGCTATTTTCTGAAAATGTGTAAATAAATAAAAGAGAGTTAATTACATCTTTGAAAATGCATATTGCAATTCTTGTTACACCTAAGGAGATAAAACTGATCGGTGTATAAGATGGAAATACATGTGATTATTTGCTACAAATACCTTAGAAAAGATAAAAGGAATGTTTTTTGACTTCTGGGCTATTATGATACTTCGATCTTATGGATACAAGTGTACAATTCTTGGAACTATTTAAGTGGTGAATCTTATATCTAGTTATTTAAATACAGTTCTTCATAAATGCAAATTTTGTAAAACAAAATGTCAATGGCTACGTCTGGTCCTTTATAATTTTCAATATTTTTTTGATCTGCCCAGATTTACAAAATAACAGTATGTATTGTTGCAAGGGTGTGCATGGGTCTACAGCTATGTGTTAGTGCAAATACTAATTCTTAGAAAGTTGTAGGAACAAACATTCATTAGGAATAGTATTTGCTTTCACCAAGCAAATTTACCGTGGCTTTCTTCCACTTGATTTCAAAAAGAAATATTAAAAAATACAGATGTATTTTGTGTGTGCTGTTTGGAGCTGTTATGTACCCCAGAAAAGCCATGTTCTTTTAATCCATTCTTGTGGGTGCATACTATTGTGAGTGGGACTTTTGGTTAGGTTTTTTTCATGGAGATATGACCCAGTCCATTCATGGTGGGTCTTAATCCTCTTGCTAGAGTCCTTTATGGGAGGATAAAAGACAGGTGAAACTCAGAGCTTAGAGAAGCTAAAAGATGAAATCCAGAGTTTGCCCCAGAGATGCAGAGAAAGAACCCACAGGAGCTGAGAGAGAAAGCCATTGAAACCAGAAGCTAAACCTGGGAGAGAAGGGCCAGCAGACATCGCCATGTGCTTTCCCATGTGACAGAGGAAACCTGGATGCCAGCAACCTTTCCTCACACAAGGTATCCTATTGTTGATACCTTAATTTGGAATTTTCATGGCCTTAGAATTGTAACTTGTAACTTAATAAAACCCCATTGTTAAAAGCCAACACATTTCTGGTATATTACATTCTGGCAGCTTTAGCAAACCAAAACAATGTGTAACATATATTTTCCTGAATTAAATATGTTCACATACATATCACTTTTAAGGGATTAAAAAAAAATAGAAAAAGTATTGGTAGTGATTGTTGCTTACATTGGTTTTATGTGATGTCTGTTAATTCAAGAAAATGGTGATGTTTTATTTCATAGCACCAGAATAGTAAATAAGATAATGATATGTGCTACAAACTGATTTTTGTGAATGAAAGGATTTAAATCAGGGAGTACAAGAAATGTAAGAGTCAACATGAAATCAACAACAGATAGGATTTATGACTACCTTTTCTGCATATAAGAATAAATTGTGTTGTTTAAACTGTACAGAATATTTTCATATAAATGATATCCATGTGAATAAGCAATGGTTTTCCAGATAACTTATGCTTTGTATTGCAAATAGCCTGTATTTATAGTGATTATGTATCAAGAGAAATGAAACAGCACCTGCAGTTTAAATGTATGTAATTTATTAGTTTGAGCATGGATTCAATTTATTTGTCATGCTGACTCACCAGAATATGCTTGTTTTATGCAAAGACTTTATTAGTCTGCAAGAGAAGAAGAGCAGCTATGTTTTTCAGAATTTAAATTTAGAATTTACAAACTTCTATTCTGATAATTTATGACCAACACTGAAATATGAAATGTTTTACCCTCATCAATTATTTCCTACATCATGAGAAAATATAGAAAGAAGATAATATAAAATCAATTAATCAGAATTTATTTTGTGAAGGATGGTAGCAGAATAATATGATTAACTTATGCCACATGCAGTAAAGCGTAATTTATGTGACATAAACTAATCAAAAAAAAATTTACTTTTAAAATTTGGCTTCTTTTTTCTTTCTACTTTCCTGTAGTATATATAGCTCTATCCACTCCATTAAAAATAAGTCATGGCAACATAGAGAGGAGTAGAAGCTGGTTAGTCCCCCTGGAACAACTAATAAACAACCAGGAACAACTAGTAAATAATCTGGAATAACTGCAGGGGGACAAATGTGACCATCCACTCATCATACACAAACCTGAATTGGGAAGAATGCCCAAGATCGCAGCATAAAATCTGTAAGTAAAAACTGCGGATCCAAGCCAGGATCTCCCTGCCCCCACAGCCCAAGCTGCAAAGCCTCATGGTGCTAGAGAGCAGCCCTCTCCCAGCAAGCAAATATAGCTCAGCTGAGCTCCATCTGGGGTTTTAATTAATAAGCATGGACTGCTCGCTATGAGTGACGAATCCCCAACAAGCAGAAAGAGGCTTTGGGTAACAACTGATCTAAGAGAGCCAGAGGGTGGCTGCAGACTGGCCCTGAAGTGGGCTTTCTGTCCCTGTTTCAGCTCAGTGGAGAAAGCTTTAGCCATTTTCAGTTCCCAGTGCTCTGACCCAGACAAGGGTGGAGATAGCACAGGCAGAGCCTATTCAAATGCTGATGACCTCTCCCTAGGTGGGTTATCTTCCCTAAGAGGAAAGGGGAGGGGCCCAGCTCTACTATCTGCCTTCCATTCAGAACCAGACCCCAGAGGCTGGGGGAAAACAGCCAAGGGCCACACCTCCTTACACCAGTCTGGAGTTACAGGCTGACAGGCACCACCTGCTGGGCAGAAAAGCACAGTGACCTGAGGCATCACAGGGGGTACCAATTTTCTAAGAGACAACCTCAGGGAAACCAGGTACTGAATATTTCTTCCTTCTGGGACCTGATCCCATTCTGGTCTGGGAAAACCTGATTGGGGTAACCAAGGAAACCATGCTTAGACAACAGAAAACTACAACCTACACTAAGAAAAATGAAGTTATGGCCCAGTCAAGGAACAAACTTACACTTCAGCTGAGATACAGGAATTGAAACAACTACTAAAAAGTCAATTCAAGAAGCTTAGGGAAGATATGGTGAAAAAGATGAAACATATAATGAAAACACTGGGCATATAAGGTAGAAATTGAAAGTTTGAAAAACCATATGGCAGAATCTATGGAAATGAAAGCCACAAAACAAGAGATGCAAGACACAATGGAAATATACAACAGCAGATCTCAAGAGGCAGAAGAAAACACTCAGGAACTGGAGAACAAGGCACCTGAAAGCCTACACACAAACAGGTAGAGAAAAGAATGGAAAAAGATGTGCAATATCTCTGGGAACTTAAAGACAAAATGAAAAGCAAGAATGTATGTGTCATTGGTGTCCAGAAGGAGAAGAGAAGGGAAAAGGGGCAGAAACAATAATAGAGGAAATAATCAATGAAAATTTCCCATCTCTTAAGAAAGACAAAAAATTACGGATCCAAGAAGTGCAGCATACCCCAAACAGACTAGATCTGAATAGGCCTACACCAAGACACTTAATAATCAATTTATCAAATGTCAAAGATAAAGAGAGAATCCTGAAAGCAGCAAGAGAAAAGGGATCCATCACATACAAAGGAAGCTTGATAAGGCTATGTGTGGATTTCTTAAAAGAAACCATGGAGGCAAGAAGGAAGTGGGGTGATATATTTAAGATACTGAAAGAGAAAAAGCATTAACCAAAAATCCTATATCCAGCAAAACTATCCTTCAAATATGAGGGAGAGCTTAAAATATTCTCTTACAAACAGACAATGACAGAGTTTGTGAACAAGATACCTGCTCTACAGGAAACACTAAAGGAAGCACTGCAGACAGAAAGGAAAAGACAGGAGTGAGAGGTTTGGAAAACAATTTTGGGAGATGGTAGCACAGCCATGTAAGTATACTGAACAAAGATGACTGTGAGTATGGTTGAAAGAGGAAGGTTGGGATCACGTGGGCTACCAGAACAAAAGACAAGGGATAATGACTGGGATGTGTAAACTCAGGAATCCTAGGGTGCTCAATGATTGTGATGACAGGTACAAACATGTTTTTACATGAGGTAGGACAAAAGCATGTCAACATTTCAAGGTGTTAAAAATAGGGTGGGACTGGGGGGAAAATACAATCAATGCAAACTGGAGACTATAATTTATGGAAACATTGTATTATGCTTCTTTTAATATAACAAAGGCAGTATACCAAAGCTAAATGCATATGGGGGGGTGGGGAATAAGAGAAGGTATGGGACTCCTGGAATTGGTAATGTTGTCTGACTCTGTATTCTACTTTAGGTTAATGCTATCTTTCCTTTTTGTTTGTTTGTTTTTCTCTCTCTTTCTCTTTTCTTTTTCTTTTGTCTCTCTGCCTTCTTTGACTCTTCCTCGTTTGTGGAAGAAATGAAGACGTCCTTATAAAGATAGTGGCGATGATGCTGAATACATAAATATGTGACTACAGAGGGGACCAATGATTGTTTACTTAGTATAGAATGTATGGTATGTGAACAAAACCATCTTAAATTAAATGGGTTGATGAAGAAACTTTGAGGGCACTATATTGAGTGAAATAAGACAGAACATAAAGGCAAATATTGCAACATTTTACTGATATTAACTAATTATAATATGTAAACTCATAGACATGAAATATAAGTTACCAGGATATAGAATGAGGCTAACAAATGGGGAGCGGTTGCTTATTAAGAGCCCAATGTTCAACTAGGGTGAACTTAAACATTTGGAAATGGACAGGGGTTATGGTAGCATATTGTGAGAATAACTAACAGTGCTGAAAGGTGGGTGAAGGTGGTGGAAAGGGTAAGCTCAGAGTCACGCATGTCACCAGAAGGAAAGTTGGAGGTTAAGAGATGGGAATGTATAAAAGAGTGAATCTTGTGGTGGACAATGTCTGTGATTAACTATACAAATTTTTAGAAATCTCTCTCACGAACTAGAACAAATGTATGACACTATAACTACAAGTTAATAATAGAGAGGCATATAGGGTAAAAATATATACCTATTGCAAACTATATACTACAGTTAGGAGTATTTTAACATTCTTTCATCAACAGTAACAAATGTGCTATACCAAAACTATGAACCACTAACGGAGGGGGGCATGGTTAGGGGTATGGGAGGATCTGAGTTTCCCTTTTTTCGTCTTTATTTCTTTTCTGGAGTAATGAAAATGTTCTAAAAATTGAAAAAAAATAGTTATGTTGATGGATGCACAGCTGATGATGGTACCATGGGCAACTGATTCTACACTTTGGATCTTTGGATAGTTGTATGGTATGTGAACAATCTCAATAAAAAAAAAAATTAAAATATAGGAATTCAAATCCCATTCTCATTAAATTAAAAGAATACTTTCAATGATTTTAAATATTTTACACTCAGTAGATTACAAATTAAGTATATCATAAATCATTTAAATTGCAACCATGCACATTATCTTTTACTTAATCCTAGAAATTAGTTTATAAAGAGCATTTTGTTTTAAAATCAACTCTTCAAGTCTATCAGTAGTGTGTGGGAAGATTGGGATATGAGGAATAATGTATTCAATATTATTAAAAATAAGTTCTTAATTCAATTATGTATATTAATTGTAGATAACAAACCTCAGTCTGCATTTCAAATATTATCTGAGAATTTTCCTTCTGGTTTGGCTGAGCACCTCTTATGAAAACAAACTTATTGGAGATAACTAAATTCAGGGACAGGGGGTCTATTTGAAGGCACTAAAGAGCTAAAATAAATAAATAAATAAAAGCAAAACAATCTGGCAGCCTGGAAGGGAAGTAACACTCAGAGGAAGGGAACAGTAGTGGGTAAGCTTCTCAGGTTTTCTGGTTTTAGACTCAGAGCAGGCCCAAGTTTGCACAAATCATGGCAGTTAGAACGCTAATGGAAAACCCACAGTCATGTTGACTTAGAGAACTAGGAGATAGAAGTTAGAGTAACTACAGCTGTAGGAAAATAGAAGGGGAAATCTCAGGAAGTGGAAATCCCAGAAGGTTGAAAGCCTGAGAAGGAAAGCACCAAATTCTGTGTGTAATCACTACTCAAAGTCTGGCTGAACCTTAGACCATGCGTGAGTGGAGCTGATGCCAAGCAAACCATGTAAAAGAAGTGAATTTAAATTTTGGCTGCCATTCATAAGAGGAGATACAAGTTTTATGGTTTGCTTTAAGCATGCTTAAAAAATCAATACTCTTAGGAAGGACATAAAAAGCCAGAGTTTCTAGAACATATCATTCACAATGTCCAGGACACCTTCCAAAGCTACTCAATATATTAAAAAAAAATCAGGAAAGAATGATGCGTTCTTAAGAGAAAAGTCAACTAATGGAGACCAATCTTTAAATAACAGATGTTGGAACACACTGGCAGGGATTTTAAAGCAGCTATTCTACCTTTGCTCAATAACAAAAAGGAAACTATGGTTGTGATAAATGGAAACATAGGGAAATTCAGTGTAGCAATAAAAACTACTGCAAATGAAAATTCTAGAACTGAAAAATATAGTATCTGAAATATTGGATAAACTGTAAAACTTATAAATCTCAGATCCATCAAAGCATACAGGGTATGTTGTTCCTTCTCAAAATGCTAAAAGTAGTTCATATGATACCAAATATTTTAATAAGGTGATTATCTTAAAATATATTATAGAAATAATAATAGAAATGAAAATGAAGTAAATATATACCAAAATCTCCTTAATGTCTTAGGACAATGAAGAAGAACAAACCTTCATTATGCTTTTTTTTTTTTTTTTTTTTTACCAATTCTCGAGTCAGTTTTATTAGATCATTTTTGATGCAGTAAAAAACAACCTTAAAACCTGAGTAGATATTCCCAACAATCTCATGTTCTATTTGGGCTACAGATTGTGTTTATGCTCCAGGCCATAGTCCTGCTCCTCATTTTAGAGTCTGACCTAAAGGATAAGCTCCTTTCTGGGAGATTACATTCTTATGGTTAAGTGCCAAAGCAAGAGAGCTGGCAAAAATTTAAAATACCTTTGAAAGCATCTTCTCAGATATCACATATCTTCTCACAACATTCCTAATTCTTCTGGTAAAATTAGTCAAAGCAAGTTGCATGGTCAAGTTCAAAGTCAATGAAGACTGTATAATCCACTTACAGGAAAGGAGTGAGTGAACATTGCAAATAAATAATGTAATCCACCACATTCAGACACATCAGTGTGTTCAGGAACTGTATCTGGCATGTGATGTTCTTTCACGTTATAATTATCTATTGAGTACTTTTCTCTATGTAATGGATCATGCCAGGGGCAATGTGTATATTTATAAATATAACAGACATGATCCCTATGTGGGGGATCCAATAGTCTAATGGAAATAAGGTAAAGTAAAAATGTTGAACAAGGAAACATCCAAACAAAATATCATTGAAAACAGTAATACATGCTACGAAGCAGATACATACAAATTTTTGAGAGCAAATAATGGAAATAGAATGGGTGTATCTGTGACTTGAGTGGTCATGGAAGTCCTTCATGAGTCAATAGTAATTGTTGGTGATTGAATCATATCCTCCACAAAAGACATATTCAAATCTTAATCCATATTCCTGTGGATGTGAACCCATTTATAAATAGGAACTTTGGTGATGTTATCATTAAAGTGTAGACTCATTTGTGAACAGGATCTTCAAAGATACTTTTTAAAGGAGGTGAAGTAAAATAAGGGTTAATCTTATAAAGAGAGTAAATTAAAATATAGTCAGTCAGAAAATGCTAAAGTCAGAAAAAGCCAGTGGGGAGAGAGAGGCACCATCACCAGAACTTACAGACTCTGGGAGAAATCATCGCCTTGCAGACATCGTGATTTTGGACTTCTAGTCTCCAACAGTGAGACTTCAGTGCTTGTTCTTTAAGCCAACCTGTTGTATGGTGTTTGTCATAACAGCCCTGGCAAACTAAGACAGTAATTAAAATGAGTTCTGAAAGTTAAAAAGGACACAGTCATGTGAGTTTAAATTTAAAACATTCTAAGTAAGTTTACAAAACATTATCAACAGCAGGAAAACCTTATGCAAAGAATCCAAGCCAACCAAAAGCTGATTAAACCAAGAAACGGAAATAAGATGGAGGAAACAACAGTTTGACGTAAGATACCGTAGTTGGTAATGGTAAAATCAAGAAAGGCTTATAAGTCGTCATAAAGGCTCTATATTTTCTTCTAAATTAAAAGGGAAATGATATTAAGCAGGGGCAAGATAAGACTAGTGTAACTATAAAATTAATCTTCTAAACAAGTGATAGGCTAACCTTTGCTGTAAGGAGTAAGATAGGAAATATTGTTTGTTGCCTTTGGAGGTCAGACAGTTTATGTTGCAACTACTCAAATCTTCCATTGTAATTTGAAAGCAGCCATAGACAGTATGGTTTTATTTAAAAATAAAACTTTATTTAAAAATAGGTGTGTGGGATTTGGCCCTTGGGCCTTTCTTTGCCAACCCCCTCTTTAAACCATGACATAAGTAAGAATGAAAGAGAAAAGTACTTACATGCCAAGTAAAAGATATAAACTGAGATTGTCCTAAGAAACCTGAGATGCAATGTATGAGGAATGTATTGGAAAATTAGAAGAGCAGTTATAGGGAGACCAACATGGTTTATTACAGCGATTCAGGCAGGAAATGGTGCTTGCTTGGTTTTGTTTTGATGTGCAATAATAGGGCTGATCCCTTGTACTAAGTAAGAATAATAAGTGAGCCAGCATGATTGAGGGAGGATGCAAAAGATATTTGGATTGATGAGGAGAGCAAAGTCAAAAAAAAGAGAGAGAGAAAAGAAAAAGGAAACAACAGAAAATAGCAAAAATTAATTCTAGGGCTCAGAAACAAGAGCATGCTGCCAGATTTACATCCAAATGTCCTGTACCAGTGTAAATATGATTTAATAGTGCACTGAAATGGGTTGCTGATTGCCTCAACTGCTTATTATGAGCATCAAGGTTATGGTGATGAGATTATAAACCTGATGAAATTGCAATATTGTTATTTCTTTGTGCTGGGCTTGATGCAAACTTGATGCAAATGGAACATTCTAAACTTCAGTTAGAAACAATTGACCTTTGTCTTCGATACCTCTCCAACATTATCAAGCCACTATTTAGAGCTGCTTGAAAAGGTCATGTAAACCTCACAGATCAGAGATTTGTCAAGTCTTGGCTAAATCATACAAGAGGTCTCACTCTTTCAACACCCAGCCCAGGATTATAAGCAGATGTGAGCAGCTCCACATTAAAACAAGAAGAATGGCATGAACTTCTAAGGGGAGTTTTCTGCACATTTGTAGCATGTGACCTAAGGGGTTTAAATAAGCTCTTCTCCCATGTATGATCAACAGGATCACTTCTCTCTGTTAGGGAAATCACAGACCCTTGTTATGTGGCCATTGCCCAGACCTTACCTACCCCCACCTCTTTCTCTGGGGAGGGCACAAACACATGCTAAATAGCCCTCCTCAGGCCTTCTTGTACCCCCACCTTCTTTTCTATTGCGTGCCATTCCACAACCTGGGGCGGATGCGAAGTCTAATGAAAGCTCCAGCACCAGCCAGACCTTAAACCCAGAAACCAGGAACAAGCAGCCCTAGATACTTATTAGAATAGGCATTTTCTGTGTCAGGGCCCTCTCACCCTAAGGTGGATAAAACACCACACACAAACAATAGAGATTTGTCTCTCATCTCTAACAAGAAGTGGGGTTTGCAGAGCTGCCATCTGTCAACTCCAACCCAGAGCAGTTTTTGGCCACCCCGTAAGACCAGCCATGATGGGACTTTTCCCCCTACTCTTTTGGACTCTAAGCTGTGTATGTGACAAAGAGATTATTTGCCCTTTCTGGACCCTTTATACTGTGCAAGTAATAAAGTGATCATTTGTGGAAAGGTTCTGGTGTGCTCTTAAACTTTGTTCCCATGAAGTACCATTGTAGCAACTCGCTCCACAATCTCCACTGATTCACTAGAGAAATGATTGTCTTTGTCACTTGCTTTATACTTCCCACATATCCTTTGGTCATTTTTATCATTCCTTCCTCAAAACTAGGATATAAGCTACTCAAGGGAAGAATCCTGATTTTCACAATTCTGTCAGTTCTAAATAATAATGTTCTGTTCAAAACAGGTTAATAAGCACCCGTTGATTGACCAGTTGATTGATATGAATTGGATTTATAATTCCAACAACCTGTGGACCTGTCTCAGTATGAAGCTTCATGTCCACTCTCATTTACACAATATACTAAGAGTGATATGTGCATTATACACATATATTTATAACAATCTCATGCAAACTAACAAAAGAAACTTAAATCTTTTGACATGGATCAAGCTATAACTTTTATAAATGCTATCATTGTAACATTTTTGCTCCTACCATTCCATATGCCAAGTTACAGCTTACATATTATTTGTTGTCAATTTGTAAAATAATAAACTTACCCCCACACACTAGGAGACTTTTGACATTAGAATAATTAACCTAAAAAAGTGTGTATTATAAGAAACTCTCTTAGTCTAAAAATTGTCTTCTCCTTCTGGAAATGAGCAATTAAAGGAAATATCTTTTCCTGCAGCCCATTTTGGCAATTTCTATGTGATTCAGAAATTTGGATTAGACATTTGTAAGGATTAGTGAACTCAAATAATGTATCAGTCCCTACAAAGATGAGAATAAGATGTTATACTCTTAAGACCTATAAGATAAAGTTTGAAAGATGCAGAAATTAAGATAGGCCAGACTTGGAGAGAATGCCATAGTCTGCTACATCAACTTTGCCATTTTTCTTCCGTCTATACTCAATGTATAATTTTTCTTCCAGGGAAATTTTATGGTTGTAAAATATGGCTCCAGAATTCTCTGACATTTCTCACATCAAGAGGTGGGGTTTAAACCCATTCCTTTGACACTGGTTGGGTTTATAATTGCTTTGAGCAATGGAGCATAGTGGAAATTACACTTCTGACATAAAAGCCCACTCATATTCCACCTGGTTCTCTTGAGGTACTTGCTCTGGGGAAAGCCAGCTGCTAAGCAAGATGTTTGATACCCAGAAACAGGAATGCTGGTGATGCCACATGCTGGCCATTTTGTCAATATCATCAACTAGATTTCTTAATAGCATCACCTGCTAGCCAAGTGAGTGAGCCATATTGAACATATAGTCCAGATAGGCCTTCAGAAAACTATAGTCCAGTAACACCGGAATACTATAGATAACAACAGGTAGATCTCAAGTGACATGTACGCTTCCTGAATTCCTGACCCACAAAATTGTAAGCAGAATAAAATTGTTGTTTATAGCTCCACATCTTGGGGTATGTTATGGAGCAAAAGTTAACCAGAACATTCCACAGTGATTTCGGTGTAACCTTAATTGCTACTTTGCTTGTGTACCACCTATACTTTTCAACTTAGATATGTAAATAGAAAGGTGCTTTAGAATTGTGATAATCCATGGAAAAATGTGCATTACTTTTCTAGGGCCAAAATTTTACTGTGTAATTAAGTAATTTTTCAACTGAAACAGATACCATATGAAGTAGTTTACTATTTTTAATAAATTTTAATGTACATGAGGGTATAGCATTGGTAACCTTTCCCTTCTGATGACATCTTAGTCGCATATGAGTTATGTGAACATGAAGCCTGTTTAATTTCTGTACATGTGAGTTTTCCCGCTTGGAAATTGTGGAGAAAAATGCTATTCCCTCCATAGAGTTGAATGTAAGTTTTAACATATGGTAATCATCATCGTCACCATCATCATCACCATCATCCTGACACTACTATATACTTTACCATGTTTTTGTGACTATTCTAAGTGCTTTACAAATTTATCTAATCCTCATAACTCCCTATGAAAAAGGTTCTATTATTATGCCCAACTTACATATGGGGAAACTAAGGCAAAATCAGTTAAGTTACTTGCTCAAAGTCTCACAGATAGGCTAGAAAGAGGAACAGCTGGGTAATGCATATAGTACAATGCTTGGCACATAGTAGGTATCCATTAAAAAGTAACCAATCATTATTACTACCTTTTTAAATACTACTAATACTACTACTATTAGGCAAAATGAGAAATTTCAAATAAAGTGTCCTGTATCAAGTTGCATTTTGGGATGCTTTGCTGGAAAAAAAATTTGAGGAACCTTGCAACTTCTTTATTGAAATAAACAGAGGATGCTCCTATGCTATCTGCAGTGGTTTGCTGGAAAATCTGGAAACAGTTTGCCCCTCTTTTGAAATACTGAAATTAGCAAAGTACACCAAGATCATGTGTTTCAGTCTTGGTTTGGTCTTCTTTAAGTTAAGCAAGTCCCAGAATTTCCCTGGTTCTCAGTTTCTTCATCTGTTAAATGAGAGAACTAGAGTTTTGGATAATGTAACATCTCATTTGTTTAATAGTTTCTGAATTCCAAATTTGTTTTAGATGCAAATACTCCTGTGATAGAAAACCCAGACAGATTCATCTTGTCCATGGCTAGTGAGATCTAAAATATGTGGTTGCACTGGGCACCTAGGGAAGAGGTGGTCTGAAGAAACATTGACAATGGGAAGGCAGTTAAGTGCTGAAGCAACAATCCCATAAAACCCTTTACCTTTAGCTACTTCTCAGTGTTTTCATGCTTCTGGAAACAGGGGTGAAACCAAAATTGGAGGCAAAACTTGCTCCAGCCAGAGAGACAGTATTAGCAAATTGTATGGGTGAAAGATTTAGTGAAATTAACCGTGTAGTAGCACAATTAGCAGGTAACCCCTTCTTCTTGTTATTAGTACACAAAATATATAACCACATTATTGACGTGGTTATTCAATTTTAGAATCTTAGAATTGGAAAGAATACTAGACATTATATAGTCTCTCTAAGTATACGTGCTACCTTAAGTACATTTTGTTCATCACTGTGAATATAATTTGAGCTTTTTTGTTGGGGTGCATCTTTATCAGTCCCTAAAACTGCTGTTAGATGCTGCTGTTTTCTGCTCTTTGGTAACAGTTATTGAGGAATACTGATAGGAATGAAAGTTTTCCTTTTTGTTTCATTTAACATAAGTAGGTGTTAGGGTAGAACTCTATTATTGACATATCAAGTAAATGAGAGAATCAAAAATCTCTTTAAGGTAGAGACTATGAAATCATTTTATTGTTATTGTTGTTTCATTGGCACCTAAGATAACATTTAGTTGTCTGGTGTAAATAGATATCAATAATTTTTTCAAAAAATTCCCACCTGTACTCAATATTTTAGAGATGAAAACTTTAAAGCCCAGAGAAATAAGAAAATCACCCTAAATGTCACTATACGATGACCCTAAATTAGTTTGAAGAAAAAAATAAAGATAAAAAAGCACTTAAGTCAACAACAGAAAAAAGCACTAAATGATTTGTTTTACTGATTAAGTCTTGTCTCTACTGTATATTTGAAATAGAAAAATATATTTAATTAAATGCATGTAACACAAGATATTTTAGCTTTTTCCATTCTAAAAGTACAGACTGTATACTAGATTTTATGGCTGTTATCACAAAATAAATATCATAATCCATTTTTCAATAATCAAGCCATAACTGTGAATCTGATCAGTGGTATGGTCCTGGCCTAAATAAGGCCGTTTGAGATATTTTATTGATATATCCAAATGTAGCAGAATCATAGTCTAAGAAATGAAAATGCAATTTCTAGGGAGTTTAATTATATAATTCAATATATGACAAGCCATGCATATGATTTAGATTTCTGTCTTGTTATTGTTAATGTTACTACCTAAGATGCCCTTTTATAAAAATACCTATTTTTCTCTTAAGTGAACTAAACTTGAGCAGATCTATTAGACATATTTTCAGTAATTTTTCATTCTGACTGCTGGTTTTGCTGCTAAATTAACCCACTCAATAGACTGCACACATTCAGATTATTATTCATAGCTTTTTAAATTTATTCCTTGGCATCCACAGCTTTTATATTCCTTTCCTACTCAGTGTAGCTACTGGTATACAATTGCATTAGAAATCTTGATGCCACAATATTCATATTAACTGATAATGGTTTAAGAATTTCCATGATTTTTAAAGCATTTTTCTGTGTATTGAATAGTACTCATACATTAGAAACATTAAAATAATTGTCTCATCTTCCTTTTACAAGAAAAAGACAAAATATAAATGTGACTGGTGTGAAAATTTGAGCATGCTAACTGAATATTTGAATACCAAATAATAAGTTATTTGGCAGGGTATTCATTTTATTGAAGTTAAAATAGTATGTGGCAATGCAAAACCTTTAATGTAATATATATTTTATATATATTTAATATTATAGATTTGACATTGTAATATTGGGGAAGGGTAATCAGATTAACTTCCTGGGAAGAATTCACCTCTGTTACTTCTTGAGAGCTAGTGTGGATAGGAAAGAGAGAGTTAAAATTAAATACCTTAAATAAGGTGTTTGTTGTTCATAAATGTCCACTTTCAACAGGGGAGTTACCCCTAGGTTAAACAGAGGGAAAAGCATGAGTTTTAGGGTAAAAATGACCTTGGCTGAATACTGACTTTACCAACTATTTAAATGAATGACCACGGGTACTTATTTAACCTTTATAAATCTTAGTTTAATTGTATGTTAAATTGTGATAAAAATCCCTATATCATGGAATTTTTGCCAGGATTGAGATGCCCTAGTTATATATAATTTAGTATTTAAGGGAGTGACTCAAGAAAGGAACCAGAGATGAGAAAGAGATATAAAAGAATAAAAAAAGGGGTTAGTTTGGAATATACATATCATTTGAGTATATCCAAACAAAAAATGCAAGAAAGACATTGGAATAAAATTTCCTATAGTCACGTTAATAGATCTTAAGGTAGGGAGGATGCTTCAGCTTTAATTCATTCATTCATTCATTCATTCATTCATTTTCTCATTCACCAAACATGCTTCCCAGTATGAATACCAGCTATGGGCCATACACACACAGAGATGCATAAATGTACAGATTATGTAACTTAGAGCAAGCAAGTATAATTGCCAGCCCTTGTTGGAGACAACTCCCAAAAATCTGGCCTCGTTTGATTCTGAAATTAGGCCCATTTAGAATTTGCTTCTAGTGTAGCAGTTTAACAAGAGCAACTACGATTGGCTTCTCTGTGTGACCTGTCTTACAACCATCCCTTGAGGTTTTCAAAACCCCAGCAAGGGTGGAGTCTGAACTGTATTTTCTTAAATTGTAGCTAAGGATTACATCTAGCGGCACTCTACACCTGAGGTTTCTGGGCCAGCCCCTGTCAATGCTGTGTCTGCTCAAGGACCAAAAGAATGAGGATGGGCCCTGAAACTAAAGGTGGAGAGGGCTGCAGGGCTCAGACTGGGCGTGACCCTTACAGGCTTAGACCACTGCATAGTCAACATCTTGTATTTACTGCCCACCCAGAGAACTTGTGGGAAAATAAGAGAAATATTGCATTTGCCCTTGGTGAAAAAGAAAATATGGCACTTTATATTTCTCAACTCGCCCTCTGAGAGAAAATTTAATAATTCAATTTGGGTCACATCAAATGTTTTTCCCTCTCCGGGGAAGATGAACAAGATGGAGAGTTTCATTCACCCAAAATCCAGAAGCAAAGCTGCGTACAAAAGATATGTTTCACAGCACGAGAGGCCTCAATCTTTATCAAAAGAAAAAACGGGTCAGAAAGAAAGCATTAACATGAATCAGACAACCATCCTAAGCTGCAAAGATTTTGCTCAAATAGGAATTTTTTGTTTCCCCTTAAATTCATCCATTCTGCAAAAAGTATCCCTGGAATCCTAGAATTTCTATTAATTTATTTTCTCTAGTTATAAACTTCAAGTGGCTGCCAAATAACAACATACATAACACATGATGGATTGAGAAAATATGTTTTTAATAGTTTAATTGAAAGAATCTCTACATTATTTATTATAATTCCAAGTCATAAAATACTTCAGAGGCAAACTAGAGGACCTTAGGCTTTAATGTGAAGAAGTTATATAATAAAGGTTTCTGCCAAAAAAAAAAGAAAAATTCCCTCCACATACAATAACAATATCCCTTTAAACTTGACCAGTTGTTCCTAACATCTACCCTCCTGATTTATAGGGAAATTAGGAAAAAAAAAAAAAAAAAAAAGGAAAAAGAAATTAGGAAGGTATGAGATGGATAACAGGGAGTAAATTCTGGGGTGGATTTTCCTGTTGAAGAATTGGGATCATAGGAAAAAAGGACAGAAATCATCACCACACTGGAGTTCACTATATTTACAATTGTCTCTTTGAATTGTTTTCTAATCACATGTGTGTGCATATGCATATGTAATAATCACTTTCCTGATAAAGAACTGGATATAGTAGACATTAAATTAGAAGAAAAAATTAACTTTTTTGATCAGACTTTAGCTTTGGAAGCAGAAACAGGAGTATTTTTGTCTCCCATCCCCTTTTAATAAAGAAACTGCTTGTTTGGAATTTACTATTGTTGGATGAAATATGCCCAAATGAAAACTTGTGAGGATGAAGCACCTGATCAGGTTATGTGGTCAGAAGATGTTAGTGAATGGGGGACCAGGTGGACCTTGGAATGCTTTTAAATATCTCTGGCTGTGTCATATATATATATATATATTAGATTTAGATATCCCATATGTTCACAGGGTCACTCCTAACTGAGTTATAATGGTGAAAATGGTCTAGCAAGCTTGGGACAGAGATAGATAGTATTCCATCTATCTTGTCAAAGGAGCATGTGATATATGATATATTTCTCATTCAATTTACCATCATTACTCCAGTGATTAATGCAATTTGACAGATGCCTTCTAATATGATTGGTGGGCAGGGTTATAATGAGTTTACCAAATGTTTAAGGAAAATGAGTTAACAACCTCACCTAGAATTAGTACCCTCTACTTAAACTTAAATCTTAAGTCATACAGAGCTGCCTGGTGATAGAGCCATGTATGTTTTCTTTCCTCAGAGTTCTCACTGATGCCAGTGAATGCTTCACTGCCTGCAGGATTAAATAGGAGGATATGGTAGTACACTTAAGATGCTATAGAGTACATTAAACAAACAAACAAACAAATAAAAAAGTGAACAAAAAAAAGGAGCCTCTAACACAAATTTGTGGTGTATAAACTAAAAATTCTGTGTTACTTACTGATAGGACCTACAGAAACCAAAATGGCAAATTATATGTAAAGAGTCATGGTTTTCTACCTATTCAACAGAAAGGGCTCTAAGTTAAGCCTAGTCATCTATTTGTCACCCAAAGCATAACTCAGTTAAATAAGTTATGCATTATTCTAAACTACTTCTCAATATCCGTGACTTTCCTCCACATATTCCTTAATATTGCAGGTCTGTGGGATTCTGCTCTTTCCTTTCTAGTCTTCTCATATGGCACCCTTTCCCTGGAGGAAGTCCTTCCTCCTTCTCATTTTATTTATTAGCACATATCAAATGCTGACTGTACATCTTCTACCTGGATGCATTTCAAATTCATATCCCAAAGAGAATGCATCATTTCCTCCATCCCACATGAAATATGTTTTCCTGATCTTGGGTAAAATTACTACTATCAAACCAAATTGTTCAAATTGGAAACCTGGGTGTCAGCCTAGATTTCTCCTATTCTATTGTACCTTAGACACATAAATCTCCTGGGTCATTTCTAATTATTTGTCAAATACTATTTATTCTACCATAAATATCACAGCTTTCCTGTTGCAAAAATCAATTCAGAACCCTCTTTCTTGTGTATAAATCCTTCCTGACTCTCACCAAATTGTCTAATGCCCTTTCCTTATTTTACTAACTTACTTGGCATACTTCTATTAAAACAATTATGCCACTTCATTTTAATTGTTGTTTTAATTGGTTTAATGTCTCTCTATTCTAGGAGCCTATGGGCTTCTTGTAGACATCAGGTGGATTTTAACCATTTTTGTAGTCCTAGATATCAGCCCAATTTCTGGACTATAAGAAGACACTCAAGACACACTTGGTAAATTAAATAAGCAAGTGGGCAAATTAATAGACATATACTCATTTATGGCTGAGATTATTTTTATTATAATTCAAAATACTGTATTTCATTTCAATGGATAAAACGACACAAAATCTTTTGATCGGATTTTAAAAAAACAAGGAAAGTTATCCACAATAATGTTGTGGTAGGTGCTGTTGTTATCTACCCCTCAGCTATTTCCAAATCAACTTTCTCCCCTGACGACTCTCTCATCTTTGATATTAAAAACCTAGATTTTCTAGTCTCCTGAAATAAGAGAGGGCACATGAACTAGTCCTGGCCTATGAGATAGAAAGGAAAATATTCTGGGGCAGAAGGAGGAAGCTATTTACTGGTTGTCCTCCATCCCATATTTCTATTTGCTTTGTTAAAATACCTGTGAACGTAATATATTTGGGAAGACATTGCCATAAAACTGAAGATGATTGACCAAATGAATCAGAAAATCTTGGGTCCTTTCTGGCATTCTGCCACCTGCCTTCTATCTTCTTAGGCCATAAAAGTCTGCATGATTTAATCCATTTTAATCAGGTTTTCTATTACTAGTTACTGAAAGCATCCTAAGTGACTCAAGTGGTAAATGAATTACTAAAGGGTGTTATCATATATCATCTAGTTGTGTCTAGTCTTGTATCTGGTGGCTTAGGAACATGTTGGAAACTGAGTTTAATAATCTTGGCCCTGATGACAAATTAAACCTTATATGCCATCAAACTCCGGGATTTTTGTCATTTCATTCTTTTTTGTTTTTCAACAGGATAGCTTTCATTTTAGCCTTTAAAAATTATTTTGTCAGAAACTTCAGCATGAAAGTAAAAACAATGTACATTGTCACTGGGTGTATGGAAGGATAAATAAAATATAATTTGAATAACTTGTCTCTGTGTGCTTCATCTCTATTGTACTGACTTTTAAAGAACAAAGTTTATTTCCTCAACTCCTATTGGTCTTCTAGTTCTTCACCTGGGGAGAAATGAAATGAGAACAACTGTTCGTGTACATTACAGAAAAAATGCTGGAGGGCAGAAGGTAAATTCTGTTTATGCTCTCCAAATCTGACTCAATTCATGTTTGCATTTGTTCACAGTTTAGTATGAGAGGAACTACTTAAGAAAGAAAAAAGAATCTTGAAAATTCCCAACATTATTTAGAATTTCTGAGCTGACCAGCTGCTCCTTTTTATCTTTAATTAGCTGAGAAGTCATAAGAAAGTTCAGGAAAGATTTAGATTTTTCTCCAGTCCTATCATGTTATTTTATGGATTAAATATATCTGGACTAAACGGTAACCTGTAAAGAACTCTGTGATGGTTTGAAGCTGTATGGTATGTGTCCTATCAAAGATCATACTCTTAAAGTGAATCCATTCCTGTGGTGTAGACCTATTGTGGGTGGGACTTCTTGATTAAGTTATTTCAGTTGAGGCCAACCAGAGGTGAGTCTTAATCCTCTTACTAGAGACCTTTATAAGAGGATAAAAGAAACAGAGAAGACACAGAAAGAAGCCCCACAGAAGCTATGAGAGAAAGAAACTAAAAGAGAGAAACATGCAGAAGCTCAGAGAGGAAGCCATTGAAGCCAGAAGCTGGAAGCAGTGAAACCTGGGAGAGAAGGGAGAAGCCAGCAGACATTGCCACATTCTTTCCCATGTGGCAGAGGAGTCCCAGATCGCCAGCAGCCTGTCTTCAGAGAGAAAGTATCGTCCTTATGATGCTTTGATTTGGATATTTTCACAGCCTCAGAACTGTAAACTTGTAAGTTAATAAATCCCCTTGTAAAAGCCAAACCATTTCTGGTATATTGCATTTCATCAGCTAAACTAAAACAGACACATCTGTTTAATCATATACCCATCTAGCTATGTATCTATATAAAAATAAAAATAAACAGATAGATAATCTTAGATAATCTTTATGTATTATTGATCATATTTAATTTGGGTCGGTTCCTGTGCTAACTGTATTAATTAACTTAGCAAATAGGGAGGATTATATGCACCAACTAACCAAGGCTAATACAATAATTTTTAATACCACTTTCTAACCCATTCTCACTACAGAGCTGTTATGAAGCTTTAAGCAGTAGATAAGAAATTAGTCTTGCTTTTTTTTTTTTATTATTCTGTACTTGGAGGAAATCATTTAACTTAAGCCTAAAAGCATGTTTCAAAGATTACTTCAAGTTTTCACAAGAAGTAGAGAAGCCAGAAATTAATTTCAATTCCTCTGTTTCTAGACCTCTACTTCTCATTTCAATCCATTGCCTTCATTTATATTTTAGGTTGTTATCATTCAGAGTTAAGGTTTTGTTAAGTTGGAATATGTGAATTAAATCACTAAATATGCTTGTGTTGTAACTGAATTATAAACAGAATCTTATTTATGATATATGAATGTGACATTTGTGTGATATGTCATGATATGATTTAAATAAATAAGACAACTATAATTTATAAGGTAGTTAATGGATAGCCTTCAGGGTTTTCTTATAGCTTTTAAATAACATGAGTTTCATATTTAAAGTAATAGCCCTAAAAGAAATGACTTTCTCGTTGTAGCTATTTAACAGGGGCTTTCATCTGAGAGCTATTAACAATTGCATTTTAAAGTTTCAAAAATTTCGCCCACATACCAGATCTATAGTCAACTGTTGTTTTTGCCTGATCAACATCTCTTTCTTTTTTTTCTGTTTCTCCATTTTCCTTAACACATTTATTTTCTACTCTATGTGTTCTTGGTGGGATTATAAATCAAGATGCTACTTTCAACTCTCAACTCTCAGGAAGCACTGACACAAAGTAGGCAAAGCACATCTAGATATGTGAATTTTGAAGAAAGTGACCCAAGAACAGAAAACCATTGAAACTATATGATTTTTTTTTTCAGCAAGGTAAAAAGACTTCAGGTCCTTCTACATAAATCCCAAGAGCTCTCCTGACCCTTGTCATTTCTGAAGCTTGTTTGTTTAATTTTATCCTGTACAAGTTTAAATTATCCAGAGTAAATTTACCCAGAGAAAATATCCACAGTAACTGTTAGAAAAATTGAGTGAATTGTAGTCAAGAGACACTCGCTGCCACGTGCAGTATTTATAACAGGTTATGGCATTGAAATGCAGAAGATGACTGTGAGAGTCCAATTAATATTCCAGAACTGGAAAGTAACTGCCCCAAGGTAATGAGCGGTGAAACAGCAAATTAAGTATTTCCTTGTGGTCCCCTGGCACCATGTGTCCAGCAAGGGCAAAGCTTTGGGTGGCTGAGCAATTGCTGTCATGGAACAGCTCAGAAGGGCTGAATGATTCTGCAATCATAGAGTAGGAGAGTTGTTTCTGACAGTGTTATACATTTTAAATCAAAAGAATCACAAGCTCAAATCTTAACATTCTTGCCTCAAGGCTTGGACTAAAGTTCAGGGTCTTTCTGTGACTGTTCTGATAGAATCTCTTCTCTCTAATGCCATAGGACTGAGATTACCAAAACCAGAGAGAATAATCCTGCAGGTTCCTGAATTAAAAGTCAGTTGAATTCATCACTTTTTCAGTTCTCTTATGTAAGTTGAAGGACAGCTGTAGAACTAATACAATTCCAGCAATGGGACAATTAGAATGCAGAATATGGGACAATAAGGCCAGTTAGAAAACCCTGACCACTCAAATACTTGTGAAACATTCCCTCAGAGCTTACTCTATGGAAAAAAATGCATTCTTTCATGCAAGAGAAGTCAAACAATCCCTCTATGGTTGAGAACCTAGTAGCCAGAACTGTCATAAAGAGATTGAAGTGCAGAATTAGAATAAGGAAGGTAGAAGTTAGTCCCAAAAATATTCGTAGGAATTTGCTAGTTTGTGTGGTCAAAGCCTGGAAATTATTTGCAAGACTGGATTTTTAGAATACTTAGCTAAGCAGAGGCTGGGGAACATAATGTTGGAACAGGCTCGGATTCATCAAAATAGTTACTCAACAGAGTTTCTGCATTGAGTGAGCTAATTCAAGTAGTCGGCTACTGTCCTGGTTTAGGTAAATTAAACTGTGATCCAATTTGCTGATATTGAAAGACCGAAAATCCCTGTTCCTAATTTAGAGGAAGTACTGTTACAAACTTTGGGATATTGGAATGTTGGATTGGTTCTTTTATGTACTTGCCATTCATTTGTTGTGGTTATCATATTGGGCATAATGGATTGAAAGATAATCAGATTACATGGAAAGTTCTGATCGGTATGTATCTCTGGCTACAGTTATTGAGCCAAGAGGCTGCTAGAAATGAAATTCAATCATTATGGTCTCTTAAAGAAAGAGGAAACTCTGTACATATTTTACAACCTCAACTGCCTATTATAAATTGTTCCCCACACCTCCACAATGAGACCTGAGTTAATATCCAGAGCAAATGTATACTGAATAATGAAAAATAATTGAAACTTTTGAAAGCATTGTATACACCAATGTTTGGTAATACAAATGTTGCCTGCTGATAAGAGTGGGAGGTTTATGGGGTTCTAGGTGATGGAAAAGGCCTGATTCTGAACCTGAAACCATCCGGTGATTTTTTTCCAAGTCCCTGAGTGTAATAATCTGAATGGATCTTCTCAGGAAATGGGACAAACCTCCATTAACTATATTGTAAAGGCTAAGAGGAAAGTATTGGAAAGGTCTCACCCTACAAAGCAATGATACTTTATTGGGGAATTCAAACATACTAGTGCCACAGTCAGAGACTTAAAAAAAGAAAAAAAAAAAAAATCAAGGGTAAAAACTCATATATTATTCCCTATTCAAATCTCCAATACGACCTGTGAAAATTCCTGATGAGTCTTAGAAAATTATTGGATTATTGAAGCTTGATAAGAGTGACTCCAGTTGCATTCGCTATCCCTGATTTTGTTGTCTTCCTGGGATAAAATTATTGGTTATTGGTATCAGATATTAAAACAATTAATTTTCCCCTAGTAAAACCAACAGCATCCTCTTATTTCTTGTATTAGTTTCTGCTGCTGCTGTAATACATTACCAAAAATTTAGTGGCTTAAAACGAACAAAGATGTATTATTTTACAGTTCTAGTGGTCAGCAGTCTAAAGTGGATCAGCCAAGCTGTGTTCCTTCTGGAGAGAATTTGTTTCCTACCATTTCCACCATCTAGAAACTACGTGAATTCCTTAGCCAGTAGCCCCACATTACCTCAAAAGTCCTCATCATATCTCCTTATCTGACTCTGACCTCCTCCTCTCCCTCTTGTAAAGGCCTTTGTGATTACATTGGACTCACCTGGTTAATCCTGGAGGCATCTGGCAGGCCTGAATAATCTCCCAACTTCAAGATCCTTAACTTATATCACACCTGCAAAGCTGCTTTTGCCGTAAGGTGTAATATATTCACAGGTTCTGGGGGTAAGGACATGGACATATGTGGGGACATTATTCCACCTACCTCACTCTTGTATCCTTGCCCTGTGCAGCAGTTTAACCCTTGGTATTGGCTAACTCACTATCATAGTGACCAGCACATGACAATGAAAGTGTTATCTTGTTTATGCCTAGAGATCAAGTGGTAGCCTGTGTTATATACAGATTATCACAGGGTGGGAGATAATCTAGCTAAATAGAGGTGTTTATATTTCACTTCAGGAAAAGTTTCTGGGATTTGAATAGTCTGGAGGCATATAAGGATATTACCTCAAAAGATGTTGTTCATCTGTTTTTCGCTCTGTGTATTAGTCAAGGTTCTCTAGGGAAACAACTGACAAGACATATATACATACATATATAGGTAAATAGTGTAAGAGGTTTACTATAGGAATTAGCTCACATGACTGTGGGGATGAAAAAGTCCAAATTTCCATAGGGCAGGCCACAAGCTGAGAACTCCACTGAAGGTTTTCAGTGAATACCCCAGGAGAAGCTGACTGGTTTAAACAGAGATAGAAATTCTCCCTTCTCTGTCCCTTCTAGTTCAGGCTGGCAGTGGTTCTGCCCATACAAGATTCACAAAAAATTGTCAGCTTGCCATGTAGTTCACAGGGTCCAAACCATCAGACAATAGAACCTTCCACAGCTCTTCCTGCCTAACTGCATTTCCAATCCTGACTTTCACTGAAATGGCTGACTGGTTCCATGTTCAGTTAAGCCCTCACATGGGGAACTATTCTCCAGAGACTCACATTCTAGAAGCTTATGGAGGTCTCTGATAGAGACACTCTGGTCCTACTCTCAGAGCACACTATCTGATGGGCTCAAGAATGTTCCCATCCATCAATTTCTGGTTTCTTTGTGCTCAAAAATTCAGTTTTCAGCTTATCCCTCTCTTCTAACATTTTGAGGAGAAACCAGGTTGCATTTCTCACACTTAGCTTGGTAATCTCAGCTAAAAATCCAAGTTCATCAATTTCAAGTTCTGCCTTCTATCCAGCATCAGAACACAATTTCACCAAATTCTCTGCCACTTAAAACAAGGATCACCTTTCCTTCAGTTTCCAGTAACGCATTCATCATTTCCTTGTAACATTCATAAAAGTAACCTGTAGCATCCATATTTCTACCAACAGTCTCTTCAAGGCAATCTAGACTTTGTCTATCAAGCACCTCACAATTCTTCCATCCTTTACTCATTACCCAATTCCATAACCATTTCCACATTTTTGGTATTTGCAAAAACAGCACCCTACTTTCATGGTAACAAAATATGATTTTGTTTTCCTGGCTACTCAAGCAAATACCATACAATATGTTGGCTTAAACAATGGAAATTTAATGGCCCACAGTTTTGAGGTTAAGAAAAGTCCAATTCATGGCATCATCAAGGTGATGCTTTCTTCCCAAAGACTGATACTCTGGGGCTGGTTGCTGGTGATCCTCGTTTCTGGACTCCTCTGCCCCATGACAGTGCATGTGGCGGCCTTTCCTGGCCTCTCACTTCTTGTCCAGGTTCCATTGACCCTCATCTTCTCGCTTCCTATGGCTTTCTCTCTTGCTGTCTGAATTTTATTCTGCTAATAAAGTACTCCAGTAAAAATATTGAGATCCATACTGATTGATTTGGGCCACACTTTAAATGAAGTAACTTCAACAAAAGGTCCTACTACAGTAGGTCCATACCCACAGGAATGGATTACGTTTAAGAACGTATTTTTCTGGGGTACACACAGTTCCAAACCACCAAAATCTGCTACCACCAAGAAGAAGGAAATGTATTTAGTAGGCTTTTAGGATTTTGAAAACATTTAGATGTCATGCTATGATGCATTAACTGGGTGAAATAAAAAGCTGTGAAATTTGTGTGGTTCCCAGAGAAAGACAAAACAAGACTAGGCTATATTATTAACGGTTCTTCCAACAATTTGAAGACACAACAGAGGCAGTGATTCCCAAAGTGACTGTGCTGTATTATGATATTGAATGAGGCCTTTGGGAAGCATCATTCTCACAATTATACATTAGGATCTTAAGTTGTGGGAGAAAAGCCATGATCTCTTTGGTAGTTAATTTCAGAGAGACACCTCTTGACATGCCACCAGGATCACATAGAAATTTAATGAACAATCATGTCATATAACATGTTGCTACCAACAGCTTTAGGATGTTATTTAGGGTGTCATTATGGACGACGTACTGTATACTCTCAATCTTTCTTTCTCTCTTCCCCTACCCCCACCCCCATCTCTTTTTGCCATTTCTCTTGTAGTCAGAGCTCATAAGTCCAGGAAGTAAAGTGGATGTGGGAATGGTAAATCTGTAAATTACATTCTTTGATTTCTCTGAAAAAAATACCATCTTTGGGCAAAATGGCAGTATAGAAAGTTTTACAAATTGCTCCCTCAACTAGAGAATTGAAAGGCTGGGAAAAAAGACTGGAAGTAACTAAATGGTAACCCTGGAACCAGAATGGACATTTAAAACAGCTATAGGAGTGCCAGAGGAAGCAAGAGACTGCTGAGAGTTCAGCTTTTGTAAGAGAAAACAGGAATCAGGGACCAGTACCCATTTCTCAGCCCGAGAGTTAGCAGCTGTGGAAATGGCTGCTGCTGTGGCGACATGAGCCAAATTCTTCTCAAGAGGCAGTCAGGGGCTGGTCTCTCCCTTCTCTCCCTGGTTTTTTTGCTTTCAGCTTCTGGCTGTTCCATCTGTGGCTTCTCAGCTTCTGTGTCTTTCTCTCCCAGCTTCTGTGCCTCTGTCTTTCTCTGAATTTTATCCTCTTATAAAGGACTCTAGTAAGAGGCTAAGGACCCAATTGGGCCATACCTCAACTGAAACAACCTAATCAAAAGGTCCTACCCATAATGGGTTTACACACACAGGAATGGATTAGCTTTTTTTTTTTTACTTTTCATTTTGAAATAAATTTAAATTTACAGGAACAATTGTAAAAACAATACAAACCCCATACACAGAACTCCAGCATATCCCAAACCCCCTCCACTGATACCCAGATCTACAAAATTTAATATTTTGTCACTTTACCATTTCTTTCTTTCCCTCCCTCCTTCCCTATCTATCATCCATCATCTATTGCTCTGTCTTCTGAACACATGAGAGCAAGTTGCACACATCCTTGAACAAATAATATAATTCACATGTACTTTTCTTATGAACAAGAATATTCATTTATGTAATCACATTAAGTGTAGTTAAGAAGTTCAAGAAATTTAACATTGATATAAAGCTTGCATTCTATATTTCATTTTTTTCTTATGTCCCAATTGTGTCCTTTTGAGCCTTTTCTCCTCTATTCTTAGATCTCATCCAGGATCATCTATGGCATTTAATTGTCATTGTCTATTTAGACTGTCTTTTTTTTTTCAATTGTGGAAACATATACAGCATAAATCTTCCCATTCCAACCCCTCCCTAGCATGCCATTAGTGGGATTAATCACATTCACAATGTTGCAATGCCATCACCTTCCTACCATCCATTACTAGAAATTTCCCTTCACCCCAAACAGAAACCCTACACTTATTTCTTATTAACAACCCATTGCCCTTTCCCCAACTTCTCATAACCCATACTCTTCATCTCTATGGTAATATTCTCTGATACTTTATTTGTTTTTACTGTGGGGCTTAAATTTAACATCTTAAATCTATAACACTCTTGTTTTCTTTGGTACCAACTTAACTTCAATAGGTCACATAAACTATGTTCCTTTACTCCTCCATTCCCCTACCTTTATATAGTTCTTGTCAAAAATTGCATATGTTACATTGAGTCCGAAACTGCTGATTTATCATTACACTTTATGTATTTTAGATCCTGTAGGAAGTAGTGGAGTTACAAATCAAAAATACAGTAGCATTGGTATTTATATTTACCATGTGATCTTTACTGGAAATCTTTATTTCTTCATACGGTTTCAGTCAATTGCTTAGTGTCCCTACCTTTCAACCTGCACAATTCCCTTTAGCATTTCTCATAGGACTGATCTACTGGTGATGAAGTCCCTCAGCTTTTGATTATCCGGGAATGTTTTCATTTCCCCCTCATTTTTACCCTCCAGGTGTTTGTGAATTTTCTAAGTTTCTGATGGTTATTGACTTCTAATTTTATTCCATTGTGGTCAGAGAATGTGCTTTTAATAATTTCATTTTTTTTAATTTATTGAAGCTTGTTTTATGTTCCAGAATATGGTCTATTCTGGAGAAAGTTCCATGATCACTAGAGAAGAATGTGTATCCTGGTGATTTGGAATGTGATGTTCTATATATGTCTGCTAAATCAAATTCATTTATCAGATTGTTTAGGTTTTCAATTTCCTTACTGGTTCTCTGTCTGATTGATCTATCTATAGGAGAGAGTGATGTGTTGAAGTCTCCCACAGTTATTGTGGAAACATCCATTGCATCCTTTAGTTTTGCCAGTGTTTGTCTCATGTATTTTGTGGCACCTTGATTGGGTGCATAGACATTTATGATTGTTATTTCTTCTTGCTGAATTGCTCCTTTTATTAGTATGTAGTGGCCTTCTTTGTCTCTCATAACATCCTTGCATTTAAAGTCTATTTTATCTGAGATTAATATTGCTACACCTGCTTTTTTTTTTGGCTGTAGCTTGCATGAAGTATTTTTTTCCATCTTTTCACTTTCAATTTCTTTGTGTCCCTGTGTCTAAGATGGGTCTCTTGTATGCAGCATATTGATGGTTCATTTTTTTTGATCCATTCTGCCAATCTGTATCTTTTATTTGGGAGGTTTAATCCATTTACATTCAACGTTATTACTGTGAACGCATTTCTTGAATCAGCCATCCTATCCTTTGGTTTATGTTTGTCAGATATATCCCCCCACTTTCTTATTGTCCTTTAATGAACCAATATTGAATTTCTTTAGTACTGAACCGTTCTCCATAGTTCTCTCTCCTTTGTTTGTTTCTCTGTCGGTAGGACTCCCTTTAGTATATAAAGTAGGGCAAGTCTTTTATTAGCAAAATCTCTCAGGATTTGTTTGTCTGTGAAAAATTTAAGCTCTCCCTCAAATTTGAAGGAGAGCTTTGCTGGATAAAGTATTCTTGGTTGGAAATTTTTCTCTCTCAGAATTTTAAATATGTCATGCCACTGCCTTCTCACCTCCATGGTGGCTGCTGAGTAGTCACAACTTAGTCTTATGTTGTTTCCTTTGTATGTGGTGAATTGCTTTTCTCTTGCTGCTTTCAGAACTTGCTCCTTCTCTTCAGTATTTGTCAGACTGATCAGAATATGTCTTGGAGTGGGTGTATTTGGATTTATTTTATTTGGAGCTCGCTGGGCATTTATGCTTTGTGTATTTATATTGTGCAGAAGGTTTGTGAAGTTTTCTCCAACAATTTTTTGAATACTCTTTCTAGACCTTTACCCTTCTGTGCCGGTTTGAATGTATTGTGTCCCCCAAATGCCATTATCTTTGTGGTCTTGTGGGACGGATGTTTTGGTGCTGGTTAGATTTGCTTGGAATGTGCCCCACCCAGCTGTGGGTGGTGACTTTGGTGGGATACTCCCATGGAGGTGTGACCCCACCCATTCAGGGTGGGCCTTGATCAGTGGAGCCATATAAAACATGCTGACTCAAAGAGACTGAACGGAGTGCAGCTGTGAGTGATGTTTTGAAGAGGAGCAAGCTTGCTAGAGAGGAATGTCCTGGGAGAAAGCCATTTTGAAACCAGAACTTTGAAGCAGACGCCAGCCACGTGCCTTCCCCGCTAACAGAGGTTTTCCGGATGCCATTTGCCATCCTCCAGTGAAGGTACCTGATTACTGATGTGTTACCTTGGACATTTTATGGCCTTAAGACTGTAACTGTGTAGCCAAATAAACCGCCTTTTTATAAAAGCCAATCCATCTCTGGTGTTTTGCATTCTGCAGCATTAGCAAACTAAAACACCTTCTCTTCTTCTTCTGGGACACCAATGAGTTTTATATTTGGACGTTTTATTTTTACCTATCGTATCCCTGAGGTCCTTTTTGATTTTTTTGATTTTTTTCCCCATTCTTTCTTTTGTTCTTTCATTTTTCTATTCTGTGGTCCTCGAGGTCACTGATAAGTTGTTCAGCTTCCTCTAGTCTTGTACTATGAGTATCCAGAATCTTTTCAGTTTGGTCAACAGTTTCTTTTATTTCCATAAGATCATCTATTTTTTAATTTATTCTTGCAATTCCTTTTTTTGCTCTTCTAGGGTCTTCTTCATGTCCTTTATATCCTGTGCCATGATCTTCTTCATGTCCTTTATATCCTATGCCATGTTCTTAATGTTTGTCTTTACTTTTTTGATTAATTGCTCCAAGTACTGTGTCTCCTCTGATCTTTTGATTTGGGTGTTTGGGTTTGGGTTATTCATATCATCTGTTTTTTTCATATGCTTTAAAGTTTTCCATTGTTTTTGGCCTCTTGGCATTTGCTTTACTTGATAGGGTTCTTTTAGGATATATAGGACAATTCAGAGACTTACCTTTAAATTGTCAGATCTACAGTTTGGTGGCATACACTGTCTCTAACTAACCAGCAGATGGCATCTGCGAGTCACCTATTCCCCTCAAGTCAGTTCTCCCCAAATTTGTCTTTGTGGTGTGTGGGGGTCTGATTCTTGTGGGGTCCAATTGGTGCACCAAGTTTGGGTGTGTTGTTGGTGCTGTCTGCCCTGAATGTGGGGTGTGTGTCTGAGCAGTTAGGGAGGGAGAGCAACTTTAATAATCAAACATCCCAGGTGTTCCTGGAGATTTAAGGCTATTGCAAGAGTCTAAACCTTCATGTCAGTCTCGTCACAGATTGTCTCTGCCACTGACCCACAAGTCCTTGGTATTGGCAAACAGTCCCTGGGATTTCCGAGTGGGTCCCCCTTCCAAGCCGTGCCCTTCTAGAGCCTCTGCTGAGGGAATGTTGTGCTACATCACAAGTGCATGCCATCTCTCAAGGGAAGTTCTGGGCCACTGGGCCATGTAGGGGCGTTTCCAGTCTGCTGTAAGAATGGTTGAATGCGGCATGTTAATTTCCCCCTTTTCGCACAGTTCTGCCTTCCCAGCTCCAGGACAATTAACTGTGGGTGCATGAAAGGCTACTGTCCATGCCTAATATTGTGGCATGTGTGCATGTTGCTGGAAACACTTCCTGTCACACTGGTTTTTTTGGCATGGCTCTGGGCTATGGCTCCGGCACTGGGCAGGAGCATTCCCAGCCCGCTGGGAAGATGGCTGCAAGCGGCATTGTTATTTTCCCCTTTTGGCTCACCTCTGCCTTCCTCAATCCAAGACAATTAGCAGTGAGTGTGCAAAAGGCTATCTTCCATGCCAGATTCTGAGGCATTTGCACAGCCCGTTCCTGCCTCACTTCAATGTGCGTTTCTCTCTACCGTATCTGCAGCTGCTTTGGGGTTTTTTTTTAAAAAAGAACTAGTCTGCCTCCAAATGCCAACTCACAGTTTCCCCACACCACAGCATGGCTGCTGGACATTCAGCGGCTTACTCACTTGTTTCAGAACACAGACTCCTGGTTTCACCAAATTCACGGTCCCTGTGGATTTAGCAAGCCTTGTCCAGCTGGTGCATTGCTGGAACTGGTGTTCTGGGCCACTTTCTGGCTTTTATCTAGTATTTTTCATGGAGGTGTTTTTTTGCCCTCTCTTTCCTAACTGCCATCTTAGGTTCTCCAATGGATTAGCTTTGAGAACACGATCTTCTGGAGTCCATAAAGCCTCCAAACTATCACACCCAGCAATCACACTTTTAGGTATATCCCAAACAGACTGAAAACAGGGTCACAAAAAGATACTTGAACACCAATAATAAAGAAGAATACAGGAACTCTTGGGGGCACTATTTTAATTTTCAGGGGAAAATAGCAGCATTATTCACAATAGACAAAAACTGGAAATAACTCAAATGCCCATCAAAAAAATGAATGGATAAACAAAATGTGGGATATATACACAGTAGAATATTATTTCACCATAGGAAAAAGATGAAATTATGAGACATGATGCAACATGGAAGAACTTTGAAATCTTCGTGCTCAGTGAAACAAGCAAGACACATGAGGACAACAATCATATTTCCCTTATAAAGGATGACTAGAAATAGCAAATCTGCAGAGACAGAAAGCATATTAGAGGTTACCAGGGGATGGGAAAGTGGGGAGGGGGGCAGTGTTTGTTTGTAAAAATTTTTTTTAAAAAATCACTCCATCCATATAATCATCCCATGAGCTGAGATATTCCAAATCAGTTATCAGATTTCAAATGAATAAATATTGCACATCAAAAGAAAAGAAAAGAAACCTGAGTTTTAGAAGCTTTCCAAGTGTCATGAGATTGGTTTAAGGATAAGAAAGAGAACTAAGTTCTGGGTCTGTAAAAAAAAAAAAAAATACTATCTTTGTTTCTCTGTGTTCAGCTATTGGCAGGGCATACAAAAATGGTTATACTATATTGGAAGTTGAGAATTCCTTATAGCTATTTAAGGCATCTTCAGGCTATCAGAGCTATAAACCAAAAATTAATCCAAATTTTTGGTAAATAGTTTTGCTGTTAAACAAAGATAATAAAGAAGAATACAGGAATCTTGGAGGCACTATTTTAAACTAATATAGCAATTGTAAAGTTTAAAAGAAGATAGCTGAAGTACCCTTTAGGCAGGATCACCATTAAGACAGATCCTTTGAAATTAGGTTTAGGCAAAGCATTCCAATTAGCTAAATTTTCAGGGGAAAATAAGGGGAAATTGCCAAGAGGAGAAACATCACAAATATGTTATGGACTTTGACAATTGAAAAAGCAAGTATTACAGTGTTTGCTTGCTAAGTAATACTAAAAAAAAAAAAAAAAAAAAAAAAAATTATCACTTTCTTCTTTCCTCTTCCTTACCCATACTATTAATATATGGAATATTGATTGTGGTCACATGTGGCATAGATTGTAAAATATCTACAGATGATAAAAACAACAAAAGAATAGAGAGAGAATAAAACAGATCCTGATGCTGCTGCAGTAATGGTGTTAAGGTTGTGTACTTTCCTAGAGAGACAAGGAGGAGGCATATCATCATATCTGTATCATTTATATCTATGTCTTTTTATATTTATATATTATAGAATGATAGTATACATTATAGTGTGATACATATGGCAATAAAAAATAATCAGTATGTTAAAAAATTGTTGGTATGAAACAGAATGATTTGTGGTTTATGCTGAATAGCTGCAGGAATGAAATGAATGAATAACTGTTATTTCATTCTCTGATACCTTCCCTCCTACCTCTTTTAGTAATGTTAACTCTTAGAAAATTACCTCTGCCCAATCTAATGTGGGCTGACTCTTTCTCTACTAGGAAAAAAGGTATACTCATGACCCAATTGAATCAAATTCAACTCTTTCATGAATGTTAAATTCTATGTGAAAGACACAAAGATACAAAATATTTGAAATGGGGCTATTCTAACCAAAACAGACTAAAAAAGTATATTTAAGTCCCTTCTATGTAAATCCTCTGCCTCCTCTGTTTCCTTCCCTTTCTTAGATTTTATTGTGATCCTGTCTTCAATGTTTTCAGCTATCAAGTTGCCTTCAAATAAATTTATTCTATGCTTAAGTTAGCCAAAAGTCTTTCTACAGTTTAGAAGCAAAAACAAAGAAAGAAACAAACACAAAACCAAAAACCCTGTAAGATATATAGATTATACTACACCTCAGAAATAGTGAAAATTAGTTACTTACTCCGGGAAAAAAAAAAATAGAAAACATTTCAGCTTCTGGATGAATTTGAAAAGTTTTGTATATTTTGGATGACAAAAATCTGAGTCAATTGAGCTGCTTATCTAGTCATTCTCTATTCCTCTCTGACTCATTAAACACCACATGGAACCAAGCGTTTTTCTGACTCCATGTGTCTTCTCTTGCTTCCCCTTCCTCCTATAAAGTTCTGCTCTTCTATGTCTTCCTGGAAGGCAACTAGAAATCATTCAAGGTCAAACTCCATTCTCTGCTCTCTAAGCAGAATTAATTATTCCCTTGCTTATATTCTTATAGTAAATCATATTATATTGTAATTGTATATTTGTGCATATGTTCCTTCACTGGACTCTGAGCAACTTGAGGATTTTATGACTATATATTTTTCCTGGTCCCCAGCATGTGCCCCACATGGCAGATTTTCAATACCTGATTACTTAAATGAATATTGAGAATTGAAATATTTCCTCATCAAATTTGGAGATCCAGAATCATTTTGGAAATATTTAATGGTGCAGGGGTCATAAAAATTTCAAAGCAGCAAGAGAAAACAAGGAAGAGTACTCAGAGGAAAGGGAGTAGTTAACCTGCATTTATCAATACTATTCATCTCCTAGTAAGAAAAGTGGAGAAAAGAGAGGAATTTGCACATATAGTTTATTCATAGTGAGTAAGAAAGAACTAAAAGTGAATTCTTTCTCTTCAACAATTGATAGATTTTCAAGCAAGCTGGCAAATTTTGATGTTAAGTCATTTACAAAATCAGAGACATGAAAGCCACATGGAAATAAAGTTCCTTTTGTTGCTGTTTGGTTTTCTCGTTTGCAGGATACTAGAGTTTTTTCTAACCAGTATAGTCTTGGTAGGCAGAGTGGTCAGCATAACAAGAAATTTACTGTGAGATCATTGCCTTGTGACAAGGAGGTCATTATCTTAGAGCATTCTAGGGAGAACGTGAGATATATAAAGTATAAAATCAAAATTTATATATCTATATTTATCTTTTTATTAGATAAGTTAAGTTTATCAATAATTAAAATTAAAAAACTTGGCACTGGAAACTACCTCAGTTAATATCTGAGGGGGCTCTGTATCAAATATGTCGCTGGCTATAGCCTAAGTTAAGAGAACTTGCACACTATATTATCTAAATTAAATTACATTAACCCTCACAAAAATGATTTCAAGATATTCCTTTAAAGACATGAGATTGAAAGCAAAACTAATATAAGAATAAGCAAATAATAATACAAAAACAGAACTGACATTTTTACATTTACTCTGTTATGTTAGTAATAGTATTATAAACTAAAAAGTTTTTCAGTTGATGATCTGAGATAAGAACAGAAGTTGAACAAACAAAATTAGTACCCAAGCACACACACACAGATTATATCTAAATATGCAACTATTTCACTGATAGAAGTATAGAGTAAAAAAAATATGTAAGTTACAGAAATGAGTAGACTGAGGTAAGTACTTGGGGGAAAAGTATCAAAGAGAAAATAAATCAGTGAAGACAGATGTAAATTTTATCACAAAACAGACTGAGGGGAAGGGACTCAGTCAATTAGCTCATTAGAGAAAACATAGGATATTCAGTTTTATACAAGAAAATATAGACTACAAACAGTGCAAAGACTGAAGCATTATCAGAGAGAGAAATGAAAATAAATAGCATTAATATAGTCCTGAGAGCAGCAGAAACACCTGACTTAAGAGCGGAAGCAAAACAATAATTTCTATGTGCAGTGTAGCAAAGACCTTGCAATAAAACTTTATATTACAAACTCTCCGTTAGACCCTGAAAGGTACACAAGAAAGTCAAAGAAAGTCAAAAATTGAAAACATTGAGGTCCAAGATCAGACCTGTGATATTGATTTTTAATTAATAATTAGTGTATTTCTGGAGAAACTAAGATGGTGGCTAAGTGAGATGGGGAGAAAAAACACCTCCATGAAAAACACTAGATAAAAACCAGAGAGTGACCCAGAATACCGGTTACAGAGATGCACCAGCTGAACGAGGTCTTCTTGTTCCAAAGGGGCCATATACTTGGAGAAACCAAGAGTCTGCATTCTGAGACGAGTGAGTGAGCTGGCTGGAAGACCCGCAGCCACATGGTGGTCTGGGAAAGCCGGGGTTTGGAATTTGGAGACCAACAGGCTCTTTAAAAAAAAAAAAAAAAAAGGAAAAACCCAGGAGTGGCTGCAGCAGCAACAGTGGGAACCACACAGTAAAACACAGCAAGAGGGGGCTGGGCCAGCCTCTCGGTGTCTGGCCTGGAAAATAGCCCGCTGCAGATACCCTTGGGGCCGGGGGAACGGAGGGGAGAGCTGGAAGCTGAAAGAAACCCTGCAGCTAGCAGCTGGCTCCCCGGAGGGCTGGATAAACTCCTGCCTGGGGCCGTGCCCACAGCCCAGAGCCCTGCCAGTTGACCTGGAGCTGGGAAGGAGGAACTGTGCGAGGAGGGGGGTGTGGAGACACCCCATTTGGCCATCTTTGCATCAGGCTGAAAGTGAACCAGCATGGCCCATTGGCCTGGGGCTTCCCTTGAGGGACGGCGTGCACTTGTGACATAGCACGCATTCCCTCGGCAGAGGTCCTGGAGGATTGCGGCTGGGCAAGGGGACCCGCTTGGAGAACCCAGGGACACTACGCCAAGTCCGGTGGTTTGTGGGACAGTGAGAGAGAGGGTCTGGGGCTGAAATGAAATGAAGGCTTAGACTCTTGCAGGGGGCCTTGAATCTCCGGGAACCTGGGGGATTTGAATATTAAAGCTGCCCTTCCTCCCTGGCCACCCATACACACGTCCCACATTCAGGGCAGACGGCTCCAGCAACACACCCAAATTGAGTTATCCAATTGAACCCCACAAGAATCATTTCCCCACACACCATGGGGACAAGGTGGAGAACTGACTTGAGGGGTATAGGTGACTCACAGATGCCATCTGCTGGTTAGTTAGAGAAAGTGTACGCCACGAAACTGTGTTTCTGAAAAATTAGATAGGTATTTTTTTTTTACAACTTGAAAGAACCGTATCAAGCAAAACAAATGCCAAGAGGCCAAAAACAACAGAAAATCTTAATGCATATGATAAAACCAGACGATATGGAGAATCCAACTCCAAACACACAAATCAAGATATCAGAAGAAACACTGTACTTGCACAATTAATCAAAGAACTACAATCAAGGAATGAAAACATGGCAAAGGATTTAAAGGACATCAAGAGGACCATGGCCCCAGGATATAAGCAACATAAAGAAGACCCTAGAAGAGCATAAAGAAGACATTGCAAGAGTAAATAAAAAAATAGAAGATCTTATGGAAATAAAAGAAACTGTTGGCCAAATTAAAAAGACTCTGGATATCACAATACAAGACTAGAGGAAGCTGAACAACAGCTCAGTGTCCTAGAAGTCCACAGAACAGAAAATGAAAGAACAAAAGAAAGAATGGAGAAAAAAATTGAAAAAATCAAAATGGATCTCAGGGATACGATAGATAAAATAAAACATCCAAACTTAAGACTCCTTGGTGTCCCAGAAGGGGAAGAGAAGGATAAGGTCTAGAAAGAGTATTAAAAGAAATTGTTGGGGAAAACTTCCCAAACCTTCTACACAATATAAATACACAAAGCATAAATGCCCAGTGAACTCCTAACAGAATAAATCCAAATAAACCTACTCCAAGACATATTCTGATCAGACTCTCAAATACTGAAGAGAAGAGCAAGTTCTGAAAGCAGCAAGAGAAAAGCAATTCACTGCATACAAAGGAAACAACATAAGACTAAGTAGTGACTACTCAGAGGCCACCATGGAGGCGAGAAGGCAGTGGCATGACATATTTAAAATTCTGAGAAAGAAAAATTTCCAACCAAGAATAATTTATCCAGCAAAACTCTCCTTCAAATTTGAGGGAGAGCTTAAATTTTTCACAGACAAATGCATGCTGGGAGACTTTGCCAATAAAAGACCTGCCCTACTTCAGATACTAGAGGGAGCCCTACCAACAGAAAAACAAAGAAAGGAGAAAGAGATATAGAGAATTTTAACTGATGTATATAGTACCTTACATCCCAAATCACCAGGACACCCATTTTTCTCCAGTGATCACGGATCTTTCTCCATAAGGGACCATAAGCTGGGATGTAAAACAAGCCTCAAGAAATTAAAAAAAAAAAAAATTTTGAATATACTCAAAGCACATTCTCCAACCACAATGGAATACAAATAGAAGTCAATAATTTTTGAACTCTAATGACGAATCAGTGGTTTTGAACTCAACGTAATATATGTAATTTTAGAGAACTATATAAAGGTGGGGGAATGGAGGAGTATAGGAACAGAGTTTATGTGTCCTATTGAAGTAAAGGTGGTATCAAAGAAAAACAAGATTGATATGGATTTAAGAGGTTAATTTTAAGCCCCACAGTAAACACAAAGAAATTATCAGAGAATATAACCATAGAGATGAAAAGTAGAGTTTGGGTTAAGAGAAATGGAGGAAGGAGCAATGGGGAGTTAATGAATGTAGGGTTGCTGTTTGAGGTGAAGGGAAATTTCTAGTAATGGATAGTGGGAAAGAGCATTACAACATTCTAAATGTGATTAATCCCAATAATGGAAGGCTAGGGAGGGGGTGGAATGGGAAGATTTAGGCTGTATATATGTTTCCACAATTGGAAAAAAAAAAAAGTCTAAATAGATGACAATTGAATGCCAAGGATGAACTTGGATGGGATTGGAGGATAGAGGACAGGTGGCTCAAAGAGACAAAGTTGAGACATAAGGAAAAGGAAATATAGAATGTAACCTTCATATAATTGTTGAATCTCTTGTACTTCTTAGCTGTGCTTAATGGGATTGCATAAAAGAATGTTCTTGTTCGTGGGAAGTGTATACGTGAATTACAGTGTATGTTCAAGAATGTGTGCAGCTAGCTCTCATATGTTCAGAAGACAGAGCAATAGAAGATAGATGATAGGCAGGGAGGAAGGGAGGGAGGGAAAGAAATAGCAATGTGACAGCAGGTTAAAGTTGGTGGATTGAGCTATCGGGGGAGGGGGGTCAGGGTATAATGGAATTCTGTGTATGGGGTTAGTATTGTTTTTGCAACTGTTCCTATAAATTTGAATTTATTTCAAAACAAAAAAATTAAAAAAATAAAAAACAAATAAAAAAATAATTAGTGTATTTCTAACAGGATCCTGGTGAAAAGGAATTAGTGGTACATGATCAAAATCAACCAACACAATAACCTTGTTTTTATTTGAAAATTTCCTTTAATGATTTAGATGTGCATGTATAAATAACCAATAATATGATTTGATCAATTTCATGTGCTGTACTGGATCTGGATATCCTATTTATAAGAGCCCTATTTAGAGAAGATTAAGTTTATACTTTGAATGTAGGAGAATGATTGGGACTCTGTAAGCAATAATAAATGGCATCTTACCTGGTGGCCAAAACAAAGACTATCTATGGTAGACTGGATTATATATCCCCCTAAACATGTTCTTAATCTTAATCCACATGCCTGTGGGTGTGAGCGCATTGTAAATAGGACCTTTTGAAGACACTATGTTTAGTTAAGGTTTAGCAAACTGAAGCAGGGTGGGCCTTAATCCAGATACTTTAGGCCGCATAAAGAGAATCTGGAAGCTAACAGAGGCGAGAAAGGAGAGGGAATCAACTATGTGATAGGAGGCAAAGATAAAAGCCAAGGAAACCAAAAGATGGCCAGAAGCCACCACCAGAATGCAACAGATTTGGGGGCAAAAAAAAAAAAAGGGTCTTGTCAGTGCCTTGATTTTGGACTCCTACTAGTCTCAGAACCATTAGCCAATAAATCCCCTTTGTTTAAACAAACCCATTATGTGGAATTTGTGATGGTTGCTCTGGCAAACTAAGATGCCATCTTTCCTCTTTTCTTTATTTCAAGCAGAGATTTCAGAAGTAAGTTAAAGTGAAAATTTACCAGAAATTATATTATTTAGTTGTTTCTAGGATAAGAATGTGTTTTAGAAATATCAAACTATGAATTAACCCTTTGGAAACTATTATATTTCTTCAACTTTAAATCACATTGTTTTTCACATTACAAAGTACCTGAAATTGAGATTGTACATATAGAAGTTTTGTTGCTATCTGGAAACCTTCTGTTGACATCCATGCATAAGCAGAAAAAAATAACAGCATCAAAATACATAGAATTGCCAGCATCTTAGGGGAATATATCAATGACAATAATGGAGCACTCTTTTTTAAAAAGCTGCACTTCTCTTGATGGCCAAGAGGACAATATTGTGTGGAAAATATAGATGTCTTCTACTTTTAGTCAAACAACATTTCAGAAAAATTGGATTGGGAAGAACATTTAGGGATCATTTAACCAATTGAATTGTCCTACACTTTTATTTTTGTATATGCTCAAGAGTGATGTAAGGTAAATATCTTCGCAACTTATATCTAAAAATCTCTCTCAACAATTTTTTAAATAAAATTTCCAAGTGATTAGAAAGCATTGAGTCAAATTGGTAATGGCAACTCTTACAAATGATGGCATCTTAGATTAGATGATATACAAACTTTCTACCACTTCCCATCATGTATGATGCAGACATTTCTTTGAAATACATCAGCACTGTTCTATCACAGTAATACCTTTCTGACATCTTGAAAATCCTTGTTGAATTTCTCATTCACACTCTGTCGATAAGCAGGATATTCAATTCCCATTTTCTTGAATATGGAACTCCTGGTCTGATGGCTTCACATTCCTCCTTTGCACTGTGGTTTCCTCCGTGTTTCTGATAGTGGGAGCTTTCTGTATAAATGTTAGGGTGCTGTGCAGACATGATTGGGCAAGCACACCAGAAAGGCAGAATTGCAATGGAATGGAGAATCACACACATTTAGGTAATAAATTATAAGTATAAACTCTCAAAAAAGTCAATTCTCTGGAAAATATACTTTCTCTACTTTTTAAGCAAAATAAGCATAGAATGCTTAAAATTTGTATTAGAAAAGCTAGTAACATCAGCAATAACGTCTATATATCAAAATATTTTCCAACATTATCTTTCATTAGAGACTTGTATTTTAGGATTTATCTAACCCCCCTCCATTATATAAGAACCTATATTGTCAAACAATAAGAATGTACTAAGATTTAGTACATTTTATCAAAATTTTCATTTCAATATGCCCCATGGCTATAAAATAATTATAAAATTGTAAAGAATGCATGTTCAATATACCCAAAGCCATTTCACATCAGATGCAATAGAAATATGAGCAGAATATTTCATGCTTCCATTCTTTCTTAAGGATAACACCTTTACTAATTTACATATGTCATCCAGTTAACATGACAAACAAAGAAAGTTGAGGATTTCAAGCACAATAACAGTAAGTCAAAGATTTTGATTGACTGGTACATTGTAACTCTTATTACATACTGTGGACCCAGGATGCTGTAATAATTAGCCTGTCAAGTCAATTGTTACTCTTCATTAAAAATGAATATAAGGGAACAATTAATCTCACAACTTCAGCTTTATTAGGACATTCTGTTTTTTGCAGTTGGGTGCAGTTCAGTCTCTCAATCTAAAGAATGTATCATTTTCTAATAGAAGGTTTCATCTTCATTATTTTGATTATGTACTTGAGCAGCAAAATGTAAGCTTATGTAATAACTGGGTGAACATTCTGAGCTATTTATAGTTTGCCTTTTGAAATTCATTAGTGATACTGGGGCTCGTTCCCTACTTCTTTTCTTCACCTTAGCATTATAAGGCTATGCACTGAGAATTTCACACTCCTAAAAGTGATTCTACCCTCTGTGAATTATGTCTCTGAAAATGCTGACACACAAAAATAGATAAAGCTCAAAGACTTTTCTATATGCCCAAGAAATATTGCAGAAAATGTGAAATGAGAGTTGAGTTTTTCTTACGTAATAAAGGTTGGATGAACAATAATTTTAAAAAGCACCTATTGGTAATCAATTCTAGACTTAGACTGCGGATTAATCGACTGCTCATAGTGATTGAAAACTGACAGGGTGAAAGCTACAGTGCAGATGACAGAGATGATACCGGTGCTGCCTTCTGCGTTCTAATGAAACAAAGTAAAAAAACAAAAAGTTGAAACCAGTGCTCTCCACTGACAAGTAAAACCATCCATTGGGAAATTAAAGAGAAAAATCCTGTATGTCCAGCAGACATTTGGCAGAAACACTGAACCTTAAAGTAGTAATACAGAAATGAACCTGAACTCCCTCCCCCTTCACCCAACCTTGACATGTAAAATTCCATACTATTTAAAAACATTTTCTCATAGGAAATGTCATGATCCTCCTTGAGAATATACAAAAACTTTCACTGTTATCAAGGTGTTACTTATAATAACTTGTAGATATCAGTGCTATTGTTTATGTGGTCAGTATGGTGGAATGTGAAAGAGCATTTGCTCAGATTCAACAGATCTGTTTGAATTCTTTCCCTCCATTTTTACCTGAGCTCATTGACCTTGGGCAGACTACATGCACTCTGAGCTTCCTTTAACACATCTGCATAATTGGAATAATAGTACTCATACTCTTGGGTTTTTCTGAGTATTAAATGAAATTAAAAAATATATACATCACCAGCTAAAATGTCTTATACATGGTAGACATTCCACAAAATTTATTGTCATTGCTCTTTAAGTCATAAATATCTAACATTTGAGTCTCTCAGGTTGGAGTTTGTTCTTTGGTGAGAGGCTGGGGAGAGAATTCTAATCTAGCAGATGGTAGTGGTGGTGAAAATATATAATTGAACTAGCTCTGTAGGTGAATCCTGTGTACACTAATGTCTATAAATTTCTGGTGTGGAACCAGCAGAAAGAAAATTGGAGGCATTTGGAGAGACAGAAGAATGGACTCAGAAGAATTTGTTATGACAGAGAATGATATAATAGTCATTCAAAGATGTTCATCAAGAGATAAAGTGTAAATGTGCCAGTGTAAACATCAATGATTGAGTTGACTGCCAAGGCCATGGCCAGCCTGGAATTTCTGGAACGCCCTAGTTAGGAGAAATTACCAAGATAAGGACACAAACACAGAGAAATAATGTTTGTAATGGGGTGAATATAAGTAAATAATTAAATAAAAATAAGCAATCTACCACCATGCTAACCTTTTTACAGGCATTTGCTCATTAATTCACAGGACAATCTTAGATGTGGAGCACAATTTCTGTTTTCAGATGAGAAAACAGTGGCTTAAAGAACTAAGCTTCATGAGGCCAGGATCCACGGCTACCTTGCTTAATATTTATATTCCCATCACCCAGCAAAACTTCTGACACATGGTGAGTAGTCAATAACTCTTCCTTAATTGAATCAATGGGCTGTCAATTAAATTGTAGTTGTGTGGTGAGCTGGGAATTAAACCAAAGCGGTGCTCTAATTCACACCACTGAATTGCCACACAGGAGCATAGGGGTCCCCTATTTAAAGCAAATGTTATTCCTAAACCCTCAGGTACTGTGCTCAAGGTCTAAATATTTCCAAAGCAAGTGGAATGACGATATAGGATAGAAATAAAGTAGTATATTGCTCAGCCTCTGACTGAAGAAACTACGTTTCTCTACAACATTCTCAAAATATTGTAATTCAGCCTTCTCTTGAGGTGATCCAGAGATATGAAATTATTGCCGTGATGTTATAAATGAGCATATTCCACTGTGGGAAAGGTCTAACCTCTAGACATTGGTTTCTTATGCTAAATTAAAACAACCAGTCTGGTTCTCCTCTCCACAGTAATAAAGAGTCAATTTAATGAAAAAAAAAATGAATTAACTTGAATAATGTCCTTCCATTGCTTCTATCATATCAGGGCACTTCAGATTAGAAGGCAGCAGTTGTAGCCCTTTCTTGTCTTGTTTCAGAACTGTATAACTAGTTCCCTCAATTGTTCCTTAAATGAAATTGCTCTTTCCTCATTATGTATTGCACCTTATTTATTAACCACATGGGTATTCAGTAACTATTAAGTGTAAATCATTTAATAAGTTTAAGTTGTTGAAGGGGAAAAAACAGAGATTAAAAAAATATACATTCTCGATCCTCAAATGAATGTGAAATAATACATATGTTCTAAAACAATAATACAAGAAAAAGAATATTAGGAGAAGGAATCCAATGCATATGAACAAAATAAGGAAGTGATCCTCAGATTTCTGAACATAAACATAGGACACATGATGGAAAGATTTCATTTTAAATTTAATTGGAACGACTGATAATGGAGTCCACTTTAATACAGAACTAGAATGTAAACCAGATCCAAGTGGTCATGTCGAATGCCACCCCGCTGCTATACAGTTGCAGATTGGGTAAGTTGCACCCCATAACACAATGTAGATCCATGCAATGTATTAAAATATATGCACCTTTATATGGATTCTTTCTTAATAATGCAGAATTCAATAACAGTAGTTATTTTAGCAGCTACACTCATTATTGTTTCATACTGATATTTTGCTCATCTAAAAACCTCAGGATTTTCACATATAATTTGTGAACAGAGGCCTTGATCCCATGCTGCCTCTGTCCTAAGATTGGCAATTTAATTTTGCAAACACATTTTAGTGCAATATTTTAAATCTTTACCTTCAATTTCAACTTCTCAGTTTTAGAACTGTATTTTAGTCTGTCAGAATATTTTAGAGTATTTTGCCATTAAGGATATTGTATTTTTATTAAATTTTTGCATTATGTGCAAATATGAAAAACTTACATTCCACTTTTCCTTTCATTTATTTTCTGTTTGCTTATATTCTTTTTTGCACTAGAAAGGATTTAAGTCAACATACCAGAAAGTGAAAGTAACAAGAATAATGTAATTATAAGTCTATGAGAAAGGAAAATGAAAACAACAGGTGCTGTTCCTTTCCTCTGGGTGTCAATGACATTATTGAAAACCACAGCAAGGCATGCAGATAGGCAAGTGGTATATATTTAGAAATCCCCTATTAATTGATAACAATTGACTAATTGTCTCTGGGACATGGTTGTTCATCCAAACATGAATCAATTTATTCTAATATTGAGCCCATATTTTTTTTTGGTTTTTGTGCTAACAGATATTGTTATATTTGTTATGTACCCTGCTGAGGTCAAAATCTAATACTATTAGGCAGCATGACATAATGGAATGATAATGAGCACTGGAGTTAGGATATTCTTTTTGATGCCAAGCTCTAGTTCTTACCAGCTTTGTTACCTTGGGCAACTTATTAATGTTTCTGAACTTCAGAAAAGTTTTATCCATGCAAAGAGGCTTGTATGGTTTAAAGTGAAAACAAAATTAAATAATTCAGGTAATATGCTGCCACAAAATAGATGATTGGCTAATGTAGTAACACTTAGAAGACAAGTGAAATGATCATTTTTGGCAAATAATTTTTACATGAAATCAGCACTTTCTTCCAAGAAGCTCATAATTTAGCACTATATTTTATCCCTTACAGAATTAAAATTTTGACTACCACCCTACTGCATTTGCCATTTCAGCTCACCCTTCATTTGTGAGAATTGTCTTCCCCTGGTTTTCTCAGCACCATTCATTATTAACATTTCTTTATAGCATAGCAGCCCATTTTTCCTTTACCAAGCATAGACATGTAGATATCCACATCACCATGCACTTTAGTCAAGAATTTTGGTTGTTTTTGAAAATGTTTCCCATATTTTTTGAGAGGTTTCATACAATATGACTTGTTTATCTATTAAGAGGGAAGCAGAAAACTTGCTCTTTTGGCTTCCTTGTAGTTAAGAGGATGCAGACTTGTAAATTAGGCTCTGTCAAGCAAGTGCACCTATGTGAGACTTTGGAAAGTTAGAAACAGGGCCAGGTGAGGATGAAGTGGAGGCATCCAGTTTACAAGTACAATGGCGCTGAGGTTCTGATGACCCCCAGCCTCTGTAAATGAGGACAGTTGCCATGGCTGGGTCTTTGCTGGTGCATTTCTATGATATAGTTAGGAGGTTTGTCTGTATTGCCTCAAAGCCTGAGTCTTTAGCAGTCACAAAGATGCTTTGAGCTACCTATTGTATTTAGTCTCTTTGTTGATTCAACTATCTAGAATGGTTTCTAATGATTGCAACTAAGAATTCTGACTGATGTGGTGTCCCTCAATGGTCTATACAAGAGCTACACTTTTTCTAATACATTCCTTCTTAAGTAAAAATATTTTCACAGCTGTAGTTGAAACCTAGATTTATAATTACCACCAGATGTAATAACCACAAAATATAAACATTTTTTTGTCCTTGACACCAGACTTTTGAGCTTCAGACTGTATTTCCAGTTATTAGCCATCTCTATATGGATTCATACTGTAGGGATTCAAACGAATGCATTCAAATCTGTACTCATTACCTCACACCCAAAGCTAGATGTATCTGTTCAGTCAGGTCAAACAAGATTTCCTTCTATTGGTTCTTTTTCACTGCTTCTATATGTAATCAAATTCAGTCTGAATCTTACTTTATTTTTTATATCTGCTTTGTTCAATAGAATTCTGTGCAGTGATGGAAATATTCCAAATCAGTGCTGATCCAAACAGTGGTCACTACGCACATTTTGCTACTTAGCATTTGAAGTATGGCAGGTTCAGTTGAGGTCATGAATTTTTAATTTAATTTAATTTAATTTAATTTATATTTATATTTAAGTTTAAAAAGCTACACATGACTAGAAGCTGCCATAAAGAAAAGTGTGGTTCTGTTCATATGCCTAAGCTCTGGTTTAATTTGCAGATTTAACATGTTATTTTTTTTTAATTCATTTTTATTGAGATGCATTCACATACCATACAGTCAGTCAAAGTGTACAATCATTTGTTCACAGTACCATCATATAGTTATGCATTCACCACCCCAATCTATTCTTGGACATTTTCCTTGTAACAGAAAAAGTGAAAAAAAGAATAAAAAATAAAGTTAAAAAGAATACCCAACCATCTCCCCGCCCCTCACCTTATTTTTCATTTAGTTTTTTGTTGCCATTTTTCTACTCATCCATCCATACACTGGATACAAGGACTGCGCTCAACAAGGCTTTCACAATCATACTGTCACCCCTTGTAAGCTTCATTGCTATTCAATTGTCTTCAAGAGTCAAGGCTACTGGGTTGCAGTTTGATAGTTTCAGGTATTTATTTCTAGCTATTTCACTGCACTAAAAGCTAAAAAGAGTTATCTATATAGGGCATAAGGGTGCCCACCAGACTGACCTCTTGACTCCATTTGGAATCGCTCAGTCACTAAAACTTTGTTTTATTTCATTTCGCATCCCCCTTTTGGTCAAGAAGATGTTCTCAATCCCATGGTGTCAGGTCCAGATTCATCCCTGGGAGTCATATCCCACATTGCCAGGGAGATTTACACCCCTGAGAGTCAGATCCCACTTATGGGGGAGGGCAGTGAGTTCACCTGCTGTTGGCTTAGCTAGAGAGAGGGCCACATCTGAGCAACAAAGAGGTACTCAGGCGGAGACACTTAGGCACAATTATAAGCAGGTTTAGCCTCTCCTTTGCTGTAACTAGCCTCATAAGGGCAAGTCCTGTGATAGAGGGCTCGGCACATTAAACTGTCAGTCCTCAATATTTGTGAGAATATCAGCAACAATCCAGGTAAGGAAACCCAACACCTCTGCATTTTTCCTCAGCAACTCAGAGGGACCGGTATGTATATTTTTATTCTCTGCCCAGAGTACTTTGGGATGTGTTGCTATTTCACAGTAACCACTGCAAACCTACCAGATCTCAATTCCTATTAAAAGTTCCACATAATTATGGTATTTGAACAAACTGTATGAGTTAAATTGTTTAGGAAATATAGATCTTGCACCAACTAAACATCTCTTCCCTTTGTCTCACATGGAATTTGAAGTTTTAAAATGCAGTCAGTATTGTCCTTTACCTTTTGGCCGGATTTGCCCTAGTCCTAACTACATCTACTTCATTCATATCTCTAGTTGAAGTCTGGACTCTTTTTCAGCTTTTTTAACAGTTGCTATATGTTCTAATACTGACATTCATAAATGCTGAGTTCTAGCTCTGAGTTTCAGGTGTCACACAGATACCCAAAGTTCCAGGGATCGATCAGGTTATACACAAACAGATCAACATCTCAGAGTTTAGAAATAGCCATTACAATTCAGGAATAGATGTGACTACTGTAAGAGCTTACAATCTAGGGACCAGTACAATAAGTGTTCCCCTGCTAAGCTGTGCTCTAAGGTTCAATTCTGAGTTTACACACTGTAGTTAGTCCACTTTGGTGGGACATTACAGTGTTTGCTTTTGTTTCTGGCGTAGTTCACTTAAGATGCTGTCTACAGGTTCCATTCATCTTGTTGAGTGTCTCACAGCTTCACTCCTTCTCGCAGTTGCTCAATATTCCATTGTAGGAATACACAACAGTTCACCATTCAGTTCCTCAGTCAATGTACTCTTAGGCCACCTCCACCCAATGCAAATCATGCATACCTTCTCCATAAACATCAGTGTGCAAATGTCCATTCATGTCCCTGTTCTTAGATCGTCCAACTAAATGCCCCCTAATGAGGTTGTAGGACCTTAAGGCACACACATACTTAGCTTCATGTGGAACCACCCCACTGTCCTCCAGAAAGTCTATACCATTCTACCTCCTAACCAACAGTAAATACATACATCCTTCTCTTCATGTTTTCTCTGGCATTTTTATCCCTGTTTATATTTTTCCATACAATTTTATAGAGCTATATTCACAAGCCATATAATTATCCACAGTGTACAATCAGTTGTTCATGGTATCATCATACAGTTGTATGTTTATCACTACAGTCAGCACTTGAACATACTGATTACTATGAAAAAAAGTTTTTTTAAATGAATAATAAAAAAGATAATAAAAAGGAGATTAAATCTCATACAATATAATATAATAGTAGGGTCAGACAACAACACCGCTACCAAGAATCCCATATCGCTCCCTTAATTCCCTCTCTCAGAAACATTTAGCTTTGGTATATTGCCTTGGTTACATTTAATGGATACATATTACAACATTACTATTGACCATAGACTCCAGTTTGCTTTGATTATATTTTTCCCCAATACCATCCCCTTTCCAACATTCTGTGTGGTTGACATTCATTTGTTCTCCCATATGGGAGAACTGTTTTATATTTGTACATCTAGTGACCATCCTTGACCACTCCAGGTTTTGCTATGTTAAACAGTCCCAGTCTTTTATCTTCTGTCTCTACCTCGGGTGTCATTCATGCCCCTAGCCCAACTCTTTCAGCTTAACTCATGGACATCTTTGTTCAGTGTAGTAACAATATTGTGCTACCATCTCACAGTATTATGCTATCTATTTCTAGATCTATACAATCAATCCTGCTGAATATTCTGTAGCCCTTCACCATCAAATGCCCAATCTCTACCCTCTTTCTATCTCCTGGTAGCCTGAATTATCAGCTTTTAACTCTCAAAGTTTGCTTATTAATGTTAGTTCATATTAGTGAGACCATACAGTATTTGTCCCTTTGTTTCTGGCTAACTTTGCTCAACATGATGTCTTCAAGTTTCAACTATGTTATTATATGTTCCATGTCTTTGTTCTGTCTTAATATTTCATCGTGTGTATGTACCACAGTTTTTTTATCCACTTGTCCTTTGATGGACATTTGGGCTGTATCCATCTCTGGGCTATTGTGAATAATGCTGCAATAAACATCAGTTTACAAATGTCCATTTGTGTCTTACCTTTCAGTTCCTCTGAGTATATACCTAGTAATGGAATAGCTGGGTCATATGGCAAAGCTATACTTAGCTTCATGAGGAACTGCCACACTGTCTTCCAGAGTGGTTGCACCATTCTACATTCCACCAACAGTGAATAAGTGTGCCCCTTTCTCCACATCCTAACACTTGTAATTTTCTGCTTTTTGGATAATGGCCATTCTGGTAGGTGTGAGATGATATCTCATTGTGGTTTTGATTTGCATTTCCTGAATAGCCAGGAAGTTGAGCATTTTTTTCATATGTTTTTGAGCCATTTATATTTCCTCTTCAGAAAAGTGTCTGTCCATGTCTTTTGCCCATTTTTTAATTGGGTTGTTTGTCTTTCTGTTGTTGAGTTGTAGGACTGCTTTATATATTCAGGATATTAAAACCTTACTGACATGTGGTTTCCAAATATGGTCTCCCATTGTGTAGGCTGCCATTCTACCTTTCTGATAAAGTCCTTTGATGTACAAAAGTGTTTAATTTCAAGGAAATCCCACTTGCCTATTTGTTCTTTGGTGGCTTACACTTTGGGTATAAGGTCTAGGAAACCACCTCCTATCCCAATATCTTTAAGAAATTGCCCTACATTTTCTTGTAAGAGTCTTATGGTCTTGGCACTAACATTTAGGTCTTTGATCCATTTTGAGTTAATTTTTGTATAAGGTGTGAGGTAGGAGTCCTCTTTCATTCTTTTGGAAATGGATATCCAGTTCTCCAAACCCCATTTATTCAAGAAGCTGCTCTGTCCCAGTTGCTTTGGCTTGACTGCCTTATCAAAGATCAATTGTCCCTAGAAGTGAAAGTCTATTTTTGAACACTCAATTCAATTCCATTGATTGGTATATCTATCCTTATGCCAGTACCATGGTGTTTTGAGCACTTTAGCTTTGTAATATGCTCCAAAGTCAGGTAGTGTGAGACCTCTTTCTCAAGATATTTTGGCTATTGCCTTTCCAAATGAATTTGGTATTGGTTTTTCTATTTCTGCAAAGCAAGTTATTGGGATTTTAACTGGTATTGCATTGAATCTATAAATCAGTTGGGGTAGAATTGACATCTTAATTATATTTAGTTTTCCAATCCATGAACATGGTATGTTCTTCCATTTTTTTGCTCCTGTTCGATTTCTTTTAGCAGTTTCTTGTAGTTTACTTTGTTTAGGTCTTTTGTGGCCTTCATTAAGTTTATTCCTAAATACTTGATTCTTTTAGTTGCTTTTGTAAATGGAATTTTCTTTTTAAAATTCCTCCTGTTGTTGCACATTACTTGTGCATAAGAACACTACAAATTTTTGTGTGTTAATCTTGTAGCCTGCCACTTTGCTGTATTCATTGGTTAGCTCTGATAGCTTTGCTGTAGGTTTTTCTGGATTTTCTACATATAGAATCATGTCATCTGAAAACAGTGAAAGTTTTACTTCTTCATCTCCAATTTGAATACCTTTTATTTCTTTTTCTTGTTGCTCTAGCTAGAACTTCCAACACAATGTCAAATAACAATGGTGACAGTAGGCATCCCTGTCTCGTTCCGGATCTTACAGGGAAAGCTTTCTGTCTCTACTCATTGATTACGATGTTAGCTGTTGGTTTTTTGTATATTGCCTTTATCATATTGAGAAAATTCCCTTCTATTCCTATCCTTTGAAGTGTTTTCATCAAGAAAGATTGTTGAATTTTGTCAAATGCCTTTTCTGCATCAATAGAGAAGATCATGTGGTTCTCCTGCTTTGATTTACTGATGTGGTGCATTACATTAATTTTCTTGTTTTGAAACAGCCTTGCACACCTGGAATAAACCCCATCTGGTCATGGTGTATAATTTTTTTAATGTGCTGCTGAACTTGATTTGTGAATATTTTGTTGAGGATCTTTGCATCTGTATTCATTAAAGAGATTGGTCTATAATTTTCTTTCTTTGTAGTGTCTTTGTCTGATTTTGGTAATAGGGTGATGTTGGCTTCATAGAATGAGTTGGGTAGTTTTCTCTCCTCTTCAATTTTTTTGGAGGGTTTGAGCAGGATTGGTACTAATTCTTTCTTGAATGCTTGGTAGAATTCACATGTGAAGGCATCTGGTCCTGGGTTTTTCTGTTTTGGGAGCTTTTTGATGACTGACTCAATGTCTTTATTTGTGATTGGTTTTTTGAGGTCGTCTATTTCTTCTTGAGTCAATGTTGGTTGTTTGTGCTTTTCTAGGAAGTTGTCCATTTTGTCTAAGTTTTCTAGTTTATTAGCATATAGTTGCTCATAATATCTTCTCATTTTTTCTTTTGTTTCTTCAGGGTCAGAAGTTATGTTTCCTTTCCTGTTTCTGATTGCATTTATTTGCATCCACTCTTTTTTTTTTTGTTAGCCTAGCTAGGGGTCCATCAATTTTGTTGATTTTCTCAAAGAACTAACTTCTGGTTTTGTTGATTCTCTCTGTAGTTTTTGTATTCTCAATTTCACTTATTTCTGCTCTAATGTTTGTTATTTCTTTCCTTCTGTTTGCTTTGGGGTTAGCTTTCCATTCTTTCTCTAGTTCTGCCAGGTGAACAGTTAATTTCTCAATTTTTGTCCTCTCTTCTCTTTTAATATAGGCATTTAGGGCAATACATTTCCATCTTAGCACTGCCTTTGCTGCATCCTATAAGTTTTGATATGTTGTGTTTTCATTGTCATTTGCCTCAAGGTATTTACTAATTTCTCTTACAATTTCTCCCTTTACCCACTGGTTTTCTAAGAGTGTGTTGTTTAGTCTTCATACATTTGTGAATTTTACAGTCCTCTGCCTTTTATTTATTTCCAACTTCATTCCTTTATGATCTGAGAAAGTGTTTTTTATATCAATTTTTAAATTTGTTGAGACTTGCTTTGTGACCCAACATGTGGCCTATCCTAGAGAATGTTCCATGAGCACTTGAGAAAAATGTATATACTGCTGTTGTGGGGTGTAGTGTCCTATAAATGTCTGTCAAGTGTAGTTTATTTATCATGCAATTTAACATCTCCATTTCCTTATTGATCCTCTGTCTAGATGCTCTATCCATTGATGAGAGTGATATACTGAAGTCTCGAACTATTATTATAGAGTCATCTACTTCTCCTTTCAGTGTTCTCAGTATTTGCCTCATGAATTTTGGGACACTCTGCCTTGGTGCATAAATAGTTATGATTGTTATGTTTTCTTGATGAATTGACCCTTTCATTAATATATAGTTTCCTTCTTTGTTTCTTAATTGTTTTACTTTTGACATCTAATTTGTCTGATATTAATATAGCTATGCCCACTTTTTTCTGGTTGCTGTTGGCATGAAATAGCTTTTTCAAACTTTTCACTTTCAGCCTACTTTTGTTCTTGTGCCTAAAGTGAGTTTCTTGTAGACAGCATATAGATGGGTCCTACTTTTTAATCCATTCTGCCAGTCTGTATCTTTTTATTGGAGAGTATCATCCATTGACATTTAGTGTTATTAGTGTAAGGGCAGTAGTTTCTACTGCCATTTTATCTATTGGATATTATATGTCATGTCTTGTTTTTTCCTCTCTCTCCTTTTACCCTTCCTGATGTTCTTCATTTCTTCACTCTCTCCAAACCCCTCTCTCCTGTCTTTTACTATCAGCCTGTAACACTCCCTTTGGTATTTCTCATAGAGCCAGTCTCTTATTCACAAACTTTCTCAGTGTGTTTGTCTGAAAATATTTTAATCTCTCCCTCAGGTTTGAAGGACAGTTTTGCTGGATATAGAATTCTTGGTTGGCAGTTCTTCTCTTTCAGTATCTTAAATATATCATATCACTGTCTTCTTGCCTCCATGGTTTCTGTGGATAAATCTGTGCATAGTCTTACTGAGCTTCCCTTGTATGTGATGGATTGCTTTTCTCTTGCTTCTTTCAGAATTCTCTCTTTGTCTTTGAAATTGGACAATCTGATCAGTAAGTGTCTTGGAGTAGGTCTATTGGTATCTATTTGGTTTGGGGTATGCTGTATTTCTTGAATCTGTCATTTTCTGTCTTTCATAAGAGTTTTGAAATTTTCAGTGAGCATTTTTTCTGTTATTCTTTCTGCCCCTTTCCCCCTCTCTTTTCCTCTGGTACACCCACAACACACATATTTGTGTGCTTCATGTTGTCACTCAGCACCCTAAGACCCTGCTCATATTTTTCCATTCTTTTCACCATCTGTTCTTTTGTGTGTGTGAATTCAGATGTCTGGTCTTCCAATTCACTAATCCTTTATTCTGTCTGTTCTAATCTACTGTTGTATCCCTCCATTGTCTTTTTCATCTCCTCCATTATGCTCTTCATTCCCATAAGTTCTGCCATTTGTTTTTTCAGGTTTATGATTTCTTTCATATGGTCATCTAGAGTCCTCCTTATATCTTTCATCTCTTTTGCTATGTCTTCCCTAAGTTCACTGTCTTGATTTTTTGATTGATTTAGATTTGTTTTAATATCTCCAATTAGTTCTTCCTTCAGTTCTTGGCTGAACTATTAATTTGTTCCTTTGGCTGTTCCATATTTTCATGTTTCCTAGTATGGCTCATTATCTTAAGCTGTTTAGGCATCTGACTTTCTTGATTATTTTATTCTGGAGCTCATTTTCACTCTTTTACCTAGGGTTTTCTTGTTGGTTGGCTTTGTTCTCTAACCTTTGGTGTTCAATTTAGCTTATTCTAGATCACTAAGATTCTGTTTATTTGATAAGAGTTTTTCACCTCTTGTTTTTCTGTTTCTTGCTCTGCCTCTACGTAGCCTTTTTGTGTGAGCATCTGCTCAGATATGGTCCACCCCAGTCAGGTTTTCCCAGTCCAGAGAGGCCCAGGTCTCAGGAAGAGGTTATTGACTTTCCTTGAGAATGAGAACTTCCTGTGAGTCTTTAGACTCTGTGCTTTTCCTATGCTCTCCAGCAGGTTGTGCTTGCCATCCTGCAGCTTCCCCACAAGTGTGAGAAGGTGTAGTTCCTTTAGTTCTCCAGGTGACCCTGACCCTTTCAGGGCATGGCTGATTGAAGCTGGTTTCTGAATTCCAGCCCCTGGGTCTGAGTTCCACAAAGGAGGGCTGCCACAGGAGCTGTGCCATGGCCCCATTTCTTGGAAAGTTATGGTCCTTAGCAAATTTTCTCTGCCACTAGACTTATTGCTTTGTCTCACAGAGCTGTCTTAGCTCTGCTCTTGCCTGGGCCGAAACTGCAAGTCTTTGAGGTTTTCTGTAATAGGCTACTTAGAATAGTTATTTTTTTAAAAAAGATAAAAAGATTTTAAAAAATGACAATAGAAAAGGAAAGGCCCAGTATAGACTATTTAAAGACAAGCCTTTAATTCCATCCTTGCAGTTCTGATGGGCTATTGAAATCCAAAAAGACAAAGCAATTGAGTAGCAAACATGAACCCAGAAAAACAGAATTTTCAGAGAAGGTCCCTGGTTTCCCCAGTTTGCAAATATGCCAGGTTCTATTTGAGCCCACCCTTTCTCCATATTATGTTCACCCCCAACTCCAAAAGTCTCTGTTTTTGTTTTTGTTTTTTTTCTGCTATTTTTGCTAGCCCTATCTCCTCTCCACCAGGCTGACTGCTCCCAGATTCTCCAGTGTCTGGTCTCAGATTATCTATGGTTGGATTTTTTGTTCAGCAGTCTGAGTTTGTTAATCAGTGCTGCAACTGCAGTTCTCTCTCCTGGTTCCCAGCACTGATGGCCCCTCCTCCCTTGGGAGACTAGTTACAAAACAGTCTGTTGTGCCTGGCAGGGAGGGGCATGGGACTCCTGGCTGTGAGAACTTACAGATTTCACTGATCTTAGCTGGTCCACACACTGGAGACTTTTGTGTGCCATGTGTCCAAACTCATATTCCTCTGCAGTGTCCTTTCCACACAGTTCCTAGCTATCTAGCAGCTGCCCCAGTGGAGTAACTAAAAGACACACCCAACACATTGTATTTTTATAGAGATTCCACTAATAGAAAGTTTTACAATAGACTTGAGGCTTATTCCTTTAGAGATAATGCATATTACATTCTCCAGGTGATTGTTTTCATCCTGAAATTCCTTGAGAATTAACTATTAACCAGTTATGCAGCCACCTAAGTGTAGTGTCCAAAATGATTATCCTGCCCTATTGATCTGTGCCAAGTAAAACAGAAACAGTATGCTCCTTGAACTCAAGATATGACATCTGTGTTAGATGATCATCTGTACCTGCCAAATGTAAAGATTTTGTAAGACTATATATCAAGTGAGACAGTCTATATTTACCTTGCTTCTGGATGAATTTATATAGTCCCTTCCTAAAATAAAGTTTCTGTTAAACTCCAAATTGGAAATGATCTTTCTCTTTTTTCTTTTCATAGACTGAGTAACAGTTCCTTAGTTCAAGCATTCAGGTATAAATTACAGGTTGTGCTTACTTAGAACACCTGGATCACTATGTGTAAATAATCGAACTGTTGAAAACAGTTGGAAATTTAGGTAAATGAGAGATTTGATGATATTTTTCTCTAAGTTAACCAAATTCACCTATGTTTTACTATTCTTTAGGCCAGGTGTTGGCAAAATTTTTCTCTAAGAAGTCTCACAGTAAATATTTTAGACTCTATGGGCCAAGAAGCAAATTTGAGAATATTATAAATATACCTACACAGCCATTTAAAAATGTAAAAATCTTTCTCACCTGGTGGACAATACAAAAACAGGTAGGGGGCAGCATATAGCCAATGGACCATAGTTCACCAACCCCAGCTATTGACACTGAATTTTCAGTAACATTAGAATTATGACTTAATTAATGTACATAACCAAATTCGGAGTCACTATCCCCCAAAGTTTAAATATTGTCAATCCTTGATTTTACATGTACAATCCTGGTAATCTTAGTAGCTCCTAAACTGCATGACAAGAGCTCAGGTTTATCAGTTACATTTTAATAAGGTGCTTGGTCATGTGCTCAGGGATATGAATGTTTCAAATATCACAATATGCATTAAAATTTTCTAAGTAAAATTTATAGGAAGTGAGATGTCTGTTAATTTTTAAAAGGCAAGAGACATCTTTTTTTTCATTTTCTTAGTTTAATTTTCATATTTAACAATGTCACACATGCATATAGTTTTAAAAAAATAAATAAGATTATAATGTAATATAGGCCACCTCTCTCACTTCCACTCCTTCCCATTCCTGATTTTCACATTCAAAGGGCAAATATTTTCACTTTTTAAAACATGTTGCTTCAGGAATTTTTGTGATTTTTCTTTCACATCTATATATTTTTCTTCTAATCATAGAAGGTGAGAATTTAGTACATCTAACATCCTCCCTCTCCTCACCAAACACACACACACATTCTGAACACATGTTCTTTCACTCAGTATGAATAGTTGTATTAACACAATCTAGGTTTGGCAGTGCATCCTTTCTTCATGTCTTTTAATGTCTCCCCTATCATGTGTCAAGGGGCTATCCATGCTTCCTTTTATTTCAGCACTCTAATATTTTCCAGTGGTATATTTTTCTATCCCTCTTTGAATATATTCACACTCTCTTTCTTACTGTGAGTACATAAGACTTGATATCTGATTGGGCCAGTCCCCTGCCATGTTCATAATTGTCTTGGATCATCTTAGGCTTTAAAGTCCTTATCACTTCTGAAATCATTTTCTCAATTTCTGTGAAAATGTGCTAGTATTGGATGGGAATTTCAGAGAATGTATAGATGACTTAAGGGGAATTGATGTTTTTACTATATGAGTCTTCCAACTCCAAATGTAGTGGTTCTCTCCATATACCCAGGTCATCTTCTATGTCGTTGAATACAATTCCCTATTAGGTCTTTAACATCTGTTAGATTTCAAAGTTCTATAAGGATTTTTGGTACTTATGAATTAAACATATTTTATTACATTTTTAATTTGTTGTAGCTGATGTTTCATAATACTATTGATTAATGAATGGTACCCATGTCTCCAACAACCATGCTGAAATGTCATTATTAAATTCTTATACTTTATTAATGGATTAATTTCCCCTGTAGATGTTTCCCCTGTATATATTATTATTTAAATAATAACATTGTATTTCTTCCTTTTCAGTGAAATCTGTAAGTTTTTGCGGCCAGGGGACCCGCGCTCCTCCCTGCCAGGCTCAGTCCCGTGGGAGGAGGGGCTGTCAGCTCCGGGAAGGAGAAGGGAGAACTGCAGTGGTAGCCCTTCTCGGAAACTCATTCTACTGATCCAGACTCCAACCATAGATAGACTGAGACCAGACACCAGAGAATCTGAGAGCTGCCAGCGCAGCAGAGAGGAGACAGGCATAGAAAAAAAAAAAAAAATAACATGAAAAACTCCAAAATAAAAGCAGAGGATTTTTGGAGTTCTGGTGAACACAGAAAGGGGAAGGGCGGAGCTCAGGCCTTGAGGCGCATATGCAAATCCCGAAGAAAAGCTGATCTCTCTGCCCTGTGGACCTTTCCTTAATGGCCCTGGTTGCTTTGTCTATTAGCATTTCAATAACCCACTAGATCTCTGAGGAGGGCCCTTTTCTTTTTTTTTCTTTTTTTTTTTTTAATCCTTTTTTCCTTTTCTAAAACAATTACTCTAAGAAGCCCAATACAGAAAGCTTCAAAGAATTGCAATTTGGGCACGTCAAGTCAAGAGCAGAACTAAGAGAGCTCTGAGACAAAAGGCAATAATCCAGTGGCTTAGAAAATTCACTAAACACCACAACTTCCCAAGAAAAGGGGGGTGTCCGCTCACAGCCACCATCCTGGTGGACAGGAAACACTCCTGCCCATCGCCAGCCCCATAGCCCAGAGCTGCCCCAGACAACCCAGTGTGACGGAAGTGCTTCAAATAACAGGCACACACCACAAAACTGGGCGTGGACATTAGCCTTCCCTGCAACCTCAGCTGATTGTCCCAGAGCTGGGAAGGTGGAGCAGTGTGAATTAACAAAGCCCCATTCAGCCATCATTTGAGCAGACTGGGAGCCTCCGTACACAGCCCAGCAGCCCAGAACTGCCCTGGGGGGACGGCACTCACCTGTGACATAGCACAGTCATCCCTCAACAGAGGACCCGGGGTGCACAGCCTGGAAGAGGGGCCCACTTGCAAGTCTCAGGAGCCATACGCCAATACCAAAGACTTGTGGGTCAGTGGCAGAGACAAACTGTGGCAGGACTGAACTGAAGGATTAGACTATTGCAGCAGCTTTAAAACTCTAGGATCATCAGGGAGATTTGATTGTTAGGGCCACCCCCCCTCCCCGACTGCCCAGAAACACGCCCCACATACAGGGCAGGCAACACCAACTACACACGCAAGCTTGGTACACCAATTGGGCCCCACAAGACTCACTCCCCCACTCACCAAAAAGGCTAAGCAGGGGAGAACTGGCTTGTGGAGAACAGGTGGCTCGTGGACGCCACCTGCTGGTTAGTTAGAGAAAGTGTACTCCACGAAGCTGTAGATCTGATAAATTAGAGATAAGGACTTCAATAGGTCTACAAACCCTAAAAGAACCCTATCAAGTTCAGCAAATGCCACGAGGCCAAAAACAACAGAAAATTATAAAGCATATGAAAAAACCAGACGATATGGATAACCCAAGCCCAAGCACCCAAATCAAAAGACCAGAAGAGACACAGCACCTAGAGCAGCTACTCAAAGAACTAAAGATGAACAATGAGACCATAGTACGGGATATGAAGGAAATCAAGAAGACTCTAGAAGAGCATAAAGAAGACATTGCAAGACTAAATAAAAAAATGGATGATCTTATGGAAATTAAAAAACTGTTGACCAAATTAAAAAGATTCTGGACACTCATAGTACAAGACTAGAGGAAGTTGAACAACGAATCAGTGACCTCGAAGATGACACAATGGAAAATGAAAGCATAAAAGAAAGAATGGGGAAAAAAATTGAAAAAATTGAAATGGACCTCAGGGATATGATAGATGATATGAAACGTCCAAATATAAGACTCATTGGTGTCCCAGAAGGGGAAGAAAAGGGTAAAGGTCTAGGAAGAATATTCAAAGAAATTGTTGGGGAAAACTTCCCAAATCTTCAAAACAACATAAATACACAAATCACAAATGCTCAGCGAACTCCAAATAGAATAAATCCAAATAAACCCACTCCGAGACATATACTGATCACACTGTCAAACACAGAAGAGAAGGAGCAAGTTCTGAAAGCAGCAAGAGAAAAGCAATTCACCACATACAAAGGAAACAGCATAAGACTAAGTAGTGACTACTCAGCAGCCACCATGGAGGCAAGAAGGCAGTGGCACGATATATTTAAAATTCTGAGTGAGAAAAATTTCCAGCCAAGAATACTTTATCCAGCAAAGCTCTCCTTCAAATTTGAGGGAGAGCTTAAATTTTTCACAGACAAACAAATGCTGAGAGAATTTGCTAACAAGAGACCTGCCCTACTGGAGATACTAAAGGGAGCCCTACAGACAGAGAAACAAAGACAGGACAGAGAGACTTGGAGAAAGGTTCAGTACTAAAGAGATTTGGTATGGGTACAATAAAGAATATTAATAGAGAGAGGGAAAAATATGACAAACATAAACCAAAGGATAAGATGGCCGATTCAAGAAATGCCTTCACGGTTTTAACGTTGAATGTAAATGGATTAAACTCCCTAATTAAAAGATATAGATTCGCAGAATGGATCAAAAAAAATGAACCATCAATATGTTGCATACAAGAGACTCATCTTAGACACAGGGACACAAAGAAACTGAAAGTGAAAGGATGGAAAAAAATATTTCATGCAAGCTACAGCCAAAAGAAAGCAGGTGTAGCAATATTAATCTCAGATAAAATAGACTTCAAATGCAGGGATGTTTTGAGAGACAAAGAAGGCCACTACATACTAATAAAAGGGGCAATTCAGCAAGAAGAAATAACAATCGTAAATGTCTATGCACCCAATCAAGGTGCCACAAAATACATGAGAGAAACACTGGCAAAACTAAAGGAAGCAATTGATGTTTCCACAATAATTGTGGGAGACTTCCACACATCACTCTCTCCTATAGATAGATCAACCAGACAGAAGACCAATAAGGAAATTGAAAACCTATACAATCTGATAAATGAATTAGATTTAACAGACATATACAGGACATTACATCCCAAATCACCAGGATACACATACTTTTCTAGTGCTCACGGAACTTTCTCCAGAATAGATCATAAGCTGGGACATAAAACAAGCCTCAATAAATTTAAAAAGATTGAAATTATTCAAAGCACATTCTCTGACCACAAAGGAATACAATTAGAAGTCAATAACCATCAGAGACTTAGAAAATTCACAAATACCTGGAGGTTAAACAACATACTCCTAAACAATCAGTGGGTTAAAGAAGAAATAGCAAGAGAAATTGCTAAATATATAGAGACGAATGAAAATGAGAACACAACATACCAAAACCTATGGGATGCAGCAAAAGCAGTGCTAAGGGGGAAATTTATAGCACTAAACGCATATATTAAAAAGGAAGAAAGAGCCAAAATCAAAGAACTAATGGATCAACTGAAGAAGCTAGAAAATGAACAGCAAACCAATCCTAAACCAAGTACAAGAAAAGAAATAACAAGGATTAAAGCAGAAATAAATGACATAGAGAACAAAAAAACAATAGAGAGGATAAATATCACCAAAAGTTGGTTCTTTGAGAAGATCAACAAGATTGACAAGCCCCTAGCTAGACTGACAAAATCAAAAAGAGAGAAGACCCATATAAACAAAATAATGAATGAAAAAGGTGACATAACTGCAGATCCTGAAGAAATTAAAAAAATTATAAGAGGATATTATGAACAACTGTATGGCAACAAACTGGATAATGTAGAAGAAATGGACAATTTCCTGGAAACATATGAACAACTAGACTGACCAGAGAAGAAATAGAAGACCTCAACCAACCCATCACAAGCAAAGAGATCCAATCAGTCATCAAAAATCTTCCCACAAATAAATGCCCAGGGCCAGATGGCTTCACAGGGGAATTCTACCAAACTTTCCAGAAAGAACTGACACCAATCTTACTCAAACTCTTTCAAAACATTGAAGAAAATGGAACACTACCTAGCTCATTTTATGAAGCTAACATCAATCTAATACCAAAACCAGGCAAAGATGCTACAAAAAAGGAAAACTACCGGCCAATCTCCCTAATGAATATAGATGCAAAAATCCTCAACAAAATACTTGCAAATTGAAACCAAAGACACATTAAAAAAATCATACACCATGACCAAGTGGGGTTCATTCGAGGCATGCAAGGATGGTTCAACATAAGAAAAACAATCAATGTATTACAACACATTAACAAGTCAAAAGGGAAAAATCAATTGATCATCTCAATAGATGCTGAAAAAGCATTTGACAAAATCCAACATCCCTTTTTGATAAAAACACTTCAAAAGGTAGGAATTGAAGGAAACTTCCTCAATATGATAAAGAGCATATATGAAAAACCCACCGCCAGCATAGTACTCAATGGTGAGAGACTGAAAGCCTTCCCTCTAAGATCAGGAACAAGACAAGGATGCCCGCTGTCACCACTGTTATTCAACATTGTGCTGGAAGTGCTAGCCAGGGCAATCCGGCAAGACAAAGAAATAAAAGGCATCCAAATTGGAAAAGAAGAAGTAAAACTGTCATTGTTTGCAGATGATATGATCTTATATCTAGAAAACCCTGAGAAATCAACGATACACCTACTAGAGCTAATAAACAAATTTAGCAAAGTAGCGGGATACAAGATTAATGCACATAAGTCAGTAATGTTTCTATATGCAAGAAATGAACAAACTGAAGAGACACTCAAGAAAAAGATACCATTTTCAATAGCAACTAAAAAAATCAAGTACCTAGGAATAAACTTAACCAAAGATGTAAAAGACCTATACAAAGAAAACTACATAACTCTACTAAAAGAAATAGAAGGGGACCTTAAAAGATGGAAAAATATTCCATGTTCATGGATAGGAAGGCTAAATGTCATTAAGATGTCAATTCTACCCAAACTCATCTACAGATTCAATGCAATCCCAATCAAAATTCCAACAACCTACTTTGCAGACTTGGAAAAGCTAGTTATCAAATTTATTTGGAAAGGGAAGATGCCTCGAATTGCTAAAGACACTCTAAAAAAGAAAAACGAAGTGGGAGGACTTACACTCCCTGACTTTGAAGCTTATTATAAAGCCACAGTTGCCAAAACAGCATGGTACTGGCACAAAGATAAACATATAGATCAATGGAATCGAATTGAGAATTCAGAGATAGACCCTCAGATCTATGGCCGACTGATCTTTGATAAGACCCCCAAAGTCACTGAACTGAGCCATAATGGTCTTTTCAACAAATGGGGCTGGGAGAGTTGGATATCCATATCCAAAAGAATGAAAGAGGACCCCTACCTCACCCCCTACACAAAAATTAACTCAAAATGGACCAAAGATCTCAATATAAAAGAAAGTACCATAAAACTCCTAGAAGATAATGTAGGAAAACATCTTCAAGACCTTGTATTAGGCGGCCACTTCCTAGACTTTACACCCAAAGCACAAGCAACAAAAGAGAAAATAGATAAATGGGAACTCCTCAAGCTTAGAAGTTTCTGCACCTCAAAGGAATTTCTCAAAAAGGTAAAGAGGCAGCCAACTCAATGGGAAAAAATTTTTGGAAACCATGTATCTGACAAAAGACTGATATCTTGCATATACAAAGAAATCCTACAACTCAATGACAATAGTACAGACAGCCCAATTATAAAATGGGCAAAAGATATGAAAAGACAGTTCTCTGAAGAGGAAATACAAATGGCCAAGAAACACATGAAAAAATGTTCAGCTTCACTAGCTATTAGAGAGATGCAAATTAAGACCACAATGAGATACCATCTAACACCAGTTAGAATGGCTGCCATTAAACAAACAGGAAACTACAAATGCTGGAGGGGATGTGGAGAAATTGGAACTCTTATTCATTGTTGGTGGGACTGCATAATGGTTCAGCCACTCTGGAAGTCAGTCTGGCAGTTCCTTAGAAAACTAGATATAGAGCTACCATTCGATCCAGCGATTGCACTTCTCGGTATATACCCGGAAGATCGGAAAGCAGTGACACGAACAGATATCTGCACGCCAATGTTCATAGCAGCATTATTCACAATTGCCAAGAGATGAAGTCAACCCAAATGTCCTTCAACAGATGAGTGGATAAATAAAATGTGGTATATACACACGATGGAATACTACACGGCAGTAAGAATGAACGATCTGATGAAACATATGACAACATGGATGAACCTTGAAGACATAATGCTGAGCGAAATAAGCCAGGCACAAAAAGAGAAATATTATATGCTACCACTAATGTGAACTTTGAAAAATGTAAAACAAATGGTTTATAATGTAGAATGTAGGGGAACTAGCAGTAGAGAGCAATTAAGGAAGGGGGAACAATAATCCAAGAAGAACAGATAAGCTATTTAACGTTCCGGGGATGCCCAGAAATGACTATGGTCTGTTAATTTCTGATGGATATAGTAGGAACAAGTTCACAGAAATGTTGCTATATTAGGTAACTTTCTTGGGGTAAAGTAGGAACATGTTGGAAGTTAAGCAGTTATCTTAGGTTAGTTGTCTTTTTCTTACCCCCTTGTTATGGTCTCTTTGAAATGTTCTTTTATTGTATGTTTGTTTTCTTTTTAACTTTTTTTTTCATACAGTTGATTTAAAAAAGAAGGGAAAGTTAAAAAAAAAAAAAAAAGAAAAACAAGGAAAAAAAAAAAAGATGTAGTGCCCCTTTGAGGAGCCTGTGGAGAATGCAGGGGTATTGGCCTACCCCACCTCCATGGTTGCTAACATGACCACAGACATAGGGGACTGGTGGTTTGATGGGTTGAGCCCTCTACCATAAGTTTTACCCTTGGGAAGACGGTTGCTGCAAAGGAGAGGCTAGGCCTCCCTATATTTGTGCCTAAGAGTCTCCTCCTGAATGCCTCTTTGTTGCTCAGATGTAGCCCTCTCTCTCTGGCTAAGCCAACTTGAAAGGTGAAATCACTGCCCTCCCCCCTACGTGGGATCAGACACCCAGGGGAGTGAATCTCCCTGGCAATGTGGAATATGACTCCCGGGGAGGAATGTAGACCCGGCATCGTGGGACGGAGAACATCTTCTTGACCAAAAGGGGGATGTGAAAGGAAATGAAATAAGCTTGAGTGGCAGAGAGATTCCAAAACGAGCCGAGAGATCACTCTGGTGGGCACTCTTACGCACAATTTAGACAACCCTTTTTAGGTTCTAATGAATTGGGGTAGCTGGTGGTGGATACCTGAAACTATCAAACTACAACCCAGAACCCATGAATCTCGAAGACAGTTGTATAAAAATGTAGCTTATGAGGGGTGACAATGGGATTGGGAAAGCCATAAGGACCAAACTCCACTTTGTCTAGTTTATGGATGGATGTGTAGAAAAGTAGGGGAAGGAAACAAACAGACAAAGGTACCCAGTGTTCTTTTTTACTTCAATTGCTCTTTTTCACTCTAATTATTATTCTTGTTATTTTTGTGTGTGTGCTAATGAAGGCGTCAGGGATTGATTTAGGTGATGAATGTACAACTATGTAATGGTACTGTAAACAATCGAAAGTACAATTTGTTTTGTATGACTGCGTGGTATGTGAATATATCTCAATAAAATGATGATTGAAAAAAAAAAAGATGTTAATATGATGAATTTCATTGATAGAAATTTTATATAATTCCATTCCTTATATTCTTAGAATGAAATTTACTTGATCATGTCAGATATACTTCACATATATCTACAGCAGAATTGCTAGATCTGATTTACAAATATTCAATTATATAATTCAGATTTTTTTTAAATTGTATTATCTTAGGTGAAAATTGTCTATAATTTTTTTTTTGCTTGGGAAGAATTGCCCAATTTTTTGCAAGGTTATGCCAAACTAAAATATACTTGAAACCGTTTGAGTCTGGTGGTGATGGTGGATTTTGAGCCTACTGATTACATTTCTTTCATGGAGAGTTATGTTTTGTTGATTTTGGTTTGTGTGTGTGTGTGTTTGTGTATGTGTGTGTGTGTGTGTTTTAACTTATAATTGTAAAAGTTTTAAGCATATACAAATTCAAGAGTAGAATATAATAAATTTACATGTATCCAATGGCCAGTTTCAACCATTATCACCTCATGGACAATCTTGTTCCATTCATACCCCAGGCACTACATCCTCTCCTAATTTTATAAACCTATCCTAATAATCATATTTCATCTACAAAAATGCCAGTTTTGTATACTTTTACATTTATTGGTATAAAATTTTTCCCACTATTTTTGTATCATTTTGACTTATTTCTGATTTGACAAATTTTCTATAATATCTGTGAGTATATTTTTCCCTATATTGTTTGTCTTTTCCACTCTATTCTGTCTCCTTATTTCTCTGTCTCTCAAGCAGTCTTCCAAGAGTTTTGTGCATTTTATTCTCCTTTCTGGCAACTTGATTTTTTTGTCTTCTATTGAATCTCTTGAGATTTTGTCTATTGGTTTGTTTTCTACTAAATTATTTCATGTTCTTATCTTTCATATTTATTTCCTTTCCTTTCTTCAGAATTATTGTTATTCATTTTCTCATTTTTACTTTTCTTTTTTCCTTGCTCCTCTCCAATCCCTCCTTTCCCTATTTTTTTCTTAGGAAAACTAAATTTTAGATCAAATGCCTTCTATAAGTTTTATTTATGCTATGGTATACACATTTTGTTACCTGGATTTATGATTCAGGTTTGAATATTCTCTAATTTTTCTTGGTATTTTTCTCATTTCATAAATTATTTAGAATTTTTGTTGTTATTTTTAAAATTGCTTTTCTTTTTTGTTATTTAGATTTAAAATTTTTTAAATTTATGGTTGTCTTGTCTTAACCTTTTATCAGTTCTTATTCTTTACAACTGTCCAGATATTCTGCACGACTTAGCCTATGTTCAAATGTTATACATGATCTAGATATACTTTAAAATAATATATGGTTGCTATTTGTTGAACTTAGCATCATAAACCGATGTTTGTGTATTTTTTATTTGAATGTATCTGTTTTTAAGTCTTATTTTTTTCTTCCTTAGGACTCTTAATTCTTTCACTTATCAATTTGCAGAGTTTTATGCTACAAGTCCCGTGTGTCACAATTGCTGGCATTTTTTTTGCTGCCTACGGTAGTTAGTTTTCTTTGGGAGCTGTGGAATTTTAATTTTTGGGGTGTCATTCTGTTGGAAGATTTTCCTGTAATAGTTTCCCCTCTATTGCAGCATTTGCTTTTTCCTGTTTAATGCTTTGTGGCCACTCCCACAGACTTGGGGCTTCTGTCATTGGCTCCCGCCTCGCAGTACCCTTGGTGATACTGCAGCTTCAGTTGCTTAACCAGAGAATGACCTAACCCGAGTTCTGTCTGCAGTGATTCCTTCTGCAACCACAAGTACACTGATGTATGTTGTTGCGCAGGGCAGCATTTCCATCTTTTTTCAGACCCTTGGTTTCAAAGTAGTCAGTCTGGCTGTGGGCTTCTGCTACTCGTAAGTAGCTTTTAATCTCTGCCACTCTGAAATGTGGTCTCTCCCATCTGCTTTGCCACTTCATCCACAGCTTACCTATGTGCATTTATAGTACTTGGAAAAGTTTATTTTTGGTGGGGTTGTGTTGTTTCATTTCGTATTATTATACTTAAGTTGAATATTGTTATCAAATATCTAAGAACCATTATTTAGTGGTGAGGAGGGAGAATTTTCCAGTGTAAACTTACCACCTCACTTTGATCCAAAGCCTAATGAGTTTTCCAAAATTCACTAGAAATAGGCATAAATATAGTAACTTTTCTTCAAATAGCTTTCCTTTACAGTTGCACAGAAGTTGTTCTCACAGGCATTTTTGTAATTTCTCTGTAACTGTTAGAACCTTCTTATCTATATTGAGGAGGCAGTGACTTGATCTGGTCTTGTGTAACTGTCTATCATCAACAGTATGAACTTGGCATAGAATGTCAGTGGGAAGTTCTCTCACCTTCAAGTTGTGCATGAAGAAATGAGGAACTATTCTGCCTCCCTGTTCTGGTTTGCTAATGCTGGTAGGATACAAAACACCAGAAATGGATTGGCTTTTATAAAAGGGGTTTATTTGGTTACACAGTTACAGTCTTAAGGCCATAAAAGGTCCAAGGTAACACATCAGCAATTGGATACCTTCACTAAAGTATGGCCAATGGCATCTGGAAAACCTCTGTTAGCTGGGAAGGCACGTGGCTGGCATCCACTCCAAAGTTCTGGTTTCAAAATGGCTTTCTCCCAGGACGTTCCTCTCTAGGCTGCAGTTCCTCAAAAATGTCATTCTCAGTTGCTCTTGGGGCATTTGTCCTCTCTTAGCTTCTCCGGAGCAAGAGTCTGCTTTCAATGGCTGTCTTCAAACTGTCTCTCATCTGCAGCCCTTCTCTCAGCTCCTGGGTGTTCTTCAAAGTGTCCCTCTTGGCTGTAGCATCCCTTCAAAATGTCACTCTCAGCTGCACTGAGTTCCTTCTGTTTGTCAGCTCATTTATACGGCCCCAGTGATTTAATTTAGACCCACCCTGAATGGGTGGGCTAACGCCTCCATGGAAATTATCCAATCAGCATCATCACCCACAGTTGAGTGGGGCACATCTCCACAGAAACACTCAAAGAATTACAATCTAATCTACACTGATACATCTGCCCACACAAGATTACATCAAAGATAATGGCATTTGGGGGGGCATAATACATTCCAATTGGCACACTCCTTTCTCAGGCAACTTTTCTATTTTGAAATAATGATAGATCCACAGGGAGTTACATACAAATGTACTGCCTTCTAGATAAATGTAATATAGTACTGGGTTCTCTTGAAATTCTTTGTTGCTCACTTCCTCATTCCCTTCTAAAGATCTGATAAGCATTTGAACATCAAGATGGCTCGGTTCTCAATTTATTTGTTTTTATACTCCAATTTACTCCTTTATGGTTTTCTTTAAATGGCCAACATTGTCTTTCAATGACACAAACTAAAACTAGTAAAATTGGGAGATATTCAAATTATAATGAAGTTGTTTCTAAGGTTAGATGCCCAAAGTAAGCTTTAAATTCATTTCCACACATACACACACAGGGTGTCTTTGGAATTTGCATAGGATGAATAACTATAGTATAGTATACTGTTTCTCAAAATGGGAATACTGTTTTGCAAAAGACACGGGAATGAGAATACCACCACATTCCTGTGGCACTTTTAAACAAAGCCAACAGTGTTCTCTGCCTTCTCTTTTTTCTTAGACATGGTCCACTTCCTTAATATTGCTTAAGGATAAGCAATATCCTTTTATCATATTTTTCCACCTGTTTTCCTACCACCACTTCCTCTAAATTTCTTTCCCAGTATTCACTGGAAGTTACTTTTCCTTTGTCTCTTTTTAGTGTAATTCTCTTCTTCCATCTCTCTCTAAAACAGCAAGTTACTAGCTTAAAATATGACTCATTAATTCATTTATCAAAGAATCTTGCATCAGTTCTTCTGTCAGTTAATAGTCATTTGTGAGTGTCACTAAGACCCACACTGAGCTAGGAACAGATAATTGGAAACATATTCTGAATATGTGCTATAACTCCCATGTGGAAGCTTTAGCATAGGGTCAAAAATGAAAGAAAAGACATAAAAAGAAGTAAACTTAATAGCAAAGTATTTTACCTTCTAAATTAGAGAAATCTGTCTTTTTCCCAGAATGTATGTTACTTCAAAATGCCATCTGAATTTCTGAGAGTTTATAATATGTTTAGTTATCAAATTTAGCCAGTTGGGAAAATTGTGTTTTTTTGTTTTAGTTATTGTCACTGATTTTTTTTTATGGGTCCTCTGTTACTTCCTTCACTGCCTTTTCTGTCAATCTTACATAAAAAAGAGAACAAGTGGGAGAGATTGAGAAAAAGAGGCAAACTAGAAAGACACAATGACATTTTATTATTTTTTCAAAAGAATACTTGAAAATGTGCCTCAGAATTGCTTTTACAAAATTATTTTAAAGATAAATGTAACCACCTCCTATGATGAAACAGAAAGTATTTCTCTTTGTCTTCTTTCACTCCCTGGTCTTCAGTTTCTATTGTACTCACAAAGAAAGACTTAGCGTAAAGACATAAACCCCCACCCCAGAGAAAGAAATTGAAATTGCTTATCACAAATAACAGACGCTGCTTTCCTTGGGTGTAGTGTTTATATTGCCAAATGATTTATTAATGGGTGGATAAAGTTCTATTGGGGTTATATATATTTGTTGGTTTTATTTCTCTTCTGACATCATTTTCTTCTGTTTCTTCTGATCCCCATCTGGAATTTTTGGTATCAGAACTTTCGCAAAGTATGTGTTTCTTCCATTAACTTATTTATGAGAAAAAAGTATTTTTTTTATTTTTGAAAATAATACTACCCTTAGAAAAAATATATATGTATGCTTATAGGTTTTTGCCTTATAGGCCTTAGAGTTAATATAACATAAAAACACACACTCACACACACACACACACACACATATAAACACACTAAGATTGAAAACCTCATAAGATCAACCCAGTTTCCTGGGAGCATTAAAAAGCACATATGACAGGCTAGATGCGTTTATGTAGGACACAGTTGTTACAACTCTGCACAACTCAGCAATGTCCTCTTTGCTGAATTAGAAAATACCAGAGGCCAGCATGCTTTACTGATCCACTGATAAGACTATAAAGAAGCCAAAAAAGGAAACAAGGGGGAAGAAAACAGACCTTCAGGTCAGTGTTCTTATAATCATTCTTTTATCTGCATCCTAGGCTAACCATACTCTGCAAAGCATCAAAATACTACCCAATTTTAACTAGCTACTCATTTTCATTGATATACTGAAAAAACTGGATAAATTAATAGTTACCCAATTTTTGTGTGAAAATAAGTCTATGTGAGATTTTGCTATCTAAAACCACAGCCTCAGATTCTAAGCTGCCTTCTGTCAATCAATCACTATATTCATGCTACTAGTATTGGGGATTGAATAATGGTCCTACAAAGGCACTTAATATAATTCCTTTTCCTCGGCATGTGAACCCATTTGTAAATAGTATCTTTGAATATGTTAAAGTGAGTCAGAGTATGAACTCATCTGTGAATAGGGTTTTCAAAGGTGCTATTTAGGTGTGGCCAAATAAATTAAGATGGGTCTTAATCCCTGTTACCAGAGGTCTTATAAAGAGAAGCCAGAAATTGTAGAAGCCAAAAATCAGAGAAAGCTGAAGAAGAAGTTAGAAGTCAAGGAAACCAGAAGAGCAGACACCTTGATTTAGGACTTCTGGCCTCTAAAACTGTGAGCCAATAAATTCTTGTTGTTTAAACCAACCCATTGTGTGGTATTTTTCACAGCAGCTCTTGCAAATTAAGATGGCTGGGAACTTCCTAACTCCAATACCTCAATTTGAGTACCTTTTATTTAAAAAGACTATATTACCTGATAACAACAAGAAAGAAAGGAAGGGGCAGGGGAGTCTAGTTGGGAAAAGATAAGGGATACATCTTCCCTATCCAAGCACCATGCTCCATACTTCTAATGATCTGAGGAGTTAACTTTCCTTGAAATTCCTTTACCTCAATATTCCTCATACCTTCTACAACTGAGAAAAACCAGAGCTTCAGGGAACTTTTTTTTTTTTTTTTTTTTTTTTTTTTGAGGATTTTGGGGTTTGGTTATTGGGAAATTTTTGTTTACAGGAACAAGAATTAATAGGAGATAACATGTGGTCATATCTGCTTCACATTTTAAAACCAAAGAAATTAAACCTTACAGATTATGTTGAAAATTTCCACTTTGTCCCTCACGCTGTCTCATTCCTTTTCACTCTCCCAAAGGCAACTGTTCTTCTGTATTGTTCCATTCAATTTTTGGTATGTTTGCATACATATATTCATGAATGCTATATGGTATTCTTTGGTGTTTTTTATTCAGTTTTATTGAGATATACTCACATACCATACAATCATCTATGGTGTAAAATCCACTCTTCATAGTACCATCATATAGCTGTGCCTTCATCACCCCAATCCATTTTTGAACATTTTCTTTACACCATGAAGAATAAAAATGAGAATAAAAAACAAAAGTAAAAAAGAACACCCAAATCATCCCCCCATCCCACCCCAATCTTCATTTAGTCCCTGTCCCCATTTTTCTACTCATCCATCCATACACTGGGTAAAGGGAATGTGATCCACATGGTTTTCATCACCACACTGTCACCTCTTGTAAGCTACACAGTTATACAATCGTCTTCAAGAAGCAAGGCCACTGGTTTGGAATTCAATAGTTTCAGGTATTTAGTTCCAGCTATTCCAATTCACTAAAACCTAGAAAGGGATATCTATATAGTGCATAAGAATGCCCACCAGAGTGACCTCTTGACTCCATTTGAAATCTCTCAGCCATTGAAACTTTCTTTGGTTTCATTCTGCTTCCCCCTTTTGATCAAGATGTTCTCAATACCATGATGCCAGGTGCAGATGCATCCTCGGGAGTCATATCCTGCATTGCCAGGAAGATTTACACCCCTGGGAGTCAGGTCCCATCTAAGAGGGGAGGGCAGTGAGTTCACCTGCAGAGTTGGGTTAGCTAGAGAGAGAGAGAGCCACATCAGAGCAACAAAGAGGCACTCAGGGGGAGACTCTCAGGCACAATTATAAGCAAGTTTAGCCTCTCCTTTGTAGCAACAAGCCTCACGAGGGCAAGCCCCAAGATGGAGGGCTTGGCATACCAAACTGCCAGTCCTCAATTTTTATGAGAACATCAGCAGCAATCCAAGTGAGGAAGTCCAGCACTTACACATTTTCCCCCAGCTCCTCAGGGGGCCCTGCATATATATTTTTATTCTATGCTCAAATTACTTTGGGATTACTTTGGGATGTGTCACTATTTCACACTAACATGTATAAACCTACCAGATCTCAATTCCTGCTCAAAGTTCCATGTAATTGTGGTGTTTGAACAAGCTGACTGTACAAGTTAAATTGTTTAATGTCCTATAGAAAATATAGATTGCTTCAGTAAATTTTTTTTTTTAAATTTTATTTTGCGATAAATTCAAACTTACAGGAACAGTTGCAAAAACAATACAAACCCCATACACAGAACTCCAGCATACCCTGAAACCCTTCCCCCTTCAGGGAACTTTTAATGCTCCACTTTTTTTTCTCTCCAGGCATTGAACTAGGACAAGTCCTAGAAAAATCCTGAAAATCTTTTATGAACTTTGAATTACTTTATACATTTCCATATTTAAAACAAAAACAAAAACAAAAACCTAGATATGAGTGCTCCAAATGTGTTCTCATCTTTTCCTTAGGAGTACTAGGAGGAGAATATAATTCTTACTTTATAAATGAGAATGCCTGATGAAAAGAAGAATGGGCAGAGGAAAAACACCAAAACAGAGAAGAGAGCTCAGCTTATATAATCTTGAGAACTCTCCCTAACACATGATCTTTGCGTGTGACAACTTATGTCAGGCAATAGGGAGCACTTGGAACATGTATGATCCCAAGAATGAGGTTGAATCTGACTGAGCAGAGGTTCTATCTGACAGGGATGGCCATCCTCTCCCATCATGTGTTACACTAACGGAGACCTCCAGAAGTCTCAAGAAATCTAAACCTTAGGGAAGGGCATGGGAAGGTCTAGTCCAGAAAGCAACCTAGGTCTGGGGGAAATGTTCTGAATCCAGAGGAGGAAAAGTGGTTGTATGTAAGAAGGAGATGTGGCGATAGGTAGGCCACTCAAATAGCAGCTTAGAACAGGGTTGCCAAAGAAGTCCAGTCCTGATTACAAATTGGGGCTCATTGTGTGACCTGAAGCCTAAGAGTCCATAGTACCTTAGGCCCAGACTTTTCAGAGAATCTGGATTACTAAAGGCTAGCTAGTAAGAGAGAAATCAAACTAGGGACTCGGGTTGAAATCCAATGCTAAGTACTGTACACAGGGATGGGACCAAGGGTGAAGAGAGAGAGAGACAGAGAAAGAAAAAAATGAAATTACGATCTAGGTAACATCTTAAGAGGCAGTGACAAAACTGCACTATTTTCTATCCCTCACCCTCATGTCAGAGTAATTTAACATTATTCTCAACTTTGGAAGAGGCTGGGATTCCTTTTCCTGCTTTTGTGAGCCCTGTTTGACCTGGAAAAGGAGTGATGTCAATCCTGTAGAAAAGGAGATGAGAAGGATTGAGGGTGAAGAACTGGGTTGGCAGAGTAAGGAGCAAGGAATCTGGTAAAGATTTATTCAACCCAAGGACACATTAGGGAATTCACAGGTCTCTGTTGCACTCTTCCTACTTACTCACATATTCAATATGATTCATGTATTTTTTTGTATAGAAATATATATATATATACAAGTTCAGTTAAATTGCAATTAATTTCACATGATGTAATATTTTATGGATATTTAATTGTGTATTATTGTGAATTTTGCACTTTTAATTTTGTATTTTGAAGTCAACATTTTTTTCTGCTTTCAATTATTTTTGTAGGCTTTGAAATCTTAGAGGACTAGAAATTGGATCTACAATGCCTAATGATAAAAGGGCCTGACTAAATGATTAATAATCCACAGCAGCTTGTACATACAAATAGAAAATTTCCTTCTCCGCCATTGATTTCAGTTCTCTTGTGATATGAAGTCCATGTGTGTTGAGCTACATTTTCTACAGCTTATGAAATTTCTCACAGATTATAGTAAAAAGTGGCCTATACGTCTTTTTTCAATGATGCTGTGTGTTTTCACAAATATTTGTATCTGCAAAGGCTTTATTAGTACTATTATTATTTTAAAAGCATATGCCTTTTAAAGTGTACTTGGCACGGCCTTGCCTGATTTGCTAGCCAGATGCTTTTAAAAAAATAATTCCTTTTGTTTGCTAATTCATTATTGCTACAAAGAAGGCCAGTAGGCCAAACTAATAGTACCTGAGTGGCCCCCACTCTAAAGCTCTTTTATTCCTTTTTACCCTAGAATCCTTAGGGAAGGATGAGAGAGTGCTAGAGAGATGGTAGACAGCAATTAAGGACCTGGATATTGGGGCCACGCTGTCTGAGTTCAAATCTCAGCTTTGCTCTTTACTAGACGTATAACCTTGGGAACCCTGGTGTGGTACACAGAGTCCTGTCCCCCCTAAAGGCATGTTTGTGTCATAAACACCGGCCTGTGGGTATAAAGTCATTTATAAGCAGGATCTTTGAAAATGCAAAGGTCAACTGAATCAGGGTGGGCCTTAATACCATATAACTAGAAATGTTATAAGCAGAGAAAATTGGACACATTAGGAGGCGACAGAAAGGGACATACTGCCATGTGATGGAGGCAGAGATTGATTGCCAGCAAGCCACCACCAGAATGCTAAATGCTTCAGACAAAGCCTGCTCCTACCAACCCTGAGTTTGTGGCCTCCAAAACCATAAGAAAATACATTCCTGTTGTATAAGCCAATAGGCTTTTGGTATTTGTAATAGCAGCTCCAGAAAACTAAGACACTTAGTATGTATCTTACATTCTCTGGGTTTTGATTTCTTTATCTGTAAAACAGGGAGAGAATTTAGAACAGCACCTAGCACCTAGCATTGAGTATCTATAAGGCTATTATTATTATAATTGTCTTTAGGAGACAAGAGTATAATTTATCTACATGACTTTCAGGCATTTCTCAAATGATAATGACAATTTTAAATTGATAAGAACTAAATACTCTTATTTTATTATAGTATGATTTTAAACTTTCTTGTGACTGATGGTAAAACAATTATAAATCTACCAGCTCATTTAAAGCAAAACTATGTTCATGGTCAGTCAAGATGCTATATATTAAGTTCAATATGTATTGAAAAACAGAAGCTAAGTTTATAATTGTTAAAGCCATTATTGTCATAGTTTAGAGAACTCAGCTCCCAATGTGATCAGACCCAGATTTATAATTTTTGTAAATCACTGGTGTTGAGTAGCCTGAAAGCAAAACAAGTAGCTTTGATTAAATCTTTTTTGTTTTCTGTGATTTTCCTCCTTTTTATGTATTTGGCCTTTTTTAATCTTTATTTTTATTGTATTTACTCTTTTCCTTTTGTGCCTGAACCCTGTTGTTCTCCATGGCACTGGACCAGAATGATGGAAAATACAAACTTGTGTGTGTTGTTTTGAGGTCTAGCAGGTGCTGGAAGAAAATAAAATAAAATCCTTGCCATATCACCATTAATAGAAACTGAAACCAGTGGCATGGAGAACAAAATCCCAATGTCTACAGACTTCTACACATCTCATATTTATAATAATACATCTACATTAAGCAAAGCATATCCAATTTTTTTGTGACTTAATTGCTTTTCTTTCTTTGCATTTGTAACACCAATCTACTTTCTGTCTTTCAACATATATCCCAGAGTAAGGAAATAGAAAATAAAGAACATTATTCAGTAAGATTTCATCGTGCACTGGGGGTAAAAAGCAGGCATGTATAAATGGAAATGCATTTGAAAGCCTTCCCCACTGAAATCTGGCAGGAGGTAAAGTACTTCATTAGGATTTGTAACATCAATGGTGAACTGCTTCACACAAAGTGCTACATTTGTGAATAAGGCACAAAATTGACTGTCAGGGAGATGTAAGACCATAGCAGATTCCAATCCATTTTGCACAAAGTACTCTGTGGAAACACTGTACCTCTGCAACTCCAGAGTTATGAAAGATTTAGATTTCATAAACTGTTGATACAGATTCACCATTGAATCTTCATTAGGTTCTAAATAAGGCCTCTTTATAATGACACCATGTGAAGGACACAGCTATATCCAGGAAGTCAATGGAAATTTTATTGATATGCTCACAAAAGCACTGGAAAAATATTTCACATTCCCTAGATTTTAAATGGGCTCAGTGACATATCTTAATGTTATGATCATAAATATATGTCACATGGCAAATGTATGATTAAAGATAATGTCAAAGTTACTTTTCAGCATAGGGTCGGACACATTTTAAGAATAACAAAAATAACTGTTCCTTTGCTCACATCAACTTCTATTATTGGTGAGCTTATTAGTGTATAAAAAGTTAATAATTATGTTTGCTTACAGAGTTACACATACATGGTTTAGGAAAGCAGGGCTTAAAAAGGAAGCCACTATACAGTATTAAAATCGCCTCCTTTACCACCTCTTTTCTCGAAATCACTATGGAAACATTTTGTTCTGTCCTTTCTCATCACTGACCCTTTGTTCTGGGTAAGAGCCAGAAGCTTTGGAATGACCCTGATACGCAATGTATCCATAAATATCACTTATGTCATTTGTTACCTCTCATGTAAAGAAAAGAATGAAATTAATTCCTCCAAGTGCCCTGGGTGAAATAAACGTTGGCTGTATATGACCTTAGGTGCTTTTTGTTTTCTTTTTTCCACAGAAAGAGATATATATAACTTGGTGTGTTTCCTTTTTGGTCTTAGATTTAAGAAACTTAGATTTAACTACCTTGCTTTCCTGTGGTATATATTCTCACATATGAAATTCCAGGTACTTCTAGATCTCCTTTTCTGAAGAGTTTTGATTTCTATTTTCACCTCAGTTTCAACTGTTCTATCAGAGCATGATCTCCTCAAAGGCAGGAAAGGCATTTTATTCTTCTGTATCCTGGAGAGCTGTAGTGTCTGTGGCATGGATATGTTTAATTTTATGTATATGAATATAAAAATATTTTCTTTATTAGGAAAAGGTATAGCTGTATGTGTAATGTATGTGTATGTGTGTGTGTGTGAAATTAAAGAAGGTAACGATTATAAATGGCTTGCAATGAATTATTTAAAGAGCTACATAGCACCATTGTTATTTCTAGATGATATTTCAGCATGGGTCTACTTTTAAGTTGTCTTCCTGTGATTTTGAAACTTCCTTGCAGATAAGAACTACCCAGCATGCATGGCAAACACACAGATTCTACAGAATTAGAATATAAAACAGAGAGGTTTTATAATCTGTAGATTTTGCACATATCTCACAGGATTCTCATCGGGAAATTTAGGGGTAAATGCTGTATAGTGCTTAGAGAGAAATACTGAAGTGTGCAATGAAAGAAGAATCTGATGCAAAGGATTCTGAAATTGAGACTGGAACAAAAGTCATTAGGAGAAGCAGCTGGGAGCTGCTACCTCGGGCAGTACCAATGGTCATATTCTGGAGAGTTTTCTTTAGAAATAGAAACTGACAGACTCCCTGAAAAGCCCCACTGGCCAGGGTTTCACTGGAAGCAGATGGAGTGTCAACCTGGGAAAACCATATTGCTAGAAAGTCCCTTTTCCTTTCTGTATTAGCATGAGTCATTCCTAAATCTAGAATGGGAAAGGGAGGAGATGATAGGGATGAAAGGGAAGGTAGAAACTACAGGCCTTTTAGCATCCACCTCCCTGAGAAAAGACTGTTCATCCCCTCACCATGAGATCAGGATCATACGCATCCAGACACCTAGCAAGTCCATAATTCCAGCCTGAGAGCACTGCTCAAAGCAGTGGTCTCAGAAAAAAACTTGAGGGCTAAGTATTAATAAAACTCATCCTACTGAACTTGTTTTCCCACAGTTTTCCCTTTAAAATTTAATTAACAAACTAAATTATACCTTCCTTTTCCTTTTTTTCCACCTCTCTCTACTCAGTTTGTCTCAACCTTTCCAATGTAAAAATATTCTCTTTAGCTGGGCTCAGGGTATCTCCCAAGGGTGCAATCAAGGTGCCAGCTGGGGTGGCAGTTGTATCAAGGCTCAGCTGAGGGAGGATCTGCATCCAACTCACCCACATAGTTTGGGCAGGACTCTGTTCCTTGTGATTGTGGGTCTGAAGGGCGCTGGTCCTTGTTGGCTGTTGGCTGGAGGCAGCCTCAGTTCCTTGCCATGTGGGCCTCTCCATAAGTCAGCTCAGAACATGGCACCTGGCTTCCATCAGAGCCAGCAAGGGAGAGAGCAAGAGAGGGCCAGTAAGACAAAAGCCAGATCTTTATGAAATTCAATATTAGAGGTGACATTTATTCTCTTTTGCTTTATTCCATTTGTTAGAAGTGAATTGAGCCCATACTCAAGGGATAGATTTTACACAGGACATGCATACTAGGAGGTGAGAAACATTGGGAGTCATTTTAGAGGCTTCCTACACAGGCAAAAATAAAAAATTCCCTAAAAACAATAAAAATAAATTTAGAAATAAAAAAAAATCCTAAAGAACAATAAAAGCCCTAATTTTTTGGATGTAGAATCAATCATAATAAAGAACTGCTAGTTATTAGTCTTAATGATAGTAGGATAGTAGCAACAATGTAGTAATAGCAACAGTAAGAGTAATGGCAGCCCCAGTGACAATGATTGTGGTGCTTTAATCCTGTATGTACTCCAGAAAAAACATGTTTTTAAATCTAATCCATGCCTGTGGGTGTAAACCCATTGTTAGTAAGATCTTTCTGATGTGGTTACTTCAGGATGGGGTCATAATCTTATTACTGGAGTCCTTTATAAATGGAATAAAGAGAGAGAGAGAGATTGAGAGAGAGAGAAGCAAGAAGCTAAAAGCAACAAAACTTGGAAAAGAAAGGATAGAGATCAGCAGATATCACCATGTGGCAGAGGAGCCGAGGATCACCGGCAGCCAGTCTTTGGGAAGAAAGCATCACCTTGATGATATCTTTGATTTGGACATTTTCTCAACTTCAAACTGTAAGCTAATTGTGCTGGTTTGAAGCTGTTATGTATCCCAGAAAAGGCCATGTTCTTTTTGTCCATTCCTGTGGGGGCAGACCTATTGTAGGTGGGAATTCTGATTAAGTTGTTTCCATGGAGATGTGACCCAGCCCATTCAAGGTGGGCCTTAATCCTTTACTGAAGTCCTTTATGAGTATAAAAGGCAGGAAAAGTCCAGAAAACAGAGTGAGAAACACCCAGGGAGCTTGAAGAAAAAAGCCTCAGAAGAAGCAAGCAAGGACCCACAGAAACTGTAAGAGCCAGAACCTGAAAGCAATGAAACCAGGAGAGAAGGATCAGCAGATGTCAGCCATGCACCTTCCCATGTGCCAGAGAACCCCGGATACCATCAGCCTTTCTTCAGAGAAGGTACCATCCTGTTAATGCCTTAACTGGGATATTTTCATGGCCTTAGAACTGTAAATGTATAACTAATAAATCCCCATTGTAAAAGCCAACCCATTTCTGGTATATTGTATTCCAGCAGCTTTAGCAAACTGAAACACTAATAAATTCCCATTTTTTAAGTCAACCCATTTCATGGTATCTGATTTTAACAGCCTAGGAAACTAAAACAATGATGATCTAAGAGGAAGAAAAAAATACTATTTAAATTATATAATAGCTACTTCTTCCATACTCTAGATGCAGGGGCTGCATTCTTCTCAGAAGTAGAGGGCTTTTATGTTTTGGGGGAAAAAATCTTCATTGGTATTGTTTTGTTGTTGGGTTAGGAAAAGTTTTTATATACTGCAAACTAAAACTCATTAGTGGATTATGAAATCAATTAAGTGGATTGAGACTAGGACTCAGTCAGATAACAGAGACTGAGAAATAAATTGTGCAGCATAAAAAAGGAACAGGGATAAAAGGTCTTACCTTGAATAGACAAATCATGCAGGAGAATCCTTGCAAGGAATGTTAGCCTAAGACAAGGGAGGAAGCTTGGAATTCAGTTCTAATATTTTGTTCTATTTAAAATGCCCCCTAAATCTCCATATGTTTATTGATACTTTTTTGTTCACAACAAAATTCTGTTAGTGGGTGCCTGGAGTAAATGAAGGAAAGACATGAATGGAGTGAGTGGTACAGAAAGAGCCAGAATCATGGAAGCCAAGAGCAAAGACTGGGATCTCTGCAAGGAAAGGGGCTGCTGAGGGAACAGCTCAAATTCAGACTTGAGACCAGTCATATTACCCTCAATATCCTGTGGATAGGAGCCTATGTACAATTCCCGATGGTATAGCAATTCATTTATGCCACACTGCTTGGTGTGGGCATAGGAGAGTAGATCCAGGGTATTGTAATCAAAAATGGGGATTAACATCCAGGATTAAAGTAAAAGTGAGTTAATTTGACAAAATCGTAATGCAGTGGAAGGGATGTGATACAACTGTTCACCATTGACTTTCCCAGGCATGGGAAAAATGTTGTGCCTTAATAAGTGTCTCCTTATATGGATCCTCATACCAATCTCATATTTGCATGCCAGAAAATGTTCTGAACTAACAAAAGTTGAGTTATCAAAAAAGTATTTGAACACCACTTGAGGGACTGGGGGAAAATGAGGAAATGAGGAAATATTAAATTTACCCACCTGGGGAATTCCTTATATTCTCACAAACACTGGGGACTACCAATTTAGAAGGCTGAGCCCTGGATCTTGGGGCTTGGCCTTATGAAGCTTGTTATTGCAAAGGAGAGGCTAAGGCTACTTAAAACTGTGCCTAAGAATCACCCCAGAGTACTTCTTTTGTGCTCAGATGTGGCATCTCTGTAAGCCCACTGGGCAGGTGAACTCACTGCCCTACCCCCTACATGGGACATGACTCCCAGGGGGGTGTAAATCTCCCTGGCAATGCGGGACATGACTTCCGGGGATGATTCTGGACCCAGCATCATGAGATTGAGAAAGTCTTCTAGACCAAAAGGGAGAAGAGAAATGAAATAAAATTAAATTTCAGTGGCTGAGAGATTTCAAATGAAGTCTAGAAGTCATTCTGGAGGTTGCTCCTATGCATTGTATAGATATCCATTTTTAGTTTTTAGTTTATTAAAATAGCTAGAAGGAAATACCTGAAAGCATTGAACTACAATCCAGTAGCCTTGATTCTTGAAGATGATTGTTTAACTATATAGCTTTTATGGTGTGACCATGTGATTGTGAAAACCTTGTGGTTCATACTCCCTTTATCCAGTGTATAGACAGATGAGTAGAAAAATGGGGACAAAAAAGTAAATGAATAATAGGGTGGGATGTGGGATGAGTTGTTTTGGGTATTCTTTTTTCCTTTCCATTTTTATTCTTATTTTTATTTTTATTATTTTTTTGGAGTAATGAAAATGTTAAAAAATTGATGGGTGATGATTACACAACTTTATGATGATACTGTGAACAATTGACTGTACACTTTGGTTAAGTGTATGGTATGTGACTATATCTCAATAAAATTGCAAGGAAAAACAAAACAAAACAAAAGTTGAATTATCGATGAATCAAATTACTAATCGTAAATCTCTTAGTATTCCGTTTGTGTACCCTTCACCACTCATTCCCCCTTAGAAAAGACCTACTCTAGGTTTTATCAACACTGATACTTGCCATTCCAGATTCTGTTCCTTTTGCTTTCATGGAGGTGCTTTGAATCTATAAATTTTCAGTCACTTTTTTCCCTTAACTACTTCAATGTACATTATTGAGTTTATCAGGAAATTTAAATTATGTGTTGTTTTGAAAATCTTGTACAATTCTTTTTAAAATGGCTTTTATATACATAAATTATTCAATGGATATTTTAGGACTAGTTTTACTTAAAATTTTAGAAAGGATGACTTATAAAAATAGTATAGTTTAATTCTACTTTGCACATTTAGTTTTTGTGATTCATTTCTTGCTAAATATTCTTTTTTACAATTGAATTTTCAGAGATTTTTGGTATAAAAAAATGAGTCCCAAATAAATGGAAACTTGGGAATGTTAGCTCCTTCCTCTTAGTTGAAACAGTAATTGGTGAAAGGAACTCATGCACTGTTAGTATGATTTCAGGATACTGAAGGAAACTAATAGAGGACAAGTTTATAAAGAAATCTGAATTGGTTATGTTTCTTGATTTTTTCCCTGCTGAGGGAATGTAGTTAACTGCTTTATACAATGGGGACATAAAATAGTCTCATATATAAAGGAAATTTCTATTAATGTTTTTTTTTTTTTTTTTGTAAAAGCAATTAAGCAAGTATAAACATTTATCAAATTTTGAATAGAAAAAGTCTTTTAAAAACATGAAAAATAGTACTAATTTCAGTGCACAGATAGAAGCAATGAACAATGAATACAGAAACACTTGAATTTTCCCATAAGGGAAGAATAAGAGAAACAATGGCCTTAAATTACTAGTGAAGGAATTATGCAAATGTGCATAAATTTTCTTTGAAGCATTTATGATCAGATACAGATTATAAAATACAATCAATAACTGTATCAACCTAATGTCTGGTAACTCAGCCCAATAATAACAAAAGTTGTATTAGTTTTCCATTGCTGTGCAACAAATTACCAAAAACAGTAGCTCAATACAACATTCATTTATTTTCTCATAGTTTCTGTAGATCAGAAGTTTGGATACAGATTAGCTGGATCTTCTGTTCAAATCTCACCAGGCCAAAATCAACATGATGACAGGGGTTCTGTTTGTTTCTGGTAGTTAGAGTCCACTTCCAGGCTCACAGAAGTGTTGGCAGAATTCCATTCCTTGCTCCTGTAGGTCTGAGGTCCCCTTTTCCTTACCAGTTTTCAGCCAGAGTGTGTTCTCAGCTCCTAGCGGCATCCCTTTGATCCTAACCATGCAGCATCCTCTATAGCCAGTTCACAACATGCCTGTTTCATTTCTTTCAGGCCAACAGAAGAGTTCTCTTTTAAAAACTCACCTGATTAGATCAGTCTCACCAAGTATAATCTCCCTTTTTATTAGCTCAAAGTCAACTGAGACCTTAATTACATATGAAAATTTCTTTATGCCGTATAAGGTTACCTAATCACAGGAGTGAGTGATATTTCATATTCACACTTTCTTCCCATACTCAAGGGGAAAGAATAATATACATTTCGAGACTAGTTGATGGAATCTTGAAAGCCATATTAGAATTACATCTACCACAGTCTTCCCTTTGTACACCAAAGATTCACAACCTTCCCAAATCAAAATACATTCACTCCACCCAAGGTCCTCAAGAGTTGCATGCCACTAAAGCATCAGCTCAAAAATCAAATTCTCATATTCAAAATCTAAATTTCATGTTATCAACTCTAAGTACAAAATCAAATCTAAATATCATCAGCTCAAAATCCAAAATCTCATTTAAGTCATTTAAATCAGGTGTGGGATGAGGCTCTTAGGTGTGATCCTTTAAGCATAATTCCTTGGGACACAATTCCTCTCAATCCATTTTCTTCCTCCTGGCCCCATCCATAGGTTCTCTCACAAAATAGCAGTTTGCTTCATCTTCAGAGCAAACTTCAGACTTCTCTCTGAAGTCTCCTTTTCTTTTAAAGAGGTCACCTGATTCAGTCAGGCCCCACCAGGGTAATATCACTTTTGATTAAATCAAAGTCACCTGATTAGATATCTTAGTTACCTCTGAAAAATTTGCTTTGCCATTTAACATAATCATGGGAGTGATATCCCATCATTTGCATAGGTCCAGCCCACACTCAAGCAAATGGAATAATACAGATAAAAGTAAATCAGGAGGTAGAAATCTTGGAGGTCATTTAAGAATTATGCCTTCCAGAATAGTCCATAGAAATAAGATAATTCACCCAAGGCTATTTTTAACAGGAAGCACGCAGGCAAGCAAACATACATGACATAGGAACTATTTTTTTAGGTAGTTCAAATATAATTCCAAATTTTGTCAACTATTGATTTATGGGGCATATAATTTGGATTAAGAAAGAGGGGAGAGGGTATGTAGATGGCAAGATGTGAATGAAGTCAGAACATCTGATATGTAATCAAAACACATGTGACTAAAGGGAAAATAAGTAATGAAAATGTTAACTGTCCACAAAACCAATACAAGGTTCAAATATTGAGGTACTATCATTAATTTAAAGTTCATTGAGTCATTTTTAATGTGCATGACAAGACTGCTGTTGTTTTAGAAACGTCTATTCAGAAATATTTGAGGATAAATTGACATTGATCAGAAGACTATTAAATCCTGGTATTGTAATAGCTTATAGAATGTGGTCTGACATGATGGAAATGTAATAACTGAAGCCATAGATATATCATGCAAAAATGCTTGTGAGCACAAAATCTAGGGATATATTAGTAGTGTTTCTTTCCTGTCTTGATAGTAAATAATAACAATCATAAACGATATTTTGATATTCTTAGAGAACAGAACTGTGCTTCACAATTTAGGTAACTGATTTCATGTCCAATTTATAATTCTCTGATGTTTGGATAATTAGTAGAAGCTTTCAAATATGAAATAGTGAAAGGCAACTCCTGCTTCTCTGCATATTCCCCAAAGCCAAAAACAAGGCTCATGTTGGGAGGGGGTGAAATAATGGGGAGTGTAAGTGGTCAGCTTTATAATTTTATGCAAAAACCTGTCACTTCCAGCTGGACCTCAGTTATACCTATGGTGGTGTGAAGCTGTATGTACCCCCAGAAACACATGTTCTTAAACTGAATCCATTCCTGTGAGTGTGAACCCATTTTAAGTAGGACCTTTTGATGAGGCTACTTCAGTTAAGGTGTGACCCATCTCATTCAGGATGGGTCTTAATCCTATTAGTCGAGTCATTTATAAGCAAAGAGAAAGTCACAGAAGGGGCAACCAGAAACTGGGCATCAATACAATATGGAAGAGAAGGCAGAGAGCTGGAGATGCTGCCATGGCCTTGCCATGTGACAAACTAAGAACCAAGGATCACCAGTAGCCAGCCTCAGAATGCCAATCTTTGGGAAGAAAGCATCACCTTGATGATGCCTTGATTTGGACTTTCTTTTAGCCTCAAAACTGTGAGTAAATGAATTCCCATTTTCTAACCTGACCCATTTTATGGTATTTGCTTGAGCAGCCTAGGAAACTAAAACCATACCTTTGCCTGCCACTATGATACACACATACGTGTGTGTGTGTGTGTGTGTGTGTGTGTGTGTGAAATAAAGCAATCCTAAAGTTCTACAAACATCTGTCCTTACTATATTCTCTGCAAACCTTCTGCAACCAATGGACTGGTTTTGAGCTAAGTCTCCAATATTTCTAAAATGAATTGCTCAGTCTTTAGGAACATATTGCAAGGCAGGCACAATGTTAGGCAGAGATAACATAAAGATATTTGATTAACACATTTTTCACCCTAATAACTCACTTATGGTCCATGAGAAAGAAAATTGGGCAAATATGATAAATCTACAATAAGGATTAACTGTTGTAAAAGCACAGAGGAGGGAACAATTAACTTGTGGTCCTTGAATTACACTGGGGGTTGAATCATCACATGAAAGACATGCTCAAATCTTAACCCAGGCATTTCTTAGGGTGTGAACCCATTTGTAAATGGGTTTTTTAAAGATGTTATTATTAGTTAAGTTATAGACTCATTTGTGAATAGCATCTTTAAAGATCCTATTTAGATGAGGCCAAATTGAATCATGATGGGCCTTAATACATATGACTGGAGGCCTTATAAGATAGAGGAAATTTAGATGCAGTCAGTCTGTAGAAGCAATAAGTCAGAGAAAGCCACAGGAGAAGCACCAAGGAGACAGACTACCATGTTACAGAAGCAGAGATGCAAGCCAAGGAACCCCAAGGATTCTGGCAAGTCAGCACCAGACTCTGGAGAAAACATGGCCTGTCAAAACCTTGATTTGGACCTTTAACCTCCAAAATTGTGAGTCAATAAATTCCTGTTGTTCAAGTCAACCCACTGTATGATATTCATCATAGCAGTCCTGGCAATCTCAGACAAATGCCAAACAGAAGTTCTCAAAGCAAGGAAAGAGAAGAAATGTATTTCCAGAGGAAAAAGATGAAAGACACGGCATATTTAGGGAACAGGAGAGCAGGAAGATGGGCATATTGGGAGGAATGGTGGAATATTAGTAGTAGGTTGGGGTCAGAGTATGAAGGACCTATAGGCCATTCTTCAAGAATTAGATATTTTAATGTAGGCAGTGGTTTTAAGCTTCTTTAAGCAGCTGAATCTTTTTTTGTAAGTTCCTGAAACTTTTCAAATAAGGTCTCATGGAACTGGGAGTGGATCAAACCAGAGCTGCACTGATGTTTGCAGCCTCTTCATATGCCCTCTTTAGGGGACTTATTTCTTATCTCAAAGAAAAGAGAAGGTAAAGAGATAAGAGCAGGGGAAGCTTAAGTATAGATGCACTGATTAACCAAGATCTTATCTGCTAATCTCAAACTTTACTTAATAGTTTGGATACAAATGAAAATAAATAGTGTTTACTGCAGTACCCTTTTTCTTATAACTACACTAGGATAAGCTTCCAGAGGCCATGTCTGTCTTGTGTGACCCTTCTCACTTGGCAGAGAATGGTTAGTCTAGGAGGAGAAAACCAACTCAAACTAAGCTATGATTATATTGAATGTTCTTAAGAGTTCTTGGCAACCCTCTGGAGCAGTGGTGGATTAAATCTAGTCTACCACCTGTGGGTTTACATTTTTTAAATGGTTGGGAGAAAAAATCAGAGAATAATATTTCATCATACATGAAAATTCTAAGATATTCATTCACGATTCAGTGTACATAAATAAGATTGTATTGGAACACAATCATGCGTTCTTTCATGTACTGTTTATGGCTGCTTTCTGGCTGCAACAGTAGTTGAGCAGTTGCAACAGACACTATATGATCTGCAAAGCCTAAAATGTTTACTCCTGGGCTGTTTACAGAAAAGGATTGTGACCCTTGCTTTAGTGTAGAGGAAAGGAAAATGTATTTAAAGCTGTCCTGGTTCAATCTCTTTTAAAGTTTGTTTGATTAATTATTCTCTGATGACATAAACTATGACCGTGTACTGAGTTAACATTTCTGTTTTGTTTGAGCTAACTAGAGTCAGCTTTCATTGCTTGCAACCAAAAGAACATTAATAGAATTAGCTAATGACTTACTTCAAGAAATCCATTAGCTTTGCATAATTATAGAGCTGGATTGGCCATTTCAAGTAAATTTACCAGTGAATCAGTGAAAACAAACAAGCAAAACATTCATTTAAAAAATGTCCAGCACAGTGAAAAAAAATTACCTCAATTTGTCTTAAATGGACAGCTAAAATTGTTAATGGAATTTACATTGCATGAATGGGTTCCTGTGGGGTCTCAAATTATTAATGCCATTTTTGGATAATCAGTGATTTCTGCGGATTAAGATTTAAACCAAAAGCCTAGGGTTCCCATATGAATTCCAACAGGACTACTCTGGGGAACTGACAGACAGGGTATTGTGAATTACACTTTAGGCTGTGCTTGATGGAAAAGCTGCTTTTTCAGCTTTGTTTGACTTTGTGTGTGAACCTTACTCATTCTTAAGATCAGCCTACTTCAGATTCTTTTCCTCTTATCTTTTTATTTTCCTCAGACCTCATTTCCCCATGACTAATTGATGACCAATGTCCTATGTCTATCCACCTGATGGACAATACAAGTGCCAGATCCCCGCCCCCCTTCTCTTCCTACTGGCTTCCTGCTTTCTTTGGGAGACAAATATGCCTCTTGCTTATTTTTTTTTTTTTTTTTTAGTTTGCAAAAGGTACATTTTTTTTTTTACAAATGCCTTTTGTAGTCCAACCATAGATGAGCTCATGTCATTCTTTTTTTTTAATATTCATTTTATTGAGATATATTCACACACCACGCAGTCATACAAAACAAATTGTACATTCAATTGTTCACAGCACCATTACATAGTTGTACATTCATCACCAAAATCCATCCCTGACACCTTCATTACTACACACATAGAAATAAGAATAATAATTAAAGTGAAAAAGAGCAATCAAAGCAAAAAAGAACACTGGGTGCCTTTGTCTGTCTGTCTGTCTGTTTGTTTCCTTCCCCTATGTTTCTACTCATCCATCCATAAACTAGACAAAGGGGAGTGTGATCCTTATGGCTTTCCCAATCCCATTGTCCCCCCTCATAAGCTATATTTTTATACAATTGTCTTCAAGATTCATGGGTTCTGGGTTGTAGTTTGATAATTTCAGGTATCCACCACCAGCTACCCCAATTCATTAGAACCTAAAAAGGGTTGTCTAAATTGTGCCCACCAGAGTGACCTCTCGGCTCCTTTTGGGATTTCTCTGCCACTGAAGCTTGTTTCATTTCCTTTCACATCCCCCTTTTGGTCAAGAAGATGTTCTCCATCCCAGGATGCCAGGTCTACATTACTCCCTGGGAGTCATATTGCACATTGCCAGGGAGATTCACTCCCCTGGGTGTCTGATCCCACATAGAGGGGAGGGCAGTGATTTCACCTGCCAAGTTGGCTTAGCTAGAGAGAGAGGGCCACATCTGAGCAACAAAGAGGCACTCGGGAGGAGGCTCTTAGGCACTATTATAGGGAGGCCTAGACTCTCCTTTGCAGCAACAGTCTTCCCAAGGGCAAATCCTGTGGTAGAAGGCTCAACCCATCAAACCACCAGTCCCCTATATCTGTGGGCATGTTAGAAACCATTGAGATGGGGCAGGCCAATACCCCTGCATTCTCCACCAGCTCCTCAAGGGGGCTCTGTATATTTTTTTCCTTTTAGTTTTTTTAACTTTTTTTTCCTAAATCAACTGTAGCGTATTTTTTTTTTTAAGTATAATCTCAGAGCACAAATTAAGACTTTATCTCTTTGCTCATCATTGTTTTTCACTAAACATATTATAAAGGTTTTACTTATTTGATTACTCCCTTTTCCTCTACAAATCAACCACATTCTGATTTTATTTCTAGATCAAAACAGTCTGAATCATGTTGTAAGCCACATCAGTGGTCCATTTGCTGGCACCTCCCTTGTAATTATTTCCTTTTCCAATTCTCAACCCTGGGTCAAAAGTGATCTACTGCTACACTTCTGCTCCTTCTAGAGGCAACATAAAGGGCATGCCAAACCTTCAGTTCCCAAAGATGGTCACCCATAAGGGGTACTAGAAAACCACTTGACACTGCATGGAATCCTAAAATGTTTTTAGACAAAAAATAAAATACCACAAGTCTCAGAGAAAGTCATATGTGTTTGGATGGATTTCTCTCAAAAGCTAACTATTATGGGGACAAAACCCTAAAATATAAACTAGACTGTTTCCATGGAGAGGGCAACTGCTTAATATAGGGTATTGTTTCCAGTTCTTCTTGCTATAAGTGGGCACAACTCTCCTGAGCCATGGCAAAAACATGAAAAGAAAAATCAACAAGCTGCCAAGACTGTTTCTACACCAGAATGTTTCATCCAAGACCAGAAATGCCAGCTTCTGCCTTTTTCCAGTTTGTGATGCTTGATTTCCTTCTAAGCAGTGATGATAAACTAATACAGCAAATGTCGTCATATTAAAACAAAACTACGCAATCTATCACCTGACCTGTCAAACCAGGAGAAGCAACAGATTGTAGCATGCAAGTATTATGACATATAATAGCTTGGATTTACTTATTTATACAAAATCTAAAAACATACCTTCCTTCCTCTTTTTTTTTTTCTCTTATCTAAACCAGGTTTATACCTAGAATCTCCCATTGGGTGGGCCAAGATTGCTATTTAACTTTGAATTATATTAGGATCGTCCTTCCATTTTTACATCTTATTAAGTTCTAATACAAAAAAAATGAGATCTTTCCTTTTGATTGTCTCTTGCTGTTGGCAGTTAGTGTTCAGGTTTTGATTTGGTAGAGGTACAATTTGATTTGATTAATGTGTATACATGTATTTTAAAAATTTTGTTTTCAATATACTCTCAGTCTTGGGATTTCTGTTTTTTTTCCAGTGGGGTACAAAATGTTGGAGTGAATTGTCCAGTCATAAGACAGCTCCTGGAGGGACTCCATGTCAACTTCTTCCCTAATGGCCCTCTACTTATCCTCTACATAATGAGGAGCAGAGAGTCATAAAACCTGGTTTGTGAATTCTGTGTTTTCATCCACCAAAAGTACCAAATTATTAGCCAGTCTTTTCCAGCTTTATATCTACAGCTGGGCTGGCTCTCAATTTCTGACCTTTGCTCCCACTTCACTGAATTAACCAGGGGTTATGAGTTTTATTTCTCTATCTTTCTCCCATTCCTGAATTTATGCTTCTTTACTTCTCAAACCTCCTCTATCTCTAAGGAAGATGTGCGTTTCCTTTTTCCCAAAGGTAAAATTTCTATTTTTTCCTTGACTCTGTTCCATCTCATTTTGCAGAAGCAGGTCCCATCTGTTAAAATCACCCTCTTTGGGGCCTCACATCCAGCCTCACCACAAAGTCTATGGCCTCTGTCAGTATTTTGAAATTCATATCTAGGACTGATCCTAGAACTTCTGATCTTTCCACAACCTGCTTCTTTTCAATTTCATTAAACATTTAATCAATTCCTACTACTATATTTTCAACTGAATCAACAGTACCATTGTTGTAAAACTCACTATGTATGTTCTGTTATGTATCAAAAGAAAAAAAAAATCAAACTATGACATGTCATTGATTGTAAGACACAACCTAATATTAAAAGTGTCACATTATTAAAAATGGGAATTTAAAAATTGATGAACTCTTTCAGTTTGCTAAAGCTGCTGGAATGCAATATACCAGAAATGGGTTGGCTTTTACACTGAGGATTAATTAGTTACAAATTTACAGTTCTAAGGCCATGAAAATGTCCCAATTAAGGCATCTGAAGAAAGGCCACTGGCATCTGGCGTTCCTCTGTCAGATAGCAATGCACATGGCCCGTATCTGCTGGTCCTTTACTCAGGGTTTTGTTGCTTTCAGCTCCTGGTGCTGGTGGCCTCCACTCTGAGATCTGTTTGTCCTTTCTTAGCATCTCTGGGGCTTTTCTCTCTCTAAGCTTTCTTGGCTTTTTCTGTCCTTTATCCTCTTATAATGGGGTGGGTCACATCTCAATTGAAATAACCTAGCCAAAGTGTTTCACCCACAATAGGTCTCCACCCACAGGCAGGATTAAAAGAACATGGCCTTTTCTGGGGTACATAACAGCTTCAAACCAACACATGAATTATGCGTATGTTTGGACCCAAGAGTGCTAGGCAGACTATAGTATACAATGAGTAGAGTCTTGTCTCAGCTCTTGAAGAGCTCATAAACTGTTACTCTTATAAACACTGAGTGGTCTCTAACCAAATGAAGAAAATTTTGATAATTTAGAAAGTATATTTTTTTCTATAAAGAAAGCTAATTTCTGATTTTGTGTTTGCATTATATATGAGTTTTACGGGGCACTTTTTGATAAAATGCTCTAAACTATTCAGAACAATTTTTATCTATGCTTGGTAATCACAATAATCATGTCATATATTTGTATAACACTGAACTATTCACAAAGAGTCCTCATAAGCATTATCCAACTTGATATGTAAGCAAATTTTAATATTCACTTAATCAAATGTAATGGGGAAAGTAAATATACTGCAAACAAATTTGAAAAACATCCTAATTACATGTACAGCTATCATTCAGGACTTTTGACTAATCTTTATTATTCAAGGATAATAGTGGTACAAACATGTATTTGATTTTGCTGATTATAAGATATGTATGTATAGAACTGGTGCCTTCAATTTTAATTTAGAAAAGATGGAAATTATTTCCTATAGTGGAAGAAATCCTCAGTGTAGGAAGAAAGCCCTACACTGACACTAACTAGTTTTAGTTGGAAAGAAAAATATTAATATAAATGCAATGATTACGCTCATTTCATTGCATGAGTTAAAAATGAATTAGGAATTTTTTTCTTCTATCTTTCTCGCCCCATCAGTGACACATACACAGAAAATAAACTATGTCTTTATACTGTACAATTCAGTTGAAATTGAATTGGCCACAGATTGGTTGTGCTTACATTAATCCTTTTCCAGATGCTGATAAGTATACGAATCCCTTTTGATTACTGCTATTTGTGACAATCCTGAGCTAAGTAGAATATTTACTGGGAGGTAAGGAATGGATACCCATGAGTAAAGTCATGAAATTAGAGGAGATTAGCAGTAGCTGAGATATCTTCTACAGAGTCTTCATCTCCTTGGGACCAAGGTGAAAGAACAAGAAAAAACTAGATATGTATTTCTTGTTAAATCTGAACAAGTAACAAACAGAAACAGTTTGGATCCATTTAAAATTGAAATTTGAATATAGAGTATCACAAACTAAGGTTAACATTACAGCTATACCTACTCTCCATAATGCGTATATTTTTCACCAAAATCAGTGGCAGATAAATATATCCAAGAGGCAAATCTGTTTGTTTTTTAAATGCAAAGCTGAACAAGGCACATTTCTGCTCCATTGATAATAACTCATCAGATATTAGCAAAAGTGAATATCTATGATGAAGGTAACAATATAATTGATTAGCTTAAGATCTGGTTACTAATGAAATTAACGAAGTCAGAACAATTTATTAAATGGCAACTTAAAGCCGAAGGGCCTTTTAAAATAAGCATATGGGTCATTAGTCTAAGATATGATGTTGGCTTTATCTTGTCTTTATTTTTAAGCTGTGGAATGCTTTATATTTAATATTGTTATTGAAATAGACATCTATTTTACTTTTTTGGCATTAAACAAAGTTAAAAATATTGTTTCTGATGTTTTATGGTAAATTCTATTTAATACTTTTACTTTTTCTTTTCCTTTTTTTTTCTTTTTTTTTTTTTGTTCTTTTTTTTTTAGGGCTACAACTGTGAGCCTCTTCCTAAGTCCTCATTTACTCACTGAAAACTATACGTACTTGGTTGTCAGCTAGAAACATACCCTCAGGGCATCCATCAACAGCCCTTAAGGAAATGTAATACATGACAGCTCTTCTCTCTTTTGTTCTTCAGCTTAGTTTTCCTGGGAATCAATGTTGGTAAGAGGGTAACAGGTATATATGTGTGCCGGTTTGAATGTATTATGTCCCCCAAAATGCCATTAACTTTGATGTAATCTTGTGTGGGCAGATGTATCAGCATTGATTAGATTGTAATACTTTGAGTGTTTCCAAAGAGATGCACCCCACCCAACTGTGGGTGATGACTTTGGTTGGAATTTCCATGGAGGTGTTGCTCTGCCCATTCAGGGTGGGTCTGAACTAAATTACTGGAGCACTGTATAAGCTCAGACAGAAGGAGCGAACTTGCTACAGCCAAGAGGGACACTTTGAAGAATGCACAGAAGCTGAGTGAGTAGCTGCAGATGAGAGAGTTTGAAGATGGCTGTTGAAAGCAGACTTTTGCTTCAGAGAAGCTAAGAGAGGACAAACACCCCAAGAGCAACTGAGAGTGACATTTTTGAGGAACTGCAGCCTAGAGAGGAATGTTCTGAGAGAAAGCCATTTTGAACCCAGAACTTTGGAGCAGACACTAGCCGTGTGCCTTGCCAGCTAACAGAGGTTTTCCGGACACCATTGGCCATCCTCCAGTGAAGGTACCCGATTGCTGGTGTGTCACCTTGGACACTTTATGGCCTTAAGACTGTAACTGTATAACCAAATAAACCCCCTTTTAGAAGAGCCAAATCCATTTCTGGTGTTTTACATCCCAGCAACATTAGCAAACTAGAACAGTATGTAACCCAAGGATGCTTATTTTCTCTTCATTGCCTTTTATATAAAGATCATCACATTCATTTCTTTAAAAGGAGCTTCATATACAGAAAAATTAGCCTTATGCAAAAAAAAAACCCAACCTGCTTCAGGGTGAGGGTGCTCAGAGAGTATTTCCAAGGCCCAAATTCAATTGATACTCCTTGAAAAGCCCCCCTCTATTTCAGATGGTCAGGTCTAGAAGGGGATGTGTTGTTGTCATCCTATAACTGTTTTTGGCACTACCATAACCTAAATTAAGTTATTCATGATGCCTGACTAATCCTGAGAGTGGCAATCAAGTAGATATAAATCTGTCCTATTATATGTATGTTTTATTCATTAGTTCCTTTCTTTCTTTGTTTTTTCATTCATTAATTATTTTTTTGTCTTCCAAGATTCTGTGCCATCTTCCTAATATGATCCTGATTTCTTTTTGAGAAATCACCATTCCTCATCATATGCAGTTTTGATGGAAGGGCAAATCAAGTCACCTACCTTCCAACAGAGAAGCTAAGGCAAATAGATTCGTATTCTCTCAATCTCAAAAACCAGGGGAAAGACACTTGTCTCTGCTCAGTCACTTAGATGCTCTGCCTCAACTTAAACTTTGACTCAAGGGCAGAAGCTAAGTCTGAGCAGCATTGGCAAGCAGACAAGACGGTTGCTTTGATAAAACTATTACTTCACTCCTTCTGCCTTAGACCTCTAGAGGTTTACTGATTCAATTCTGCTTCTCAACTCAATTTCTCAGCTTCTATCAAGTGTGGGAACCTCTGGTCCTTCTAACAAGTTACATTTGCCAAATTAATCAGAGTTAGTGTCTGCCACTTCGAAGCCAAGGAATTTGTACAATCGATATTCTCATCACACATACTGTCTTTGCCATCATGACTCCTCAACAAAGTTTGCCCCAATAGCTAGCCACCAGCAGATTATAGCTCCAAAGAAAAGACTTGACCAGCTGACTTTTTCTTGGGCTCTGAAAGATCTTACTTTAGAAATGCATTTTTCCTATGTTTAATGGTTTTTAGCCATTGGAGGAAGGAGCTTTTGGAAAGTAAAGCTGAGTAATTTATGCTAATCTCTAGCAAATTCTAGAATGCACGTTCCATGGGGGTATGGATTTTGTTTGTTTTGATCGCTGCTGTATCCTGAGCACTTGGACAAGGACTTCTCTGGTGCATTGGACTCTGAACACAATCTCTAAATGTTCAAATACAGAGTCAGAACTTATTTTTCTCAATTATAAATCAGTTTTAAATGAAACCATTATATATTATATATGGCACTGAGCTGGAATATCTAATGATTATAATTTGTTTTTGATAAGATAAATGAAATTTTCTTAATATCCAGGGATATAGGTCATACCTTACCAAGATTATATTTATATTCCTTATTTGCTAATAAATATTTGAATAATTTAAAAATTAGCAAATAATGTAAATAATATCCAATTATTTGATAAAGTAACCACTAAGCTTTTACCCATGAAAACTGTGAACTGGAAAATTTCCTCCTGAATGGGCTACCTTGCTAGTGAGAACTACCTATATGAAATAGGAAAATCCTGACTAAATTCATCTTTAAGCAAAGCATAATATAGTTAAATGGCAGCCTGTGGGAAAATTTTAGGGAGGATTTTACCTAAATTTCTAATCAAGAAATAAAAAACACTAAATATTCAATAGTTCCCTCTGTTGGTAATTCTCCCACCTTAAGATGTAGATGAAGAATCATGTCCTAAATTTTCTCTGATCTTCAATATAACTGCAAGGAAGTGTTCTTATGTTATAAACTTCTTTCCACATTAACATTTTAATCTCTCCACTTCAGCTGTATTTTGGGAGAAACTGTCTTATTTTTCCCCATGGATCCTAACCATCAGGTTGCCCAGACATTTAGAACCAGAATTATTTCAACCTGTCTAGGATCTTAGAGGATGAACATGTAGACAGATAAAACAAAAACAACAATAAACATAAATCTATAAATAAATAATAGACACATACAAGAGATTTTAAAAACTTGAAAAACTTGAATACAGAATTTGCCAATTTAATAAGCACCCCTCTTACTCTCCAGTCTTTTATCATGCTCTATTTTTTCACTAAAGGTAGGAATATTCAGTTATTTGTCTGTTTCTCTATCCTAAAAAAATATGAGGGAAACAGAAGAAGATGGTGGCATAGAGAGGACTGGAAGCTGCTGCTTTGTCCCCCTGGAACAACTGATAAACAACCAGGAACAACTAGTAAATAATAACTGGGGGGGGGGGAGCAAATGTGACTGTACACTCATTATACACCAACCTGAATTGGGAGGAATGCCCAAGATCATGGCATAAAATCTGTAAGTAAAAACTGTGGATCCAAGCCAGGAGCCCCCTCTTCCCATGGCCTGAACTGCAGAGCCTCCAGTGCTAAAGAGCAGCACTTCCCAGCAAGTGAATGTAGCTCAACTGAGCTCTAACTGGGGTTTCAATTAACAAATGTGGACTGCTCGATACAAGCTATGAATCCCCAACAAGCAGACAGAGGGTTTGGGTGATGACTGACCTTGGACAGCAGGAGGGTGGCCACAGACTGTCCCTTTTTTGGTTCAGTGGAGAAAGCCTCAGTCATTTTCAATTCTTGACACTCTAACCCAGACATGGGTGGAGATAGCACAGGTAGAGAGGCTATTCAAATGCTAATGCCCTCCCCCTAGGGGGTGTATCTTCCATAAGAGGAAAGAGGTAGTGCCAAGCTTTACTATACACCTCCCATTCAGAACAGACCCCAGAGCCTGGGGGAAAACAGCCACGGGCCACACCTCCTTATACCAGTCTGGAGCTACAGGCTGACAGGTGCTACCTGGTGGGTGGAAAAGCACAGTGACTTGAGGGCTCACAGGGTGTACCAAACTTCTAAGACACCCTCAGGGAAACTGGATACTATTCCCTCCTACCAAACCTGAGCCTGTTCTGTTCTGGGAAAACCTGATTGGGGTAACCAAGAAGATCAGAGGCCTAGACAACAGAAAACTATAGCCTACACTAAGAAAAACAAAGTTATGGCCCAGGCAAAGGAACAAACTTACATTTCAACTGAGATACAGAAATTTAAATAGCTAATACTAAAACAATTCTAAAAGTTTGGGGAAGATATGGCAAAGGAGATGAAGCATATAATGAAAACACTGGGATTACATAAGGTAGAAATCAAAAGTTTGAAAAAATAACTGGCAGAATCTATGGAAATGAAAGGCACAACACAAGAGACAAGAGACACAATGGAAACATACAACAGCAGATCTCAAGAGGCAGAAGAAAACTCTCAGGAACTGGAGAGCAAGTCACCTGAAAGCCTATACACAAAAGAACAGTTAGAGAAAAGAATGGAAAAATATGAGCAATGTCTCTGGGAACTTAAGGACAAAACAAAATGCAGGAATGTACATGTCATTGGTGTCCCAGAAGAAGAGAAGGGAAAAGGGGCAGAAGCAATAATAGAGGAAATAATCAATGAAAATTTCCCGTCTCTTACGAAAGACATAAAATTATGGATCCAAGAAGTGCAGCATACCACAACAGGATAGATCTGAATAGGCCTATGCCAAGACACTTAATAATCAGATTATCAAATGTCAAAGATAAAGAAAGAATCCTGAAAGCAGCAAGAGAAAAGTGATCCATCACATACAAAGGAAGCTTGATAAGGCTATATGCAGATTTCTCAATAGAAACCATGGAGGCAAGAAGGAAATGGGGTGATATATTTAAGATACTGAAAGAGAAAAACCACCAACCAAGAATCCTATATCTGGGAAAACTGTCCTTCAAATATGAGGGAAAACCGAAAATATTCTCTGACAAACAGACAATGACAGTTTGTGAACAAGATACCTACTCTACAGGAAACACTAAAGGAAGCACTCCAGGCAGAAAGGAAAAGACAGGAGTGAGAAGTTTGGAAAACAACTTTGGGAGAAAGTAGCACAGCAATGTAAATACTCTAAACAAAGATGACTGTGAGCATGGGTGAAAGAGGAAGGTTGGGACCATGTGGGACACCAAAACAAAAGATGAAAGATAAAGACTGGGACTGTATAACTCAGTGCAACTTGGGTGCTAAACAATTGTAATAAAAGATACAGATATGTTTTTGCATGAGGTAGAAGAAATGAATGTCAACATTGCAAGGTGTTAAAAATAGAGTGGGATGTGGGGAAATACAATCAATGTAAACTAGAGACTATAATTAACAGAAACATTATATTATGCTTCCTTTAATATAACAAAGGCAATATACCAAAGCTAAAGGCATATTGGCTGTGGGGGGGACATAGGGAAAGGGTATGGGACTCCTGGCATTAGTGATTGTGGCTGACTCTTTATTCTACTTTAGTTTAATGCTATCTTTCCTTTTGTTGCTTTTTAGCTGTCATGTTTTTTCTCTCTCTCTTTTTCTTTTGTCCCTCTACCTTCTTTGACTCTTCCTCTTTCTTTGTGTAAGAAATGGAGATGCCCTTATATAAATAGTGGTGATGGTGCTGAAATACATGAGTATACAGGGAACCAGTGATTGTTTTCTTAGGATGGGATGTATGGTGTGTGAACAAAACCATCTTAAAAAAAATGGTGGATAAAGAAATCTTGAGGGCACTATATTGAGTGAAATAAGAGAGACACATAAAGACAAATATTGCAGGGTCTCACTGATATGAACTAGTTATAATATGTAAATTCATAGATAGGAAATACAAGTTACCAAGATATAGAATGAGGCTAAAGAATGGAGAATAGTTGCTTATTATGGGCAGAATGTTCAACTAGGGTGAACTTAAATGTTATAGAAATGGACAGAGGTGATGGTAGCACATTGTCAGAATAACTAACAGTGCTGAATGGTGTGTGAAGGTGGTGGAAACGGTAAGCTCAGAGTCACGTATGTCACCAGAAGGAAAGTTGGAGGTTAAAAGATGGGAATGTATAAAACAGTAAATCTTGTGGTGGACAACATCCATGATTAACTGTACAAATATTAGAAATCTCTCTCATGAACTGGAACAAATGTATGACACTATAACTAGAAGTTGATAATAGAGGGGTGTTCCAGTTAGCTAATGCTGCCGTTTGCAAAACACCAGAAATGGATTAGCTTTTATAAAGGGGGTTTATTTGGTTACTCATTACAGTCTTAAGGACATAAAGTGTCCAAGATAAGGCACCTTCACTGGAGGATGGCCAGTGGTGTCCAGAAAACCTCTGTTAGCTGGGAAGGCATGTGGCTGATGTCTGCTCCAGAGTCCTGGTTTCAAAATGTCTTTCTCCCAGGATGTTCCTCTCTAGGCTGTGGCTCCTCAAAAATGTCACTCTTAGTTGCTCTTGGGGCATTTGTCCTCCTTAGCTTCCCCAGAGCAAAAGTCTGCTTTCAAAGGCCATCTCCAAAATATTGCTCTATAAGCTACAGCTCCTCTCTCAGCTCCTGCGCACTCTTCAAAGTGTCTCTCTTGGCTGTAGCAAGCTCACTCCTTCTGTCTGAGCTTATATAGTGCTCCAGTAAACCAATCAAGGCTCATGCTCAATGGGTGGGGCCACACCTCCATGGAAACTATCCAATCAGTGTTATCACCTGCAGTTGGGTGGGTCACATCTCCATGGAAACATTCAAAAAATTATAATCTAATCAATACCAATACGTCTGCCCAAACAAGATTGCCTCAAAGATAACGGTGTTTTGGGGGACATAATACATTCAAACTGGCACATTCCACCCCCTGGACCCCAAAATAACTTGATCTTTCCATAAACACAATACATTCATCCCATCACAATATCACAAAAACTTAAATCATTTCAGTAACAATAGGTAAGTACAAGATCCCATCAAAATGAGTTACAGGCATGGTCTGTCCTAAAGCAAAATTCCCCTCTAGCTGTGGACCTGTGAAAGTTAGAAAAAGTTATCTGTTTCCAATATACAAAGGAGGGACATTCATAGGATAAATGTTCTCATTGCCATAAGGAGAAATCTTAAAGAAAAGAGTTTAAGGGACCAAAACAATCCCTAATACCCACAGGGCAAACTCCATTAGATTTCAAAGTCTGAGTCACTTACAGAATGATGTTTTATTCTTGGGGCTTGAGAGAGTGGGAGTCTAACCCTTTCCCAGGGCCTTCATGGCAGCCCTTTTCTCTCCAAATGCTGGGAATGCTGGGGTGCATACTCCAACATATCACCTGTTGCGGAGATCAACTTTTTGGCCCTATCCTCCTCAAACTTTGGGGTGCCACCTGCACTCTGCACTCTCTGGGGCAAAGGCTCTTTTCCAAAAAGTGGGGTGGTGGCCAGGCTGTCCCTAATACCCGGGTAATGTGTTCCACACTCTCTGAGGCCTGGGGTGGCAACACTCTTCTTGAGCATTGAGGTGGAATGCCTGCCCTCAACCTCAAGGGCAAACTCACACTTTCCAGGTGTGTGGGCTGCTCCATTCTCCCTACCTAAGATTTCTTGACTCCAGACCTCAATCACCATGGCTCTGTCTTTGAAGACATTTTTCCTTCAATTTGTTCCTCTGTCCCCTCCAGTCCAGTCTGGCCATGGCTCCAGCTATAGGGTTCTCTCAAAAATCTCGTTGGCTTGGCATGAAGCATGCAGGTGTCAAAACCATCAGAAAATAGGGCTTTCCACAAATCCTTTCTGGATAACTCCATCTCCAATCCTGGCTTGTACTGAAATGGCAATTGGGTTTCATGTTTTGTTAAATTCACACATTGGGTTACAGCTTTTGGGGTATCACTGTTCGGAAGCCCAGAATTTTCCAAACTATCTGTTTCTGGTTTCTTTGTACCCAAGAGTTCATTTCTCAGCTTACCTCTGTCCTGTCACATTTTACTGTAAGCTGCAAGAAGACAGACTATGTCGTCAACTTTTAGTTTCAAAATCTCATCAGCTAAGTATCCCAGATTGTCGCTATCAAATTCTTCCTTCCATCCAACACCAGGACTCAATTTTGGCAAAAGCTCTTCCAGTTTAAAACAAGGATCATCTTTCTTCCAGTTGGCAATGACACATTCATCATTCCTGCTCAAGGCCTCATCAGAAGTATCTTTGGAGTCCATATTTCTACCAACAGTCTCTTCAAAGCAATTTAGGCCTTTTCTATTGAGCTCCTCACAATTCTTTCAGAATCTTCCCCTTATCCATTTAAAAAGCCATTCCAACATGTTTGGTATTTGCAAACACAGCAGCACCCCACTTCTCTGGTACCAAAATCTGTTCCGGTTAGCTAATGCTTCCATTTGCAAAATACCAGAAATGGATTAGCTTTTATAAAGGGGGTTTATTTGGTTACACAGTTATAGTCTTAAGGCCATAAAGTGTCAAGATAAGGCACTTTCACTGGAGGATGGCCAATGGTGTCCAGAAAACCTCTGTTAGCTGGGAAGGCATGTGGCTGGTGTCTGCTCCAGAGTTCTGGTTTCAAAATGTCTTTCTCCCAGGATGTTCCTCTCTAGGATGTGGCTCCTCAAAAATGTCACTCTTAGTTGCTCTTGGAGCATTGGTGCTCTCTTAGCTTCCCCGGAGCAAAAGTCTGCTTTCAAAGGCCATCTCCAAAATGTTGCTCTACAAGCTGCAGCTCCTCTCTCAGCAACTGTGCATTCTTCAAAGTGTCCCTCTTGGCTGTAGCAAGCTGCTCCTGTCTGAGATTATATAGTGCTCCAGTAAACCAATCAAGGCCCATGCTGAATGGTTGAGGCCACACCTCCATGGAAACTATCCAATCAGAGTTATCACCTGCAGTTGGGTGGGTCACATCTCCATGGAAACACTCAAAGAATTACAATCTAATCAACTGGCCAGAGGTGCATGTGTATACTGATCCATGGGCTCTCGTCAGTAATTTGGCTGGATGGTCAGGGGCTTGGAAGGAGCATGACTGTAACAAAATGGGCTCAGGAAGAGGTATGTGGATAGACCTTTCTGAGTGGTCAATAAACATGATTTGTGTTCCATGTGACTGCTTACTAGAGGGTGAGTTCAGCAGAGGAAGATTTTAATAATCAAGTGGATAAGATGATTCATTCTGTGGATACCAGTCAGCCTCTTTCCCCAGCCACTCCTGTCGTTACACAATGGGCTCATGAACAAAGTGGTCACAGTGGTGGGAGTGGAAGTTATGCATGGGCTCAGCAACATAGACTTCCACTCACCAAGGCTGACCTGGCTACAGTCACTGCTGAGTGCCCAATCTGCCAGCAGCAGAGACCCACACTCAGTCCCCAATATGGCACCATTCCCCAAGGTGATAAGCCTGCTACCTGGTGGCAGGTTGATTACATTGGAATACTTCCATCATGGAATAGGCAGTGATTTGTTCTAACTGGAATAGACACGTACTCTGAATATGGGTTTGCCTTTCCTGCACACAATGGTTCTGCCAAAACTACCATCCGTGGGCCTACGGAATGCCTTATCCATAATTATGGTATTCCACACAGTATTACTTCTGATCAAGGAGCCCATTTCCCAGCAAATGGAGTATGAGAATAAGCACATGATCATGGAATTCACTGGTCTTCTGATATTCCCCATCATCCTGAAGCAGCTGGATTGACAGAATAGTGGAATGTCTTTTGTAGACTCAACATGGCTCCAACTGTGTGGCAATACCTTGTAGGGCTAGGGCAGAATTCTCCTAGAGGTTGTATATGCTCTAAATCAGCATCCACTCTATGATGCTCTTTCTCCCAAAGCCAGGATTCACAGGTCCAGGAATTAAGGGGTGGAAATGGAAGTGGCACCATTCACTATCACTTCCAGTGATCCTCTAGGAAAATTTTTGCTTCCTGTCCCCACAGTCTTAAGCTCTGCTGATCGATAGGTCTTAGTTCCAAAAGAAGGAGTGCATTCACCAGGAGACACAACTGTTCCATTGAACTGGAAGTTGACTACCATCAATCACTTTGGGCTTCTCATGCCTCTAAATCAATAGGCAAAGAAAGGAATTACTGTACTGGCTGGGGTAATTGATCCTGATTATGATGGGGGAAAGTCTGCTAATTTTAATAATGAAAGAGTTGTTTCTATTTGTCCCCAGAAATAAAAAGTTATGTTGAAACAATTTTAAATGAGAAAGTAAATATACTTATAATTTTCCATTTAAAAAAATGGTGTTATTGCATTTTAACAGACTTTATTTTTTAGAGCAGTTTTAGGTTTACAGAACAAATTGCATAGAAAGTACAGATCGTTACAAATAAGCCCTCTCCTCCGAGCACAGTTTCACCTATTTTCAATGTCTTGCATTAGTGTGTTATGTTTGTTACAGCTGATGAATACTATGGATGGATTATTATTATAATGTAATATATAATGTAATGTAAAATATATAATGTAAACTATTTGAAGTCCATAGTTTACATTAGTTTACATTGGAATTCATTCCTTTTTTGTACATTTCTATGCATTTTGACAAATGCATAATGTCGTGTGTCCACTATTACAGTAGCGTACAGAATAATTTCACTGCCCTAAAAATGACCTGTGCTCCACTTATTCATCCCTCTCCCATACTCCTTGAATCTCTTGCAGTCACTGATCTTTTCACTGTCTCTATAGTTTTTTCTTTTCCAAAATGCCATACAGTTGGCATTTTGGAACTCAAATACATCTGCCCACACAAGACTGCATCAAAGATAATTGTGTTTGGGGAGACAAACACATACAAACCAGCACAAGGGACATATAGGAAAAAATATACCCATTGCAAACTATATACTACAGTTAGTAGTATTCCAACATTCTTTCATCAACAGTAACAAATGTACTATATCAAACTTATGAATCAATAATGGGCTCCTTGTTCATTTTACTTGGAAGGAGAACTGGCCACTCAGCACTGGCACTCAGCAGTGGCTGTAGCCAGGTCAGCCTTGGTGAGTGGAAGTCTATGTTGCTGAGCCCATGCATAACCTCCACTCCCACCACTGTGACCACTTTGTTCATGAGCCCATTGTGCAACAACAGGAGTTTGTTCGCTATCAAATTCTTCCTTCCATAACAGGAGTGGCTGGGGAAAGAGGCTGACTGGTATCCACAGAATGAATCATCTTATCCACTTGATTATTAAAATCTTCCTCTGCTGAACTCACCCTCTAGTAAGCAGTCACATGGAACACAAATCATGTTTATTGACCACTCAGAAAGGTCTATCCACATACCTCTTCCTGAGTCCACTTTGTTACAAATTTTCCAATCATGCTCCTTCCAAGCCCCTGACCATCCAGCCAAATTACTGACGAGAGCCCATGGATCAGTATACACATGCACCTCTGGCCAATTCTCCTTCCAAGTAAAATGAACAACCAGGAGCATTGAATGAATTTCCACCCACTGGGAGGATTTCCACTCATCACAGTCCTTTAGGGACAGAAAGGGGCTACAGCATTGCAGCTATCCACTTTCAGGTGGTACCTAGAACCATCTGTAAACCAGGCCTGAGTTTTCTCTTCCTCAGACAACTGATTGTAAGGAATTCCCCCTAAAGGCCATAGCTGTGGGCTGGGAAAGAGAAGGTAAGGTAGAAGGAGTGGGGACCATGGGCATTTGGGCCACTTCCTCATGTAACTTACCTGTGCTTTCAGGACCCACTCGAGCCCTCTCTAGTATATGTCATTTCCATTTTATGATGGAATGCTGCTGTGCCCACCATCTGTATGGCTTGGTAAGTCAGACAACACCCAGCTCATGATTGGCAACTCAGGTCTCATGGTAACTTGGTGGCACATGGTTAAGCATTCAGTCTCTATTAAAGCCCAGTAGCAGGCCTAAAGCTATTTCTTAAAAGGAGAGTATTTCTACAAAGATGGCAAGGCTTTACTCCAAAATCCTAAAGGCCTGCATTGTGTTTCTCCTATAGGAGCCTGCCAAGGCTCCAGGCAGCATCTTTATTTGCCACTGAAACTTCCAGAACCATTGGATCTGCTGGATCATATGGTCCAAGTGCAGAGCAGCTTGCACAGCAGCCTGGACCTGTTGCAGAGTCTCCTCTTGTTCTGGTCCCCACTCAAAACTAGCAGCTTTCCTGGTCACTCAGTAAATGAGCTGGGGTAGTTCACCCAAATGAGGAATACATTGTCTCCAAAATCCAAAGGTATCAACTAGGCATTGTGCCTCTTTTTTGGTCATAAGAGGGACCACATTCAACAGCTTATCTTTCACCTTAGAAGGGATATCTTGACATGTCCCACACCACAGAAAACCTAGAAATTTCACTGAGGTAGATTGAACGTGTATTTTTTTTTTTTAATTCAGTTTTATTGAAATACATTCACACACCATACAATCATCCATGGTATACAATCCACTGTCCACAGTATGATAACATAGTTATGCGTTCATCACCACAATCTCTCTCTGAACATTTTCCTTACATCAGAAAGAACCAGGACAAGAATAAAAAATAAAAGTGAAAAAAGAATACCCAAATCATCTCCCCATCCCACCCCATTTGTCCTTTAGTTTTTATCCCCATTTTTCTACTCATCCATACACTAGATAAAGGGGGTGTGATCCACAAGGTCTTCACAATCACACTGTCACCCCTTGTAATCTACATTATTATATAATTGTCTTCAAGAGTCCAGACTGCTGGGTTGGAGTTTGGTAGTTTCAGGTATTTACTTCTAGCTATTCCAATACATTAAAACCCAAGATGTGTTATCTATATAGTGCATAAGAATGTCCACCAGAGTGACCTCTCCACTCCATTTGAAATCTCTCAGCCACTGAAACTATTTCGTCTCATTTTGCATCCCCCTTTTGGTCAAGAAGATGCTCTCAGTCCCATGATGCCAGGTCCACATTCATCCCCGGGAGTCATATTCTGCATTGCCAGAGAGATTTACAACCCTGGGAGTCAGGTCCCACGTAGCGGGGAGGGCAGCGAGTTCACCTGTTGAGATGGCTCAGTTAGAGAGAGAGAGGGCCACATCTGAGCAACAAGGAGGTACTCAGGGGGAGACTCTTAGGCACAATTACATGCAAGTTTAGACTCTCCTTTGCAGTAATCAGCTTCATAAAGGCAAGTCCCATGATCAAGGGCTCAGCACATCAAACCGCCAGTCCCAATGTTTGTGACAACATCAACACCAGTCCAGGTGAGGATGTCCAACACATCCACACCTTCCCCCAGATCCTCAGGGCTGGGGAGGGGGAGGTTGTAAATATATTTTTTATTATCTGCCCAAATTACTCTAGGATGTGCCACTATTTCACTCCAGCTTATACTAACCTACTGTATCTCACTTCCTATTCAAAGTTCCATGCAATTCTGGTGTTTGAACAAATCGACTGTAGAGTTGTACCATTTAGAAAATTTAGATCCTGTACCAAATAGATATCTCTTCCCTTGGGATTGACCCTGTATTTTTGTTGGCTTTATCTCCTATCCTCTGACACACAAATGTCTTTCCAATACATCACACTTTCCACATTTAATCTGGAAATCTCTTCAGCTAAGTATCCAAGCTAATCACTTTCAAATTCTGCTTTCCTTCTGATATCAGGACTCAATTTTGCCAAACTCTCTGCCACTTTAAAACAAGAATCACCTTTCTTCTGGTTTGCAGTGACACATTCATCATTTCTGTCTAAACCCTCATCAGAAGTACCTTTAGTGTCCATATTTCTACAGCAGTCTCTCCAAAGCAATCTAGGCCTTTTCTATCAAGCATCTCACAATTCTTCCAGAATCTTCTCCTTATCTATTTATAAAGCTGTTCTAACATTTTTGGAATTTGCATCCCGCAGCACCCCACTCCTGGTACTCAAAGCTCTTTTGGTTTGCTAAAGCTGCAAGAATGCAATATACCAGTTGGTCAGGCTTCAGGATGGATGATGAGCTTTCACAAAGGAAAAAAGATGCAAAACCATTGAAATCACCAACAGCTGCATTGCCAATTGGATATGTGTTTCTTTGTAGCATATACAGAGTCAAGGAAAATTATATTCCTGCATTATATAATCTACCAACAAACTATTTACATACTGTCTTAATCTAGGTTATTTCTGAAAGCAGAGCCTGAGACATAAGGTAAACACATACGATTTGGGAATATGATCCCAGGGAGCAGGAATAAGAAATGGGGGAGTGAACAGGAAAACAGAAAGAAAATCCAAGCAAAACAAGGTAGTGTTATTAAGTGGTCCACTGCTGTTAATGGCTACTTAATGCAGAACCTCCTCAGGATTTTTATTAAACTTTGTCTCAGAACTGTCTGCCCAAGGATGAAAGGAAGAAGTATTTATCTATCAGTAGCCATTACCTATATGTGGAGGGTTGTTTCCCATGCTTCTGGGTTGCAGAAACATGAAAGCCTAGCCAGTACCACAGGCATTGCACATTGCCACATCAGAGAAGACTTGAGAAACAACCAAGCTAGAGTCTTGGTGCTTGCTTATAGTGTGGCACTGTCAGCACAAAACAGGTCAAAACCTGCCTAGAACTCTTCATCTGAGTTGTGACTGTAATAAGAAGTACAAAAGATTTAAGGCAGTGCACAAGCAGCATCTTATGAGCCTACAAAATGTGTTGTTAGTCTTGTCTAAATATTTCCTCCCTTCTTTCTATAATCAAACTAATGTATTAAAAGGTGTGTGTTAATAACAGTTTTAACCTTCAGTGATGTTTATGAGAAAGAGAAAGTGACACTGAGATTTGGAAAATTAAAAAGTGATTCTGCTTGAGAAATTTGAACACTGAGTAGAGATAACATATGTCTTCTAAATTCATGGAATCACAGAAACGATTGTGAATTGTTTGGAGAAAAAATAGAGAAATAAAATTAAACATTTTTTTCCTGTCAAACAACAAAAAAAGGGAGAAACATCTAGAGTCACACTGCATTGCCTGTTGACATCATATGGGTTGAAGACAGAAAGGTGACTTGAAACAGTATTTGCAATCTTTATAATAATTTGTTTGGCATATCATCACACTTTCTTTGCTTCTTACTAGAAAAGCAAGTCAAATAGATTTCCCTTGATAATGGATCATAAATATCATTATTGTACCTGAAACATCTACAATGAGGCATACTGTATAATTATTGCCATTATTATAGTATATCAAGAGAAAAATACTTACCTAAGAACATTACTTACTGTTTAAAGATATTTAATTCATAAAGTATACTTTATCCTCTATTGGCATATCAGGAAAGTGGACTAATTCTTTTAAGTCTCTGTAATGTTTGCCATATTCTGAAGAGGAAAAGTGGACAGCTACAAATATTAAAACAAATTATAATTAATGATTTGGGCTTCTGTTTGTGACAGTGTGGTAGACTAGACATTTTGAAAACCACTTTTAGTTCAAAACACCTAAATTTTGGATACACTATAATAAACTTTTAAATGTAATGCCAAAATACCAATAAAATAAGGGAGATTGCCACCCTACCATCCCAAAAGAAAAGCATATTCAGATTGATAAATGAGCACAAGAGCTGAGGTTGCCATGGAAACCAATGCTAAAATCAGAAATTCAACAATATAGAGGTTTATGGTCATGTGGGAGAATAGGAAATCAGAGTTGGGACTTTTAAAAAGCAGACTACTAACTCAAAATCCCTGTGTAGTACCTGAACTTATGAAAATGTTTCATCTTCAGAGAAAAGATGGGCTGGGGGAAAGAAATCTACTTTCCAGCAAAGTAAACATTGGGAAACCTGCCTGTTATGCTATAGCTCCATGTGGAACAAATTACGTACTAATTTTTAACTGTACCCTTGATAATACCTAGCAATAAATTTTCTATTAAAATGATCCAGGATGGCTCTTAGTATATAGAAATGAAAAACCTCCCAGGAGAAAAGCACCCTTAATCATCTCTTCTCAAGATTCATTCAGATTAATTTCAGCCAAATATCAAGGAATTCGAATTAGTAATCACAGAACATATAAAATTACAATTAATGAAAGCCAGAAGAAATAATAAATTCCCCACTATTTAAATACATTGTAATTGTCAAAAAAGAAAATGAGCTGTGTGAATGTCTAAAAATTTAAAAGGTAGAATTTAAAAACAAGAAGAGAATAACATAAAAAATGAGTAATCGTATTTGTAAAAGTAACATGTAGAACTGTAAAAAGACAAAAAGGAAAAATAATGACTTTCAAATTAGAAACAAAATAGCAGGGCTAATCAGATGAGAAATAGCTGAAAACAGAATTAGTGAATCAGAAGTCAAATCCAAATGGATTTCCTAGAGTACTCCATAAAGAGGCAAGTGATGAAAAGTATAAAGGAATTCTTATGAGACGTATAGCATAGAATGAGATTATTTGAAAGTCAGTAATCAAATCTTAAGAAGGAAATATTGTAGATGAGAAAGAGTAACAGATAAGAATGCTCTAGATTTGAAAGATAGAAATCCACCATTGACACAGAATCACAATGTGTAAAAGGTAGGATAAATAAAGAAAAAATATGTATCCTAACACATATATGTCTTTTGTAGGCAGTATAACATTTTATCTTGCTTGGCTATCCAACAAATAATCTATGTCACTTAACGGAATGTCTAGCCTATTTAGATTTTTGTCAGACTGTCAAACTGTCAGCTTCTTACTTGCTGTGCCAAACTTTCAGTAGCCAACTCCTTGTGCCAAATTATTGGTCAGAAAGAGTGGCACTTATTACCAGCTCTTGGGGGAGAGAGGGATGTCTCAAATGGTGAATAGCAAAGACCATAATAATGCCTGCAACCAAGATCAACAATCCTAGGGTCCCAACCAACTCCATGGTTTGCAGGTCTCAGGGTTGCCAGCAAAAATATGACTCACTGGATGGAACTGGATGGAACAAGACAGAACAAGGTCAGCTTCACTAGTGGGCACAAGTCCCCTGTGGCCAGCAGGTCTCAATCTGCTGACTAATGCAGGGAGTTGTGCTGATCTATGAACACCACTCTCATGCCATTGTTGATGGATACCACTCCCTTCCCTCTGGGAATAGTTATCCCAGTGGGGGAGAGCCTGCTGACATAAAGTGGACTTACTTTAACCAGATTATCTCCAGTGAATGTTTACATATGCTCATGGCAAAAAGGGAAGAAATGTCTCATAGGCCACTACCTGCTAGGGCAAACCCAGGAAGGGGATCTTGCGTCCTAGGAGCCAGCATAACACAGTACCAAGCACAGGGTTTATTTGGGGGTCACAGGGAAAGGCAGTGGCTTGCACTTGGACCATCCCCTACCACCCATTTAATCTAAGTTCAAGACTACCATATTGCTTTTTGTTTTCCATGTATAAAACATGTTCTTCACTCCTCCAATCCTCCTCTCCTGTGTTCTTTTGTGTTAATAAAAACATAAAACTTGATACTGCACCACAAGTCACTGAGATTCTTCATAGTTCCTAATCTTCTTAATCTCTGTTCTTCTGTTTGAGTAATTTATATTGATATGTCTTCAAGTTCACCAACGCTTTCTTTAGCTGTCTCCATTGCTGTTAATCCTAGTCAATGAAATTTTCATTTCAGAGCTGAATTAATATGTTCTAGATTTTTGTCTTGTTCTGTTTTTCTTTAGTTTACATTTCTCCATTGAGCCTCCCCATGTACTCACTGATGATAATCATCTTTTTCTCTAAATCCTTGAAGACATGTGTATATACATATTGTTGCTTTCAAACAGTGCATGCTAATTTCAACATCTTGGTATACTCTTGGCCTGTTCTATTAACTGATTTTTATCCCTGATTATGAGTCACATTCTTGTGCTTCACCACAAATCTAGTAAATTTTTATTTTACAGTGGTCATTTGAGTGATATATTGTAAGGTATCTGTAGTATTTCTTCTTGCTCTGAGGAGGGTTGAGATGTGTTCTGACAAGTGGTTAAATCACTGGGAGTTCCTTTTTATCCTCTCAGACAGACTTAATTCTTATGGAGAGCAGATCAAAATTAGTTTAGATCTCAATGCCCTGGATGCTTAGTAAATTACTTACCACTTCCATGATGCCAGAACTGCAATATGTCCCAGCAATGCATAACCTCTGGTATCACCATTTTGTTTTCAGCTCAGAAGTAGACAATGTCTTCTAGGTATCATGGAGTCTCAACCTGCACATGAGCAACACAACTTTCAGGGAAGGAATTTGTTCGTTCCCATGCAAATTCTGTACCTCACCATGCACTGTGCCATCTTTCCATGGTATCCTGCCATTTTAGTGGGAAGGAATTCTAATCTCTACCTCCTTAGCTTGGAGAAAGTGCTCCTCAAGTCATCTCAGAAAAGCAATATCAAGCAGAAGGTCAAAATGATTCTCATGGGGCTTACCTCATGTGCTACCCATTTTTTAAGGATCATAGTTCTAAGCTGCCTTTTGTTAAATGCCTAAAACCAGTTGCTTCATATATTTTGCCCAGTATTATAGTTGTTGTCCTCCCCCCCCCCCCCCAGCAGACAAAGTCGAGTACCAACTATTTTGCTACAGTGGAATCACAAACCTCTGGTATTTATTTTTCTAACTAAAATAATATATTGGGTACATATAGTGACAAACATTTTGTAAATCTTTGCTCAGTGTCTTTGTTTGTCAGGATGCTGACAAACACCACACAGTGGGTTGGCTTAAACAATGGGAATTTATTGGCTCATGGTTTCAAGGCTAGAAGCAGTCCAAAATCAAGATACTGGTCAGGCTTGTTTTCTTCACAAAATCTGTACTGTTCTGGTGCTGGGTTCCTTGGCTTGTATTTCTGCCTCCCATCAGATAGCAATATCCTCTCCTTTCTCTTCCAGGTTCCTGCTGACTTCTGTGTTCTGGCTCCTTCCTGTGGCTTTCTCTATAGAAGACTTCCAGTAATCTAAGTTAAGACCGGCCCTCATTCAGTTGACCACACCTTAACTAAAAATCAAATCTTCAAAGGTCTTTTTACAATGGGTTCACACACACAGGGAACGTGTTTGGGGGATACCTAATTCAATCTACCACATGCAATAAAACTCACCTGGCAGTTTTAGAATTCTTCAACAAATAGCTTCAGTCTGTAACAGCTTATAAGTATGCCTTTTTACCAAACTTGGTAAACATTGCTCCTTTTTGCTGCTTGCTGTTTCCAAAATTTTAACACTGTATTGTTAATCAAGCTGCAACTAAAAAATAGGACCCAAAGGATAAAAATACAGTTTACTTGTTTACATTTAAGGACCTAATGGTCCTCTCTAAATTTGGTTAACTACAAATGAAACAAAATTTCTCCTATTAAGAAAAAATAAGGATACATTTTTTGTTCTTTTGTATCAGTCACAGTCTATCAAGAATACTTCAGTGCCTCAGGCAGTGAAGAATATTAATAGTTGGAAAAGGTCATATATTTTTCTTCATTAGTACCATGAAATCCAATTAGATCTAAATTGTTCCTCCCTTGAAAATAATCAATCTAAGGTGATTTTTATAAGATCATTTTAAAGGCCTCTTGAATCACTTATGTTGAAGAATTTTATTAATCTTTTCATGTGACTAATTAAAATAATCACACTTCAGTTGAAATAAAATAAATACATATAGGAAAAACTATAGAAATTTTTCTGTCATTTAAAGACATTTATAGGATTTATATTGCTTACTTTCCATGACAACATAAAAACAAGCCAAAAAAAAAAAAAAAATGCATTCAGAGGTTTGTTATACCTAATATTAACTCTAAATTGGTTATTTTTAGAATTAGGTATTTCATTTCTTTAAAACTAGAACAGTATAAATGATCAGGTACTATGCTGGTTACTGGAAGCAGATGTTATCTAATGAATCTGATTAATGCTTGCTAATGAAAACAATTATCATCTGAATTCAGGTATACCTGTCAGGTTTCAACTGGAGAAACAGAACCATTAGAAGATATATATTAAGAGAATTCTTGCAAGGAATAATTCTATAAGACTATTGCAGGAATAGTCTGTGGAGACAGACATGGTAAGTTCAAAATCCATAGGCAGGCTGCCAGGAAGGGTAGGCTGGAGCTTTCAGGTACAAGCTAAAGCTGCATTCCACAGACGGAATGTCTTCTTTTTCAGAGAAGCCTCAGCTCTGCTCTTAAGGCCTTTCAATCGATGTAATCAGGCCCACTGACCAGATTATTTAGGATAATCTTCCTTAATTAAAATTAACTGACTATGGACTTTAATCACATCTGAAAAAGAAAAAAGAAAAAAAATACCTTTACTGCAAGGCCTAGAATTTGATTGATTTACTGAGGACCATAGCCTAGCCTGTGCCTGAGAGTTCCAGCTTACCCTTCAGTTGGCCTGCCCTACGGATTTCAGACTTTCCTCAGCAGCCCCCACAGCCATGTAAGCCAATTCCTTGCAATAAATCTCTTACTATACATCTCCACTGGTTCTGTTTTTCTGGTTGAACCCTGACTGATGTAGATTTTCTGTACCTGGAAGTGGGGTGCTGCTATAACACCCAAAAATATGGGAATGGTTTTAGAATAGGGCAATGAGCAAAGGCTTAAAAGTTTTTGAAGAAAAAAGCCTTGAGGTAGAAGTATGGATGTTAAAATCTCTGCTGGTGAGGGCTCAGAAGGAAGTGAGGATTATGGTAGAGAAAATCTATATCATTTTAGAGAATACCAAAATTGTCATAAACAGACTGTTGACAGAAACACAGATATTAAAAGTACTGTTGGTGAGGGCTCAGAAGGAAGTTAAAATCTATACTGCACAGTAGTGAAGACCTGTATTGTCTCAGAGAAGAGTCAACATTGTGAACACACTGTTAATAGAATAGGGATCTTGAAGGTGCTGCTGGCAAGGACACAAAGGAACTAGGAAAGCTATTTAAAATTGGAGGAAATGGGATCCTTGCTATATATTGACCAAAAACTTAGATGAATTGAGGTGTTCACTTATTTGGAAAGCAAAACTTGTAAACAATGAACTTGGATATATTGTGGAGATTTCCAAATAAAGTGTTGCAGATACAGTCTGGTTTCTTATTGCTGTTTATAATAAAATGCAAAAGAAAAGAGATAAATTGAGGGTATAACTTTAAGCAAAAAGAAACCAAGACTTGTTTTGATTTGGGAAATTCTCAGTCTATCTAGGTTGCAAAAAGATGCCACATTAGGAGACATACTGTGTGTAAGCATGCTCTGGAGAGAAAGCTGAGAGTGTGGCCAAACAACTTTTGTTAGTGCTTTGGAGGAATCAAAAGGCCAGAGTATTCAGTCACACTAAGGGGTCTTTCAAGAGATTGGGAATGTGACTCACCGATCCTCTCAGCTATTGCATCAGAAGCCAGGAATAGGGATGGAATTATCCAGAAAAGATATGTGGAAGAGTCTTTTGTGTAATGGAGTGAATCCATGTTGTACACAGAAGACCCACATGTTCTTGAGAATGTTACACCAGCAGACACATTGCCATTTTAGACTGAAGAAGGCAAAGAGAAAATGGAAGCAGAGGGAAAGTAGGTGATGTGATGGAAAAGGGAAGGAAACGAATTCTTCTGACAGCCTCCAGAAGGAACCAGCCTTGCCCAAACCTTGATTTTAGTCCTGTAGGACTCATTTTGGACTTCTGAAGTCAAAAACTGTGAGATAATAAATCTGTGTTGACTTAAGCTGCTGAGTTTGTGGTAATTTGTTACAGCAGCAAGAAGAAACTATTACACCAGGTATCTCCCATTGGTTATTTTCTTTTAGGCTTTTGCTTGCAATGCAAAAAAAGTGTATGCTTTGAAGTATCCTCTTAATTATACAATTTCTACTTGTGTAAAATAGAGAAATGCCTGCATCAGGCAATACAAGATAGATGATTCAAGTCACATTTCACAAAATAATTTTGCAGTCAAAGATTTCCTTATTTTAATGACTTAGGCATGGTTCTCATAAAGTTTGCCCTTACATATGAAGTAACACATTGTTCTTCACTTTATAGTATATCTCTAACAAAATAAATATATGTTGTATAATTAAAAGAACATTGTTTGAAAATGTTAATTATTAATTGAAATTTATACTTCTTAAATATTCTGATGAAATAGATGACAATTACCAAGTCAAACAAAACAAAACTGACTAGAATTGAAAAGCTGTATAACGTTTGCTTGGAAATTGAAGGAGAAAGGGATTATTGGTGAACACTGTTATCTGGTTAATTTACTAGAGATGAATTTTGTATGGCAGATTTCCTACTGATTTCTTATATGTCTCTATATCTGAAATATAATTTTCTGGAGATTTTAGAGAAAAGTTATAGGTCCAAAACTCACTTCTATGTCCTCTTAAAGATTCGTAACAAGAGCTCAGATGGGCTTGGCATTAGGTATAAAATGTTGTGGGGTTTTAAAAAATGCTTTAATGAGATACAATTCATATGCCATATAATTTGAATATTTGAAGAATATAGTTAAATATTTTTACTATAATCAAAAATATGGGAAACAATTATTACAATCAATTTTTAGAACATTTTCATCACCTCAAAAAGAAACTATATCCTTTTGCTATCATCCCTCTATAGCCCCATCTCCCAAGCCATAAGTAAAAGTGAATCTATACTTTATTTCTATAAATTTCCCTATCCTAGACAATTTGTATTGATTGAATTATATGATATGTGGTCTTGTGTACTAGCTTCCTTTGCTTAGCATGGTTTCAAGGGTCTGGCAGGTGGTAGCATATATCAATACTTCCCCATTTTTTGGCTGGATAATATTCCATTGTATGAATACACCACAATTCTTAATCCATGTTTTCATTATTGGACATTTGGATTGTTTCTGAATTTAGGTTACCATGAATAATGCTGCAGTAAACATTTCTGCATACGTTTTTGTGTGGGCATATGTTTTCATTTCTTGGGTATACAACATGAGTGGAATTGCTGGTTCATATAGTAACTCTATATTTAATAATTTGAAAGACTGTCAGACTTTTCCAAAGTGACTGCACCAGTGTATTAGGGCTCCAATTTCTCTGCATCCATGGTAACACTTGTTATTCTTTGACTTGTCATTGCAGCCATTCTATGGGGTATGAAGTGCTGTCTCATTGTGATTTTCATTTCCCTAAGGACATCTTTTCAAGTACTTATTGGCCATCTGTATATTCCTTGGAGAAATATCTATTCAAGACCTTTGCCCATGTCTTAATTTGGTTATTTGTCTTTTTTTTTTTCATTGAGTTCTAAAGATCCTTTTTATATTGCGGATACAAGTTTCTTACCAGATATATGATTTGCAAATATTTTCTGCCTTACTGTGGGTTGCCTTTCCACTTCTTAGTGGTGTCCTTTGAAATACAGAAATTTTAAATTTTGGTTAAGTTCAAGTTAACTATTTAAAAAAAAAATTTTTGTTTCTCATCTCTTTGGTGTCATATCTAAGAAATCATTGCCAAATCTGAGGTCATGAAGATTTACCTTATGTTTTCTTCTAAGAGTTTTATAGTTTTTGCTCCTTGAATATTGTTTATAAGGTGGATTTGCTAGCTAAAAATTTCTCAGTTGTTGTTGTTTTAATCTGGGGATGTCTTTATTTCACTTTCATTTGAAAAGATAATTTTGCCAGATACAGAATTCTTGGTTCGGTTTTCCTTTGAGCATTTTTAATATGCTATCCCACTGCATTCTTGCCTTGATAGTTTCTCTAAGAATTCAGCTTTTAATCATATTGTTATTCCCTTTAAAGGGACATGTTGGAGTTGTTTTTCTCTTACTAGCTTTCAATATTTTGTCCTTGTCTTTGACTTTCAGCCTTTTTACTCTGGCATGTAATGGATCTCTCTGCATTCATCCTACTTGGAGATCATTGCGCTTACTGAATGTGTAGATCATTGTTTTTCAATATATTTGTGAAGTTTTCATCCATTATCCCTTTGAATATTTTTCTTCTTTATTTCTTTCTTTCTGTCTCTCCTCTCCCTCTGGTACTCCATTGTGCATACATTGGCATGCTTTAATATCCCCACATTTCTCTGAGGCTCTGTTCATTTTTAAAAGTTATTTTTCACTCTACTATTCAGATTATATAATATCTATCAATCTATCTTTGAATTTGCTAATTCTTTTGCTAATTCAGATCTATCTTTGAGATCCTTTGGTGTGAATTTTTCATTTCAGTTATTGTACATTTCAATTCTATAATCTCCATTTGTTTATTTTGTATAATTTTTTTGTCTCTTTATTGATATTCTATTTGATGCACCATTTTCATCATACCTTTCTTTGCTTCTTTAAACATAGTTCCCTTTAGTTCCTTGAATTTTTTACAATGGCTAATTTGATATCTTTTTTTGTTGTTGAATCTGACTCCCAGTCATTTTCACAAGCAGTTTCTTTTGCCTGCTCTTTTCATGGTATTTAGTTATACTTTCCTGTTTCTTTGCATATTTTGCATTTTTTTTATGGGAACCAGACATTTTTAAATAATAAATTATAGCAACTCTGAGTGCTGACACCACACACACACACACACACACACACACACTGTATTGTTATTTGCTTGTTTATCTTTGAGTGACTGGCTGGCTTATTTTATTGAAATCAATTTCTCCCCTCTCCGCAGTGTTAATTTTCCAATTTTGTTCCTCAGAGGATGTGCCAATGGTCACCCTGGGATGAACATGGTTTTGGTGGGCCTTTGTTAGTCTCTTTCCCTGACCACACACAGATGTTAACTTCTGCTCATTGTTAGCTCATCCTTCTAGTGTTTTTAACAATTCCATGGGTCAGAAATTGCTCTACAGACTAATTCAATCAAATTTGGGATCCTTTGAAGGAACTGTTCCATGAAGCTGTTTGCTATTTGTTCTGACCCCAGGAAGGATCCTCCCAATTATCTCTCTCCCCTTCTCCCCTACAAGATAACTGGCCTACAGTTTGTCATGATTCTTCAAGAGTCAAACAATTTCCTCACATTACCTTTCACCTCAACCTCCACTGTGTTTGAAAATGTCCTTAAGCTTGAACTTTCCACAGTGTATTGCATATTAAATCAATTTATCAGGCAAGATATCAGGAGCTATCTGTTTTATGTACTGTTTTTACTCCAGGCAAAAAAATCTCCGAGCCAGGGTTCTGGAGCTGGAAGCAGGGACAAAGGCATGCTGCTTTCTGAATAACACCTCCACTGAGGATTAACACTTGATGGAGAGGGTGAACTATGACCTGAGGTCTTCTCAGCTTGCCTCTCCTGTGTGGAAACACCCCCTTACAAGCCAAGGCTAGGACCCAATATTCTCATGGTACAATTCCTAGAGTTTCCATTCTTTAAGAGGGGGATTAGTGGAAGTAGGGGAGCTCCACCACTAGACAACACTCACCTGGAATTTAGCCTCAGCAAAAATTAACAAAGGGGAGGATGAGAAATGCTTACATCCTGCTCCTTCTCAGAAGAAATCCATTTTACTGAGAGTTGGCAAGAGAGCGAGCCCTGTATTCTTGGCAGTACTATTCTGGAGCTTCTATCTCACTAAGGTGGGAGTGGGGAAGGGAACAGTCTATCTTGATCCAATATCATAGATTCTCATTTTCCTTACCAACTTTTTGTGATTTTTTCAACACATGTTTCTAATTTGTTGCATGCCCTTAGGACCATTTTGAGAGGCTTTAAATGATTGTGTTTTATAATTTTCACCTATTTCCCTGGTGAGTGTGTCCACAGATCTCTTCATACTGTGAAGAATGCCAGAAGTCATACCAGAACTCTATCTGGGTATATCGTTTTGAACTTCCTTTTCGGAAACAATCATAAAATTTGAAAACCATATGCCTGGCTTGCTTACGTAATAATCTGAATCAGTTGTTGAAAGGAAAGATTGAAACTATGTATTCTAATGGGAGAAAAAGTTACTTTTTTGACAAAAGGCTCATTTTCTAGTCTGGAGACACATTTCTCCATTATCTATTTGACTGTGGTTTCATTCTCTTTTGACATTTATATTTCTATTAAGCACTTCAGTAAGACAAATACTTTCAGTGGAAGAAAATGAGGAAGTATGGAAGTGAGTCTAATTAAATTTGATGAGATTTTTCTTTTTCCAATCATATAAACCACTTGAGCTTTGTACCATTTCTGAATGAAGTGGGCAATAAGTAATTCCATTTGCCCTCATTTATTCTTCAAGAAATAATTTCATAATGAAAAAGTAACATATCATATTTCTGATTCACTAGGTCAAGAGCAAGTCACACCAATTTTTTAAACAAAGGTGAAAGAGGTCTGTATCATAGATAGGCAGAAAATATCACAATTCTCATAATCTACTTCTGTTTTTCTTTCCTAGGGGCTCTGCTCCAGTGGACCCACTCATGGAATCATAATCTTCAGAACAAAGTTTTATCATGACAGCCAGTTTTCAGTTTGAATACTAAATATCCAACCCAAAGAATGTCTTACTTCCTAAGACTTCCTAAGGCCAAATTTGTTTTAAAATAATAAATATAATGTCAGCACTAAGAGTCCAAGATAGTTATTTTTGTTATTGCTGTTGTTTTGTTGGTTTTTCAAATAATGAGCTATGCAATTCCAAATCTTTTTTCCCCAGAACAAAATAAATTTATACCTCTTCAAAACTTTAATCTAAATCTTCTGTTGTAAACAACTTCCCAGTCTGTTTGAGAAAAGTCATATAACTAATCCACCAAAATATATAAATTTTAAATGTTTTGCTTAATCATAAGAATGAGACATATCAAGCTTTCCTCTTACTTAAAATTTGATTTTCTTCTTAAAGCAAGCATTCAATAGGTTTTAACTGGTCAAAAGATCATGCAGGATTATATAGAATGGAACAGAGTCACAAAAGAGGGAGAGGTAAGGTAAGCTTTTTCTACTTCATCCAGCTGTTGATACTGACATTTTAATATTATGCGTTAATCTGAACTAATTATAAGCTTACAGAAAATTTGCCAGAAAAAATATACAGAACTCCCGGATACACTTTACCCAGACTATCACTTTTTAACACTTTTCCATATTCATTCTCTTCTCTTTCTGTCTCTCTCTCTTTCTCCCTCTCTTAACTGAGTGTTCATTGCATAATACCACCATTTTACCCCTTAATAATTGTATTAATAATTGCCCTTAGTAATTGTGTTTCTCAACAAGCAGAATATTCACTTACACAACTTCAGTACAATTATAAGTATAACTGCTCTTCAGGAAATGAAACTTCAATAAAATTCTTTCAACAAATTAACCATATTTTTTCCCAATATGGTCAATTGTCCCAATGTCCTTTCTTCTTCCTCCACTACAGAATCCATTCCAAGATCATGAACTCCATTTAGTTGCCATGTCCCTAAAGTATCTTTTAATCTGAAGGAATCCTTCAATCTTTCTTTGTCTTTCATGATTAACATTTTGACATATAATTTTTTAAGTTTCGGTTATGAGAAAGTCCTCCTAACTATTTGAAGATGTAGTAATAACCAAGTCTGAACACACAGGTTCTTTTTAACATCTCTTAGCATAAGATATGCATCAGTTTGCCACATACTGGTTTGCTTAAGAAGAATTTATTATCTTATGTATTTGTAGGATAGAAGTCCAAAAATTAAGGCATTGACAAGGCCTACTTCATCCCCAAAGTCCATAGCATTGTGGTGCTGGCTTGACACAATCTTTGAGATTCCTTAGCTTGCATCTCTGCCTCCCATTATATGCTTATCTCTCTTTGAGTTGCTCTTCTGGTTTCTGCTGACTTTTGGCTTCTTCTTGTGACTTTCTCTGACTGACTATGTTCCAAAATTTTCTCTTTTCATGTCCTCCAGTAACAAAGATTAAGACCCTCCCTGATTCAATTTGGTCACACCTTAACCAATAATATCTTCAAAAAGTCCTATTTACAAATGGGTTCACACCCACAGGAATGAGGATGTCTTTTGTTGGGTACTAGAATCCAATCTACAGTATGCCACACATAAGGTAATCCAAGTATCCTCAGTTAATGCCTTTCCTTAATTGAGAGTGTTTTCATTTCTTTCAAGGCCTTGGCAGACACTAAACAGATTTAGACAAAGAAAATTAAAGTCATTGCCAAAATTGAGATTATGTGAATTTTAGAGAGATTCTTTCAATGACTAACTAAAATTCTTTCAAAGACTGACAAAAATTATTGAAGCTACAATGAGAGAATCTAGAAAAAGATAGTAAAGACAAGAAATATTTCCAGCAACCAATATTCCCTTACCTTGATAATTTTAGGGAAAATATTCTTGTGTTCCCTCTGACAGTAGAACCAGAATTTTTATATCAGTGAATTCCAATTCTGGCATATAGAATTTGCCTTGACACTGTATTAACAAAGCAAGTAGATTTTATTTTATTATATTTTATTTTATTTTATAGGTTAAAGTTTTCAGAATGTTGTATTTATTAACAACTTAAATGACATTGAGAAAGTATTTGTTGTCTCTAAAAACATTATTGCTTAGTATTCAGTATTGAATAGTATTTCATCTCTTTAGTGTGTCATTTATTGTTCCATATTCTGCCTTATTCCTAAAGTGAGTTTAACTGTTGATATGATATTCTCAGTACTTTCTCAATTATTTTCCCATATGACTATCCCTATTTTGTTCCCTGAACATGCCTACTTAATCTTATATCCACAATTTATCACAAGCCATTTTTTTTTAATCTAACATAGCTTCAGTTAAATTCAGTCAGTGAAACACTAATTGAGAGGCTAAATTTAGATGGCCCATCTAGAAAGCATATCCCAATGCATCCTGTTGAAATTTACTTTTTTCCCAATTCTTCTACTTTAACTACACTTTTAAGGTTGCTTTGAACTGCCTTGCAGTGCATCTGTTTCCATCTACATTGTTCTAAATTAGCATATATTTAGGAATAAATTAAGGAAATGTGTGTTTGTTTTGCTCATTAGGGTCTAAAATTGCTTGAGAACAAAGAATTTGTATCCTTCATGTTGTTGTTCAAAGTTTTATACATAATAGACATTGAAAAAATATATGTTTGCTCAAATTCTGTTCCATGGGATTTTATTTACACAACAACAGAACACTGCAAGGCCTGCCCCCTAGAAGAGATTTGGCCATACCTTTAGATCTACTAGACAGTGAACTATGTGATGGGTTGTTAGGGATATTAGGGTGAGAAGCAGTTCAAAATTTCTGTCCAATGCACATTGATTACTGTACATTTTAAATATATAGTGGATATTTTATGTCAGAGTTAGAAACAATGGTAAAATGGCACTGGGGAATTTAATACATTGACTTAAAATAAGGAATATATATATATATGACTGGTAAGAGATGTTTCTCAAGAGGACACGAGTTAATTATATATATACAGAGAAAGGGGGAAAGTGGCAGGATAAAAAAGAATACATGAATTCTAAATCCCTGGCAGAAGAGCAAATGGGAGCCAAGCAGGGTGTAAAATGGAGAAAAAGAAATAGAAATGGGATATTGGAGAAGTAAATATGATTTAATGCCCAAATTTCCCAAAGTGGACCCAAGATCAGTTGTTAAACAATTCCGTGTTGATTATAATCCCAGTAGTAATACATCCAAAAGAGAATAGCCCAAAGCTAAACAAGAAAGTTTTGAATATGTTAATAGCAAATATAGTGATGGTCCGTCTCCTTAAAAATCCTTATACTGAACAATAGCAAAATGTTTGCCATGATATAATTTGTTTTCTATTGAGAGGTATTTTCAGTGGTAGCCAAACTGTAAAATCATTCTGAAAAATATAAATATCTGGCCAGTCGATCCCATGTATATCATTGATTTTATATAAAAATAAATAACATCTCATATCTAGGGAATGATCACTTTGTTGATAAATTTTACAGGCAAATCTAAGCCCTGCTTCCTCCCTCCTGAAACTTGTCTTTAGCACCAATTTGCTGCTCATTAGCACCTCTGTCATAGGGTAAATGCAGAAAATAAAAGAAGATGAAACAGACTAACCCAACACTTATTAGTGACTCATAGAATATTTTATAAAGAGGATGTTAAATTTTAAAGGATGGATAAAAGCAAATAGCTATTTTCTTAAAAATCAGTTCCTTTAATATTGTAATGAGTGGAGTCTTATTAGTTTCACTGTTGTTGAAAAAAATACCATACAGTGGGTTTGGCTTCAACAATGGGACTTTATTGGCTCATGGGTTTGAGGCTAGAAGTCCAAAATCATGGTGCCAGAACGGCAATGCTTTCTCCCCAAAGACTGTGATGTTCTGGGGCTGGCTGCCAGCAATCCTTGGTCCTTGGCTTTTCAGTCACATGGCAATACATATGACGATGTCTTCTCTTTTCTCCTGAGGGTTCCATTGGCTTTTAGCTTCTTCCTATGACTTGCTCTATGTTTGAATTTCATTCTGCTAATAAAGGACTATAGCAAATTAACATTAAATCCCAACCTGATTCAGTTGGGCAAGCCTTAACTGAGGTACCATTCTCAAGAGATCTTATTTACAATGAGTCTGCACCCACCAGAATGCAGACCAAGACCAAGAATATATCAAAACTGGGTACACAATTCAATCCATCACAAGGGGTTTATTTTTTTAAAATAAATATTGCAAGAAAAAATTATGAGAAATACACATTGAATGCCACAATAATTGACACAAAACAGTACTAATTATAGCTTCTAAAGTCAAAGATATTATTATAGGGATTATTATGTTAAATGCAAAGAAGATTAAAAATCGGTTAATGTGAACGTTTTCTAAAGTGATACAAATAGTACAAAGCTATTTGTCATCTATTATGTTTTTAGCTCACATACAGTCACCATTTTTTTTAACATTTTAAGAATTTTTGGACATGTCAAGACCCACAGAAATATCCTCTTATAAATTATGCCCATAATTACTAACATTGTGTTGGGTGTTGATGTTTCTCAGGGCAATCACATGCCTTTGCAACTGATAACCATATACTGATTTTCTGTTATAGCAATTAATATTTTCCCAAGTTCGGTTTCTCTGAAAATATGATTGGCACTATTTTTTCTCAAGATGGCAAGCTGACTTACAAAACAAGTGTGTGGAGACTTCTATCCAAAGCAAATTAAATTAGAGATCAAATTTGGTTGTAGATGCATTTTAAAATAAAGAGTGAAATTTAAAATTAAAAATATTTATTAGCTGAAAAATACTTATTAGCTGAATTAAGTAGGGCTTGGTGTATTTTGATAAGTATTTTAAAAGCTAAAGTAGATTACTTTCTTTAAAAAGCTTATAATAAATTGAGAAGGGCTACTTCAAGATCTGATTTTGTTGATAAAACTGAAATGATGTCCTAGTTCCCAGTTTTTGGTTTGTGGTTTTTTTTGTTTTTTTTTTTTTATTTCAGTTTAATTGCAGCCATCAGCAGTTTTCTCCCCTTCTCTTCTCTACTGCTAAAAGTAATTCAATTTGAATAGTTATAGTTGCTGTGAAGTTTTATATGTCTTAAGGACTTGACATGTATAAACCCATTAATCTTCTCAACAAGGAAGGGTCTATTATATTAAAGATGAGAAAACTCAGGCAGTGAGTACTAAATAAGCTGCCTAATATCTTACACCTGGGGACTGAGAAAATTTCCCTGCATCGCTTGCATGTCCATGTCCCCAAAGCTTTTTCTCTTCTCCCACTCTTGTACATGAACTTGACCTCTAATCTCCCCTCCTCTGTTGATAAAATTCAAATTACCCAACCAAGAGCTGATAATTCCCCAAAAACAATTCCTCCCTCTCCTGAGAACCATTCAGCAACTATTCCTGAAACTAGCTTAACTCTGCTATCCCTTTCCTACTAGAGCCCTGTAAACTATTCTACTCTCTTTCTCCATGTTAGAAGGCTCATTCAGATTTATGTTCTGTGGTGTCTAAGCATAAAATAGTTTGATTCTAGAGTCAGTTCTTTTAGCCACTGCACCCACTGTGACCTATCTATGATGAACATTAAAAAGTCTTGACTTTATTGCATAAAAAACCTAATATTTAAAAATATTTTGGATAAAGATGCAGCTAAATTATTTTCATTTCAATTTGTAACAAATATTAAATAAACTTATTTTATTAAAATAACTATATAACTTATTTTAATAAAATAAACATTTTAATGCCATTTTAATAATTGTTATGAAAATAATTTCACATGAAAAAATAGACTACAAATGTGCTTGATATTTTGAAGCTGGTTCTTGTCTCAGTGCTTCACAGCTCTGCGCTTAATTTTTCTTTCAGAAATAAATCCCCCAATACATTATTCAATATATAGATACAGTGGCAATCAAAATCATAATGATTATAGTTTGTGACAACTAACAATGAGCCCCTTATATATCATTCATTGTGAAAAACATGCAATAGGATCATTTTAGTTTAATTCAACAATTATTTATTGTTCTTTTATTAATCACCCAATAACGTGAAATGGTAATAATAGCACAGTAATTATTTTTCTTTAACTTTCAGTGTGCCTACATTCTACTTTTAAATGCAATTTGTTTAGGAAATAAAAATGAAAATTAGGTAATTCTAAGTCAGATCATCTTGAAAAATGTCCTAAATAAAATATGCTCAAGCTGAATGTATTGGAATTAATTATGTTTGTATTTTACTTAGAATGTATGGAAAGTATATGGATATATAATTTTTCATGGTAATTGGGCAATTATCAAAAGGGTTTCCCTAAATATTGTTACTCTTTTATGGAGATTTTCAGCAAACAAGAAGAGATTGAGAATTTTATCCTGTGAAACACAAATAATTTCACTCCAAATCTAATGGAAGAGAAATGCAGTTCTTCATAAAGCTCAACTAAACAACTGCGCAATAACTTTAGACCACAAAAAAATTGTTCTCCTAAAAGTCATAAACCCCACTTTTTTGATTTATATATTTTAATCAACAAAGGATGATTGAAAATGACTTGAAACAACTATAATTTTCTTCAAGATCCTTAATATTTTACTCGTATGCAGTGTGCATGCGCTGCTGCATCAGAGTTCTTCAGAGAAGTAGAACCAAAAGATATTAATATGCATATATGTTTACACATATACAAATATAAATGTATATATGTCTGTGTGTATATGTGAATCTACATATGCATATATTCATACACATATGTATGTGCATTATACCTCAATTAACAACATGGGGATAAAAAGTAAAGTAAGAGCAAAGTATATCTCATTCAGTAAGACATGATGGGGATCACATTATGTCACTTGCCTTATGGACTTTCTCTCTCTAATGACTAGATTCTCCATTATAAAAATACATTTCCAATATTCAGCAAATGCTTATAGAATGCCTATTCTACTAGATACTACATCATAAATTATCTTATTTGATTCTTGAATTCTTTCTACAAGGTAGTTATTATCACTTTTATATGCAGATGGAAAAATCAATCATCAAAACTTAAATAAGTTGCTCAGCTACACAGTCACAGTTGGCAACTGATGGAATCCAAGGCGAGCCATGCTTCTACCTCCTCACAACCCATGTGAGATCCAGTGATGGAAAAGAATGTGCTGCACCAACGTTCCCTGCTACTGCAAAAGCCCTACCTTCTTCACGTCACCCAATGTGGCCTTGCTAATACGAGGAAAGGAAACAAACAAATGTTTTTTCAAGCCACTTGAAGTTGTGAACTTACAGTCCAGTATACCATTTTTTTAATATTTTCAGAATGAAGAGGGCTATGACATAGAACCTTTGAATCATGATTTATTAGTTTCCCAGAGCTGTTGTAACAAATTACCACAAACTTGACAGCACAGAACAACATAAATTTATTCTCTCACCATTTTGGAGGCTAGAATTTTGAAATCAAAGTGCCAACAGTGTCATGCTCCCTCTGAAGGGTCTAAGGAATAATCCTTCCTTGTCTCTTCCTTGAATCTGGTGGTTTGTCAGCAATCCTTGGTGTTTCTTGGCTCGTACAAGCATCTCCTCCTTCTCTGCCTCCATCTTCACATCACCACCTTCTCTGTACTCCCTTCTTCTTATAAGGACACCAGTTGTAGTACTTAGGTCCCACCCTAAATCCCGTATGATATCAACTAGAGATTCTCTACAAATTACATACTGAAAGATCCTGGTTACAAATAAGTTCATGTTCTGCGATTCGAGGTGGACATGAAGTTTGGGGGACACTAATCAACCACTACAGGCCTTTCTTCACAATAAACCTAGAATTTCTTTCCCCACTCCTTGCTGAAACATGATTAACCCTCCTCTAACCAAGAGCAGTAAAATCAGAGGCCAACTAACAATTACTGACTGAGCACCAGTGAATTCAAAACCAGAACAGAGCCTAATCATAGCTCTAGTGTTTATTCATTCCATATAGCACTCTGCACACTGGGGTATGCCTCAAATATGCTAGAGAATAAAAATAATATATGCAGAAGCAAAGTTATTCATGTTTTGTTTTATCTGCTCTCTGAAGTGTTTATTAATAGACCATTAAAAGCAAGGTACAGGAGCACAGTTCATTTTAATGCTCAAGTAAACATGGATTTTTCTTTTAATTTTTTAAAATAACATACTATCTTTCAGAAACCACTATCTTCCAAATATGAAAAACATCCCAGAGAGAGAGATATCTGCATTAAATAAATGTACATCTTAAGATGCTGAGTTTGTTAATATAATGCCTGCCACTGTTTCTAAACTCTATCCAGTGAAGATTTTAATTTTGTAGCTTTTCTTTTAATTATTCCTGGATTGAAATCTGGAGGCCTAAAACAGGGAACTTAACCCTTGACTAAAGAAATTCCTTACCAAAAGGAGAAAAACACTATTACAGAAAATTTAAAACAATAAGTACTCATTAAAAACAAGAAGCTTCATTTATAGGTCAGTAATTTTCATAAATATGTGTATAATATTAAACACATTGATGGTTTCTTCTTTGCATATTTTGTTAAGTACCTGTAAGCAAATGGCTTATCTTTGCCCAGAGAGCCAAAGTGTTCCATGAAGAGTCATTTGGAATGTAGCACATCCCTCTAGATTACAGTCAGATTTCCTAGAACTTTTAGATATATTTCATTGAATAAATCAAAATCAGACAAGATAAGCAGAGTTTTTAATACAGGGTAAATGTTCAAGTCCAGTGAAGTTACTCAGAAAAGTGGACTTCAATTTCTGGTTCAGTCACTCACTAGCTGTTTGACTTAGAGTATGTATTTTAACCTCTCTGAACAGTTTTTTCAATCATATGAAGGAGAACTGGCCACTCAGCACTGGCACTCAGCAATGGCTGTAGCCAGGTCAGCCTTGGTGAGTGGAAGTCTATGCTGCTGAGCCCATGCATAACCTCCACTCCCACCACTGTAACCACTTTGTTCATGAGCCCATTGTGCAACAACAGGAGTTCGTTCGCTATCAAATTCTTCCTTCCATGACAGGAGTGGCTGGGGAAAGAGGCTGACTGGTATCCACAGAATGAATCATCTTATCCACTTGATTATTAAAATCTTCCTCTGCTGAACTCACCCTCTAGTAAGCAGTCACATGGAACACAAATTATGTTTATTGCCCACTCAGAAGGGTCTATCCACATACCTCTTCCTGAGCCCATTTTGTTACAGTCATGCTCCTTCCAAGCCCCTGACCATCCAAGCCAAATTACTGACGAGAGCCCATGGATCAGTATACACATGCACCTCTGGCCAGTTCTCCTTCCAAGTAAAATGAACAAGGAGCCCATTATTGATTCATAAGTTTGATACAGTACATTTGTTACTGTTGATGAAATAAGAATAATATGGAATAGACAACCAGGGCTGTTCATATGGTAAAAATAAGAGAAAGTCCACATTTGAGCAACAAAAGGAGTCACTGTGGAAGTGACTTCTAGGCATAATTATAAGTGGGCTTCACCTCCCCTATACAACCATAAGTTTCACCAGAGAAAGCCTCACAAGTGTGAGCTTGACTTATAAAGTAGGGGGTTCCTAAGTTCCCACAGCATGTGTTATGTCCATGATAATCCATCCATATCTCACATTATTATAATATAGTTGTACAATTTTCATCACTCTCCATTTTAAACAATTCTCATAACCCAAAACACCTTATAGCTCTTTTCAGCCCTTAATTATTTGTCCCTAGCATGTGCAATGTACTAGTATGGTATTCCTATTAATTAATGTCCCTGGTATGCCATAGGTAGATTTTTCCCATATGCCATTCTGTTGTCAAATCTCTGTGCTAGTGTCATACCTTAGAAGTATATCATGCAAGCACCTATCTATATTTATAGTGCTGAACTGTGGGATATATACCTTTAAAAAACCCCTTTCAATCCTATTTACCTTCAATACAGCTCTGAAATTTACAATCCCATTACCAAACAATCAACACCCCTATCCATTCCCATACCTTTGAATTCACCATCATTAACATATCTGAACATACTAGATTATCATTCCTCCACACCAGCTTCTGTCTATCATTAGGTCCCCAATATTCTACATTATAAGACATTGTTATTGGGATTTTACAGTTTTCAGACAGTTCATAGAAGAGGTAATATACAATATCTCTCCTTTTGTGTGTGACTTATTGCACTCAGCATTATATCTTCAAGATTCATCCATGTTGCCATACGTTTCAGGACCTTGTTCCTTCTCACTGCTGCATAGTATTCCATTGTATGTATATACTCATCTGCTGAAGAGCACTTGGATTGTTCCCACCTCTTGGCAGTTGTGAACAATGCTGCTATGAACATTGGTGACAAATGTCTGTTCATATCACTGCTTTCAAATTGCCGGATTATGGGGTAATTCAATATCTAGTTTTCTGAGAAACCACCAAACTATCTTCCACAGCAGCTGTACCATTATACATTCCCACCAGCAATGAATAAGAGTTCCAATTTCTCCACATCCTCTCCAGCATTTATGGTTTCCTATTTGTTGAATGGCAGCCATTCTTATTGGTGTGAGATAGTATCTCATTGTGGGTCTTTTTTTTTTTTTAATTTAAAAATGTTCTTATTCTAATCCTTCTTAGAGGAATACAGATTTGAATGAAATACATTCATTCCATAAATACATTAGTAGCAAAACCTTTCCACTCGAGTCCTCTCTGCTCCTGACCAGAGATTGTGCCTTACAGCAGGGGAGCATGCTCCATCAGCCCTGCCAACTTAAGGATGTGTCTGCTTCTTGCTGAAAGTGGGATATGCATGAGAGACACAAAGACCAGGTGGGTGGATGGATTAACTAGGACCCTGGAAAAGTCCCAGGTGGTGACCTATTATGCCTTTACCTTCTGAATCATTTGACACCCACCATGCTTAACTGGTGAGATCCACCACTGTAGAGACAACTGGGGGGACCTAAACTTGCAAATATACCAATGTGTCCAGAGTCATCTATTGCCCTGAAAGTGGGCAACATTTCAGTGATGTCTTGATACTTTTCATAGATTAAGCCAAATGATAATATTAAACCATTCTCTTCCTTCCCTTCTATGGACTGGGGTGCTGCTCTGTTGTGGACTCACATGTACCTGTCTGTTGTCAGGAGATAATTCATTAGGCATTATTTGGGCTCTGTACATCTAACTCCAGATCCCTTTTGTCTGAGAGAATGGGGGCTTTACTGGGGGCAGGGACATGTCTAAACCTATCAAATTTTCCAAGCAACAATAAACAAGTGACTCACTGTTCCTTCGAAGCTAGTACCTTGGGCAATGGCCCAGGTGTCTCGCCTTTTCTTCTATCACTGCCCAATGCCTGGCTGCTCTTTTTTGATTTGCCTTCCAGTTGCCTGCTGGAAATCTGGGAAGAAAGATCTACCATAAAACTCCAATGAGCTTTGGTGACAGAATGAACTGTAGTCAAGCTCAGTAGCCAGGAGAGGGTAAAACCCGAGCTGCTTTTAACTTGTTAGCTGCAGTCAAAGGAGGAAGCTTACACAGCTGTGTTCCAACCCATTCTGGCATGAATGTAAGTTACAGTACACTGCATAAAATAAAACACCCCGAGCATAATCAGCAACTAGGATGGTTGTGAGGCAAGGACCAAGATTACAGCATGAAGTCATAGTGCTGAGAGGAGAATGGCATAATGCAGGAATTCAAAATAAATCTGATTTAGTTGTTTAGAGAGAAGCCAGCTTTGACTCAGGTATAAATTCATCTCCTAGACTATCATGCAAATAGGAATAGACCTCAAAAGCTGCTGCCATCCTCCTCAAGCATCACTTAAAACTAGGAAACATGATCTCTTTTCTCCATCTGTTTAAGCATTTTCATTAGGATAATTTTTCTATAAGTGCTTTATCCATTCCATTTAGTCTATTTTGACTATTGGATGGAAGGAAATAAACAATCATTTTATATAAAAACCATTGTAGTGGATAACTGGTTATCTGTGTTTTTTCCTTTTGCATTTTCTATCCAAAATAGTTTTTCTTTTCCTCTTATTTATAAGCAGAGAGAGACTCCTCGGCTGAGTACACAGCACTGTTAATCCTACAGTCCTCTGTCCCCACAGAATCTACTAATTATTCCTCCTCCTCCTCCTGCTCCTGAGCTGACGAACTGGAGGCAGGCCCTTTGCAGGTTTTCAGGTGGTGAATGAGGTGGTACTTGGTTAGATAAGCCTTTGTACATTTTTCACAGACATAATCCCTTTTTCCTTCATGAGAATTGGGATGTTTCTTTAAGTGGTTTGTTCTCAACAACAGCTTATCATACTTGGGACATGCGATCTGACATTCTTGTGTGTGAATGAGCACATGTTGCTTGAGGTCCTGCCTCCACATAAACAACCTGTCACAGTAATCACACTTGAGATTCTTCTTGCCTGTGTGGATAACCATGTGGGACTTCAGATGAGCCTTCTGGGCAAACGACTTGCCACACAAAGTGCATCTACAGTTCTTCTGACCAGTATGCATCTTGAGGTGAGTCTGCAGGTTGCCAAGGTCACTGAAAAGCTTGCTACGGGAGTCACACTTGTGGGGCTTCATGCCCATGTGATCCATAAGGTGCACATGAAGTTTGGAAGGAGAGATAAAAGTTTGGGAGCAAATTGAGCACTTCTACTTCCTTTCTTTGCCGTGGCTTAGCTCATGGCTACTGCTGTGACCCTGGCTAGGAAGACAGTTATGGATGTGGCTGGTCAGATGGGCTTTGAACTCTGTATAGGAATTGCACCCCTTGCCACAGTTGCAGAGGCGCACGTCTGAGTATTCAGGAACACCAGTCTGATGAGTATAATCCCTGCTGTAATAAAAAAGCAATTCATTTTCAGGAGGGACATCTTATGAAGTAAAGAAGTAGATTTTCCCATCATGAGGATAAGCCACCAAATTCTGCTCTTTCCAGTTCCTGGTTTTGCACACAAACATCATCCAAATACATTCATTTCATCAGCTGTAATGATGCAGAACTCTAGGACACCATTGTGGTAAATCTTCCAGATATGGTTAGCTGCCTTGTCTGTTCAATCTGCTACTTCCATGGAGTGACTCTGTTGGCTGATGAGAGGCCCAAAGCAAGTTGGCACAGGAATGGTTTCTCCAGCTCACACACCAAGTTCTGCTCCCACAATTGACTGGCAGGGCACAAGCTGCTTTGGGAGAGAAAGCCTCACTCAGCTCTCTGTTGGAGTGTCAGGAACAAAAGTCACTGGTCCATGATCAGGGCAGTCTGAGGGCTAGACTTAGTCACAGAGGGTGCATGAAATTGTAAACAAGGTTGTTTGAAATGGAGTTTTCAATTTGCAGTGAAGGTGGTACAAAAGAAATACTGTCTGAAGATACATCTACATGACCTGCCCCATAGCAACCTCCTGGGTGATGGAGGAGATAGCCATAGTTTCTAGGCTGAGGCCAACATCGTGGAGACAAACAGATTCTAGGGAGGTGAGGTTGTGTGAGGTAGAGAGTGCCACACTTACAGAGTTGGTGCTCATGGCCATGGTGTGGTTGGAGTCACTGAGGGCACTATCAGATATCCCGTGGACTTGACTTGCAGTGTGGTTTGTCTCCATGTCCACAGGGAGCTCCAGGCCATTCCCATAAATGGGTATCATACCACCATATCCTACAGTGTCTGCTGGAAAGCTGTTGCTTACAGAATCCACAGACAGATTCATGACTTCTGGAGCATTTGGAATATGGGAATGCTCACCTGCAACACCATCCATTGCAAGCTCCTCTGCCTTCCTATCTGTAGAGATTGGACTGGTAACCCTAGAAATGTTCTCCATAGTGATTGTTGTGTCCAGTGCACCATCACTGGGGTGAAGACTTTGGGCACCTTGTGTGTTCACAGAGTGAGAGTCTATTGAAACAATTCCGAGTTCTAATCCAACATTTCCATTGGACTGACAGGGGCCTAGTGCTGAAGGGTTACTGGTGATAGATAACACTGTACTACCGTCAAAATTTATAGAGTTGGGGTAGATAAACTGAGGACATGGTCTGTCAGCTAAATAAGATAAAATACCAAGTAGAATGGTTCTGAAGTAACTACTCTCCAGGTGAGGGTAAGGTGGGGAGGCAGGGTATAGTTTCTTTCAGGTAACCCACACATCACCCCTTGATCCCCAATACCCATTGGGAGCATCAGAGACAAAGCCAAAGGCAGAGAGCTTAAGGAGGGACTGAAGTTTTGAATTGCCACTGGCAGGCCTAGGGTAGAGATGGCATTGTGAGGGGTGAGGCTGCCAATCCCAGGTGACTTCCTGAGGCTGGCAAGGCATTTCTCACAGAGGGTGATGTCAGCTGCTCCATCACTACTTGGCTCAGGTTCATTTTTCATCCCGTGATGCATCCACTTGGGGTCAATTAGCAGAGCAAAGAACACACCAGCAGTGAAGAACTGGCATCAGGGTTTTCTCATGTGTTTTTTTAGCTATTTGTATTTCCTCTTCAGAAAAATACTTTTTCATATCTTTTGCCCATTTTATAATTGGGCTGTTTGTACTATTGTTATTGAGGTGTAGGATTTCTTTATATATGCAGGATATCAGTCTGTTATCAGATATACGGCTTCCAAATATTTTCTTCCATTGAGTTGGCTGCCTCTTCACCTTTTTGGCAAAGTATTTTGAGGCACAGAAGCTTTTAAGTTTGAGGAGTTTCCATTTATCTATTTTTTCTTTCATTGCTTGTGGTTTGGGTGTAAGGTCTAAGAAGCTACCTTCTATTAATAAATCCTGAAGATGTTTTCCTATATTATCTTCTAAGAGTTTTATTGTGCTCTTATAATGAGGTCTTTGATCCACTTTGAGTTAATTTTTGTAAAGGGTGTGAGGTAGGGATCCTCTTTCATTCTTTTGGATATGACTATCCACTTCTCCCAGCCCAATTTGTTGAAGAGACTGTTCTGTCCCAGTTCTGTGGATTTTGGAGCCTTATCAAAAATCAGTCGACCATACATCTGGGGATCTATTTCCAAACTCCAAACTCATTCCATTGATCAATATGTCTATCTTTGTGCCAATGCCATGCTGTTTTGACCACTGTAGCTTTATAGTAATCTTGAAAGTCTGGAAGTGTAAGTCCTCCCACTTTGTTCTTCATTTTTAGGATGTTTTTGGTAATTCAAGGCCCCTTTCCCTTCCAAATAAATTTGATTACTAATTTTTTCAAGTCTCCAAAGTAGGTTATTGGAATTTTTATTGGAATTGCACTGAATCTGTAGATCAGTTTGGGTAGAATTGGCATCTTAATGATGTTTAATCTTCCTATTCATGAGCATAGAATATTTTTCTACCTATTTAGGTCTTTTAAATTTCTTTTAGGAAAATTTTGTAATTTTCTGTTTAGAGGTCTTTTACGTCCTTGGTTAAATTTATTCCTAGGTACTTGATGTTTTTAGTTGTTCTTGTGAATAGAGTCTTTTTCTTGAGTGTCTCTTCAGTTAGGTAATTTCTGTTGTATAGGAACATTACTGACTTATGTGCATTAATCTTATATCCTCCACTCTGCTGATTTTATTTTTATTAGTTGAAGTAGCTTTGTAATTGAATTCTCAGTATTTTCCAAATATAAGATCATATCTGCAAATAATGACAGTTTTACTTCTTCCTTTCCAGTTTGAATACCTTTTATTTCTTTGTCTTGGGAATTGCTCTGGCTAGAACTTCTAGCACAATGTTGAATAAGAGAGGTGACGGTCAGCATCCTTGTCTCATTCCTGATCATAAGAAGAAGACTTGCAGCCTGTCACCATTGAGTACTATGCTGCCTGTGGGTTTTTCATATATGCTCTTCATCATGTTGAGGAAGTTTCCCTCAATTCCTACCTTTTGAAGTGTTTTTTATCAAAAAGGGGCATTGAATTTTGTCAAATGCTTTTACAGCATTTATCAAAATGATCATTTGATTTTTCCCTTTTGATTTGTTGATGTGTTGAATTACATTAATTGATTTTCTTATGTTGAATTTCCCTTGCATGCCAGGAATGAACCCCACTTGGTCATGGTGTATAATAATTCTTTTAATGTACCTTTGGATTCGGTTTGGAAGTATTTTGTTTAGGGTTTTTGCATCTATATTCACTAGGGACATTGGCCTATAGTTTTCCTTTTTTGTAGTATCTTTATCTGGTTTTGGTATCAGAGTGATATTAGCTTCCTAGAATGAGTTAGGTAGTGTTTCATCTTCTTCAATTTTTTGAAAGAGTTTGAGCAAGAATTGTGTCATTCTTTTTGGAAAGTTTGGTAAAATTCCCCTGTGAAGCCATCTGGCTCTGGGCTTTTATTCGTAGGTAGATTTTTGATGACTGATTGGATCTCTTTGCTTGTGATTGGTTTGTTGAGGTGTTCTATTTCTTCCTGGGTCAGTCTAGGCTGTTCATGTGTTTCCAGGAAATTGTCCATTTCCTCTAAATTGTCTAGCTTGTTGGCATACAGTTGTCTTAGTATCCTCTTATGTTTTCTTTTATTTCTTTGGAATCCATAGTAATTATCCACTTTTCATTTCTGATTCTGTTTATTTGGGTCTTCTCTCTTTCTGACTTTGTCAGTCTAGCTAAAGGTCTGTCAATCTTGTTGAATTTCTCAAAGAACCAACTTTTGGTTTCATTTATTCTCTATTTTTTTTTTTTTTTTTTTTTTTGGTCTCCAGCTCATTTATTTCTGCTTTAATCTTTGTAATTTCTTTTCTTCTACTTGCTTTATGGTTAATTGGCTGATTATTTTCTAGCCTCTTCAATTGTTCTAGTAAGTCTTTGGTTTTAGCTCTTTCTTGCTTTTTGATATATACATTTAGAGCTGTAAATTTCCCTCTCAGCACCACCTTTGCTGTATCCCACAGGTTGTTGTTTTTTTTTTTTTTTTTTTTTTGACAATTTAGCTCAATTTTAGTAAAATGCTTCCCAAGCATTACTTTGACTGAGTACCCAGGTTTAAGTTATGAACATTGACAGTGTTCATTTATATAACCATCCTTGAAGTTGAGGATTTAACCATTTTCTAATATTAGCCTATTTTCTGTGCTGCTTATTATTAACAAATGTAAAGTTGTTTGTTACATTTATTGATTTTGTGAGTGTTTTCTGAAAAACTTCAGTTTATCTGTGAGGACCGATTTCCATGCTGACATTGCATGCATCCAAATTTTAATAATGCATAGAGGCACAGAATTAGAGCAATGAGATAGAGCATATTCAAACACTAGCACACCCATTCCCCTTTTAATTGCTTGTTTTTGCTTAGTACTTCTTAAAACAAAAAGAATCTTTGAATTCAATGTTCAACTGCTGAAGAAAAAATAACAGCAGGGCACATACTTAGGGCTCAAATCAAATTATAAGCACTAGCTGGCACAAAAAGTAGACATTAATTTCCATATGATTCTTTTTATATAAAAGTCTTCTCAACCAGGGTTTTGCAAGCAAATTGATAATCCATACCAACATGATTTAGGTTGAAACATACACATGGAATAACAGTGTATTCTTTGGGAATTAAAGTGAGAGTAAGAATTTCAACTATCCAAAATCCAATTCAGGCCTTTGGGCAGTGGGAAGCTTGTACTAAGCAACTGTGCTACATTTCTGTTGCATTAAGTTTTTTGAATGATTATACCTAGGCTATCCTTGGTTTCATCCTGTAAAAGGCACGGAGTGCCAACAGGAAAGCATGCCAGCCATGTAAGAGTTCAACAATGCATGGTTTTTATTCTCTTGCTCTGAGAGTTTGTATCAATTTTAAAAATATTAAACCAAGGAAAACAACTAAAAATTTATGGGCCTCTTATGCCTTAGAAAGGAAAACAAAGTTAACCACTAATTTGCTTGAATATAGCAGGCTTAGTGGTCCTGTATTTTGATAAGTTTTTAAGAATTATTTTTAAAGTATTAAGAAAGGAAAAAACCCCACTACCCCATTTTAGAATTTAAGCAAAGGGCAGGAGGCCTTCTTTACACTCAAATAATATTCCATCAGCAGTTCAAGTTTGACCGAGGTAAGGAGAAAGGAAATTTTCTAAATACAACTAGGACTTTTAGCAAGGCTAATACACTAAAATGATTATTACTTTTTTTAAAGAAAATGCACAAAAACCAAATAGGAATTTTGAGAGTTTTCATTTGAAGGTAAATCTTAATGCTACTAAATTCACAAATATGCTAATTAAAATACCCAATCTTAGTTGTTATCTAAAACACACATTGCAAACATACAAGTTATCTGTTCCCTCCACATGTCAGCACCCATTCATATGGCTTGGAAATGGGGAGAAGAGATTCCCCTTAAACTGCAAGTCAGCAGGTGTTTCTTTACAGTTAACTTGAGCAAAATTCATACAAAATAGTAATTAACAATGATCTTCTTTACTTGTTAACCCACAAGGAAACACCTTCAAAACTGCATTTTAAGTTTCTGTACTAAAATGTAGAAAAACTGAACTACACAAATATTGAAAAGTTAAAAATTCCTTAATTTTTTTATTCTTGGCACCACTACCACAATTTACAGGGCAATATACCTGATGTAATGAAAAGAAAAAGAAAAAGAAAAAGCTACAATAAATAAAAGACCTCAGGGATGTACATCTAATTGACACTACATGGCATTAATCAATAGCTGCACTTTTTGCAAACTGTGGCTTTGACAGTCCTGAACAAGAAGGGTTTCCTGTTTAAGCTGCAGTAACTTTTCTGACTATGCATCATCGTTCCTTCCGTGGCAGATTTTTACAGTTCCTCTAATGCATTTGGGATGACTATCTCAAAGTAACCTGCAGCTTTCCTGACAACTCCTCACTCTCTTTCCTGCTAAGAACTGTAGCCATTTTCTGTTGAGTCTTTAGAACCTTCTTCTACCATATACACCACTTCCACCACCAGATCCATAACCACCACCATAGGGGCTGCCTGAGCTTCTTCCACCAAAACTGCACCCTTTCATGGGTCCATACTTTGATTGCTGTTGTCCACTATAAGTTCCAAAATCATTATAGTTCCCACCACCACCATAGTTACCACCACCAAAATTTCCTCCTTCATTGTAACCATCATATCCTCCACCACCACCACCACCACCATATCCACCAACTTGGTTTCTTTATCCTGGTCCACCACCATAGCCCCCTCTACTACTATAACCAGGACCACTGCCATAGTTGCCACCATCACCTCCAAACCCATTATAACCAACATCACCTCCTCCATAAACCTCTGCTGCTGCCTCCACCACCATAGCCTCCTCTTCCACCAAAATTTCCACCATAGCCAAAGTTCCCTCCACCACCTCCAAAGTTCCCTCCACGGCCCATAAAGTTGCCAGATCCAACTCCATGACCTCTTTGTGATCCAGCAGACTGCATCTCTTGTTTAGAAAGGGCCCTTTTCACTTCACAATTATTCCCATTAATAGTGTTGTGTTTCTGAACAACAATTTTATCAACTGTGTCATGATCATTGAAAGTTACAAAAGCAAATCCTTTCTTTTTTCCACTCTGCCTGTCTTCCATAACTTCTGTGGTTTCAATCTTGCCATACTTTTGTAAGCAGTCTCTCAAATTATATTCTTCTGTATCTTCTTTAATACCACCAACAAAATTTTCTTCACTGTTAGATGGGCACCAGGCTTTACAAAATCCTCTCTAGAAACAGCTCTCTTTGGTTCCACTACACGCCCATCAACCTTGTGTGGTCGAGCACACATTGCTGCATCCACCTCTTCAACACAAGGGTAAGTCACAAAAATGAAAGCTTCTGGAACATTTTGTTTGGAGGTCTTTCATCACTACACAATCTGTCAGTGTGCCCCATTTCTCAAAATGTCCTCTTAAACTATCATTGGTAGTTTCAAAGCTCAAACCACCAATAAACGGTTTCCTCAACTGTTCTGGTTCCTTTGGATCATGACCCTCCGTTTTGAGACCGGACTCACTTCCTCCAACTCAGGTTCAGTATGAAACCGAGAGCCATCCCACAGGTTTTGATATGTTGTGTTCTCATTTTCATTTATCTCTAGATATTTACCAATTTCTCTTGCAATTTCTTCTTTGACCCACTGGTTGTTAAGCAGTGTGTTGTTTAACCTCCATATATTTGTGAAAGATCTGGTTCTTTGGTGGTTATTGCTTTCTAGTTGCATTTCATTATGGTCAGAGAATGTGCTTTGAATAATTTCAATCTTTTTAAATTTATTAAGACTTGTTTCATGCCTTGGCCTATGACCTATCCTGGATGCTAGAGCAGAATGTACATCCTGGTACTTTGGGATGTAACAATCTATATATGTCTGTTAAGTCTAATTCATTTATCACATTGTTTAGGTTTTCAGTTTTCTTACTGGTCCTCCATCTAGTTGTCCTATCCATAGAAGGGAGTGTTGTATTGAAGTCTCCCACTATTATTGTAGATATGTCTATTGCTCCCTTCAGTTTAGCCAATGTTTGTCTAATGTATTCTGGAGCTCCTTGATTGGGTGCATAAACATTTATGATTGTTATGTTTTCTTGGTGAATTGTCTCTTTTATTAATATATAGTTTCCTGCTTTGTCACTTACGACATCTTTGCATTTAAAGTCTATTTTGTCCAATATTAGTAAAGCTAAACCAGCTTTTTTTTGGTTGCAGTTTGCATAAAATATTTTTCCCTCCTTTTACTTCCAGTATCTTTGTTTCGCAGGGTCTAAGATGAGTCTCTTGCAAACAGCATATCAATGGATTATACTTCTTAATCCACTCTACCAGTCTGTATCTTTTAATTGGAGAGTTTAACCCACTGACATTCTTACTGTGAAGGGAATACTTGAACCAGCCTCCTTATCCTTTGGTTTTTAGTTGTCAGATCTGTTTTTCCCCTCTCTCTCTTTTTTTTCCTTTAAGTTACCCTTACTAATACTCTTCAGTTCTGTGCCCTTCTTCAGACCTCTCTCTGTTTTCTTTTTTTCTCAGCCAGTAGAGCTCCCTTTAGTATTTCTTGTAGGGCAGGTCTCTTATTAACAAATTCTCTCAGCATTTGTCTGTGAAAATTTTAAACTCTCCCTCAATTTTGAAGGAGAGCTTTGCTGGATAAAGAATTCTTGGTTGGTGTCTTAGTTTGCTAATGCTGCAGAATGCAAAACACCAGAGATGGACAGGCTTTTATAAAATGGGGGTTTATTTCACTACACAGTTACAGTCTTAAGGCCACAAAGCGTCCAAGGTAACACCTCAGCAATCGGGTACCTTCACCGGAGGACGGCCAGTGGTGTCCGGAAAACCTCTGTTAGCTAGGAAGGCAGCTGGCGTCTGCTCCAAAGCTCCGGCCTCAAAACGGCTTTCTCCCAGGACGTTCCTTTCTAGCAAGTTTGCTTCTCTTCAAAACATCACTCCCAGCTGCACTCCCTTTCTTCCCCCTGAGTCAGCTCATTTATATAGCTCCACCGATCAAGGTCCACCCCGAATGGGTGGGGCCACGCCTCCATGGGAACATCTCATCGAAATGATCATTACCCACAGCTGAGTGGGGCACATTCCAAGCAAATCTAACCAGCACCAAAAACGTCTGCCCCACACAAGACCACAAAGATAATGGCATTTGGGGGACACAATACACTCAAACCAGCACAGTTGGCAATTTTTCTCTTTCAGAATCCTAAATATGTCATGCCACTGCCTTTTGGCCTCCATGGTGCCTCCTGAGTAGTCAGGACTTAGTCTTATGTTGTTTCCCTTGTATGTGGTGAATTGCTTTTCTCTTGCTGCTTTCAGAGCTTTCTCCTTCTCATCATCATTTGACAATCTAATCAGTATATGTCTCAGAGTAGATTTATTTGAATGTATTCTATTTGGAGTTTGCTGAGCATCTTTGATTTGCATATTTATGTCATTTAGAAGGGTTGGGAAGTTTTCCCCAACTATATCTTGGAACACTCTTCCTAGCACTTTACTTTTCTCTTCTCCTTCTAGAACACCAATGATTCCTATGTTTGTTCACTTCATGTTGTCCATCATTTCTCTGAGATCCATTTCATGTTTTTCAATTTTTTCAACATTTGTTCTTTTGTGCATTCATATTTGATTACCCTCTCTTTGTGTTCACCTGTTCTTTCTTCTGCCTCTTCAAATCTGCTGTTGTGTGTCTCTAGTATATTTTTATTTGATCCGGAGTCTTTTATTTCCATAAGATCTTCTATTTTTTAATTTACTCTTTCAAATTCTTCTTTGTGCTCCTCTAGAGTCCTCTTGATTTCCTTTATGTCCTTAGCCATCTCGTTGAAGTTGTTTTGGAGATTGCTCCAAATTTTGTGTCTCTTCCAGCTTTTTAATTTGTTCATTTGACTTGTCCATATCTTCTAGATTCTTCAAGTGCTTTGTGATTTTCTGTTGGCTATAGGACATTTGCTTTCTTGATAAGATTATTCTGGGAAATGCAGGATTATTCGAGCATTTATATATAATTTTGGAGACCTACATCTTGCTTGAGAGCATTTTCCAATCCTACCAGCAGGTGGTGCTCTTAAGCTACAGATTGCTGGAGTGCAGTTTCCCAATCATACCAGCAGGCAGCACTCTCAAGTTGGTCTTCCTCGAATTTCTTGGATGCAGTGGGCAGATTACAAACCAGATGGGGAACCAATCAGTGCACCGGTTCTCTGTGTGCTCTGCGGACTGTGCCCTGAGGCTTCCATGTGGGCCCTGAGCAGTTAGGCAAGGAGACTATTCAAGGGCACCCTGCAGATGGAACAAGCTCTGCTCCCTGCCTGCTGTGCACCCACAAGTCTCTGGGGTGTGGGAGGGGCTCGTGATAGTTAGTATGGCTCCTTCTCCTTTCCCCGCCTCTCACTGGTGCAGCCCCCTGGACTTCTGTGGGGGGAGAGCAAATGTTGCCTCTAGGGTTCCCTCATGGGAGTTCCCAGTGGTCTGGCTGTGGAGGATCACCTCCCCAGCTAACTCCAAGGTAGGTGCATGGGAGTGGAGAGCTGCTGCTCACTCCCTTGCTAATGGTGGTCTCACTGCTGCAGGCCTGAGGGGGGGTGGGTACCAACTGGAACAAGCTCACCCAGACCCTTGAGGAGCCATCTTTCTCACGTTTTTGTCAATGCCCCCTCCACATACTGTAGGGGACCCTCTATGGCTGGTCACACTCTGAAACCATGGTCCTGGGTATCCTCTGGCCCCTCTCTAGTTACTTTCACAGAGGAGAAGCCTGTTCCATCTCACCTACTCTGCCATCTTCCCTTGTCTGGTATTTGTTTTAGCAGCCAGGAAACTAACATAGGTGATAACAGCTGCACTCTATGATTAGTCTCTGTGTGCCTCATCATCCCTTGTTTGTTCATTTAACCCCAAATATATCTCTGTAAGTAGTCTCTCTGTTAATGTCTCTAACTGAACCATCTGTTCCTTGCTGGGAGCAAAACTGATACATTATCCCCATTTTATGGATGTGGAAACTTAAGCACAAAAAGATTAACACCTAGAGGTCACATAATAAATAGTGGAATACAGATTTGAAACCAAGAAAGCTGGTGTAGTGTCTGTGTAATTAAATGCTATTCAATAGTGCCTCCATATGTCAGTATATGGAGCCTGCAGCAAATTGCTCAAAAAGAGCTTGGAAATAAACAAAATATATGGCATTCTAAGGGTTAAACTTTAAATCATCACATTATGAGTCAGAAAAGAGTTTTGAAAATTTCAACAAATGTAGAATACTCCAATTTTACCTGGAAATAATGTGAAAAATCTAAAGAAATAATGCAGAAATCAAAAGCAGAAGGGGTTTGTGGTCCCTAGAGGAAGAAAGGTAAAGCACTGCAATAAAGGAAATGATGACAGTGTCTAACCATAGATGTTCAAGGTACTATAGAATCTTAGACCCATTTTTCAGGTCATCCCCAAAGTGGAGATGGACAGTCTCCCTTAATCTGGTGTCACTAAACATTGACTACATCTCACTAAAATCCTTTCATTCTTATAACATGCCCATCCAGCAGTGTTCTGATTTTGATTTGTTTCTACTTGTTATTCTGCCTATAGGAAGCAAATGAACTAGTCATAAATGCTAAGGGTATGCTATTCCCAGGAGTGTTGTATTCTCATTTTAAAATACTAGATCAATTGATATGCTGAATATATCTGTCTTATGAGGTTGGTTAATGGGTATCTGATCCATTAGGATAAGGCCATTTTTAAAGATCTGAGAAAATTGCATATTTAAACTGGAAAGACATAGGCATAATCATTTTATTATATAGAGAAAATCTATTTCTCAATTTGAATGTTTGAAGGGAAGGAGTAATAGAAAGGCAATATACTCTACAATTAGCTGAGAACCATGTAAAAATGCTAGCTAAGAGAAATACTTCTCAGGAAGTATCAACTATCAACATCCAGGAAAAGCACTTATAAAATGCTTATCTCTATGCCTGTTTCTCCCAGTCACACAAGCTAGAGTTATAGTTCTCAAAGGATTCAGACTTTATAGCCTAAGATAAAATAGACTCATACAAGACAGACAAAGAACCAAGCATGATTTTGTAGCCAGCTTGACAGTAATATTTTTCAGAGTAAAATAGTAAATTGGATTTCTGATACCTAAACAATTCTCTTGTGAGTGTAATTTTAAGAGTTAATCCTTGAGGGACCTGATTAGTCAAAATTTTTCCTGATCCTAAGAAGCAGAAAACTAGATTCTAGACCCCATTCATTATGACATAGATTCCTTGAAAGACTCAGGCTGATAATTCTAGTCTAATCTTATTTTGGTGCATGTGAACTGTAAGTGGTTCTTAAGGGACTGAACTCGGCAATCAGACAAACTTGGATTTGACTCCTGATCCTGCCACTTATCAGCTGTGTGATGGTGGAGATGTTTCAGTCTGCAATAGGAGGATACTATTAACTATATTTCAGGGTTCTGATGAAATTTAAATGAAATGGTATATGTGTTTGGCATGGAAACTACATTACAGCAGCCATTATTATTATTGCTATTGGAACTCCAATAAGCACAATTTAAACTTGTCCTTGATTGTTAGGAGTTACTCCAGAATCTTCTTGAGTCTTGAATTAGCATTATGAATATTATTCATGATTGTACTACAGATGAGTAGATGAAAGCAACATACAGGTCTATTGTTAATAAATATTAGCTAAAGCAGCTTTTACTGGATTTACATGCCTTTTATAAAAAATAGACTGATGAGAGAAAAGTTGTTACTGATCAATATGTTTTTAATGATGAAATAATGGACAGCAATACTCAAAATTAAGCACATTTTTCAAAAATATTTTAATTGAAAAATAATTTCAAGATATGGGTCAGATCTTACTATGTCTGAAAGCAGGCATATTTGAGTTAATTACCAATACTTAAAATTTGGTAGAAGAGTTATCAAGATATTTCCTTATTGAATGAATATTTGTTGGTTTTATTACATACCACATAATATCTATAATGTAGACATTTTGTAGCATGCACAGGTGAATAAGATAAAAAAATTGTCCATCTTTAAGGAGCCTACATTGAAATGTGCTTTATATTTAACTTTTAATAGTTACTTCTTTACATTATTATGGATACATTATATATAGTGACATCTTTGGAATTAAATTGGGAAAATAGACTTTAAGGAACTAGAGATTTAATTAAAGGGGATTATCAAAATGTATTATGTTAAGCCTAAACTACTCTAGGATTGCAGAAAAGCATGAAAATATGAAAAACTGACTTTTCACCTAGGGGGATCTGCAATATGTTTGTGGTGAAGAAACATGAGAGAAGGAAGAAAAAATAAGGTTCTAAGCAAGAGAAATAGTTTGGCCCAGAGGAATAACACTGCATGGTGTATCTGACAAATTTAAAGAAGTGCTGGAGATAGAATAAACATAAGTTAATATGAAATGGTATATTTGACGAACTTGAAGTGTTTGAGACAATAAAGATAGGCTAACATGAAGCTGGAGAGATAGGTAGAGTCAGCTTATATATTGTACGAAGAATGAGCTAAATGAGACAAAATTTGCTATAGGAAGAAGATATCAGGGTCTAGGTAGCATTATAATGATGGCCTGGATTGATGTGGCAATAATCTTATAAACATGGATTTGAGATGTATTTTGGAGGCAAGATCAGTAGGACATTTGGAAATGAGGGGTGGTCAGAGAAAGAGAGAAAGCAAGAAGTCTACCAGTTTGGGGTGGGGAGAGGAATAAATAATTGAGTGATTGGTGAGCCTACCCTCTGAGACTGTGAATTCTGGAGGAGATTTAGCTATGGTGAGGACCTAAACTCCTATATTCTTGCAAGAAGAAGAATTCCAGTATGGCTTCCACAACCCGTCTTTGACTAAAGCAGAACCTTATTCTGGTTGTCAGTTTATTCTACTCCTCTTATTGTAAGAAAAATAGTTTTCTTTAATTATCCAGTAGTTTGACACCCAATGTAAAACCTTGATTATATTTCTTACGCACACCAATATATCATAACTTGAAATGCGCTCAATACCCACACCTACCAGTCAGAATATCACAGATTTTGAAAGTTGCCATTGTAACTAAGAAATTAAGAATTAACCTATGATTATGATAACTGAATCATTATATAGATGTCATTCTTTCTATATTGTAGAATAGGCAGAAATTAATACCTGAAATTACTGAAACTCAACTAGTCTCACCCTTGTGTATACTTACTATTATAATGGTCATTCTAGCCTGGTCTCAGTCTTGTTTGCAATGGTAATGGTTATTTAACCTCGTCTCAGCACTGTGTATACTTGTTATAATGGTAACAACTCCATCCCCCCTTGTTTGAATCCATAAAAGCCCTGAACTCCTAGACTCAGGGAGACAGATTTGAGAGCCAACAGGCCATCTGGTCTCCTGCTTCCTGCATAGTGATGAACTCTTTCTCTCTTTGAAACCTCAGTGTCATAGGTTGGCTGTTGTGCACATTGCACAGAGAATCCTGCATTTGTTCAGTAACACCATCTATTAGGAAATTATATTCTATAGAATTTATCAAGTCTTGTGAACTTGGGATATATGGTTTTCATATTATGGAGAAAAAAGAACCAAGGTAGTTCTTTTAAAAAATGATTGCTGAAGTTGATTCTCTCCCTGACTCTAGTGACAAGAAATCCCACATGGATAAAGAACAAGCATCGTCATAGAAAATTTAAGCTTGTCTGGCATAGGAGTGAAAAAGCTGTATCAAATAATTTGAATCTGCCCCCAGGGTAATTGCCTACTAAGGAGACCAGTGAGTTTAGTCAAAAGCTAAATGTTTAAAACACAGACCCACAAATATAATACACACTGATTTTGGTATACACAAGTGGTAATAGAAAATGTTTGGAGTAAAGTCTAAAAGCTGGTAGCTTAAATTGTTAGAAATTGTAATGAAAGCTTTTTGAGGTATTTTCAATAATCATAATGCTTTGAAGTAAAAGCCTGATATTTAACTTCAGGAGAATATTTTCTCCATGGCATTGACTCCTATGGGGTCTAGCAGGATGCCATGAGAGCCATAAATCCCCTAATCAATGACCTATGAGATCAGTTTCTCTATTTTCTAATTTCAGGACCAGAACACTCTAGACCAGAGAGAGAAAGGCTGAGAGGTATTGAAAACAAACCTCTGAGAAAGATGGCCTGAGAGAGAGAGAGAGGAAGAGGGAGAGAAGGGGAGGGGTTTGTGTTTGTGTGTGTGTGTGGGGGGGAGGAATATAGCAACAAATGCATGCGCATAGTCAAACATAACTGGTAAAGAATAGCTTATGAAGAAAATAAAATAGCTCCTATTCCACCATTGCCCATCCACATCCTGCTTCCCATAGGCAACTAATTTTTATCAGTTTTTGTTTTCTTATCTAGTGCTTATTTCCATATTGCTAAATAATTTAGAATTTTAGACATTACCTATTTTTCTCTAAATGAAAAATCAGGTTGGAGTTAAGTTTCACTACTTTATTCCTCAGCACATCCTTCCTCCTTCCTCCTTCAAAATTCTGATAGCTTTATTTTATTTTTGAGTCATTTTTATTATAATTGTCATTTTAAACAATATTCTTGAGTTTCAATTTCCAGTAGGAGCAGGGCAGCAGCCTAAATCTGACACTCAATATTTCTTCACCTAAAGACAATAAATAACAATAATGGGAATGGAAAAAGCCCCCACAATTTATACCTTTAGTGAGTTGGTACCAGGCAAATTCTCAAATTCCCAGGTAAATGTAAGTGGGCAGGAAGCAGAGGATATCAAAACGTAGCAGAATCTTTACTGCAAATAGCTGTGAATGTGTGGCGGGTACTACGAAGGAAATCAAGGAGCTGCAGTGAGACCCAGAAAATGCAGTAGCCAGAAAACCAAAGAACGTGGGACTAACACACTCTCTCAGAATGAGAGCGCCCCATGCCCCTCATAGAAACTGAGGTAGCCAATTCTGAAAACAAACAGGGTAGCAAAGGAGTGCTGAGAGAGGCTGATGGGGAAAAACTGCATGATAAATTTCAGAGAAATGAGGTAAAAAGGCCTCATGTTAAAGAAACCACATATTATGGTAATAACAAAAGAAGAAACCCTTGAACTGATTAATCTCCCTTACTCCTTCTCCAAGGATTCTCCTGCTAACAGCTAGTCCATGGCATGCAAATATAAATACATTTAAATATGAATACTGATTTTAATAACATTCATTGACCTTATTAAGGTCCTTTTTAAGGATGAAAGTAATATTCAGGTATTCTCAGTGTTCTAGTTTGCTAATGCTGTGAGGAATGCAAAACACCAGAGATGGATTGGCTTTTATAAAAAGGGGGTTTATTTGGCTATACAGTTACAGTCTTAAGGCCATAAAGTGTCCAAGGTAACACATCAGTAATCAAGTACCTTCACTGGAGGATGGCAAATGGTGTCCGGAAAACCTCTGTTAGCTGGGAAGGCACGTGGTTGGTGTCTGCTCCAAACTTCTGGTTTCAAAATGGCTTTCTCCCAGGACATTCCTCTCTAGCAAGCTTGCTCTTCTTCAAAACATCACTCACAGCTGCACTCCGTTTCCTCTCCTTGAGCCAGCTCATTTATATGGCTCCACTGATCAAGGCTCACCCCGAATGGGTGGGGCCACACCTCCATGGGAGTATCCCACCAGAGTCACCACCCACAGCTGGGTGGGGCACATTCCAAGCAAATCTAACCAGCACCAAAATGTCTGTCCCACAAGACCACAAAGATAATGGCATTTGGGGGACACAATACATTCAAACTGGCACACTCAGTAAGAAAAAAAGAATGACCAGTAAAAGGCCAAAATGGAACAACAGGAAACTAAAATAAAGGAACTCAGAGAAGAAAGGGCCAGACAAAATTAAGTGATGGATAGGTAAAAGAAGAAAGTAAAACAGGAAGGAAATTGACAAAACTCAGGAAGAAACTCAAATGCATGATCTGACTTTATCAATGTTGTATTATAACCAAAAAGAGAAAGTATTTATCTCAAGTCATGTTAGGTATAGTACTTTGATTAAGCCTACATAGTTGAATCAGTGCCATAACTAGGATATTTGATAACTGGACAGCTCACTTCTTTTTTTATATTCATTTTATTGAGATATATTCACATACCATGCAGTCATACAAAACAAATCATACATTTGATTGTTCACACTACCATTACATAGTTGTGCATTCATCACCAAAATCAGTCCCTGAAACACACAAAAATAACAAGAATAATAATTAAAGTGAAAAAGAGCAATTAGAGTAAAAAAGAACAATGGGTGCCTTTGTTTGTTTGTTTGTTTGTTTCCCCCATTTTTCTACTCATCCATCCATAAACTAGACAAAGGGGAGTGTGGTCCTTATGGCTTTCCCAATCCCATTGGACAGCTCACTTTTTAACATCCAACTCTTTTATGTGATATAATTATTTTCAGTAATAATAATGAAGTAAAATGAATAATATGAATAGCCAGAAAAGAAATGCAGATAGTGAAAATTTTCTTTGATTGAAATTTAGATGTATAATCATGCCAGTAAAAAAATAAAATATAAGTATTAAAGGTAAAATCGGTAGATCAATACCTTTTACTACATTAACCTTTTTGTCTTGACCAAAAAGCAAATATGTAATATTGGTTTGTCACAGTAATGTGACAGTGCAGTTCCTGTTTTGCACCTTAACTTCTGCAAATTTTTCATTGATGTTCACATGTTAAAGTTTATTAGAAAATAGAGTACTTATGTCAATATACCTTCACTCATAGTTGATCAAAGAACATTTTAAAATTACTTTAATATTGAAAATTTTCTTCTACAAAATGTAGGCTATATACATAGGGTTAAGAAAATCTCACCATAAAGATAAGTTTGTCAGAGATTCCTAAAATTCCCATTTTACAATAAATCCCAGAAATTATTATGCTATCCATGTCTTTGTTTCTTCCAGATTAATTCTCTTGGTTTTCACTTATCTCCACAGTCTAATATATTCCAGTAGAGTATTTTAAAGCTAACAATCTTTCAAATTTTTCTTCTTCAAAACAAAATGAAGAAAATTTCTAAATGATGAAAAATATAGGGATAAATTGTTGCTTTAGAACAAATATCCAGTTCTGTCAATTTAAGACAAGTATTTTTCATCATTTCTCTGGTTTTATTCTTTGAAATTTGATTTTTTTTCTCTGTTTACATATCACTTCCTTCTTTGTTGTTTTATACTTACATAATTAATGGTTGTGCCAGTTTGAATGTATTGTGTCCCCCCAAATGCCATTATCTTTGATGTAATCTTGTGTGGGCAGACATTATCAGTTTTGATTAGATTTCTTTGAGTGTTTCTTTGGAATGCACCCCACCCAGCTGTGGGTGATGACTCTGATTGGATAATTTCCATGGAGGTGTTGCTCCGCACATTCGAGGTGGGTCTAAGTTGATCAGTGGAGCCATATAAATGAGCTGACATAACAGAAGAAACTCAGTGTAGCTGTGAGTGATGTTTTGAAGAGGAGCTACAGCCAAGAGGGACACTTTGAAGAAAGCACAGGAGCTGCAGATGAGAGAGAGTTTGAAGACAGCTGTTGAAAGCAGACTCTTGCTTGGGAGAAGCTGAGAGAGGACAAACACCCCAAGTGCAACTAAGAGTGACATTTTTGAGGAACTGCAGCCTAGAGAGGAACGTCCTGGGAGAAAGCCATTTTGAAACCAGAACTTTGGAGTAGACACCAGCCACATGCCTTCCCAGCTAACTGAGGATTTCCGGACACCATTGGTGATCTTCCTATAGTGAAGGTACCCGATTGCTGATGTGTTACCTTGGACACTTTATGTCCTTAAGACTGTAACTGTGTAACCAAATAAACCCCCCTTTATAAAAGCCAATCCATTTCTGGTGTTTGCATTCTGGCAGTATTAGCAAAGTAGAACAATGGTCTACACAATTTCTGCTTTTCAATCTTAGAGAAGCAGTTTTAAAGTTGTTTCACTGCTGAAGGTTCACTTTGGCTGTTTGCTAATCTTTTAAAACTTTATCTCAGGGGTGGTGTGGGTGCATGGGAAACCCATAAAAGCAAAATCACATACAGCAGAATACAAACTCTGAGCAGATTCTTGTAGCCACATTTCCTTTTGGATAGCATAGTTACTTCAAAGTTGATATTAACTTTTCAAAGTTTTTCTTTACTGCCCACATAGTTTGAAAATTCGCACTACTCCTTCTGTGTGGGAAGTCTTTTCACTGTTACAACAAAATTCTGCAACAGGTTCACATAGAACAAGTGGATTGACACAGTTTAGCATCTTTGGCTTTCTAGTCAATGCACTCTCATTGTTTTTATATCTGCTATTTACCAGCAGGGATATTTGGTACCATAGTCTTTGGAGCCACAGACTGAGCTGGAGGTAACAGGAAAAAATTTTAATTGCTACGAATTTACTCTTGAAAAGAACATGTGTAGCTGTGTCTGCATGTCACCAAGCAAGTTGTATACAGTTATCAAAATTAACAACCAAGAATAAAATAATGTGTACTAAAGATAAGTAACAAGCATGTTAATTTGAAGCATATTTGGCTTTGTGTGTGTGTTTGTATAATCAAAAGTTAACAATAACCACAGTAATTATTTAGAAATTATTCAAAAATTTGACTAAAAATAGATTTGATGGTGGGGTAGGGAATTAATTTCTTGCTGAAATATTAAAATTTATGGCACATGATGATAATAAAAAGTAGAGAATGCTAATAAAAGTAGTGTTCCAGTTTGCTAAAACTGCCAAAAGGCAGTATACCAGAAATGGATTAGCGTTTACAATGGTGGGTTTGTTAGTTCACAAATTTACAGTTCTAAGGCCATGAAAATGTCCCAATTAAGGCATCAAGAGCAAGATACCTTCTTTGAGGGAAGGTCTTTGTCACATGAGAAGGCACATGGCTAGAGTCTGCTGGTCCTCTCCCCAGTTTAGTTTCTGATTTCTGTTGCTTTCTCCAAAATGTCTTCTAGGCTTCTGCCTTAGCTTCTCTTAGCTTCTCCTGGGGGCAAACTCTGGATTACATATCTTAGCTTCTCTCCAAAATGTCTCTTAGCTTCTCTGAGCTCTCTCTCTCCATGACCTCTCTTCAAGGACTACAATAAAGGATTACAATCCACATTGAATGGGTGGGGTCACATCTCCATGGAAACAACCTAATCAAAAGGTCCCACCCGCAACAGATCTGTGCCCACAAGATGGGATTAAAAGATCATGGCTTTTCTAGGGTACATAGTAGTTTCAAATCAGTGCACGTAGTAATTATTTTGAAATTCTTTACAAAAAACACCTCCTCTTATTGCCAACCCCAGATTTGACTATAACTACCATCCTGCCCTTGGAATTTCATTGAGTAGAATGTATTCTAAGAATTAAAATAAATACAAAGAGGTTTTACACTTTGACGCATTAGTTTTGTTGTTTATAGTAATATCAGCATTTTTATTTTGCAATTGTTTTCATAAAGTAGAATAAAGCAATTAAGCAACATGTAAATTATGTTAAGATAAGCAGATTCATTATAAGAGAAAAGAGACACAATTATACAATTAAGTGAAAATACAGGAATATTGAAATTAAATTTAAAATATCATTATGAAATCTTGGAGTAGTAAGTTGAATTATGGGACCAAACACATGTTCTTAATCTTAATCCATGTCCATATGGGTGTGAAGCCATTTTAAATAGGAACTTGTGATGATATAATTTTTAGTAAAGGTATGGCCAAGTGAATCAGAGTGGCTCTTAGTCCATATTACTGGAGACCTTATAAAGAGAAATGCAAAAGGAGCCATAAGCCAGAATTCAATGGAAACAGGAAGAGCAGACACAGAAAGGAGAGGACCTCTTATGTGACAGCAAGCAAAGAACCCTAAGGACTGTCAGCAGCCAGAGCCAGAAGCATAAAGACTTGGTGGAGAAAGTAAGCCTTTTAGCCTCAAATCCATGAACCAATAACTTTAATGTCATTTAAGTCAGATGAGTTTGTGGTACTTGTTATAGTAGCTGTGCCAAAAATGGAATCTATATTTTTTAAATATATACATACACTGGAATAGTATTCAGCCATAGAAAGGAATGAAGCTCTGATACATGCTATGACATGGATGAACCTTGAAATCATCATGTTGAGTGAAATAAGCCAGACACAAAAAGTCATTCATACCCTGAATAAGGTGGGTCACATCTTAATTTAGGATTATACTCACCAAAAAATCCTACTTAAATGGGTCAAAACCCGTAAGCATTCATTAAATTTAAGAACATGATTTTTCTTGGGTGCATAAGAGCTTCAAACCATCACAGGAGATATATGAGAATCCTGTATTTTATGTGTGATTATTCTGTAAATCCATAACTTCTCTGATAATGAATACACACACACACACACACACACACACACACACTTGAAGGAACATTGTCTCACTAATCTCCATAACAATAATTCTGCTAGTTCTACATTTAAGTCTCTAAAACAGTTACTCACTAAGAGGAATCTAGGATCCTCAGAGAAATGCCTGAAGTCAGATCCTAGATAGGAAAAGTGGAAAGCACAAGGTGATACTGATATAAGCCAAGATAACAGAAAGAGGGAAGCTTCAAAAATACACAAGTTCATGCAAAAAGTCACAGGAGCCAGTTTTAATTAACATCTACTGTCTCAACTTGTGACAATGTGAACACCCAAAATGGAATGATAATTTTAATAATTATCAAAACACATTGAATCCATCAAAATAAAAGAGTGCATATTAGTAATAAAAAAAAGAAGAAGAAATCTAGAATAAAAAAAAAGTAAACTAGGTAAGCATTTGGGGAGCCAGTTGAACAACTGCCATTTAAAATTTTGAAAGATAAATATTTACCTGTTTTTTTCATAGAAGAAAATGGTCCAAGTTGACTGTAAAAGAATTGATTTAAATAGGAAATTCTAATTCAACATTACTGACTGAAGACATTGATGAACATTGAAGATATAATGCTGAGTGAAATAAGTCAGACACAAAAGGAGAGATATTGTATGTTACCACTTCTATGAACTCTCTAAAGAATATAAAATCAATGTCTTATAATGTGGAATATTGGGGACCTACTGACAGACAGAAGCTAGTGAAGGGGAAATGATAATCTAATATGTTCAGATATATTAATGAGGTTGAATACAAAGGTATGGGAATGGATAGGGGTGATGACTATTAATGGGGTTATAAGTATTAAAGCTGAATTGAAGGTGGATAGGATTGAAAGGGGTTGTTTAAAGGCATGTTTCCCACAGATCAGAACCACAAATATAGATAAGCACTTGCATGATATGCTTCTAAGGTATGACACTAGCACAGAGAGTTGGAAACAGAAGGGATATGAGAAAAATCTACCTATTGCATGTTAGGGACTATAATTAAGAGAAATACCTTACTGGTACCACACAAATAGTAGGGACAAATAATTAAGGGCTGCCAAGAGCTACAAGGTGTTTTGGTCATGAGAATTATTTTTTTTAAATGTCATAATCATAACACAATGGCCTATTTCAGCATCATTAATGATTGATCAATCAGATATTTGCATCTCATGATGTGATGCTATTTGAAGTGTACAATAACCCCTAAATATATATCCACGCTTTTGAAATATTCTAGCCACATTTTAAAATATGGACTCCTTAAGTTTTTGGAACTATTTCCAGTTTATATGAAATGAAGGAAATGTGGAAAATGCCGCACAGCCCCATGATACCCAGAATATTATCTTCAGTAACCATTCATCACACTTTATTATAAACATTTCACACACACCCCACTTGATTTTCTCCAATATCTGGAAAATTTCACAGAAGCAGGGCATGTGTCCATATTGCTCAAATTTCTTATCTCCAAAAACCAGCACAATGTCTAGCCCACAGTATATCTTCAATATATGTCTGTTAAGTTATATGACGTGGAATAGAATCCTTAACCTATAACCAGGCCTTTTTGGTTTGAGATAAATTTTTTCCACAACAAATATTCTCATAGAGGAAATTATTTTTATAGAGGAAATGCTTCACAAGAGATGGCAAGTTCATACAGAAAAAGCATAATCTTGGTTTGAATACTGGCATCTCTGGTTATTAATTTTGTTCAAGGACAGATCACTCAACATAATCACTGATAAACAATATAATAACACTTACTTCATGGGATTAGTGAGATGATTTCATGCCAAACACAATAGCTGGTTTATATTAGCCACATTCTAACTCTTAGATCCCTTGACCACATCTACACAACTCGAGAGTCATTGAAACAAGTTCCCTCCTTCAGAGTTTGCAGCCAGTCTAGGCAAAACTGTGAATTATATAGGAACTGTCTTGACCTATGGATAATCTCAATGTAATCCACTGTTAGAATCAGTGATTGATTCCACCTTTGGCCAACATTCTGGTTAGGATTATTATTGAAATGTTAACTGTGATTTCTCTACCCTCTGAAGCAAAGGAGTAGATAAAAACAAATTTAAAGAGGAAACCAAAAATGCTTCCACTTTTAAGCTTCTATAGATATTGCCTCAGAGCCTGTGAATTGTGTGTCTTTAAAAAGAAGTCAGAGACACAGCTCACATTTCTCAGAATCAGTAGAATACCATCCTAGAATAAATTTCTTCCTTTTATTTATTTATCTGTTGTCATTTTTGCCTTGCCTGGAATACAAGGTCACTTAAACTTCACTTGATCCATCTTCTCTAGCAATGTGTTAGTTTATGACAAAGCTGGGTTTTATGGAGCTTTTGATCTATAGAGTTCTATCTGATTGTAGAAAACCCAAACTTCTGTTAGGAATACAGATTAAGACAGAGGTGAACTACCTACCAAAAAAAAAAAAAAAGAGAGAGAAAGAAGCATTGAAATATTGCTGTTTATTTACAGCTAGGAAGAATCTTTTATGGGGAACTCATAAAATCACACTCTAAGAACTAACTAGTTTTCATAGTTTGTTATGGGGAGCTTTCTAAACTTACAGCATTTTAAAATGTTACAATTTTACACTGGTTCATAGACCACAATATAATAGTGGTTAACATTTACTGGACAAATCGTATGACTTTGGATAAGTTATTGAAGTCCTCTGCATCTCAATTTTCTGTTAAATAAAATGATTAGAACAGGAACTACTTCAAAAAGGCTGTTTAAAAGATTAAATGAGAAAGATATGAATAAATCACTTGGAAAGGTGTTACTAGTAGAAATAGTAGTAGTAGTAGTATGTTCTGTCATTCTCCACTTTGCATTCTTGTTCCATTCATGTTAGATTACAGAATTAACCATTTTTTTGGTGTTCTATAATCGTTAACAGCCCCAGGTCTTTGAACATGCTGCTCCGTTCACTTAGAATGTCCTTATTCTGGCTCACATGGTGAACACTGCTTCATATTCAAGAATTAGTTCTTCTCTGAGATCCCAGAAGCCACATCTGGCCCTCTTAACAGAGACTGGTATGGTATCTTCCAGGATCATCCAAGAATTCTCATTCATCATGGTGGCATCTGTCAGTCCAGAAATAACCAACTGAGCTGCAAAGCAACAAAGGCATTTATTTGAGGTCATAGAGTTGCAAATCAGAAGCACAGATTCAAGGAGCAACTCAAGCTGTTTCCTGTATTGGTCTTGCGACTTCCAATAATGGTTTTTAGAGAAAAAGAAGTTGTTTGTGATTGGTGGATATTTGGGGTGTTCCATGCTGTTTAAGTTAGATAGTTTACTGATTTATTTATCTTGTGGTTAGTTTATGATGTCCAGATATTCTCAGGGTTTTGAGAAACATTTGTTGCTTAGGGCTATGCATACTTCAGCAGTCTGTGATAGATGGCTGTGATGTGCATAAGCATAACCTCCTGAATGGTCTCCTAACTCCATTTTAAGGCTCTTAGCCATAGTAACTCTATTTTGTTTTACTGCTTTTCACATATGCAATCATTTTTCTGTGTCCTTTTAAAAAAAACAAACACTCAATAGCATGCAAATATAACTAGCATGCATACCCTTAACATATTTGAGCTTTAAAAGTATTTTATCATCATAACAATTTATTACTGATATTGGTAGAAAATATGTAATTTTACTAATTTTACTCATAAAGAGAGAACAGAGATAAAAGAAATGTAAATACAATTAAGCAAAAGAGTACAGGAAAAAAAGAGAAAAATAATAGCAAAGTGTCATAGACAGACACATAAAGTTAAGCACATGGACAAACTTTAGTACTGAAATAATAGGAATGCCTTGGAAAAAATAACTCATATATTAGAAAAGTTAAAAATCCAGCAATGGTCAAAAGTTACAGCAGTTAAGAGGGAAAAAAAGTGAGGTAAGCAATGTAGAATTCAAAGTAAGAAGTATTTAGGATTGTAGTATAATAAAAACTTGGCTAGTCTCTGTCCCCGGTTCCTGGGTTCCTGGGGAGGTAACCTCTACATCCTTGGAATTTCCTGAGGGAGGAGGACTTATGTTATTGATGGTGGCCCCGATACCACACCTGCCATTTCATATGCTAAGGAGATGACAGGGTGGGGCCAGCCCCACCTATAATTTTAGGGTGGCAGACAGCCACACCAGAAAGACAATTATGTGGTTAGGAATGTTACAACCCTTACACAAGATAGTGACAAAAGAAAGAAAAAGAGAAATGCCACATTTTGGGTGTGGCCTAAACATAATCAGAGGAAAACCCACACATTTAAATATTCATAGTTACAATTAAAGCAAATAATTGAAAAGATATAAATTGAACATTTATCTTAGAAAGAAATAAAAATAAATAAGTAGAAAGAAAAGAAAAGGAAGAAATTAAATATTTAAGCAGATGTTAATAAAAGAAAATGATTAATATGTTAAATGTAAAAGCTGATTTTTTGAAGCAACAAAAAGACAAAGACACCACATCATTTTTTGGCCTCTACAGAAGAAGAGCAATGTTAGCAATTAATATCATTTCATTCTTCAATATAGAAAATCAAACAGAATCAACTGAAACATTTTATAATAAATTATATTAAAATAGAAAACACAAAATACATGTTGAGAAACCATTGTTTTTTAAACTCAGTAATAAATAGCTAGAAATTTTAATTAAAAAAGAACTAATCGATAAGAAACAAACGCTATGATACACATTGATAAAAATAGAGTAAGAATTGCAAACATCAGTTTAAAGAAAACGATAAAATTTATGAACATTAAAAATGAATAAGTGAAAAATTATATCAGTTCTTAGAGGAGAAATTCTAGTACTGAAAAGATATAAAATTTCTTCCTCATTAATCTAAACATTTGCTACATTTCCATGAAATCCATTACTTCTTTTTTTTCTTGTTTGCCTGCATGTGGGTGGGGAAGGTAGATTTGGGAAAAATTAACTACTTGAATCTACAGACAATCATCTGTAAAGAAAGCTAAGAAAACCTAGGAAAGGAAAAAAAGCAACAGTTATTGTAGATTTAAAATGGATGTAAATATACACACTGCTCCAGGGAAAGAGGTTAGAATGAACCAACTGTCTGAAATCTGAGCCCTTCCTAGCATTTGTATTTGTCAAATCTAAGTTCCTATATTACTGAAACCTCTCTTAAACTGAAAGCTGTTTTCTCATCATCTCTTTTTGGGCTGTGTAACCAAGAAGTTAGGATTCAACAAATGATTACTGAATCATTACATGGATTTTTTAAAAATTTTCTAGTATAGTAGAATAGCTAGAGGGAAATATCAAAAATTTCTGAACTGAAATCCAGTTGCCTTGATCTTTGATAATGAGCATATAACTATAGCCTTTATCTTGTGATTGTAAAAACTTTGTGACTGACCCTCACTTATACCCCATTACCCTTTTTTTCAAATTAGAGTCCTATGATCACTAAAGGCAGCCCCTAATGTTTATTAATGAAGGGACTTGAGTAAGCCCCAAACTAACCCACCCTAATTCCAAAACTATCTTGCTAGACAGAGCTGGATGTAATAAAAATTGGCCTGTCTGGCCCATCATTATATTAAGGCCACCATTTTCTTACACACATTCTGTGACGAAGCAAGCAATCAGTCTGCACATGCTCAATAATTAGATCATCTCTAACCTCATCATCTTGAGCCATGTGCTCATTATCCTAAAACCTGCCCATCTTTTGATATTATAAATTATCAGAGTTATGGCAGTTCAGGGAGACAGAGTTTTAGGCGAATAAACCATTGGATCTCCTGCTTCATACTTAGCAATAACCTGTTTCTCTCTTTGAAACCCTGGTGTCTCAGGAATTGGTCATTGGAGCATATTGGGCAAAGAACCCATTACTTTTGATAGAGAAATGTTCTAATTTTTATTTTGCCATCAGGCTGACCCCCATTAGCTATCTTCCTAGAAGTCTTCAAAATTTTCTGTTCTAATAATGCTTTTTTATTTTGTGATTATTGAAAATACACATGCAGGTATAAGAAAATAAATAGAGAAATCCTGTTCACCCTTTAACCAGATCTCCCAATGGTAACCCCTTACAGAACTATGGTACGGTATCACAACCATAGTATTTTATCTTTTCAATGCTATGTTGAATAAGAGTAGCAAGAGAGTTTATCCTTGCTTTGTTCCCAATCTAGATGGAAAACATTCACTCTTTCACCATTAAGTATGTTAGCTGTAGGTTTTTGGTAGATGCACTTTATTAAATTGAGGAAATCACCTACTATTCCTAGTTTGCTCAATTGATTTGATCATGTGATTTCTCTATAGCATTTTTATCATAGTTGTTTTAAAATATTTTTTTAAGGTAACACTAATATCTCTGGATTTCAGTACTGGCATGTATTGCTTGTCTTTTTTTCACTAAGATTGAGATCATCATGGTTCTTGGTATGACAAGTGATTTTCTCTTGAATACTGATCACTTTTCTGTTTTGAGGCTGTGGATTTTATTGAAACCTGTTTCAGCAGCCTCTCTGTGACACTTCTCTTGCACAGAAAGGAGAGTGGAGGACATTGCCTTCTTACTGCCAGGTGGCGATAGATTGTCAGGTTCCCCGCTTGGCCTCTGTTGGCACCATTGGGGGCAGGGGAAGGAGCTCTTCATTACTGATGGGTGTGGGTGGAAGCCCAGATTCCCCACATGGTCTTATCACCATGAGGTATGTTGGGCAAAGGTGTATGCCTCAGATAAAAGACCCCACATCCTACTTTGTTTTTGCAGACACCTTTCCTATGGGAGCCCTGGGGAACCTTGCTACAGCCTCTTGAGAGTGGAATTCTTGGCTTCCCATTTGGTCCTTGAAGGAATGGGTGGGGTTGGGGCCATAAGTTTTTCCATGGTGTTTGGCTAGAGTAAAACAGCTGTTGTCCAAAAGTTTTCTGTCTTGCCAGACTGAACTTTTCCTGATCCTTTAGCTAGACAGAGCAGGCTTTTCTTGGTATTCTTTTTCTCTGCGCTGGTTGGCATTTCAAAGTTGTCAGCTCCTTCAGGCCCTGGTCTAGGATATATGAGGCAAAGAGATAACACAAGGGACTCACCATCATGTCATTACTTGTTTCCTATGCTCCTAATGGTAATCCTTCTTTCCACTTTTCAGAGTGATCTTATGTTTGTTTTATTTACAATGTGCAGGATTTTTAGTTGTCCATAGTGGGAGGAATAGGGAAAATTTATGTCTACTTCCTCCTTCCAGAAGTGAAAATTCCTCTGCTTTCCCATTATACATTCCAGCTCCGGTATGAGCAATCCCATTTTAAAAATATTTTCCTGTCATTTTATGATAGTGGTTCTCCACATGGGTGGAGCTTAGGATTACCTGCAGAGCTTTAGAAATTACTGATGCCTGGAAAACATCCCCAAAGATTCTGATTTAAAATGATTGGGTTATTGCCTGGGTGTTAGGAATTTTTAAAGCTTTCCAGATGATTCAGCTGGGAAGGAAAGTGGAGATCTGTCTACCTGAATTCCTCTCTTCCATCAGATTCTAGGTCAAAAAATTAATTTACCAGAATCTCAGTACTTAGCCTGAGCCACTGACAGATAAGTTCATTTTGGAGTTACTGTATCATCATTTTCCTTCCTGATCAGCAGAAGAATACTTGCATGAAAATTCATACATATTTCATTCCATGGCTGTAATTTGTTATTTGATTTGGTAACTATGTTTTCCTAACAATAGTTCTCATAATTGTATTTAATTTTTGAAGCTGAATTAATCAATTTCTGAGAATGTAGGCTAATAAAAATATAGAGTATCAGCTAAATGAAAATTCTAAGTTTCAGTCATCTCTATTTTTGACATATCTGCTCAGTGGCCAAATATTCATTGGTCTTTATATTCAGATGTCTTTGGTGCCCAAAAGGTCTTCTAAGGTTAAAATGTTAACAACATGACTTTGATTCTATAATCATGGGGACCACGTCATATAAATGTAATGCCCCTAGTTTTTTGAGCATTAGCATGTGTAATATAAATCAGTGGATAATCTTCTCTACTGGATTATGCTTTGGAGATATTGGTTTACTTTTTTTGCACAAACCATAGTGAATCACTTCATATTTGTAGTGGATGCCTAATCCTTACCTTTGTATAAGCTATTTCTATACCTGGAATATATTTTTTCTCTTTTTTCCAGCTGTAGAATAATCACTGATATTTATTGCTTCATAGTCTATGTAAGTTGAGATAAATGCTAGCACAATTACAGATAAACATTGAAATCTCAGTGTCTTAAAAAGAAATGAAGTTTATTTCTCACTCAGTAAATTGTTGGCTGGGAAGGGGCTCTGATCCTGGAAGTCATTCAAGTAACCCAAGCTGATGGGATTTCCCATATTCAACATGTGTCTGCCGAGATTGTGCTGTACTCAATAAGCGAGCAGATTGGAGAAGAAAGAATGGAGAATTGTGCTGGAAATTTAATTTAATGAGCTGAACCTGGAAGGGCTTTGTAACAGTTTGAAGCTGTATGCGCCCCAGAAAAACATTTTCTTAAATTTAATCCATTCATGTGGGTGTGCACCCATTGTAAGTAGAACATTTTGATGAGATTATTTCAGTTAAGAAGCTATGGCCCACGTCAATCAGGATTGATTTTAATTCTATTACTGGAGTCCTTTATAAATGGAATGAAATTCAGACAGAGACAGAAAGCCACAAGAAGCCAGAAGCTGAAACCAATGGAACCCAGAAGAGAAGGGACAGGCCAGACGAAGCCTCCATGTGCCTTACCGTGTGACAGAGGAGCCAAGGATCACCAGCAGTGAAGCCCAGAAGGCCAAGTGTCACCTTGACAATGCCTTGATTTGAACTTTCTTTTAGCCTCAAAGCCATAAGCAAAAAAAATTCCCATTGCTTAAACCAAGCCATTTCATGGTATTTACTTGAACTGCCTAGGAACAGGCTGTATATCCCTTACACCAACATTCTGTTTTAAAAATCTTAATTACAAGTGCACACCTAAAGAACTGTATTTGATTAGCAGCTACCTCCCCTTGTCCCGTTACACACATATTGTCTGACTTAATAGTCAAAACAGAACAGTAAAATAACCTTTTATAGATGAATAAATTAGACTTTGAAAGATTAAGGCCAAAGAATTTGGAAGTCATAGTTGGAAATGGGATTCCAGAATTTTCTAACTGCAAATTCATATTATTTCTGATACAAAATGAAATTCCATTTATAAAGCACTTTGGCCAAAGAAAAATAAATTAATCCAAAAGAAGTTCTTTAATCATTTCCAATTTCACCAAAAATAAATAACCCTGTTGTTTCTTTGTGATATGATATTAATATTTGTGTGGTGTTTTCCAGTAACATTTATTCTTTAATATGAATACAACTCACCTCTGCCTACTTGGGAAATAAAATGATGGCCCAAATAATTTCTAAAACGCTATTCTCCATGCAAAATTCTACTCTGGCTGTGTGAAATTCTTCTGGCTATTGAAACATTTGCTTACCTTCATCTAATCAAGGCAAAAACAAGAATGAGGAAGACTTAGCAAGGTATCAAAATTGACAAGCAGTTCTAAAAGAAAGAAAAGTATGCTAAAAACAAAATAACATGGATTCCCCCAGTTATGTAAAATAAGATTTAGGAGTCACTTTTTTAAGTGTTATGAATTACACTATAAGTCCAAATATTTAGGAAAGAGAATAAGATTAACAAGGTGGCTCATTTTGTTATTGTTAACATACAATAACCCAGACATTTGTTGCCATGAAGGACAGGTATTATCAACATAATTTTTTGAATATTCACTATTCTTAGAAATTACAAAGGGGAATTTTTATTTGCAGCTGAATTGTGAAGATAACCACTGCACATGCCTTTACTAGAAAATGTGCAGTACACTCTACAGAGTAATGAGGAAAAATTTTATGTTTTTTATGAGACACAAAAGGCAAGCATTTAAGAGTGAGGTGACACTCCCTATTCATCAAAAATCCTATAAAACACTCCAGCAATCCTGTGAAATCAGCCTCCAAGAAAACTCTGGGTAGATAACTCAGAACAAATTGCAAAGCTCATAAACATAAGTGCAAATTGTGTTTTGAAAACCAACTATTTCTCTCTCTTTCTTTCTTTTTATTTTTTATAGATTTTATGTCACATTGAAATCATTTTTGGTGTAATCAATCAAGTTTGGTCAGAGTTCAAATATTGAACTGAGGTAATGTGACATAGAGATAGATAGAGAGAGAGAGAGAGAACCAGAAAAAATCAAAATATATGTTAGTAGAAAAATTCATTTCATTTCCATCATGCTAGGTGGAAAATCAGGGCAAGTCAGGATCTGACAGCTTTCACAGAAAATCAAGTTACATAGTCTGAAAATTTGCTGTTCCCTCTAAAATTCTAGTTTGCAATGAGAATGCTTACATTGCACTTAAATCGCACTTCATATGTCTATGATTTAGTTGAATATTTACATTGCCAAAGGTGAAATATCATTAAAGAAACCTTTATAAACCAACTCTGCTTCACACAATGGTAGTATAAACAGGCTGAGATCAGTGATAGAAAAATGACTAGGTAAATAATAATAATAATAATAATAATAGAGGTGGGGCAAGATGGCAGAGTGGTGAGGTGTATATTTTAGTTACTCCTCCAGGGAAGTAGGTAGAAAGCCAGGAACTGAATGGACTGGACACCACAGAGCAATTTTACTTCAGGCATACTTCATACAACACTCATGAACACGTGGAACTGCTGAGATCAGCAAAATCTCTAAGTTTTTGCAGCTAGGGGACCCGTGCCCCTCCCTGCCAGGCTCAGTCCCATGGGAGGAGGGGTGATCAGCGCTGGGAATGAGAAGGGAGAACTGCAGTGGCAGCTCTTATTGGAAACTCATTCTACTGATCCAAACACCAATCATAGATAGACTGAGACCAGACACCAGAGAATCCGGGAGCAGCCACCCTGGCAGAGAGGAGACATGGATAGCAAAAACAGCAAGAAAAATCCAAAAATAAAAGCGGAGGCTTTTTGGAGTTCTGGTGAACATAGAAAGGGGAAGGGCAGAGCTCAGGCCCTGAGGCTCATATGCAAATCCCGAAGAAAAACTGATCTCTCTGCCCCATGGACCTTTCCTTAATGGCCCTAATTGCTCTGTCTCTTAGCATTTCAATAACCCATTAGATCTACAAGGAAGGCCATTTTTTTTTCTAATCTTTTTTTCTTTTTCTAAAACAATCACTTTAAGAAGCCCAATAGAGAAAGCCTCAAAGACTTGCAATTTGGGCAGGTCAAGACAAGAGCAGAACTAAGAGAGCACTGAGACAAAAGACAATAATCCAGTGACTGAGAAAATTCACTAAACACCACAACTTCCCAAGAAAGGGGGGGCATCCTCTAACAGCCATCTTTCCGGTGGACAGGGAACACTCCTGCCTGTCACCGGCCCCACAGCCCAGACCTACCCCAGACAACACAGTGTGATAGGAAGTGCTTCCAATAACACAAGTACACACCACAAAATTGGGCATGGACATCAGCCTTCCCTGCACCCTCAGCTGGTTGTCCCAGAGTTGGGAAGGTGGAGCAGTGTGAATTAACATGCCCCATTCAGCCATCCTTTCAGCAGACTGGGAACCTCCCTACACAGCCCTGCAGCCCAAAACCACCCTGGGGGGATGGCGCTCACCTGTAACACAGCACACTCATCCGTCAACAGAGGACCTGGGGGTGCATGGCCAGGAAGAGGGACCCACTCACAACTCTCAGGGGCCATACGCCAATACCAAGGACTTGTGGGTCAGTGGGAGAAACAAACTGTGGCAGGACTGAACTGAAGGATTAGACTATTGCAGCAGCTTGAAAACTCCAGAAACACCAGGGAGATTTGATTCTTAGAGCCTCCCCCCCGCTCCCTGACCACCCAGACACATGCCCCATATACAGGGTGGGCAGCACCAACTACAGACACAAGCTTGGTACACCAATTGGACCTCACAAGACTCAGTCCCCAGCTCACCACAAAGACAAAGAGGGGGAGAACTGGCTTGAGGGGAACAGGTGGCTCGTGGATGCCACTTGCTGGTTAGTTAGAGAAAGTGTACTCCAGAAAGCTGTAGATCTGACAAATTGGAGATAAGGATTTCAATCAGTCTACAAATTCCAAAAGGACCCTATCAAGTTAAGCAAATGCCAAGAGGCCAAAAACAACAGAAAATTTTAAAGCATAGAAAAAAACCAGACGATGTGGATAACCCAAGCCCAAGAACCCAAATCAAAAGATCAGAGGAGACACAGTACCTGGAGCAATTAATCAAAGAACTAAAGATGAATGATGACACCATGGCACATAAAGGACATGAAGAAGAACATGGCACAGGATAAAAAGGACATCAAGAAGACCCTAGAAGAGCATAAAGAAGAAATTGCAAGAGTAAATAAAAAATAGATGATCTTATGGAAATTAAAGAAACTGTTGACCAAATTAAAAAGATTCTGAATACTCATAGTACAAGACTAGAGGAAGTTGAAGAACAAATCAGTGATCTGGAAGATGACAGAACAGAAAATGAAAGAACAAAAGAAAGAATGGGGTAAAAATAAAAAAAATCAAAATGAACCTCAGGGATATGATAGATAATGTAAAATGCCCAAATATAAGACTCATTGATGTTCCAGAAGGGGAAGAGAAGGATAAAGGTCTAGAAAGAGTATTCAAAGAAATTGTTGGGGAAAACTTCCCAAATCTTCTAAACACCATAAGTACACAAATCATAAATGCCGAGTAAACTGCAAATAAAATAAATCCAAACAAACCCAGTCCAAGACATATTCTTATCAGAATGTCAAATACAGAAGAGAATGAGCAAGTTCTGAAAGCAGCAAGAGAAAAGCAATTCACCACATACAAAGGAAACAGCATAAGAATAAGTAGTGATGACTATTCAGCCACCATGGAGGTGAGAAGGCAGTGGCATGACATATATAAAATTCTGAGTGAGAAAAATTTCCAATGAAGAATACTTTATCTGGCAAAGCTCTCCTGCAAATTTGAGGGAGAGCTTAAATTTTTCACAGACAAACAAATGCTGAGAGAATTTGGTAAGAAGAAACCTGCCCTACTGGAGATACTAAAGGGAGCCCTACAGACAGAGAAACAAAGAAAGGAGAGAGAGACTTGGAGAAAGGTTCAATATTAAAGAGATTTGGTATGGGCACGTTAAAGGATATTAATAGAGAGAAGGAAAAAATATATACGACAAACATAAACTAAAGGATAGATGGCTGATTCAAGAAATGCCTTCACAGTTATAATGTTGAATGTAAATGGATTAAACTCCCCAATTAACAGATATAGATACACAGAATGGATCAAAAAACATGAACCATCAATATGTTGCATACAAGAGACTCATCTTAGACACAGGGACACAAAGAAATTGAAAGTGAAAGGATGGAAAAAAATATTTCATGCAAGCTACAGCCAAAAGAAAGCAGGAGTAGCAATATTAATCTCAGAAAAAATAGACTTTAAATGCTAGGATGTTATGAGAGACAAAGAAGGCCCCTACATACTAATAAAAGGGGCAATTCAACAAGAAGAAATAGCAAACATAAATGTTTATGCACCCAATCAAGTTGCCACAAAATACTTGAGAGAAACACTGGAAAAACTAAAGGAAGCAATTGATGTTTCCACAATAATTGTGGGAGACTTCAACACATCACTCTCTCCTATAGATAGATCAACCAGACAGAAGACCAATAAGGAAATTGAAAACCTAAACAATCTGATAAATGAATTAGATTTAACAGACATATATAGAACATCACATCCCAAATCACCAGGATACACATTCTTCTCCAGTGCTCATGGAACTTTCTCCAGAATGGATCATATGCTGGGACATAAAACAAGGCTCAATAAATTTAAAAAGATTGAAATTATTCAAAGCACATTCTCTGACCACAATGGAATAGAATTAGAAGTCAAAAACCATCAGAGACTTAGAAAATTCACAAGTACCTGGAGGTTAAACAACACTCTCCTAAACAATCAGTGGGTTAAAGAGGAAATAGCAAGAGAAATTGCTAAATATATAGAGATGAATGAAAATGAGAATACAACATACCAAATCTATGGGATGCAGCAAAAGCAGTACTGAGGGGGAAATTTATAATAAACTGAACACATATATTAAAAAGGAAGAGAAAGAGCCAAAATCAGAGGAATAATGGATCAACTGAAGAAGCTAGAAAATGAACAGCAAACCAATCCAAAACAAAATAGAAGAAAAGAAATAACAAGAATTAAAGCAGAAATAAATGACATAGAGAACAAAAAACAATAGAGAGAATAAATAACACCAAAAGCTGGTTCTTTGAGAAAATCAACAAGATTGACAAGCCCCTAGCTAGACTGACAAAATCAAAAAGAGAGAAGATCCATATACACAAAATAATGAATGAGAAAGGTGACATTACTGCTGATCCCAAAAAAATTTAAAAAAATTATAAGAGGATGCTATGAACAACTGTATGCCAACAAACTGGATAATGGAGAGGAAATGGACAATTTCCTGGAAACATATGAACAATGTAGACTGACCAGAGAAGAAACAGAAGACCTCAACCAAACAATCACAAGCAAAGAGATCCAATCAGTCATCAAAAAGCTTCCCACAAATCAATCCCCAAGGCCAGATGGCTTCACAGGGGAATTCTACCAAACTTTCCAAGAAGAACTGACACCAATCTTACTTAAACTCTTTCAAAACATCAAAGAACACTACCTAACTCATTTTATGAAGCTAAAATCAATCTAATACCGAAACCAGGAAAGATGCTACAAAAAAGGAAAACTACCAGCCAATCTCCCTAATGAATATAGATGCAAAAATCCTCAACAAAATACTTGCAAATCAAATCCAAAGACACATTAAAACAAATCATACACCATGACAAAGTGGGATTCATTCCAGGCATGCAAGGATGGTTCAATTTAAGAAAATCAATTAATGTATTACAACACATTAACAAATCAAAAGGGAAAAATCAAATGATCATCTCAATTGATGCTGAAAAAGCATTCAACAAAATCGAACATCCCTTTTTGATAAAAACACTTCAAAAGATAAGAATGGAAGGAAACTTCCTCAATATGATAAAGAGCATATATGAAAAATCCACAGCCAGCATAGCACTCAATGGTGAGAGTCTGAAAGCCTTCCCTCTAAGATCAGGAACAAGACAAGGATGCCCACTATCACCACTGTTATTCAACACTGTGCTGGAAGTGCTAGCCAAGGCAATCCAGCAAGTCAAAGAAATAAAAGGCATCCAAGTTGGAAAGGAAGAAGTAAAACTGTCATTGTTTGCAGATGATATGATCTTATATCTGGAAAACCCTGAGAAATCAATGATACAGTTACTAGAGCTGATAAACAAATTTAGCAAAGTAGCAGGATACAAGATTAATGCACATAAGTCAGTAATGTTTCCATATGCTAGAAATGAACAAACTGAAGAGACACTCAAGAAAAAGATACCATTTTCAGTAGCAACTAAAAAAATCAAGTACCTAGGAATAATCTTAACCAAAGACGTAAAAGACCTATACAAAGAAAACTACATATCTCTACTAAAAGAAATAGAAGGGGACCTTAAAAGATGGAAAAATATTCCATGTTCATGGATAGGAAGGTTAAATTTCAATAAGATGTCAATTCTACCCAAACTCATCTATAGATTCAATGCAATCCCAATCAAAATTCCAACAACCTACTTTGCAGACTTGGCAAAGCTAGTAATCAAATTTATTTGGAAAGGGAAGATGCCTCAAATTGCTAAAGACACTCTAAAAAAGAAAAATGAAGTGGGAGGACTTACACTCCCTGAATGAAGCTTATTATAAAGCCACAGTTTTCAAAACAGCATGGTACTGGCACAAAGATAGACATATTGATCAATGGAATCAAATTGAGAATTCGGAGATAGAACCCCAGATCTATGGCTCAGTGATGTTTGATAAGGCCACCAAAGTCACTGAACTGGGTCATAATGGTCTTTTCAACAAATGTGGCTGGGAGAGTTGTATACCCATATCCAAAAGAATGAAAAAGGACCCCTACCTCACACCCTACACAAAAATTAACTAAAAATGGATCAAAGATCTCAAACTCCTAGAAGATAATGTAGGGAAACATCTTCAAGACCTTGTATTAGGCAACCACTTCCTAGACTTTATACCCAAAGCACAAGCAAAAAAAGAAATAATAGATAAATGGGAACTCCTCAAGCTTAGAATTTTCTGTACCTCAAAGGAATTTGTCAAAAAGGTAAAGAGGCAGCCAACTCAATGGGAAAAAATTTTTGGAAACCATGTATCTGACAAAAGACTGATATCTTGCATATATAAAGAAATCCTACAACTCAATGACAATAGTACAGACAGCCCAATTATAAAATTGGCAAAAGATATGAAAAGACTGTTCTCTGAAGAGGAAATACAAATGGCCAAGAAACACATGAAAAAATGTTCATCTTCACTAGCTATTAGAGAGATGCAAATTAAGACCACAATGAGATACCATCTCACACCAATTAGAATGGCTGCCATTAAACAAACAGGAAACTACAAATGCTGGAGGGGATGTGGAGAAATTGGAACTCTTATTCATCGTTGGTGGGACTGTGTAATGGTTTGCCACTCTGGAAGGCAGCCTGGCAGTTCTTAGAAAACTAGATATAGAGTTACCCTTCGATCCAGCGATTGCACTTCTTGGTATATACCCCAAAGATCTGAAAGCAGTGACACGAACAGATATCTGCACGCCAATGTTCATAGTAGCATTATTCACAATTGCCAAGAGATGGAAACAACCCAAATGTCCTTCAACAGATGAGTGGATAAATAAAATGTGGTATATACACATGATGGAATACTAAGCAGCAGTAAGAAGGAACGATGTCATGAAATATATGACAACATGGATGAACCTTGAAGACATAATGCTGAGCAAAATAAGCCAGGCACAAAAAGAGAAATATTATATGCTACACTAATGTGAACTTTGAAAAATGTAAAACAAATGGTTTATAATGTAGAATGTAGGGGAAGTAGTGATAGAGAGCAATTAATGAAGGGGGGACAATAACCCAATAAGAACAGATAAGCTATAATGTGTAAATTTAATGTTCTGGGAATGCCCAGGAATGACTATGGTCTGTTAATTTCTGATGGGTATAGTAGGAACAAGTTCACAGAAATGTTGCTGTATTAGTTTACTCTCTTGGGGTAGAGTAGGAACATGTTGGAAGTAAAGTAGTTATTTTAGGTTAGTGGTCTTTTTCTTACTCCCTTTTTACAATCTCTTTGAAATCTTCTTTTATTGTATGTTTTTTTAATTTTTTTTATTTTTTATACAGTTGATTTAAAAAAAAGTTAAAAAAAAAAAACAAGGAAGAAAATATGAAGAGCCCCCTTGAGGAGCTGGTGGAGAATGCAGGGGTATTGGCCTGCCCCACCTCGATGGTTGCTATTCAGTTTTAATAAATTAATAAGATTTCACATATATAAATTTTTCCAAAACTAGATTATGTAATACATATAGAATTTTGCTAGTAATAAATGTATTAAAATTACTAAAAGTTTCCCAAAAAGTAAATGTGTGCCAATATTTTATCACTGACCCCAATTTCTTAGGCTGGCATCCAAATCTCAAATCCTTTTATCCGCACATCAAGAAAAAAATGAAAAGAGTGGGACAAGGTGAATATATATTGCTCCATAGTACAGAAACACAAATCATTGGCTAGGGAAATATATTTGCTATAATAGGTGTACAAATAAAATATTATTCCATTGGTTCTTTCCACTTTTTGCACAATTTAGAAGGTTAAGAATCACCCTTGTTACAATGTTCATTTTCACATTTCTAACTTCCTTAATTTTCTGGGATATGAATGGATGATAACTTTGATTTTAGCAGAATAGGTTCATTAGTTTGCTATTAAAAATGTTATGTAATGAAAGTTTTAAAACCAAGAGCAGAGTGAAAATGAGGTGAAATAAAAAAGTAAAATAGCAACAATAATAAAGACCTGAAGGACCTTAAATAACACATAAATAAATATTGTGAATCTAATTTATCCCCTATTTTCACAAAAAGAGTTGTATGCATTAATAGATAATTGATATCATTGTTTGATAAAAATAAAGCACATTTATAACTATAAAACCAAATATCAACCAATACCACTTTAATGTAATATTTGAAAATAACTAAATACTGAATATCTAATCATAACCCTAAGAAAATGTCATGATCATTAATATGACTTCATCATACACATGGTAATTATACATATCAGGAAGAACAGCAAATGTTATATTAGCTGTTTAATCTATGCAACTTTTGTTCACTTGTAGGATTATCAAGGAAACTACTGAATGGTCTGTAGTAGATAAACTTTTATTTAAAGTACAATATGATGACAATAACTGAATTGTAAAGCAAAAGTATTGGCCACAATATCATGATCTAATCTATGCAATGTATTCATTTGTCCTAATTATCTTCTTGCCTTAAACAATAGGCAATTCACCAGAAAACAACAGGGTAAACAGCATAATGCAGTATGTCAGTATCTGCCTTTAATTGGTATATTTAGAGCATATATATGTAAAGCAATCATTTATATTAGTGCTATAATCTACAATTTTATCATTTTCCTCTGTTTGTTTCCTCTGTTTCCCCTGTCGATGTGTATCTTTCTATCTTTTTTTGGTTACTTGAACATTTTTTTAGGATGCCATCTTGATTTATTTAGTGTTTTTTGCATGTATTTCTTTCTTAGTTTTTTTATAATGGTTGTGTTAGGTATTATAATATAATGGTCTATTGTTACCAGCATTCACCATTTTGAGTAAAGTTTAGAAACTTCACATCTTTTTAGGTCCTTTAAATCTTCTCACTTTTAAATATTTTTGCTTGACTATCAGATGGTGTTATAATTTTCATTTCAGTAATCAAATATGGTTTATAAAACTCATTAGGGAAAAAATAGGCTATTGTATATAACCTATAGATCTGCACTTTCAATCATGCCTTCTTCCTTCCTGATCCTCCAACAACTTTTCTTTCATCATTTCCTTTCTGTTTGAATAACTTCCTCTATCCATTCTTTATGTGTAGATCTGATAGGAGGAAATTGTTTTAGTTTTCCTTGTCTTAGAAAGTCTTTAGTTCCACAATATCCTGAAAGATAGTTTTGCCAGATACAGAATTTATGGTGGGGAATTCTTTTCATTCAGGACTTGAAAAATGCTATGCCACTTTCTCCTGGCCTCCATGGTTTCATATGGGAAATCTTTTGCCATTTGAATTGGTGTTCTCCTGTTGGCAAGGCATCTTTTCTCTCTGATTTCTTTGACAATTTTTTTGTCATCAGGTTTCAGAAGTTCAATTATTGTGTATCTTGGTGTATATCTCTTTTGGTTTATCCTGTTTAGGGTTCCCTCTGTTTCTTGAATCTCTGTTGTTATGTTTTTCCCCAGCCATTATTTCTTTGAATATTCTCTCATCCCCACTCTTTTTCTCTTCTCCTCTGGGGCTGCAATGATACAAATGCTGGATATGATGTTATTGTCTCACAAGTCCCTGAGGCTTTGTTCGTGTTTTTTGTTTGTTTGTTTTTTAGTCTATTATATAGTATTCTACTGATCTGGTCTCAAGTTCACTTATCCTGTCCTTTGTCATTTTCATACTACTACTGAGCCCAACAAGCAAATTATTTGTTTCTTTTATTGTATTTTTCAGTTCTATAATTTCCAATTGGTACTTTTTTATAACTTCTATGTCTTTGCTGAGGTGTCCTATTTTTCTATTTGCTTCAAGAATATTTGTAATTTCTTGTTTAAGAATTTTTTTTATGATGGCTGTTTTAAAATCTTGTCAGGTCATTCCAACATATGCTCATCATCAGTGTTAGCCTAAATTCATTGTTTTTCTCATTCAAGTCGTGAATTCATTGGTTCTTGGTAAGACAGATGACTTTTTTATTGTATCTTAGATATTTTCTCTATTGTATTATATTTGGGATCCTACTTAAATTTTTCATTCATTAGAAAGTTACAATGCTGTATTACATCAGGTCTTACTCGTGTATATACTTAATATTTCCTTTTTTTATTTTAATACACAGGCCAAATGACATGTCAAGTTAAAAAAAAAAAAAAAAAAAGAAAAAGAAAGTTACCTGTTAAAGTTTACCATAAAAGTCCTGAGTACTTTTGTAGACTGTGATTCCAGTTACCATTTAATCTTCTCTTTGTTGTACTATTTTTGTTTGATTTTTGTTTTGTTTGTTTATTTTTGTTGCTCTGCTGCCAATGTGGCTCCCATTGGCCCTTGTTGGTGCTACCTTGATCACAGAAGGAGATTCCCAAAGCCAGGCTTCCAGATGCCTCTTGGGGGTTGATGGGAGTCTGTGGCCACTCACCTGGACAGCCCACATGTTACAGTAGGATGCCCCTTTCTGGTACCTCCTGCACATATGGCATCTCTCATTGTTGAAGGTTTCTCCAGAAACGGGGAATGAAGAGTCTTCTGAACCAGGCCTATGTGGAGGGCTCCTCCTTGCAGTCTTACTAGGCCACCTGGATGTTTCAAGGTAAGTGATCTCCCAGCCTTTAGGGATTAAGAGGTTTCCCAGGCCATGCCACTTGCTGTAGCATGTGCTCCTTTCCAATATGAACCCTTTTCACCCATCTAGTGTCTCTGGGCAGGTGGAGGGAGTCTTGGGCCTGTAGAAACACAGAAGCTCTATGGGTCTGACCGCTCACTGTGGCAAGATCCCTTTGCTAGTGCCCCCAGGCTGCTTGGTGTCTCAGTGTGGAAGTAGAACTTCAGACATAGTGGAGAAGTTGAACAATTCCAGACCAAAACTTGTGGCAACATCCCTCCTGCCTTTGGAGGGTGGAGAGTACTTCCAGAGCTGGACACTTGTTTTGGTATCCCTCAGATGGGTGCCTTCAAGCTGCCTAGTGTTTCTATATGGGTATTGGCAATTTCAGGCTTGCTGGGGCAAAGTGGCTTCTTAAACCAAGACACTTGCTTTAGTGGACTTCTTGTCAGTGCCACCTTATTCTTTCAGTGAGGGGAGCCTTGGGGCCTCATGATAAAGAGACTTCCCAGGCCAGGTTAATTATTGTACTTGGATCCCCACTGCATGTTCTGCCTGGCCATCTCAGGGTATCTGGGTGAGGAAGGGCAGCCTCAGGTTCATGGAGATAAAGAGGATTTCTGGGATGGGCAGTTGTAGTAGGATCCCTCTTGTCAGTGTTGTCCATCCATATCAGTGAGAGAGGAGAGAGACTGCTGGTGAGAAGGAGGCTTCCTTAGTCTGGTGCTAATTAGAGGTTGGAAATGCCAGGTCTGGGTCATTGTCTATTAGGTCTGATTTCTAAGATACTCATCTGCTATGTTGTTCCTCCGCTCTTGGGGTTCCTAATCAGTTCACCTTCGCATTTCCTCCTTTCAGAGTTCTTCTTTTGCTCCCTCTTGCATTATTTATAGGCTTTATATCTGTACTTAGAGGAAAGAAGGAGTAATAAGTATAAGCTATCTTTCTACCTTGTCTAGACCAGAAATGCCCTTTATGTATTTTTAAGTGCTGTATTGACTGCATACACTTATGATTGTTTCCTCTTCTTCATATTTACCCTTTTATCATTATTAAATATTTGATAAACACTTTGTCTTTTATTATATTTTATTTTATGTTATATTAATACAGATACTCTAATATTTTTACTCTTCCTGCTTGCATAATTATATATATATATTTTTTTTTCAATTGAACCTATCTGAGTTTTTGCATTTAAATATGAATCTTTTAGATAGCAGTGTTGGAAATGAAGCAGTACCTGTAAGAGAATAAACACGCACTCTGTTGTGGAGGAGAAAAGAATTTATTCATGATCTTGCAAGAATGGGCACACCACCAAAGAAATGTGGCAGGTGCCCCAAACAAAAAAACCAGCAAGTTATACCTAACATGCAGGTCCCTCCCTGTTTCCCCATTGGCTGGGTACTTCAGAGGTTACAGCCTATCCAAGAGAGCTAACTAGCCCGCATTTGAGATTTTGAATTGTACAACCTTATTAGAGAGAGTTAACTAGTTTAGATTTCCCGCCAAGACTCCCCACCTCTGATTATACCCTACATCCCTTTACATCCCAGTAACCCTGGTTATCTTTCCCATACAAGGAACTGGTGCTGACTCTAGGCTTACATCATGGCTCTCTCTCTTTCCTTCCCTTTACCTCTAGGCCAGTTTGAGCCAGTTCTGCCACCAAGATTCCATTTTCTCTATTCCATGTTGCCTTTATGTGAAAGCTAAACTTAACCCTTTCTTACAGCAGGTAATGGTATTTTGTGTTTAATCTTTTCTGTCAATCTCTGCCTTTTAATTAGAGTATTCAGTCCATTATTATTTAATGTAAATTCTGCTATGATTGGATTTAACTCTGCTTTTATATTGTTTGGTTTCTATTTGTCCACTATGGTTTTTGCCACTCTGCTTTTCATATCCTGTTTTCTTTTGGATTATTTGAATATGTTTTATAAATCCACTTTAATTCATCTGTTGTCTTTTCATTATTCTCTTGCTTTTTTTTAGTGAATATATGCTCCTGTAGTTACAATATGCATCTTTAATTTTTCATAGTCAAATTAATATTTATATTGTACTACTTCAGGTAATATGTAGATACCTTGCAAATGAGGTCCATTAATGCCACCCTGGTTTTTTATTTTATATTTGTCATGTGCATTACATCTACAGATGTTATAAACTTACAAGACAATTATACATTTTTACTTTAAGCAGTCATAAATATTATAAATATATTAAGAAAAAATAGTGTTTTATATTTATCCAGATAATAATATTTTCAATATTCTTCATTCTTTCCTGAAAAGCCAAGTTTCCATCTGAAGAAATTCTTACAGTTAACTACAGTAGTGGAACTCTGCTATTGAAAAACTGTGTAAGTTTTCTTTTATATGAAATTGTCCTTCCTTTTTCTTTTTTTCTTGAAAGATATTTTTCCTGAGCATTTTATACTGAGTTGATAGCTATTTTCTTTCAGTACTTTAAAGACAGTGTTCTTTTGTCTTCTTGCCTATATCATTTCTGTTGACAAATCAAATAATACTTATTGTTGCTAATATTTATTGCTGTTCTTCATATATAATATTCCTTTTTTTCTCTAGCTGCTTTCAATATTTTCTTTTTAACTCTGTTTTCAGTATTTGAACTATGATTTGCCTGGGTTTCTCCATGACAGATGATCCAGACCCTCCTCTAACAGAGAAAAAATTTTAGTGGGAGGGACAACAATAAAAATGTACCAGGATGTAGTAAGAAATTTAGTTGGATCCAAAGAGAAATCTGACCTTTGTCCTTGGTTCCTTGAAGGTATTCTCTAAGCCCTTAGAATTCCTGAAGTGTTACCAGTGCCTTTGTTATTCCTGTGGATCCCTCTGACCACAGTACACAGTTTATGCTAAAGAGATGGCACAGGGAGGGACCAGCTACACCCAGAAGTCTTAGACTGGGGCCTGGCCATGCCAGAAAGGCCAACCATATGACTGAGGGTATGGGCTTTCAGTGCGGCAATTCCCATCAACCTGGAAACTGGGTTCAACCATTTATACAGTAAATCAATCATGCCTAAGTAATCAAGCCTCAATAAACAATTTGGACACCAAAGCCAGGTGAGCTTCCCAGGTTGGCAGTACTCCATGTGTATTATTGCACATCAGTGCTAAGAGAGCAATGTATTGAGGACAATGGAAACTTCACATTTGGAACTCTCCCAGACTGCCCTATGCGTCTCTTCCACTGGCTGAATTTCTTGTATTCTCACCCTGTAATAAACGATATCCATAAACATAATAGCTTTCAGTGAGCTCTGTGAGGCTTTTTACAGAATTGTTGAACATAAGGGTACTTTAGGGAAATGTCTGAACTTGAAATTGCTGTCAGAAGTGAGGGCATTCTTGTATGGCTCTCTCTTCTAACTTAGTAGTTGTATCTTAACTCCTTGCCTTTGGGGTGAGAAGTCCTAGAGAGACTTGGTAGTCTGGGTACAGTGTCCTTAACTTTCCTCCTTGACCAAGTCTGGGTACCAATAAATAAAGCCTACAAATTGTTGTAATTGCAATAAAATAGAATGCTGTGATAAAAAATATCAGAGAGAGTATGAAGAACAACTTTATATGAGTAATAAGGTAAGGGTTTCCCAAGTTGTTGGCACTGAACTAGAGACCAAAGATGATAAATAGTGAGCCATCAAAACACAATGAGAAGAGTGCTCTAGGATTAGGGATCCTCAAATACAATGTTACCGAAATTTTTTTAAAAAAGGATCACATGTTAGAAACTAACTCTACCGGTCTGTATATATTATGTCCCCCAGAAAAAGCCATGTTCTTTGATGCAATCTTGTGGGGGCAGATATATTAGTGGGGATTAAGTTGGAATGTTTCGATTAGGTTGTTTCCATGGAAATATGCCCCACCCAACTGTAAGTGATAACTCTGGATAATTTCCATGGAGGTGTGGCCCTGCCCATTCAGCATGGGCCTTGATTAGTTTACTGGAGCACAACATAAACTCAGACAGAAGGAGCAAGTTTGCCACAGCCAAGAGGGACACTTTGAAGAAAGCACAGGAGTTGCAGATAAGAAACAGTTTGAAGATGGCCATTGAAAGCAGACTTGCCCCAGAGAAGTTAAGAGAGAGCAAACGCCCCAAGAGCATTTTGAGAGGAGCTGTGGCCTAGAGAGGAATGCCCTGGGAGAAAGCCATTTTGAAACCAGAACTTGGAGCAGACTCCAGCTACCTGCCTTCCCAGCTAACAGAGGTTTTCCGGACACCATTGGCCATCCTCCAGTGAAGTTACCCGATTGTTGATGTGTTACCTTGGACACTTTATGCCTTAAGACTGTCACTGTGTAACCAAATAAACCCCCTTTTATAAAAGCCAATCCATTTCTTGTGTTTTGCATCCCAGCAGCATTAGCAAACTAGAACACTAATTGTCATCCAATTTCTGATGATTAATAGGGATGGGGTGTGGCCTGAAATGTGTGTGGCAATATGGACAAAGCTGAGTCATATGGGAAATTTTAGGCCATGTTATACTATGTTGTATGCTAAGAGTGGGGACTCATTACAGAGTCTTAAGCAGAGGTGCAATTCATTTTGCTGTATATTTAAAGAACTGTTTACTATGGTAACAGTTTGATGAGTAAATTAAAGAACGGAAAGCAGAGAAATGGACTGAAATCTTAAGAAGGTTTTGCATTAGTCCACAACAGAAATAATGAAAATAATTTGATGGATTTGAGATTTATTTTAAAATTAAATTTGATAGATCTAGCTAATATGAGTACTATCAGAATATATTCCATAAATAAGTCTCGTGAATATTAACAAAATAAGTGGTTAAATTTTGTGATCCACATAAATGACACCAACATTTTCCATGCTAGCATGTGTTTTTAGGAAAATATTCTTGGATATGTATACAAAATTTTCTTTCTTCATTTTACCTTTCCATGGGGCTGATATATAGCAGGTTTTAATCCATAAAATACAGATATGACTCTTGAACCTAAAGTCAAAAATACAATTACTATTCTTGCCTTCCAACTCCCCAATCCACCACACACACTAAAAAAGTTACAGCACCAATTGTAGTTCAATTCGGGTATTTGTTATTCTATAATTAACAATTAAATTGAGTATGGAAAATTTCACAGAAGAATAACTTGAATTTTCTCATGTAAATTATTTTGGCTGTGCTAGTTGTTAACTACCAAACAGAATTGACTGGCAAGGACAGTGCTGGCAATTCAGATATTTCATGTCTTAAGTTTGTTTTTTTCAAGCTCCTTTCTCAGCCCCTATTATTTCATTGAAAATAATTATTTCTCTCTTGGAACTATTTATTGTTATTTTTATTTTTTTTTCAATATGCAAAACTTTCATAGAACTTATGGAAATATATATATTTATAAAATATAGAAATACATGGGAGCCCTCATGCTAATATTAGGCAACATCTAAACTTAAAAGAATTTGAAATATAGTATTTTCGTTTGATTCTTTAAGCCATAAACCCACTGCCATTTTTGCAGTAAGCATAAATTTTAAAACTACTTCATCTTATGACAGAATCAAGAAACTGAGCAATCCCGCTTGCTCTTATCTGATATCTTTTCACATATTGCTGAAAAAATTCCATAAAGATTTGAAAATGAAAACACACACATACTGTGGAGTATTAGAATGAAAAATGGATGCATAAATGCAGACTTGTGTATAAACACAGCTACTTCTAACTCACTGAAGGACCATGAGCCTCTAATTGAGTATACTGAACCATAACTTTTGGGTTATCATTTCTCAGAGGAAAATGTTTTCAAAGTCATTATGCCATAGTACTTATTGGAAATGGTAGCTTTTCCTTGTTAAATTCTTCTTGTATTTTATCCCCCACTTCTTTGTGAGTAGAGGTCAGTTGATTTCAAAATTTTAGTATGTAAGGGAGCAATAGTGGTTTAATCAGTCTGTTTGAAAAATCAATCTTCGTATCAGTAAGCTCTAACCATGCTCTAACCATGCTAACCCCACTGGTTTTATGCTTGCTCCCTTTTCCTCCTACATTGTCATCATTATGTGACTGTATAAAAAAAACTGAAAGTTTAGTTATATCTGCTCCAGATAAACACAATAGTTGTTGATTTCTGTAAAGAAAGTTTAGCCTTTAACTTTCCTGCCCAGCTATTATTCTGTCCATTTGTGAAATGGCGTATTGAAGGAAATAATAAAGTGGTTCCAGTTGAGTAAATTACAAGGCTAGGTTGACTCATGAACACCATGGGCCTTTAGCCATTAACATTGTAAAAGGGGAACAGGGAAATTCTTCATCCAGAAGATATACCGCTATGTTGGGTGCTGCTCACATATTTGGCTATGGCATTGATGAATGGGAGTTAATTTAAGTTCAAGTCACAGCTTAATTTTGTGGAAAGAATCTGCCTGTTTACTAGTACTATGAGAAGGGAAACGAGTTGCAGTGGTTTGAAGCTGTATGTTCCTCAACTTGTGGGGATAAACCCATGTTAAGTAGGGCCTTTTTGATAAGGTTATTTCAGTTAAGGCATAGCCCACCTATATCAGGATTGGTCTTAATCCTACTACTGGAATCTCTTATAAGCAGAATGAAATTCCGACAAAGGAAAGTCACAGGAAGCAAAAAAAGAGAAAGCCACAGGAAGCAAGAAACTGACTATCAACAGAACCTGAAAGAGAAGGGAGAGTCCAGGAGATGCCACCATGTGCCTTGCCTTATGACAATACCACAGTCTTCAGGGAGAAAGCATCACCTTGATGACACCTTGATTTGGACTTTCTCTTAGCTTCAAAACTATAATCAAATAAATTACCATCATTTAAGCTGACCCATTGCACAGTGTTTGCTTGAGCAGTCAAGGAAACTGAAACAGAAGTAAAGCAAATTTTATTGAATGTATGAAGAAATATTTTTTCTAAAGACAATGTTAATCAAATCAGAGACTGTTTTCTTCAGCCTCTATAGAAGATTCAGAAATTGAACTACATAAAATCAATTTAAAATGTATTGTTGAAAAACAATTCCCTTTATTTTGATAATTCATCATTCTTCTGGGGAAGTATTGAATAATTTCCTCCTAATACAAAACATTCTCTTTTCAGTTACTCTGATGTCAACTTATTCATACTAACCTCTTTCTACTTGTTTCTTCACACTCCCCATTCATTTTTCCTATCTCACATGTTTAGAAATTAAGTCCTTGTGCTGGTTTGAATTTATTTTGTACCCCAGAAAAAGGCATGTACTTTAATGCAGTCTTGTGGGGGCAGACCTAATGTGGGTGGGATCTTTTGATTAGGTTATTTCCATGGAGATGTGACCCACCTAACTGTGGGTGAGACCTTTGGATTAGATTATTTCTATGGCAATGTGACCCCACCCAATCAAAGTGGGTCTTGATCTACTGTAAACTTGATTAGTTTACTTAAGAGAACTCAGGGGCTGACACAGACCCAGACTCTTGGAGATGCAGAACTTAAGATGTTTGGACAGAGATGGTAAGCTAAGAGATGAAGCCCAGAGTTTGCCCCAGAGAAGCTAAGAGAGGATCCCCAGACACTTAGAGAAAAATGCCCTGAGAAAACAAGCAAGGATATGCAGGAGCTGAAAGAGAGAAGCTAAGAGAGACAGACACCCAGAGACGTTTTGGAGAAAGCCATTTGAAACCAGAACGCAAGAACAAAGGACAAGCAGATGCCAACCACATGCCTTCCCAGCTGACAGAGGTGTTCCGGATGCCATAAGCTTTTCTTCAGTGAAGGTATCCTCTTGTCGATGCCTTAATTTGGACAATTTTATGGCCTTAGAACAGTAAATTTGTAACCTAATAAATCCCCTTTATAAAAGTCAGCCCATTTCTGGTATTTTGCATAATGGCAGCTTTAGCAAGCCAAAACAGTCCCTTATAAGAATTCTGACTCAAGCTCATACTTCTTTTCCTTCAGATCTTTGTTTGCTTTCCTGCTGTTCATCTTGTTTGATATCATGGTATACATTTTCACATTTATGTTAAATCCCTACCCTACTTGTCCACCCCGTGACAAGCCAAAGTTTATTTTCTGCAGAAATTTTGCTTATTCTGAAATAATCACTTTTGAATTGCCTCACCGCTTCATTCATTTAAACCTGTCCAGAATCAAAATGCTTTATTGCCCTTTTGTGTACTTTTTTACTTTTCCCAATTGTTCTCCTGACTGCTATGTCCTGGGACTGTCCGTGTTTATTTTTCTCTTTTCCATTTAGACTATGTATACTTACAGTTAGAGAATATCCTATTTCAATAACAATAGTTCTTTCAAGTACAGGACAATCAAATGTCAACTGCCAACAAACTCTCTCTTAGGAAAGAAAAAACAGAATACGGTCAGTTACCAGCCATGTATTGAGACTAAGGTTGTTAGATTTTTTTAACAATCAGAATAAAGCATCTTAAAAGAATAGTCAATTATGGGATGTTACTGAATCTATAACTCCATTCTGTTAAGTCACTAGTAACCTCTAGCTGTTTTATTCCTAAATATGGGAATATTGAAAGAATGCAAAAATAGTTTTCATCTTCATATGGACTCTAATCAATTTGTAGTGCCCCTACAGATCATATTAGGAAAGTGTCTGAGGTCAGCCAGAAAAATTACTACGATTAATCAGTGGTATCTGCCTGGAACACAGGAACTGTGACTGATGCCTAAGTTCTGTGTTTATCATACCTGATATACCACCACCAACAAAAAACAGAGTTCCTTGTCAGAGGAAATTCTAATGACTGCAGCTATGTGGAAAGTTATGTGAACAGAGACTTTTGAAGGCAGAGTACAGTAATGAGAATGTTGCCATAGTCCAAACAAGAAAAAATGAAGAATGAATTAAAATGTGCAGTAGAGATGAAAAGGGGATGATGGAAGACTGTATCACCATTAGGATGGATTGGAATTAACCATTGATTAGCTATTGTGCTAGTTTGGATATATTATGTTCTGCCAAAAGCCATATTCTTTGATGCAGTCTTGTGGGGGCAGATGTATTAGTGTCGATTAGATTGTAATTCTTTGATGACTGAGTGTTTCCATGGAGATGCAACCCACCCAACTGTAGGTGATAACTCTGATTAGATCATTTCTATGGAGGCATGGCCCCACCTATTCAGCGTGAGCTTTGATTAGTTTACGAGAGCACTATATAAGCTCAGACAGAAGGAGCAAGCTTGCTACAGCCAAGAGGGACACTTAGAAGAATGCACAGGAGCTGAGAGAAGAGCTGCAGATGAGAGACAGTTTGAAGACAGTCGTTGAAAGCAGACTTTTGCTCTGGAGAAGATAAGAGAGGACAAATGCCCCAAGAGCAGCATTTTGGAGAATGCCATTTTGAAACACAACCTGGAGCAAGCGGACGCCAGCCACGTGCCTTCTGAGCTAACAGAAGTTTTCTGGACACCATTGGCCATGCTCCAGTGAAGGTACCAAATTGTTGATGTGTTACCTTGGACACTTTATGGTCTTAAGACTGCAACTGTGTAACAAAATAAACCCCCTTTTATAAAAGCCAATCCATTCCTGGTGTTTTGCATTCCAGCAGCATTGGCAAACTGGAACAGATATGGCAGGTGAGGAAGAAAAAGGAGTTAAGAAAAGGCCGTTAGTTCTATTGCTACAATGATAGTGTGGATTCTTTATCAAGTGAAATGTATAAGAAAAAAGGGGTCTTTAAAAAGGGGGATGGGAAATGAAATGAAATGGGGTTTCAGTGGCTGAGAGGTTCCAAACGGAGTCAAGAGATCACTCTGGTGGGCATTCTTATGCACTGTGTAGATAACCCTTTTTAGGTTTTAGTGCATTGGAATAGCTAGAAGTAAATACCTGAGGCTGTTGAGTGGCAGCCCGGTGACCTTCACTCTTGAGGACGATTGTATGGCAATTTAGCTTACAATAGGTGACAGTGTGATTGTGAAAGCCTTGTGAATCACACTCCCTTTATCCAGTGTATGGATGGATGGGTAGAAAAATGCGGACAAAAAACTAAGTGAAAAATAGGGTGTGTTTGTGTGTGGGGGGGTATGGGTGTTCTTCTTTACTTTTATTTTTTATTCTTATTTTCACTTTTTGTGGTACAAGTAAAATATTCAAAAAATGGATTGGGGTGACGGGTGCACAGCTGTATGGTGTTGCTGTGGGCAGTTGGTTGTGCACTTTGGATGATTATGTAGTGTGTGGGTATATCTCAATAAAATTGAATAAAAAGGGGGGGTCTTTAAAGCAGAGGCAGATACTATGTCTTAAATATCTCTATCTCCTTTGTTTCACAAGTCTCTGTTATCCTCCCACATTTAGTTTCCTGTTCATTATGACTTATTATTTTTATTATCTTTAATTATACTGTTATACACACTCTCCTTGTAACAACTACAAAAATGGCTAAAACCCTCTTAATGATCAGTGTCATATCCAGGCTTTTCCTCCCTTTTCCAGAAGCAACATAGCTACCATGTATTCATTTTTCATGTAGTTACATATATTGTTTCTCAACTTCAGCATTATTAACATTTTAGACTGGATAATTATCTGTTTTGGGGGACCGTCCTGTACACTGTAGGATGTTTAGCAATATCCTTGGCTTCTACACACTAGATGCCAATAGCAAACCTCAGTTGTGATAATCAAAACCGATGTGGGGCAAAATCACCCCAAGTTGAGAATCACTGACATATATACATCTGAACCCATAGAAAATATATAGTAAGAGAATTTCAATTAAACCCAGATATGGAAGATATTTCAAATTAGTTCACTGAACTCCATTCTAATCCCCTTACAATGTTCCTTATTGTACATTAGTGGATTGTATGCTAAAACCACATTTCTAAGACTGTTTCACAGTTCGGATTCTGCACTATTATCTAGATTAAACCAAACCAGAGTAACAATATTTGATTTTGAAGGCAAAGAAAACATCATAAAACAGATTGCTTCTGCTGGCAAGTTTGGCATAATCATGTTTGTTTTTTCTGTACTAGCTATATCATAAACCCAAAGTCAGAAACTTAGTTTTATGACTCTTGAGGGATGTGGAGCAAACATTTTGTTGGCCCAGTTCACAGAACACGCAGTGTGGTCCTGAAGTCAGAAGTGATGGTGGCTTCTTAATTCTCCAGATGCCAAACTTTGACAAAGTCATTATCTACTTTAGTGGTTCAGTTCAGCAGCATTGTTTAGGGAGTTAGTTTACAGTCTGCTTATCTAGCCTTTTTGTGATTTTGTAACCTACATAATAATAGATAATAAAAAGCAAATTTTCATCTCTTTTCCTACCTAGAGAGTATCCAATGGTTAGTAGCCAAAACCAGACAAATTCTCTGCTGCCTTCTAAATAAAATGAAAGTAAAGTAATTTTTAGTTGTAAATTTACAGTGACAAAAGAGAACAGGAGAGGAGACTCCAGTGGATAAGAGATGTTAATAAAGATTTAGGGGGAGCCCAGGGCCGCCGCCGCCGCCGCCGCCATGTCTTCCCGGGCCAGCGTGAACGCTCTGCAGCGCCTGGCGGAGCAGCCCAACGTGGAGGCCGGTGGGGAGAGGATCAAGGTCTCTCGGGCGGCTGCAGAGCTTCAGCAGTACCGCGTGCAGAGTGCCTGCAACGATGGCCTGCTGGTCGGGGTGCCGGCCGGGAGCAACCCCTTCCGGGAGCCTAGATCATGCGCTTTGCTCTGAAGATTGGGAAGAAGTTCATTGAGGAATGCCTTCAAGTACAAAGTGATGAACGACTGTCTCCGTGTTTCAAGAAAACTTTTCTCTAACCAAACAACTTTTAGATATTTCAGACCTTTCCTGTGCCCTGGTTCTATAGCCACAATTCTACAGAAATTGATGCATTTCTGCTCAAATAAGGAAACTGGGTGAAAGAATGGATCTTTTAAATAATAATGACCTGGTTCTTTTGGTGAAGTGCTTTATTCTTAAACACAAATCCTACCACCAAATATATCAAAATACATCTTTTTCATAAGTGAATTGCCAGTGTTTCTGTACCTGGAATACCAAGTGTGTTTTATTTACTGAATGTTTACATTTTAAGAAAGAAAACATTTTTGTTTTTTAAAAACTGAATATTTGTAATTTGTTGTTCCTAAGATTTTTATACTATAAAAAAATTTGTTCTTATATCATAAATTTAGTTTCTACATGAGGATAACCAACTGTAAGAGTGAGGGGAAGAATAGGCTTTACTAACCAAATGATGCCTCGATTTTTCTAAACAAGAAGACCGTTTTATTTTTAAACACTAAACACGGTAGCTGTTTCTAGCAAACTTTTGGGGAATGATTAATGTTGTATTATGTAGGAGGTTGCCCCATCCTGCATATGAAGCAGATTTGATCTTTGTCTTCTTAAGTTCCTCTATTTTATGATTGTGCTTTAATAAATGCTACATTATTTCATGACTTCAATAAATGTTAAAAACATAATCTACATTCAAATGGGTAAAAACAATGTAATGTGAAAATATTATAATCTCAAAGAATTCTTAATGTCACAGTGTTTTATTTTGATGACGTGCCTTCAGTTTTATTTGGGACACTTTTTAAGTGGATACTTTGTGTTTGTAATAATCTCTGAAGAGTTTGGAAATAAAATTTCTGCTTATTTCATTTAAAAAAAAAAAGATCTAATTAATAGAATATGGAAGAGGCCATAACTGATTCAGAAAGATGACTGTCGAGAGCCTACAAAAGGGTAAAGCAATGGGAAATAAGGTAGTTCATGCTGTAGAACCCTGAAATCACTGAGGAATTAGATGCACAGGTACTGTGCAGTGGTAAAAGGGAGGAGTGAGGCTGTGTACTATGAATGGGGCTAGAAATGGGTGGGGGAAGTTCGTAAAAAGGCTGATAAGGAGCAATATACCCCTAGGTCGCTTCCTCCTTGCTCCTGCATCGTGGTAACAGGTCCTCCCAAACTGTGGTTGTTTACCAGGGAACAGGAGAAATTAAATCAGAAAAGCATCAGACCCAGGGACACTAGTCACTGCAGAAAAAAGGAAAGTTAACACTCAGAAAAACAGGGATGAAATGAAATTTGGCACATGGAATGGTGGAACTTCCAGTCCTCTTGTTTGTTATTCAGCTTCTAGAATGCTGGCAGCCAAATATACAAACACCAGGCATGAGATAGCTGGAGACTTCTATGGAAACACTAAATGAACCTGTAGAAAAGACTTACAGATATTGATATTTAAAAGTTCCCCAACTAAATGCATCCATCCCATCTGCCCATTTGACCTCTCTACATGGAAAATCACCAGCTGAAAGTCTTCTTCCCCAATCCAGTACAGAGCTTCTATCACTGCTTTGATACCCTGAACTTAAACAGGAAAAATAACAGAATATCATATGTATGCACATATGGGGGGGGGGGGGTGATGGGGAGGAAGGTTTTCAGGCATCTGACAATAACAGAGAAAGAACTCAAAACAAAGAATTGGAGTGAGAGGGAGGAGAAAATTAAGGGAAGATAGAATTATATGTATAGAAAAAAAAAAACAAAAAAAAAAAAAACACAGTGACAACAACACCTCTACAAATAAACCAACCCAGAGTCTGTGTCCCACTTCTAGACAATGTTCTAGGGCCCGGTATTCTCGGTCTTCTTGGCATAATAGCCTCAGACCTAGAGCCACCTCTTCTGTTCTGCTGCTCTTCCCTGGGTTTTCTCCAAAGGTTGATCACCTCACAGTAGGGAGTGTTGCTTGGGAGATAGTAAGAGTGGGGGTGGGGAAGACTGTGGGTAAAGAGCTCATGCCAGCTCTACTGTGTCAAGACACATGCCTAGAAGGACCAGAGTTATGGATAGGCCAGGCATGGGAAAAGAGAAGTCAGGCTGGCTGAAGACCTGGAGCTAGTAGCTTGTTCTCTTGTCTCAGGTGCCGTAAATAAAAGTTAACCACAGACTTGTATTTCCTACTAATAAGCCTCATCTAACTGGATTTATGGCCCATGGCAAATCTTTGAACCTCCACGGGCCTCAGTTTCTTCAATCTGTAAAAATGAGGAATTTGAACTTAATGCTCTCCGAAGACTTTTCAAGCCCTAATATTTTATGACTGTTCATACCTCTTAATCTGTATTTTTTACATCCAATAACATATATTTATTTTCAGGGCCACATAAACAATAATTTCGCAAAACATTTCCTATTCATTTCCAAAAGACACTGATTAAACTCACATAAAGCTGCAGGTTGAAAGTCGTTTCTGTGCCTTTATTCTTCCCTGCTTTAGATGCCTTTAACTAGCTGAGCTATAATAATACCTCATTGACCAGAGGGTCTTCTGTGTCAGTGACTCAGCATCTTCTGGTTCATTTTTCCCTTAGACTAAGTTAAGGTGCCAAACATAAAACAATTTTCCTATGCAAGATTTAGCATGGAAGGAATTACTGAAACCACAGGGTGGAAATTAATGATTAGCTTGAGATGCTATTAGTATACCAGCAGGAGAAAAAGACTAAATGAGCTATGATCTGAAGTAAAATATGTCATCCTGGAAACTGCAAGTGATATGATGGAGAAACAATGCTGGGTAATAGGCGACAAGAAGGAATGAGCTATTAGACTGAGAGGAAAGGAGACAAGCATTTAAATTAAGAGGACAGGACAATGAGACAGCGTGAGCTAACGCGCAAGGACCCAGACTGAAAGACAACTGTGGTTACTGATTGCAGACAGGAAAAAATCCATCAGCTGAGGGAGAATGCAGCACTAAGTGGACTAGGCAAGGAAGAGGATGCAAACCTACTTTTCTACTTGGAGAAAATAAGCAACCATAAAATTCATGCCAAGCACTTCCTCCCTTAGGCAATATCATTAAGGGCAGCAAGGAGCAAAAAATCTCACTATTCAAAAAATTATTGAGGAAAAAATGTGGTGAGGAGATACTAAACAACAACAACAACAAAAAAAAAAAACACAAACTGATGGGTAAATGTTTGTGGGTAATAAAAAAAGAAAGAAAGAAAAGAAAGCCACTCTCTACTACCTGTGCAAAGGTTGATGTTCTAGTTTGCTAATGCTGACAGAATGCAAAACACCAGAGATGGATTGGCTTTTATTAAAGGGGGTTTATTTGATTACAAAGTTACAATCTGAAGGCCATTAAGTGTCCAAGGTAACACATCAGCAATCAGGTACCTTCACTGGAAGGTGGCCAATGATGTTTTGGAAAACCTCTTTAGCTGGAAGGCACGTGGCTGGCATCTGCTCCAAGTTCTGGTTTCAAAATGGCTTTCTCCCAGGACGCTCCTCTCTAGGCTGCAGCTCCTTTTCAAAATGTCACTCTCAGTTGTTCTTGGGGCATTTGTCCTCTCTTAGCTTCTCCAGAGCAAGAGTCTACTTTCAATGGCTGTCTTCAAACTGTCTCACTTGAGCTCCTGTGCTTTCTTTAAAGTGTCCCTCTTGCCTGTAGAAAGATCACTCCTTCTGTTTGATCTTATATAATGCTCCAGTAATTTAATTCAGACCCACCCTGAATGGGCGGGCCAACACTTCCATGGAAATTATCCAATCAGTCATCACCCACAGTTTGGTGGGGCGCATCTCCACGGAAACACTCAAAGAATTACAATCTAATGAACACTGATACATTTGCCCACACAAGATTACATCAAAGATAATGGCATTTGGGGGACACAATACATTCAAACTGGCACAGTGGACTTTTCCTCTTCTGAGAGTATCACAGTGCCATAATTTACATATATATATAATATATATATATATACACATGCATACATACACATAATAGAGAGCTAACAAAATAGCATTCATGTTATGGTGAGCACCCTTTTGTAAATCTAGCCTTGCTTGTGAGTTCAGAAGATAACCTCAAATCAAGAACTGATTCCTTTGTTTCTGAAAGGAAAGGTGCACAAGTTTTGCTATAAACCTTGTTAACCTCACTGTGATGTGCAAGCTGTATTTATAGCATATTATTCCATCCTGTGTCTCTGGATAGGGTAGAAGGAGATGCATTATAAACCCTTGGCTCTGCTGCAGACAGGCCAAAGGAAATGAATTGCAGGTTTTTCCACTTTTTTAAGATTGAGAATAGATAGTGAAACTAGCTAAGAAATTGGATCAGCCCCTCTGATCACCATGAGAGCATTTTTTTTTTTTTTTTTTTTTCAAATTAGACAGAAAGCTATGGGAATAGATAAGGAACCAACATTTCTGATTCCCGGAAGTTTCAAAGCTCAATTACAGTTGATAGAAAACCCTATTAAATAAATACCAATCCTAATTCTAAAGATTCATATTTGCAATCTCAGCATCTCCATATCCAGATATTTAATTTTTAAAAACAGAAATTTATTTTGCCACATTGCTACATGCTTGAAAATTGAGAAAAATTCATCTATCCTAGCTCTTAATTTTAGGGAATAAGTAATTAAACCCTTAACAAAATAGTTAATGACATGATTTTTAAAGCAAACCCTTATTTTATCAATATTATTTATAATCTGTTGTAGTCATTAATTGTTGTTTTGTTTCCAAGACTAGGGCTATAAAGATGAGTAGGATATGGTCTGTTCCCTCAAGTAGCCACACTCTAATAGAAGAGTTAGCCTTTTATAATGAATAAGTTTAATACAAAGAGAAAAACGCTGCACTATATATATATATATTAGGAACTGTGAGAAGACCGAAGACGCATGTTCAGCTTTCCCAAGTAATAATCCTTCACAGAGAAGATGCTTGAGCTGGTTCTTGAAGGATGAGTATGATTTGTCAAATTTGTCAAAGTAGAGAAGGTCGTTGGAGGTTGACACCAGTGTCTACATAGTCTTGTGAGTGTGAAACAAAATGGTAAAGAGAATGTAAAAGATTCCATATAGCTGGAGCCTTAGGACTGAGGAAGAGGGCTCCTGAGCTGTAGGAATGGGTGTAACCTATATTAGCATAATGAAACACCATAAGGATATAATTACCTACCTTCCCGAATTTACCACTAGTTTAACACCAAGGCTTTATTTTATCATAAGAGCATGTGACTTGCTTTGTTCTGTCTGATTTGATCTTGAGATCAATGATAATATACATTGCTAACAAGCATGTCAAATTTGTCATTGCTGGCTGGTTTCATGTATTGATTTTTTTTTTCTAATTCAGTTAGTGCCACTGCATGTTCAAGAAAGGGCAACAAAACAGATCCTATTTCATATTCAACATAGATATCTCAGAATTATGTCATTTTATAATTGGGCAAGTCATAGTTCTTTTCTCCTTCCTTGTTTTCGAGTAGACAAATTCCTCAGCCCTCCAAATGCCTTGTTTACAATCTGTCTGAATAATGATTTTCAAAATGCTCTGATTGGGTGTGGGGGCTTCCAGATGTTGTCATTTCCCTATCACCCATGGAGTCTTTGTACTATATAGTATTCTCTAGAGAATAACAGCTGATTTACATTATCCTCCTTATCAACACATGTAAAATATACAGGTATAGCCTAGTATATCAGATTGAGGCCAAAACTCTTAATTGCACATCTCCTGTCTCTTCTTCACTCTCACCTATTGGTACAAAGTTTAAAACTTCTATAATTTAAACTAGAATATAATTAGTTGGCTGATTTCTAAAAATCTCAAAACTAACAGCATGTGTTCTAGTCTAGAAGTTGTGCTTCCCTTTTCCTTCTAGTTTAGAGAAGGCTCGCAGAAAGTTAGTAGCACCTGCACTATTTTCTTAACCTTCTATCTTTTACTTTCTTAACAATTAAAAGGCATAATTCTCATTATTCCTATACCCTTTAAAATGTCTCTGCTAAGTCAAGAGTGACAGTATGTTATAATAGCTGTGATGTTTGGGTTCATGTGTCGACTTGGCCAGGTGATGGTACCCTGGTGTCTGGTCAAGCAAGCACTGGCCTTTTACCAATATTATAATATTGATATAGGACATTTGTGACTGCTTAATAAACCAGAAGGCTGATTTATTAAATCATCAGTCAATTGGCTGCAGTGTGACTGATTGTGGCATGTCTTCCACAATCAGAGAATGCAATCAGCTGGATTTAATCCAATCAGTTGAAGGCTTTTAAGTGAGACAAATAGAGGACCTTCACTTCTTCAGCTAACCAGCGAAGCATTTTTTGAGGAGTTCATCCGAGTTGCCAGTTCGTTCCTGAGGAGTTCATCGAACACGTTCATCAAAGTTGCCAGTTTGCTGCCTGAGGAGTTCATCGAACATCTTCATTGGAGTTGCCAGTTTGCTGCCTGCCCTATGGAATTTGGACTCGTGCATACCCACAGTTGTGTGAGACACTTTTATAAAATCTTAAATTTATAGATGTCTCTTGTTGATTCTGTTTCCCTATAGAACCCTAACTAATACAACTTGGTACCAGGAGTGGTTCTTGGAAAATGGAATCTTAAAATGGGCTTTTACAATTTGTTCTCTACTCCGATTAGATTCAAAGGCACTAATGACTCAATTTCCGATAATCAAGATGGCACTGACAGTCCATGGCATGAGATGGCAATGGAGATATGCAAAATATAACCATTTGATTCTCCTAATCATACTCTTGTACAAAGCAAGGCTCTGGGAGGCAGTGTTTTTGACACCTTAACAGAGTTTTGCAGAGTTAAGAGGTATAATGATGTTGGCTGGTTGCTCTTAGATACACTGGATAAAGTTATAAGAGAAAGGGACGAGCTAAAGGCTTGAAATTGAAAACTTAAATTCTGTATGACAGATGTAAAGGTTTCTATGTGTGCCCTGAAAGAAAATCTTATTTCCTGTGGCTGTGGACTTGAAATTTCTGAAAACCAGACCCAGAGTCTCGTTGTGCAAGTAGCAGATTTGCAACATAAACTAAAATCTCAACTTTGCAGGGTGTCTGCTGTTAAAGTAAAGGTATTGATTGGAAAATAATGGTATCCTGAAACTTGGGATGGGGACATATGGATTGATAATAATGGCAATGAGGTCATTGGAATCCTGGATTCTGCAGAGTCTTTGCTAGATATACCTCTAATGGTCTGCCCTGAGCAAACAGCAGCACCTCCCCACCTCCAGTCTGCCCTGAGGAAACAGCTTCCCAACCTCCAGCTTGCTTTGATGAGACAGTTTTCATTCAGCTGGGAAGGCCAGCAGTATACATTCACTGTGCTACCTCAGGGATATATCAACTCTCCATCCCTATGTCATAACATTGTCCACAGGGATCTTGATCATTTCTACCTCCCACAAGACATCACACTGGTCCATTATATTGATGATCTCATGTTGATTGGACCTAGTGAGCAAGAAGTAGCAACTACTCTAGATTTTTTGGTAACATATTTGCATGGCAGAGGATGGGAGATAAATCCAACAAAAATACAGGGGACTTTCACCTCAGTAAAATTTCTAGGTGTGGGGCATGTCAAGATATCCCTTCTAAGATGAAGGATAAGCTGTTGCATCTGGCCCCTCCTATGACCAAAAAAGAAGCACAACTCTTAGTTGGCCTTTTAGATTTTGGAGACAACATATTCCTCATTTGGGTGTGCTACTCTGGCCCATTTACTGAGTGACCAGAAAAGATTCTAGTTTTGAGTGGGGGCTAGAACAGGATGAGGCTCTGTGACAGATCCAGGCTGCTGTGCAAGATGCTCTGCCACTTGGACCATATGATACAGCTGATCCAATGGTGCTGGAAGTGTCAGTGGCAAATAGAGAATTTGTTTGGAGCCTTTGGCAGGCTTCTATAGGAGAATCACAATGCAGGCCCTTAGGATTTTGGAGCAAACCCTTACCATCCTCTGCAGATAACCACTCTCCATTTGAGAAACATCCTTTTGGCCTGCTATTGGGCCTTAGTAGAAACAGAATGCTTAACCACGGGACACCCAGTTACCATGAGACCTGAGTTACCTATCATGAGCTGGATGCTGTCTGACCCACCAAGCCATAAAGTTGGACATGCACAGTAGCACTCCATCATAAAATGTAAATGGTGTATACAAGATAGAGCTCAAGCGGGTCTTGAATGCTCAAGTTACATGAGGAAGTGGCCCAAATGCCCAAGCCCCCCCATGCCTGCCGCATTTTCTTCTCTTTCCCAGCCCACAGCTATGGGGTCTTGGGGAATTCCTTAAAATCAGTTAACTGAGGAAGAGAAAACTAGGGCCTGGTTTACATATGGTTCTGCACGATATGCAGGAACCACCCGAAAGTGGACTGGGATGTCTCTGAAGGACAGTGGTTAGGAGAAATCCACTGGGCAGAACTTCGAGCAGTGCACCTGGTTGTTCACTTTGCTTGGAAGGAGAACTGGCCAGAGGTGCATTTGTATACTGATTCTTGGACTGCTGCTAATGGTTTGGCTGGATGGTCAGGAACATGGAAGGAACATGATTGGAAAATTGATGACAAAGAAGTCTGGGGAAGAGGTATGTGGATAGACCTTTCTGAGTGGGAAAAAAATATGAAGGTATTTATATCCCATGTGAATGCTCACCAGCAGGTGACTTCAGCAGAAGAAAATTTTAATAATCAAGTGGATAAGATGACCCATTTGGTGGATACCAATCAGCATCTTTCCCCAGCAACTCCTGTCATTGCCCAATGGGCTCATGAACAAAGTGGTCATGGTGGTAGGGACGGGGGTTATGCATGGGCTCAGCAACATGGACTTCCACTCACCAAGGCTGACCTGGCCACAGCCACTACTGATTGCCCAGTCTGCCAGCAGCAGAGACTCACACTCAGTCCCTGATATGGCACCATTCCCTGAAGTGATCAGCCTTCTACCTGGTGGCAGGTAGATTACCTTGGACCACTTCCATCATGGAAGGGGCAGTGATTTGTTCTTACTGGAATAGACACATACTCCGGATATGGGTTTGCCTTCCATGCACAAAATACTTCTGTGAAAACTACCATCCGTGGACTTACAGAATGCCTTATCCACCATTGTGGTATTCCACACAGCATTGCTCGGACCAAGGAATCCACTTCACAGCAAATGAATTGAGGAAATGGGCACATGCTCATGGAATTCTCTGGTCTTACCATGTTCTCTGTCATTCAGAGGCAGCTGGGTTGATAGAATGGTGGAATGGCCTGTTGAAGACTCAATTACAGTGCCAAATAGGTGACCATACCTTTCAGGGCTGGACAATATTCTTCAGGAGGCTGTGTATGCTCTGAATCAGCATCCACTCCATGGTGCTGTTTCTCCCATAGCCAGGATACATGGGTCCAGGAATCAAGGGGTGGAAACAGGAGTGACATCACTCACTATCACTCCTAGTGATCCACTAGGAAAATTTTTGCTTCCTGTCCCTGCAAGCTTAAGCTCTGCTGTCTACAAGTCTTAGTTCCAAAAGGAGGAGTGCTTACACCAGGAAACACAAGAATAATTCCATTGAACTGGAAGTTAAGACTGCCACTTGTCTTCTTTTGCTTTTGAATCAACAGGCAAGGAAGTGGATTACTGTACTGGCTGGGGTGATTGATCCTGACTATCAAGGGGAAATAGCACTGCAACTACACAATGGAGGTAAAGAAGAGTTTTCCTGAAATACAGGAGATTTCCTAGGGTATCTCTTAGCACTGTGATTAAAGTCAATGGATTAAAGTCCTGTGATTAAAGTCAATGGAAAACTGGAAGAACCCAATCCAGAGAGGACTATTAATGGCCAAGAAACTTCAGGAATGAAGGTTTGACTCACCCCACCAGGCAAAGAACCACAGCCAGCTGAAGTGCTTGCCAAGGGTCAAGGGGACATGGAATGGGTAGTGAAAGAAGGTAGTGATAAATATAACCATGACCACATGATCAGTTACAGAATTATGACGGCATGAATATTTCCTCCTTGCTTTGTTATGAGAATGTTTGCATTTGTTTGTAAAGCAAATATCTTTGCTTTCTTCTCTATTTTATCCCCTTATCATATGACATATTAAAGGAAATCAATTTTAAGAGTTAATGTCACCCAAGGACTTGCACCCAATTCTGGAGAGATTTAGTACATTTCCGGTTGTACACAGTACCGCAGAGTATTGTTAGGTGAAATATATATCTGTTATTGTTCTCTGCTTAGAGATAAAGTATGGTTTAAGGTGATGTGTATAACTGCCAAGTTGACAAGAGGTGGACTGTGATGGTTGGTTTCATGTGTCAATTTGGCCAAGTGATGGTACCCAGGTCTGGTCAAGCAAGCACTGGCCTGTTACTGCAAGGACATTTGTGGCTGGTTAATAAAACCAGAAGACTGGTTTATTAAATCATCTGTCAATTGGCTGCAGCTGTGACTGATTACATCAATAAAGGGCATGTCTTTCACAATGAGAGAATGCAATCAGCTGGATTTAGTCCAATCATTTGATGACTTTTAACCAAGACAGATAGAGGACCTTCACTTCTTCTTCAGCTAACCAGTGAAGCATTTCCTGAGGAGTTCATCAAAGTTGCCAGTTCATTGCTGATGAGTTCATTGAACATCTTCATTGGAGTTTCCAGTTTGCTGCCTGCCCTATGGAATTTGGACTCGTGCATACCCACAGTTGCTTGAGACACTTTTATAAAATCTTATATTTATAGATATCTATTGTTGATTCTGTTTCCCTAGAGAACCCGAACTATTACAATAGCTGAGTAAGGAAGAAAGACATGAGACTTGATTATGAAAGACAGATATGAATGAAATAGTAATGAACGAGAGACCACACAATTAAGCAAAATCAAACACATCATTGGCGCTCAGAGTATGGGGTAAGAGGTCTAAAGTCTCAAAAACAGAAATATGTGGAACAAAAACTTCAAGGATAATGGTCACAGGGACAAGCAAAGCAATCACCAGTCAAAATTCATAGAGTTGATGGTTTGCATTGCACCAATGCTAGGAAATGGGGGATGCTGTGATGGGTTGCCCAAATAATTTGAAAGATTCCATCTACTCTGTATTCCTCCCTATCTCCATCAGTGGCAACCTGCACTAAAGAAGGCTAATAGGATGTAAGTAAGAAACATTGGCAAAGTTATTTTTTCCTATAATACGAAGCCAATATTAATAATTAGCAATAAGAACTAGCATGTGCTTGGTACTTTGTGTAAGTCTTATGTCTAATAAATGGTAGCCAAGTATTTGTCTGTGCTAGGGTTCTGGTCCTAGTTTGGGAGCAAAGATCATGCCAACTCACCTTGCCTTGAACTGTGCTAATGGATAAGTATTTCGAGAATATTGTTAATAAAATGTAATGAGTTAAGAAACATGCATTCAAATATTTATGAAGTGGGAGGTAAAAATAATAAAAGTACATATGAAAAGTTGCAATTTTAATGATTAAATTTATAAACAACTATAAATGTTAATACACTCTCCTTTTTAAAGGGAATATTCCAGGTGAAGGAAAGTTATTAAATGCATTATGGCTTACAACAGTAAAAATTTGGAATCAACTTAAATGCTCAACAATAGTGGGGTAACCATTATATTAAATATACTATAGCAGCATGATAAAGGCACATGCAGCAATATGAGAAAAAATGGAAGATCAAAATTATACACTAAAATCACATACATGTTAAAATATGACCATAAGACTTAAAGAGAAAGCACATACCTGTCAGTAACTGAAAATGCATGTGATTTTTCTCTACTTTTAATTTCATGTAATGATGTTGTTAGTTTAATAAGGAATGTGTCTGGCTTTAAAGAAACATGAGATTAATAGCTCTTATTTACAGACTGTTCATTTTATTTCAGTAATATCTGGCAAATCTGCAAGAAAAGTGTTGTTGTATCCATTAAAAAAATGAAGTTAAGGGTGGTATAATTGGTCACACAGTGTGCAAGTAGAAGATTCAAGATTCGAGAAGTGATTTGTCTGCCTCTGTAGCCTGTCTTTTCATGAAGCTTTCTCCACGCCCTACCCCATGTTGCCTCCATTCCTTCCAGGACTCCACCTTTCATTTCTTATCAAGAACAGCAAGTGGACATATTCCTGAATGTGAAAGACTTCAAACCATTCCAGGTCTCCCTTGTCCCCTACCCGATATAGACTCTTTATATTCCTCATCTGAGCTTTAATATTTCCTGATAAAACTAAACTTCAGACCCCAAAACTAGTCTTTTTCTATCAGTGAGATTTTAAAAGTTGAGTGGAGAAACTGGATCCTCTCAAAATCTGTATTCTCATGCTAAAATGAATTCTTTAACTTTTAATCTTTAAATAATTTTTGACTTACAGGAAAGTTGCAAAATATTACAGAGATTCCTGTATATCTATCATCCAGCTTCCCCCAATAGTTTCTTGCATTTCTTAGTAAAACTATCAATACCAGGAAATTAACATAGGTAATGTTATTCACATTTAACCAATTTTTCCACTAATGTCCTTTTGCTATTTCAGGATTCTCTATCTAGGATCCCACATTGCATGTGTTATGTTTCCTTAGTCTCCTCCAATCTGTAGCAGTTCTTCAGTCTTTCCTTATTTTTCATGACCTTGATACTTAAGAAGAGCACTGCATAATTATTTTGTAGAATGCCCTTCGGTTTCAGTTTGTCTGATTTTTTCTCATGATTGGTCTGAGGTATGCATGTTTTGCATAAATACTTCAGAAATGACAATGTGTCCTTCTCAGTGTATTGTATTCAGAGGTCCATAATGTCAGTGTCTCATTACTGGTGATGATAATCTTGATCACTTGGTTAAGGTGGTGTCTGCTGGGTTACTCTCTTTCCCTTTGTAGTTAGTAAGTATCTTAGTGCAGATATTTTAGAATATGACAATACCCTGTTTCTTCTGCAACTTTCACTCACTACTTTTAGCATCTGTAGGTAGATCTTGTCTGCAACAATTATTACTGAATTAATTACAATTATTGCCTAATGGGGATTTTCTACTGATATGAATTTGAACCTACAATGGGTGAAGTCCAGCTATATTTCAGAAGACACAATTTTTTCCCTAATCAGGTCCTCAGTGACTGTTGTGAATGTAAATGTATTTATTAATATTATTTTTCTCTTAATCAGCATTGAATTTCAGGAAGAAAATACTACTAACCTTATGTCAATAATGGTGTCTCATTTTACTCAGATGCCTGATTTACTTTGGAACTAGAGTGGAATGGGTGAAAAATAAGACTCTGCTCTATGAACCACATGAGTCTATTTCTGGTGTTAATTCTGTTGATGGAGGAAAACATCAGCGATGTTACTTTCAGTATGATAGATGTCAACAAACAGAAAAGAATTCATTGATTTTATTAGGTACCCTCATGTTTTTGGATCCTTAATGAAACAAATTTGATTACACGTGAGAAAACTCTCTCCAAGTTCTGTTTCCTTTACTATTTTCTAGCCCTTCTTTTCCTAAGTTGTTTCTCAAGGGAATCATAGTAATAGACTGAGATATTTCATTCTCCTATACACAAAGGAAAATTTTCCCTCAAGAAAAATTTGGAGAATTAAGTGATTAAAAGACTTCCCATCCTCCCACCCCCTTATAACAAGGGGTTAGGACAAGTAGCTTATGGGAAGGCTTGACTATGCCTCTATATTGGTATGTGTCCTGGGCAAGTTTTAACTTTCTTAGTTTTCAGTTTATCTAAAAACTAAGGACAGGCAGGATAAGTGATATCTAAGAGCTAGCATTTCATGGAACTTCCAGAATATTATTTCCTCAAACTGTTACAGGCATACTGTAAATTAAACAGTTCAGCTATTTATTATTCCACTTATCTTCTTGTCAGAAATTAGCCCTGACAAGTAGGAGATAAGTACAATGGGTTTGTTTCTACCATTTGCATATTATTTCAAACATTCAATATTTTACAAATAATATCAGGAAAAAAAAAGGAAGCAATTATGGCAACTTCATTACTTTCTCTAGCATATATAGAGCATTCATAGTTAATGTTCTTTCTGTTTCCATTTATTTTTCAATATGACTACAGCACAACAATTTTAGACAAAATTGTACATTAAGAAAATTTTAACTATGCTTCCCCCTGTTTTCCTTCTTTACTAAACTCTACATACAAAACTGTAAATCTATTGGTTAGATCTTGTCTTAGCCCTTCCGTATTCTCAGTAGCTTGTACAGCATTGTTGTATTGTAGGAATTCAGAATATATGTTTTTGAGTTCAGTGGTACTGACTGGGATGAAATGCAAGATTATCTGTGGTTAGTTATGAGTGATCTGCATATGGAGCAGGAGGCCCTCAGTCAACTCACAGCTCAATAGTTCAAAAACAATGTGAGATATCCACTTACCTGGCACTCAGTTTCTTTACTAAAACAATTTTTTAAAAAGCTTTTTAATAAAGTGGCTGTGCAGATTATATGATGGCATAATGAACGCCCCCCACCCCATGATAGAATATATCTCCATAATATGAAATGATGTTATTAGGGAGCCAGAAAATTAAAGAATTTCTGTAATATAAAATGCAAATGAGACTAGATCAAAGCAAAGCAAAAGCACCAGCACCCAATGCATATAACACAAGCTGGAGCAAACTTCAGCAAGAGGACAAAAATTTCCATGATACCCCAAATTTTAAATAAAAAAGATCCTATTCTTGAAAACTGGGCCTACCATATTCCCCCATGAAAATTTTATTTCCAAAGCAAGCATAAGTTTCAATACTGAGTGAGGTCTCTTGCACAGGTATTAGGATCTGAGGAAAAGGAAAGCTCAGCTGGAATTTCCCAAAAAACAAAAAGGGAAAAAAGAAAAAGAGAGTTACATCCATAAAATAAATTTATTGAAGTACTACACACCTCATTTAGGAAATTTGTGGGTGCCCAGCTTGTCTGCTACATAGCTTAGTAGAGCAAAACCTGCTAGTTGGCATGTTCTGCAAACTTATGTAAAATCCCACTTTAATAGAATGTGCAACATATTCTCATCCAGTGGAAGGAACTGTTGGTAAAAGAGCCTGTGCAGGTTTAGATATATTATGCCCCCCAGAAAAAGCCATATTTTCTAATGCAATCCTGCAGGAGCAGATTTAATAATCTTTCTGATTAGGGTGTAACATTTTGATGGAGTGTGTCCATGGAGATGTGACTCACCTAACTATGGGTAATACCATTGATTAGATTGTTTCCACGGTGATATGGACCCCACCCATTCAGGGTGGGTCATGATTTAATCACTGGAGTCCTATAAAAGAGCTCACAAACAGAAGGAGCTCAGAGCAGCTGAGAAGGACATTTTGGATAGAAGCTAAGAGTTGACATTGACAGAGGTACTTGGAGATGCCAACAGAAGGAGGTTTAGCTAGGAGATGAAGCCCAGAGTTTGCCCTGGGATATGCTAAGACAGGACCCCCAGGCACTTAGAAAGAAACGTCCTGGGAGAAAGTACCAAAAACCCACAGGAGCTGAGAGAGGAGCTGGAACACAACCCAGGATCAACAGATGCCAGCCATGTGCCTTACCGGCTAACAGAGGTCTTCTGTACGTCATTTACCATTCTTCAGTGAAGGTATCATCTGTTGATGCCTTAGTTTGGACACTTTCATGGCCTTAAAACTGTAAATTTGTAATCAAATAAACCCCCCGTATAAATGCCAATCTATTTCTAAGATTTTTCATAATGGCATCATTAGCAAACCAGAATAGATCCCTATGCACCTGCAGAGAAAACACATACAAATACCTCTAATGATCAACCTGATTCTCCAATTGAAAATGTCAACAAACAACCATGATCACCTGAAAAGAAGGAGCAGCAGCAGCAGCAGTGATAAGTAAAAGAGAAGAAGGGGAGGAAGAGAAAGAGCAAGATATGCAAACAAAAAAAACTGACTCGGGAAAATTTAGAGAACTTTTAAAATTCTGGTCAATATTCTGAGAAATATGTGAATAATTAATGTTTCTATGAAACAAGGAGTAACAAAGCATAAGAAAGATTTATTAGACATTTTAAATATGATTAAAAATAAAACTTTAATGGAAGGACAGAATAATAGAATGAATGCAACTATATCTGAATAGCAGTCATAAATATAGTATGAAAAAATCTTTTGAATCCAAGAAAATTATAGGAAATAAGAGCACAATGTTAAGAGAAATGGAGTATATATCCACTTAATAAGAGTTCCAGAAACATAGACTGGGACTATTATCAACATGTGATAGAAAGGTATTTTTCTGATCTAAAAAAAGTCTTAACAGTGCAATACTTTTGGAATAAAAAAGAAAATCCACCTTATTCTAAACAGAAAGAATGAAAAATTACATGTACCAAGATATTTCAGAAGAATCCTATGATAATGATAGCATTCCAAGGAAGATGAATGACATAGGATTTTTACTCACTTTTCTGTAGCTAAAAACACATTGCTTCTTTTGCATTTCTATTTACACAACACCTTAAAACTTCCTTACAAATTTAGTGTATGCATGGATCTTTCCTAGCAACCTGGATGTGATACAAATTTTATGATTGCTTCCAAAGGAAATTGTTAACTCTTTCTGTTCAGTTATATCAGAACAACTGATTTTGCAACAGTGATGTTCACACTTACCATGAGAACTTTGCCAACAAGAAAAGAAAAGTGCAACATTATTCTTCTGGAAAATTGGTCTCTCAGCATTGTTACAATGTAAGTATCTCAGTCAAATCATACGATATAAAAGAAGCAATTTCTTTTGAATTCAGTGAAAAGGAAAACATTCAAGAGGAAGAAAATCTTTGTAATTACAGTCAATGAAGTATCTGTTACTATGGAAAAAAATAAGATAAAACAACTCATGTTCCATATACAATGAAAAATATAAAGTAATGAAAGTGGATCTAAATTCTTTCTCCCTAAAATGAAGAATTCTAAACTTCTTTGGCATAATCTTAGATCTGATATGAGGGGGAAAATTTTTAATATAAATATTTGACTTTGCATTTTGGATTATCTACACGGAAACATTAATGCACATTTTCATAAACATGCATTTTTATATTCAAAATATTATAGAAAAGAAAATATTTGATCACTAAAGGAGAGATCAACTTGGCTCCTATCCTTTCTTCATCACCACACTTTCAATTGTCATAGATAACCAGTTAGTTCCTCTTACATTATCTCATATACTATAGTGGGTGATAGTTTAAAGATGGTATATTAGTTTTCTATTATTGCCACAAGAAACTGCCACAAAATGAGTGGCTTAAAGGAATGCAAATATCTTATAGTCTGTACGAAAGAATACAAACACAGGTCTCTTGGGCCAAAGTCAATGTGATCTACTTGTGCTAAAGTCAATATGTTGGCAGGATTGTTCCTTTTAGAGTCTCTTGGGGATAAACAGCTTTCTTGCCTTTTCCAGTTTCTAATAGCCACCCACATTCCTTGGCTTGTGAACCCTCTTCCTCCATCTTCAAAGCCAGCAGGATTACATCTCCTAACCATTCCTCCATAGTCATATCTCCCTCTGACTTTTACATCATCTAGGAAAGGTCCTTTCAGGAATCATGTGATTAGATTAGGCCACCTGGATATTCAGAATAATCTCACATCTCAAGGTCCCTAACCTTAATCACATCTGTAAAGTCCCTTTTGCCATGGAAGGTAATGTATACAGGCACTGAGGATTAGATATAGACCATATTTAGGGGATCATTATTCTCCCTATCATAGTACATCCTCTTGCCCCCAAAGAATAACATTATTTCACATGTAAGATACATTCATCCCATCCCAACCTCCCCAGAATTCTCAACCAAATCTCAGTCCATTATGGCATCAACTCAAAGTTTAAAATCTCATATAAATCACATTGTCTCAGAAGTCCAGAATCTCATCATCTAAATAATCTAAATTGTGTATGGGATAACTCTTGTTATGACTGATACAGGGGCACAATTCTTCTCCATCTATGGATTTGTGAAAAAAATAACCAAGTTATCTGCTTCCAAAATACTATAGGACAGAGAGAAGATGAAAATTATAGACATTCTGGTTCAAAAGGCTTAAAACTGCAAGTAAAAAAAGTCATTATGAGGAAGGGCAAGATGGCAGCATAGGGAGGGGTAGAAATTAGTTAATCCTCTGGAAGAACTTGCATATATCCAGGAACAACTAGTAAATAGTCTGGAACTATGGTTGGGTGATATCTGTGACTGGACACACATTGCACACCAGTCTGGAATGGCTGGAATGGCTGAGATCACAGCATAAGAAATGTAAGTAAAGCACCACAAACTGCAGAGCTGGTGCCCCTCCCCCACTGGCATGGAGGCTGAGTTGGAGCACTTCCCTGTGGGATAAAGAAGCAGTCTACTGGGAAGAAGGGAAGGTAGTTCAACCAAGCTCCAACTGCAGTTTTAATTAACAAATTTGGACTACTGAATACAAGCTGTGACTATAGATAAACCCAGAGCAAGCAGGAAAGGAAACCAGAGGTTTCTCCTGGCAGAGAGGAGGTGGGGGAGGTAGAAAAAAAAAATACATAAATAAAGACAGAGGCTTTGGGTATTGGCTGAGCTCAGAATACTGGAAAATGGCTGTGTTCCAAGAAAAGGGGCACGTAGAACTGCACACCAACTCTGGTTCTTGACTGGAAACTGGGGAACTGGGGACTGACTCTGAAAAGGGGATTTCTTTCTTTTTTTCTTTTTTTTCTCTCACTCTAAGTAGCTCATTAGAGAAAGCCTCAGGCATTTTCAGTTTTCAGCAATGATCCAGGCAGGGCTAGAGATAAGATAGTTAGAGAGACAAAGGAAGAAGTCAAGTGTAGGAGATAAACCCCTAAAAGGCTTATTTTTGTTAAGAAGAGGGGGAGGTGGGGCCCGCTTCAAGTGGCTTCCCTCCCTTAGAGAACTCAGACATTAGGGCCTGAGGGGAAAAAAAAAAACAGAAGCAGCTTAAGCTTGGTTTCAGACACTCTCAGCCTCTGGCAGGGAGAGGGTCTACTGAAAATTAAAGGCAATGCACCTCTTTATGCCAGTGGGGAGCCCCAGGGTGACAAGTGCCACGTGCAGGAAGAATAGAAAAGCACAGTGTCTAGAGGCCTCAAAGGAAAGTCTGACAACTTTCTGAGTCTCATCTTCAGGGAAACCTGATACTGAATATACCCTCTTCCTGAGACCTGGGCTCATCTGGTCTGGGAAAAATCTGACTGGGGTAATCAAGGAAACCAGATGCCTAGACAACAAAAAAATATTAATTACACTAGAAAAAATGAAGAAATGGCCCAGGCAAAGGAACCAACTTATACTTTAAATGAGATACAGGAGTTGAAACAATTAATTAAAGATCTTCAAAAAATTATACTAAACCAATCCAAAAATCAAATGAATGAGTTAAGGGTAGATATGGCAAAAGAGATGAAGGATATAAAGATGACACTAGGTGAACATGAGGAAGAGCTAGAAAGTTTGAAAAAACAAATGGCAGAACTTAAGGGAATGAAAGGCACAATACAAGAGATGAAAAACACAATGGAGACATACAACAGATTTGAAGAGGCAGAAGAAAGTATTCAGGAACTAGAGGACAAAGCATCTGAAATCTTACACAAAAATGAATAGATAGGGAAAAGAATGGAAAAATATGAGCAGCATCTCAGGGAACTGAATGGCAACATGAAGTGTATGAATAGATGTGTCATGTGTGTCCAAGAAGGAGAAGATAAGGGAAAGGTGGTAGAAACAACAATGGAGGAAATAATCACTGAAAATTTCCAATCTCTTATGAAAGACATAAAATTGCAGATCCAAGAAGTGCAGCATCTCCAAGCAGAATAGATCTGAATAGACCTACTTCAAGATACATAATAATCAGATTATCAAATGTCAGAGACAAAGAGAATTCTGAAACCAGCAGCAGTAAAGTGATCCATCACATACAAAAGAAGGTCAATAAGACTATGTGCAGATTTCTAAATAGAAACCATGGAATCAAGAAGGCAGTGGCATAATATATTTAAGATAATGAAGGAGAAAAACCAAGAATTATATCTGGCAAAACTGTGTTTCAAAAATGTGGGATAGTTTAAAATATTGTCAGACACTGAGAGATTTTGTGAACAAGAGACCTTCTCTATAAGAAATAGTAAAAGGAGCACTACAGGCAAATAGGAAAAGACAGGAGAGAGAGATTTGGAGAAGAATGTAGAAATGAAGATTATCAGTGAGAATAAAAAGACAGGGAGGTTAAATAAAATGAGATATGACATATAAATTCCAAAAGTCAAAATGGTGGACAGTAGACATTAGGTTGAGTGTAATTAGCCAGAAATAAAAGGACAGATATGCTATGGACTCACTAATATGAACTAACATTGATGAATGAAATTTGAGAGTTAAAGTTGAGAACATAGGTTATCAGGGGATAGAAAGAGGTTAGAAATCGGGCATTTGATGCTGAAGGAGTACATGAGCATCAACAGGATTGATTGCATAGATCCAGAAATGGATAGCATAATACTGTTTGATGGTAGCACTATATTGTAAGTACTCTGAACAAAGATGAGTGTGAGTATGGTTGAAAGATGAAGTCTAGGGGCATGTATGACTCCAGAAGGAAAGACAGAAGATAAAGACTGGGATTGTATAACTTAGTGGAACTTAAGTGGTCATTGATGGTGATTTAATGTACAAATATAAGAATGTTTTTAAATGGGGGAGAACAAATGAACATCAACATTGCAAGGTCTTGAATATTGGATGTTAACAGGGGAAACACACAATCAATGCAAACTAGAGTCTATAGTTAATAGCAACATTGCAGGATGCTTCCATTAATCGTAACAAAGGCAATATACCAAAGCTAAATGTCTGTAACTGGTGGTTCTAAGGAGTGACATAGGATTCTTGGTGATGGTGTTGTCTCACCTTTTCATTGTATTTTACTTTATTTTTATTTTTCTTCTTTTATATTTTTCTTCTTTTTTCCCTCCTTTTTCTCTTTCTTTGCAGAAGAAATGGAAATGTCCTCATATAGATTGTGGTGGTGAATGCATAACTATGTGACTATATTGGGAATCATTGACTGTTTACTTAGAATGGATTGTGTGGTATGTGAATAAAACTGTTTAAAAAATAAAGAGAGTGATACAAGTGCTGGAGAAAATGTGGAGAGAGGGATGTATCTATTCACTCTTGGTAGGGAAATAGAATGGTGCAGCCCTTCTGGAGGGCAGTGTGGTGATTCCACAGGAAGCCAACTATGGGGTTGCCATATGGTCCTGCAACCCAGTTATTGGGCATACACTCAGAAGAACTGAAAAGAAGGACACGAATGGACACTGCACACTGGTGTTTATGGTGGCAGTATTCACAATTCACAACAGATGAAGGTGACCTAAGGGTACATCAAACAATAAATGGAATGGTGTACTGTGGTCTATACAGTCATTGAAATATTGAGTGGCAGCAAGAAGAAATGAGGTTGTGTGGTACACAACTAGGTGAATAGACCTTGAGGACAGTATGTTGAGGGAAATAAGCCAGAATTGAAAAGATAAATATTATAAAGCCTAATATGGACTAACTACAACGTGCAAACTCCGAGAACTGAATGAGAGCATAGGTTAACAGGGGAAGGCTTATGGTAAAGGTTCCTAGATTGTAAGCTCTTATAGCAGTCATATCTACTCATGAGTTGTAATGGTTATTTCTAAATTCTGAGATGATGAGCTGTTTGTGTATGACATGGTCAGTCCCTGCAACTTCAGGCATCTGTGTGACATCACAAACTCAGAGCCAGAGTTCAGTGGCTATGAATGCCAGAATTACCCCATACAGAAAATGTTTAAAAAGCTGAAAGAGAAATCAGAGTTTAATTAGAGATATGAACAAAATGGACTTGGGTAGGACTAAGGTAAATCAGACTAAAGGGAAAAGGATGATATTGACTTTGTTTTAAAACTTCAACTTCTATGTGAGACCAAAGGAAGAGATGTTTATTTGGTGGAAAATCTATATTTTCTGTAGCACACTATATAATTTAACTTGTTCGGTCAATTTATTCAAACACCATAATTACATAGAACTTTGAATAGGGGGCAAGATCTGGTTGGTTTGTACAGGTTAGCACGAAGCCCTGATACATCCCAGGGTAATTTGAGCAGAGAATAAAGATGTATTTGCAAAGCCTGTCTGAGGGACTGGGAAAAATTTGGAAATATTAAACTTCCCCACCTGGGGAATTCCTGATATTCTCACGAGCATTGAGACTACCATTGTAATAAGCCAAGCCCTCGATCTTGGGGCTTACCCTTATGAAGCTTATTACTGCAATGGAGAGGCAAAGCCTAATTATAATTGTGCCTAAGAGTCATCCCCAGAGAACCCCTTTTGTTGCTTGGATATGGCCTCTCTCTCTAAGCCAACACTGCAGGCAAACTCCCTGCCCTGCCCCTATGTGGGACATGACTCCCAGGGCTGTAAATCTCCCTGGCATTGTGGGACATTACTCCCAGGGATGAGCCCAGACCCTGCATTGTAGGATTGAGAAACACTTCTTCACCAAAAGGGGGAAGACAAATGAAACAAAGTTTCAGTGGCTGAGAGATTTCAAATGGAGTCAAGATGTCATTCTGGTGGTTATTCTTATGCATTATATAGATATCCCTTTTTACTTACTGGTGTGTTCAAGTAGCTGCAAGGAAATGCCTGCAGCTGTTGGAACTACAATCCAGTATCCCTGATTGTTGAAGATGATTGTATAACTATATAACTTACAGGGTGTGACTGTGTGATTGTGAAAACCTTGTAGCTCACACTCCTTTTTTCCAGTGTATGGACAGATAAGTATCAAAAGGGGGACAAAAAGTAAATTAATAATAGGGGGGTGGGGAAGGAGTAAGAGATGTTTTGGGTGTTCTTTTTTATTTTTATTTTTATTCTTATTTTCATTTTTATTTCTTGGAGTAATGAAAATGTTCAAAAAATTGATTGTGGTGATGAATGCACAACTATATGATGATACTGTGAGCAACTGATTATACACTTTGGATGATTGTATATCTCAATAAAATTGCATTAAAAATAGTCACTGTTACCAAGAAATTTCAAAATCCAGCCAGGCAAACTCCATTATATTTCAAGGCCTGGGATTATACCTCTATGGCTCAGCTATCTGGCTCCCAGCTCTGCACTCTGAATCACCCTCCCCTGTTCATCAAAGGTAGCACATATTTGCAACTGAGTAGTTGTATCAGACTATTTCCTGCTTATAGAATTCTGGGTTTCTAAACATCTTCTTTAATTCTGTATTCTCCCTAACCTTTTCTGTTCTAACTAGCAGTGTTTCTCTAGGTTAAAATTATCAAAATCTTTGTTGGTCTGTATATATCATGAGATTTATGCTATTAAACAAGAAGATCCTAGACATACCTTTCACAGATAATCCCATTGCTATTTTTGGTTTTTGCTGAGGTGGTTGAAGTACAATGCTCTTAAGGCTCCTGGATTTTCTCCAGTTTAATTGAGGTGATCTGTAAATTAACCTTTTAATCTCCTCTTTAGCCGTTTCTGTGAATACTCCGATCTTTTGATTTTCTAAGGTTTAGCAAAAGGTGGTACAGCCATACTGTTATGGTTAGATTCATGTGTTAACTTGGCCAGGTGTTGGTGTCCAGTTGTTTGGTCAAGCAAGCATTAGCCTGATTGTTCCTGTGAGGACATTTTGTGGACTTAAATCATCGTTAAGTTGATTGCACCTATGGCTGATTGCATCTACAATCAACTGAGGAGACTGCCTTCAACAATAAGAGATATCTAATCCAATCAGTTGATGGTTTTAAAAGGAGAAGTAATGATTTCAGCAGTTGGAAAAGAGAACTTCCATCTCTATTTCAGCCAGCCAGCTTCTTGGAGAGTTGATTCATCAAGGAACTTCATTGGAGTTTCCAGCTTGTGCATCCTCACATTCTCATGAGACAATTCTTATAAAATCTCACAATATTTGCAGATATTTCCTATTGTTTCTGTTTCCCCAGAGAACCCTGACTAATACACATTCCCTTGCCTTTTTCTTTACATCATGCTTTCCTGACAGTTAATCTCTTAATTTTAGTGTCTTTTGCAATTCAGAAAGGCTGAGGATTTCCAAAATCATCAAGTCTTGGTTCTTTTTTATTTAATAGTTCTTCCTCAATTTCTTTCTTTCCTATTATATTTTTTTCTAGTGCGAGAAGGAAACAGGCTTCAGCCTTAAAAACCTGCTTATAAGTCTCTTCGGTTACATGTCCAATTTTCATTTGCAAATTTTGCTCTTCACAAAAGAAGAACATTCTGCCACTATATAGCAAAGATCCCCTTTCCTACAGTTTCCAAAAACACATTCCTCATTTCCTTCTGAGCCCTCACTGGCAGTGCCTTTAGCATCCATATTTCTATTAAAAATCTGTTCATGACAATTTTGGTATTCTCCATGGTGACTTAAGTTTATTTTACCCTGCTTCTAAGTCCTCACTGACAACCTCCATATTTCTACTAATACTTTGTACAAGTCAATCTAACGTTTTTCTATCATGGTCCTCAAAATTCTTCAAGCTTGTGTCCATTGCCCTATTCCAAAGCCACATTTTTAGATATTTGCTATATAACCACCCCATTCCTGGTACCAGTTCCTGTACTATTTTTCTATTGCTGCTCTAAGAAACCATCACAAAGTTAATGTCTTAAAACAACATAAATTTATTATCTACAGCACTATAGTTCTATAGGTTAGAAGTCCAACACAAGTCTTGCTGGTCTAAGATCAATGTGCCAGCAGGGCTGTATTCTTTCCTAGAGGCTCTAAGGGAGAATCTGTTACCTTGCCTTTTCCAGTTTGGAATGGCTACATTCATTCCTTCACTATTGGCCACCCCCTTCCACCTTAAAACTACCAATATTGCATCTCTGACCATTCTTCCATAATCAGGACTCTCTCTCTGACCACAGCCAGGAAAAATCCTTTGCTTTTAAGAAGCTATGTGATTAGATTGGGCCCACCTGGATAATCCAGGCTAATCTCCCCATCTCAAGGTTGTTAACCTTAACCACATCTGCAAAGACCCTTTTGTCATGTAAATTAACATGCACACAAGTTCTGAGGATTAGAATGTGGGCACCTCTGGGAGTCAATTTTCTGCTTATCACAGGTGGCCTCATCTGAAAAGACTTGTTCATGATCAAAGGTTTTTCGTTTTCACTCTCTGGGCACTTTCCCCCCTATAACTACATCTTCTTAATCTTTTGATTGATTAATTGTGACCACTTTGTCTCACCCTTTGACCAATCAGCCTTGCTCAATCTCTTGGTAGCTGACAATGAGAATGGGCTCAGATTTAGTGGACTTTCTTCAAGGGTAGAGTCTCCAGAAAGCAGACCGCAAGAAGAAGAATCAAGTGTAAGAAGTTTCTTAGGGAGTGTTCTTGAGATCATCACTATAGAAAAGAAAGGAAGGTAGCAGCAGGGTTGGGCAGGGGAAGCAATTTGGCAACAACATAGTTTGACTGTACATTGGGGGAGGGTTTCCTGAAACCAGGATGATCCTTTAAAATTATCTTGTGTTGCAGTAAGAAGACCAAGTCTTTATGTTCTGGAAGCTGCCAGTCATTGGGTACAGGATTCCCCCTGGAAGTGAGGCAGTTTCTCCAACCCAATATAACTTCAAGAGAGGGCTGGTAGCTGAGAGCCATGAGGCAGCAGAATTCATGGCAGCTGGGGAAATTATTTCTTTGGTCTTGAAAGGGAATTTGGAAAGAGTAGCATCCACACTTGTGCAGATTTTCTTTTCTTTTCTTTTTTTGGTTGTTTAAGAAGCCTTTATTTCACTCTCACTCTTGAATGATTATTTAGCAGTGTATATTCTAAATTTACAATTGTTTTCCTAAATACTTTGATGCTACAGTTGATTATGGTTGGTATCCATAGTTTTGATGAGAAGTGTGATGTCAGTCTGATTATCTGTGTGTGGGGGGGTGCATGCACTTGTTTGTATATGTATGTATGTGTGGGTAATCTGATTTTTCTTTTAAGAGTATATTCTTATATTTGCTATATTTTCCAGTTTTACTAGGATATGTTGATGTAATGGTCTTATTTATTCCACTCAACTGTAAGAACTCATAGCTTCTACAAAGCTGGAAAAATATCAGCCATTATATCTTGAATGTTATCTTGCCCCCTCGCTCTGAATTCTCAATTCGTGACTTTCCTATTATATACATGTTGGACCTTACCATTCTATCTTTTACGTGTACTAGTCACTTGTTCATACTCTCCATGTTTTTGTCTCTGTCTCCCATATTCTGAGTAATTTTTTTTCAGATTTTCCAGTTGGTTTATTCTCTCCCCAGCTTTGTCTACAGATTTTATTTTCTTAACTTAGCTCTGCTTCTTTGCAACATATACTTTCATAATATGGGTGTTTTCTGTTTCTTCTTCCATGATGTCTGTTGTGGATTGAATTGTGCACCTAACTTTGGACATGTTCTAGTTCTTGGTCCACATTTTGGTGGCTGTGGACCGATACTTCAGTTAGGGTGTTATCTCTCTGAATCACACTGGGCTTCATTTCAGATTACTGGAGTCCTTTATAAGCAGAGTGAAAGACAGGAAAGGGAGAGGAGAAGCCACCATGTTCATGGCCCATTATAGAAAAGTCAAGGACCAAGGATACTGGTAGCTAGCCACAGAATGCCACAGTCTCCAGGAAGAAAGCGTCACCTTGCTGATGCCTTGATTTTGGACTTTTCCTCCCCTCAAAATCATGAGCCAATAAATTGTTTAAGCCAACCCATTGCATATATTTGTTTTAGAAGCCAGGAAACTGAATGGTGTCTGACCAAGCTGTCATTCTGCTGTCACCACAATTTGTGTGAAAGCTAAACACTGGCTTACTTAATTATATGTACTTCTTCCAGCTCCATTTTATCTCTCCAGTTATCAAATTATACCAAATCAATCCTGTCTCATATAGACCTTGATGGACTGGCATAAATTGGGAGGAGCCCAAGAATATCAATTCCCTGTACAGGACTGCTTGTTTTCTGCAATAATTCAACTTCCACTTTAGTCCATAGAATAGGGTGTGGGAGGTAAGTGATCAACCAGTACTTTACACCATTAGATTACAAGCAGATGAGAACTAGAATTGAGAATTTTTGCTCCTTCTTTACTAATCCTGTGAACTGTGATATTGGGTGTTTTGGAGTCAGAGTTGGATTAAAATCCAAACTCTACCACTTACCACTTTCTGGTTTTGGGACCCATGGGAAAAAAAAACAAAACAATAAAACAAACAAACAAAGAAAAAATCTTAATTACATTGAGTCTCAGTTTCTTCATTTGTAAGTTTTAGATAATATCCAATTCACGTTGTTGATACACTGGAAAACATAGTTATATAAGATCTCTATCTATGTGCTTAGCACATAATTAATGTTCATAATGCATTAATTGTCTTCCCTTTCCTCTAGACTGTTATTATGTCTTTAATAGTCTTTCATCTCTCTTCCTCATACCTCTATCCCTCAGTATGTCACCATCTTCATTATGTACCTAGTATATTATACACCCATGATTATAATATATATAATATATAATGTTTTACTATTATAATATAATATTATGATATATTTATCATAATATGTAGATAAACTTTTACTCATGAAATGAAGAAAAAATTTTTTAAGGAAAATAAAGATTATTTTAAAAAGCTGAAATCTATGTTATTCTTTATTCACATCTTTGAAGATTTAAATGTGCATTTGTGTTTAGGAATGCAAGTAAATTTTGTGTACAATTTGATTAGAACAGAAATTAAAATTTGGAACAAATAAGCAATTATTTATGGTACATCTATTTGTAAAAAAGATGTGGCATACTAATGTAAATTATTATATTTTACATTTTAAAGTATATTTATTCCAGAACTAGCAATACATAATTGAATTTTCTTTAGAATAAGTATGTTTCTTGAACTTTTTGTAAAATATTTTCACAAGCATCACATGAAAGCCATAGCACCTCTCCTCAGAAAATGTGCATACACACAGAATTTTGAAGACCATATCTGGGGCACATGAAACCTGTGAAGTAGAGCCACACAGTCTCTCACACAGAGGCTTTCAAACTTTTAACATAACTATGCATAGTATAAATATGGTTTAAATGCATGCATGCACACACAGTCACAAACATAAATGAAACAAAATATTCATGAGCCAACAGTTAATACTTATTATATGCAAGGCACTCTAATTTAGTTGTTTTGCTCTATCCAGCTCAATACCATTTAAAAAAAGAAAAAAATAAGTTTGTTGCCTAGTCCACTAACTTGATCTCATGACCTGCTAATCCTTCATTATCCATAAAATGGTTTAATTTGCAGTTTGAAACTACTGCCATAGGGTTCCCAGTATTCCATAGTAAAAAGTTACGTTTGGAGGATTCATTACAATGCAGCTATAAGATTCTATGCCACAAGGAATTAGGCATTTAGTTGTGGCCACTTTATAAATCCAGAACAATGAAGGAAAGCGGGGAAACCATCATCATTAAATGAAAGTCTTATCATCTATCTATCCATGTTTCTGTCTAAGTCTATCTATGTACTAGGAAAAATAATTAATATCCATCAATTTTGAACAAACTCAGAAAGCATTTTTGAAGATGCTTTATAAAAAAAACATTCAAAGAATATAATACTTATCAAATATATGACTTTATCTCATCTCAATTCCTGTTCTGTTCCACTGATATGATATATTTATTTTGATGTTTTAAATTATCTTCTTTGACTTAAAATGAAATGAAAATATGTCTGGATTGAAACCAATCTTTTCCTACAACCAGCTGATTTCTTGATTTGGTGTATTGCTAAACAAAGTGATTTCATTCACTCACTTCAAACTAGAAAGAATCAAAAACATACAAGAAGCATAGTCAGGGCCTATTTCCATGCACTCACCTTGCTACCAATTATCAGGACACATATGTGTGACAGATCTGCTGATTACATTCCTAACTCATATCTGGAAGGGGCCCCAGATTAGGCATCACTTGAAAGTGTTTTTGCATTGTTCAGTGCTGGGGCATTGCTGATTTTGTAATCAAAGTCACAAGCCATAAGATTCAGGTCTAGAATGATATCACTCACCTTTCATGTTTCTGCCTTTCTGTTAGATTAAAGTTGCAAGCAGCTCATTAAATAGCTAGCAATTTAATCATTCCTATTTCTTAATATTATATTCTATTTTACATAGAAATGAGCAGTTCATTTTCTAAATTAGTATACACACTTAATAAAGGTTATTACATTAAAGAATACCTAATTCAGATCAATAGTTGAATAGCATATTCCAAATGCAGAGCTTTTTATAAATTCTGAAACAACTGCTCAAAAATCGCAACTAATAGGTGTAAATGTGGGCAAATTTCAAGCAGAAAAGTCATCAAATGTTGTACATTTCTCCTCTCACAACATCCATTTGTGCTTTCTTCCCAGTAAATTGCTGTTAGAAAAATTATTTAATAAATCATATTTTCCTCAGTTGTGAGTAATTGATAACATTTCATGCTTGCTTCACCTCTTAGAGGTTTATTGATTTAAAAAATCATATCTTCATATCTGGAGAGACAATTATTTTATATTACTGTAATAAATTCATTATTTTATGAATAATATTATTTTTTCTTTAACAAGGACTCATAACACTTGTAGAATGTCAGGAACTATTCTAAGCTCTTTATTATTATTATTATTATTAATCTTCATAACAGCACTATAAGCTAGGTAGTACTATTATATCACCTGCGACTATCACACAGCCAGTAAATGGCAAAACCTGATGCATTTTGTGGTGGTTTTTAACATCATAAATTAGACTTAACTATCTTCTCCATCCTGTTTTAGTGGCTGAATAACTCCAGATCTCTCACTCATCAGCTTGTAGAATTCTTCCTATCTCAGAGTCATAGATACGAGTACACCTGGAAGTATTAAAAACACTTTTTTTCTATTGTGGCTTACCGAATAAAAACAGCTACATTTGTTAAAAATCTCAATGGCTGAATTTCGATCATGCTTGATTCTTCTTTCAGGGCTTGAGTTACTTTCCAAGGAATATTTGAGTTCACACATGTGGACAACTGTTCTAGTTTGCTAATGCTACAGAATGCAAAACACCAGAGACGGATTGGCTTTCATAAAAAGGGGGTTTATTTGGTTGCACAGTTAAAGTCTTAAGGTCATAAAGTGTCCAAGGTAATGCATCAACAGTCGGGTACCTTCACAGGAGGATGGCCAATGGTGTCCGGAAAACCTCTGTTAGTTGGGTAGGCATGTGGCTGGCGTCTGCTCCAGAGTCCCAGTTTCAAAATGGCTTTCTCCCAGGACATTCCTCTCTAGGCTTCAGTTTCTTTCCAAAACGTCATTCTCAGTTGCTCTTGGGTGTTTTTCCTCTCTTAGCTTCTCGGAGCAAGAGTCTGCTTTCAAAGGCCATCTTCAAACTGTCTATCATCTGAAGCTACTCTCTCATCTTCTGAGCATTCTTCAAAGTGTCCCTCTTGGCTGTAGCAAGCTTGCTTTTTCTGTCTGAGCTTATATAGTGTTCTAGTAAACTAATCAAGGGCCATGCTGAATGGACAGGGCCACACCTCCATGGAAACTATCCAATCAGAGTTATCACCCACAGTTGGGTAGGGTGCATCTACATGGAAGCACTCAAAGAATTACAATCTAATCAACACTGATACATCTCCCCAAACAAGATTACATCAAAGTTAATGGCATTTTGGGGGACATAATACATTCAAACCAGCACAACTATTTATAATGAGTGTTTCACTTCTGAAAAACAATGACAATGAGTCAGTGAATATACCCAGGGATCTCACCACATAAAGAAAGTGAGTGTGGCACAAGCTCCCCTGAACCACCCCTCCCCCACCAACTATTTGTTTTTGTCAACTTAGAATATCTCCTGTTTCTTTCTAAGGATAATGATTTCATTGAATTCTTCTTCAAGATTCCTTTGAAGCCATCCACCAATCTGTTAATTCCCTTCCAAGAAATATAAAATACTCTAGGAATTTAGTTTCTCTGGTCACTAAGAGCAGTCATTATTATCACAGTAGATGTGACAAAAGTGTGATAGAAAACACTTTCAACTAGAATTTCCAAAAGTAAGGGCCTGGTCAACAATATCTGTGAAACTCTATATGCTACAACTCCTTTTGGATAATCACAATATATTCATGAAACTTAAAGGTTATAAGAACTACCATAATCAAGAAAACAAATTAACCCAGCATTTCCTAAAACTTCTGAATATAATGGCTCCCTCTTTTCCTCAGACAAATTACATCCTCAATTAACATCCTACATATTGCTTTAAACCAGGAATGGAATCACTTATGTTTGAAGTCTATGTGATCTTTGACAAGTTTAGTATTGGTTCCTCATATCTACTTTTCAATGATGGTTAAATAGGATTGTTTGTGGGATGCATTGATATTATTTTGTATACAAGTTTATAAACTGAAGTCAGGTAATCTGGTTTCATAATCTACCTCCACCACTTAGTAGGTGAACTACTTTAGGCCTGGGGATATATCATTCCTAATGTTAAGTTTCTCCATTTGAAACAGTGGTTATTAATAGTATCTACCTCAGAGAATTATTATTATTATTATTATTATTATTATTATTATTATTATGACATTAAGAGGTATTATGCACACAAAATACTTAAAGCTTGCTGGCACAAAGTGCATGCTTAATAAATCTTAGCTAGTCTTGTTGTTATTTCCTTGCTTCCACCCCCTTGCCTCTATTTTCACCCAAGGCATTTCCAAGAATTGTTAGGTATTATCTAAAAGAAGGATGGGTAAATAACAGTGATCCTTACCTGCTTTCTTTCACACTCCATGTCCAATTTTCTTATCCAGATGTGGGGAGGGAGGAAGGCTGTAAAAAAAAAAAAAAAAAAAAAAAAGGTTTTGTATATGGAGATCCAGTTTTCCCAGCATATTTGTTGAAAACTACTCTTTCCCAATTGAGTGGTCTTCATCCTCTTATAAAAAACCATTTGTATATAAATGTGAGGGTTGATTTCTTAGCTCTCAATTCTATTCCATTAGGCAATATGTCTGTCCTTGTGCCAGTTCCATGTGGTTTTGACTCCTGTGGCCTTGTAAGAAGTCTTGGGATCAGGAAGTGTGAGTCCTACAACTTCATTCTTCTTTTTCAAGATGGCAAAAAAAGAAGGTGGATCCCTACCTCACACCATGTAAAAAGATCAACTCAAAACGGATCAAAGACTTAAATATACAAACCAGAACTATAAAACTCCTGAAATAAAACAGGGGATGATCTTCAGGACCTTGCATTAGACAATGATTTCTTAGAATTTATACCCAAAGCACAAGCAACAAAATAAAAAATATATGAATAAGTGGGACTCATCAAAGTTAAAAACTTCTGCACATCAAAGGACTTTATAATGAAAGTCCTTTACTGAAGGATTTTACCATGGCAACCTACACAATGGGAAAATATATTTGTAAACCACATATTCAATAAGGTATAATGTCTGGAATATATAAAGAAATCCCACAGCTGAAGAATAAAAAGACAACTCAATTTTTAAAATGAGCAAAAATTTTGAATAGACATTTCTCCTAAAAGATATACAAATGGCCAAAAAGCACATGAAAAGATGATCAATATCATTAGCCATTAGGGAAATGAAAATCAAAGCCACAATGAGATATTTTTTAACACCCACTGGAATGGCTATCATTAAAAAAATGAAAAATTACAAGTGTTGGAGAGGATGTAGGGAAATAAGAACACTCATTCATTGTTGATGGGAATGTAAAATAGTGTAGCCATTGTGGAAGACAGTTTGGAGGTTCCTCAGAAAGTCAAGTATATGACCCAGCAATCCTACTACTAGGTATATACCCTAAAGAATTGAAAACAGGACTCAACTAGATATTTGTGCACCAGTGTACATAGCTCATAGCAGTCTTCACAATTGCCAAAAAATGGAAGCAATCCAACTTGCCCATCAACTGATTAATGGATAAACAAAATGTAGTATATATACACGATAGAGTATTATTCAGTTGTAAAAAGGAATGAAGTTCTGATACATGTGGCAACATGGATGAACCTTGAAGACATAATGTTGAGTGATATAAGCCAGACAAAAAAATGAAAAATACTGTATTATCTTACTGGTAAGAAATAATTAGAATAAGCAAACTCATGGTGAAAATCTAGAATATAGATTACCAGGGGACAGGGTGGGGGTAGAGAATGGGGAGTTGGTGCTTGAATTGTGCTGAGCTTCTGTTAGGGATAATGGAAGGATTTTGCTGTTGAATGGTGCTGATTGTGGATATAATTTACAGTGTTGAATTGCATATTTGAATGTGGTTAAAAGGGGAAGTTTTAAGTTACATATATGTTAGTAGAATAAAATTTTTAAAAAATCCATGAGACTGTACAACAGAGACAGTGAACCCTAAGGTAAACCATGGACTATAGTACAATTATAAAAATGTGCTTTCATCAAGTGTAACAAATGTAGTATGATAATGTAAAGTATTAATAATAGAGTGGTATATGGGAACCCTGTATTTTATTCATGAGTTTTCTGTAAATCCACAACTTGTCAAATAAAACTATTAATTAATTAACAAATCAAGGAAATTTTTTTTTAAAAAGAAACTACTTAGAGCAGGGATTGGCAAACTGTGGCCCACAGGGCAAATCCAGTCTGCTGCCAGTTTTTGTACAGCCTGCAAACTAAGAATCATTTTTACATGTTTAAATGGTTGAAAAAAATAAAAAGAGAATATTAATTTAAGTCATGTAAACATCATATGCAATTCAAATCTCAGTCCATTAATTAAGTTACATTGGCACACAGCCACATGCAATTGTTTATGTATTGTCTGTGGCTGCTTGTGTGTGACAGTGACAGAGTTGAGCAGTTGTGACAGACACTGTAAGGCCCACAAAACAAATAACAAAAATACAGACACACACACACAATCTGAGCTGTGTTTCACATGGATTATGATGATGATCTTTTTATTGCTTTCTATGCTTCCACTCTTTCCTTACTACAGTGGATTCTCAAAACCAGCTGGCAGAACATCCTACACAAACTCTTCCTGGTGGCCTCTCTGGCTCAGCTCTTACCTTCAATCCCCATTGCCCCATTTAAGCTTCTTGTTCTTTGAACAAGCCAAGGACACTATTTTGTCAGGGTCTGTTCCTTCTGCCTGGAAATCTCTTTCCTCTTGGTTCACAAATTCAAATCTCTGCTAAATGATTCTATCTGAAAAGTCTTCCTCAAGAACACAATCCAAAATGGTTCATCCTCCATCTTTCTCTCTTCCTATTACCTGCAACATTTTTCTTTTTAGAATTTATCACCATCTGACAATTTCAGTCTTCCTCCACTAGAATGTCAGTTTCATGAAACAAATAACATGTTTCTTTTTTTCACTGGCTTATTCTCAGAACAGAGAAAAGTTTCTGACACGCAAATGGAACTTAATAAATATTTGATTACTGGATTACTTTGTTGAATAAATGCTTAGATTTCATCAGTTTGACTCAATTGAAGAGGTTAGTGTGATACTTAAATCTTGCATATAGTGGGCACAAGTAGGCAGAAAACCTGAATATTTGCCAGGCATTATTACAGGCACAGAAAAAGTAGCAAGATTTAGTGAAGACAATACAGATGGAAAGAGCTTGGGAGTGAAGGAAAACAACTGAGAGCATTGCCTCTTCCCTGTGACAGTCATCATGACTTCAAAGAGAGCCCCTGAAGCCCAAACTGAGAGTCGTCTTTTCTGAGTCTGCTTTTCAAGGGAAACAAGCAGTGAAAACATGAATCTAAGAAAGGTGGTGTTGCCTGTCATAAAACCGTGATGTCACCAATTAAAACTAAAAAGAAGATACTAATAGAATTTTAGAGCATTTTTACCTTGGCAATGAACACATGGTGTAAACTGTAGTTATGGTTTTTCTCTCGTTGTGTTTTTGCAAATGAATAGTAGATTTTTATCATGTCTACCTCTGAAGTTGAATATCAAGAATCCTACTTGGTGTCCTGTTCTACTGTGTCTATAGGTTTAGAAGCTTTAGAAGGTGTTTCATCTAAGCCACACAAGAATGTGGTGCTCTCCATTATTACTGAAATAGCTTCCAAAAACTGAGGAAAATTTAGCATAGTATGTAGAGAACACCACAGTCAATAATTCTTCATTGCCTCTCACCTGACTCGATGGCAATGAAATACAGATATAACTCTTGATTCCCTAAATTTATACTAAAATTATATTCAAATGTTTAGTACTGAAACAGAAACATATTTTATGACTGAATTTTGATTTAGCCATAGAAAAAAGAGGAGCATCCAATTATTTAAGTGTTAAATGCATGGTCTCATAGGAAAACAAATCAAACAATATCCACTTTAAAAGCTTTGATATGTACATATGTATCTATTAGATTGGATGAGAAACTACTGACAGAGGTGAAAATAAGAATGAATGATGCTGCCTCCAAAGGAAAATTTATCAAAACAGAAGAAGGAATCTTGCACAATGGATCATATTTCACAGTTGGGTTCCAAGAATATCATTATGGCTATTTATTTTTTGGTACTTATCCCATTTGAGACACCAAGAGGTTTGGACCTACACTACAATGTTTCAAAATCGAAGTTGCTCTACTGTGTAAGCTATCACAGAAGCATAACCTGGGGAAGAAAGAGCTGTGTTTACTACTCTGTTAGTGGGAGAAATGCGTGTTTATAATAGCCAAAGTAGTAGCTTTAACAAGTGGTTCAGGAGAATATGAAACCATGCTGGAAAACAGTGGCCCAAACAGAGGCGAAGTAGCAGTATAGTTTACAGCACTAAAGTTTGATGGAGCACAGTTTGCAAAATGCTGGCCCAGAATCCAACAGTATCCTCCAAATGGATTCGTTGTCTCTGATATTACCTCCTTCAAATGTATCCTCTAAACTACTGACAGAAAGAGATCGCCAAAATGTCAACTGTAAACCACTTTTTAAAGCCCTTCAGGTCATCTCCATAGACTTTGGTGAAATGTTTTCATTCCTTTGCCTGGCCCAGGTCCACCTTCCTAGCCTCATATATTTATATTTCCCCAGTTTCCCCATTACACACTGTGCTTCTGCCATATTCATCTTAGAGTTTTCTAAAAACTATCTTTTTCTTCATACTTCACTGCCTTTGCCACTCCTTTTCCTTTATTTAGATTGTTCTTCTCTGTTACTATAGTACAGTGTGTTTCTCAACTTTGGCTCTATTCACATAATTGACAATTTTCATAATTTTTATTGTGAGGGGTCTGTCCTGTGCATCATAGGATGTTTAGCAGTATTCTTGGCCTTGACAAAAAAAAAAAAAAGTAGCAGTGTAGACAGAGGCACAAACAGCTTCCTGAGGCACAGCAGGATTAATACTATCAGCTAAGGTCCAAACCAGTCTTTGAGAGGATATGAGATAATTCGTGGTGTCTCCTGAAGAATCCATAGTACAGAAGAAACCCAAATCCTGTGGTGATTCAGGTAGGGAATACAAAACCAGAAAAACATGGATCTACTCTAAATGTTGAGGGCTTCTAGCAAAATGAAACCAAAAAATTGAGGAGCCCCTTGTGTATCAATAGGCTGGATACATTATTGGAGAAATGTTTTCTTCAATTAAATCTTACATTAGAGCATTTTCTCTACAAAACTCTTCTATACTTAAAACCATAATACAATTCACAATAAACAGGCAAACATAAAGTTCAAAATTCTAAATGTGAATGACTATTTCACTACAGATATCAGTTTTTATTAACGGCTTTGTCACAGTCCTGCTTGAGAGTTAAGGCACTTTATGATTAACAATTGTATTCTTCAGACTCACTTAAAATAAAGTATATAGAAAATGCATGTGTGTGTACATTTTTATAAATGTTCACATGCATAAGATAAGTCTTTAAAAATAAAAAGTGCTATTATATTATAGATTCTGTTTGTGTCAGTGTGCCGGTTTGAATGTACTGTGTCCCCCAAATGCCATTATCTTTGTAGTTTTGTGGGGCAGAAGTTTCAGTGCTGGTTAGATTTGCTTGGAATGTGCCCCACCCAACTGTGGGAGATGATTCTGATGAGATGTTCCCATGGAGGCATGGCCCCGCCCATTGGGGGTGGGCCTTGATCAGTGGAGCTATATAAATGAGCTGACTCAGAGAGAGGAAACTCAGAGAGTGCAGCTGGGAGTGATGTTTTGAAGAGAAGCAAGCTTGCTAGAAAGGAACATCCTGGGAGAAAGCCGTTTTGAGGCCAGAGCTTTGGAGCAGATGCCAGCTGCCTTCCTAGCTAGCAGAGGTTTTCCGGACGCCATTGGCCATCCTCCAGTGAAGGTACCTGATTGCTGAGGTGTTACCTTGGACGCTTTGTGGCCTTAAGACTGTAACTGTGTAGTGAAATAAACCCCCATTTTATAAACGCCAATCCATCTCTGGTGTTTAGCATTCTGCAGCATTAGCAAACTAGAGCAGTCGGTTTGAATGTATTATGTCCCCCAGAAAAAGCCATATTCTTTGATGCAATCTTGTGGGGCAGACATATTAGTGGGGATTAAGTTGGACCATTTGGATTAGGTTGTTTGCATGGAAATGCGCCCCACCCAACTGTGGGTGATGACTATGATTGGATAATTTCCATAGAGGTGGTAACCCACCCATTCAGGGTGGGTCTAAATTAAATCACTGGAGCCATGTAAATGAGCTGACAAACAGAAGGAACTCAGTGCAGCTGAGAGTGACATTTTGAAGAGGAGCTACAGCCAAGAGGGACACTTTGAAGAATGCACAGTTGCTGAGAAGAGAGGAGCTGCAGATGAGAGACTGTTGAAGACTGCCATTGAAAGCACTCTTGCTCCAGGGAAGCTAAGAGAGGACAAACACCCCAAGAGCAACTGAGAGTGACATTTTGAAGAGGAGCTGAGGCATAGAGAGGAACGTCCTGGGAGAAAGCCATTTGGAAACCAGAACTTGGAGCAGATGCCAGCCACATGCCTTCCCGGCTAACAGAGGTTTTCTGGACACCATTTGCCATCCTCTAGTGCAGGTACCCGATCACTGATGCATTACCTTCAACAGTTTATGGCCTTAACCAAATAAACCCCCTTTATAAAAGCCAATCCATTTCTGGTGTTTTGCATTCCAGCAGCATTAGCAAACTAAAACACTGATAGTTACTTTTCTTTTTTCAATGCATAATGTATTACGGAATTTTGTTCTTGTCACCATATTTTTTAATTTATTGGACTGCTATAATTTATATAAACATCTCATTCATTCATTCATTCATTCATGGACATTTAAGTTAGTCCCAATATTATGTTATTATAAAAAAAATTATAGTTAGTATTCCTACAAAAATAATTTTGTGCACTGGTGCTATAATTGTGTTATTGAATAAAGACAAAAGTCCTTAACTTGGTCTACAGGGGAAATCAGATTCAACATCTGCCAACCATTGGATCAGACACAAGGGGTCATTCTTCTTTCCACCCAAAAGATTTTCCACATCTACTCCACTTTTCCTCCTAAATAGCTGTTCCTATTTGATTATCAGATACTAGCTTAAATATAACTTCTTAATATTCCTTATTAGATTACTTATACTAATGGGCTCTCTGATTGCACAATGCCTCTTTGCTTCCTTACAGTTGTCAAAGAAATGCACACACACACACACAAACACACACTCAAACTTTTTAAATTTCATTTTATCTCCTTCACAAGATGATAAGCTCAACAAAGGCAATGTCATTTCTATTTTTGGCTTATGATTTTATATACAGCATATAAACCAATGCCTGTAACATATGAGGTGATTAATAACTACTTCTTGGATGATTAAATTAAAAATGTCCATGATAAGTTTAAAAACCTTATAAAAATTCAGTTGCTTTCAATTTATGGATTAATTGGAGAAGAATTCATATCTTAAAATATTTATTCAGTTTTCTTTTACATCTTTCCTAATAGTTTTAGCATTTTTATTTATCATCCTATAGGCTGTATTAGTTTCCTATTGATGCTGCAAAATATTACCACAAACTTTGTGGTTTAAAACAATATAGATTATCATTTTACAGTTCTTGTGGTCTACAGTCTGAACTTACAGGGCTAAAATCAAGTTGTCACCATAGCAGCATTTCTTCTGGATGCTACAGAGGAGAAATCATTTCTTTGCTTTTTTTTCAACTTCTAGAGGACATCTGCATTCCTTGGCCACTTCCTTCATCTTCAACATGCATCACTACAACCTCTGCTTGTATAATAACTTCCTCTTCTTATGATGTTGACCCTCTTGACCCCCTCTTAAAAGAATCCTGGTGATGACATAGGGCCCACTGAGATAATATAGTATAATCTCCCCAACCATGGTTCTTAACTTAATCACATCTGCAAATTCCCTTTTGCCATGTAAACATCATATTCACAAATTCTGGGGATTAGGTATGGACATCTTTAGAAGGCCATTATTACCTTTACCATAAAGGCTTTGCACATTCCTTGCATCTTATTGAGTTTTTAATTTGTATTGTTACTAGTTTACGTAAATGAATGTTTGATATTATATATTCTGATTAACTGTTGTTAGTATTTAGGAGAGCTAGTATTTAGAACAGACCATCTTACTGAATCATTATGGTAGTTCCTACAAATTAGTCTGTTTGTTAGTTCAAGTTGATTTTCTTGAAAATTTTGGGTAAGTCTTCCAAATACCAATTTTCTTTTCAACCAAGTAATTTTTGCTATTCATCTGGTCAACTGATTTCTTAAAATAGTGTTTCAGATTTTTACTTAATCTCCAGTTTTTCTTTTATTCATAGCACCCTGTTCTTGTTTTGTGGATGTAAACCTTTCTTGAATTTCTATCATTATAAGTAAGATAACTTTCTATTTTCTTAAAAGTTAGTTTCCTTGTTTATTCAGATTATCTCTCCTTTCATACTCTTGGTTTTCCACATATATCTGACAATAATTGATTATACATTCAAATAATTAAAAGAAAGTAGGTGATGATCAGTATTGGAAACTAGTAGGTTTTCTTATAAAAACAATTGTTTCTCTAGCAGTGATGAGAAAGCTCTGGTCTTGATAAGTGAGTAGACATGTGCTTCAGACATTTAGGGCAAAAAACTAGAGTTTGCAAACAAAAATACTATTTTGCTTCTCTTTCTAGTTCTGTCATGCCATCTAAGGGACTCCATATACAATTGCTTCATTTTGCTAAGATAGTTGGTCTTACTCACTATATTAACCTGGGAGCAAGGCACATTTTGTAATGTGAGCAGAGTATTGACCCTTTACAATATCATACAGCAGACTTCTGCTAATTGCTTTTGCTAATTCACAACCTGGGAATTTCCTGGAGCTATGTTGATTAAATCAATACACATTTTTTAGCCCCTCTATGTCCACAGATTTGTATGGCTGTATTTAGTTTTGTTATTGATTTAAACAAAGGGACTCTTTATTTTCGATGAGGTTTTCAACATAAATGGCTGGCTTTCCTAATTATCTGGTATGTTATATATTTATTTCAGTTTTATATTTCTTCTATTTCTTCAGTAAGATTTTAGAAAATGGCATTGGATCCCATGTTTCTAACCAAACAGGGGTTGGGTGTTCAGTAGTTTCTACACATGTACCTGAACACAGATGAGGGATTCACAGTCATTGGTCCAAGTTGGCCCATTGGAAAAGGCAGAAGACATAGCAGATAATTTAAATGTATGAGATTACATGTTACTGAAGTGGAAAACTTGAGATGTCATGTTTAACAAAGAGAAGGTGTACTAAAGCACATGGGATTCTGGGACAGTCCTTAGAAGTAAAAATGTTTATGCTGAGTCATGAAAGATGTATAGGACTTAAACAGGCAAAGAGAGCTGGGGAAGTCCAGAAAGAAAAGCTTCAAATAGAGCATTCTAGATAGGGGACTAAAATGTAATATAATAAAAATAACCTGAAAATCCTTTCCTTCATTAATGTTGGTTGTCACAACTAGAATAAGATATTCACTGACAGAAGGAAAGGAATGTTTACAAACTGGACATGGACCAATTCTTCCTTCCTCAGTGTTCTTCACAACACAGAAATTTTTTGTTCAATAAGGCAAGTTGTTACTGTGAGAGTGGTGCTGCAAATTACCTGAAACATTTTAATGTCACTGTTCAAATGACTACAGATCCCTTCCTTCTGTTGAAAGTCATTCATTTATGATAAGGTAAAACAGCAGCTGATTAATTTTTGCAGTTATGCCTCTCATTTTATGACCCCCAGATGTTCCCTTCTCCTCCATTTAAACAGTGTACATGCAGCAAAGCATGAACATATTTGTTTTCCAATGTGCAATTAAAACAGCCTAAACTCTAGAGACCATAAGCAATATTATTTGACATTGTGTGGGCTATAGTTACAATATTCACCAAGCAAATTACAAAAAAAAAAAAAAAGTTAATGAAATTGCTTTGCCTCTTTTAAATTTACAATAAAGTATACTGCTAAGGAAATTCGTTTATTTCTACTTCTTTCTCCCTTTCTCTCCTATTCTGTCTCCATTTTGCCCTACTTTTACATTGCTGTATGTGGTGTGATTCAAATTTTTCTCATTCACTTTGCATCACTAATTCCCTCATATGTAGATAGAGGTGTTTGTTTTTATATAATACTGTTATTTTTTCTCTAGTTTTTCAACAATGTATATTTTTCTCTAATAGTATTGATAGGATCTTGAATGCAGGGTTTGAATAATCCTTTTCACAACATTTTAAAATAGTTTATTGAAGTATAACCTCAGATATTTAAGGTACACAATTTGAAAGATGTTTACGTATGTTTATGTCCCCATACCTTTACCACAATCACGATAGTGAACATATCACATGCAATACTTCCCATATGTCCCTTTGTTATCACTCCCTCCCTTGTCTTCCTCCATGACCAGTGAGGGTTCTGGATACAATTCCTTTGTCAGAGATAAGATTTGTAAATATTTTTTCTCAGTCTCATAGTTTGTTGATTCTTTTAGGAATATGTTTCAAAAAATAGGAGATTTTAGTTTTACTGAAATCCAATTTATCAATTTGTTCTTTATGGAATGTTCTTTTGAAATCATATTTTAAATATGTTTGTATAACTGAAGATCACAAAGTTTTTCTCTTATATTATCTGCTAGAAGATTATAGTTGTAGGTTTTACATTTAGATCAGTGATTCATTTTTGATTAATTTTTGTGCATTGTGTGAAATATAGATCTAAGTTTGTTTTCTGTATAAGGATATCAATTATTCCAGTTACTGAAATGCCTGTGCATTTTTGTCATAAATCAGTTGTCTGTACACGTGCAGAAATGTTTCTGGACTCTGTTCCACTGATGTATTTGTTGGCCTTCATATCAATTCCATACTATCCTGATTACTGTACCATAATAAGAAGTCTTGAAATCAGGTAATGTTAGTCTTCCTCCTTTGTATTTTACAAAATTGTCTTGCTATTTTGGTTCTTTGCATTTCCCAATGAATTTAAGTACCACATATGTTTGACTTTTTAAAAAGAATGATGTAATGGGTCAAGATTAATTTTAGAAAATGTGCATCTAATATCTTAAGAACATTAGAATAAAAAAAAGAGAACGCAAACAAAAAAGGAGTTATTTGAAATAATTCCAAAATAAAAAAGCATCAAGCACTTCAAATTACTTGCATTTGGTAAATAAAAGCATTAATTGGATCCCTTGTGTCTAGAAAGTATCTGTATTTTAAATAAATGAAGATTTTGTTTTCTAGAGAGTCACCATGTTTCATAGATGGAACGAACGATCTAGTTCAACACTTTCCTGAACCTCAGGGAAGTCAAAAGATTTGCACAGGATTATAACATTAGATAGAAGGTAAAACTGAGATTCATAGTAGGTGGATAAGGATCAGTATATTTTATATCATGCTCATGTAATTTCCCAATCTTCATTAGTAAAATGGGTTGGTCACTCCTGAAGAAATAAATGAGCAGGCTACTACTACTGTATATTTTGCTTCAGTAAATGGAAATGTATCTATATATCTCTACTATTAACATACAATAGAAATCTAATGTGCTTTGATCTTTTGTAATAGAAGAAATAGAGATATTTCTTCACTTCCCACATCACCATCTTAATGAAGCTTATTTTATCCTAGAATTCTTAGGGATTTGTTCCATTGCGAAGCGATGGGTCATATGTTCCAAGAAATCAGAAGTATGTCCATCTTCATTTCATCACCAGGGGTAACATCACAGTTGGCTCAATGAATTCAATAAGCATTTTACTACATGAATAAATAAAAGGATAAATGGATTTTTAAGAATTCCTTTCCTGGGAACTTGGAAATGTCTTTGTTTTATAGGTCTACTCACTTTGAATGGCAGAGTGGACAGTTCACACTCTAAAGCTGTTATATCTTTGGGAGAGCTGGCACCCTAGCTGGAAACCTGGCTTGTGTGGATGTTATTTGAATCACTGAACTTAAAATAAGAAATAATCATCTTCTTGAATATTATCTGTACAACTACATATTCCAGTTTTTCTTAGCCTGGTTTTCAAATAAAATCATTTTTAAATAACATCTGAATTTCTTATCATCTCTCTTCTTGTCTCTCCCATGCTCTTTTCCTTAGTACTTACGAGCTTTCATATTTCCTTCTATCTTCTCTGTTTTGTCCCTTTATGTTATTTTTCTCTTTTCCTGTCTCTGGCCTCTCTTGTGTCTATAACTTCAGCTTGAATCTCTTTATCTATAGTGTATTAAGCTCTTTTGAAATGGAATTCCTTTAGAAATAATAGGAAAAAAATGTAAGCAGGTAGCTGCTGAGCATAATTTCTCTTTTACACCCTGAATTATTAAAGACCCTAGATATTTCTGAGATAACATGTATATTCTGGGGAACCTGAAGGAAGAAATTGAAATTTTAATATTTGAGTGTTGGCACTGAAAGGCAGCATTGCTAAGCCTCCCAAAAGCAGTCTTCAGATATTGATTTTAATACATCTAGGGCTCACACACAAAAATAAGTCATCGTAAAATAATGATTACTGTTTTATATATATGCTATTATTAAAAGTGCTTAAGAATGGTATCAAATAACCAATCCCCTCTGACAGAAACTATCTTGCTTGATGAATTTGGCAAAATCATTCTGGCAAGAGTCTTAATGTCCTTATCTGAAAATGATAGCTTTAGATATTAAGATACATATTGGCACCCCCAAATATAAAACTCTCTGGTATTTATTGGTTATTTGAAAGGAATGGTTGTAAAGGACCATTCATCATGTTAACAAATAGAATTGCTGAAGACCCAAAAACTCTGACTCAGAAGTAGGTCATGAATGCTGAGCAAAGGGAAAAGTGGACATTGGTAAGATAGTTGAGGGTGGTAATGATCCCTGAAATGCTTTTACTTTTACTTTCCATTTCAAGTTCTACACACAAGACCACAACAAAGACATAATGCTAAGGAATTCTCTGCATTAAGAACAAAATTTCCAACCTAGGATGTAACCAAACAATCCATCAGAAAATGGTCTGCTTAAAATAAACTTTGCTCTGGAGATCAGAGTATCACGCTCATGGGCCAGCAGCCTGTTAATTTGGGAATCCATCTTTCATTAGTTTACGGTTTATTAAACTTCACCGAAGTCCACTGCTTTTTTGTTTTCAGGATATTTGATGTGTCCAAGTGAGGAGACATTGTATAAAGTAAACAACCTTATACTACCTGCTGTGCTACTAACATTAGCAGAAGAAAACAAATGAGGTTCACTTCAGCCACTAGCATCCGTAATCATTAACCCAATAGTGACAGACACTTTCTCTGATTCATGGCCACTCCCTTGAGCTGAAGGTTCCTCCTAAACCTCTCCAAATGATCTTTAGGCAGACCAGCTACGGTGCTTCCCAAATGATTCTCTGTTGATTTCAGAGTGTACTTGTCCCATTGATGAGAACTTGGGTAGCAAGAAACATAGTTTCAGTACAGCAAACACAAGTAAGGGGAAGAGGGGAGTAGAGCAACACTTCTTTTTCTATTAAGTATGAGAAAAAACATCCCTTTTAAAAAAATTTCCTTGTGATGTAAATCATATCACATACAAAACAGGAGGTTAATAAAAACATTAACCTGTAACAGAAATTTAATTGATAAACTACAATGGATTTCCATTAGGTAAATTGATGAAAACAAAATGCAAAGAAGTTTACATGCCTGAAAAATTGTTTTTGTTGTTTGTTTGTTTTTGCTGCCTTTGTGATTGAACTGCTAAGGCAAATTCTGAACAGGCCAGAGTAGTTTGAAAATCCTCTTTGAAATCTCAGGGTTCTTTTCATTTTGAGGAACACATGAATACACAATAATGCAACTTTAAAAAAAAAAAGTTATTAATTACATCTTTTGACTTTTGCAACTTCGTACCAGCATCAAAGAAATTTTAAAAAGACACTAATAAGGAATTCTAAAGAATGGGTCAATCCAGATACCTCGGAGTCATGAGTTAGTAATGAAACATATTAATGCTGTATAGAATAAAGGCCCTGCTCTCTGAAGAAAATAAAATTAAAATCATGTTACTATTTTTTGCTGATGAGTATTCCCAAAATTATGTTGTGAAAAGAACATTTTTGAAATTTTCAAATTTCCAGTTGAACTTTAAAATGGTTGAAATATGTCTGGTTCTAATTGTCTTTTTTGTTAATAAATATCTATTGGAAACAAATTATTGAATCATTTGATAAAAATATAGGATCATTTTATTTTTTAATTAAAAATTTCCATAAATATGTATATTAAATTGTGTTGTCTTTGCTTTAATTGGCATGGCCTTTTTACCTTTTTTATTTTCTTCCCAGGAAAGAAAAAGAAAATAATTCCGTTGAAACTGCAGGGAGGAAAGTAGGCAGGCCGAAGTAATTACAGAACTGGAACTTCTCCAGAACACTGGGGATAACATCCTGATTATTAGAGCAGCATCTTTTACAGCCACAAGTGATTTGCAGATGAGATTAATCCATCAGTCCCTGCTTCTCCAAAAGGCCTCTTCTAATTCCTGCTGGAGCAATGCGACCTGGTAAAATAGGTAATAAATTTTCTTTTCAGTACACTGAAACTTCCAAATGCATGTGTCGCTATACCCAAGTACTTAGGAAGTCTAAAATGCTTATCAATATGAAGTATCCTATTCTGTTGTCTGACGACTGCTAAGACTGGAATCCCTAATGGATGGGCCTAAGAGGCCTTGGAAAGGTTGACTTTCTCTGACACCACAGGTCTCCTCTAGTGCACTGAGGATAATGAAGGTGAAGGCATTGCCCTTAAAATGAGGCAATGAATCCCATGATCCAACCAGACTTTAGCCATGGGAAAGATCTTTTCCTTTATCTAATTTTTATTTATTAAGTTGTACCTTCACTAAATTTAAGAACCACAGTATATGAGTTAAAAAGCATGTTGTAAGTCAGAGAGACAACACTGAGGGAAAAATCATTTTACCTCTATTTGTAGAAAATGACATTGAAGCCAGAACATGATATATAAAATGATAAATAAAAATATATGAAGTAAATGAATCATATGAATCATGACATGGCAATTTAGCTTGTCGAGACTGTATCCTGATATATTAGATCAGCCAGAGAAACAAATTAAAGAAGATAAAGAGCAATAAAGTTGTTGGAATATTGTTTCCTAGAAATAAGGGAATATGTCATCAGAATATTTTCCTGATTTGTAAACATTCACATTTGAGTGATCTGGACCACTACATCTAACAATTAGGAAGACTTAGTAAAAATGACACATCACCTTCTAATTTAATTAATGAATAAATGAATGACTTAGTGAATGTTACATACATGTATATATACACACATATAAATATACTATAAGCATATACATTATATCATATATACAAACACATATATTTATATATGCATGTGTGTAATGTAATTACAGAGAAACGATATCCCCACATTATCTACCACTCTCAATCTCCTGTTTCGTAAATGCCAGGGTTAATAGAGTTTCCAAAAACTACCTGAGAAAATATAAAGAAAACACTTTCTATAAATTTATACCTCTCTTAATAAATTGGTTTTTATAGATTAGTTCCAAATACATCAAGAATTTTGGACAAGTTGCTTTTACCCAACTTACCTTTGTGTTAATGAAAACATAAACTAAACGCTATAAAATTATAATGAGTCTCAAAGCAATCTTTCAGTTGCAAATTATTATAGAAATTCACCAGGAAAGGTTGATTGGCTATATTTTGGAATCCTCAATTTTAAAATAAGCATCAATGTTTATTTCATGTAACTAGAGTGTTGTCAGTGCCATGCAGTACACCAAGAAGATTTCGGAATCAAACAGAACTGTGGTTTTATTACAGGTTTCTTATATGTTAAAAGAATGCCTTCTTATCCTAGAAATGTTTTGATTCACTTAACCTGACCCCTTATTACTATTTCAACTGAAGTAATATAGCCTTTATTTTGTCATCTGTGGAATAGTGGAAATATCAGAACTTGGGGATATTATGAGCATGAAATGATGAAATAAGATAAAATAGTAGGATATGATTAAATAATAAAATATGATTATTATATAATTAGCTCCCTACTCCTTTCCTTATTATCATCTTTTCATGACCATGACCTGCCCAACAAAAACTAAGAATCCAAAAAATATGTATTCCTAGACACTAACATAGAAATATGAAATAGAAAAATTGATCCTGGAGTCCCTAAGACCAAATAATTCCTTGATCCAGGAGCCACTCCATAGAGCACAGGACATAAAAAAAGGGAGTGTAGGTCCCACATTTCTATTGAGAAGTGACAGGAAAATTATTGATTAACCTTAGAGTGAATTCAGTGCATATCTCTCTTTTTGTACTTGAATTCCATTTTTACCAAAGATCAGAACAGCATCTATCAAGAGACTGAGGTGTTTTCCTTTTCTCCATTTTTTTTTTCAATAACAGAGAATTTCACCAGAGACCACATGAATTATCACTGAGCTGTCTTTAATTGAACTGCCATACTGATTTAATATGCTATTTTTTACAAATTCTGAACGTGGGATCCAATACTGGTATAAGACTAAAGAAAAACCAGCATAAGAGCAACATTCTTTTCTTAACGTTCACCATATGTGATTATAATTCCTTGTGCAAGGATCTTTCTTCCTGGCTAGTTTATAAATATCCTGAGCTTAGGCACCTCACATTTCTTTTTTACTATTTGTTCTGTGCCTGGACCAGTGTCTGGCATGTGGTGAGTGCACAAGATAGAGGTGTTAGATTGATTGAAATTTTTACTAAATTGAAGGACCCTTAAGAGGACATAAAGGAGAATGTCTTCCTCTTTCTCACAAAAGTAGTTGAACTCAGGTCTATTTGACTTATGGTTGTAGGATCTGTGTACTTAAATATTCAAGCTAATAAAATACACTTAAGGAGGCTAGGTAAGACTAATATATGTTTCACAATTAATAAAGTGTAAGCTTAAGGTTTTCTCTACGAAAGAAGCCTCTGGAGTCCTTATTACTTGGAAAGTCTTGACAACAGAAAAATTTTTCTCAGTCTTACATGCTTTGGAATAAAAACTAAAATGCCAAAGTATTGTAATAATTGTGCTTCTGAGTTTCCAGTGTGGATAGAAGCACAGAGTGAAGACATTTTGCAATCATGGCCTTATCTGTAGTTGAAATACAAGAGATTTAAGCATTTTTGGTTAGAAAAGTTCTTATGTTTAACAACTTAATGTAACTGAATCTTTTGCAAACCACCCACCAATCACTGTAAAGAAGAAATGGAGATGAGAGAACCATATGCTTACTTAATGATGGGTATATACCTCATACTTTGAATTGACTGCCTTAAAATGATATTTCATGTAGGTGAAAAACTGGCAAACCTTGAGAACTTAAATGAAACTTAATTTTCAAGCCTTCCAATCCAAGTACTAAATAATCAGGATCTCAGGCACTAATAGAGTTATTGTTGTTTTGAAATACTATGATTCAAATGGGACACCTACGACATATTCTCCAAGTGGGATTGCAGTTTACAAGAAACATTCATTTTCTTCATTAGAAAGAGAAGAATTTTGCTTCAGATGAAATGATTTCTACACAACAGTGCTTTTAACAATCAAGCCCACACTGGTAGAAATGTAACACTTAGATGTATGCCATGTACTAAAGGAAATACATATCATTCCAGAAATTGGTCTCATAATACTAAGAAAAAGGAAAAGAATGCAAATTTCTTTTTTGCTTTTATTCCATAAATAATGTGAACTATTTAACTATTTTATGTCTCTATTACTTTTTTCTTTTTTTAGCTTTTTCTTTTGAGATAATTGTAGATTCACAAGCAGTTGTAAGAAATAATACAGGGAGTTCTCTATACTCTTCACCATTAATTGTGTATGTGTTTTGGTGTATATAGTTTTAGCACATTTAAATTCATGTGACCACCATGTGAGGCAAGATAAAGAGCAGTATCATCACAAAGTTCCCAGGGGTTGCTTTTTTATCGCCACAGCCACTTGCATCTACCCCATTCCCATTAACCCCTGGAAACCACTAATCTGTTCTCCTTCTTTTTAATTTTTGTCATTTCAGGAATTCTGTATAAATCAAATAATACAGTACATAACCTTTTGAGATTGGCTTCATACACTCAACATAATTTCTGAGAGATCCATCCAAGTTGTATCTATCAATAGTTCATTCCTTTTTAATGCTGAGTAGTGTTCCATGATATGGGTACAGCATAGTTTGTTTAACCACTCATCTGCTGAGGGACATTTGGGTTATTTACAGTTTTAGGATATTAAATATAGAGCTGCCATGAACATAAGATTCTGTGTAAACATAAGATTTCATTTATCAAGTATGAATTTCCAAGTGGGCAATTTGTGGATCACATGGTAAGTGAATGCTTACATTCTTTTTAATTCAGTTTTATTGAGATATATTCACATATCTGCAGTCATCCGTGATGTACAATCAACTGTTTACAGTACCATCATATAGTTGTGCATTTATCACCCCAATCTATTTTTTGAACATTTTCCTTATACCAGAAAAAGTAAAAATAAGAATAAAAAATAAAAGAAAAAAAGAACACCCAAATCATCCCCCCTACTACCCTATTTTTCATTTAGTTTTTGTCCCCATTTTTCTACTCATCCATCCATACACTGGATAAAGGGAGAGTGATCCACAAGGCTTTTACAATCACAGTAACCTCTTGTAAGCTACATTGTTATACAATCAACTTCAAGAGTCAAGGCTACTGGGTTGCAGTTTGCTCATTTCAGGTATTTACTTCTAGCTATTCCAATACATTAAAACCTAAAAAGAGTGATCTATATAGTGCATAAGAGTACCCAGCAGAGTGACCTCTCGACTCCATTTGGAATCTCTCAGCCACTGAAACTTTACTTTGTTTCATTTTGTATCCCCCTTTTGGTCAAGAAGATGTTCTCAATCCCATGATGTCGGGTCCAGACTCATCCTCAGGAGTCATATCTTGCGTTGCCCTGGGAGTCAGATCCCACATCGGGGAGAGGGCAGTGAGATCACCTGCCAAGGTGGCTTAGCTAGAGAGAGAGGGCCACATCTAAACAACAAACACGCACTCAGGGGGAGACACTTAGGCCCAATTATAAGCAGGTTTAGCCTCTCCTTTGCAGTAATGAGCTTCATAAGGGCAAGCCCCAGGATAGAGGGTTTGGTATACCAAACCACCAGTCCTCAATGTTTGTGAGAACATCAGCAACAACTCAGGTGAGGAAGACCAACATTTTTGCATTTTCCCCCAGCTCCTCAGGGGGAGCCCTGCATATTTTTACTGTCTGCCCAAATTTCTTTGGGATGTGTCACTATTTCACATTAACCTATACAAACCTACCAGGTCTTCTTCCTATTCAAAGTTCCATGTAATTATGGTATTTGAACAATGCATGTTTAAATTTTTAAAATTGCCAAACTATATTCCAGAGTGGCTCTACTGTTTTACACTTCTTGAAGCAATGCATGAGTTATCCAGTTTCTCCACATCTTCAGCATTTGGTGCTATCACTATTTTTCATTTCAGCCATTCCAATATGTGTATAGTGGTATCTCATTGTGATCTTAATCTAACGACTAATGATGTTGCATATCATTTCATGTACTTATGTTCCATCTTTATATACTCTTCAGTGAAATGTTTGTTCATTTCCCCCATTTTCTCATTGTATTTTTCTTTTTCTTTATGTATTATTTTGCCTTGTTTTTACTAATTTTTTTGAGAATTCTGTATAAATTCTAACTATAAGTCATTTTACAGATATGTGGTTTGAAAATATTTTTTCCCAGTGTGTGTCCCGTCTTTTGATCCTCTTCACAGGGACTGTAGCAAAGCAAAAGATTTTTAAAATTCTAATGTGGTTCATATAATCAGTAGTTTCCTCTTATTAATCATGCTTTTGGTGTCAATTCTAAGGACTCTTCACTTAGCCCCAGATCTCAAATTTTTTCCTCTGATTTTTCTCTAACAGTTTTATGATTTTTATCTTTTATATTTGTCTGTGGTTCATTTTCAATTAAATTCTTTAGATCCAGGTTCATTTGGATGTCAATTGCTCCAGCATCATTTGTCAAAAAAGGTGAATATTCCTCCAGGGAATTGCTTTCGTACCCTTGTCAAAAATCATTTGGGCAGGCTTGAGTGGGTCGATTTCTGGGTTTCCTCTTCTGTTCCATTGTTATATATGTCTTTTCCTCCACTAATACCACACTGCCTTTATTACTGTAGCTATACAGCAAGTCTTAAGGTCAAGTAGAATTATATCTTCCACTTTATTCTCTTTCAAAATTATTTTTTCATATAAGTTTTAAAATAAACATTTAGGTGTCTAAAAAAAAAAAAAAAAAACCTCTCTGAGATTTTGATAGAAATCCCATTAAGCATATAGATAGATCAGTTTGGGAAGAATTGACATCATTTTTATGTTGAGTCTTCCCATCTGTGAACACGATATATCTCTCCATTGATTTAGGACTTCTTTTTCTTTAACCCAGACTTTGGAATTTTCATGATACAAATATTATGCTTTAAAAAATTATAGCTAAGAATTTCATTTTATTTGGAGCAACTGTCAATGTCATCTTTTTAATTTTGGTTTCCTTGTTATTGATGTTAACATAGAAATGCTATCAATTCTTGTGTGTTGACATAGTCTCCTACAACCTTATAGAACTCATTCATTCTAAGAGTTGTTGCTCTTTTTGTAGATTCCTTGGAATTTGGGGGATGGGAATGGAGAAAGTTAAAATGCCACAAAGCTCATCAATCGTAGAACAGTCATATCGTACAAATGTGCAAATCTGAAATCTCCTTTTTCTGATAGCAATATAGCAACTCCTGATTTCTTTTGATTAATGTTGGCATGGTATGGTATATCTTATTCCATCAATTTTCAACCTTCCTAAACCATTATATTTTAAATGACTCATATACAGTAAATAGTTGCTTTGTGTGCTTTTTTCTTAGTGTGTCAGTCTTTTTCTTTATTTAGTCTATTTACATTTAACGTAATTTATATTTGTTTCTGTGCTTTCTTTTTCCTGCCTTTCTGTGCGGTACTTGAATATTTTTATTTCTCTATATTGTGGTTGAGGGTAAATCTTTATATGGCTTTTTAGTACTTTCTCTAGAATTATATCATATATACATAATTTATTACACCCTACTGATGTCAAATATCAGAGTGAAGTGTAGAAAACTTACTTTTCTTTGCATCCCTTTACTACATTTATAATATAATTGTCTTAAATATTTTTCTACATTCATTGAGAACCACATATATGGTGTTAAAATTTTTGCTTCAGCCACCAAACATAAGTTTGAAATATTAAGAAGGGAAATCTATTTTATTTACCCATATTTTTGCTATTTTCATTGTTATTTCTTCCTTTCTGATATTACAAAGTTCCTCATTTTATCATGTTCATTCTGTTTGGTGAACTTCCTTTAGCCACTGTTTTAGGGTAGGTCTGTTAATGACAAATTCTCTATTTTTCTTTTATCTGAATATATCTTGCTTTCCTCTTCATTCCTGAAGGGTATTTTCACTAGCAATAGGATTCTGGGTTGTCAGTACTTTTCTTTCAGCCTTGAAAAATGTTGTTTTACTTCATTCTGACTTCCATGATTTCTGATGAGAAACCCAGTAGCATATGAATTGTTTAACCCCTAGAGATAATAAATCATTTCTCTCTGACTGCTTTCAAGATATTCGCTTTGTCTTTACAATTCAGAAGCTTGGCTATGATGTTTCTTGGCATAAATTTCTTTGAGTTTATCCTGTTTGGGTTTTGCAGAGCTTCTTGAATCTTTAGGTTTCTACTTTTTTTTTTTTTTTTTTTTTTTTTTTTTTTGCCAAATTAGGGAAATTTTCAGCCATTATTTCTTCAAATACTTTTCAACCCCTTCTTTTTTCTTTCATCCTGGGACTCTGATGATGATTTTTGCATTTATTTTTTGTCTGTTGATTGTCTCTCTTTGTTGAGATTGAGTAATTCCACTGTTCTATTTCCATGCTCACTGACTCTTCTGTCTTCTTCATTCTGCTCTGGACCCTACAAATTATTATTTTTTTTAATTATTATTATTATATGAGTTATTGCATTTTTAAGTTATAAAATCCATTTGAGTCTTTTTTCTTTTTTATACTCTACTGAGTTAAAATCACATACACAAAATTCACAATTCTAACCACTTTAAAGTACATTTCAATGATTTATAGTATATTCATAATATCGTGCAACCGACACAACTATCTAATTTCAGAACATTACTATAACCCCTAAAGGAGACCTGTCTTTCCCATTCTCCCGCCCCCATCTCCAAACACTAATATATTTTCAGTCTCCATGAATTTGCCTATTCTGAACATGTAATATAAATCAAATCATATAATATATGGCCTTTTCTGTCTGTCTTCCTTCACTTGGTGTAAGGTTTGGTTTTCAGGGTCCATCCATATTACAGCATATATCAGGACTGTTTATATTCTAGGTTACCACTAAGATGTTGAGTGGGGGGTGGGAATGGAGACAGTTAAAATGCCACAAAGCTCATCAATTGTAGAGAGTCAGCCATTTTTCTTGAATAAGCATTCCCAGGGTTGTGGCCAGGTTTTTGTCAGTTTCAAGAGTTCTGAAAACAATATATCTCTGGGACAGTTTTTATAAAAGGGCAGACTTTTCACATTTCTTATTTCTCCAATATCATTCCATTCCCTTTTTCTTTTTTGTATCTTCTATTTCCTTGCCAAGATTTTCTTTTTCATGTTCTGAGACTTTCAATTTTTTTTCATTCAATTTTTTCCCACACATTTTCAGGTATGTTCATAATTGCTCATTGAAAAATTTTCATGATGGCTGCATCAAAATGTTTGTCAGATAATTAACATCTGTGCCAAACCTGGATATTTTGTGTATTATATTATGAGACTCTGGATCTTTTTTAAATGTGCTTTAGCAGGCCTCCTCTGTAACTGCTTCCTTGGTGAAAAGCAGGGGTGGCACTTTGTTAGTACCAGATTTGGGTGCACGTTGAGTTCACACTTGATGTCCATTGACACTTCGGTGGAAAAGGGCTCCTCGTTACTGCTGGCTGGGGCTGAGTCCAGGCTCCCCACATGGCTTCCTCTGACACTGAGGAGTGGGCTCCATAAAGCCCTGTGTTGATGAAAGTCCTGACTCTCTTGCATGCCCCTCTGGGGACAATCAAGCAGGGAGCAGTGCTGTCTACTTCACCTTGGCATTTGTTGGCTGGGTTGTTGTGAGACCACAGTTTTTTTCTGTGGCATATAGCAAAACTATAATGGATATTGCCTAAAATTTTCTGTCTTTTTATGCTGTCCCTTTCCTGGTCCTTTGGGTAAAAGAGCAGGTTTTTCTTGAGGATTTTTATTGTTGTTGTTGTTCCGTGCCCTTTGGCTTTTTGGGGTTTCAGCCTTCTCCAGTTCCCAATCTGGAGTATATAAGTCAAGAAGAAAACACGGGGAACTCACCACCATGTTATTCCTTCTGTCTTGAGGTCCCTACCCAGTTTGACAGTTTGTCTTTGTAGTTTGTTTTATATGTAATGTGCACGTTTTGTAGCTGTATTTGGGAGGGGGGAGAAATAAGGGAAAAGTGCATTCACTCCATTTTTCCAAAAATAAAAATCTTCTTTAATTTTATGTTGTAATCCCTTTTGGAAATTAAGTTATACATATCTATCTATCTATCTATCTATATCCATACATACACATAAATACTACACAGCCTTTAAAAATGAATGATAGCTAGTACAATGACAAAGACTGTGAAGGCTCACTGCCCTAACAGAATTTGCTGTCTAAGGAGGAAATCAACTAAAACCAAGAAAATATGGAATATATAAAATTCTTTAAAAACAGTAACACTAAGGCTGAACTGTCAAGAATGAGGAAAGAACCATCAGTGTACAGGTTAGCATGGGAATAGTGGTGATACAGGGTAGTCTATGGAATGTTTCATTCTAAACAGAAAGGAAAAGCATGGAAAAAAGTAGATAGTATTAAGCCTAGTAGAGAAGACAAAGGAAAACTGGAGAATGAGGAGCTTAGTGAGGAAGGAGACAGCAGCAGGAAAAGATATTAGAGCCATATGAAAGATATGAAAGACTTCTATGACTGTGTATCTATAGTATGCAATATACAAATAAGTATAAACAAAGACATTTTCGGTGAGAGCAGAGACCAATTATGTTAGCAATTATTTTCTATGGGTAGTGTTTGGGGGTGATTTGAACTTTCTTCTCAGTTCTTTTCATATTGCTTGAATTTAAAAATAAAATGAATAAAATATATAATAGTGAATAGTATACTCATTTTAGAGAAATGATGATTTTTAAGAATTACCTCTCCAACCTGTTTTCACCATTCAAACATTCTTCTTCACCCAGATTATAAATCAATGGGGTTTAATACTTTGGATACACAGACAATCGCTATAATGAAATATCAGGAAATGTATTGGTATACTTTGTTATGGGGACTGACAAGATAATTGGATAGTTTACTTTGGCTTACAGGAGAATTTGCTAGATTTCTTCCAATCAATCTGTAAACATCCTTAAGGTTTTTAAAAACTTTAAGGAAGGGTGTGAAGGATTACTGGAGTTAAATACAATTTGCATATAATGTACCCAATATTGCATATCATCCAGGAATGAGTCAAATGATTTGTTTTGTCTGAAGTTGCAAACCTTAATATGGGGAATGCTTTACCAGTCATGTTACTGAAATTAATTGTACTGTACATGTATGCACCCAGAGAAGAAAATGGCTTTTGCTCCAAAATCACACATAGGGGTTTAACAGCTTATAATTGAAGTGATAGAACCATTTAGAATGGTCAAGAATATTGCACAGACTATAAATTTTCAGCTGGATGAATGAAAATTATAAAATTATTCCAGTAAGCAATTGGCCAGATTTCACTAAGAGAACACCCATCTACTTGGAAACATATTTAAGCAACTATCCATGATATGCCACTATTTCCCTATAGTGGCACCACTGAAGTAATGGGATAGAGGTCTTCTCCAGATTTTACCAATGATTTGTTGGATAATTACACATTGCCTGCTGCAATTATCTCACTCATATTTCCTCTTTCTAATTAAAGTGAGGGGGAATGAGATAATAAGATGTTACTATTCAGATTAAGTATCTCTATTTTCAGACATTCTTAGTTTAAAGATAAAAGCACAGTACTGCATATTTAATTTAAAGTGATTAAGCACATTTTTAAGAATGTGTAGCAAAATGGGTTCATGTTAAACTGTTTTTCACTGTCACTTACATATCTGTGGTAGAAAGCAGTATATTCTTAATTATCAGTAAACTTCCTTGTGAGAGTACCATACATCTCCACCCATTGACCCCTTGTGACATTTGCCTACCCCTGTAGGAGGATTTTAATTCCTCTTCCACCATCAAGACTGCTCGTATGATTTGATTTGGCCAATGTAATGTGGATGGAATTAACAAGTGCCTCTTCTGAGCAGAGGCTTTATGAGCCATCAAATTGGCACTCTTTGTATATTGTTAAAAAATTGGTATGTTTTAGATAGGAGATGCTCCTTCAACCTTGCATATATGTATATATGCAAGAAATAAATATTCAGTGTTTTAAGCCACTGAGATTTTGGGGGTCATTTGTGATTTCACAGTGACTTGGCTTTTCCACTGCAATTAGGCTTTATATAGGTATCTGGTATACAATGAGGAATACAGTGGGAAAAAAATCTATGAGTTTCAGCTGATCTTCTCAAGTTGGTCTACTGTGATTTCCTAGAATAACTTGGTTTTTTCTTATTCTTCTGTTCTCTGGCTTTACAAATGATCTGTTGCTTCTCTCTGATGTATGTCACAGAACCATAAACAACACACAGGTCTCACAGGCCTTAATAATGTGTCTCCACCTATTTGTATTTTAGGGTTTGTGTGGATAATTTGTCATTTATTTTTTGTTATAAACACTATCCAAGGAATGTTGGTTTTGTTATCTAACTGTTCTATCTGTTGTTATGTGGTGATTCATAAAGATCCAAAAATTTTGTTTACACTGCGTATCCTCTTCTTGCCTTGAATTTTAACAAAAATATTAATGAAAGTCTATATTTATTTACTGAATTTGAATCACAATTTAACTTAAATATGCAGCTTTATTTCTTAGAAGATATGTATTGTGACCCTCATATTAAATGAATATTTTCCACAATGATGCTCCATGCAACAATTCATTTTCCCAGTGCTGTAATTTCAGAAACTGATCTTGCATTCCTATGCATCTAGAGCTAGAATACTGGGTTCTGTGTAACTACCTCTTTTTAGAAGAGCAGAAGACAGTATTGAAGAATGCATGAGGACATTGATGCTGTCATTTTTTAAAATAGGAAATTCAACTTACTTAACATATTTTGATAACTATTCTCATGACACACCCAAGATACAACTAAGTATTAAAATTATAAGCTGATGAGTTTACCCAAATATCTACAGCATAGTCATTGTGCCAGTTTGAATGTATTATATCCCCCCAAACACCATTATCTTTGATGTAATCTTGTGTGGGCAGACCTATCAGTGTTACTTAGATTGTAATTCTTTGAGTGATTCCATGGAAATATGCCCCACCCACTGTAGGTGATAACTCTGATGAAATAATTTCCATGGAGGCTTGGCCCCACCCATTCAGGGTGGGCCTTAATCAGTGGAGCCATATAAATGAGCTGACAAACAGAAGGAGCTCAGTGCAGCTGAGAGTGGCATTTTGAAGAGGAGCTACAGCCAAGAGGGACACTTTGAAGAAAGTACAGGAGCTGCAGATGAGAGAGAGTCTGAAGACAGCCGTTGAAAGCAGACTCTTGCTCTGGAGAAGCTAAGAGAGCACAAATACCCCAAATGCAACTAAGAGTGACATTTTTGAGGAACTGCAGCCCAGAGAAGAACATCCTGGGAGAAAGCCATGTTGAAACCAGAACTTGGAACAGATACCAGCCACCAGCTAACAGAGGTTTTCTGGACACCATTGGCCAGCCTCCAGTGAAGGTACGCGATTGCTGATGTGTTACCTTGGACACCTTATGGCCTTAAGACTATAACTGTGTAACCAAATAAACCCCCTTTTATAAAAGCCAATCTATTTCTGGTGTTTTGTATTCTGGCAGCATTAGCAAACTAGAACAGTCATGAATAAATTTAGACTTTTATATGTTCTGGAAGTAGAAAGCAGTTTAGGACTTTACCTTTGCTTTAACCAGTAATCTATCTTATGGCACTGATTCTTTTACCAACAAATTCATGAGAACCCAATGAAGCTCCAAGTTCCCACCTTAATCCTGAAGTGGCTTATAAATTGTTGCTTAATATTTGAACTCCTACAAAGTACTCACATCAGTTCATCTTCTGTGAAGTACATTCATCTCTAGGAGGGTGTACAATAGCAGCATAGCTGCACAAAGTGAAAATGAAATTGTCATGTTTAATCACTTCCCTTCTTGAGAAGAAAGACTGAAGCATGTGAAAATGGAATCAGTTAAGTTAGAATTAGGCCAACTGCTGTGATTAATATCTCCATGATGAAACAAGCTTGTTCATTTTGTATTCCTAGTATCTAGCTAAAGAAGCACAGTATATAAATCCTCACAGGCACAAAAAGTTCCTTTCTTGAAAAAAAAAGAGTCAATGATTTGAGGAACAATAGTTGTGTTTTTTTTTCCTTCTTGAAATAAGTCAACGAGTGAAGAAACAATCTAACGCCTTTACTAAGAGAAAAAACTAAATAAAATATTTTATAACAGGAAGACAGGACATAAGAAAGGAAAGAGAATGCATTTTGAGTCACATAAATTTGTGTTTGAATTGTGTCTCAGTCATTTAATTACTGTGTGACCTTGAGAAAATTGCTTAACCATAGTTTATATATCTATAAAATGAAGAAAATACTATGCTACATCACTAGTTATAACAAGAAATATTTGTATACAGGGCCTGATCACAATTAGGCATCCAATATGTGTCTGTTCAGTTTCTTAATGCTAAACAAACTGTTTAAAAATATTAGAATGAAACAGCTTTTCTAAAGAAAAATATAAAGTTTTTCATTCTGTGATATTTAAATCACTTTGATGTTGCTGGGAAAGAGAGGAAATCTAACCAGTAACTATCACTTATTCTTCCTAGTCATGTGATTATTCACCAGATGTCATATTGCTCATTCTGAGATGGAGCCATTGATAATAACCACCTATATGATCAGCCTTACATATGTTTCCACACCAATTTTAATTAAGTGAAATTTCTTTGGGTCTTGAACACATATTCCCAATTAGAAGGCTTTTATAATTAGTTTCCAAATCAGGTACAAGATGTAAAATGGAGTAATGTCTAGGCAAAGGAACAATACACTAGGCTAGAATCCAATACTTTAAAAAAGCATTTACCAAAAAAGAATGTCAATATAGAAGCAAAGAAGTATTTCCAAAATGAATTTAGAGCAACAGAGGTCAAAGGTGAGTGTTATAGCTTGCTAATGCTGCCAGAATGCAAAACACCAGAAATGGATTGGCTTTTATAAAGGGGGATTTATTTGGTTACACAGTTACAGTCTTAAGGCCATAAAGTGTGCAAGGTAACACATCAACAATCGGGTACCTTCACTGGAGGATGGCCAATGGCATCCAGAAAACCTCTGTTAGCTGGAAAGGCACATGGCTGGAGTCTGCTCTGGGGTTCTGGTTTCAAAATGGCTTTCTCCCAGGACATTCCTCTCTAGGCTTCAGCTTCTCTCTAAAATGTCACTCTCAGTTGCTCTTGGGGTGTTTGTCCTCTGTCAGCTTCTCCAGAGCAAAATTCTGCTGTCAAAGGCCATCTCCAAAATGTCTCTGTAAGCTGAAGCTCCTCTCTCAGCTCCTGTGCATTCTTCAAAGTGTCCCTCTTGGCTATAGCTATCTCACTCCTTCTGTCTGAGCTTACATAGTGCTCTAGTAAACTAATCAAGGCCCATGCTGAATGGGCGGGGCCACACCTCCATGGAAACTATACAATCAGAGTTATTACCCACAGTTGGGTAGGTCGCATGTCCATGGAAACACTCAAAGAATTATAATCTAATCAACCCTAAAATGTCTGCCCACACAAGACTGCATCAAAGATAATGGCCTTTTGGGGGACATAATACATTCAAACTGGCACAGTGAGTATTAGCAGCCAGAATGTGAAATCTACCAGATACCTGATGTTCTAGTTTGCTAATGTTGCTGGAATACAAAACACCAGAGATGGAAGTTTGCTAATGCTGCTGGAATACAAAACACCAGAGATGGATTGGCTTTTATAAAAGGTGGTTTATTTGGTTATTCAGTTACAGTCTTAAGCCCATAAAGTGTCCAAGGTAACACATCAGCAATCGGGTACCTTCACTGGAGGATGGCTAATGGTGTCCAGAAAACCTCTGTTAGCTGGGAAGGCATGTGGCTGGCGTCTGTTCCAAGTTCTGGACTTTCTTGGCTTTCTTCAAGGATGTTCCTCTCTAGACCACAGCTCCTCTTCAGAATGTCACTCTCAGTTACTCTTGGGGCATTTGTCCTCTCTTAGCTCCTCCAGAGCAAAAGTCTGCTTTCACAGGCCATCCTCTCTTAGCTCTTGTGCATTCTTCAAAGTGCCCCTCTTGACTGTGGCTCCTCTTCAAAACATCACTCTCAGCTGCACTGAGTTCCTTCTGTTTCTCAGCTCATTTACATGGCTCCACTAATCAAGGCCCACCCTAAATGGGTGGGGCCATGCCTCCATGGAAATTATCTCATCAGAGTTATCACCTAAAGTTGGGTGGGGCACATTTCCATGCAAACAACCTAATCCAAACATTCCAACTTAATACCCACTAATATGTCTGCCCTACAAGATTGCATCAAAGAAAATGGCATTTTCTGGGGGACATAATACATTCGAACCAGCACACCAAATATCATCCTTCCTTCTTCTCTTCCTTCTTTCTTCTATTCTTTCCTTATATCTTTCCTTGTCTTTTTACCGCTCTTCATTTCAGATAAAATTTCAGATAGCATGCTTACTGATTTAAGCTTCAAATTTCAGACTTCCTGCAGCAACAAATACAGGGATATTATTCTAATTATTGAAAAGAGACTCACTTGATTCTCAGTGAATGTAAAGATGTTTGTGACATCAGTCTCTAAAATAATTTTCATTTGTGGGACTTCTTAAAGGAGGAACTGGGGAATATCATGAACAGATTCCTGAATAACATCCTATAGCTGATACAATAATGGGTTTTGCATGGCTGCTGCTTATAATGCTCTTGGATAAAGAAGAAGACGTAACATTAAATTTTAACTCAAGGCACATGGTTCTTTGAACATACCAAGTGTATTCTAGTGGACTGGCTTAAAAACATATAGATCATAAGAATATCTAACAGAAATGGATGGACTAAATATTTCAAATATTTCTTTTAAATAGAATTTCTCTAAGCAAAACAGATGATAAGAACAGACAAGTGGATTCTATGATAAGGCCTAGAGGGCATATTCTTGGACTACTAAGGACAAAGGCATGATGGTGAGCACATTGAGAGGTTGATATACTTTTGTAGCAATCAAGAAGCCTACCCAGCATTTTGCCTTAATTGGAGGCTTAATCACATACCGCCTTGTGACATCTGGCATATAATTGCCTTTCTCTGTTATTTAATTTTTCAAATGTAGATATCAAACGTGCAACCAGATTAAAAGTTCCTAGAGGCCACATACAAAAATGTCATATGTTAAATTCACCCACAATTTCTAAGCATTCTTCACACATTTGATGAATGTTTGTTGCATGATTAAACCAAGGAAGGAAGCTCCATCTTAGTCAACTAGCCAGGATCACTAGACTAAAAAAGCAGTAATTAGCAATGAGGGTCATCATAGGTTCCCAGCTCCATAGTTCTAAAGCACAGGCACACAGCAATGAGGAGTCTGTTTTAAGTGACTGAAAATTGCGATGGTGGCAGTTACAGTTGGCAAAACATCCTAAAAATGGATCAGGGAAGGCCTCTTTTTTATCACTCTGCTGTAGTTATGCTTTTAGAAAAGTGGAGCTGGGCCTATTATTGTCACACATTCCAGAAATCAAACTTTTGGCTGCATCCCGTATCTATTTTGTTAATGAGAACAGAGATATAGAGAAAAAGAAACTGTGAGCCTCTCTAGTTTCACAACCCTGACCTAGGGACTATGGTTCTCAAAAAAGTCAATCTTCATCTTAATCTCTTTATTAGTTCTAGTCTGGTGTTCTTTGCATGTGCACAAGCATACACAAATACCACATTAGGAATTCAGGAAATGGGACTAAATGCTGGCCCAGGCGAGGGCAACAGCCCAAGATCAGTTGCAAACAGAGACTTAGTTGAGATCCAGGCATAGATGTCTGAGTCTTAAAGGCTATCTAATTCAAAGGCACAAGGCAGAATTTCACCACCAGAAGAACAGAGCATATAAGGTAGAAATAACAATTATCCAACTAGTTTGGGAGGAGGTATGATAAAATCTGAGCATATGGAAATTGGTAATAGGCAGGAAACAAGGGGCAAACATGTCTGAGACATTTCACTGGGAATCTGGGGAGGAATCCTTTCCTACAGCGCTTGACATCCAATGGTGAACACACCATGGGAGTTCATGAAGGGGTTGCTGCCCAACGCTATCAGACATGGAGAAAATTTTCCTAAGGGCAAGCTACACTAGAATTTTTAGGAAACGGATGCACATATCATACCAATACAAGATGATATATGCAGACAAGAAGGTAAACAGCTGCAAACACTTGTTAGTGTTTGTAAACCCTGTAATGAGGCTAAATAATGGGTGCTAGAACTACATTATTTGATTTAAATAGTCAGTAGCCATTCAATATGTTTTATTGTTGTTTTGGGGGCTTTCTAGTTGCTTTGTTTCTAGTTTTCCATTTTCCTCTAAAAGCTATATATTGGTGTGAAAGAGACACATAATAATATTAAATTTAAGAAACAAATATACCCTACACTGAAAAGGAAAGAGAAATTAATATTCTGAAGAGGAATCAACATGTCCTTACTATCCTTACTGTCATTCAGTATTGGAAGAGAAAATTGTAGACAAGTTGGATCAGATGGATAAAAGCAGAGTCAGGAACAAGGTTTCGAAGCTTTGAGGAACAATGTAAGGGAGTGGACAAAGAAAGAATGCATGAGTGTGTGTGTGTGTGTGTGTGTGTGTGTGTGCATGCATTTTAAGTAAAACAAGGATGTTAAAATATATGCCCCACTTATGTTATGAGTTTAATTGATATTGCTGCACAGAAATTATGAAGAAACATTTTGCTCAATGCTGAACAAGCAAGAGCTATTGAAAAAATGAATGGGGTGCTTGATGATTTTCTCAGTCCTTAATATCTGGGCAAGTTTTTTACATAATCTGAAAGACCCTCTTGGTCTCCCATAGAAGATTTCTGTCCTATAAACAGATAAAATCAACCAATGTTTTCAATAAAATATAGTCACAAGGAATAATTTTTTTTTACAAATTACTTAGCTTTCCTCTCTTAAAAGATAGTCACAAAGTTATAACCCTAGCCCACAATCTCAACTGATTTAAAGTACTACATAAAAATTAAAGTTTTATAACATCACTCAGAAATGTCTTTCTTCACGGGAAACCCTAGAAATTAGTTTACATTTATTTATCTTCATTTCACTTTAGTAAAATTCAGTTATGACTAGTCCATTAATTCTGCTTGTTCTGACACGATAGACATTGTATTGACACATGGAGGAGTTAGTGAGAACAGAAGCACACAAATATCCTACTTTAGGCAGCGATTTCACTAATAAAAATGGCCACATACTATAGAGTAAAGGGGACAAATTTAGAATCAGAAGAGCAGGATTCAAGTCCTAGCTCTGACACTAACTTAGTGGAATGGGTCAAGTCACTAAACCCTTTTGTTCTCTTTTCCTCAGCTAGAAAAAATGGTAGGGCTAAACTCAACAACAATTAGTATTTTGTTCAGCTCTGAATTTTGTAATTCTGTGGCTTTTGCTAAAAGTGAACATTAAAAAACAAAATTTCACCAGAAAGTAGAGTTGAACGTTCACAGGAGTCTGATCAAAAGACACTAGCTTATCAGTTCAAATATGTGAAGAAATTTATCATATATCACATAATCCTTTTAAAAGAGTAAAGGAATAAATATTTAATAAGTGCACCAATAATTATGTAAGATATTTATTTTTTATCAATTCAATATAACAATAAAATGAGAGAAGTATCAATATCCTCTTATTAAATATAAGGAAACTGAAGGACAGAGCATTTAGCTAATTTTCTCAAAGTCTTATTAGAATTTATGAACAGCATAGCAATGATACAACCTATTCCTGTACTACAATTTCAATAGTACAAACCATTACTGAGTCTCCACAGTCTACTTGAAGGCATTGGCTTAGCCTTGGGTAAGAAAGCTTGTTCAGAGTTGAAGGAAAAAATCTTTAGTTTAACTCTATTTTAAACACATGCTAAACAGTTTCAGAGTCCTTACAGCTTTTTCCATTTTACCTCTGTTTGGTCAGTTTTGTGTTTCCGTAGTTCTATTGTATTTACTTACCTCCTCTTCCCATACCCCAATGTATTTTTTGACCTTAAGTATCCCTGAGGAAACCAGTGGGATTCAAGTTACATCCAACAAAATAATAACATATAGCAAATTCAGGATAAATCATTTAGCCAAAGAAGCTGATATTATTTTTGTTTTAGGAACATAAATCATGTTGCTCAGCCCTTGTATATGATGAGCATTTAATAAATATTTGCTGCATAATTGAAGGAATAAATATATTAGGAAGCAGTTACAGAGCTTCAATGACAAGCTACATTATCCTTTGACTATTCTGAAACCAGAATGCAACCTTAGGATTCATCTTTTAAACCAGTGTCTATAATAATTAAGAGTGCTGGAAGACAGAACATTTATATAGTTCATGCAGGTTACACAGGCTGTTGATAGAAAATAAATCCAGTTCAAAAATAAAGCAGCCCAAATCCACATTTTTTATAACCAGAAGGTTCTTCTTCTTCATTTTAATGAATTGTCTAGATAATTGCCTCAAAATTATTCTTTGCTTTCTTTGTAAAGGTGCAGACTAAATGTAAGCCTGACTCATCACTCCTATTTTGGGCTATCCTGCATGATATTTCTAGACATTGTTCTTCCTAAGTAATTTTCACCTTGAAAGATTACCTTTTTGTTACTATTATATAGGAAGTGTGTTATGTGGCTCATAGCATTGCATTGGACAGGAAGTCCACACACCTGGCCTCACATAAATAATCTTTACATTGAAATAAAATTATTTCTCTCTGGAATTTTTCATGAGTTTTCAGTTTTTCATTAGTGTTTTTAAATAGTTTTCAATGGACTTTTATTTTTTCCTTACTAGATTTCAGTCATTTTGCCATAATGCCAACCTCAGAGTCCAAGTATGGGATTACATTATAGATAAGAATATCAGTAAAAGACTCTGTTGATAATTGGTTTAAGTCAAGGCAGAATCACTTAAAACATATTCTGTGATGTTGCAGACATAAATGTATTCACATTATTCCAAATTTTCAAGAATGATGATTTGAGGATATATTTAAAACTTGCCTCTGCAAATTAAAATATGTCTAATTGGTTTAGGGACAAGTATACAAATATTCTACTCAAATGCTTGTATTTATTCATTCAAGGTGTCCACATAATACTGGAGCCAAGAGTAATAACTGAAACTTTAAATTAATTACTAACTGCCCTTATTGAAGTATAGGCAGGATACTATGACAGCTCATTTGGATACAGTGGACCCCGCTGTCAGTTTGTACATTATTTGCATGTGATTTGGACACAAGCAAGTAGAGGATGATTCCAGTCAGGTCTTCATATGCCTTTTAACTTTGTAATTATCTTAAATGGACTTAGAGTTAAATCATCAAAACATCAGTAAATTTCCCTTTTTTACTCCAAATAGCTAATGCAGAAATCTGGAAACAAGACGTTTTCTCCTCTCCCAGAGTCAACCTAATGTGTTCCTTTCCCCAGTGTCTGCATGAATGTAGCAATGATAATTATGGTTTTAGTCAGCAGGTTGTCATTGCTGTGACATAGAAAATGTCAGAGGAGATTAATAAAGCAAGCCAGTTAAGAAAGCTTCATTGTGTAAGGTATATTTTACACATATTTAAAATTCACTAAAAGTAAATTGTGTGCTTTAGCCACTTAGCAACCTGCTTAAATCTCTGGACTCTGATATATCTGACCTATTTTACCAAAAAGGCTTACAAGAAAGGAGAAATAACCTTGGAAAAGTTTTCTGGGTTGGCATACAGTTGCAAGGTCTTTTGCTTATGAAAGGTTAGGAATGTGTTAGCTGAAATGTTCTAGGAAATTGAATGTTCAAGTTGATATGATTTTCTGGAAAATAACCTGCATTGGTTAACTAAATTATATAGAAAACTTAAAAGGAAGCAAAAAAAAATTGCAGAAAATGTTTCAAAAATATAATAGTCCCCAATACATAACATTTTTTTGAATATTACATTAATAATTAAAGATGTTGACTTTCTTGAAATTGTCTTTCACACCATTAAGTCTCATTGTAAAGAATGGCATCTTTGGACACTCTAATAGACAAAAATGAATGAGCAACAACTTTAGGTCACATCGTTCCCTAGAACATGACCAATCTACCCTAACTTGCCAAGCAGGAGTTTGTTTTCCCATGTTTTTTCTCATATTTTAAAGTTATATAAGTTTTTTAATCAAATTTCACATAATCTCTGTATTTGTTATATGATTATATTCTGTATCAGAGAAGATCTTTAATGTTTTCATGAACTTTCCAAAATTTCATTGATAAAAATTTTACATGTTTTTTAAGTTGATGATTATAGGTCAATTTTATTTAAATGTTATACCTGAAAAGAATCCTAAATTGTATTTTCAAAAGAGCCCTCACTTTTCAGATAGAGACCAGAAATCAGGCAATACTCAGAGACAAGATCAGTATTCTTTTCACAAAGCTTTTATTGTATTTACTAACTCAACTTATTCAGAAATAATAACTATACTGAGAATATTTTGGGCAAGGCATAAATAGTGTTTAAGTACATTGCATTGTTTATGTACATAGGATAAAATTAGAAAAATAAAGAAAAGTATAAAGAAAAATACAAAAACTTCTAAGAAGGAGTCACTCCTGCTAAACCAAGTTACTCATGTCAGCAAACCAAAATTTTACTTAGTTCCTGTTTCTGTTAGCACTGGCTCCCCAGGACCTTAAAACTTAAACCAATTCCAAGTTAGCTTATGTGTCCTGGATCCTCTGGTTTGGCATTAGCCAAATAAGGATAAATATCTTGATGCAGCCAGTAGAGTCATTTATACTCCTAGGTTGCTTGCCAGTGGTGAAAGCCTGACTACATAAACCCTGCCCTTTCTACCTCACAGCAGAGCTCCCCTCGGTTTGCTAGATGGGATGTTGCCCAATTCATGGATCACTCAATAAAGTTGTGAGATCCTAAACTTCATGTTGTTAAAAGTTGTTTGGTTGGTTTGTTTTTTTTTTCCTGGGGACAAGGATATGATCAAAAGGTGACTGCTGATGACAGTGGGGACAATGAGAAAAGCAAGCAAAGGTGCTTGTGAAATCCTTTGAGTTCTCTGCCTTCTCTAATATCTCAAAGTGTTGTGGGTGAGTCCCTCTTGGATATGAGCTCCACTCTCTTATGTTTGATCCCCCATTCTCACTGGCTCTCAGTAAAAAGTTAGAGGCTCAATCTTATTTATGAGAAGGCTCAAATTCTGAACCAAGTCCCTAGCCATTTGGTTCAGTCTGCAGTTTCATTTTTGTTACTTCTGATCTTTTTATCTTGTGCGCGAGGTAAGATGTGATAATATAAAGATGAGATCCTCAAACTTTAAAAAATTTGATTCTCCACTCTGGCATCCCAGTATATTACATGTTCAAAAATTATGAGGTCAGACCTTGAGGGGAAGATGGTGGAATAGGAGAGGCAGAGCAAACTTCTCCACCATGGATTAACTAGAGAACAGGCAGAAAAAAAAACCAGGGCATCAGTTCCAGGGTATGAGTGGCCAGAGGGGGACTTCTACATTAAATAGGGAGGACGTGGATGAAAATGTGGAGAAATTATGAAAGGCCGGAGTGAGTTAATTCAATCAGGACTGCCTCTGGGCCTACTGGCTGGACAGGTGAGAAAGGAACTGTGAACTCCCATACTGTAATCTCCACAAACAGTGGGAGACAACACCCTTCTCAGTCCTGCAGCTGGGAGTGCCCATGTGGGAACACAGGCACTAACAGACTTGTGTTAGCCACACACAGAGACCTTCCTATGGTGCAAAGTGCCCCCCAACCCTAAGGCAGGCCACTGCAGGTGCCTGATTTGGGGGAGGACTGGGGGCCCACCCCTTGGGAGAAGAGGGGATGCAGAGCAAAGCAGAGCCAACCTGACAATCAGCAGGCAACAGAGGCATTCTCTGTTCCACTGCCTTTACTCTTCTTCCATTGAAGCCTATGGCACTCACAGCATGCATGGGCAGAGAGGCAGGGACAAGGGAGAATGCCACATGGAAGCACTGAGAGGCCCTCCCCAACCTCAGAGGCTCACAGTGTATGGCAGGCCAGGTTCTTGTGGACTGACAAAAAGCAGGGCAATTCTGAACTGGCTGAGGGAAAGGAGGGTGGAAATCTCAGTCTCTCAACCTGAAAATCCATTGGAAAGCCTTGGAATCACCAGACCCATCTTACCCTCAAGCAGACTCTCCACCAAGAGGCATAGTGCCCACCCCCCATCTGCGGGGCTGGCTGTCTCCAGCAGGCAGGGAGACCAGCTGTAGTGACTAGATTTTCATCTGGTTTGGGAACCCTCCCAGTGGGTTGCCACAGCCAGGGAAAAGCAGGTTTGAGGGAAGGCAGTGGCCCAAGTGTGCCATCAGCTGGGAAGTCAGGGGACATGTACTCTGGCAAATCCATGATCTGCCAAACCACCTATGGATGTCCAAATAGACTTGCATCTACCAAAATAGTGTTATCAAGATAATCAAATGCCTAGAAATCAGCAGAAAATCACAAAGCACATGAAGATCTGAAAAGATATGTCCAAGTCAAATGACCAAAACAAAAAGCCAGAGGAGACACTGAACTTGGAATAACTAAACAAATATATACCAAGCTCCAAAACAACTTCAGTGGGTTGGCTAAAGAAATAGAGGCTATCAAGAAGACACTAGAAGAGCATAAAGAATTTGAAAGAGTAAATAGAAAAATTGCAGATCTTATGAAAATAAAAGATACTTTTGATCAAATTAAAAATACACTAGATACACACAACAGCAGATCTGAAGAAGGAGAAGAAAGGATAAGTTAACTAGAGGACAGAACAATTGAATATGAACACACAAAAGCACAAATGGTGGAAAGGATGGAAAAAATTTGAATTGGATCTCAGATAAATTATGGACAACATGAAATACACAAATATAAGAATCACTAGTATCCCAGAAGGAGAAGAGAAAGGGGCTAAGAATAATATTTCAGGAGATAATTAGGGAAAATTTCCCAACCCTTATAAGAGACATAAATATACAAATTGAAAAAGCTCAACAAACTCCAAATAGAATAAATTCAAATAGAGCCACTCCAAGACATACTAATCAGATTATCAAATGCTGAAGAGAAGATGAGAGTCCTGAAAGCAGTAAGAGAAAAATGATTCACCACATACAAGGGAAATCACATAAGACTAAGTACTGGCTACTCAATGGGCACCATGTAGGCAATAAGGCAGTGATATGACACATTTAAGCTTCTTAAAGATAAAAACTGGATAAAGAGTTCTTTATCCAGCAAAGTTCTCCTTCAAAATTGAGGGTGAGTTTAAAATTTTCACAGACAAACAAATGCTGAGTGATTTTGTTAATGAGAGGCCTGCCCTGTAAGAAATACTAAAGGGATTTCTGTCAGTTGGAAAAAAAATACAGGAAAGTGAGGTCTGGAAAAGGGCACAGAACTGAAGAGTATTAGTAAAAGTAATTTAAAGGATAAAAAGAGGGAAAAATAATCTGTCAAATTAAAAAAAACAAAGGATAAGATGTTGATTTAAGTGCTACCTTTTCAGTAATATCTTTTCATGTGAATGGATTAAACTCCCGAATTAAAAGATACAGATGGGCAGAGTGGATTAAAAGTATGATGCATTGATATGCTGTTTACAAGAGACTCATCTTAGACCCAGTGACACAAAGATATTGAAAGTGAAAGGATGGAAGAAAACATTCCACACAAACTGTAACCAAAAGAAAGCAGCGGTACCTATACTAATATCAGAGAAAATAGACTTAAAATGCAAAGATGTCATAAGAGAAAAAGAGAGGCACTATATAATACTAAAAGGGCAACTTACCATGAAGAAATAACAATCATTAGTATTTATGCACCCAATCAAGGAGCTCCAAAGTATATGAGGCAAACATTGGCAAAACCGAAGGGAACAATAGACATTTCTACAATAATAGTGGAAGATCTCAATACACCACTCTCTTCTATAGATAGAACAATCAAAAAAAGGATCAATAAGGACATAGAAAACCTAAACAGTGTAGTAAACGAATTAGACCCAACAGACATATATAGATTGTGGCATTCCAAAACAAAAGGATATATGTTCTTCTCTAGTGCACAATGGAATGGTCTCCAGGATAGATCATAGGCTGGGGCACAAAACAGGTCTCAATAAATTTTAAAAGATTGAAATTATTCAAAGTACTTTCCCTGACCGTAATGAAATGAAGCTGGAAATCAATAACCACCAAAGAACCTGATCTTTCATAAATATATTGAAACTAAACAACACACTCTTAAGCAACAAGTGGGTCAAAGAAGAAATTGCAAGAGAAATTGGTAAATATCTGGAGATGATTGAAAATGAAAATACAACATATCAAAACCTATGGGATGCAGTGAAGGCAGTTCTGAGAGGGAAATTTATAGCTCCAACAGCATACATTAAAAAGGAAGAAAGAGCTAAAACCAAAGACCTAACTGAACAACTGAAGAAGCAAGAGAAAGAAGAGCAAACTAACCCTAATTCAAGGAGAAGAAAAGAAATAACAAGGATTAAAGCAGAAATAAATGAACTGGGAGAACAACAACAACAACAAAAAAAAATAGAATCAATAAAGCCAAAAGTTGGTTCTTTAACAAACCTTTAGCTAGACTGAAAAAGTCAAAAAGAGAGAAAGATGCAAATAAACAAGATCAGAAATGAGGGGTTATTATCATGTATCCTGAAGACAGGATTTGACAAATTATTATTACTAATAAATTATTATATAACTATTTATTTTTAGTTGCTAGTGTATTAAACAGTTAGAAGGAAATAACTGAAATTGTGGAACTGTAACCCATACCATACTTCAAAATTTGCTCCATAACTGCTTCTTAAATTGTACTTTGAATTTAAAGTTATCACTTTTCTGCATATGTGTTATATTTAACACAATAGACAATGTTAAGAAAAAAAAAGAAATGACACTGCTAAAAGTACAGACTAAAAAAAAAATTATGAGGCCAGGAGCTGTGCCTAACAAAATGCCTAAATCTCACCAAAGACAATGTTGAATGCAATGGTCACTATGGGGAATACACCAATTAAACAAACTTCCTCATTTCAGAAGTGCACTCAAGAAAAAGGACTCCTGAATTAAACAAGTTAAATGGGAGGCCTATTTTAATTGTTACAGAGACTACTAAGAAATTTCAAGATTCTAAAATAGTTTCATTAAAGGATTCTTTACAAAAGATAAATGATAAATGGAAGGCTCATGAGAAGACTAGACTTGATGACAATTCAGAATCCTTGATTGATGCAACACCTTCTGCCCTCCCCACAATTCCTCTATATCCTCCTCTACCTGATTATTACCAATCTGCTAACACTCTGACTGAACTACTTTTTTACTCTGAACATGTTACTAATCAAATACCCTTTAAGGTTAAACCATATGAAACTGCGGGTGAACCACTGCAAATAACTTTTACGCCATGGTCAAAAACAGAAGTGAAGGCCATAATTAAGTAGTTCTCCAACTCCAGGGAAGACAGTCAGAAATTTTATGAAGAACTAAAAATTCTCATTAGAGCTTATGACCCTAGGTCACCAGACCTCTATCAATTGATCCATTTGTTGTTAGCCCATGAAAAGCTCAAAAATGTATGCATGAGGCAGAATGGCTTAAGTCTGGGGAAGATATTCAAAACCCCAGGATCTGTACTTGGTCTGCCTATGACATAAGAAAGCCCTAAAGTTCACTCCCAACTTTTTCACAACTATTCCCAAGGTTTTTCCAAGCCATACCAGTTGGTCTATAAGTCAAGCATGCAAATAAAAGAAAGATGAGTTGTGGTGGATTTTAAAACCCATTTGGAAACTCTTCTTCTGAGATATTCTGGGTTTCATCCATAACTGCTGATACTTAACTGTGCCCTAGTGTCATTTCTAAATTGGCTCCTCCCTGAAATAGAGGTACTTACCAAAAGACAAAGAATAGGATGGGAAACTGCAGATATAACTGAATTTATGACTATTGCACAACATTTTGAGATAACATTAGAACAAGACTATGAATTTAAAACTGCTAAAATAATGTCCCTGCAGTTCTAACACTTGTAGGGCCAAAATTTTAGGACAAACAATAATAGGTCTTTACAATCTAATCGCTTTTATAGAACTGAAGGCCCTCCACAAAAGCAATGGCCTATAAATGGGTGTCTAATTTGCAATTGACTCAGCCATTGGAGAAAGGATTGCCCCAGAGAAAACCCCTAATGAATAACTGAATCCTTCCCCATCTTAACTCGAGAAGGGAAACTCCAACTGGAATTTCACAATATTGATGAGGCTCTGAGGAACTTTCTGGCCTATTTCCCATGATATCCTTAAATGACCAAGGTGAAACTGAGTTTAAAATAAATGGGGAAGCATGTAAAGTTGTAATGGATACTGGAGATACTCTGTCTACTTTAAACACCACTTGCTGGAAATAGGAAGTTCCTAGGAGACAAAAGCAAATATCTATAGTTGAGGTATCAAGGTCAAATGAGAATTTTTGTCCCAACTAATCCAAATGTCTCTTGGATATTTTATTGAAAAACCACTCCTTTATGCTTTGTGATTCGGCTCTAATTAATTTGTTAGGCAGAGATCTCTTATCCAAAATGGGGGGAATAATTCAATCTGCCTGTAATGGAGAACTTACTCTAGAATTCCTGGAACAAACTGAACTCCATCTTTCATGTTCTCTGTAAACTGCACTAGATACGGAGGAAGAAGAAATCACCTATGACAACCCTGACTTTTCTAAAGTGCCTGTGTCCTTCTGGACCACTTCCAGCACTGATATTGGTAAGAGAGAAGGTGCTGAACCAATAACGATACAAATAGTTGCATCTAAACCCTTCACTACTTCCCCAATATCCATTAAAACTTTAAGGTATTATAGGTGTCACTCCTACAGTTGAAGACCTAATCTCTCAAGGTCTAATTATTCCATACACTAGTTCATGCAATATGCCAATCCTACCAGTTAAAAAGCCCAATGGCTGGGGCTGGCATTTTGTCCAAGATCTAAGGGAAATCAACAAAATGGTGATGACCTCATTTCCCAAACACTCTTCCATCTTGGGTCCCTCCAGTTTCACAATGGTTTACAGTTGTAGATCTATGTTCTGCATTTTTAGCATCTTTGTGGACCTGGACAGCCAACATTTATTCACTTTCACTTGGAATAACCAGCAATACACTTGGACTGTAATTCCCCAAGGTTTTACTGAGGCATCCTCTTATTTTTCTCAAGCACTTTTTCAAAATTTAAGCATCATGCAATTCTCTGAAGACTTGACCTTCTTGCAGTATTTAGATGATTTGCTGATATGCTCACCAGCCAGAGAGGCCTCCTTAAGAGACTCTATTTAATCTGTTGTAGCAGTTAGGACAAAAGGGGGACAGTCTCAAAAGAAAAATTGCATCTTTCCAAAGAAACCATTCATTACTTGGGCCATGGCCTAAGTGCTGCAGGCATTCAGTTGTCTCCAGAGGGAATAAAAGGGTTTTAGGAATTTCCTAAACCACAACTAAACAACTGAGAGGATTTTGGGATGTGGCTGGTTATTACAGGCTTTAGGTTTCAAATTTTTCATTAATGGTTGCATCCCTTTATGAATTTACCAGAAGGACTGCACTTAAGCCTTTGTCATGGGACCCTAAACATGAATCAGCCTTTAGGGAAACTAAAATTAGCATTACAAGTACCACCTGCCTTAGGACTAACAAACCATTCCAAATCTTTCACCCTGTTCCTTCACAAAAGAGATAATCAAGCTTTAGGAAGATTAACCCAAGAACATGGTGGAAAATATAGACCCATTGCCTAAAATAGGCTTTGCCTGTGCACACCCAAATTGATTAAAGGCTATTGCAGTAGATACCAAATCAGTAGAAGCCTCAGCAGACTTAACTCAGGGAAAGGATATCTATCTGCAAACCCCACACGCTGTTCAAAATCTTTTAAACACTGAGCTGATCCAACACTTTCCCACCAGCATACCAATCTCATGAAATTCTCCTACCTTCACCTCCTAAACTTCACCTAAAGCACTGCAATGTTCTCAACTCTGCTACTCTGCAGCCTTTACCTGATGGAGAACCCCATAACTGTGAAATGGTAATTTCACAATTAGTGACCACATGTTTTGATTTACAGGATACTCTTCTCACCAACTGAGACCTCATTAAATTTGAAGCATTTGTTGAATGCTACAAATTCTGATGGAAAGTTCCAAGCAGGGTATGTGGTCACCACCCAAATATAACCTAATTGAATGAGGTAGTCTTCCAAATTTTCTTCTACCCAATAGGCTGAGCACTATCCTCTTACCAGAGCTTGTTTTCTGTCTAAAGGAAAAACTGTTAACATTTATGCTAACAGCAGATATGCTTTTTCGGTAGTCTATGATTTTGGCATGCTATTAATTTTGGAGTCAAAAGAGGTTTCTTATTTTTGCTGGTATATTGAACAAAAAGAGACATCAAATGAATGGTTTCCTTTCTGCTATTTTACTTCCTTCTACGGTCACCATAATTAAAATAGAGGCTCACAGTAAAATAACTATGTCTGAATATCAAGGAAATGCACTGCTGGACTGCAGAAGTTATAGTACATTTAGATAAAGCCCTTCCTAAATTCTGGCTCCCAGAATCTTGGTTCACATGATACCAAAATAATGAGATGCACACTTTATTGCCTGACTTTGCTTTTTGTCACCCTGAACATTTAGCATATAGACAATAGACTGCCTCCAAATCTAATAAAGAATATTAGATAAAGAGAGGTTGTCATTTTAATTTGGAATGGGAGCTTCAGAAAAGCCAAGTTGGCTACTCTATTAAAAAAAAACCCTATCCAGGTTTTTACACTCTTTTATCCATCACGGTGTTGGAAAAAAAAATAATAATAATCAAGTTCTAAGCTAAGACTGATGGGAAAGCTTTAATAAGGCAGCTAAAGATGATTATAATGAATGCTTAATTTGTCAAATCCAAAATCCTGGAAAAACAATAGCTGTTTCTAGAGGGTATTTTCTGCCTCCCTTTGGTCCTTTTGATCATCTACAGCTGGATTTTATTCAACTACCATCAAGCATTGGTTATAATTATATACTTATACTGCATGCTTCTTTTCTGGATAGATCAAGGCCTTTCCTTGCTACAAGACTGATGGCCCTGACAATGGTAAAGAAATTATTAGAAAATGTGTTTCCTATGTAGGGAATTCCTGCCATTGTTTCCAGTGATCATGGCACTCATTTTACTGGACAAATTGTTAAAGCCCTGCAAACCAATTGACATTATCATTGCCCTTACCATCCTCAGTCTTCTGGCAAGGTGTAAAGAACAAATGGTATAATTGAACTAAAATTATCTAAGGTAGCTGAATGCACTGGAATTCTTTGCCCAAGATTTTACCCTTGGTTCTTATGACCATTCATAGTACTCCGTTTGGAAAACATAAGTTCACTCAATGCAGAATTGTTACCAGCAGACCTTTGTCTTTGGGAATGAAATTGATGAACAATCCTTTGTCGTCATATCATAACATAATCCAGTATTACAAACCCCTAATGCATTACACCAAAGATTATTTACCACAGGTAAAGGATGCTTTTCCTGATGCACACAATAGATGCCTGATAAATAATAGCCTAGAATCTAGAGATTGCATCTACTGGAAATGGCACCAATGACAGGCAGATCTAGAACCCATTGGAAGGGACACTACCAAGTGCCCTTGACTACAGACACTGCAGTTAAGTTACAAGTTGTTGAACAGTGGGTCCACATTTCTCAAGTAAACAAAGTTCCACCTTAATTCTGGACTTGTTCCAACACTGGAGATCTAAAATTCAAACTAACCAAGAAGTGATGTTGACAATGTCACAAAGTAGACTGCTTATTCCCAAGGCAATGTGTCAAGCTTTCACATGAACTTTACTTCTTCTCAAAATGTATAAATTCATTTTTCTTGCTTTATGTTTTTCCTTGCACTGGCCTGGATATCCAATGCCATTGTCCATTTCTCCCAGGCCATTGCAAAAGTGGGCAAACTTACAGAGGTTTGGATTTGTCATCATTAATCTCATTCTATGCATAATGGCAGGGACCCAGTTGTTTTACCTGTGGCCAATCCCAGGTCCCAAATACCAGTGTTTCCCAATCACACTATCCACGATTACACCAGGAGTCCGATTGTTACAGCCCTTATCACCTATGTCTTCTTCAATCTTTCAGCCCTTGTAAGTAACTCGGATTTGTTTCCTAGTGAGGAGAAACATTACGTCCTTACCTATGATTGGCCCAGATCTAAAAATATTTTAATTCAGCATATTCAATTAACATAAAAAGGCATAATTGGATGCAGAGGGCAAGCATCCCTCTGCTATGTTGGGTGCTTGGTATGGAGAAGGACTTTTGGCCTCTTGTAGATCTTGGATATTGTAATAATCCCATGACAGAGGGCTGGTTTCAAACCATCAATTTTAACATTCCAAAAGAAGCAGACTTGAACAACCAAACCCTCCCAGGCATTCTCTGTGCACCCTTAGGCTATACATTTATTTATGAAATAGTTCAAGACTATGAACTCCTATTCCCCATATGCCTGGGCATTCCAATGTCTGGTTAGCTGGCACATGACAGGACAAGGCAGGTTAGGTCTTCTTGTTGCCCTCTTAAAAATTCAAAACCAATCTGAGACCTCTCATTGGTCTACTCCCCTCAATCTACATTCTCGAGCAAAATGTGATTTGCCTCGGGAAGTTCATGATTCTGGATTTGCCTCTTTCAGTAGATCATTTGTACCTTGCTTTGGGGTCAGTGCTAATTAACAGATGATTAGAATTCTGTCAATCACAGTGGGAAAACTCGCTGAATCTACTGCTAGAGCTATAGCTATACAACAAAAATTATTAGGCACATTAGCTAAGGTTGTTTTGTGCAATAGCATTGTGCTTGATTACTTGTTAGCTGAACAAGGAGGCATTTGCACTGTTACCAAAACAATCTGATGTACTTGGTTAAACATTTCTGGGGAAGTCAAGATGCAATTATATGAAATAATTAAACAGGCCACAGGGAAGCCCTTCCTTGGGGTCATTTTTTGATCACTTTGATTTCAACCAGTTTGGGTCATGGGAACCTTAGCTTAGGAGCATACTCCAAACATTGGCCATTTTACTGCTCATAGCAATTATTATAGTCTTCCTGGTGCACTGTGCTCTCTTCAAGAGTTTTAAATGGATGTACTCAGCCACCTGTGAATTGGCAAATGATCTCTCTGTGCCTAGAATGACAAGGACACAGTAGCATCACAACCACATATGAGCCCAGCACTGTCACCTGTAAACACTGATTTGAAGCTTCAAGCAGTAATTGAGTGGCACCCATACCTTAAATTTTGACCACAGCTCTCCATAGCTGAGAGCCAGATCAAAAGGTGGGAAACTATTAAATAATGCACATGGGTCCAAGATGGAGTTGCTAAACCCCATGACAGCAAACCAAAATTTTTCCTACTCCCTGTTTCTTGTAGCATTCAGCTCCCTCAGAACCCAAAATTTAAGGCCAACCAATCATAATCCACCAGCTCCAGTTTAGGCCAACCAACCATAGTCTGCTAACTTCAGTTTAACTTACATGTCCAGGCACTTCTGGTTTGTCATTAGCCAAATAAGTATAAATATCCTGATACAGCCAATAGAGTCATTTATACTGCTAGCTTCCTTGTTGGTTGTGAAAGCCTGACAACATAAACCCTGCTTTCTGCACAGCACCCCTCTATTTCCTGGACGAGATGCTGCCCAATTCATGAATCACTCAATAAAGCTATGAGATACTAAACTTCATGTTGTTAATTTATTTTTTGTTTTTCAACTTCATCATCTGGTGATAACCACTCATAGCTTCTTGGGTATATGTCTTTCCATTGTGTTTCTCTGGATGTATATGTATTTGCCTTCATAATGGCAGTCAAATTACATGCAAAATTGATTTTATTCAATATTATTTTCACTCATTTTCATTTATTTCACTCAATATTGTATTGTTTATTATTTATGACACTAACAGTTCTTCATAACTTCTTCATAACTACTATTTTAATGAATATATAATATTCTCTATGTGGTACATACGAATAAGTTGTAATTCATTTAAATAGTTTTCTAGTGATGGACATTCACATTTCAAATTTCCCTATTATAATTAATGCCATAATGAATATAAAAAATTTATTGCATTTCTGATTTATTTATTAAGATACATTTATAGTGATATATTTTTACTGGAGATTTGAATTAAAAGTTATTTCAGAAGTGTTAAAAGATTCCCATAGGCATTGAATGGTAGGAAGTGTCATTAAGTAGGTGTGTTATAATTTATGTTTTTATATACAAAATTAAATATATTTCTGGTATAAGAAGCTAAGTTATTATGTTATTATTGTCTTTCTGGTAGTTTAGATAAAATGAGAGAAAAGTGAATGAACTCATTTATAACTGATTAGCTTATAACAGTTAATTTAGCTCTGTGGCCTTGTAAAATTATTTAACCTGTTAGGTTCAGTTTCTTCTTTATTTAAAGGGAATAATGATATGGAACTATACATAGTATAAGGTAAGCACCATATAAATAAATGACCAAAATAAATATTGCTATTATACTTTTGGTCGTTGTTACCATCATTATTATATTTTGAAGAGGAGAAAAAATACCATGCCAAACATGGATTCCATCAATCTTGAAGATCATAGAGAAAAATTAAAATGAGAATAGCTCCTTTTAAAAGATGGACAACAGCAATTCTAAGAATTTTTGCTTGATCCTATGTGTTTGAGTCCCAGGTTCATAAGAGAAATGAATAATTCCATTCTTAGCAAATACAGAGCATTTAAGATTTCTATTCAAGGAGTTCACCAATTGCCTTCCTTCTGCCAATGTGTAAACAAATAAGGGAGCAAATATTATCCATTTAAAGCTGAGCCTGAGATGAGTATCTCTTAGTATGAGATGGCAGTTAGAATACATCATCTGGCATTTCCTTTATTAGCACACTAGTAAGTTACAAAGGCCTTTTGCAACACAGCACTTCCTTGAGGGAACAAGAGCTATAGCCAAGGAGATGGAATCTTCCTTCCTATCTCACACATGTGATTTATAACTACAATAAAAACTGATTACACAAAGCACACATTATTTCTAGGAGATGCTAAGTATCACCTTAATAGACCTACAAGCCTGATCTTTATAGTAATAAAATGTTGCAGCAGCCAGTGATTTCACTTCCCTAATCATTTGCTTACAAAGAGCATCCTCCTCTGTTCATCATCAAGATATATTACTACACTATGCTTCCCTTGACTATCAAAGAAAGAGAGAGAGCAAGAGTGAGAGACAGAGAGAGAGAGAGAGAAGAAAAGAGTAAGTGAGAATGAGGCTCTGGTGTAATAAAGAGCCCTGGATAAGTGGCCAGAATATTATTGGGTTCTGTCATTGTTCTGCTAGCAAGGGGATTGGGGCAAGGCACTTACTTAACTTTTGTCTTCTTACCTATGAAAAAGTTTTTGAATTAGATGATTTTTAACTTCCCTTCCATCCCTAACATTCTTCAAATCTGTCTAATCCCATTAGTAAAAGAGGCCAGCATGGTATGAATGGAAGAGAAAGAAGATGTGAAAATACATCTTTCAAAAATTACCCTGATGAGAGAGTTAAAATCAAGCATGTTAACCACAAGTATGACTCTCACTGCAATATTTGGCACTAGTGACCACCTCAGCTTATCTCCTTTTCCAATAACAGCTCTTTCACCATCTCTCCAGTTTTCTTCCCAAATCCTTTCATTCAAGCTCTTCATTTGCATAGTTCCATGTATGCAAATGTACCATTAACTGAAATTAACATAATGACTTTGAAGGGAAGACTGGATGGCTAAAGCATGGTAGTGAGAAAAAGATCCGAAATCTAAGTTTGAGTTCTAGACCACGTTTAGAAATAATTATAATTGTACAAGAAAATGTGGAATTAAACATAGAGAATCCTGTTGCAAATTCCAAAAATATTCCACTGAAGACTAGCCACTCAAATCGGAGAATAATGATATTCAGTGTTTTAATCAGCATAGAAATGACTATTTGCCTGGCAAGTTCATATTAATAAATATAATGATTTCTTCATTTTATTTGCTTCAGGTGAGTGTATTGATCATCACCAGTTATTATGTTAAATCTTCCAAACAGAGAAAGCCTGAGATTTATCTTTGTCAAATGTATGTTTAAACTAGGGTTTTAAACACAGTGACACAATCAGATCATTGAACACGGAATCTGAGACTGTCAATAAGACAAGCTGATACAGATTCCCAAAAGATCAAACCAGCTGCTTCAGTTATTTCAATGAATAAAACAAGAATTCAATGGTTATACTTATATATGAATGTATCTCTAAGGAAAAAAAAGAATCTACATAGATTAGTCCTATAGGAAGCTTTATGGTATTAAACCTTCATATTTCATCTCCAATCTGCCTCTCTTATGAAATCAGAAACAAATGAAACCATTCAGGAAAAAGAAAATGTACTTTGATAGCGCCAGATTAACGGCAAATACTTGTATCAAAGCTCAATTTGGCTCTTTCCACTGCAGAAAAGCAGTGGAGCTCAGGGAAATAAAACAGAATATCAAAATATCAGATAATTGAGATAATTGGGTCTATTAGAAAACACTAAAATACCAGAATCACTAATTATGGGGATGATTAAAGTCATCCAAAAACTATCCATTTTAAAAGAATATGAATCATTGGTAGAAGTATGGCCAGTTGCATCTCCATTTCCATTTTGGTTAAAAAATAAATAAATAATCCTGAGTCTCAGCAAAAGAAATTGAGATATTTGGCTAAACAGCACCAAAAACAGCTAGATTAAGTGATTTAAGATAGTAACTTACTATAATTGCAGGTGCAGAATCCCTGAAAATTAAAAAAAGAGATGAAATAGAGAATTTGGGACCAATAGTATTTTTTTCAATAACTAATTTATCAAAAAGAATCCTCATATTGGTATTTAAGTAAGTATACTCAGAACTCCTCCTTGCAGCACAGTTACCGAGACACTATTTGTGTGTTCCTTTTTTTTTAAAAAAAGCAGGGGTGGGGTGGGGTGGGGGTGGGGATCAGTTAATCCCCACCCATATTCCAAATGTTTTGGAAATAATTAATGTTATACTTCTTTACTATATAGAGTAACAATGCATATTAGCTTACTGCAGGCTCTGAGTAGTCCTGCAATAGAGAAATCTTCAACTTTGTCACTTCATATTACCAAGTAATATTTTTAAAATTGACACGTATTTCTTTATCTTTTGGGAGAATACTAACATTCATGAAATTTACATTCTAGTTAGTAGATACAGACAATTAACTGCTAAATAAATGTACACTGTGTCAGATGGGTAGAAATGTTATGGTATAAAATTGAAAACAATGTAAGCAACTGGCTCAGAGTGAAGTTAGGTTGTGATTGGCTCTGAGTGAAGTTAGGCTGCTATTTTATTTAGTGAAGTAAGGTAATACTTCTTGATTAGGGTGACTTTTAAGCAGAGAAGTGTTGCAAAATCACATATACTGAGGCAAATTATTCTTGGAATGTTCCAAGAAAACATCCTTGGCCAAGATGGGTGGAGATGAATGAGCTAGGGAAATTGGGGAAAGCAATGAGGTCAAAGTGGTGATGGTTTTGAAATAATGGAGGACTTGATAGGCCATTGTAATGACAAGCCATAGCTGTATAACAAGTCTGGACAGAAAGAGCTGCGAGGGAAGCCTCTTTATATTCCAAGCAGCAAGAACAGAAAAAAGGAGAAATTTTAAAAAAAGGAGAAATCTCCTGTTTTGTTGTTGTTTTCTCTTCTGCCCTACCCCCCCCAGGCAAGTCCTAGTCCCTAAACTGAAAAAAAGAGTTTGAATGCATAAATGTTGGCGAGGAAGAAGTAAAACCATCAATACTTACAGATAAGATGATACTGTGTGTAGCAAATCATATAGACTCTCTCAAAAAATTACAGCAACTATTAAGTCTCAGAACAAAAGATAATATAAAAAAACAGTTTTAAAAGATCAATTGTATGATGTACACTAGCAGTGAACAATAAGTAAAATTAAAATAGTATCACTCACAATAGCATAAAAATATAAAACACAAAGGAATAAATCTATTGGAAGATAAGAATCCTACACTGAAAATAACAAATCATAGCTGAGAGAAAATTAAAATAACCTAAGTAAATAACAAATTCATTATTAGGAAAACTCAATATTCTCCCCAAATTGATCCACAGAGTCAAACAATTCTCATAACATCCCAGCAGACTTTTATTTGTAGAAATTGAAAGCCCATTCTTAAGGTTATATAAAAATGAAATGATTTAGAAGAACCAAAACTATCTTGAAAAAAATACAGAGTTGAAGGACTTATATTACCTGATTAAGACTAATTACCAAGTCAGCATAATCAAAATAGTGCAGAATTGGGAAAGGATAGACAGATCAATGGAATATAACAGAGGTGTGTGTGTGTGTGTGTGTGTGTGTGTGTGTGTAATATATATTGTATATACATATATAATAAAGTAAAATAGGCAGAAGTGTTATTGAGTTTTCAAATATAATGTGAGTTTTTGTAAAGAAATCCTAGTGAGTTTTAAGGTACATCACATTTTATAGGATTCTTCAGTATTGTCATTTTCCGTTTCTAGTGAATACTAAAGGAAGATTACTTAAAGTCTAAGTAATCACCATATTCTACAGTTAAATGGTAAAAGAAATGTTCCTAGAAATTATCTAATTAGGATAATTCTTGTTTAAAACTAAAATCTCTGTTAGCAGAATTTTTCTTCTATATCATGTCCTGTGGATTAGATTAAAATCCTAAAGCTTATACCCTTTTGAGGTTTAGAGCCAAAAACTAGCCTTTTTTCTTTAAAAAAAAAAGACATTACACCTCATAAACAGCTTTATATTAAAAGGAGGAGTAAGAGTCTGTCTAGTCCCAGCTTTCCACTGTTTAAGAATACACTTACTGACATTTCATTAGATTTTAAATACATATTATGATGTTATAATTTTTGAAGAGAAAAATATGACAATGGATTATATTACTAAAAATTGTGGCATAGTTTACTTAAAAGGATAGATAAGAATTTATAATATCAAAGTTTTACTGACCCCATTTACTTTTGAAGATAAAACAGAAGATGAGCAGCTTCTATAACCAACAAATAGACATTTTCTTTCATTTGACAAATATGTATTAGTTGCTGCTGGAGATACAAAGCTGAGCATGACCTCCTCCTCTCAGAAAGTTTATAGAATAGCAAGAGCTAAGCATAAAAAATTTTATAAAACAAAGTAATTGTGAAAATTTCCAAGGAAGATACACAGTTTAGAAGAGTTAAAAGACAGAAATAATTTTGTTGGTTAGGGAAGAGCAAAATCTCCAGATTCAGAAAGAAACAATTCAGAACCTACTACTTAATACTCATGTCACTGAAAAAGTATTCAGCCTCTCTCTCAGCTTTGGTTTCTGCAACTGCCAATATTAAGATCATTATCATGATTCCCGGAAGATAAAAAATGCTACATTTATTTAGAAAGAACCAGGCACTGAATATGCTATGTCCTTTTATACTCATCACAGTATTAGCTGAAAAGAGAAAAAATTTAATTTAAAAACCCAGATTTATGGCACTCAAAAATGAAAAAAAAGGCTTTTATTTTTCTTTTTGCACTAGTTGTAGTAGTTGAAAATTTCTGTTGTTAGAGACTATTTTTAAACATATTTTTCACTCTGTACCACTACACTTGAAAAACATTTGGTGCAAAATACAGCAACACCCTTAAAATTGTTTTACTGATTGGGGAATAATTTACATACAATAAAATGCTCTCATTTTAAATTTACAGTCTAATGAGTTTGGACAAATGGATACCCTAAGTAGCTACCCTATCATGGCACAGAATATATATACCACGCCACAGAATAACAGGCAACTACCCATTTCTTTTGGGAAAATACTTGGAATGTAGTGGGTCAAATGTTAAAGTGCATATTTAACATTATAACAAGCTGCCAAACATTTATCCAAAGTTTTTTTTTTTTTCCATTTATATTTCTATCAGCAAAGTATGAGAGTTCCAGCTGCTGTACATCCTCACTGTTCTAGTTTGCTAATGCTACAGAATGCAAAACACCAGAGATGCATAGGCTTTTATAAAACGGGGGTTTATTTGGTTACACAGTTACAGTCTTAAGGCCATAAAGTGTCCAAGGTAACACATCAGCAATCAGGTACCTTCACCGGAGGATGGCCAATGGCGTCCGGAAAACCTCTTTTAGCTGGGAAGGCACGTGGCTGGCGTCTGCTCCAAAGTTCTGGTTTCAAAATGGCTTCTCCCAGGACATTCCTCTCTAGCAAGCTTGCTCCTGTTCAAAATGTCACTCACAGCTGCACTCCGTTGAGTCTCTTTGAGTCAGCAAGTTTATATGGCTCCACTGATCAAGGCCCACCCTGAATGGGTGGGGCCACGCCTCCATGGGAGTATCCCACCAGAGTCACCACCCACAGCTGGGTGGGGCACATTTCCATGCAAATAACCTAATTCAAACGTTCCAACTTAATCCCCACTATTCTGTCTGCCCCACAAGATTGCATCAAAGAATATGGCTTTTTCTGAGGGACATAATACATTCAAACCCGCACACTCACCAACACATGGTATTGTCAATAATTTTAATTTTATCCATTTTTCTGGATGTGCAGTGGTAAAACATTGCAACTCTCTGGTGACTAATGATGTTGGGTATCTTTTCATGAGCTTTTTGACTATTTTTCTACCTTCATTTCTGAAAGGTCTGTTCAAACTTTTTGTCAATTTTTGTTGCGTTGTTTGCCTTCTTACTGAGTTTTAAGAATTCCTGATATAGTCTGGGTATTAGTTTTGTCAGATATGTATATTATGAATATTTTCTCAGTGTCATGATTGCCTTTTCATATTATTAATGTTTTTGAAGAGCACAAGGTTTGAATTTGAAGAGATCAATTTGTTAGTTTGTCTTTCATGGTTTGGTCTCTTTTATTCTATCTAATACATTTTTGTCTACCACAAAACAGTGAAGATTTTCTCTGATATTTTCTTCAACAGGTTTTTTAATCTAAGATTTTACATTTAGATCTATGATCCATTTTGAGTAAAGTTTTTATATGTAAGGTAAGAATCTAGAGTCATTTTTTCCATATAAATATATACCATTCCAAATCATTTGTTTAGAGACCATCTTCCTGTATTAAATTACTTTGGCAGCTTTTACAAAAATCAAATGACTATATATCCATGCTTCTATTTCTGGACTCTCTATTCATCCATTAGTCTGTATATGCCTTTCATTTTGTTAATACCACACTTTCTTGATTGCTGTAACTTTATAGTAAGTTTTGAACCCAGACAACATCAGTCCTCCAATTTCTTCTTCAAAATTGTTTTACTATTCAAAAAACTTTCATCATATATATTTTAGAATCAACTTGTTAATTTCTACAAAAAAAGATTGTGATAGGATTTTTATTGGGATTGCTTTTTATTTATAGATTTATTTGAAGAAAATTGACCTTTTTATATAGTGAAGTCCTTCAATATTTGAACATGGTACACTTCTTTTATTTAGGTATACTTTGTTTTCTCTCATCAATGCTTTTTTTGTTTTCAGTGTATAGGTCTTACACATATTTTGTTAAATTTAGCTCTAAATATTTTATGTTTAAAGATGCTGTGTAATTTTTTAATTTTTATTTTTCAAATCTTGGTGGTATATAGCATATATTTTATAAAGAAACACAACTGAGTTTTATATATTGACTTTGTAAACTGGGACGTTTCTCTATTGTGAATTGGGTCTAGTCACTTATTTGCAGATTCTTTAGAATATTTTATACATGATTATATTGTTGGAGAATAAAGAGAGACTTACTCTTCCTTTCTGGTATATATTACTTTTATTTTGTTTTTCTAGCCTTATTACATTAAAATCTCCAGGACAATGCTGATAGAAGTAAATTGTCAGAAGAGACATTTAGACTTTCATCATTATAGGTAAGAACAGCTGTAAGGTTTTGGAAGAGGTCCTGTATCAGCATAAAGATATTACTTATTAGATTGTCAAGTGGTTTCTTCACAAATCAGTGTTGAATTTTGTCAAATAATTTTGTCTGCCTCTATTTAGATTAGTATTTGGCTTTTCTTCTTTGTTCTCATTTGTTCCTCTATTCTGTAATTAATGTTAAATTACACAGAATTATTTTTGACTATTAAACATATCTTGTTTTCCTGAGATAACTCCACTTGATCATGATGCACAATCTTTTTTATATAGCAATGGTTTTGACTTGCTAATTTTTTTTTTTTATTTATGGTAGAACATTTTTTTTAATTAAATTCAGTTTTTTTGAAATACATTCACACACCATACAATCATCCATGATATACAATCCACTGTCCACAGTATGATAACATAGTTAGGCGTTCATCACCACAATCTATCTCTGAACATTTTCCTTACATCAGAAAGAACCAAAACAAGAATAAAAAATAAAAGTGAAAAAAGAACACCCAAATCATCCCCCCATCCCACCCCATTTGTCCTTTAGTTTTTATCCCCATTCCTCCACTCATCCATACACTAGATAAAGGGGGTGTGATCCACAAGGTCTTCACAATCGCACTGTCACCCCTTGTAATCTACATTATTATATAATTGTCTTCAGGAGTCCAGAATGCTGGGTTGGAGTTTGGTAGTTTCAGGTATTTACTTCTAGCTATTGACTTGCTAATTTTTAAAGGATTTTTGCAATTATGTATCTGTATTCATAAGGACATTGTTCTACTGTGGTTCTTGTTGATTTTGTTGTGTAAGAATTTGTCTAATTTTGTATTAGGAAAATATAGACCTCAAAAAGTAGGCTGGGATGTTTTATCCCATTCCTCTGTTTTCTGAAAGTTTGTATGGTAGTGTGACTGTCTTCTTTAAGTGAAGACTTCAATTTCTTTAATAAGTATAGGGCTAGTCTGGTTTTCTATTTCTTCTTTCAATAGAATTCAGTTTCTTCAATTGGCTTAATAGAATTCAATTACTTTAATGGATTTATAGCTCTTTGATTTTTCTCTGTCTTTTTGAGTATGGTCTGAATTGTTTTCTCCAAGGAAATTACTCTTTTGATTTAGGTCTGGGGTTGGGAACCTATGGCCAGAGAGCGAATCAGTTTTGCCTGATTTTTGTATGTTCCATGATATAAAGATGATTTTAGCATTTCTAAATGGTTGAAAAAAATCAAAAGAAGAATTTGTGACATGAGAAAATTATATAAAATTCAATTTCAGTGTCCATATGTAAACTTTTACTAGAACCCAACCATGCTTATTTGTTATTCATTTTCTCTTGCTGCTTTTGCACTACAACAGCAGAGTTGAGAGTGGCAACAGAGACTACATAGCCCTCAGAATCTAAAATATTTGCTACATGGCCCTTTGCAGTAAAAGTTTGCAGACCCGATTTAGGACATTGTAATATTGGCATAAACTTGTACATCACATTTATAATTATCTTTTTAAGGTCTTTAAGGTCTGTATTTATGTCCTTTTCATTCCTGATATTGATGTTATACATCTTCTCTCTCTTTTTAACTATTTGGTCTAGCAAAAGTTTTATCAACTTTTTATCATCTTTTGCTATCTTGGTTTTCTCCATTGTTTTCCATTTGTGATTTTAATTTTTTCCTTACCATTTCCTTCTTTCTAATTTGTATTTCATCTGCTCTTCTATTTCTAGCATCTTGAAGTGGAAGCTTATATCATTAATTTTAGAACTTTCTTTCTCTTCTAATGTAATATAGCTATAAATTTCCTTATAAGTTCCTTTTAGTTGTTTCTTATAAATTTTGATATGGTGTGCTTTTATTTTCATTCAGTTTTAAATATTTTCTATTTCCCCTTATCATTTCTTCTTTGACTCTTGTGAGCTATTGTAATTGTTCAGATTTCAGCTTCCTGTCATTCTCCCAGCCTTGTAGAAGTTTCATCCTACATCTGTGTGGTTTAGTATTCATCAACAAAATCAAGGGGATCTTAATGTAGATTTCTGGAATTCTTCCTGTGTCGCTCCCTCCTCTGCTCCACAAATTCATGCCACCTTAGCCATGCTCTGTCTTCTCATTTCAATAAGACCACTGTACTTTGCTTGGATTGTTATTCCTGAACCAGACAGAAAATTTTGGTAATAATCTTAAGTCTCATTTGCATTATTTCCCTTCTTCCAAGAATCACAATCCTGTGTTACCTATCTACCAACAACTGAAAATGGAGTTTCATATATTTTGTTTAGTTTGTAAAATGTTTGGTGTGAAAGGGAAAGTTTTGTCCAAGTTATTCATTCATGATCCAAGCATACAGTTTTGATCTCTTTTTGTTTCGTTTTTTTTGTTTTTCAAATTTGATTTTTGGTTTCAGCAGTTGGATAGGAAGGAAAATGTTTGGGGGATTATAAAGATACTTGTTAGTTTTGGAAAATGTCTCTTACTTGAAAATACCCTGAAATTTTAATATTTAATACATTGACTAATTTGCCTATTTACACTATCTAAAATAACATCATATTATGTATAACTAAAAACTTTATCGTGATGTACGACTTGAAATCTAAATTTGGCATACATGTTTTTTCTGATCATACCTGTAAATATATGTAATAATAATAACCATGGTACATTATAAATGGCTTCAAATACTTCAACAGTCCTTTCCATGACAGATGGATTCTCTTTTCTCTCCCCTTGAATATGGTCAAGATATGACTGCTTTAACCAAGAAAGTAAGGGAGCTATTTTTATTTTGTACCTTATTTATATTTTATATGAAGTTAAATTTTTTTAATTAGTTTCAGGTCAAACATGTTAGGGGTCTTGCAGCTTACAGTATGGCCTCTTGGAGTGCTAAGGCAACATGAAAGACATCTAGCTACTCTGTTGGAGAGACTACAAGGAAAGGTTTTGAGACAATATGGAGAGAGAAAGGGTCTGGCTGAGTGCTGTCTCTTGGGTCTTTCTGCTAAGGCAACAAGACTGTGAGTGAAGCCATCTCTAGCCCATAAGAGCTGCCAGCTGAATACTACAAAGGGAGTCCATAAAATTCCACATGAAATAGAACAATCACATAGCCAGTGACCAAATTTCTGACCATGAGAAATAAAATGGCATTGTTTTAAACCACTAAATTTTGGAGTAGCCTTTTTGGAATAGAATTTGATATCTGCATGTGGGGTTCTGTCATGAAAAAAACTAAAAATACTAAAACACACAATATCCTTTGTGATGGGCATGGGGTAAAAGCTGGAAGGGCCTCAAGGAAACAGTTAGTGAGAGCTTGAATAACTATGAGGAAAATGTTTTGGAGACTATACTAGCCTCCTTATGTAGTGGTAGAGAGTTTGGCAACACTGTAATCTACAGTAATGGAGGAAATAAATATCGTAAGTAATGAACTTTGTTACTCTGGCTACAGAGATTTGCAGTTAAAGATTTAGAGCTCCTTCTAGCTGCCTATGATAAAGAAAAAGGTAAAAAGATGAATTAAAGGTGAAAATGTTCAATCTTCAAGCATAAATTAGAGCAAATATAAAGAAAGAGAGTAGAGTACAGTAAGGGAGATTAGAAATGCTGGGCATGATGAGGTGAGGTGGAAGTAAAGGGGACAGGTTAAAATATTAATTTGAATGGTTAAGGAAAGCCTCTCTGAGAAGGTGAGAATGGAGAAAAGGTTGAGGGTGGTTACTGGATTAGCTAAATCCACACTGCGGAGGAGTAGCTTCAGGCAGAAAAACAGAGTCATGTCCCTAGGGTGTTTGAAGTGTTAGAGGAATAGCAAGGAGCTAAATGAATGAGGTTTAGTGCAGAAGGAGAAGCAGTTCAGAGGTATGGGGGAGAGTCCATGTACTTCCTATCAGAAAATTGTAAGGACTCTGGCTTTACACTAAATGAAATGGTGAGTCATTCAGTGTGGTGTTTTGCTCAGACTTGAATGGTGTGATGACTTAGGTTTTACAACATTCATTCCAGCTGCTGCATGAATAATAGACAATAAAATTTTGAGTAAATAGGATCCAACTTTAGAAGCAAGGAAATCTAGGAGGCAATTGCAGTAATTTTGAAGGCAGATGGTGGGAGCTCCAATCTCATGGAAGTAATAGAGGTACTGAAAATCTAGGTTACACCTATATTTAAAAGTAAGGTAACCATAATTTTCTGCAGGTTTGGATGAGAAGTATGAGAGAAAGAGAAGAATCAATGATGAGTCCAAGGATTACGGCCAGAGAACTGGAAGCATGGGGTTGCCATTAACTGAAATGCGAAAGCTGTGGATGGAAAATGTTTGGGGTTGAAGGGCAATGGAGATAAGGGCTCCAATTGGGAAATGTTAATTTTAAGATGTCTATTAGAATTTAAAGTGAGAATGTTAATGTCTGACCATCCATAACACTGATTGATTATCCACTGAAGCACTTAACCACTAGATTACATTACACTTATAGGTAGGGACCAAGACATGTTTATTTTTAATTTTCCATGGAATCTAGCATCCAGCAGAATATATTTGAGGTTACGAAAGTGAATTGAATTTAAATTCCCCATATCCAGCACCTCTCATCCTAATTATTCACTGTATTTCTAGACTGTTCTAACCAATGACTGTGCCATTTTAAATGTGACAAGAATTGTTATTAACAACTCTAATTATTAAGAAAAAATAAAAATATAACAGCCAGGAAGTACAAAATACACACTAAAATCTGCATCAGGAGATTTCTGTGAGTGAACCTGATTTCTGTGGTTATGCAAGCTTTGTTTTAATGAGTCAGGGCAAACCTATATATCTTTTGAAGGTCTTTAGTTAGTAAAATTTCTTCTCCATTCTTTGTTGTTCTAAATATAACTCTGTAACCAAGCCACAGAAGTTTTTCTCTTGAATTTCTGAGAACTCTATGAAAATATATAATAGAAACACATTCATATGAGCCTACAAAAAGGAGATAAAGGAAAATACTATTTAAATTACCTGAGTACCTTGTTTCTCTTCATAGCCTATGGTGAGGACACTGCAATTGTGAATATGAAAATAGACTATTCATACCATTTCAAACAAGGAATCAAAGTTAAAATTGTAGTGCTGAGTAAATACCAGCTTTTAAAAATGAATCTCTACACACATATCAAAATGCCTCTCTAGCCATTTTTCTCACTAGGATTTTTTTCTAACATTTAAAAAAATTCTATTGACATATATAATTACAATGTTCTTGGCTCAAAATCTTAAACTCCTGTGGAAAAAGTGACAACTCATTTTTTTAAAAAATCCACTTGGTTGCTTATTTATAACATGATTTTGTCTCACTTGGTAGCAAAATTATAATTTCCCCCTTACTGAAGTTTATTTTTTTAATCAAATCAATTACCTGTTATGTTGCTTCTAGCAGATAATGTAGTATCTCTTTTCCATAGCTAGTTATGTATGTCAAAGTTGCTATCAAAGTTTCATGCCTAGGTCTTTTTATTTAATAGCTTCTTTCTATACATCTTACATCACAGGAACCAGTTTGAGTGTCATCCTCTGTAGTTGCACATTACAAAGCAAGTCCTATGAATGCCTTTATTTACTACTGAAATAGGCTTACTATAATTTAATCATCTATAAATCAAGCTTAGATGGCACACTGACTAATTCATCGTTATCTCCTTGGTTCAAAAATAAATATTGGTTTAAGAATATTTTAGAGGAAAAAAGTGGAAAACATCAATAAAGAGTACTCCCATTACATAAAGTTGTACATGCAGTAAAAACTAAATATTTGTAAAAAAAAATGAAATTCACATTCATACTATGTAACTATTAAAAACAAGATTTTTAAATTTCAAAGTAAGTAAAAAGAGCACAATAGAAAACACAACCATCTTGTTTTATTGAGGAAAAAAATATATTTTGGGATGTAAGTAGTTAAGGAAAAAGTTACAATTAATGTCAGCAAAAAAAATGGTTTTTTTTGGTTGTAAGTTTTTGGGTTCCTTTAATGTTTATTATTTACACTTATTTGTATTTTCTAACATTTTTACATTGTAAAAACATTACTGCTATAATTTAAATTTATTTTTATAACTTAAACTTTTAGCATGGAGATACTATACATATATATAAATAATTCCTGGTGCCTGCCTGTATATTTATGCATCAAATATTCTAAAATAAAAGGAAAATCATATGCTTATTCTTATAAAACTGTTTTCTTTGTCACCTTTATGTATCACTCATTGTTTTAGGGCCAAGAAATATAAACATTAAGAGCTCACTAAAGGAAGCTCACAGTCTCCATGTGGAACAAGACAAACTCACTGTAGCACAAAATCATAGAATCAATACTAGGGTCAAGGACAACATGGGGGAGAGGACTGACGCTGGAGGGTTATTCAGTCCGGTCGGTGGAGTAGAAGAGTCTTTTGACCTGAGCTTTTGTGGAAAAGTGTTTCAGAATACTCTAGGGAAAGTTTCTACAAAAGCCAGGGAGAATAAAAGTGGGTGTTCTTTACAGGATTGGTGTGCAGGTTGGTGTGATTAGACTGTCAGGTATCGGAATCACTTAGTTTATAGTTGAAATGCAGATTTCTGGACACCAAGAACTAACAAATCAGAAATTTGGAGAAGGGTCTTGGAAATCTGCAATAGAACAAAATCTGCTGGAGTTTATTTTACACCAAGTATCATGAAACCATCAAAGTTTTCTGAGAAAATGACTCTATAATCCTATCCATATATTTTTTAAATTTTCATGTGACTCCAAAAAGAAAGACTTGATAGAGAAAATACTGGAGCTTGAAAGCATCGATAAGAAACTGCCAAAACAATCCAGGTGAACAATGATGAGAATCTATATTGGGTCAGGGCACTTGCCATATCCTGATTTCTGTGAGAAATGCTGAACTTCGATCTAATGAGATAACATTTGTTTACAATAAAAATACAAGCATATAACATGTAATAAAGAAAGAGTATTTCTTTATGATTTTTCCAAAATGTAAAATCTAAGGACACTGCCTAGACTAAGAGCAACAAAAATGTGAGTTAAAACAAATAAGTAAGTTGATAAATAAATAAGTAAATGCAACATGATAGAGAGGAAATCAAATTGAGTTCAGACATAATCATGAAAGTATGGGTGTTTCTTCACAATGTAGAACCTCAGGTATTGGTACGTTAGCATCAAGGCTTTGTCTAAATATCCAGGCCAACTCTTGACAAGTGATAGATACTATCTGTCTCTATATCTAGCTGTCTACCATCTATCTATCTTCTCTCTCTATTAAAATATATATTTATATATATATATATATATAACTGCATGTATGTGTACATGTGTGTGTATATATATATATACACACACACATATATATTTTTACATAGTCAGACCCTTTATAAGAATCTGCTCATACATAATAGCCACTGTTTATTTTCTGGTTAGGAGGAATTGCAAAGTGATTTTCTTGAAAATTAAATTTATAAATTATTCCAGGAGCAGGGGAAAATCCCTAGACTCTGCTAAATGGACCTGGCTTCAGTACATTACAAGACTGAATAAAATGTGGGGGCTTGCTCAGCTGTAACAGCTTTTTAATGCTTTTTGCTAGATGCAAATACCAAAGAGTAATAAATAATTAGTAAAGGCTGCATGATTATGAAAAGTTATTATTATTGAATAAAACCTGTTTGAAGAGCAGTTAAGCTAATCACAACCTGCCCAACCTAACCTGCTCTGGATGCTATGGTTTAACTGACACTCTCATCCTGGTGGAGGTGCTAAAAATTGACTCAAAAAGCCTTTCATTTCCTTCTCTCATCCCCACCCACACCACACGGTGGTGTTCAGATAAACAAGAACAGGAGAAGCAAATGTGGGGAAGCAGTGGAGTCAAAGTGGAAGTAAACAGAAACCATCAGTAAAATCCGCAGATATGGGTGGGGGCTGGGGAAACACTTAATAAAATGTATATCACTTGATGCAGTTTACTATTGCATGTATAAATGAGCAGGGAAACATACTCAGCCTTTAACTACTCTCCAAAGTGCTTTCAGTAGCGTGGACAAACTTGTATTTTATGCAAATCAGATGTGTCTCTTTAAAATTCACCCTCATCTTAATTTTCACAAATATTAGAGCAAAAGTCAGACTGAAGAAAACACATTCTCTCTGGGAGAAAACAGGGAGGAATATTAACAATTCCTTCTTAGTTTAATAGTATTTTGGTACCAATGGTTTTACAGAGCTCTTGATATTCTGTGGCTTTTGAGGAAAAGAGTGGCCATGGGTGTAATGTATACAATGGTAAAATCAATTTGAAGGAGCTGAATAGTTTGCTTATTTCTCTGAAGAGAATTCAGCTGCAGTTGTTTAGAGAGCAAACATGAATACTTTTTTATGGTGACTGATTCTTTCTTAATTTATAAGCTTTCCCAAGGGCCTTTAGGTGAGAAGAGAAAAATCCCTTTAAAAATCTTCTACAAAGATTTAAAAAGGAATATCTGATAAAATATTCAATAAACAAATGAGTATGTGTTTATACAGTGCTATATATGCTATAAAAGCAATAGATTATATAATAATAAACTTGAATAGAATCTCCATTAATTTAATATGTCTGGATCACTTATTCTTGCATGCATGTATTCACTCATTCATATGTTCATTCATCCATTCAACCATTCAACATATATTAAATGCTTATTACTTTCAGGTTCTTTAGAAAGGGATCAAAATCCCAGAGGCAGAAGTGATTAAATTATTCAAACAGATATTACATAGCACTTTTTGAAATGTAATAGTTTCCTCAGCAAGTGATAAATATTTTACCTCCAAAATGTATTTCAAATCTATCCACTTCTATCCATTTCTTCTTCCACGATGCTAGACTAAAGTACCACAGCTGTCTCCTACAATAGCTTCACAATTTGTTTTTCTATTCATCTTTTGCAGGCTCCTCCCTCATACCCATCCAATCTCCCCATATCCTCAGAGCTGTTTGCTGCAAAGCTGCCAGTTACAAATATAAGCTTTAATTCTGGTCATCCCAGTCCTCTACATAAAACCATTGATTGCCTTTCTATCACACCTATTTGAACTTGCAAAACCTGTAATCAAGAGCTCTGTAAAATCTTCTAGAGTTGACTCCTCATGATTGTGACTTTTTAAGCTTTATAAAGGCTGACAATTTTATTTGCTTATCATCTTAATATAAGCAGTGCCTAGTATAGTCTAGCATTGATTTTAGATATGTAGTCTTTATGTTTTGATTGAATGAATGAAATATGTAAGAGAAACATTTCCAATTTGCAATGTTAAAAATGGTATGCCAACAGTTAGTGATGGAGTGAGGATTGAAAATCCACGATTTATGGCTTGATTTGAGAGAATGATAGGTGAAAGACAGAAATAAAGGATGTGTTCATATAGTGGAACTATACATAGGCGAGTTGGTAGACTAGGAGAAAACCTTGAGAGAAGACAAAATGAAAAGTTCAGTTTTATTTATTTGCCAGATATTTCGGTGTAGATGTCGAGTAGGTGCTTGAATATACAAGGAAAGTTCATATATATAGTGGAGGTAAAAGGAAACCATCGGTAAGTCAACAGATTTGGGCAGAGGATGGGAAAACACTGTCAATTATATTTATAATAGTTTACTACAGCATGTATAATCAGCAAGGAAAGATATTCAGTCTTTAAGTTCCTTCTGTATCTCTTTCTCAGTGGGGGTAAGAGTGTTTCAAGGAATAAGTAGTTATGTCAGATGTTGATGAATGTCATTCGGGTAAGACAAAAATGCCCTTCTGGACTTGACAACATGAGGCCATCAATAGCCTTGACGTGAACAACTGCAGCAACTGAGGAGAAACGAGGAGGGAAGATTTTGGTAGTCCTTTAAGGTGGGAGATACTGCAACATGTTATTTGGAGTGATGTAAACAAAGTAATGATTGTCGGTGCCAGAGAGTTGAAGTAATCAAAGAATGAAACCCTTTGGTAAGTGCATTGGTAGAATACATCAAATGCTCAATAAATGATAGCTCTTTGCTTATCCAAATGATAATAAAATTGATGTGATATTTGGTTCTCAGGTCACACCATTTGGAGAAGAAGATAGCCATAAAATAGCATTTCACTGACATTCTCCCATCCTTTCTGCCCCAAATCTAGTCTGCTACATGTTTCTCCTAAGTTTTTCTGGAAATCACAAAGGGATGCTTTATTTGAGCTTCAAGGACTAATTACCTGGGATACTAGTTGGTGCCTATTTTGCTTCTCTGCTTTTTCAGTTAGAGATGCTGTTGTCTCTATCACAACCTCTGAAAGGCAGAGTTGTTTGACCGAGAGTTGCTACCTACCAAGAGCACCACCAATGCCATGGTAGCCATGATCAAGAGTGTTACTCTTGGATTGCAGTGTCTAATGTTGAAGGCAATGAAGGCTTCACAGCTGGTATTCTTGCCATTACCAGCCACCACCATAATTGCTGCATCTCTCATTGTTACTTCTGACACGAGGTTTGCCAGTGCCTTTTCACATTACCCCGGTCTATTCTGGATGTGCCTTGTTCTCAGTGTCCCAGGGCTGTTGTAGAGGAGCAATTCCCTCAGTTTCTTTTGCCCTTTCATTATTGCTTTCTTTCACCCTTTCATTATTGCTTTCTTACCCTGGGAATCAATTGTGAGTTCAGTGATGCTGAAACTAGGGACATTATGCCATTCTCAGAATCACCCACATTTTCCAGTGTTCACCGTACCTCCTTTAATTTTAATTGTTCTTTCCTTGTTTTTGTTTTTGTTTTTAATTAAGGAGATTCTCAGTTTCTTATACAAATAAGTTTTCTTTCACACTAAATCATGCATGCCAGGATTTTTCCAGCAAGGGCACAAAATCAGTCCCTAATATACTAATTCATTTTTCTGAAACCATTAGGAGGCAATACTTGACTTCTTGACTCTCTGATATGTTCTGTGTTATACCTGAAGGAAAAATGCAATTGAATGAACAGAATTTAGAGGGGAGAAGAAGTGTCTGTGTTGGGCGGGGAGAAGGTTTGGTGAGATTCAGAAAAACACTCCAACAAATTTAAAACATAGGTAACTTATAAAACTTAATCAGAGTCTAAATCTAGTTCTAAAATAATCCATGGAATCATCAACAAGCTTCCCCCAAATATAAAGTGGTGGGAAAAGCAATACAAAAGTCAGCTGTGACCTGGTTAATATTGCCTTATTTACTCTGTATTTACTCTGTTTTTAAAGTACTTTTTTTTTGGTCTGTCTTTGAAGTTATGCAGATTGTTAACAAGGGTATAGTAATCATAGGTGATCAAATACTTATTTTCCAAAGATATTGCTTTTGCATGCAGATTTACCTCATAATCTGCAAAGGTCTCAGATAAAGGTGAGGCTGCTGCTGCTGTACCTGACAGATAATAGGAGCTTAATATTTGTTTTATGAACTGGTAAGTGAATGATTTATGATTGTTAACATTTAATGGAGCACTACAAAGCATTGTATTGTATATTATCTGATTTGATTCCTAAACCAATCATGTGATGTGAGTAGGGATTATCAGCCCCTCCTTACTGAGGACGCATAGAGAGGGATTAAGGGATTTGCTCAATGACCCACAGTTTATAAAAGAATTAAAAGCCAGGTCTTCTAGCTTCTACTCTTTCTTCATTTGTCCTTATTTAATTCTTTTCTAGAGTAGTTGCTGCCCTTTTTATTATTTCTATTTATATTTTAAGGTAACTGTAGCAGCTTTACCAGTTGGCTTTGTTGAACCATCCCTGTCGATCCTGGATTAACGCTCTCCTCACTTGATTACCCAGACTCTTCTCAATATGTGCTTCCCCTTCAGAAGAAAGAAAATGAATTCCATAGCCAAATAAGATAAATCCCAGGATATTTCCCCCAGGAGGTTTTATCTCTTTAGTTCACTTTTTGATTGATAAATAACCCCTCCACCACTTTGACAAGTATCACTCTTGACAAGTCAATTCTTCTTAAACTATTGTTTAAATCAGCAGGTTGTTTCAATGGATGGGTTTTATTACACTAAAATAGAGCAGAGAGGAATAACCCAATGCATTCAAGACTATTATAGCAAGCGGATAATTCTTTTTCTTTATCACAAAAAAAAACAAAGACCCCTGACTCAAATAATATGCATTTGCCAACACATCATTAGCAGATTCCTTTTTTTTTAATCTTCACATGAGTTACAGGAAGAAAGATGACAGTCTTCTTAAAACACTGGCCAGCAAATATTAAATTATATTTGGGACTTCAAGCCAAGGACTAGATATACCAAAAATATTAAAGGAATATGTTATTGTTCCTATTCAAATTATAGTCCAAGGAACATCAGTTAGCATCACCTAAAATGCAGAATTCTCTGGCTCCAGCCTAGACCTATTGAATTAGAATCTATATTTTCAAAAGACCCTTCATGCAATTTCTATGCACACTAATGTTTGAGTAACAATATCTAAATTTGAGATCATGGAAGAATCTCAGATTATCAGCAGGTCGCCAGCCCATTCTTTGCCTTACAGGGTTCTAAAAATCTATCATTCAATGAATTATCTAATTTGTTCATTACTTCAACAAAAATATTTTCAGTTCCTATTTATGCTGTGATAAAAAATGGTCATAGTCACTGCTGTAATGGCACTTTCAAATTAATGGGGAAGACTTTGAAGGAAAAAAAAAAAACAATGAATTTTTAAAGGGGGAAAAGCAGCATGCAATGAAAATGAGAAATTGAACTAGAATACAGCAGGGAGACCTGAAATTTGAAAATATTTGATAGTTACTTAAAGAGCTTGTTAGAGCAAAAATTCCTGGGCCATAGCACTCTATGAGATTATGAGTCAATACTTCTGGGTTACTGCTGGAGAATGTGCATTTCTAACAAGTTTGCCAGTTATGCAGATGCTGCCATTCCAATGATGATGCTTTGAGTATAAAGGATACAGAGTATAGCAGTAGTTCTTCCTACCAAAGTAAGTAATGAAATGGCTTGAATTTAAGGTAACTAGTTGCATAGTGAGGGAATGAATAACAGAGATAGTAACTTACATGAGAACCCTGTGGTTAAAATAAAAAGGGGGAAAGAGAAAGTAAGGAGAAAGTGAGGAAGCCACTGAGAAGGCCTAAGGGAGCTGGAAGGAAGAGTAAGAAAGATTGATCACAAAACGTGAAAGGAGGACAGTGTGCCTGGAATGTAGGAATCTAAAGGAAGAGATGTTATGATCTGAGAGCGAACTTGCAGTCGGTTGGACTGATTCTGTTTTTTAACCTAAGTGCCCATTAGAAATTTGAAGGGGTTAATCAGGGAAGTTAACAGATAGAGTTTGTAGTTTGTAGTTTTTATATTCTTCTAATTGAGGATGTATTGACTGGAACCAAATGTAGGTACGAGATGACCTGTGAAGAGAATATTGCTGTAGTTCAGGAAGAGGTAAGACTGGCCTAGTTTAAAGTGGTGGCAGCACTGGCAATAAAATCAGTATAAAGGACATCAGAAAAAGATGGTGGAGTAGGGAAACTTCAGGGTCCTTCCCTCAGCAGAAACATCAAAACATTGGCAAACACTATCAAAATCAACTTTACCAGACCTCTGGAAGACAGCAAAAGTTTTACTGCAACTAAATCAAACACTTAATCAAGAGAAAGGCCACTGAAACACAGTAAGAGAGCTTTGGGGGTTTTAACTTACCCTTGCACACATCCATCCCCAGTGCTGGGGCTGTCTTCAAGACAGCAGCCTGCATTCCAGTGTGGGTTCCTGGTTCCAGAGGGAGAGAGTGGATCTTTTTCCCAAGAATTTTGCTTACCTGTTTTGACCTGCCTAGGGACTCCATGCAATTTGATACAAAGGGCTTGTCTTTACTTTGCCTGACACAGAACTCTCTCAGGGCAGAGAAGCAGCTATAGGGAGATGTTCCTTGAAAATATTGAAAGGCACGTGAACGAATCCCTGCCATCTATTGTAAAAGATAACAGATGGGGGAAAATAGATGCACTGAAAGCCCAGGAATAAAAACTGAGGACTGAGATACTTTGGGGAATAGTGGATGTCTTCATTTTTAAGGGCTGCAGTAACAAAGTGCCACTAACTGGGTGGCTTAAAAACAACATAAATTTATTGTCTCAAAGTTTTGTAGGCTGGATGTCCAAAATCAAGGTGTCAGCAGGGCCATAATTCCTCTGAAGTCTGCAGAGAAGAATCTTCTCCATGCCTTTTTCCTGGTGGTAAATTGATGACAATCTATGGCATTCTTGCCTTAGTCATCACATGGCATTCTCCCATCTGTCTGTGTGTCCAATTCCCCCCTTCTTAAAAAGACACCAGTTAATATTGGTTTAAGGCCTACCCTAACAGAATTTGGTTTATTTTAATTAATTACATCTACAAAGACCTTATTTCCAAATAATATCACATTTACAGAGCCAGGGATTAGAATTTGAACATTTCTTTAGAAGGGACACATTTCAACCCATAATACCAGGGAATCTAGAAATTCCCTGCACATGCCCAGGGTAAGACACACGCTCAGGAAAGACCTGAGAAGACCATAAACTTTCACCTCTGAGTTTGAGGCTCAGCACAAGCAGAAAGTGAAGGCTAAGGCACAGTTGTAAATGGCCTGGCGAAGCATTGAAGGAGTGCCCCAACACAGAGCAGATGGTTAAAGACCAGTATCTTTTTCTTTTCTTTTTATTTTTTTCATAAGTTTAAGAAAATCTGTTAAACTGTTAGCTGATCAATAAGCTAAAATAATAAAGATTTCTAAGACCACACAAGACAAAAAGTAATAGTCTTATAAAACAGTTCAGGAAAAATGACTAAAAAAGCAAGTAACTGCAATCCCAAGAAACAAGAAAAAATCCTGGAAAGTGATCAGAATTTGATTTCCAGAGTTACCACATCATACTATCCAAAATGTCCAATTTCCAACACAAAAAAAATTACAAAGCATGCAAGGAACAAGAAAATATGACTCATTCACAGATAAAAAGAGCAATGAACAGAAACTGTCCCTGAGGAAGCACAGACATCGTAATTACTAGGCAAAGATCAACTGAGTCCATCAGTAATTAAATGACACTAGACAGTAATTTGAAGCCATATAAAGAGAAAAAAGAATATCGGTAGAGGTAAGTGCCTACATATCTTCCTTTGCCAAGGAGTCTATGACAAATACCACATGATGGGTTGCTTTAATAGCAGGAATTTACTGACTCAAGGTTTCAGAGGCCAGAAGTCTCAAATCAAGTCATCAGCAAGACAATGTTGTCTCCTGGGTCAGTAGCACCCTGGTGGTGGCAGTCTTCAATCCTTGGGGTTCCTTGGCTTGTAGCTCTGCCTACCCTCACATGGTGATGTCCTTGGTCTCCTCCTGTGGCTTCTTCTGGTTTCTAGCTTTTATCTATAAGGCCTCCAGTAATACGGATTAAGGTCCTTGTTATTCAGTTTGGCAACAACTAAATAGGATCTTAGAAGATCCTCTTCACTAATGAGTTCACACCTTAACTGACAAAGGGTACTATTTACAAATGAGTTCACACCTACAAGTAAAAGGATTAAGATTAAGAACTCTTGTTTAGGTACACAACTCAATCTGCCACACCGGGTAAATATAAAAGTAAAATTATATATATATATAATATATATATTATGTGTATATATATATAATATATGTATATAATTTATTATGGTTTGTATCTCCTCTTATTTTACTATAAAATATAAAATACAAATGTAGAAAACAATATTTATCAAAATGTGTTAATGGGCACATAAAGTATAAAGATGTTTTTTGTGACAGTAACAACATAAGGGGAGGGATAGAACTGTAAAGAAGTAGAGTTTTTATATATTATTGAGGCTAAGTTGTTATTAATATGAAATAGGTTGTTGTAAATTTAAGATGTTAATTGTAATCCCTAAAGTAACATTCAGAAAATAATTAAAATACATAAAGAAAAGGAAATGAGAAGGAAATTCAAATGGAACAGTATACTAGAAAAAATCTATTAACCACAAAAGAGGCAGTAATAGAAGATATGAGGAATCAAGAAAGGATGTATAACATATAGAAAACAAATTGTAAAATGGAAGGAGTAATTCCTTTCTTATCACTAATTACTTTTATTATAAATGGATTAAAATCTTCAATTAAAAGGCAGAGTTTGGAAGAATGGATAAAATAACATGATCCATCCATATGTTGTCTACAAGAGATTCATTTTTGATTCAAAGGCACACAAAGGTGGGAAGTGAAAGGATGGAAAGGATATTCCATGGAATTAGCAACCAAATGAAAACTAGGGTGGCTATACTAATAAAAGACAAAATAGACTGTAAATCAAAAACTGTTAGAAGAGTCAAAGAACAAGTAGAAATAATAATTATACATGTATACACACCTAATAATAGAGCCCCAAAATATATAGGCAAAAATTGACAGAACTGAGGGAGATATAGTCCAATATCCCACTTTTGGAAATGTATAGAAGAAATATACAGAAGATCAAAAAAGAAATAGAAGACTTGAACAACACTATAAACCAATTAAATCTAACAGACAGAGAACAGTCAGTCCACCAAACAACAACATAATACACATTTTTCTCAAGTGTATATGGATATACATACATATACCAAGATGGATAATATTCTGGGCAATGCAACAAACCTCAACAAATTTTAAATGATGCAGCTGCTGCAGAAAAGAATTTTGTAGTTCCTCGATAAGTTAAACATACAATTAACATATGACTCAGCAATCACTCCTAGGTATAAACTCAAATGAATTGAAAACAGGCATTCAGACAAATATTTGTACATGAATATTCATAGCAGCACTATTCACAATAGCCAAAATGAGGGAAAAGAAAACAAATATCCATGAACTTTTTATATCCCTACAATGGATTTATTATTCAGCCATAAGAAGAAGAAATATACAATACATACTACAAATGGATAAATCTTGAAAACATTATGCCAAGAGAAAGAAGCCAGAAACAAAAATGCCGCAGATTGTATTATTCCATTTATATGAAATATCCAGAATAGGCAAAATCATAGAGTTAGAGAGCAGAATAGTAGTTGACAGGGTTGGATGGAGGGAGGAAGGAGGACTGACTACCTAATGGGTATGGGGTTTCCATGTGAGATGATGAAGTCCTGGAACTAAATAAGGGTTATGGTTGCACAACAATATTAATATACTTAATGCCACTGAATTGCATCTCTTTAAAATGGTTAAAATGGTTGTATTATGTTATGTGTACTTTACTGCAATTTTTAAAAAAGAAGTGGACAGGGTTGATATGTATTTGGAGATCATGTCTGTAGGAATTAGATGGGTGGAAGAGAGAGAAGTCAAGGATTACATGCAGATTTCAGTTGAAAAAAAAAAAAAAAGAGTAATGACCCAATTAATTGATCATGTATAGCTCTGCAGGGAGAAGAGAATATGAGTTTGAGTTGGAAACTTTAAGCTTGACACTTTTGCAAAACATATAAAAAGGAACGCTGAGTAAGTAGTGGGATTTATAGGTTTGCATTTAAGAACTAGAGATGTAGTTTAGGGAGTCATTGAAGTAATTAATCAAGGAAGTATAAGGTCCTAAGAACTGCATCATATAAGCATTAGTGGAGGAGAAGACATAACAAAAATGTCAAAATTATTTGGGTAGAATAAACTCAGGCAAGAAGAAAACCCGGAGCTTAAGGTGGATTGTAAGTAGAGACAATGATTCAATGAAAGAGAGTAGTCAAAAGTACTGAGTGTTGATTAGACCTTAAATATTGACTACTAAATGTCATTTCATTTGGATTCAGCAGTATAGCATCACTGCTAGTCACAAATCTGATTGCAATTATATGAAAAATGTGTTGGGTATTAGAGCTTGAAATAGAGAATCGTGATAGGTAAAACTCAACTGAGAACTTTAAGTGTGAAGGAAAGGTGAGAATAGGGCTGTATCTTGAGGTAAACATAGAGCCAGTGGAAGAGTTCTTGTCATGTTTTTATAGGAGACAAATACATTTTAAAAGATAACTAAGCAGCAGACTTCCATCAAGGGAATTTATTATAGACTTAGTTCTTCTTAGATGCATGGAAGTGAAGACAGACAAATTATGAAATATATGAAAAGGACTAAAGAGCAAGATAGGAGCAGTTTCATGAACTTACTATTCCAGGAATGCAAAGCTATTCTTCTGGGAATTTATAATGCAATATTTCATAATTATATAAAAGTTAGCATAGGAATCCTTGATTTTACACTAGATTATTTTTTCACAAATGGAAAAATTGTAAATGTGTTACATATGTAATCTTTTTTCCTCTTCAGAATGAATCATTGGTATTAAGGAATATATCAGAATCTACTTACATTCACATTATAGAATTCAGAAACTATGCTTACTGGCTTTTAAAATGGATCACTTCATTTTTAAAGGAGTACTTCAAAACTCTTCCATTGAAAACCAATCAATGCTTACAAAATACATTACTGATTATATGTTTAATGAATATTTTGCTTTTTATGGCACTAAACTTGGAATTTTTATGTTAAAGATGATTTTCTGTACATTCTAGTTTTGTTAGATAATAAGGAAAAAAAACCTAAAAAAAAAACAAACTTATTTTCCTTAAGATATAGTTTATGTAAAGGAAGAAAAATAAAAACACAATCATGAGTCCAATTTAACATATAATGTGATACCACCTATTAAAAATACAAAATAGGAAGATTAGCATACATTGTTTACTTCCACAAGGATTGTATTTCCTAGTGGGATCTGATAGATTTGTTTCAGCAAAATGTTCAAAAAGAATTTTATAGATCTTTAAATATTAGATCCACTGAATAAAAAGAAATCCTACAGGAGATAATGTTATTTTTAGTACCAGCTGAAGTTAAAAAATAACTAGTATTGCATGTTTTACAAACTATTGAAAATGTGTAGAATTACTAGTGCATTATTCAAGATGAAGTATTGTGAACAAAGATATGAGCTTTGCTTACTCTAAAAGTCTTGAAACATCTTGAGATGGTAGGACAGACCACAGTGGATGAAACCATATGTTTTGATGTCAGACAGACCTGGGCTCAGAAACACAGCTCTACACACTAAATGTTTCACCTAGGGAAAATAATATATAGATTACCCTTCCGCTGCTTCTCTGACAAGTGGGACAATAATAGCAGTGTGTACTCCATAGCCTTCCTTTGAGAATTTCATGGCATAATAAAGATGAAGTGTTTACATAAAAATTAAGAAGTTGTAGTTTGTTGTTATTTTTGAGTGTTCAATTTTTTCCAATAAAGAGTTACATGAAATACTTAACAGTATGTAAACATGAAGAAAAGAACTGAAGAGGAGAGTTGATTACACTGGTTTTCTCCATCAAATAAATCCCATAGACACAAAGATAAATTTAAACTGACCTACTTCCATTATTCTAATGTCACTCCCAAAAATATGGATGATGATTAAATTGACTCTTTTCAGACCAGTTTCCCTCATTTACTCTCATTATACCTGTAGGTACTCACATAATTAACCAGATGTTGAACCTGTTTCTTCATATGAGCCATGAATATTTTAATAAAAAGGAAGTCCTAAGGCAAGATTTCCCTAGAACATGCCCTTTTTTAGAGAATCGGTTGCTAATAGGTTTCCATAGTTTCCCCAGTAATACCTAGTTTGCTACTGTGGCTCCAAAAGTCAAGAAGTAGAAAATTATTTATAATCAACTACAAAAACCCTGTCTCCATTTAAATTTCTTTTCTTTTATTTTGTGTCTTCCATTAGTCTGCTAATAGTCTCCTAAATTTAATATCAAATAATAAAATTAATAGCTAGAACAATCTTCAAAATATCTTAGGTTAATTTCTTTTTTTTTTTTCAAGAGGCAAAACTGAAACACAGAGACTATAATGAATAACTTTAGTTCTCCCAAGTAATTAGTGGCAAAGGAAGATTAAAACTAAGACTGCCTGAAGTGCAAACCAGTGTTCATCTATGACATTATATTTGACTCATGTTTTCAAAACTAATCCACAAATATTTATTGAGAACCTACTACAGGTCAACAACTTACCTGAAATCCTTAAAGCCAAGATATTTTTGAATATTTTTGAATATTTTGAACCCAAGAGGTTCTGGTCTGGTGTCTTTTATTCCAGGACATTAATATTCTTGCAATGAAATAGATGCACATTCACAAGCAACAGGATATGTAAAGACGAGAAATAGCCACACATCAATTTAGATCAAACTTGCTTATAAAATGAATTACGAAAAATGTGTTTGATTTTTTTTTTTTTTTTTTGGTTTTCACAGCTTTTCAGATTTTGAATTGCAGACAAAGGATTGTGGACATTAAATAGTTTTCAGTCATTATAACACATTGTAATAGTTCATGAGGGAGAAACCACGTATAATTTATATGACACTTGAGTGATATTTGCAACTACTGGATAGGAATACTAATAGTCAACATTTTGAAGTCTTTCCTGACCATCAGACTCTGTGTGAAACATGTCAGATACATTAACTCAGGCCAGATGAGGAAATTGATCCTGATTGTGACCACTTTCCTTCTGGCCTCTCTGCCTCTTATTTTTACTATTTCAAGTGAATCCTTTATACTGTTAAAGTATTCCTTTTCTAAAACCTAAATATCTGTACCATAACTCTTTTGCCTAAAATACATCAACTTTTCCCCATTGATTGTGCAATGCATCAAACTTCTTAGCAAGAAAAGGTCAAATTTTGTGATTGGGCTCTCTTTAAGTCTCATGCTTTCCATTGCATCCAGCTAACCCTAAAATCTAGCCAAGCTTAATTTTTAGTTTCCCTCAAAGTATTTTGCCCTTTAAAAAAAAATTTCTCTGCCTTCACATATATCACAAGGATTGGTGTATAGTTGGATCTAAAGATAAAGAAAATGAATTTTGGAATGGTAGAAGAATATTTTAATAATGCAAATATAAACTATAGAGATAGAAATGAGATTGTAAAGGAAACAATAAGGTTAGAGATGGTTAAATGCTTGAATGTGAAATTTAAAGAGTGAAGGAATAGTAATGACTCAAAAATTCAAATGTGAACAACTCTAAATAAGTAGGCTAAAATAAAATTACTAAAACATGATAGTCTCATCATGATATACATGTTTATAACTATAACTTCATTTCTGGTAACTATCCAGCATTAAATTAATGCTTCAGCCATGAGGATGTGGAACCATTAAAGTTTCCAGAATATGTTACAATATTAGATCCTACTAAATTTAGCATTTGTTCATATCCCACCCAAAAGACCCTTCTTCTTCATGTGCTGTGACTCGTTCATGTATACATTCAACAATCTTTATTTAATGACCAACATGTGCAGGATACTTTGTTAAATATTGGAGATATAATATGGAGTTATAATGGACAGACTTTGTTTCAATTGTAAAATTATAATTTGAGGCAAATATTTTAATGAAGGAACATAAGCATTGGGATTTTTTAAAAGAAAACTGGGCTCCCTCAATTAGAGATGATTAGGGAAGAACTGAAAAACAATTTGAGGTTTACTAGTAGGTGTGGTAATAGAATGGGAGGTAACTTCTAGCTAGAAAGAACAGCATATAAAAAGACCATATGGGGTGTGGTGGTTTGAAGCTGTGTGTACCCCAGAAAAACATATACTTAAATCTAATCCGTTCCTGTGGGTGTAAACCCATTGTAAGTAGAAAGCTTTAATGAGGCTACTTCAGTTAAGATGTGACCTACTTCATGCAGAATGGGCCTTAATCTTATTTCTGTGGTCCTTTATAAACAGAATTGAGAGGGAGAGGGAGAGAGAGTAGGGAGGAGGGAGGAGGAAGGAGGAAGAGGACCCCAGAAGAAGCTGAAAGCAACAAAACTCAGAAGAGAAGGAAGAGACCAGCAAATGCCACCATGTGCCTTGCCATGTGGCAGAGGAGCCAAGGATCACCAGCAGCTGGTCTTTGAGAAGAAAGCATCACCTTGATGATGTCTTGATTTGGACATTTCCCCAGCCTTAAATCTGTAAGCAAATGAATTCCCACTGCTTAAACCAAACCATGTCATGGTATTTCCTTTCAGCAACCTAGGAAATTACAACATGGAGAAAGGAGAAAAGCAGTATTGAACTACCGAAAGAAGCCCAGTATTACTGAGAAACAGAGAATAAAGGGGAAAAAAGAACAATGTAAGACAGGAAAGGCCTATAGAGGTCAGCCTAGGCAGAGCTCTTTAGGCAAAGTTCAGATCTTTGTTCTTTATCCAAAAAACAATTAGAAACCATTAAAAAGTTTTAAGCAAATAAGTAGAAGGGATGATAGGAATGGTCATACTTTTATTTTGAAGAATTACCTCAGGATGCACTGTGGTGAATAAATTAAAGTAGGAAAATAATAATATTGGAAGATAAATTAGGAATTATTACAGAAGGACATGATTTTCTTCTATGTATTCTTCCAGATCCAACATTTCCTCATTAGAAAGCTTCTGTGACTCATTCTCCTATATCTAGCTTAGTTTGGTGGCCCTAACTAAGAGCTAGTCCCAGGCTCTGAGATAGAATAACATAACATATTTTAGTTTAGTTATTTTTATTTGTTTCTTTGCTTTGTTTTTCCCTTTCATTAAATGTTAGTTCTTAAAAGACAGATATTCTTACAAATTAAGCTATTTTGCAGAATTTTATTAATGGTGTGTGAGGAGTTCAGCAAATCCTCTCCAAAAACTGATAAAATGTTTAGAAAATTGTCAAGACTGCAATATTGGCCAGAGGGCACACAACTAATCAAGGACAATTTATTAAAGAAAATGTATTGAATTTTGGTAAGAAGAGTGGGAGTCTGTGGCATTTCAGCAATGGCAACTCCATTCCCCACCCAGCTCTTTGACACTGAAGTTCTATCCAGCCAGCAAGGCAGGCCATGAGGACTGGCAGAACTCTGTCCTGTGGAAGTGGCTGACCTTAGAGGAGGGGAAATCTATGCCCAAGTTGCTGTCTAAAAGAAGAGATATTAATGGCAAATAATCAGGGAAGGCTTAAATAGCTGAAATATTTGTTGGGACAAGAAAATAAAATGAACAAAACAACAAAAAACATCAGCCAGAAATTTTACAGGTAAATCCAGGAAATGAAACAAGTGAAGAGATACTTGTTGAAATCACACTTACCTGTTATGGTCTGGAAGCTAGTGTGCATGTGCAAGGTGTGTCTGTGTAAGAAACGCTGAACAGGGCACTAAGGAGATGCTTAGCTCTAGCTGAATTAGAGTCCATTTGAATGCAGAAAGTAAAAGCCAGGGAAGACGTGTTAACCACCTGAACTTTGAAAGTGTTTCTCCAAACCACACCCAGATGTACCAGCAAAGGGCAGCAAATTCATGGGCTCAAAGTTTTTAAGCACAGACTCTGAGCCCTAAACTATGCTGATGCAAGGGTGACCCTAAGAAGTCAAGCCTAAAATTTTAAAAAGAAAAAGGAAGAGGAAGAGGAGAGGGAGAAGAAGAAAAATAAGCAGAAACATTAAAAATCTTCATGCTGTGCCAGAAAAGACTCTACAGAATTAATCTGGGCAACTGTGAAACAACAGAAGTCCTGGAACAGTGGGGAGGAGGTTTCAAAATACAGATTTGCTGGAATTTATTATTGAAAATATCCAGTTTTCAAGAAAATTTATGAGACCATCAAAGAAGTAAGAAAATGTGACCCATCTCAGGAAAAAGAAATCTGTCTCAGAGAGTCCACAGGTACTGGGATTTAACAAAGATTTCAAAGCAGCTAATGTAAAATGCCCAAGGAACTAAAGGTAACCATATTTGAAGAATAAAACTAAGGTATGGAAATAATGAGTTGAAGAATAGACTATCTCAACAAAAGATAGAAATTATGAAAAAGAATAAAAGGGATACTCTGGACTTAGAAAGTACAACAACTAAAATAAAAATTCACCAGAGAAATTGAAAGCTAGATTTGAGCTTGCAGAGGAAAGAATCAATAAACTTAAGATAGATCAATAGAGATTATAAATCTGAAGAACAGAGAGTGAACAAATGTAGAAAAATAAACAAGCTTTAGAAACCATTATATATACCAACGTATGATAATGGGAGTCCCAGGAGGAGAAGAGAGAAAGGGGCAGAAAAATACTTCAAGAAATAAAGGCTTAAACCCTCTCAAATCTGATATAAAGAATTAATACACATATGCAAACACTCAACAAACCTCAATTAGGATAAACATAAGATACCCACACCTAAACACACCACAGTCAAGTTGTTGAAATAAAAAGAAAAGAAGAAAATCTTCAAAGCAACTATAAAAAAACAGCTCATCCCACACAGAGCAATCACAAAAATATTAATACTGAATTCTCATCAGAAACAATGGAGGTTAGAAGGCAGTAGGATGGTATATTCACAGTGCTGAAATTTAAAAAAAAAAAAAAAAGAGTCAAATGAGAATCCTTTATCCAACAAAATTTAAATCCAGAGAATTTAAGGTAAACAAAGATTGAGAGAATTTGTTCTGGAAGATCTGTTTTATAGCAAACAGTGAAAGCAGTTCTTCAAGATGAAAATAAATTATTCCAGACAGTGAATTGAAACCACATGAAGAAACAAAAACAATAGTAAAATTGATTACATAAATAATTATGAAAAACAGCACAAATACATTTTTTCTCTCTCTTATTTAACTGAATTAAAGAAAATTCCATAAAATAATAAGTTGGGGTTTATAACAATCAATGACATAAAATTTATGGTATTAATACCACAAAGGAGGAGGGTGCTATATTGGAGCAAGGAAATGACACCAGGCACCAACAAATCCACAGGGAGAAAATGGAAGAGTACTGGATGTGGCAAAATTGTATGTTACTTTAGAATATTTCATTAACATATTTTGCTCCTTCTCATAACTTCTTAAAAGCATAAGATTATATAAAGCAATAATTATAACACTGTGGGGGATATACTTTATATATATATATATATATATCAATAAAAACAAAAAGGCAATGGACAAATTTAGGAGTATACTTTCTCCATTTTACTAGAAGTAAATTAATAAGCTGAAGTAGATTGTGATAAATTAAGTTGCATATTGTAGTCACTAGAGCAAACATTAGGATAACTCAGAAAGATGTAAAGAATCAACAATTTTTAAGAGTGCATTAGAAAATACCTACTTAATAAAAAAGAAGGCATAAAGAAGAAACAGAGGGGAAAAATACATAGAAAAAATAGCAAAATTTCAGATGAAAATTCAACTTTATCAATAATAACATTTTATATGAGTGGATTAAAAAACATTCCAAAGGTAGATTATCAGACTGGATTAATAAAAACAAGATCCAAATGTATGCTACTGACAAGAGACACAAACTGGGTTCAAAACTCATATATGTTGAGTGTAAAAGGATGATAAAATATATAGTATACAAACAAAATATTAGGCAAATTTTAAAAATCATACAAAATTATCAGAAAAACAAAATATCAGACAAAATAGTTTTTGAAAAAAATATTACTAGAAACAAATAGGGGCATTTTATAATTATAAAAAGTGAATTCCTTAAGATGTGACAATTACAAACACACACCTAACAGCAGAGCTCCATAATACATAAAGCCTAACCGACAGAAATGATGTGAAAAATAAATAATTCAATTGTTTATTGAATTGGAGCCTGCAATATTTCAGTCTCCATAATAAATGTAACAACTAGGCAGAACATCACTAGGATGTAGAAAACGTGAACACTACGAACCAACTGACATCTATAGAACACTTCACCAAACATCATCAGAATACATATTCTTAAATACACATAGAACAACAACACATGCTAGGTCATGAAACAAGTCTCAATAAACTTAAAAGGATTGAAGGATTGAAACTATACAAAGTATGTGCTATGACCAAAAAATAATTAAATTTTAAATCAAGAACAAAAGGAAATTTGAGAAATTTTTATTACTTTGAAATTAAACAGCAAATCTTAAAAAAAAGCACATTAGAAAAAAAAAATCTGTAGCATAGAACCTCAAAAACATTATATTGAGTGAAAGAATCCAGACATAAAAGGCCACATAGTGCATGATTAATTTATATGAATAGTCTAGAAAAGACAAATCTTTAGATGCCAAAAATACATTCACATTTTCCTGTGGCTTGGGATGAAAAAAGTGGCTGCAAGGGGACCCCTGGAATCTTTTTGGGGTGACGGAAATATTCCAAATTAGATTGTGCACAACTCTGTAAATTTGTTAAGTCATTGAATAGTATATTTAAAATGAATGAATTTAATGCATGGAAATTATTCCTCAATAAAGCTGTTAAAAGTTGAGCAATTTATTATAGTTTAGTACATGTAATTTTGGTAAGTGATTTCTGCGTGTTTCAGAAGCATGTGCATCCTTTAATATGTCTGAATAAATGTTAATGATGTTGTTCTATCCCACATTATGGAAATTCAATTTTTCTTTTAGATATTTTTACTGGGTACAGAATTCAAAGTTGACAATTTTTTCTTTTTTTTTTTTTCCCAAGTACTTTGGAGATGTCACTGCACTGTATTCTTGCCTGCATTATTTTTGATGAGAAATCTGTTGTTATTTTTAAGTTAATTTCTCTGCACATAATGTATCATTTTTCCCTGGCTGTTTTAAATTTTTTTCTTTGTCACTGATTTTGAGCAATTTAATTATAATGTGTTTTTGTGTAGTTTTCCCTCATATTCACGTTTCACTTGGATTCTTTGAACTCAGGATTTTTAATTTAAATCAAATTTCAGAAAATTTCTGCCAAAATATTTCTTTTTTTTTCTGTCCATCCTCCTCTTTGGAATTTCCATACCCACATATTAGGCCTCCACTTCACTGAGATCTCTCTCATAGCTCAATGATGCTCTTTTCATTTTAAAAAAAATTCCTATCTTTGTGTTTAAATTTGGATAGAATTTTTTATTGCTCTGCCTTCAAGTTCACTAATATTTTCTTCTACAATACTTAGTCTGACAATCTCATCTAGTGTACTAACTTTGGACGTTGTAGTACTCATGTCTAGAATTTTAGTTTGCTTCTTTTTTATATCTTCTATGTCTCTACTTAAGTTTTTAACATCTGATATGCAGTTATAATAACTAACATAATTCTCCGATAATTTTTTAAATTATGGGTTAGTTTTCTTTGATTGTTTTTTCCCTGAATTATTTGTCATATGTTATTGTTTCTTTGCATGGACATTAATTTTTTATTGGATGCAAGTTCTTGTTAATTTCATATTCTTCATACTATTTTCATATTCCTATAAATATTATTGAGCTTTGTTCTGGGTTGCAGCTAAGTTGTGTGGTAATGATTTGATCCTTTTCACTCACTTTTAAAGTTTATTAGGTATGACCAGCATCTTGATTAGCAATCTAATAATCGCCTGCTTCTAATGCGAGACCCTTGTGAGTACTCTACCCAATGCTCCATGAACTATGAGGTATTCCATTTTGGCTGGAGGTAACAGGAATTATTTCCAATCCTCTTTGAGTACTGAATACTGTACTGGTTGGTTCTTTTATCAGACACCAGTAGTTTCTTCACATACATGCTCTGATCAGTACTCTGCTGAATACTACAGAGAAATCATATGCAGATCTGTGGTGTTCTTCTCTGTGCAGCTCTTTATTTATTTATTTCTCTTCATTACTCTGTCTGCAACTCTAACTGCTCTGGTACATCAATTCTGAACTCCATCTACTCAACCTATGTAGTCTCCTGGGCAATCCCTCCCTGTGCCATGCCAAGGAAACTTTCACTAGATAGTAAGCTGGGGCAATTGTAGGGCTCAGATTGTTTCACATCTCTCAGGGATCACCATCCATACCTATATGATGCACAATATCTTATGAACTGTGGTTGAACACATTTTGTTCTTTTTCTTATTTTTATTTTTCAGGTGGAAGGATCAATCCAGTCCCTGTTACTCTTTGTTGTCAGAAGCAGAAATGCTCCAAAAGTCAGACTTTAGTTCCTTTAGTGAAGGCCTTTAGTTTAGGTAATTTTAAGCTTTTACATATTCGTGCTTAAAACAGAATAAAGAACTTAATTTTAATAATATGCATTATGTAACTCAATCACTCAGATTATCACTTGAATATGTAATTAATTCATATGAAATTATTAGTAAGATTTTTTAGTTTTCATATTAAGCCTTTGAAATCAGGTGTGTATTATATGCTTATACCACATCTCCATTTGAATGCTCACCTTTCTGGAAATGCTTGGTCTGTGTTACTATTTCATAAAATTTACATTTGAAAATGTAGAATATGACCACATTTTTATAAATATACTTACAGATTTTCCACTATTGAATGTAGTAAAAAAATCATTTTCCTTTTATACTCACATCTATATAGACAAATGTAGTTTATCTTTTTATAACCAAAATTTGATTGACTTTGAAGAAGAGCACACTGGCTAAAAATATACAACTGTTCAAGTTAACTAAATTCTCTAACTATTCTTTCAACTCAGTATTGTTAATATATTCAAAGGAGTATTGCATATACCAAAAAACAACTATGAAACTGTAATTATCACCAGTAAAATATTCTTCAATTTTGGTAGATTTTGCACTATATATGTGTATGTGTGGGTGTGTGCACACATTTATATAATGCTATAATTGCAACTAAAATCATCTGCTTGTTGGTTAATGTTAGAAAAATGTGTAAAAATATTTTTCATTTTTGTTACAAAAAGTTTCAATTTCAACAGACAGTTCATATCTATCAAACAAGCTTTTACTTCCCATGTGTTTCAAATTGAGTTCACTCATATGCAGTGTGATACCTTTGAGAAAACAACTCTCACTGCCATTTTTTTGCCTTTGATTATTAAATATTTGGCAGGCATTCCTTTGATTTCAAGAAAATCTGCAATTGGAATTAGCGGTACAGTAAATCTTTTTACACACACTTCCATGCTCAATCAGAATGCATTGGCAAAGAATATAAGATTATTAAATTCATTGTCTTTCTATTTCTTTTAGAAGATCTATAAACTGTTAATGATTCATAGCATTTGTCATATATGTTGAACAAATTTTGCAAATGCATCCATGAAAATTTCAAGGATCTGCTTCAGAAACTGAGTACTAATATTTTCAATGTGTATAATAAACTGGAACAGAGAAATAATGGGAACATCAACCTCTTAAAATTCTAATAAATTTTGATTTTGACCTAACAATACCTGGATCACTTCTGTCAAGACATCTAATCTTCTCATATCTAGCTTTCATTCTTCTTTACAGGATTAAAAGATTAAAAGACAATTCCACTACAAATACATTTATTTAGACTGCACATTTCTTTGTAGGTTGGAAGTCTGATGCAAAATTCCCCCCTAAGAATTAATTGGACAGAGTCTACTGTTTCACCTGACTATACTGAAACTAATGAAAAATATCCTTTTTCAAATTTTAATCCATTGGCATTTAGTTGTTTTTAGAAAGAACTTATATTCTAGAAATAATTGTTTGTTGGCAAACTTAAAGTTCAATAACTGTTTTGCAAAATATTTACCCAGTATTTCCACATCATTGTCTAATAAAATTCTGATAACTGAAATAAGTCCACTGACTGTCTAAAAATGGTTTTCTTTATCTTGAAAAAACAAGACATTGTATACCTGACTTAAGTTCAGGCTCAGATCCTGTCAAAAATGCTTAAATTTTTTTGCTGGCAGTTTTATTCTGATTGGATATTACTAATTTAATCAATTATCTTTTGAGAGTTGAAAATAAACTTCTTATAAATTTTGCTGTATCTTTGCTTAAAATATTTCTTAATAGTATCCATTTTGATATCTTTAAAACATTTTAAAACAGCAAACAGCTTTCTCATTTTGAACTGTCACAGGACTTTGAAATTGCCATTCAGAGAGAAATTTCCAGTACACTTTCTTCCTGTCTCTTTTTATTTAATTTTCCATTTTATTCCTTCCTTTTGCATCACCTCTTGGTCCCACAGCAGTAGTATGCTTTGATTTCAAATCACTGAAAATTGTCCATACTTATTTTTAGACTGAAAAAATAATTTAATCATATTATAATTACAATTATATGTATTTTATCTTAATAACCATTTTCAAACAAAATGTGTATTATTGTAACACATGCTGTCTGCATGAATATTTATATAAAGCAATAACAATGATACACTGGTACACAGAAAATAAAAGTCATTCAAATAATCAACTTTGGACTCTGACAAGATTGATGATGTTTGTATATATGATAGGAGAAATTACACATGCAGGAAATATTTGCCTTACAATTCAACATTATCTTTCCTGATACAACATTTAGGGTTGTGTTTAACAGAAACAATAGTTTACCTTGCCTTATTTTCTAAATTCAAAATCACATTCATTAAAATGATGTAAAATGAAAATTTTAGTTTTTCAGACACACTTATAGCATTCCAAATGCTCCAGTGTCACATGTGTATACTGGCTACCATACTGGACAGTGCAACTCTGAGTTTTGACATATGTACTTTTAAATTACCACTATCTACCTTCAAATTATACTATTTCACATAAAACTTAAAACTTTATTCCTCCATCTTTCCCTTGCATTTTATACTGTTGTTGTTATATATTTGTCTTTGACCTATCCTATAAACTCACCACATACTTTTACTTTTGCTTTAAATAATAAATTACTTTTAGAAGACATTTAAAAATGAGCAAAATATTTTATATTTACCTACATATTTACTATTTCTTGCTCTCTTCATTCTCAGTAATCCTTTCTTCTGCCTCTCCAAGTCTGCTGTTGTATGTCTCCATTGTGTTTTTCATCTCTTCTATTGTGCCTTTCATTCCCATTAATTCTGCCATTTGTTTTTCAGGCTTATAAATTCTTCCTTATGGTCACCCAGAGTCTTCCTTCTATTCTTCATGTCTTTTGTCACATTTCTTTCAACTTGTTGATTTATAATATTTGTTTGAACATCTATAATTAGTTGTTTCATCTCCTGAATCTCAGTTGAGGTGTCAGTTTGTTCCTTTGCCATATCTTTGCATTTCCTCCTCTGGGTCATGAGTTTTTGCTGTCTAAGCATCTGATTTTCTTGATTAGTTTATTCTGGAAGTTGTTTTCTCTCTTTTGCCTTGGGTTTCCTTGTTGGTTTTCTTTGATCTCTATTTCTTTGCATGCCTGGATTTTCTGCTTGGATACTGGATTATGTGGAGTTAGCATTGTTGGTTGCTGTATTTTGTTTTATTTCCTCAAATAGTGATGAGTTTTATAGCTGATGAACGTTAAGTTACTTGCAATCTTTTAGATCCTTTGAGACTGGCTTTCAAGCTTCATTTGGGCAGTTACAGAACAGCCTTCAGCCTAAGGCTAATTTACACCCACTACTAAGGTAATTCCTTGTTAAAAATTCTATTTGAATACTAATTTATTTAATGTAGTCCCTGCCTTTTGTGTGCTCCAGAAGTTGTTTTCTCCATTCCTTTCCAATGGTGTTTAACCCAGTTTCACATTCATAAATTAGTTATTTCAACACAGACTTGAAAGTACTGTATATCAGATTGCCAGACTCTCTCTTTCTCTGTCTCTCTATCTCTCCATCTCTGTCTCTCTGTCTCTCTCTCCAGTTCTCTCCCTTCTGTTACTTGGTATTGCAAGTTAAAATTTTAGCTAACTTGGCTTCCCTAAAGTAAAATCTCTGTTCCCCATTGAATATCATGCTCTGTTTTGTTTCCCCTTCTCTGTGCCTCAAAACTGCTTCCAACAGTAAGCTGGTATGATCAAAGGACTCAAATTCTTGGTTTCCCATCTCTAAGTGACTATAGAGTTGTGCTTTTTCTCTGCAAACTGTTAGTTCATTTAAAGTGTCTGTGCTTTAGTGAATTAATGTGGGAGGGTAAATGTTATCACTATTACTTCTATATATAAATATATATGTGTGTGTGTGTGTGTGTGTGTGTGTGTATATATATATATGCACTTTTATTGCATGCATGCACACACACAGGCTACCTAATGTCAGTCATTTATTTTACCCAGATATTTTCCTTTCTGGTGTTCTTCACTCATACCTGAAGATCCAAAATTCCACCGCGAATCTTTTTTTCAGACTGAAAATCTTTATCATTTCTTTTAGTGAGAGGCTTATGGTGACATGTGCTAGTTTGGATGTATTATGTCCCCCAAAACACCATTATCTTTGATGCAATCTTGTGTGGGCAGATATATTAGTGTTGATTAGATTGCAATTCTTTGAGGGTTTCCATGGAGATGTGACCCACCCAATTGTGGGTAACTCTGATTAGATCATTTCCATGGAAGTGTGGCCCCGCCCATTCAGCATGGGGCTTGATTAGTTTACTAGAGCACTATATAAGCTCAGACAGAAGGAGTGAGCTTGCTACAGCCAAGAGGGACACTGAAGAATGCACAAGAGCTGAGAGAGGAGCTTCAGCTTACAGAGATATTTTGGAGATGGCCTTTGAAAGCAGACTCTTGCTCCAGAGAAGCTAAGAGAGGACATACACCCCAAGAGCAACTAAGAGTGACATTTTTGAGGAGCTGAAGCCTAGAGAGGAACATCCTGGGAGAAAGCCATTTTGAAACCAGAACTCCGGAGCAGATGCTAGCCATGTGCCTTCCCAGCTAACAGAGGTTTTCTGGATGCCATTGGCCATCCTCCAGTGAAGGTATCCGATTGTTGATGCCTTACCTTGGACACTTTATGGCCTTAAGACTGTAATTGCGTAACCAAATAAATCCCCTTTTATAAAAGCCAATCCATTTCTGGTGTTTTGCATTCTGGCAGCATTAGCAAACTGGAACATGACACATTCTCTTGGTTTTGGTCTGAGAAAGCCTTTATTTCACCTTAGGTCTTGAACTGAAAAATAAAATCAATTTTTGGTATATGTAAAATGCTAGATTGATTTTTTCTTTCTTTAAGCACTTAAAGACTTCATTGTTTCTGATAAAATATTAGCAGTCTTTCTTACAACTGCTATTTATAAGGAATCCTTTTTTGATATTTTTAAGGTTTGCTATTTATTTATGATTTTTATCTATTTGACTATAATACACCTAGGTATAGTTTTCTGTTTATTTATCCTGCTTTGGGTTCCCTGAACTTCTAGATCTGTGGGTTGATACACATTTTATCATAGGTGTTTTAAAATATCTGACTAATAATTACAATGTCTGACTGTATTTCTGACTACTTCTGTTGGCTGTTTCATTTCTTAAACAATGTATCACATTTTCTTGCTTTTCCGTGTTTTTTAAATTTTGTGCCATACATTAATATAAAATCTCAATAGAGATGGAGTGAATTATTCTTATCTCCAGAAAGGGGTGCATTCCTGCTCCTATCACTCTTACTGTCTTTCTTTTTGGAAAGCCTGGAATCCCTGGAGAGTTTCTGTTTTCCTTCTCCATTCCAGTTTCTGTGGTACAACCCCAACGTTGTGCTCAAGTTGGTGGACAAGAATTTTATAGGTGGTACAATCTTTCTCTTTGTCTGGGGCTCCTCTGATCCTAATCTGCCAAGCCAATCAACACATTTCCATTAAAAGCTTTTAAAAAGCTGGGCTGATTTTCCTTACCGGAACTACTACAAGTTCCTTCTCCTCTTTCTCTTTCAATGAAGGATGAAAGCTCCTATAGATCTTTTCTCTTTTTACTTTCTGGACTTTGGTTAATTTATGTGATTTATATTTCTTTATTCCTCTAGAATGGGCAAAATAATAATAATAAATAATAACAATAACTATAAATATGTAATTGATTTATTTGGCTTCTTTTTATTGATTTTGCAAGGGCAATATTATCTTAGAATTACTTATGAACTCAAATTATGCCCGTTTAGTTTCTATTTTTGACAATGCTTTATATTGAAAAGTTCGATTTTATTATATTTAAAATATCCCTGTTCATTTTTGTAGACTTTTGTTGCTCCTTTTGATGATCCTAAAATGCTGTACTTGTTAAGAGCCTAAATTGTGGATGGTTCCTATAGAGATGATTCAGTTTTGCTTTTTACTCAGCACTATTTTACCCTCTTTAAATTTTCTGGCTAAATTTCAAATTGTGTATTCTACCTTTACATTGAGTATAAAGCTTAGCCTTCAAATCCTTGCTTGGACATTAGCTTTTGTAACCAGGACAGCCGGAACTTTATAACTGTGTCTATATGTCCACGTTCAACCAGCTGTTCTTTTTTTTATCCTTATTTAGACTTGCTTTTCTTCTTTGCCCTTTAGACCCACCTCTCCAACCACTGAACATTCATTAATACAATTAAAACATGTTTTGTTACAGTTTACTCAGAAACTTGTTTTATAGCATTCTGTTGAAAAGACTGGACAGTATTTTATTCATCCTTGATTCCACAGCAATTATCACTGGGTCTCTTCATATACAGGATACATATAAAAAGTGTTAATAAAATTGAAGAGATGCATGACCATAAATAATAAATCAAGTAATATATCAGTCTAAGGGGGAATTGTGAATTACTAGATCTATTGTAATCTCTTGCACACAGTTGTCACTAAAAAATTACATGTTTTTAAATAGAGCATCATTTTAAATAGAGCATCATATTTGGTGTGATGTCATAGATGGAAAGTAAAAGGAAATATCAAACAGGTAGTTCAGATAAGTAGGACTGGAACTTGGTGGAAAATTCATAATTGATAGTAAAGATTCTTGGATCAATCAATGCATTATCAAATCTGTGAAAAGGGTTGTTCTTCCCAAGGAAGGAATTATAGCCTATGTTGAAAACAAGATAGAATGATAATTTCAGATCCTTAATAAGTGCTCAAATATTGAGGCCAAAATACCTAAATAAGAACTGCCAGGAAGGCAAGGACAACATAGTGTCACAGAAGACACAAAGAAGAGAATTACTTATAGCTGTCACACTTACAGCCTTAGGGTGTCACTGACACTTATTTCAGCTACTCTCTTGAGTGAGTTCACTATCTTTAACATGAGTATTTTACTGTAATGATGTCACTGGTCCCATTTCAGCTTTCCCCAAATAATAACAAAGAATTCAGAATTAATAGAACTTTAAAATTATGAGTGACCAAGTTCATACCCAATTTGGGATAACTAAATTACAATGAATGGAAATGTAGTCTGTTGATCAGCAATGACAATGTTAGAAGGCTGAACTGACTCTTTTTTTTTTTATTAAATTCAGTTTTATTGAAATACATTCACACACCATACAATCATCTATGGTATACAATCCACTGTCCACAGTATGATAACATAGTTATGTGTTCATCACCACAATCTATCTCTGAACATTTTCCTTACATCAGAAAGAACCAGAACAAGAATAAAAAATAAAAGTGAAAAAAGAACACCCAAATTATCCCCCCATCCCACTCCATTTGTCCTTTAGTTTTTATCCCCATTTTTCTATTCATCCATACACTAGATAAAGGGGATGTGATCCACAAGGTCTTCACAATCGCACTGTCACCCCTTGTAATCTACATTATTATATAATTGTCTTCAGGAGTCCAGACTGCTGGGTTGGAGTTTGGTAGTTTCAGGTATTTACTTCTAGCTATTCCAATACATTAAAACCTAAGAGGTGTTATCTATATAGTGCATAAGAATGTCCACCAGAGTGACCTCTCGACTCCATTTGAAATCTCTCAGCCACTGAAACTATTTCGTCTCATTTTGCAACCCCCTTTTGGTCAAGAAGATACTCTCAGTCCCACGATGCCGGGTCCACATTCATCCCCGGGAGTCATATTCTGCATTGCCAGGGAGAGTTACACCCCTGGGAATTGGGTCCCACGTAGTGGGGAGGGCAGCGAGTTCATCTGTTGAGATGGCTCAGTTAGAGCGAGAGAGGGCCACATCTGAGCAACAAAGAGGTACTCAGTGGGAGACTCTTAGGCACCATTACATGCAAGTTTAGACTCTCCTTTGTGGTAACGAGCTTCATAGGGGCAAGTCCCATGCTCGAGGGCTCAGCACATCAAACCGCCAGTCCCAATGTTTGTGACAACATCAACACCAGTCCAGGTGAGGATATCCAACACATCCGCACCTTCCCCCAGATCCTCGGGGCTGTGGAGGGGGAGGCTGTAAATATATTTTTTATTATCTGCCGAAATTACTCTGAGATGTATCACTATTTCTCTCCAGCTTATACTAACCTACCATATCTCACTTCCTATTCAAAGTTCCATGCAGTTGTGGTGTTTGAACAAATCAACTGTAGAGTTGTACTATTTAGAAAATTTATATCCTGTACCAAATAGATATCTCTTCCCTTGGTCTCATATGGAAGTTGAAGTTTTAAAACACAATCAGTTTCAACCTTTACCCTTTGGCCTGGCTTGCCCTGGTCTTAACCAGACCTGCTTCATTCATATCACTAATTGAAGTCTGGGCTCTTTTTCAGCTTTTTTTTTTTTTTTTTTTTGACAGTGGCTGTATGCACTAATAATGACATTCATATCTGCCGAGCTCTAGCTCTGAGTTTCAGGTGTCTCAGAGACATGCATTGTTCCAGAGACCAATCAGGTTATATGCTAGGGGATCAGCATCTCAAAGTTTAGAGATAGGCATTACAATTCAGGGATAGAGTTAACTGCTGTAAGAGCTTACAATCTAGGGAATATTACAATTATTGTGTCCACGTTAGGCTATGTTCTAAGATTTAATTCTGAGTTTACACATTGTAGTTAGTCCATATTGGTGAGGCATCATCCCTCTCACCTGTTTTCTCCAACAGTTTTACTCCTATATATGTATTTTCCTACAATTTTATAGAGTTATATTCACATACCATACATTTATCCACAGTGTACAATCAGTTGTTCATGGTATCATCATAAAGTTGTACATTTATCACCACAATCAGCACTTGAACATACTGATTACTACAAGAAAAAATTTTTTTTTTTTAGCAATAAGAAAAAAATGATAAAAAGAAAAATAGCATGTCATACAATACAATATACTAGTAAGGACAGCAAATAACACCACTACCAAGAATCCCATATTCCTCCCCTATATCCCCCTCTCATATACATTTAGCATTGGCATATTGCCTTTGTTACATTTAATGGAGGTATATTACAATGTTACTGTTGACCATAGACTCCCGTTTGCTTTGATTATGTTTTTTCCTGAATACCATCCCCTTTTCAAATTTCTACATGGTTGACATTCATTTGCTTTCTCACATGCAAAAACATTTTTATATTTGTATATTTAGTAACAGTCATTGGCCACTCCAGTTTTTGCCACGTTATACAGTCTCAGTCTTTATCATCTACCTTTACCTCTGGTGTCATACATTCTCCTATCCCACCTCTTTCAGGTTTACTCACAGACATCTTTGTTCAGTGTACTTACAATACCATGCTACCATCACACAGTATTATGCTATCTATTTCTGGATCTATGCAATCAATCCTAAACATTCTGTAGTCCTTCAGCATCAAATGGCTGATCTCTGCCCTCTTTCTATCTCCTGGTCGCCTGTGTTGTCAGCTTTTAACTCCCGAAGTTTGTTCATTAATGTCTGTTCATATTAGTGAGACCATACAGAATCTGTCCTTTTGTTTCTGGCTAACTTCACTCAACATAATGTCCTCAAGTTTCATCCACATTATTACATGATCCATATCTTTGTTCTGTGAACTGACTTTTTATTATATTCCACATTGAATAAGTTCTCAGCACTTTGAACAAAAATCTAACTCCTTGAAATATTTTAATGTACAAAATCTCAAGAACTGGAAAGGTTTGCAATATATGCCCCAACACAGCAAATGCAAAGATCCCCTTTGCAAAATAGCTCTCTTATCTGTTAGAGTGAAACTTGCTTTATTTCAAAATGCTTGAAAGAATTCCTAAAACAGTACTCAACCTTAGTAAGATTACATATTCTACTTTGTCCATTATGTCTTTCTCAAGAATAATCTGAAATGAAAATATAGGACTAGGTTTGTCTTTTTTTTTATTCCTTATTCATGCTCCACTTTCGAAACACAATGGAAGTTTTAACTTCTTCCCTAATGACCATAAGGAACCTGTCGCAGTGATTAGAATTAGATAGAGTGAAAAGATAGAACTTACAGGTGTGAATGAGCAACAAATGGCTTTTTTTTTCAAAATTGAACCAGAGCTGATTTTTCGTTTCAGGTTTGTAGCTCTAATATACTGGTTTCCAAACTAATAGCAATTCATGCAGATATGGCAGAGTGTGGTCATTTATAACTAGTGATTAGCTGACCCCACCATTAGATATGAGATAGCAGTAAGTACTTAGTGATTGAGATGGAAAATGGACCTCTCATCAAAAAGAAAGTCAAGCAGTTCATTAATTTATGCCCTTTTAAACCCATAAATGTTTCGTAATTCATAGATTTTAGCGAAGTCTTAAAAGTATGTTCTGAAATGCCATGGGCACATTAGCAGAAACATTTAAAGCTATTAGAGGCTTCCAGAAGATTGTATTATTTATTATAAGCAGGCTCTAGAGGCTAAGAGCAGCTGAATGGACGACAGTGCCAATAGCTGAAAATGAAGATTCTCTAAATAAAGGACCAGTTGCCACTCAGACTGATGTGAAAAAAACAAAATACAGTGGAACTCCTGTGACCAAAAAAACACATCTTTCCATCCTTGGGCACATGAAAGAATCTACACTATTGTTATTTCATCAAAGGGTACAATGAAAATAGATGCTTCTCTCCTCTCTTGAATGAGAGTGTGCGTCAATCAAATAAGAAACTGAATTAATATGAAAACACATTTTAGAAATAGAGCAGTCTACAAAATGTATATTTTGATTGTAATTATTAATATGATAATATCATAAAATAAACACCATTCATATTTACTTAGTATAGATGAATTCTATGCAAGTGTGTGGAATTATTTATTCTTTTTTAAAAATGGAAAATTGTGCTTTTAGTCCAAATAAGTCCTTATTGCACTCTTTATGAAGCACTATATTATGTTTGCATTATGACCCAAAGGGATATTAAGGAAATAAAGAAAATGTGGTCCAAACTTTCAAGGAGCTCAACACTTTTGTGCAGGCAACATACATAAAAATTGGGAAATATGAGTCATTAAACTTCACTCACACTTTTACACGAATATGATTAGATTTGGTAAACCACAGGATAAAAATTTGAATTGAAGTAAGTACAAAGTTTGTTGTCCATCTCTCCTTGATATCTCAGGATGATCACCCCAACAAACTTGTTTTCAGTATAAGTCAACTATAACAATGTCTGGATTTATGGTTTGGGCTTTAGACAAGACCCACATGCTTGAATCCCCTTGTCCTCTGGACAAGAAGAAGAGGAAGGGTTTGGGATGGTTAGAAGGAGCAGTCCTGCTTATTCCAGAAAATCCGTGAGAGCAGGCCTCAGAGGAACAGCATTTGAGTCTGGAAAATGCCACAGCTGCTGCCATCTGAGGGAGCCAGTGTGGCAGCTGCTACAAAACAAGTCTAGAGAGACATCTTTCTCATTGCTACTACCCACTGCTACCACAGGGGATTCTTTGAGGCAGAGCTATTACATTACCCAATGCAACATCAAGTCAAGAGAGTTCCATGGCCATAAGGATCCGGGTTCTTTTATGACTATGGCTTTTTAATCCCCTCTGCAGCTCTGTTATGATGAAGAATGGGAGAATTTACACAATACTACTGAGGTTTAAGCTTCAGAGCCCTTCACTAGCACAGGTTTCTGGATTTTATGATGCTTTGTAGTATATGAGAGAGATCTATGGCAAGAAAGACAAAGTGTACCTTCCCAGAATGATGTGCTAGAGTTCATGTTACTGGGGCCAAATCCCCTCCTGTTTTGCTCTGGTTCCCACCTCAGACACTATGCCAAATCCTACCCCAGCCCTAAGATTTACTCAAGGAATGGAAATTAATACTTTCTGTTACACTCAGTAATAAGAACCCCATGCCAAATTGGCCAAGGCTGAATTGAGGTTCACTCTCACAATCACTGCTAGGGTATTTGATCAAATTTTACCTATCTTTGTAAATCTTGGTGTTGATTTCTTTAATCTTAAGTCTTTTGCTGCGCCCTGAGGGTCCTGCAAGGAAAGCACTTTCATTCAAGGTACAGAATTCACGTCTGGAGAAACCATACATCTGCCCCCAGGAATTGGTCTCCCTGGATTATTACAAATGTTTATCCAATTATATGAATGCATCAGCACTCCAAGAATATAGGTAAGTATATAAATCTGGAACCTATTATTTGTTGTCAAAAGCACAAGAGTTTCCTGAAGGAATATAGTCCACATTTCCCAGGTTAAGCTGGCTCAGCAAAAAGATGCAAGTCTGGACCATAAAGCATTGATCCCTGGTGGAACTGTCTTTATGACATTGTGCTGTGGTGTGGTGCAATTGGCTTATACTGAGGAATATGCTAAAGATGAATGTCAATAATAAGGCTATTTTTGGGCATGTCATTTGTTGATTTAAATGGGATATTATTCCTGAGGATAACTGGGAGGGAATGTTTTCTAAATCTTATTCTAAGCAATGATCATTCTCCTTAGAAATAGGTTGTTAATTTCTTATCATATAAATTTGTAAATAACATAAAATAACATTTTACCCTCTGTGATGACTGCTGCTTGGCGGCAAATTTGTAGCTCACCCTTGCAAGGATTTTACTTGGCATTTCATATTAAGTCTTTTGTGCATCGATATCACACCTATTTCCATTCATTTTTACTTTGCCTTCTCTTTCTTACTGTCCTAGTTTGCTAATGCTGCAGAATGCAAAACACCAGAGATGGACTGGCTTTTATAAAAAGGGGGTTTATTTGGCTACACAGTTACAGTCTTAAGGCCATAAAGTGTCCAAGGTAACACATCAGTAATTGGGTACCTTCACTGGAGGATGGTCAATGGCATCCGGAAAACCTCTGTTAGCTGGGAAGGCATGTGGCTGGCGTCTGCTCCAAAGTTCGGTTTCAAAATGGCTTTCTCCCAGGACGTTCCTCTCTAGCAAGCTTGCTCCTCTTCAAAACGTCACTCACAGCTGCACTGAGTTCCTTCTCTTTGAGTCAGCTCATATATATGGCTCCACTGATCAAGGCCCACCCTGAATGGGTGGGGCCACGCCTCCATGGAAATACCCCACCAGTTATCATCCACAGTTGGGTGGGGCGCATCTCCATGCAAACAACCTAATCCAAACGTTCCAACTTAATCCCCACTATTATGTGTGCCCCACAAGATTGCATCAAAGAATATGGCTTTTTCTGGGGGACATAATACATTCAAACTTGCACACTTACCTATTTAAAATGGTATCTTGTTTCTTGAAAGGAGAAAGACAGGCATTTTTAGAAAAAAATAAAGATATAAATAAATAAATCTACTTACATCCCAATATAAGTAAAATTTAATATAAAGAAAGTCAAAGAAAGTCATGAGGCAGCTAAAGCAGGACAATAGTCAGTCCAGGACATGGCCAAACATAGAGGATATAAAATTTGTGCATGATCTTAAAGATTTATTTATTTATGCAGCATCTTATAAGCAATAAGCCATAGACCTCAAGAAAGAATACAATACAGGTATAACCTAGGCAGGGAGAGAAGACATATAAGAATTATAAATACATCATCAAATATCAGATTAAAGTCATAAGGTTATTATTAGACTAATGGAAGTTACTCTGGAAAGCAAAGTTGATCCAATGGATTTTTTTTAACAGAAATGAAGAGTGTGTTCAATTTCCTCTTTTGATCAATTATTTTAAAATATTTATTGGTCATCTACTATGTACTAAGTATACAGAGGCATACTGTAACAGTGATGAGCAAAATACACATGATCCATGTTCTCATAGAATTTTCAGAGCAGAGAGAGAGAGTGAAATCAAATAATCACAGCAATTCATTATTAGGCAGTAAGTAGGCATGGAGTACCTACTAAGTGCCAGTTACTCTGTAGGTCCTGGGGATACAGAAATGAACAAAACAGACAATCTTAACCTCATGGGACTTTCATTTCTGTAGGAGAAGCAGACAAAAGTTGATGGAAAATAAATAAGTACAATGAAGAATTGTATCAGAATTAGAAGATTGAGAATGACAAGGGAGAAGACTCTATTTTAGACGGTTGAGAAAGGCTTCTCTAAAGGGGAAATTTGAGTACAGGTCTAACTAAAAATGAAGGATCAACCATGAGATGATCTTGATGAAGAATAGTTAAAGTAGAAGACCCAACTAGTATAAAGGCCCCCAGATGGGAAAGAGTTTGGCTTGTTCAAAGATAAGCAAGAAAGATAGCGTGGCTGAAACCTAGGAAGTGATGAGGGAATAGTGAAAGATGAATTTAGAAATGTAGGCAAGACCTAGAACATGTTTGGCCTTATATATAACAGTAAGGATTTTGGATTTGATTATACATGTGAAGAACAAATGTACTTTATTGGAGCATTTGAAGTAAGAGAGTGACATAATCTAATACCTATTCTTAAAAGATTACTCTGGATGATGCATAGAAAATTAATTATAGAGGACAAAGAATAGAAATTGATAGTATTTCTTAAATATGTCTTAAAGCAGATGTAATCAACCCTATCAAAAACTGCTGAGAGGCCTACTAATATGAAAATAGAAATTAATCACTAGATTGGGCAAAATGGTGGTCATTGGCAACCCTGATAAGTGTGGTTTCAGTGGAAGGGAAAGAAAGACAAAAGCCCACCTATAGAATATAAAAGAGCAAGCATGAGTTGAGGAAATGGTGATGAACAATCTGAGAAGAATTTTCAAGGGGCTATTCTGAGTAAGAAAGAAGAGCCTGTGGTGGTAGCTGAAAAAGTTGTAGGTCAAGGCAAGCTTTATTTAAGGATGGGAGATATTCCAGCAAATAGATATGCTGATGATAATGATGCAGCATAGAGGACGGAATCTATGAAATAGTGGAGAGAAGGGATGATTTTTTTTGTCTGTTAGGGGAGATGAAGCAGCATGCTAGTCTAACCAAAATCAGAGGGATTACAGCAAATTATAGTAGGGATGGTTCATTTGTTGTAAAAAGACAGAAAGCAAAATAACTGGACACAGATGATGGTAGACTACTAAATTTACAGAAATGAAGAAGTACTTGCTTAATTCTATTATATCCTTGAAACTACAAATGAAAAACATGATAAAAGTTTATCTTAATAAGAGGTATGAGGTAAAGGTCCATTATACCAAGAAGTGATTTGACCCAGTTAGTGAGATGAGTGTTAGTGGAAGCATTGATTGAGCTGAAGACTTCAAAATGCATTAATGTTGATGAAGGCAAAGAGAGACAGGAAGACATTCCATCAGGAGAAGCAACATCTACAAATGACCTTTGGCATTAAAGTGTACAATGGACGAGAACTAGGATTGTTTGACTGTGAATAGCAAACATGGTGAGAATGAAGGGAGATGAGATTGGAGAGAGATGTCGGATACCAACAGTAATTCAGGCCATGTTAAGGAGTTTTGTTTTGCAATTTTGTCCCTTACAATCTGTTCACAATTAGGAATATTCTAGGTATTGATAACTAAGAAGTTGAGAAAAAAAAGAGGTGGAGAGTGTGATATCTAGGGAGATATTAACAAAGAGGAATTAAAAAGGGGCTTTGATATGGATAGAAAATGTTATTTTTCTAAATACAATCTATTTGCTCTGAAAAGAATGATAAAGTCGTGTGTGAAGGACCAGGGTTTTGCTTAGGAGTGAGATACATATTGGGGAGTTAACTGCATAGAAGTGCTACTTAAAATTATGTTATTTGTTAAACTGTTAAAGGTAATATGTATAAGGCTTTAAAAAGAAAGCACCGAAGATTACCTTGGACGTTCATCATGGGAAGAATGTAAAAATAAAGTTAGAAAAGATATTCCCTGCACCTTTACAGAATGTCATAGCTTCCATAGGGCATTTAGTTACTACTTTGTACTGTATATATAACATTTTCTCGACTAGGTTAGAAACTTTTGTACCTTAACTTATTCATTGGCTTGCTTTAGCACATTGTGTTTGAATGAATGAGACCTAGTCCTGAATTAGTTGGGACAGGAGTGAGAAATGGACTGAGACTGTTAAAGTTTTCATTTAAATTTTAAATAGTAGTATGGTTTGATTTTACCTTCATGAAAATGGAATTCACTAATGTAGATACAGATATTTATAAATATTGGAAGAATTTACACCAAAAATGTTAGCATGAGTTATCTCTTCTACTACTTTGAATCTGATATTGTTCTAAATGCAAAGTCCTGCACATAGAAGGTACTCAACAATATTTTGAAATGAAGGAATTAATTAAGCCCTAAAAATTAATGTTTGCATTACAGTGAAATTCTTAAATTGTTTTAAATGGACCTGGGCTACAGAGAATTGGATTATTCATAATCTTTGGTTTATGGCATGCTATCATCATTGGTCTAAGAATAGCTTTCTTCCAGTCACTTTTATTTTCTTATTTTGCCTAAAAAGGTATTTTTACAAAAAAACATGTACTCTTTCATGAAAACTCCATGAAATACATGTATTATTTCTATTAACAGATATTAAAACAGAATTCAATGGGCTAAGTAACTGTATGAAACTACCAAGCTATGAAGTTTCATATCATGGTCTTTCTATTAGGTGACAATGCTTGCACAGTATACTCCCAGGTTTCAATGAGGGCCGGGAAGATGGCTGATATTCACTGAATATTGCAGTCAGTGATGTTTCCACCCACATTTAGATAGGTTGCCAGCACAGATTATAAAGCCAAAGAGTAAAAATGGCAACATGGTGAAGACAAAAATGAACCAGGTCTAAAGACATATAGGAAAAGAAAAGTGTAAGAAGTTGGAAGGCGACTGTAACCTAGACTGAAGAGAATGGACAAATGGAAAATGTGGACTTGTAATAGAGAGAAATGGGTGATGGGAGTGGAACTCTCATCAGAAAAATAGCAAGAGCAGACAAAGCTCCCAACCCAGGAAGCAGAGATGGCCTTCTGGGAGATACCCAGGATTTAGCTAAGGTGGAGAGGTGGAAGAAAGGACATGATGAGCAACAAACAAGGCCAAATCTCCAGAATTTATAAAGAGGTGAGTTTGGCAAACATCTAATCTACTCTGGAATTGCACAGCACTTTAAGAGAAAGATGACATTATGGATTTTGAAATGAATCCAAAGCTTCTCTGCCTATCCATACTGATTACTTTCCAGGAAAATATTTCTTGAGTAGGAAAGGTAATACTGGAATTTTTTCTCTACTACAACTTCATTGCTAGCCTGAACTTTATTTACCATATGGTACCTAAGCACTGCAGTCAAAGAATATACTCTCTTTTTTCAAATCTTTATAGTTCCTTTGCATATAATGCCTGCATAGAGAGAAAGGGAATTTCATTCATTTGGCAATCCCTAGATCTACAGGGGCATCGGTATCATCCGGCACATACATTTTTTAAAACTATCCAAACCCGTTTTCTCAACTATAAAATGTGGACAATAAACTTTATATGATTCATAGTGTTATTATAAGTATTATTCGAAATAACATTTATAAAATGATTATACTGATGTCTTTCTCATATAACTTAACCATATAAATTGTTAATGAGTGATCATATAGTCTTATGCATTATTGCATAGATCCTGGAAATAGATTGCTCAGATTCAGATTTTTGCTCTGCCACTTAGCAGCTATGTGATCTTGGATATATTACTAAGTCTGTATGTCTCAGGCCCCTCATCTATAAATTGGAAATAAAATTAGCACTTACTTCATAAGATGGCTGTGATTATTAAATGAGTTATTATATATAACATTTAAACAATGCTTAGTACAAAGCAAGTGCTAATTAAGTCTCAACTTTTATTATTCGCATAGAACATTGATACTCTGGAAGAAGATAGTGTTGGTTGTAGACATAAGTGATTCTTTAGTTTTATATTAGAGATGTCCTCTGCTAAACTAATGAATTTTAGGATTCCTTCCCAAAGGGAAAGAAAAAGAAATATATTTAAAAGCACACTCATGCAAAAATGCTTGTATAATTTAAGCATTCACAGACCCTCTGAAGCCCATCTATGGACTCCAGATTATGAGCCTCAAGATTGAATAATATTTTTTCCAAACTACTTTATAAATGATTAAATTAAAAAGGCAAATGCATTATACATGGTAGAATATTGTGAAGGTTAATAATTCACCTGTTGTTCCGGCTTGCTAAAGTTGCCATTATGCAAAATACCAGAAGTGGATTAACTTCTATAAAGGGGATTTATTAGATCACAAATTTACAGTTGTGAGGACATAAAAGTGTCCAGACTAAGGCATCAGCATGAGGCTACCTTCACTGAAGAACAGTTGATGGCATCTGGAACTCCTCTGTCAGTTGGGAAGGCATGTGGCTGGCATCTGCTGGTCCTATATTCCTGGGTATTGGTTTCAAAATTGCTTTCTCCAAAATGTTTCTGGACTTCTGTCTCTCTTAGCTTCTCTCTCACAGCTCTTGTGCATCCTTGTTTGTGCTCCCAGAGCATATCTCTTTAAGTGTCTGTGGTCCTCTCTTAGCTTCTCCAGGGCAAACTCTGGGCTTCGTCTCTCAGCTTAGCATGTCCAAATGTCTTTATATCTGCATCTCTAAGTATCTGGGTCTGTGTCAGCTCTTAGCTCCCTTAAGGACTCCAGTAAACTAATCAAGATCTACCCTGAATGGGTGGTTCACTCCTCCATGGAATTAATCTAAACCAAAGGTCCCACCCTCAATTGGGTGGGTCACATCTCCATGAAAACAACTCATCAAAAGGTCCCACCCACTATATGTCTGCCCCCACAAGACTGGATTAAAAGAACATGGCTTTTCCTGGGTATATAACAGTTTCAAACCAGCACACCTGATTTCTAAGATTTCTACTTTTGGGGAAAAAAATACATATAAAAAATCTGGAAAGGTTTGAAATCGAAGTTATTTACAAAAATAAATTGTCTCTCAAAAGTTCTCAGTTGCTGAATCCCTGGATCTTAGTTTTGCCAAAAAAGGGAACAGCATGGCACAGCATGAAAAAAATAATATACAATCTCTATTCCTCAATACAGTCAATGCCTGCCAAATTAAGTAACATGATTACTGGGATTTCGCCAGTATAAATTCTTTGTAATTGTGCAAAAATCTCCACAACAGCACCCCTGATATTTAGGTGGCAGCACCAAAATTACATTGAAGAACATTCTTCATCTCCTTTCCCAGAGAGATAAGAATTAGATTTATTTTCAATATTGTTATCATGTGAAGCAACTAATAGCTATCTATTCCATTATTTAAAACCTCAAGATAGGATTTGGTTATAGCTCAGAACGCATACAATAATTTGCACCTTGAACTGTACTGTGTTTTTGAACATGGTGTGAGTTCTGAAGAAGAGTGTAAAATTTTCAATTGGTTTTTAATATTGGCATTTCCTTATAAAACTTACACAGCAAGAGGAAAAACTAGTTCTCCTTTGAGAAGTGAGAAACCTTTTTTTTTTTAATCTAAGAGAAATCCTTTCTCACACCTGACAGTGAGAATGATCTATGAACTTGAAAGGGAGAGTGACTGTGGATTTATTGAAGTCTATATCTTTGACACATCAGGGATTTAATCTGAAATGCCAAACTGAGCAGTTGAAATTATTCTAGTCTCATGGAGTAAAGCTTATTTTCTTGTGCTCTCAATCTCCTGTTTCTGTTTATCTCATCCTCATTTGGAAGCCCTTCTGTACAGAGATGTAATTTGATTTGCCATATGTTCTGAAGTGAAAGGAAGCCATGGGTTAACTAAGAATTTAGGGGGACTAAGATTAAGTAGGGATTAGATCACTTAGCATTAGATCTATGATTAGATCACATGCTTTTCTGATTAGAGAAAATGCCTTAGTTTTAGAATAAGCCTTGCAGCTAATGAAGTGCTATATTTCAATCAGGCCAACTCAGCTGCACAGAGACATGAAAGACTAGTATCACAAATTAGGAGACAACATTTCTAAGGTCTGAAAAGAGGGTCAAGTCAAGGACAAAAGATGCTCAAAACTACCAATGGTGTCAGTGATGCCTCATATTCACCTTCATTAAATTTCTGACACCTTAAAAAAAAATGACCCATTCTTCACAGCATCCCTCTCCCTTTTCACCTACACAATTCTCACACATAGCCTTTGATAAATTTATTTCTAGGACCTAAAGAGACAACCTAAAAGAATCAATATCTTAAGATTTCTTCTTACATATAATTATGAAAAAATCCACAGGATAACTACAAAGCAGCTTTGTAACAAATAATATATGTAACTGAACTCCAAAAGCTGTGATGAGGAAATATGACATTTTCATATTAAACATGAATTGGGTGGGATGGGGGTAAGGAACAGGGAGTTAAGCCTTAAAATGTAAAGAGTATCAATTGGGGACAATAGAAAAATTTTGGTAATGGGTGGTGGTGATGGTAGCACAACACTGTGAACATAATTAACAGCAATGCTAATATATTATATATTTGAATGTGGTTAAAGGGGGAAATTTTAGGTTGATATATGTTATTAGAATAAAAACATTTTAAAAATCCATGGAACAGCACAACACACACAGTGAACCCTAAGTTAAACTGTGGACTATGGTTAACACTACAATTATAAAAATGCGCTTTCATCAGTTGTAGAAATTTGTCACATTAAGGCAAGATGTTAATAATAGGGTGGTATATGGGAATCCTGTATTTTATGCATAATTGTTTTGTAACCTACAACTTCTCAAATAAAATATATGGAATGGAATGGAATGGAATGGAATAGAAAGGAAACACTCCCCCACTATATACATATATCATTATTTATATATATATATATCATTATGTGTGTGTGTATATATATATATACACACACACACATACATATATATATATATACACATACATACATACATACATATATCATGAAATAGGAAGAGGGAAGTGCATGTCCTTTAGAATATGCATATCCTTTAGAATAAACTTCACAATCAAGTGTAAATTGAGAATGGGAGCACCGCAACCATCTTATTTCGGGCCTGGTGGGGTGGAACGCACAAATGATTATTCCCTCTGAGAGGAGTCATTTCCGTGACTGGTAGATGTGGCAGGATCATAATTTGGTGGTACCATGGGTCTGAACATACAAGATTCCATCTCTGAGAAAGGACAGCTAAGCGAATATAACCCAAATGATAAAAGTTGAACTAGTACTGCGTAGTTTTTTTTTTTAAAAAAACTACTTTGAGGACTCCAAGAGATAGGTATAATAATCTGTATAAAACAACTTCAATAGAAAGACAAGCCATCAGAAAAATGAGGAAATTGAGACTGAGTCTATTCTAAGCTAATTCAATTGTTTTTGTTTAACATACTGCTTTTACCTTGATTAAAGCAACTTATTATACCCCTGAGTGTTTGATAGCTGACCCTTGAAATCAACTCATGTAGTTTCACAGAAATTATTAAATTAAGGTTAAAAAATTGTCTTCATCTCATGCACTAACTCTGGAAAGTTGTTCATGGCTTCCTAAGCATGCTTGTTAAGAAAACTTCTGATTAGCCTTAAATAGTAACATCTGCAGTGAACATAAAGGGGTTGTGGGAGCAGTGATGCTACCCATCTTCAATATTCATATTAAATGATTAACTCTACTAATAACAGATTTGGTAAAACCATGACTCTTTAAAATTTGCTGTTGATCCTCTCTACACATTGTTCAGTTGAGGTAAAAACATGTTACAAATGCCAGTCTCATGATAAGGAACAGCAAATGAACAGGAAAGTCTGGAAAATTGATAATGCAAATGGACTAACATGGGGCTGGGGTTGAGAGAGATAGGAGAAAGAAAAAGAGAGACAGAGAAACAGAGAGGGACAGAAATAAAAAGAAAACAGAGAAAGTTGGGTCTCCAGTCCCTTCTCTTTTTTTTCCTTCTTCTCTACCAAGCCTTCTTTTATCTCTTCCTTTTCTGTACTCAAGCTGGATTTGGCAGCCTGGTGACAACAAGGCATATACCAGATTATCTTCCAGTTATTTGTAATAACTTCTTAAGTCTCAGAAGACCATCAAAGACACAGGACAACTGCGTTAAGGAAAATTCTTCTGGTCAGTGATTAAAACCTACCTGAGGCTGGAGGATCTAAGATGGCAACATAGAGAGGAGTGGAAGCTACTTAGTCCCCCTGGAACAACTAATAACCAGGAACAACTAGTAAATAATCCAGAATAACTTTGGGGGGACAAATGTGACTGTCCACTCATCATACACCAACCTGAATTGTGAGGAATGCCTGAGATTGCAGCATAAAATCTGTAAGTAAAAACTGCAGATCCAACCCGGGACCCCTCCTCCCCCCACAACCCAAGCTGCAAAGCCTCATTGTGTTAGAGAGAAGCTCTCTCCCAGCAAGTGAATATAGCTCAATGGAGCTCCAACTGGGGTTTTAATTAACAAGCATGGACTGCTCGCTGTGAGCTATGAATCCCCAACAAGTGGACAGAGGCTTTGTGTGATGACTGACCTTGGAGAGCCAGAGGGTGGCCGCAGACTGGCCCGGAAGGGGACTTTCTGCCCCTTTATTGGCTCAGTGGAGAAAGCCTTAGCCATTTTCAGTTCCTAGTGCTCTGAACAAGACAAGGGTGGAGATAGCACAGGCAGAGTCTATTCAAATGCTGATGACCTCCCCCTAGGTGGGGGTATCTTCCCTAAGTGGAAAGAGGCAGGGCCCAGCTCTACTACCCACCTTCCATTCAGAATCAGACCCCAGAGCCTGGGGGAAAACAGCCACAGACAACACCTCCTTACACCAGTCTGGAGTTACAGGCTGACAGGTACCACCTGCTGGGCAGAAAAACACAGTGACCCGAGGCATCACAGGGTGTACTAATTTTCTAAGACACACCCTCAGGGAAACTGGATACTGAATATTTCTTCCTTCTGGGACCTGAGCCTATTCTGGTCTAGGAAACTGTGATTGGGGTAACCCAGACAACAGAAAACTACAACCTACACTAAGAAAAATGAAGTTTTGGCCCAGTCAAAGGAACAAACTTACACTTCAACTGAGATACAGGAATTGAAACAACTAATACAGTCAATTCAAAAAGTTTAGGGAAGATATGGTGAACCGTATAATGAAAACACTGGGCGTACATAAGGTAGAAATTGAAAATTTGAAAGATCAACTGGCAGAATCTATGGAAATGAAAGCCACAACACAAGAGATTCAAGACACAATGGAAACATACAACAGCAGATCTCAAGAGGCAGAAGAAAACACTCAGGAACTGGAGAACAAGGTATCTGAAAGCCTACACACAAAAGAACAATAGAGAAAAAAAAATGGAAAATACAAGCAATGTCTCTGGGAACTTAAGGACAAAATGAAAAGCGAGAATGTATGTGTCACTGGTGTCCCAAAAGGAGAAGGGAAGAGAAAGGGGGCAGAAGCAATAATAGAGGAAATAATCAACAAAAATTTCCCATGTCTTACAGAAGACATAAAATTACAGAGCCAAGAAGCGCAGCACACCTCAAACAGAAGAGATCTGAATAGGCCTACGCCAAGATACTTAATAATCAGATTATCAAACGTCAAAGATAAAGAGAGAATCCTGAAAGCAGCAAGAGAAAAGTGATCCATTACATACAAAGGAAGCTTGATAAGACTGTGTGGACTTCTCAATAAAAACCATGGAGGCAAGAGGGAAGTGGGGTGATATATTTAAGATACTGAAAGAAAAAAAACACCAACCAAGAATCCTATATGCAGCAACAACTATCCTTCAAATATGAAGGGGAGCTTAAAATAATCTCTGACAAACAGACAATGACAGAGTTTGTGAACAAGATACCTGCTCTACAGGAAACACTAAAGGAAGCACTGCAGACAGAAAGGAAAACACAGGAGTGAGAGGCTTGGAAAACAATTTTGGGAGATAGTGGCACAGCAATGTAAGTACAATGAACAAAGATGACTGTGACTATGGTTGAAAGAGGAAGTTTGGGACCATGTGAGACACCAGAACAAAAGATGAAGGATAAAGACTGGGACTATGTGACTCAGGGAAACCTAGGGTGCTCAACGATTGTAATAAAAGGTGCAAATATGTTTTTACATGAGGTAGAACAAATGAATGTCAACATTTCAAGGTGTTAAAAATAGGGTGGGATTGGGGGGGAAATACAATCAATGCAAACTAGAGACTATAATTTACAGAAACATTGTATTATGCGTCCTTTAATATAACAAAGGCAATATACCAAAGCTAAACGCATATGGGGTGTGGGATGTAGGGGAAGGGTATGGGACTCCTGGCATTGGTGATGTTGTCTGACTCTTTATTCTACTTTAGGTTAATGCTATCTTTCCTTTTGTTGCTTTCTAGCTGTCAAGTTTTGTTTTTTTGTTTGTTTTTCTCTCTCTCTTTCTCTTTTCTTTTTCTTTTGTCTCTCTGCCTTCTTTAATTTTTCCTCCTTCTTTGTGGAAGAAATGGAGGTGTCCTTATATAGATAGTGGCGATGGTGCTGAATACATAAATACGTGACTATACAGGGAACCAACAATTGTTTACTTAGGACAGAATGTGTGGTGTGTGAACAAAACCATCTTAAAAGAAATGGGCTGACGAAGAAACCCTGAGAGCACTATATTGAGTGAAATAAGACAGACACATAAAGGCAAATATTGCAGGGTCTCACTGATATGAACTAATTATAATATGTAAACTCATAGACATGAAATATAAGTTAACAGGGTATAGAAAGAGGCTAAAGAATGGGGAGCAGTTGCTTATTATGAGCAGAACGTTCAACTAGGGTGAATTTAAATGTTTGGAAATGGACAGGTGTGATGGTAGCATGTTGTGAGAATAAATAACAGTACTGAATGGTGTGTGAAGGTGGTGGAAAGGGTAAGCTCAAAGTCACATATGTCACCAGAAGGAAAGCTGGAGATTAAAAGATGGGAATGTATAAAACAGTGAATCTTGTGGTGGACAATGTCCATGATTAACTATACAAATCTTAGAAATCTCTCTCATGAACTAGAACAAATATGACACTATAACTAGAAGTTAATAATAGAGAGGCATATAGGAAAAATATATACATATTGAAAACTATACTACAGTTAGTAGTATTTTAACATTCTTTCATCAAAAATAGCAAATGTACTATACCAAAACTATGAATCAATGATGGAGGGGGGCAAGGTTAGCGGTATGGGAAGATTTGAGTTACCTTTTTTTGTCTTTATTTCTTTACTGGAGTAATGAAAATATTCTAAAAATTGAAAAAAAAATTGTGTTGCTGGATGCACAACGGTATGATGCTATCATGGGCAACTGATTGTATGCTTAGGATCTTTGGATAGTTTTAAGGTATGTGAACAATCTCAATAATACATATATATATGAAAACCTACCTGAACCTTAAATGCCTAAAACATATGCCATTTATAGGTAACAGATAAGCCAGCAACTTAACCATGAGTGTCGTCTCATATGCTGACCTGAGCTTTTTATTCAAAATCAGTTCAAAATCTCCATTTAAACTGCAGTCTTAGCCTTGAAAATGTCTATGCTCTACACACTCAACTAGAGGCACTATGAAATATTTATTTAGCAATCAAGTATAGGTTTTGCAGCAAATGGGATAGTTTTGACCATACTAAAACTTACAGCAGCCTTCAATGGACTTTTTTAGGCTAATTCAGTGTTACAAAAGCAATTCAGGCCAGCAATGCAACAAATTGGTATCTTAATGTAAATTCTTTATACTCAATTTGGCAAAAGTAAGGAGAATAGAATGAGTCAGCAATATTCTTAGCAAAGCTATGCAGAGAGTAAAAGATGGCATTGGCATAAGTGTTGAGAAAGAAAGGAAGGTATAATACTATTCGCTACAGTACTTAAAGCCACAAAATTGGCCTGTTCACTTATGCAGTTTCCTTTTAAACTCCTCAGAACACAGTATAGAAATAGGTGTATATGTATATGTAAACCAACCTAACTCTTCTGTTGCTGTAGGAAACAAAATGATGCCTCTGACTGGCATCAAAACAAGTGTTCCTAAGGGGGGTGGGGGAAGATGGCAGCGTGAGGAGGTGTATGTTTTAGTTACTCCTCCCGGGCAGTAGGTAGAAAGCCAGGAACTGCGTGGACTGGACACTGCAGAGCAATGTGACTTTGGGCATACTTCATACAATGCTCATGAAAACGTGGAACAGCTGAGATCAGCGAAATCTGTAAGTTTTCTCAGCCAGGGGACCCACAACCCTCCCTGCCAGGCTCAGTCCCATGGGAGGAGGGGCCATCAGCACTGGGAATGAGGAGGGAGAGCTGCAGTTGCAGCCGTTTTTGGAAACTCATTCTACTCATCCAAACTCCAATCATAGATAGACTGAGATCAGACACTGGAAAATCTGGGAGAAGCCAGCCTGGTGGAGAGGAGATAGGGATAGCAAAAACAGCAAGAAAAACCCAAAAATAAAGCAGAGGCTTTTTGGAGTTCTGGTGAACATAGAATGGGGGAGGGCAGAGCTCAGGCAGAGTCAGGCTCATATGCAAATCCAGAAGAAAAACCAGTTTCTCTGCCCCCTGGACTGCTCCTTAATGACCCTAATTGTCTTGTCTCTTAGCATTTAAATAACCCATTAGATCTGCAAGGAGGGTCTTACCCTTTCTTTTTTTTATCTTTTTCTCTTTTTCTAAAACAATTACTCTAAGAAGCCCAATACACAAAGCTTCAAAGTCTTGCAATTTGGGCAAGTCAAGACAAGAGCTGAACTAAGAGAGCTCTGAGACACAAGACAATAAGTCCAGTGGCTAAGAAAATTCACTAAACACCACAACTTCCCAAGAAAAGGGGGGTGTCCTCTCACAGACATCTTCCCAGTGGACAGGGAACACTCCTGCCAGTCACTGGCCCCACAGCCCAGGCTGCCCCAGGCAACCCAGTGTGATGGGATGTGCTTCCAATAACACATGCACACACCACAAAACCAGGCATGGACATTAGCCTTCCATGTACCCTTAGCTGGTTGTCCCAGAGTTGGGAAGGCTGAGCAGTGTGAATTAACACACCCCATTCAGCCATCCTTTCAGCAGACTGGGAGCCTCCCTACAGAGCCCTGCAGCCCAGAACCACCCTGGGGGAATGGTGCTCACCTGTGATGCAGCACAGTCATCCCTCAACAGAGGACCTGGGAGTGCACGGCTTGGAAGAGGGACCCACTTGCAAGTCTCAGGGGCCATACGCAAATACCAAGGACTTGTGAGTCAGTGGCAGAGACAAACTGTGGCAGGACTGAACTGAAGGATTAGACTATTACAGCAGCTTTAAATCTCCAGGAACACCAGGGAGATATGATTGTTAGAGCCGCTCCCCCTCCCTGACTGCCCAGACACACGCCCCATATACAAGGCGGGCAACATCAACTACGCATGCAAGCTTGGTACACCAATTGGACCCCACAAGACTCACACCCCCACTCACCACAAAGACAAAGTTGGGGAGAACTGGAATGAGGGAAATAGGTGGCTCGCGGACGCCACCTGCTGGTTAGTTAGAGAAAGTGTACTCCACGAAGCTGTACATTTGACGAATTAGAGATAAGGATTTTAATCGGTCTACAAATCCTAAAAGAACCCTATCAAGTTAAGCAAATGCCAAGAGGCCAAAAACAACAAAAAATGTTAAAGCATATGAAAAAAAACCAGACAATATGGATAATCCAAGCCCAAGCACCCAAATCAAAAGATCAGAGGAGAAACAGTCCCTAGAGCAATTAATCAAAGAACTAAAGATGAACAACAAGACCATGGCACAGGGCATAAAGGACATGAAGAAGACCATTGCACAGGATATAGAGGACATCAAGAAGTCCCTAGAAGATCAAAAAGAAGAAATTGCAAGAGTAAATAAAAAATAATGATCTTATGGAAATAAAAGAAACTGTTGACCAAATTAAAAAGATTCTGGATACTCTTAGTACAAGACAAGAGGAAGTTGAACAATGAATCAGTGACCTGGAAGATGACAGAATGGGAAATGAAAGAACAAAAGATAGAATGGAGAAAAAAATCAAAAAAATTGAAATGGACCTCAGGGATATGATAGATAAAATAAAACGTCCAAATATAAGACTCATTGGTGTTCCAGAATGGGAAGAGAAGGGTAAAGGTCTAGGAAGAGTATTCAAAGAAATTGTTGGGGAAAATTTCACAAATCTTCTAAACACAACAAATACACAAATCATAAATGCCCAGTGAACTCCAAATAGAATAAATCCAAATAAACCCACTCAGAGACATATTCTGATCAGACTGTCAAATATGGAAGAGAAGGAGCAAGTTCTGAAAGCAGCAACAGAAAAGCAATTCACCACATACAAAGGAAACAGCATAATACTAAGTAGTGACTACTCAGCAGCCACCATGGAGGTGAGAAGGCAGAGGCATGACACATTTAAAATTCTGAGTGAGAAAAATTGCCAAGGAAGAATTCTTTATTCAGCAAAGCTCTCCTTCAAATTTGAGGGAGAGCTTAAATTTTTCACAGACAAACAAATGCTAAGAGAATTTGTTAACAAGAGACTTGCTCTACTAGAGATACCAAAGGGAGCCCTACAGACAGAGAAACAAAGAAAGGAGAGAGAGACATGGAGAAAGCTTCAGTACTAAAGAGATTCAGTATGGGTACGTTAAAGGACATTAATAGAGAGAGGGGGAAAAATATATATGACAGACATATACCAAAGGATGAGATGGCTGATTCAAGAAATGTCTTCACAGTAATAACATTCAATGTAAACGGATTAAACTCACCAATTAAAAGATATAGATTTGCCGAATGGATGAAAAAAAAATGAACCATCTATTTGCTGCATATAAAAGACTCATCTTAGACACGGGGACACAAAGTAATTGAAAATGAAAGGATGGAAAAACATATTTCATGCAAGCTACAGCCAAGAGAAAGCAGAAGTAGCAACATTAATCTCAGATAAAATAGACTTTAAATGCAAGGGTGTTATGAGAGACAAAGAAGGCCACTACATACTAATAAAAGGGGCAATTCAACAAGATGAAATAACAATCATAAATGTTTATGCACTCAATCAAGGTGCCACAAAATACATGAGAGAAACACTGGCAAAACTAAAGGAAGCAATTGATGTTTCCACAATAATTGTGGGAGACTTCAACACATCACTCTCTCCTATATATAGATCAACCAGACAGAAGAGCAATAAGGAAACTGAAAATGTAAACAATCGGATAAATGGATTAGATTTAACAGACATATACAGAACATTACATCCCAAATCACCAGGATACACATACTTCTCCAGTGCTCATGGAACTTTCTCCAGAATAGATCATATGCTGGGACATAAAACAAGCCTCAATAAATTTAAAAAAATTGCAATAATTCAAAGCACATTCTCTGACCACAAGGGAATACAAGTAGAAGTCAATAACCATCAGAGACTTAGAAAATTCACAAATACCTGGAGGTTAAACAACACACTCCTAAACAATCACTCGGTTAAAGAAGAAATAGCAAGAGAAATTGCTAAATACATACAGACGAATGAAAATGAGAACACAACATACCAAAATCTATGGGATGCAGCAAAAGCTGTACTGAGGGGGAAATTTATAGGACTAAATGCAAACGTTAAAAAGGAAGAAAGATCCAAAATCAAAGAACTAATGGATCAACTGAAGAAGCTAGAAAATGAGCAGCAAACCAATCCTAAACCAAGTAGAAGAAAAGAAATAACAAGGATTAAAGCAGAAATAAATGACATAGAGAACAAAAAAACAATAGAGAGGATAAATAACACCAAAAGTTGGTTCTTTGAGAAGATCAACATTGACAAGCCCCTGGCTAGACTGCCAAAATCAAAATGAGAGAAGACTCATATAAACAAAATAATGAATGAGAAAGGTGACATTACTGCAGATCCTGAAGAAATTAAAAAATTAGAAGAGGATGCTATGAACAACTGTATGTCAATAAACTGTATAATGTAGAGGAAATGGATGATTTCCTGGAAACATGAACAACCTAGACTGCCCAGAGAAGAAACAGAAGACTTCAACCAACAAATCACAAGCAAAGAGTTCCAACCAGTCATCAAAAAGCTTCCCACAAATAAATGCCCAGGGCCAGATGGCTTCACAGGGGAATTCTACCAAACTTTCCAAAAAGAACTGACACCAATCTTACTTAAACTCTTTCAAAACATCAAAGAAAACAGAACACTACCTAACTCATTTTATGAAACTAACATCAATCTAATACCAAAACCAGGCAAAGGTGCTACAAAAAAGGAAAACTACAGGCTTATCTCCCTAATGAATACAGATGCAAAAATTCTTAACAAAATACTCACAAATCAAATCCAAAGACACATTGAAAAATTCATACACCATGACCAAGTGGGGTTCATTCCAGGCATGCAAGGATGGTTCAACTTAAGCAAATCAATCAATGTATTACAACACATTAACAAATCAAAAGAGAAAAATCAAATGATCATCTCAATAGATGCTGAAAAAGCATTCAACAAAATCCAACATCTCTTTTTGATAAAAACACTTCAAAAGGTAGGAATTGAAGGAAACTTCCACAATATGATAAAGAACATATATGAAAAACACACAGCCAGCATAGTACTCAATAGTGAGAGAATGAAAGCCTTCCCTCTCAGATCAGGAACAAGACAAGGATGCCTGCTGTCACCACTGTTATTCAACATTGTGCTGGAAGGGCTAGCCAGGGCAATCCAGCAAGACAAAGAAATAAAAGGCATCCAAATTGGAAAGGAAGAAGTAAAACTGTCACTGTTTGCAGATGATATGATCTTATATCTGGAAAACCCTGACAAATCAATAATACAGCTACTAGGGCTAATAAAAATTTAGCAAAGTACAGGATACAAGATTAATGCACATAAGTCAGTAATGTTTCTATATGCTAGAAATGAACAAATTGAAGAGACACTCAAGAAATAGATACCATTTTCAATAGCAACTAAAAAAATCAAGTACCTAGGAATAAACTTAACCAAAGATGTAAAAGACCTATAAAAGAAAACTACATAATTCTACTAAAAGAAATAGAAGTGGACCTTAAAAGATGGAAAAATATTCCATGTTAATGGATAGGAATGCTAAATGTCATTAAGATGTCAGTTCTACCCAAACTCATCTACAGATTCAATGCAATCCCAATCAAAATTCCAACAACCTACTTTGCAGACTTGGGAAAGCTAGTAGTAAAATTTATTTCAAAAGGGAAGATGCCTTGAATTGCTAAAGACACTCTAAAAAAAGAAAAACGAAGTGGGAGGACTTACAGTCTCTGATTTTGAAGCTTATTATAAAGCCAGAGTTGTCAAAACAGCATGGTATTGGCACAAAGATAAACATATTGATCAATGGAATCAAATTGAGAATTTGGAGTTAGACCCCCAGATGTATGGCTGACTGATCTTTGATAAGGCCCCCAAAGTCACCCCTTCAACAAATGGGGCTAGGGCTGGGAGTGTTGGATATCCATATCCAAAAGAATGAAAGAGGACCCCTACCTCACACCCTACACAACAAGTAACTCAAAATGGATCAAAGATCTCAATATAAAAGACAGTACCATAAAACTCCTAGAAGATAATGTAGGGAAACATCTTCAAGACCATGTATTAGGCAGCCATTTCCTAGACTTGACACCCAAAGCACAAGCAACAACAGAAAAAATAGATAAATGGGAACTCCTCAAGCTTAGAAGTTTCTGTGCCTCAAAGGAATTTGTCAAAAAGGTAAAGAGGCAGCCAACTCAATGGGAAAAAAATTTTGGAAACCATGTATCTGACAAAAGACTGATATCTTGCATATATAAAGAAATCCTACAATTCAATGAAGTTTTGCCCAACTATAAATTGGGCAAAAGATATGAAAAGACAGTTCTCTAAAGAGGAAATACAAATGGCCAAGAAACACATGAAAAAATGTTCAGCTTCACTAGCTATTAGAGAGATGCAAATTAAGACCACAATGAGATACCATCTCACACCAGTTAGAATGGCTGCCATTAAACAAACAGGAAACTACAAATGCTGGAGGGGATGTGGAGAAATTGGAACTCTTATTCATTGTTGGTAGGACTGTATAATGGTTCAGCCACTCTGGAAGTCAGTCTGGCAGTGCCTTAGAAAATGAGATATAGAGTTACCCTTTGATCCAGCAATTGCACTTCTCGGTATATACCTGGAAGATCTGAAAAGCAGTGACATGAACAGATATCTGCACGCCAATATTTGTGGCAGCATTATTCACAATTGCCAAGAGATGGAAACAACCCAAATGTCCTTCAACAGATGAGTGGATAAATAAAATATACACATGATAGAATACTATGAGGCAGAAAGAACGATGTCGTGAAACATATGACAACATGGATGAATCTTGAAGACATAATGCTGAGCAAAATAAGCCAGGCACAAAAAGAGAAATATTATATGCTACCACTAATGTGAACATTGAAAAATGTAAAACAAATGGTTTATAATGTAGAATGTAGGGGAACTAGTGATAGAGAACAATTAAGGAAGGGGGAATGATAATCCAATAAGAACAGATAAGCTAACATGGGTAAATTTAGTGTTCTGGGAATGCCCAGGAATGACTATTGGTCTGTTAATTTCTGATGAGTATAGTAGGAACAAGTTCACAGAAATGTTGCTATATTAAGTTACTTTCTTTGGGGTAGAGTAGGAACATGTTGGAAGTAAATTAGTTATCTTAGGTTAGTTGTCTTTCTCTTACTCCCTTGTTATGATCTGTTTGAAATGTTCTTTTATTTATGTTTTTTTTAATTTTTTAATTTTTTTATTTTTTATATAGTTGATTTAAAAAAAAGAGTTAATAAAAAAAAAAAAGGAAAAAATATGCAGAGCTCCCTTGAGGAGCTGGTGGAGAATGCAGGGGTATTGGGCTGCCCCACCTCGATGGTTGCTAATGTGCTCACAGACATAGGGCACTGGTGGTTTGATGGCTTGAGCCCTCTACCACAGGACTTGCCCTTGGGAAGACTGTTGCTGCAAAGGAGAAGCTAGGTCTCCTTGTAATTGTACCTAAGAGCCTCCTCCCAAATGCCTCTTTGTTGCTCAAATGTGGCCCTCTCTCTCTAGCTAAGCCAACTTGGCAGTTGAAATCACTGCCCTCCCCCCTATGTGGGATCAGACACCCAAGAGAGTGACTCTCCCTGGCAACGTAGAATATGACTTTTGGGGAGGAATGTAGACCCAGCATCATGGGTTGGAGAACATCTTCTTGACCAAAAGTGAAGGAAATGAAATAAGCTTCAGTGGCAGAGAGATTCCAAAAGGAGCCGAGAGGTCACTCTGGTAGGCACTCTTATGCACAATGTAGACAACATTTTTAGGTTCTAATGAATTGGGGTAGCTGGCTGTAGATCTGAAACTATCAAACTACAACCCAGAACCCATGAATCTTCAAGACGATTATATAAAAATGTAGCTTATGAGGGGTGACAATGTGATTGGGAAAGCCATATGGACCACACTCCCCTTTGTCTAGTTTATGGATGGATGAGTAGAAAAATGGGGGAAGGAAAAAAACAAACAAACGAAGGCACCCAGTGTTCTTTTTTACTTCAATTATTCTTTTTCACTTTAATTATTATTCTTGTTATTTTTGTGTGTGTGGTAAAGAAGGTGTCAGGGATTGATTTTGGTGATGAATGCACAACTATGTAATGGTACTGTAAACAATTGAATGTATGATTTGTTTTGTATGACTGCATGGTATGTGAACATATCTCAATAAAATGAATTAAAAAAAAAAAAAGTGTTCCTCCACATACGGCTTCTTCCCAAATGGTGCCTCCTGCATTTCACATCTGGCCTTGCCTCTTATGCAAGTCCGTACAATCACTAGGATCTAGTGTCCTTATCTGTATATAATCCACTTGTCCAAATGAGGGTAAAAGAATGCAACGGGACTGAAAATGTCCAACAGGCTTCAGGAAAAATGACGTCTTTGTGAATGACTAGAGGCTGGCTTATTTGTATATGAGAACCTTATTTTGGGATTATATTTAAAAAGTTTAAAAATCTGCAGTCCTGATGTTGAATTCATTTAGGACCAGGATGCCTTGAGGAATAGGCCCTTAGGTAAAGTAAGGGTGAGGCAGAGTATCCACCTAAACCTAATAGGAGACAGGGGGCATACATCCCTTCCAGAAAAGAGAGAACAGGGATAATAGCTTCAAGAGAGGCTATTTTAGAGCAACCTCTATGAGGAGTCTGATCTTTAGGCCTAGGGAAAAAACTATGAATTGGAGGTCAAAAGTGACCTTGCCATTTATCCCTTTCTGTGAAGCTTGTTACATTTGTCCCCAATTATATGATGATGGAAAATGTGACCAAAAATTGCTTCCAGAAATTGATCTTTGTTTTCCTTTAGTGCTTCTGGATCAATAATGTTCAAATTTGAAATAATAATAACTTAATTATAATTTCAAGGATTTTGCAATCTTAGATTTCTTTTATCCAGGGATTTCGAAGGGATTTTTAAAACATTATTTAAGCTTCAAATCATCCAGCATTCCTACTATACACATTTCACAGATGTTTAAACTATAGAACTGAAAGAATGTGTAATTGGCAAAAGTAGAATCTAAAATTCCTGAAATGTGTTTATACCAACTCCTAGACATCTCACACTATGAAAAGCACTCGTAAAAGCAAAAATTGCCTCCATGTCATCTCCTTGTGGAATAACTTTAAGGTTTTTTTATGTTATGCCTAGGAAAGAACTTGAGGCATAAGGTTCATATTATATCTAATGACCATAAAGCTAAGGCAATGAAATAACATTTTATAAATAAATATTAAAATAAATATTAACAGAGTATTGGTATAGCAACAGCTGAGAATATTACAAGAAAATAGAAATATCTTATCTACCTCTAGGTTTCTAGTAGGAAGAGAATTATATGGGCTTTCTATGTCACTTTCCAAACTGGTAAACTATGCAAGAATATTTGTAGCAGCTCTGTTTGTCATAGAAAATATATGAACCTAATTAAATGTCCAACAATAATTTCTTTACAAATTATGGTCCACATATTTCATTTTTATGTAAAGATTAAAGATGACAGTATGACTGTATAGAACAATATTTAATGATATGGTAAAATTCTCATATTGTAATTCTATAAAAAGCATATTACAAAACAATATTACAGGCAAAAAAATGAAAATGTTTATTAGGATATTAAGAGTGATTATCTCCATGTGTGAGAATTAATCATACCTTTTTTATCTTTTGAACTTGTATTTATTTCCTTAATTTTCTACAATGCCCTTCTTTAGTTTAAGTTTTTAATAAGCCCTGTTTATCTTTTACATTCTCAAAATTGAAGTACATTCTGAAGCAACCTTGAATCCTTTTTCCTTTTATTTCTTTTTTTGTGTGTTAACTTTTTCTGTTGAAATAATTAAGCTTCACAGGAAGTTGCAAATAAATGTACAGGGAGATCCCATGCACTGTTCACCCAGCTTCCCACAATATTAGCATTTTGCATAATTATAATACAATATCAAAATCAAAAATGTGACATTAATAAAAAACAGTTTCCTCAGATTTCAGAAGTTAAATATTCACATATTTGTGTGTGTGGTCTGTGTAGCTGTATGCAATTTTATCACCTGTGACTTTGTGTACCTACCACCACAATCAACATATATAACAGTTCCATCACCACAACTCTCCTTTGTGCTCCCCTTTATAGCAACATAAAACCCTCTACCATCCCTAATCCCTGGTAACCAGTAACTGATGTTCTACTTCTATAATTATGTATTTCACAAATGTTGTTTAAATAGACTCATACTGTATGTATTCTCTGGAGATTTACTTCTTAAAATTTAGACAAATTTCCTTGAAGTTCTTCCAAGTTGTCTCAAGTTATCAGGAGCCCATTACTTTTTTACGGAGTAGTATTCCATGGTACAGATGTACCAGTTTGCTTAACCCTTTACCCATTGAAGAACATGTGCGTAGTTTCCAGTTTGGAGTTGCAACAAATAAAGCTGTTATAGACATTTGAGTGTAAGTTTCTGTGTGAAAATAAGTTTTCCTTTCTCTGGGATCTATGTCCAAGAACACAATTGCTGGATGGTATGCCAAACCATTTTCCAGAGTGGTAGTTATCATTTAACATTCCCAAAAGCAATGTATGACTGATTGACTTTATCTGCATCCTCACCAGTATATTTGGTGTTATCACTATTTAAAAAAAAATTTAGCCATTCGAATAGACATATAATTATAGCCATTTTAGTTTGCTAAAGCTGCTGAGATGCAGATACCATAAAATGGGTTGGGTTTTAAAATGGAGATTTATTGACTTGCAAGCTTACAGTTCTGAGTCCATGAAAATATCCAAATCAGGCATCAACAGGCCATGCTTTCTCCCTGAAGACTGGCTACCAGTGATCCTGGGCTCCTCCATTAGGTGGCAAAGCATGTGGTAATGTCTAGTGGTCTCTCGTCTCTTCTGGGCTTCATTGTTTATAGCTTCTTGTTTCAGTGGCTTCTTCTCTGTTTCAGTTGCTTTCTCTCTCAGCTTCTGTGTCCTTCCTCTCTCTGACACTGTGACTTTTTTCTGTGACTTTTTCTTTGTTTCTCTGAATTTCATCCTCTTATAAAGGACTCCAGCAAGAGGATTAAGACCCACCTGGAGCTATTCAACTGATATTGCCTAATCAAAAGGTCCCGCCCACAATAGGTTTATACACACAGGAACAGATTAGCTTTTTTTAATCATATTTTTTATTGTGGAATAGAACATATATACATAGAAGTGATAACTTTCCAAACGCAATATAATAAGTAGAGAGCAAATTTCAAAGAATGTCATGGGTTACAGTTCCACACTTTCAGTTATTTCCTTATTGTGAAATATAACATATATGCAAAAAGATAATACCTTTCAAAGTATGATTTAACAAGTAGTTATGTAGGAAATTTCCAAAAGTGTTAATGAGTTACAGTACCAGAGCTTCAGCCATTTCCTTATTGTGAAATACAACACATATACAAAAAGATAACTTTCAAATTACAATTTAACAAGTAGCTATAGAACAAATTTCAAAGGATGCTATGGGTTACAGTTCCATCATTTCAATTCTTTCCTTCTAGCTCTTCTAATACCCCAGCAATTAAGAAGTTTCACTTACTAAGTTTATTCTTCAGAAACTTAAATCCTCTAGCAAATTCCTATGCCAGCTAAGTCCCAAAACCCAGAGGCAATAACCTCTTCAAAAACATCAACCGGATGTGTCTCCTTTTTCCATACTGTCTACACCCGTTTTCAACACGAACAAGTTAGGGTGGTTCTGCCTAGGCATCCCTGAGGATCGCGAAAGTGATTAAACTAGCAGAAGGGTAGCAACAGACAAGATGGAATTCAACAAATGATTATGAATACTGGATTAGCTTTAAGAACATGATCTTCTGAGTTTCATACAACTTCAAACCATCACAATAACTCAATGCAGTTTTAGTTTGCATTTCCCTAATGGCTAACGGTGTTAAACACCTTTTCATGTGCTTGTTTGCCAACTGTATCTCCTCATTGGGGAAATGACTAGCTCTGTCTTTTGCCCATTTTCTACTTGAACTGTTTTGTTTAATATTGAGATTCTTTTATATTCTAAATTCAAATCATTTGATGAATGTGTGGTTTGCAAATGCTTTCCTCAATCTGCTATTTGTCTTTTCATCCTCTGAACAGGATCTTTCATAGAGCAAATTTTTTTAATTTTGATAAGATCCAAGTTATCAGTCATCTTTTTATGGATCATGCTTTTTTTTTTTTAAGTTCAGTTTTATTGAACTATATTCACATACCATACAATCATCCATGGTCTACAATCAAGTGTTGGATCATGCCTTTTGTTTCCAGTTTAAGAATTTTTTTTTTCAAATTTTTTTTAACCAAAAGTTTTTTATTTTCACATTTTACATTTAAATCCATAATACCTTTTGAATTAATTACATTTATTTATTTATTTACATAAAAGGTGTGAGGTTTACATCAAAGTTTTTTCCTTTTTTTTTTTTTTTTTTTTTGCCTATGGATGACAATTGTTACAGTACCATTTATTGAAAAGTCTATCCCTCTTCCAATGAATTGCTTTCTCAAAATTATTGGGCTTATTTGTGTGGATCTATTTATGGGTTCTCTATTCTCTTTGATTTATATATGTTTATTATTTTTTCTAATCATTATACAAAATAAAACAGAATTAGTTGGAATGCAGGGAGCAGTACCTTAATCAAGGGTGTGTGTTTTGAAAATATGAATATTATAATGTAGTTGTAATATCATCATTCATTTGTTCAATTCAACAAACATTTTTTAAAACCTTGCTATATAAAGAATGCAAGAGATTATTTTCCAACATGATAGTGTAAAGAGGTTGAAAAATACTATTAAAAAGTAATTATAGAGCATAACAAAACTTCCATAATCAGTCTTTTCAATGGACTGGAAATCAAAAAGAGCATACAACAGAGAAGTGTTTATTCATGAAAAATACTGATCGTCATGTAGACTAGTAGAAGGCTATGCAGTTATTACCTGGAATTGCTCACATCACCTTCTCAGACCTATAAACATGATAGTTCAACCAGGGCAGGGCAAATTGAAATACAACATCTTTCCTGTCGCTGATGGAAAGGGCTTACTTGATTTGAAGCATTGTCAGTTAATGCAGTAATCCCCAGGGCCAATGAACAGGAAGGACCACTAGCTCTGCTAGTCTGGTTGGATCAAGTAATGAGCTCTGGACTAGCTGGGTTCTAAAAGAGTTCCAGTCATACAGGGCGCGATAACTTCCCCACATATCCCAGGTTGACTGGAAGTGGTATACATGTGTAGCAGAGATTGGAACAAGACTGAGCCAACCAAAACTCCATTGCATATGGAATAGAAACACACCTATATATTAGATGAAAGAGGTCACAGTGGAAAATAAAATATGGGAAGACTTCAAAAAACCTGAACATTGAACATACCTCCAAACTCACAGATCCATTAAAAGAGAATGGAAACCTTATAGGATTGAGATATTTGAGCACAGTCTCCACCAGTTTCAGCTGAAAAGAAATGTCCAGATGCAGAGATGACTTCTGAGAAACCAGACTTAAAAATAAGACATGGAAAATAAAACAGAGAAACCAGTGGCCACACAATGCAGGAGAAACAGACTTCACATATTTATTTTGGAAAAGTTATTAAACATATTAGCAACAACATAACAAGGGAAGTAAAATTAAAAATACAGAGTTGCTGCAACACTCTGTCGAGCATTTCCAGTATTCAGCAACAAGTTATGATACCTGCAAAGGAATAGGAGTGTGAACTATATTCCAGAAAAAAAGGAAATCAATAGAAAATGTATCTGTGTGTCACTAGATGTTGCATTTAGCAGAGTTCAAAGCAGCAATTATAAATATGTTAAAATAAGTAAAGAAAGCCATGTTTAAAGAACTAAAGTATGCCAACAATGAGGTACTGAACAGGAAAATCTCAACAGAGACAGAAATTACTAAAAAAAATCAATTTTTAAAGGAAATCATGGCATTGAGAAATATAACTATAATAACATTTTCATGTGAGGGCTCAACAACAAATTTGAGATGGTAAGAGCAATAACTGGCATATTAGAAGTTAGGCTGATATTTTGCAATCTTAACAACAGTGAGTAAGTAGATTAAAGAAAAATGGAGCAAAGCCTCCAAGACCTATGTGACAAAATCAGTATATTAATCCAAGTATAACAGAAACATCAGAAAAAATTTTTGAAGAAATAGTATCCATAAACTTCCCAAATTTGGTGAAATATAATCTAGAAGTTTAAGGAAATCAGTGAACCCGAAGTAGAATAAACACAAAGAGATCAAAACTAGATACATCAGAAGCAAATTGGTGGATGCCAAATACAAAATGAAAATCAGGAAAGCAACAAGAGAAAAATAAAGTTAACAGTGGACTTCTCATAAGAAACCATGGAGGTTTCCAAGTTCCTATGCCAAGTTCTGAAAGAAAAAAAAAATGTAAACCAAGAATTCTATACTCAGCAAAACTAATCTTCAAAAATGAAGATTAAGGAAAGATATTCCTGGTTAAACAAAGACTGAGACACATCATTGCTAGAAGATTACATAAGAGATACAAGATATACAAGACTTACAATATATTAAGAGTCTTTAAGGTTGAAAGGAAGTAACACCAGATGGTAATTTGAATCCACAGGAAGAAATTAAAAATGCCAAAAATTGTAAATATATGAGAAATTATAAAAGATTCTATAAATATATATTTCTCATTTCTTCTTTTAACTTCTTTAAAGTATGTAACATTACATAAAGCAATTATTGTCATGCCCTATTGTTGAGTTTATAAAATATATAGATGTAAAATGACAATATTATATTGTCATTATAGGAACAAGGATGAAGAGGAAAAGGAAGTATTTTGGGGCAAAGTTGCTATATTTTTCTGAATTAATTTAGCCTTATTCTGAAGTAGATTTTGATAAACTAAGAATAAACTAAAATTTTATTTTATTTTATTTTTATTTATTTTATTTTGATAAACTAAAATAAGATAATCTCTGAACCAGCCACTAAGAAAAAAAAAAAAAAGAAAAAAAAGAGGAATAAATATAGTAAAATAAGAAATTTATTTACCCATAAATGGAAATAAAGAAACAACAGAGGAAAAAAAAGAGAACTGAGACAAATAAAGAACAGATACTAAAAGGGTAGGTGAAAATCCAACCATATAAATAATCTTGTTAAATATAAATAGAATAAATACCCTGATCAAAAGGCACATATTGACATTCTGGTTAAAAAATCAAAATCCCATTACTTGGTGTCTAAAGGAAACATATCTTAGATTCAAAGCCACAAATATGTTGAAGGTAAACGATGAAAAAAGATAACCTTGAAAAAAATAACCACATGAGAGCTGAGTGCATTTCTTAACAAAAGACAACTAGACCAGAAGCATAACTACCAGAGATAAAGCAGGCCATTTCAAAATGACAAAATTGCAATACATCAGTAAGGTGTAACAATTAAAATGCACATACACTCAAAAACAGAGCCACAAAATGCACAAAGTAAAACTGACAGAAATGAAAGTAGAAATAGAAATTCAGTAATAGAAGTTGGAGATTTAATACCCCACCATCAATAATTGATAGAACCACTAGACAGAAAAACAGTAAAGATACAGAAGACTTGAATGACATATCAAATAATTTGAGCTGACATTTAGAGAACAACTTCACCCAATGGCTAAAGGATAAAAATTCTTAAGCACACACAGAACATTCTCCAAAATATATTATATGCTGGCCACAAAATGTCTCACTAAATTTTAAAAGATTAAACTTATACGAAGTATGTTCTCTGACAATGAAGGAATTTACAACAGAAAGAAAGTGAGGAAAACTCCCAAAATTTGTAAACTAAACAATGCACTTCACAATAACTTATGGGTCAAAGAAGAAATCACAAGGAAAAAAAATGAACTGTATAAAAATAAAAACAAAACATAAATAAAAATGAAAGTAATGTAACTAAAGTAATGCTTACAGGGAAATTTATACCTTTGAAAACCTATATCAGAAAGGAAGAAAGATCTCAAGTAAATATCATAATCTTTGACCCTGTGTGAATAGAAAAAGAAGCACAAACTAACCCAAAGAAAGCAGAAGAAATAATAAAAATTAGAAGGGAAAATCAACAAAAAAGAAAACAGTAAAACAGAGAAAATGAAGTGGGAAAAAAAAACAAATATTGGTCTTGGGGAAGATCCACAATGTTGACAAAACTTTATGTATACTGACCAAAACAAAATATAATAAAGCAAAAAATGTGAGAACACATAAACTATCAAAATCAAGAATTGAATGAAAAGAGGAACCATTACTACCAACTCTACAGAACTCAAAATATCTTAAGAGGATTTTATTAACAGCCCTATGCCCTCAAATTAGATAACTTATATGAAATGGATAAATTTTGAGAAAGACAAAAACTACTAAAATTGACTCAAAAAAGAAATTGAAAAGTAGACTTTCAACAAGTGAAGAAATGGAAATTTTGATTAAAAAGATTCCCACACAGAAAACTCCATGCTCCCATAGTTTTACTGGTGATAGCTTCACTTTGAAAAAGAACTGAGTTGGGAATTTAAAATACCTGGTTTCAAAACTTAGTATAAAACAGAGATCAAGGCAGTGTGGTAGTAGCATAAGGACAGGCATAGAGAAACATGGAAGAAACTGAGAGTTCACAAACAAACCCTTACATTTATGTTCCATTGATTTTCAACAACGATGCCAAATATTCAATGGAGAAAGGATGATCCTTTAAATAAATGGTTCTGAGATAATTGGAGAGCCAACTTTTTTATTAAAAGGCTGCTTTTGCACATGTTACACAAAGAAATATCTCAAAATGGATCATAGATGTAAATGTAAGAACTAAGTATATAAAACTTCTGGACAAAAGCATAGGTGACATATTCATTACCTTGAGTTAGACAAAGAATTCTCAGATAAAACATTTAAAGCATTAGTCATTTTAAAAAATGAAAACTTGGACCTCTCAAAATTATAAACTTTTTGTTTCAAAAGACACCATTAAGAACACAGAAAAACAATCAAAACCCAGGGAGGGTATATTTGCAAATAACATATCTGATGAACTTGTATCCAAAACTTTTAAAGACACTTACAACTCAATAATAAGATAGAAAACTACTGAGATAAAAATTGCATAAAAGTCTTGAATAGACATTTCACCAAAGAAGACATATAAATAACTAATAAGCATAGGAAAAGGTGTTCCATGTCATTAGTTACCAAGGAAATGCAAATTAGGCCGCAATGAGGTAACACTATATACCCAATAGAATGTTCAAAATCAAAAAGATAATCTATACCAAATGTTGGTAAGGACGTGAAGAAACTGGAACCTTTAAACATAGCTGGGGAGAATGTAAAATTGTATAGTCACTTTGAAAACATTTTGTCAATTTCTTGAAAATTTAAATATAAACCTACCATGTGACCCAGCAATTCCAATCTTAGGATTCCAAGAGAAATAAAAACATCTGACCATACAAAGACTCTTGTGCAAATATTAGCAGCATAATTCATGATCATCAAATGTGGGAACAATCCGGATGCCCATCAATAGGTGAACAGATAAACAAAATGTTATATACTATGACAATGGAATACTCTTCAACAGTAAAAAGGACAAAACACTGAGTGATACTCACTACAATACGCATGGACCTGAAAAACATTTTGCTAGACAGAAAATACTGTGCAGTTGGAACGGTAAATAGCTTTATTAATACTTAAACTCCCATTTTACTCAGGAAACTACAAAGAAGAAACAAAAAGTAACTGAAGCTGGCTGACATGCCAAAAGTCCCCTGTGGGGCTAATTAGGACCCCTGCCTCTATGGAAAAATAGGAACTGCGGTAAACAAATCATACTGACACCAGCAAGTCTGCTTATCTTCATCAAACAGGCCCATTCCCACACAAACATTCTGCCTGGGCAGCTTTTGCAGATTTACAGTACCCAAGAACGCCCTGCCCCAGACAACTCACACAGCTCAGGTCCTCCTTGCCTCCCGCTCCTCATTCCCCCACACCCTTGCTTTGTTCTAAGCAGGTCTATAAACTGCTTCCTTACCACTTTGCTTTGAGCAATAACTTTCTTTTAGTTCTGCTCCCACGTGTGCCACTTAGCTCAGTAAACTAATTCTGCACCTTGGTTTTCAGAGTCTGTTTTCAACTTAACAATACTGTATATTGTAGGGTTCCAATTGTATGAAATGTTCAGGAGAGAGAGCGATGTAGAGAGACTGAAATCAAGTGTTGCCTGCAGCTGGGGATAAAAACAGGAATTTAATGCAAATGGGCTCAAGAGAATTTTTTTAGGGTGATGAAAATATTCCTCCAAATGGACTGTGATAATGGTGGAACCACATTAGCAACTTACAGTGGGTGAATTTTTATGGTATATAAAGTATATCTCCATAAATATATCTTTTATAAAATGTGTTATGTGTCTATTGTTTGCCAAGCATTATGATATGCTAGGAGCATGAAAGAAACGACACTATCCCTCTCTTCAGGAGCTTACAGTCCACTGAAAGAGGGCAAGAAATGAAATGATTATCATATAGTATGATGTGCCATCAGAGGAAGTAGCAGTTTGCTCTGGGAGCATTCTCAAGAGTGAAGCTAGCTCAAGTCAGGAAGATTTTACTAACAAATGGATTAGCACATGCAGACACCCAGACGTATGGCAAGTTCACAAACAGCATTCGGTTCAGTATACCTTGATCATTGTGTATAGAATAAGGTCAGAGAGCTGGAAGTGAGTACAGGTGTGACTGAATATGAGGCTGGGGAGGCAGATTTTTAATATCAAAGTAATTTTTAAAAAAACTCCAGGTGCTATGGAGGGATATAAAAATTAGATGTAGTGAATGACATGACCAGGTTTGTGTTGTAGTAAGCTCTTTCAGTGATACAAAGGGCCAGGTCTAGGAAAATTACTGAGGAAAGTATTGCAGAATCAATGCTAGAAATAGTAAGTCTGATGTAAGGGGAAATGTGGGTACTTTCAAGAGAAAGAAGTAGCAACAGGCCTAGATGAGAACTGAATACAGAAGAATGGAGAGGAGAGTATCAGAAAATTATCATTTGCTAGGGAAACTAGGTATGTGGTCATAATATTTAGGTAGGTTGGGGATAGAGGAGTTACTATTTGTTGGGGAAATTTAATGGAAATTTTGCTCCCTGCAGCACCTCTAAATGGAAAAGTCCTCTAGATAGTTAGATGTAAAAATAAGTCTAGAATTTGCCTAAGTGCTAGGGGAAAAATTATATCATCACCAGCTTACATGTGCAAGCTAAGTTTGTCTAACGGTATCCAGGAAAAATAATAGAATGAGATGGGAAGAACGTCAAGTACAGAGGCATCAGCTACAAGAGGAGGCTGACAGAGAATGGGTAGAGGGACTAAAGGAAGAGAATGAAGTCCTGGAAGGCAAGAGCTTTAAGAACCACAGAAATTTTGAGAAAGATACCATAGAAGGATCTTCTGGATGTAGGAACATGTCAAGTAATCATTTCTGAAGCAGTTTGTTTTGAAGTGATTTTTGAGACCTGGAAAGGTCTCTATGGCTTATCTAGTCAAACTAATCATTTTACAGCAAGGAATCAGAGACCAAGAGATCTTACAGAGGACCCAAAAGAATAATTTTGAAGCTACTTGCCTAAGATCTCTCTCTGCTTCAGGTTTTTCTCCCAACTACCAAATATTTTCCTTGTTTTAAATAAAACATATGCTTTCTTTTTATTTATACAAATATTCTTAATATAATTTGTGGGAAATAGAAAAGAAAAATACAAAAAATACAGATGAAACTATAAAGATTTATTCCCCTCACCAGGGATAAACACTATTTGGTAGACTATTACGTACTTGGTATACTTTTAAGCACACATTAGAAATATACACCTTATGTGTGAGATTTTTTCTGTGTAGATGATCTCACAAATTAAATATAACTCTACAGTTGGCTTTTTTTCATTGCTGGATATGTATTAGAAAATTTTCCAAGTCCATACATTAAGAACTTTTCCATTTTTTTTCTGTTTCATAGAATTTACAGTTAAATTTACATTTGAAGATTAACAATAAATATTGTATGCATCATTCAATTCTGTGCTAGCCTTGCATTTTGCAATGTTTGCTTCAATTCTTTAAAGAAGTAAAATATTACATATACCATTGAGACCACTACTATACTCTTTCTTTATCCCATTCTCCTCCATGAAGGTACCCACTATCTGAATTTGCTATTTAAATGTAAATGCATGTCTTTATTCTACCACTATGGATGAGGATATTTAAATATATATGATATATATGTTATTAAATGATATATACCATTATTCTTCCAGTTTATATAGTTGATATGTGTGGTTTAATACAATAGGATCATTCTAAAACAGTTCTATGCTATTTCTCAATATTTTGGTTTTGAAATTTATTCATGTTGATGCTGAAGCTCCAGTTCCTTCACTTTAATGATTACGTAGTATTTCAGTGTATGGTTATACCATAATTTATTTATACTTTTTTTTTGTTGGTAGGCATTTAGGATGTTTCCACTTTTCCACGATAATAAAAACATAGATCTTCTTGTAAAATCCCTTTCAGCGTATTTATCACTTTTATGTGATAAGGAAGAGGAATCTATGAGTAAAAGAGTATATCAACAGGTGTTTGCTATGCAACAAACCATCCCAAGACTAAGTCCTCATGATTCTGGGGTCTGACAATTGGGCTGAGATTAGCTGAGATATCGCACCTCTGCTCTGCATGGTATCAGCCAGTCTGATCCATCTGCGTTTGGTCAGCTGTTGGGTAATGGCCCCCATCATGTCTGCAAGTTAGCTGACAGGTGGCAGAATGTGCCAGGTAATCACACCATGTTTCACTCATCCAGAAGATTATCCCAGATCTGCTATATGTTGGTAGTTGCAGGGTTCCAAAAAGCAGTAAAGAAGGCAAACATCAATTTGTAATTACTTTCCAAGTTTCTGCTAGTACCACATTTGATAATAGTGAACGTTACAAGTCCAAGACCAGATTCAAGAGATGGATAAATGCACACCACTTCTGGATGTGACAAATAGCAACATCACAATTCAAAGGACTTTGCATACAGGGATGGAAGGAATTTGTGTTCTTTTTTGAAATGTATTACAATATAGATGAACAAATACCACTCCTGGAATTTTGCCAAATTGTATACCAAAATACTTTTCCAATTTATATTCCAAGCAGCAGTGTATAAGACTTTCTGTTGTTTCACATCACAGTAACTTGACCTAGTTACACTTTTCCTTTTGCCAATCTGATGAGTAAACAATCTCCCTATTACTACTTCCTTTGAGTTTTATTTGTTGCCATTTTTGTAGCTTCTTGAGCTGGATACATAAGTCATTTATGTTCATATTTTTTTTTCCTTACTCATATATTTTTCTTCTCTGGGCACAAGTTTAGCTTTAGTCCTCAAATTTTGCTATGTATCATTTCAGTTACCATTCAGATCAAAATATTTTGTAATTTGCAATGTGACATCTTGTTTATCCAGGAGTTACTAAAAATTATGCTTTTTGACTTCTACACATATAGGGACTTTCTACTTACCTTTTTGAAATTTAGTTTCTAGCTCCATTGCACTGTGGTCAGAAAAAAATACCCATATCATTCTATCCTCTGAAATTTCTTCAGATCTGTGTTATGCCCCAGCATATGGTTCATTTGTCAAGAAGCTTAATTTAAACATGATGTTCCTTATTTAAAAAAAATAATAATAACTTTTTATTACAACAAAACAAAATAAAACTTCATGACTCTGCTCTATTTCTTCTGCCTAGAATTACTTTTTCTACTCTAACATTTATACAAATTCTCCTAGTATTTTCAGCTGACCTCAAATACTGTCTTCTCCAAAAGATATTTTCATTTTCTCAGTTGGAAGTACTCTTCTCATTTTCTAAAACCAGTACCACTTCATCTATATCTCCAATATCATGGATATTAGAGATATGTGTATATTTTATTCAAATATTAGATTATAGCTTCCTGGAGGTCTGGAGTAGGAGAAATTCACATTTAATTCCCAGAAATACTTGCATTGAGTAAACACCAAGAGGCTTGTTATGGTTTAGTGAATGAGTAATGAATAAATCACAAAGACTCAAGGTCTAAAATGGAGATCAGAAATTCTACTTAATAGCTTTAGTCTATTTTTTATAGTCTACTCTTACCCCTCTATCTTTTAATCTTGCACAATTATCATTTGCTTGGAAGCTGGACTTATTCTTGGAACTCCTCTCTTGCCTTGATGAAATAATAGTTTGTGTAATTCAAACCAAGAAGCAACACCAACTGCATTTGAGTTGCATGACAAAGAATTGCCAGCAAAATGGACTAGAGAATATTGTAAAGGATTTAACACAAAACATCATGTATAAGACCTCTCAATGCTACAGTACTTTGTTGCAGAATTTGAAGACCTAATGAGGAAAGAAAATGAAACAAATGAATGTGTTACCATGAGGAAGTTTGGTGAATGCAGCGGGGATCAGAGGAACAAAACCTATTTACATGATTACAGAAGTTCACACCTGAAGTTTTGATCGAAGAAAATCTTCCAGATTTAAAGACCATACAATCTACATTTATAGGAAGCTTATGCTGAAAAAAATATATAATCTATTAGTAAAAGCAATATTAAAATCTGCCCTTTTCAAATTTTTTGGATCATTAGGGAATACTAAATGAACATTTTTCTGCATGCAAGTAAAGTGCACATTAACTCAATAGTTCATTTCATAATTAACTCATTAAAGTATGGGACTATTTAAGCCTTATTTTATTCCATTATTCCTTCACATCTCTTGGAATTTTAATAGTTACAATGAAATTTTGAATTCTACTTATTTTTTTGGCTGGTGATGTCATATAGGGTATTTAGGATCCCAATTACATTCTGGAACTGTCATAGTATTGCACCCCACATAGTCTATCACTAATTTTGTGCTATAAAAGTACAACCTACATGCTTTTATCTGTGAATAGTATACAAGAGCACACAAAGCTATAGCCAACTCACATTTAACCTCACCTCACCAAAGTTCAACTGTTTTGCAGCTGAACAAAGGAAACCTTTGGTCAAGGTTGAGATATTAAAATCAGCATCACGAGTTTGAGAATCCAAGTGAGAAAATGTGCAAAGTGAGGTCAATCAAATAAAGCATAAAAATGAGAGATGAACTGCTTAAGAAAGAAGAATGGGAGAAGAGTGGGATTTGTGGACTCTAGGAAACACTGTACCAAATGCATACAAATAGGCACTCTTGCTCCAAAAGGAATTGAATTGAAAAGTAGAGAAGGAGACAATTTCATTTAATTTGACTCACTGCACCAATTATGAAAAGACTGAAAATAAAGCTCAACAAGTCTGTGTGTGTGTGAGGGGGATGGAGGGGGAGACAGAGAGAGAGAGTATAAGAGCACATGTTAATATATATTAAGAAAAATAAACAGACCTCTTTTCCTATCTATCTTTAAATTTTGGTTTCAAGTTCAAAAAATACAAAAAAGAACATTAGGTACTATGCATACTGACCAATAGTGAACAATATATTTTATTCAATTATCCACCCCAAACTGCTAAAATTTATTTAGCATTTACTATGTACCTGATACTGATATGCTACTAATTAGATATAAAGAAGTTTAAAATTCAGGTGGTTTCCTTCAGAAATGCAAAATGACAGACATTTTAAGAGAATTATAACACTTTGTTGTGTATATTTAAAACTCTTTCTTTTAAATTCATCATGGATCTACATGCTTATCTCTGTGTAAACTTCCTTTAAGTAACACACTGATGTTGTGCTTTTGGTTTTTCAGTATGGTATATGCAAGAAATAATTATACAAAATTATTAGGATATTTTCTTCCAAAATATTTGTTTCCAAACTACTGTTGACATTCTCCAATTACTGTCTTCATAAACAACAGCACTTAAGAAGTATATTTTATAATCAAGTGCTAAGAAGTATTTTCTTAATGATTATATTCCCCTTTTTGTTTTGTTTGAGAGGAAATGCTGAGCTCAATCAAAGATTTATCAAAATTACCAGTATGCTGTACTGGTATCAGCCTATCTCTGTTTTTTCCTCACTCTTAAGTGACTTTCAACTTTCCTTATGATCTCTTCCATCAAAATTGTTAAGATTCACCTTAAATATTTTATTTAAAAAGACAGACTACTATTTAGAAAATAAGAAAAGAACCAAAATACCATGTTGTGCTGTAATTGAGGTGTGAAGATGGTGCTATGAAAGCTTCTGGGAAACCGAACCTCCCTCTTTCTTCCCTGCAGGGTCTGGAAATTTTGGAATGTGTTTAAGTAAGTAGGTAATTGAGCAAAAGCTTCACAAAGATAAGGATAGAAATGCATCAAAGGTGCTCAGAAACAAATGCTATGACTCTAAGAACTAATGCACATGAGAGGGATCTGATGCAAAAACAAAATAAATGGAAAGCATCAAATATACCTCATTTATTTTAATACATCAAAATTATATTTTTATAATTTATAAAGGTGGTTATTTGTAATAATGTTCTAATCTTACTAATAATCAGGAAGTTGTAAGAGATTATTATCTAACCTCATCCAAAAGTAATCGTCCATCTATGTTTGTGTGCTGGGTTATGCCATTACTGAATCCCTTTCATCTAAGGCAATGAAAATTTGTAATAATTATTAGCTAATTAAAACTTTAAGTGACATAATGCAGCTATCATTGTCATTCCTAATCAACAAAGAAGGAACTGAGTGCCATTATGGTAAAATTATTTCTGCCTTAGATCAGAATCCAGCCAAATTCCATTTATTTGCTCCAAATTTGAATTGATTGAAGTCTTTATTATCCTTCCTTCCTTATTTGAATTTGTAATATATAATAACTAATGTGAGTAAATGCCCTCTCAAGTAAAATCCATGTAGTCAGAAAACTCAAATCCTTTTAAATATTTGGCATATATATGGATCCAGAGGTAAATCCATAGTGGTAAAGACTTATTATTAAAGATAATTTCTCAGAAAATTTCCTCCATGATCTAAAGATCGGTATGTTATATACGGACTCTACACTCAACCAATATTTATAAACTTGACCCCAAAGAGCATTCTGAGTCATCAGAGCAGTCTATATTATTTTTTTAATTTTATTTTGAAATAAATTCAAACTTACAGGAACAGTTGCAAAAACAACAAAAACCCCATACACAGAACTTCAGCATACCCAGACCCCCCCCAATACCCCAATCCACCAAATTTAACATCCTGTCACACTGCTTCTTTCTTTCCCTCCCTCCCTCCCTCACTCCCTATCATCCATCATCTATTGCTCTGTCTTCTGAACATATAAGAGCAAGCTGCACACATCCTTGAACAAACAATATAATTCACATATACATTTCCCATGAACAAAAACTTTCTTTTATGCAATCCCATTAAGCGCAGCTAAGAAGTTCAAGAAATTCAACATTGATACAAAGCTTTCATTCTATATTTCCTTTTTTCCTTTCTTGTGTCCCAACTGTGTCTCTTTGAGCCTCCTCTCCTCCATCCTCAGATCCCATCCAGGATCATCCTCGGCATTTAATTGTCATTATCTATTTGCACAGTCTTTTTTTTTTTTTTTCAATTGTGGAAAAATATATACAGCCTAAATCTTCCCATTCCACCCCCTCCCTAGCATTCCATTAGTGGGATTAATCACATTTAGAATGTTGCAATGCTATCACCTTCCCACCATCCATTACTAGAAATTGCCCTTTACCCCGAACAGAAACCCTACACTCATTTCTTAACTCTCCATTGCCCCTTCCCCCACTTCTCAAAACCCATACTATACTTTTCATCTCTCTATGGTCATATTCTTGTCCAAAACCACTGATTCATCATTACCGTTTATGTATTTTAGATCCTGTAGGAAGTAAATAGTGGAGTTACAAATCAAAAATACAGTAGTATTGGTATTTATATTTACCATGTGATCTTTACTGGAAATCATTATTTCTTCATGTGGTTTCAGTCAATTGTTTAGTGTCCCTTCCTTTCCCTCTGCTCAATTCTCTTTAGCATTTCTTATAGGACTGACCTACTGGTGATGAAGTCCCTCAGCTTTTCATTATCTGGGAATGTTTTCATCTCCCCCTTATTTTTACCCTTCAGTTGTTTGTGAATTTTCTAAGTCCCCGCTGGTTATGGACTTCTATCTGTATTCCATTGCGGTCAGAGAATGTGCTTTGAATATATTCAATTTTTTTTTAAATTTATTGCAGCTTGTTTTTTGTCCCAGCATATGGTCTATTTTGGAGAAAGATCCATGATCACTATAGAAGAATGTGTATCCTGGTGATTTGGGATGTAATGTTTTACATATGTCTGTTAAATTTCTCTATACCTCTCTCTCCTTTCTTTGTTTCTCTGTCAGTAGGGCTCCCTTTAGTATTTGAAGTAGGGCAGGTCTTTTATTGGCAAACTCTCTCAGCATTTGTTTGTATGTGAAAAATTTAAGCTCTCCCTCAAATTTGAAGGAGAGTTTTGCTGGATAAAGTATTCTTGGTTGGAAATTTTTCTCTCTCAGAGTTTTAAATATGTCACGCCACTGCCTTCTCGCCTCCATGGTGGCCACTGAGTAGTCACTACTTAGTCTTGTGTTGTCTCTTTTGTATGTAGTGAATTGTTTTTCTCTTGCAGCTTTCAGAACTTTCTCCTTTTCTTCAGTATTTGACAGTCTGATCAGAATATGTCTTGGAGTGGGTTTATTTGGATTTATTCTGTTTGGAGTTTGCTGGGCATTTATGCTTTGTGTATTTATATTGTGTAGAAGGTTTGGGAAGTTTTCCCCAACAATTTCTTTGAATACTCTTTCTAGACCTTTACCCATCTCTTTCTCTTCTGGGACATCAAGGGGTCTTAAATTTGTATGTTTTATTTTATCTATTATATCCCTGAGATCCATTTCAATTTTTTCGATTTTTTCCCCATTCTTTCTTTTGTTCTTTCATTTTCCATTCTGTGGTCATCGAGGATGCCAAGTCATTGTTCAACTTCCTCTAATCTTGTATTATGAGTATCCAAAGTCTTTTTAATTTGGCCAACAGTTTCTTTTATTTCCATAAGATCTTCTATTTTTTTATTTACTCTTGCAATTTCTTCTTTATGCTCTTCTAGGGTCTTCTTTATGTTCTTTATATCCTGTGCCATGCTCTTCTTCATTCCTTTATATCCTGTGCCATGCTCTTGTTGTTTGTCCTTAATTCTTTGATTAATTGCACCAAATACTGTGTCTCTTCTGATCTTTTGATTTGGGTGTTTGGGTTTGGTTTCTCCATATCGTCTGGTTTTATCATATGCTTTACAATTTTTGTTGTTTTTGGCCTCTTGGTATTTGTTTTACTTGATAGGGTTCTTTCCAGATATAAAAAATACCGATCTCTAATTTGTCAGATCTACAGCTTGGTGGCATACACTTTCTCTAACTAACCAGCAGATGGCATCCGCAAGTCTCCTATTCCCCTCAAGTCAGTTCTCCCCAACTTTGTCTTTGTGGTGTGTGGGGATCTGATTCTTGTGGGGTTCAATTGGTGCACTAAGTTTGGGTGTGTTGTTGGTGCTGTTCGCCCTGAAGGTGGGGCATGTGTCTGGGTGGTTATGGAGGCAGGGGATCTTTAATAATCAAACCTCCCAGGTGTTCCCGGAGGTTTAAGGCTGTTGCAAGAGTCTAAGCCTTCATTTCAGTCTTGCCTCAGATTGTCTCTGCTGCTGACCCACAAGTCCCCGGCATTTGCATAGGGTCCCTGGGATTTATGAGCAGATCCCCCCCTCAATCATGCTCTTCCAGGACCTCTGTGAGGGAAGGCTGTGCCATATCACAAGTGTGTGCCTGCCCTCCAGGGAAGCCCTGGGCCACTGGGCCGTGCAGAGGTGCTCCCAGCCCACTGCAAAGATGGCTGAATGGGTCATGTTAATCTCCCCCTCCTCGCACAACTCCGCCTTCCCAGCTCCAGGACAACCAGCTGAAGGTGCACCAAAGGCCACTGTCCATGGCTGATACTGTGGTGTGCGTGCAGTGCTGCAGGAAAAATTCCCTGCCACACTGGGTTTCTTGGTGTGGCTCTGGGCTGTGGGTCGGGCCCAGGCAGGAGCGTCCCCCACCTGCCAGTGAGATGTCTGCAAGGGGCATGGTTTCTTTCTTCTTTTGGCTCCCCTCTGCCCCTCTGGCCCTGAGACAATCAGCAGCAGGCTATCCTCCAAGCCAGACACTGAGACATTGGCACAGTCTGCTCCTGCCGTGCTTCACTGCATGGTTCTCATTGTCTTAACTGCAGCCGCTCCCAGATTTTTTTTTTTTTTTTTTAAAGGAACTAGTCCATCTCCAAATGCCAAACCACACAGTTTCCCCACACTGCAGCGCGGCTGCCAGACTTTCAGCCAGTTCACTCACTCATTTCAAAATGCAGACTCCAAGTGCACGGTCCCTGTGGATTTAGCAGACCTTGTCTGACTGGTGCATCTCTGGGAACTGGTGTTCTGGGTCACTTTCTGGCTTTTATCTAGTATTTTTCACGGAGGTGTTTTTTTGCCCTGTCTCACCTAGCCGCTATCTTAGGTTCTGCCTATATTTTTATGTACTGTGGTATAGCAGAATGAACATGAGTCTTCAGGTAAGGGTTTGATTTCAGTCTTTGCAACAGGCTATATTGACTATATAATCTTAAAGAAATGTCACTTTCTCATTTATGAACCTAGAAAAATAATCAGAGATAGTGAATATAAAACCTTTTGTGCAGAGCAAGCACTAGATTATTTTCACTTTTATTAAACATACTTAAAATTAAAAGAGCATTGATTCTAATTTTTTAAAGAGTAAACCAAATTTAATGAGACATTCAAAAATATCCTATAAAATATTAAAACATATTTATTCTTTAATAGAGACAGCTGGTGGAACAGCTGTATTTCCAAATATCATGGCTTAACAAAATGGAAGTTTATTTCTTGCTCCCATAAATCCCAAATGAGTATTCCAGAATAGCAGGTGGCTCTCTTCTGAGGAAACATCTATGGACTTTGCATTCTTGTATCTTGTGGCTCTGACATCCTCTAAGGTTGTTAGGATGAAAAAAGAGCATGAGGATCATACACAAGAGGCCTGAAAACAGAGCACTTCTGTGTATCTTCTATGGAACAGAACAGTCATGCAACCCTGACTAACTGCAAGGAAATCTGGAAAACTAATCTAATCCAGGAAGTGGAAACTGGTTTAGTAAAGATCTAGCATACTGCTAATTTATTAAATAACTGCTAAATATATGTTAAGCACTCTGCTAATGATAAGGGAAGTGAAGTTGGATAAAATTGTCCTACACTGAAGTTGGCTGGAAGAGAATAGCAGAGACAGAAAATTTCACTACAGTGAGAGAATCACCCATCAGTGAGTAAACTGTATTACAGAGCATACAAGGAGGAATAATTATGCCCAAGTAGGGGTGAAACAATAATTTTAACTGTCAAATGACTACTCTTCCTGGATTTGAATCAAATTAATTTTTGAATGGAGGTTAAGTGATACACCCATTTCTTGGTGTCTGGGAATGGCATATATTCTCTACAACCTGCATCTGATCAGGGCAACTACAGAAATCTCCATTCTGCTGAAGGCCAGGGTTACAACTCCTCTCATATTAAATAGGTTCTTTCCTCAGTGGAAAGCAGCTGCTGGCAGTGACTGATAGCTTTCATAACAAAGCCATTTTTTTTTCACAGCAGATTCTTCTTCCTGACTTTCAGATGGCACACTATCTGTTGGAATATATGTGGTTTTCATGCAGGTTTTTCTATCCAATGCTGAAAATTGTCGTATTTCACCTACCAAACATAAGCCTGCAAGGATGCATAAACAAATGAACCAACAATATATAGATTTCTCCACCAACTAGAAATGGCAACTTTAGATGGTACTTTCAGATGAAGTGTATCATCAAACTTTTGAGACTCATTTATTCCAACTATTCCCCAACTCTTCCTGATGGTTACCCCTAGGTCAGTCCTGACCAATTGTGGAGTAGATGAGACTCGGCAGCTCTTGCAACTAGAAAGTATATTCTGGTAAACTAATGAATGACTGACCATGATCAGTTTCCAACACATAACTTCAGATAAACAAAATGTAGGCCTTGTACTTATCCATCCTCTGTATCAATCTTTCATTAAGGCCACAGCCAGCCCTTCAGTTTATATCAACAGTTTCTGGATTTGCTAATAGTTACCAGCCTCAAATACCTCCCTACTCTCCACCAAAAAGAAAGAAACTTGTAGCCCTAGCTCTAACCCTAGTCAGTCTGTCCTTTACCACTGGAAAATATTTCAGATTTAAGAAATGTGTTTTAGGATAAAATTTTTGTTTCTGCTTGGTTGTCTTATTGGTTTTTATCATTGATACCTTCCCCTCTAAAAAAACAAGCTTCATCTAGTGATAAGTGGAACACAATTCCTTTCAGTACTTGGTAAGCTTTGCCAATGTTACATGCAGAGTTTGTCCTTCTATTATTCACTTTCTTTTCCTCCTGACATGATGGAACTACTCTGAATACTGTTCTTTCTGTAAGAACTTATAAGTATGGGAGTTATTAATACTCAAGCACTTTTTCTTATTGTTTGCCTTATGAGACACTTTGGAAAGAGATAATTCTTCATAAGGGGACTATTATATTTTTCATGTTCAGAAACTGGTAGGATTCTCAGCATCTTAAAAAGATACTGTAATCTGGAAATAAATAGGCATCTAAAGACAAGAATGCTTGTGACACTGCCATGTGACCCCTGGGTGCTAAATATTAATTGATATTTAAAAAATTAAGTGGAATGTAATTACTTCCACTATAAGAATAACTAGAACTTTGGCCATGCTTGAAATTTAAAAAAGGAGATTTCAAAAATAAAGAAGAAGGATCTCTCTCATAAAATTTAAATTTGTGCCCTAGTTGTCATAAAATATAGAATGTCATTGTGATTGTAACATCTAACAGACAAAAACGTTTACATGGAAGCTGGATAATTTGACAAATAAAAGGTCTGTTCAAAACTGGAAAACCTTTTCTTGTTATATTCTGATTGTTTTAATTTTGCAAAAATTATTCAGTCATTGAAATGATCTATCTATAAAGATTTTTATAAAATTGTCAGTAAATTTTATCCCAGTTGAACTTCAGTCCCAGACAGTTAAAGTTACTTCCTTCTCTCAGAATTTTTTCTGTCAGAGATTAGTTGCTGAAATTGATTTAACTATTGAGTGCCCTCATTTTTCCTTAGAAGCAAACATAGAAATAGCAAAATATATACCGAATACACATAACTGCACTTGTTATTGGCCTACACACTCCTGATACTTACATAGATATCACTGTTTAATACAATGTGCCCACATGGAGTGTACAAGGAACTGTCTGACCTTAGTTACTCCCAGTTTGTTATTCACTAGAAAAGGAAGGACAAGGAAATGACTTTAAGTATAATCCCACTCCCTTTCTTTTGGGAGAGGCGGGCTGCAGTTCTGAGAATGCTGCACTTTGTGAGGTGCATGTTGGCTTTGTGAAAGAATGAGCATTCTCCCACTCTTGGGGTCAATACTCTGAATGTGCTCCTTAAATCAAGTTTGTTAAACGTGTTGTTCCTATCTTCTATATCTTTCTAATTCTAGTGTTCAGTGGAAATACTGCTCTTGATGGCATCCTGGACATGTATTTTCTGCCTTTGAGCCACTGTTGGTTCCTGCCCACTTTACAAACCTGATTGTTCAGATATCCTATCAATTCCTTGAATTACTTGATATTTTCTCTATTGCTTGCAAGTGAGCAGGTTTCTGTTGCTTACAAATGAGAACCCTATCTGATTCAGCCTTTGTAAAGAAGAATACATTGTACACAAGAGAACTGGAGTAAAATGGAAGAAATGCAAGCTTGATTATCTGCTTTCATGGGTAAGGGCAATGAAAATCCCATTAATATTCGAGGACGGACAGCTGGTTGTACAATGCACTCAGTTATGAAATAGTAAATTAAATCATTCCCCATGATAACCATGATATCAAGAGCTGACTGAAAGCAAGTTTGGGGTGATCCTTCCTGTTGCTCTGATAGAATTGCATGATGGGCAAAGTAATTCAAGTAATACAGTACGGGGTGGCTATTTATAAGGACGTTGCAAAACTTAAAGGAAATGAATGACAAGGCCCCATCATAAAATTTGTTTTCTACATAGCCTGCAAACCAAAGACTACATGACTTCAAAAAGCTGTTATTTCTAGAAGCCCCAGGGCCAAGGCAGCTAACATTAAACTCAAGGGGGTTTTTTTGCCTTTGTTTGTTCCCTCCCCACCCACCCACCCACCCCCCCCACCCCCGTAGGTTGCTAAATTGCAGTGACAACTGAATTCACTGGCTTTCCAGGTTCCTTATATGAAAGTCAGGGCATGGATTGTAAAAGTATGGACTCTGCAAAGCAAATTTCAGATATATGGGGAATTTCAAAATTAGTGGTTCTCCCAAAACCTCAGCCCTTCTGAAGCTCTCATGCCAGCTGAGGCAGCTTTTTCCTCACCTAATGAAGTGGTTTTTCCTTCTCTTTAAGGCTTCATATAATACTCATATGAGATAGTTACATTTTCAGATAAAGCCTATACTCACACCTCACTCCTCAGCAACAGAATTACAACTAGAGAAATAGCCCACTTTGTATTACAGACAAATTATAAAGTAAATCCTGAGAAAAGAGGCTTAAATGCTCTTTAAAAAGGCACAATTTTCAAAATTTATATCAGTATAATCAGCATACATATGGAGAATATGTGTATCAATGAGTTACCCAGGTGATTTGCTGAAGGAGAAACATAATTTTAGGTCAGGCTGAATATGTCAATACAGAAACATACCTCCCACGTATTTTGGATACAATCTGCTACCTTGAACAACTGGGACCAGTTCTAAAGTTTTGCTTTTATAATTGATTTTTAAAAAGATTCAGAAGCCCCTCGTTCTCTCTGCAGTGTCCCCCGCCACACACATCGCATTTTCCGGAGCTTGAGACACGCAGGGTGGAGAAAAGCCACAGCGAGGCCGGTGGCAGGAGCCCCTCTCCTACTGTCACCACCAAGGCCGCCGCGTATCTGTCCGAATGACAAAGTTAAATACTTCTGCAGTGCTTTACCTTTTACGAAGCACGGTAATATCCCTTCGTTCATTTGGTGCTCATTCTAAATTTGCAAAGTGGGCACAGTGTTTCCGATTATTTATAGATGGAAAACTCACGCCAAGAAATACTAGTTCAAGTTCGCTAGTATCATGTTTCCTTGATTCCCTTCCAGAAAGCAATAAAGGAGAAGGAGATTCCTATTGAAGGACTGGAGTTCATGGGCCACAGCAAAGAAAGGCCTGAAAGCTCATCTTGACCTTCACAGTCATCTTTAAAAGGGACTCCTCAAGTCAGGAAGTTGAAGATTCTGGATTTTGTCAATTAAGGCTATAAGATAACCATCAATCTGTTGAGGGGTTTAGGAGGGAGTAGTTTTATTTCCTCTTTGATGTTTCCTCTTGCTTGTACTTTGCTTTGGGGTGTTTTCTCACTTACTCTGGCATCTTGCAGGAACTAAGTGTGTTAAAACTGAATAATTTCTTGGGATTATGGTTGCAATATTTGGTCTGTGATCAACTTTATACCTTGTATGTAAATAATGATAAACTAGTCAGGATGATCCAGGTTACCTGACCTCTTAAGTTGTGCTACAAAGGATATTCAGTACAACATACTGGGGTCATGGTACATGGAAGCAATTGCTTAGGACTTCTTTTTCCTCTCAGGGAGCTAATGCAATGAAAAAGGTGTCAGTGCTTGGGAGTATAATTTTATTTTTTATAAAGTAACAATGATTTAAAATTGCTGGTGGTCTGTGTTAGCCAAGAAGACAGCTTTCATCAGTTCCCTGCCTTAACGTGATGTGGGATTGACTTGAAAGCTTCAAGAATGTTGCAGAGAACACCACCTTGCAGATCACTGTACTTCAGGAATTAAGTTACTTGGAGTAACTTTGAAGGAAGATCCTAAGTTGCAAAGATTTTGTCAGCTTCCAACCCAAGTCAGTGAATTAAGTCAACTGCATATCATAAAATGCTGCATCTGGTTAAATGAGGGGAAGTTTGCTTTATTTGCCTCATTTACCTAATCCTGCCTTGTAACATCAATAATCATGAAAATGGAATAAATCATATTTAGTTTCTGTCATGATTTGTCCCTAGACTTCAGTGTGCTTTATGAAACAGTTCTTACCTTGTTACCCACCTTGTAATTCCTGATTGAAAGGTTTGCTTGATGCAAAAACGCATGTGCTAGCCCAGAAATTCACATCTGTACCTCTGGCTTTTGGGAAAAATTGTAGGAAACATTTTGCAATCCTCTTCAGTTTAAATTGAGGGGGTGAGAAGGATGTTCAAATTCATTAGTTGCCAGAATAGATAAAAGAATTCAGGGATCTAACTCTTTTATGTTATTAGGTCTAAAAAAGATAGAATTCTAGTAGCTACCTTGCTTTATGACCACATTCTGCCAAAAAAAAAATAATAATAGTAATAATAATATCTTATATTGCCACAGAGGGAATAATTTTTTCTGAATAATTGTTCCTTGCCATTTTGACTTCATCTTCACCATAAAATGACTCCAGCTACCTCAGATACTTTGAAGATTTTAAATTTATGAGAAATTCTTAATTCCCTTTTCAGGGTAATTGTGTTGGTACTACGGCTCGCAATTTTTATGGCCACAAGATAGTTTTAATCCCAGGAACAAATAAAGCCAATACTACATGCAAAAAAAAAAAAAAATAAAAAAATAAAAAAATAAAAAATAAAAAGATTCAGTGGTAGTTCTTTTTGAAAATTGGTATACCAAAAGTCCCTGGAATAATGCAAATACATCAAATACTTCAAGAGATGGAAATGCAGGCATGAGTCTAACTAAAGTCCCTAAGATAGCTGAGAATACTTGTAGTCAACAAGTCTTTGAAATACACAGACGCATCAGCATCTCTGAAAAATGCTTTGAAAGATGTTCAATTTGGGGTAATCATGTTGATGGAAGACAACAGCAGATAAATTCAGGATGGGTGCGTACTAGGTATCCCTGAACAAGTAGTGTCTCTTATATTGCAGAAACAAAAACAAGGCAGGCTTTGTTAACATAGTAGGCTGCAGGACCAGGATATTAACCATAATTATTTATCCATAAGAAATAACCTCTTTATTGGATATTACATGATACCAGACTGATGTCCCTCATTGCTAAAACTAAATCAATTCTTTCTCCCATGGCTTTAGTCTACAGTTTTGACAACAGTATTGCATCAAAGTTAATACCCCAATTTTGATAAATGTATTTTGGTTCTATAAGAGAATGTCCTTGTTTTTAGCTAAAAGCAATGTGCCCTGAAACATTTAAAGGCAAAGGGCATCATACCTGAAAATTTCCTCCAAACTTTTGAGAGGAAAAAAAAAAAAAAAAAAAAATATATATATATATATATATATATATATATATATATATATATATATATATGTACAAATCGTTATATACACTCATGGAGAGGAAAACAATGAAAATTTTATGTGAAAATGTTAACATTTAAGGAATCTGGATAAAGGTCTAAGGAAATTCACTGTACTACTTTTGCAACTTTTCTATAGTTCTGAAATTATTTCAGAATACAAACTGAAAGAAATGAAACTACAAAAGCATAAAATGTTGAGCAATCCAATGTTTCATTTTAAATAGTTCACTCAAGAGAAAGACAATTTGCTGAACATTATCACTAACAAAGGAGCACAACATTTGGTTCTGATTGCTTGAAATTAAGAATACCAGAGGGTTCAGCAATCTAGAGGCCAGTGAAAGAGAAGCAATGAAGAAAAACAGCCAGCAATAACAAAAATGACAAAATTGTGGTCTCCTCTTTTTATTTCAGAGAACAATTTACATAAATGGTCATCAATTATTTTTTAGTAAAATCTCAAATTGTTTATAACCCTTCACATAACTCTGAAATATTTCATTCATTTGGTATTCATTAGAAACATATTATGTGCCAGTCTTTGTATTAAGTCTTAACATATCCTGTGAACAAAAGAGATGAAGTGCCATAAAACTTTGGTCTCAGAGGGAAGACTAACAAAAAACAAATATTTACAGAAATAATTTTTAAATATTTCTGTGGTAAGTGCTATAAAATAACTGAAAAGACAGAGGGGTTAGTAGAGGAAACTGTTACAGTTTAAAAAGGCATAAAAGACTTTAATGAGAAAATGACTTTAACCTGAGTTTTGAAGAATGAATAAAAGCTAATCTATTTCTGGATTCTCTATTCTGATGCAATGCTCTATTTAATTACTGTTTTACCAATACCACAATCACTTGATTACTGCAGCTTTTCAGTAAGTCTTAAAATCAAGTAGTATAAAACCTTCAAGTTTGTTCTTCTTTCAAAATGTTTTTGTGATTTTTGGATTTTGCATTTCTACAAAATTTTAAAACCAGATTTTCAATTTCTATCACAAAAAAAAGGTATGCTGGGATTTGTATTGGAATTGCATTTATATAATTTCTGGAAGTGGAAATTTTAGAAATATTGAGTTTTCCACTGCATGAAGATGGTACATCTCTCTGTTGATTTAGGTATTCTTTAATTTAGGTCAGCAATGTTTTATTGTTTTCATTGTACAGTTCCTACATTTATTTTGTTAAATTTGTCCCTATTTGAATCTATTATAAACGGTGGTGTTTTTAATGTTCATTTTCCAGTAGTCAGCTGCTATTATTTAGAAATGCAATTAGATTCCCACTCTACTTCTGCTTAAGATATAGCAATGTTCAGGAACATATCGTACCCACCATACCAATAAGAACAAGCCACATAGACAAGGGGAGTATGTAATCATTCCCAAATCTGCATTGAAGAATTATTTCACTTTGGAAGAAGAGAACAGATATAAAACAGTGTCCCATCCCTGAGGATCAGGCATGTGGCGCCCTCTTAATATTGAAGTAGGAGAAGTAAGAACCACCCTCCCATTTGAGTCTTGCAAATACTGAAAGACATTTGTAGTGAAAAAAGTTAAATAAAGCAGCAACAAATTCCAAAATCAACTCAACTATAAACTACATGGACTTAACCCTCTACAATAACAGCTTGACAGAAAAACAGGCACTCATATTTCTGGGCATAACTATTATTTAGAATTTATTGAAAAAATCTGACATTCAATTAAAAATTGTGAAGCACACAAAATATTGAGAAAATATCATCCATTGCCAAGTGATAAAAGACTATGCATAAACAGCTTAGAGATGGCACAGATACTGGAACTATTTGATAAGAATTTTTAAATTATCAGATAAGATCACTGTATGGCTATGACATCAAAGATGCATAATATGATGAACAGACAGTAAATCTCTGCATCTTCAACCTCACAGATAGATGGAAACTATAAAAAAGAGTCCAAAGAAATTTTAGAAATAAAAATACAGAGAAAGAACCCAATCAAAACACTAATCAGTAGGATCAACTCAACAGAAGAAACAATCAGTTAAACAGAATACAGCCTAATAGAAATTAACCAAAACAAAACACAAAGAATAAGAAGAGTGAAAAAAAAGTTGAATAGAACATCTGAGATTTACGCAACAATATGAAAAAATCTAACATACATGCAAATGGAATCGTTGGTGAAGAAGAGAGAGAGAGTAGGTAGAAAAGATATGTGTTTGAACAGGTAATGGCTGAGAATTTTTAAAAATCATTGAACAACGAAAACACACATGCCCCCAAAGCTCAAAGAATCCCAAAATACTATATTCTTGGGACTTCCCTCCAGCTTTCAAATAAAAACTACAAGATAAAGAAGCAGGAAAATGCAACACTGCTAAGAATGCAACTCAATCAACAGAATCAGACTCTGTTTTGATTTGGAGGAAGGATCTAAGTTAACCATTGTTAATATGTTAAGTTTCTAAAGGAAAAGAAGAATCACATGCATGAACATGTGGGGAATTTCAGATGTTCATTAGATATTGTAAGAAAGAAACAAATGAAAATGCTGGAAACAAACAAACAAAATAGTTCTTTGTAGATAAAGAATGTTTTCTATAGGCTCTTCAGTAGATTCAATATAACCAAGGAAACTGTACCAACTGAAACACAAAGGGGGAAGCAATTGAAGAAAAAGTTTCTAAAAATGCAGACATTAAGAGCTGAGGGACAGTGTCAAATTATCTAAAAAACATATAACTGAAAACTCAGAATTTAAAGAAAGAGAGAATAGGGAACTAGAAATATTTAAAAAGACATGGCTAAAAATTTCCAAAATTGATAAAGGACAGTGAACCACAGATCAAAGAACCCTAGAGAAAGCCAAATGAGATAAAAAATGAAAAAGCACACCTAGACAAATCATAATCAAATGTTGAGAAGGAAAGATAAAAAGGAAATCTTGAATAGAGTCAGAAAAAAAATCAAATAAGATACAAAGGCACAAGATAAGATTATAGCAGCTTGTTTTCATTTGCTAATACTGACACAATGCAATATACCAGAAACGGGTGGGCATTTATGATGGGGATTTATTAATTTACAAGTCTATACTTCTGAGGATGTGAAAATGTCCAAATCAAGGTCCCAAATGGCATGTTTTCTCCCTGAAGACCAGCTTCTGGCAATCTGGGACTTCTCTGTCACATGACTGACATTTGTTGTTCCTTCTTTTCCAGGTTTCCTTGCTTTCAGCTTCTGGCTGCTTCTCTCTCTGCTTCTCTGTATTTTTTCTCTTTTTTCTGTCTCTCTTAGCCTCTGTGTGGGTCCTTCTCTCTCAGGTTCTTATAGAGGATGCCAGTAAGAAAATTAAGACCCACATGGGGCATACCTCAACTGAAATAATCTAATCTAAGGGTCCCATCCACAATAGGTCTACACCTACAGGAATGGATTAGCTTTCAGAGAATGAACTTTTCTGGGGTCCATAAACCCTCCAAACCATCACAAACCTTCTCTTCTGAAATTATGTAAGTCAAAAGACAATGGGGAGTTAATGCCCAACTGACACAAACTTCTGTTTGGGCAATGACAGTGGTGATGTTACCTTAACTGACACCACTGAATTTGTATATTTGAAAGTGGTTAAAATGAGAAATTTTAGGTTGTATACATGTTACCAGAATAATTTTTTTTAAAAATACACAGAACTGTACAGCATAAAGAATGAACCCTAATACAAACTATGGGCTATAGTTAATAGTATAATGTAATGATATTATTTCATAATTTGTAACAAAGTTGCTACATTAATGCAAAATGTTAATAATATGGAAAACCAAATGTTGAGTTGGGGTATTTGGGAATTCTTCATTTTCTGCATGATTTTTCTGTAAACCTACAATTTCTTCAATTTAAAATATCAGAAAAAAAAGATAATGGAGCCACATCTATACAGAAAAATTGTGCCAACACAGATTCCTATACCCATAGGAAATATCTTTCAAAAATGAAGGAAAGGAGGTGGGGCAAGATGGCAGCATAGGGAAGTGTGGAAGTTAGTCTTCTGAAAGAACTAGCATATAGCCAGGAACAACTAGTAAATAATCTGGAATAACTGTTGGGGGACATCTGTGACCAGACAAACATCATACACCAGACTGGAATGGGTGGAACAGCTGAGATCGCAGCATAATAACTATAAGTAAAGCTCCCCAAATAATAGAGCTGGTGACCCTCCCCAACTGGCACAGCAGTTGAGCTGGAAGACTTCTCTGTGAGAAAAAGCAGTCTACTAGGAGGAAGGGAAGGCAGTTCAACCAAGCTCCAATTGCAGTTTTAATTAATGAATCTGGACTACTGAATACAAGCTGTGAGTACAGATAAACCTGAAGCAAGCAGGAAAAGAACCTGGAGCTTTCTCCTGTTAGAAAGGAGGCAGGGATGATGAAAAATACATAAATAAATAAAAACAGAAGCTTTTGGAATCAGCTGAGCTCAGAATACTGGATAAGGGCTGTGTCCAAAGAAAAGGGGTACATGGAACTGCACACCAACTCAGATCTTGACTGGCAACTGGGGGCTTGGGACAGGCTATGAAAAGGAGATTACTTTCATTCATTTTTCCTTTTTTTTCTCTCACTCTAAGTAGTTCAATAGAGAAAGCCTTTTCAAGCATTTTCAATTGTTATTGCTTAGCCAGGCAAGGGTGGAGTTAAGATAGTCAGAGAGTCAAAGGAAGAAGTCAAATGTAGGAGACAAATGCCTAAAGGGCTTATCTTCCCTAAGAAAAGAGGGAGGGAAGCCCAGTTCAATTGGCTCCCCTCCCTCACTGTACTCAGATCCTAGGGTGTGGGGGCGGGGAGGAACAGAAATAGCTTAAGCTTGGTTTCTGACACTCTCAGCTCCTGGTAGGGACAGGGTCTTCTGAGGATTAAAGGCAATGCACTTCTGTACACCAGTGGGGAGTTTTGGGTTGACAAGTGCTACCTTCTGGGAAGGATAGGAAAAGCACAGCATCTAGAGGCCTCACAGGAAAGTTTGACAACTTTCTGGGTCTCATCCTCAGGGAAACCTGATACTGATTACACCCACTTCCTGAGACCTGGGCTCAATGGTACGGGAAAATCTGATTGGGGTAATCAAGGAAACGAGATGCATAGACACAAAAAATTACAAATCACACTAGAAAAAAATGAAGATATGGCCCAGTCAAAGGAACATACTTACACTTCAAATGAAATACAGGAGTTGAAACAAATAATTAAAGATCTTCAAACAAATATTGTAAATAAATTCAAAATTCAAATCAATGAATTGCAGGAAAATACGGCAAAAGAGATAAAAGATATAAAGAAGACACTGGGCAAATATAAGGAAGAACTTGAAAGTTTTGAAAAACAATTGGCAGAACTTATGGGAATGAAAGGCACAATAGAAGAGATGAAAAACAAAATGGAGACATACAACAGCAGATTTGAAGAGGCAGAAGAAAGGATTCAGAAACTAGAGGATAGATAATCTGTAATTGTAACTAGAAAAAGACCAGATAGGGAAAAGAATGGAAAAATATGAGCAGGGTCCCAGGGAACTGAATGACAACATAAAATGCACAAATATACATGTCATGGGTGTCCCAGAAGAAGAAGAGAAGGAAAAGGGGGCAGAAAGAATAATGGAGGAAATAGTCACTGAAAATTTCCCATCTCTTATGAAAGACATGAAATTGCAGATCCAAGAAGGGCAGTGTACCCCAACAGAAGAGATCAAAATAGACCTACTCCAGGACACATAATAATCAGATTATCAAGTGTCAAAGACAAAGAAAGAATTCTGAAAGAAGCAAGAGAAAAGCAATCCATCACCTGTAAGGGAAGCTCAATAAGACTATGTGTGGATTTTTCACAAGAAAACATGGAGACAAGAAGGCAGTGATATGATATATTTAAGATATTGAAAGAGAAAAACTGCCAACCAAGAATTATATATCCAGCAAAACTGTCCTTCAAAAATGAGGGAGAGTTTAAAATATTTTCAGACAAACAGACATAGAGATTTTGTGAACAAGAGACCTGTTCTCCAAGATATACTAGGAAAAGCAAGGAGACAGAGGTGTACAGAAAAGAGTATAAATGAAAACTATCAGTAAGGGTAAAAAGAGAGAAATAGAGAGAAAAAAATAAAAATAAGATATGACATAAAATCCAAAAGACAAAATGGTAGACAGTAGACATTACACTGAGTGAAATTAGCCAGAAACAAAAGGACAGATACTCTATGGAATCACTAATATGAACTAACATTGATGAGCAAAATTTGAGAGTTAATGTTGAGAACACAAGTTGAAAGGAGATAGAAAGATGTCAGAAAATGGGCATATGATGCTGAAAGAGAACATAAGGTTCAATGGGACTGATTGTATAGATCCAGAAATGGATAGCATAACACTGTGTGATGGTAGTACAATACTATAAGTACTCTGAACAAAGATGAGTGTGAGTATGGTTAAAAGTGGAAGGCCAAGACATGTATGACACCAGAAGGACAGATAGAAGATAAAGACTGGGATTGTATAACTTAGCGAAACCTAGAGTGGTCAATGATGGTGATCAAATGTACAAATAAAAGAATGTTTTTAAAAGAGGGAGAACAAATGAATGTCAACATAGCAAGGTGTTGAAAATTGGATGGTACAGGGGAAAAAATACAATCAATGCAAACTAGAGTCTATAATTAATGGTAACATTGTAAGATGCTTTCATTAATTATAACAAAGGCAATATACCAAAGGTAAATGTCTATAAGAGGGAATATAAGGGAGTGATATGTGATTCTTGGTGGTGATGGTGTTGGTCTGACCTTTTCATTGTATTTTATTTTACTTTTATTTTCTTCTATATTTTATATTTTTATTGTTCATTTTTTTCTCCTTTTCCTCTCTCTTTGTGGAAGAAATAAAAAGTGCCCTCATACACATTGTGATGGTAAGTGCATAATTATGTGATTGTACCAGGAATCATTGACTGTTTCCTTAAAATGGATTGTATAATGTGTGAATAAAACAGTTTAAAAAATAAACAGAGGGATACAAGTGCTGGAGAAATTGTGGAGAGAGGGATGCACTATTCACTGTTGGTAGGAAAGTAGAATGGTGCAGCCCATCTGGAGGGCAGTGTGGTGGTTCCACAGGAAGCTAACTATGGGGTTGCCATATGGTCCTGCAACCCTGTTATTGTTTATATACTTGGAAGAACTGAAAGCAGGGACATGAATGGACATTGCACACTGGTGTTTATGGTGGCAGTATTCAAGATTCGCAATGGATGGAGGTGACCTAAGGGTACATTGACCAACAAACTGAATGGTGAACTGTGGTGTATACATACAATGGAATATTGAGCAGCAGCAAAAAGAATTGAAGTTGTGAGGTATGCAGCTAGGAGAATGGACCTTCAGGACAGTATGTTGAGTGAAATAAGCCAGAATTGAAAAGACAAACATTATTACACCTCACTAATATGGGCTAGGTATAATGTGCAAAGTGAGAATTGAATCTGACACCATAGGTTATCAAGGGAAGACTTATGGTAAGGGTTCCTAGATTACAAGCTCTTACAGCTCACATCTATTCATGAGTGCTAATGGTTATGTCTAAATTCTGAGATAATGAGCTGTTTGTGTATAATCTGGTTGGCCCCTGGAACTTCGGGTGTCTGTGTGACACCTGAGACTCAGAGCCAGAGTCTGGCAGCTATGAGTGTCACCATTACCCCACACAGCAAATGTTAAAGAAGCTGGAAAAGAGATCAGAGTTTTATTAGAGACATGAACAAAATGGACATGGTTAGGACTAAGGTAAACCTGACTAAAAGTAAAAGGATGATTTTGACTGTTTAAACTTCAACTTCTGTGTGGGAACAAAGGAAGAGATGTTTATTTGATTGAAAATCTATATTCTCTGTAGCATGCTATATAATGTAACTTGTATGGTCAGTTTACTCAAACATCATAATTACACAGAACCTTGAATAGGGGGTGAGATCTGGTTGGTTTTTGCAGGTTACCATGAATCCCTGATACATCCCAGAGTTATTTGGGCAGAGAATAAAAAGTATTTGCAAAGCCCCCTTGAAGGACTGGGGGAAAATTGGAAAAATTAAACTTCCCCACCTGGGGAATTTCTGATATTCTCATAAGCATTGTGGACTACCATTCTAATAGGCCAAGCCCTCAATCTTGGGGCTTGCCCTTATGAAGCTTGCTACTGCAAAGAAGAGGCTAAGCCTACTTATAATGGTGCCTAAGAGTTACCCCCAGAGAACCATTTTGTTGCTCTGATGTGGCCTCTCTCTCTAAACCCACACTGCAGGTAAACTCACTGCCCTCCCCTCTACATCGGACATGACTCCTAGGGGTGTAAATCTCCCTGGCAACGTAGGACATGACTCCCATGGATGACTCTGGACCCAGCATCATGGGATAGAGAAAGCCTTCTTGACCAAAATGGGGAAGAGTAATGAAACAAAATGAAGTTTCAGTGGCTGAGATTTCAAATGGAGCTGAGAGGTCATTCTGCAGGTTATTCTTATACATTATATAGATATCTTTTTTTAGTTTTTAGTGTATTAGAATAGCTAGCAGGAAATACCTGAAACTGTTGAACTGCAGTCCAGTATCTTTGATTCTTGGAGACAATTGTATAACTACACAGCTTATACTGTGTGACTGTGTGATTGTGAAGTTTGTGGCCCATACTTCCTTTATTCAGTGTAGGGACAGATGAGTAGAAAAAAGGAAGACAAAAAGTAAATGAATAATGGGAGGGGGGAAAGGAGTATGAGATGTTTTGGGTGTTCTTTTTTACTTTTGTTTTTATTTTTATTCTTAGCTCTATTTTTATATCTTGGAGTAATGAAAATGTTCAAAATTAATTGTCGTAATGAATGCATAACTGTATGATGATACTGTGAACAACTGATTGTACACTTTGGATGATTTTATGGTATGCAAATATATCCCAATAAAATTGCATTTTTAATAATGAAGGAAAAATAAAGAAATTTTCAGACAGACAAAATCTGAGAAAATTCATCACCATCAGTCCTGCACTAAAAGAAATGTTAAGTAATTTTTTTCAAAGAGAAAGAATATGATGCCAGACAGAAATATGGGTCTATAAATAGAAATTTTATGCCAAAATTACATAAAATTATATAATCTATTTTTCCTATTTAATTTGCTCTAAAAGATAATGGACTACACAAAGCAATAAGAGTAGCAATGCATTGTGTATTCATAATATATGTAAAATAATATTCATAATATATATAAAATGAAAAAATGAAAAATATGACAGCAATTGCACAAAGGATGGGAGGCAGGAACAAATGATATACCTGAGAGGATGTATTTGTATTTTTGGTCTTCCTCAAAATCCTTTGTTGTTATTCTTGTATTTACTTATTAAGTCTAGTATTTAGGAAAAGATAGATTCAAATTTTTCAATGCTAATTATCCACCTTAAATGTGTCACCTCAGCTTCACACCTCTTATTGTTCAAACCACAAAGATGTTAGAGTCATTAAGTAATGGGATCAATTTTTTAAAATTAAAAAATGCTGATATTAAAAAGCAGATCTTGGAGGGGACACATGGAGGCCACCCACTAATATACATAGGTTTCTATCACCAAAGTCCTCAATAATTCCAGGATTTCCCCTAGACTCCCTCTTTGCCCTGCCCCCACTGTTCTCACAGAGTGTTTCCTGATTGAGCACTGATAAAGAACCCCCATGCCATAGGTTACTTTGAACATGGAACCAGGAAAATGAAACTCCAGGCTGACTGTATATAAACAGAAAAAGAAAAAAAAAAAAAGTGAGAGAGAGAAAGAGAGAGAGAGAGAGAGAGAGAGAGAGAGAGAGAGAGAGAGAGAGAGAAAGAGAGGATGGGTCCTCACCAGGATGGCTGCCAGGACAGCCTCCCATAGTTGCTAAATGGTCTATGCTCTACCACAGTGCCTGCTGAGAAACACCCTGGAGAGGGTATGTCAGCTCTGTTGCCATCATTCTTGCTTCAAAATCTCCATTTAAGATTTTTATCTGGCTTACTATTTCTAAACAGACTCATTGTCTCCACAGTGTTTACTATTACTTGATTACTTGCATCTTCTCTCCCAGAATATACAAAGATTCCACAGGGGAAGTTTTCAATATTTCATACTCCACATGAGACTTCAGGCTTAACTTCCCACAGAGTCATCCATTATTCTGGGAAAATCTATTGTCATCTAAGATAGTAAGTGCATGGTGAGGAAATTCTGATGATTTTTCACCAGATGTTACTTATTTTCTCCTTACCAAAGTATAATAATAACAATAACAAAAATAATAGCCACCTTTCATTGAGAGTGCTTATTATAGGTCACAGAATGGGATAAGAAATAAGCATATACATGTCTATTAATCCTCACCAAAACTCAAGAGGTAGGTATTGTTCCAGATTCACAGATAAAGATTTATAACTAAGTGACTGTTCTAAGATAATACAGTGATACAACACAGGCAGTTGTCTGATAACAATTGTTAGCTATTTCATTCTATTACCTCTGCAATGGCATGATAACTTTTACCAACAAAGCTATATAAATAAGAACTGAGGAAAACTTGATTTTTCCTTACCCAGCATCTTGTTTGTAGATGAACGAAACAGGAAATGCCAGCCAAGTTTCCCAAACCTCTTAAAAAGTCTTGATTATCCAGCAATGCAGATTGACCGATTCATTATTTCAAAGTGCAAAATTTTTAGCTCCACAGATATTTTATACTGAGGTACTTAACATTGCAAACTTGATCACCACTCTTAACCTATGATGCTCTTATTCTGAGATACTTAACCTGCTTTGGCAACTTTAGCCCTATAAATTAGAACCAAAAAAGTATTTCAGCCCAGCCATTTTTATACTTTTATATCTGGAAAGTGGCTGGTGTCTCATTCTCTGGTGTGTTCTACAAGATCAATTATATTCATGCAGTTGTTGCACCTCTTATCAGATTGCTATACAGCAAGTTAGGCTTCTCAACCTCACATACTGGGCTGGATGAGAATTCTAAATCCCCAAACACTCCAGTTCTCTTCTTAGAGAGTGAAATGTTTTATACGAGCAGTCAAATAAAATTTTCCCTCACTTTTCTCTATACACCAAATTAGAAAGTTCAGGAATTGGAGGTAGATAATTGTCCATCCCAGACCTCTGTATCATCTGCTTTCCTCTAGAGCAGGGGTCAGCAAGCTGTGGCCAGCAGGTAAAATCCAGCCAGCCACATGTTTTGTAAATAAAGTTTTGTTGGAACATAGTCATGCCCCTTCATTTACATATTATCTATAGATGCTATCTATGGATACAAGAATAGAGTTGAGTAGCTGTGGCAGAGACCACATGGCCTTCAAAACCTAAAAATTTATTATCTGGCCCTTTAAAGAAAAAGTTTGCTGACGTCTGCTTTAGTGGCTGTTTGAAGAGTTTAAAATCCTTTTCCTCATTGTCTCCCTACCTACCTGGTATTTCTCACATCCCAGGCCAATAAAGCTCTCTCTGCTCAGCAGATTCTCCCAGAGCTCCAGTCAACTTGTGTTTCTGAACTGGGGAATCTCACAAGCAGCCATGAACAGGAACTTCTCATGTTCTAACATGATATCCTCATAAAAGTTATCCCAAATAATAATCTCAATCAGACTAAGACATATTACCAAATCCCTTAGACCTATAATTTCCTCATATTCCATTAGTATTTGCTTAGAAATTCTAGGATTTTCAGTTTTAATCTGCATTTGTTTAATACACATTGAAAATTATACTTTTTAAAAACATACAATAAAATTCACCTAAAGGGTACAATTCAGTAGTCTTTAGTATATTCAAAGATTTGTGCAACTGTCATCACAATCTAATTTTGAACATTCTCACCAACCCAAAAGAAACCCATATTCCACAAATTACCCATCCCCAGCTATAGGTAAAGACAAATCTACTTTCTGTCTCTATAGATTGCCTATTCTGGACATTTCCTATAAATAAAATCATACAATATGTGGTCTTTTGTAACTGGCTCCTTTCACTTAGCATAATATTTTCAAAGGTTATCCATGTTGTAGCATGTATCAGTACCTCATTCTTTTTTTTTAAAGTATGGTCAAATAACATTCTATTGTATAGTTAACTTTTTTTTTTAATCTAGTCACCAGTTGTGGGACATTTGAGCTGTTTCTACTTTTTGATAATTATGAATAATTGTGCTTTTGACCATTTGTGTACAAGTTTTTGCATGGACATATATTTTCATTTCTTTTGGATATATACCTAGAAGGGAAATTTCTGGGTTGTGTGGTAGCCCTGTTTAATATTTTGAGGAACTGTTTTCCAAGATAGCTACACATTTTACATTTCCCAACAACAATGTATGAGGATTCCAATCTCTCCACATAATCCCCAACACTTGTTATTATGCCTTTTTCATTTTAGCCAATCTGGTGGGTGAGAAGTTGCATTTAATTGAGATTTTGATTTACATTTCTTTAATCACTAATGATATTGATTATCATTTCCTGTCATTATTGGACATTTGTATATATTCTTAGAAGAAATATCTGCTCAAATCCTCTGCCTATTTTTTAGTTGGGTTATATCATTTTATGATTGAATTGTAGAAATTCTTTATATAATCTGGTTTAAAGTCCATTTTCAGATATATGATTTGCAAATATGTTCTCTCATTCGCTGTGTTCTCTTTTCACTTTTTTTGATGGTGCCCTTCAAGCACAAAAGCTTTTAATTTTGATGATGCCCAATTTATCTATTTTTTTCCCTTTTGGTTACTTGAGTTTAGGTGTCATATCCAAAAATAAACATTGTCTAATACAAGTTCATGAACATTTACTCCTTATTTTCTTCTAAGATTTTTATATAGCTTTAATTCTTATATTTAGGTCTTTGATCCATTTTGAGTTAATTTTTGAGTATGGTGTGAGATAGGATCTTAGTCTTTTGCATATCTATTTGTGCCAGCACCATTTGTTGAAAAGAGTATTCCTTTCCAACTGAATTAACTTGGCACATTTGTAAAAAAAAAAAAAAAAAAAAAAAAAAAATTAACCTTAAATGTGATACTTTATTTCTGGACTCTCAATTTTATTCCATTGATCTATATGTCTGTCCTTATGGTGGTACCACATTCTCTTGATTATTGCAGCTTTGTAATAAGTTTTGAAATTGGGAGATGTGAGTTCTCCAACTTTATTCTTTTGAAAGATTGCTTTGACTCTCTTGCATCTCTTACATATCCATATGAATTTTTGGATCAGCCTGTCAATTTTTGCAAAATAAATAAATACATAAATAAGTCAGCTTAGATTTCATAGGGATTACTGAATGTTATGTTTTACATGTTTTCTATGAAACTTAAGATAATCTACCGATATAATAAATGTTAGACTTGGTAACTGATGGAAGCTGGCTATACTAAGTAGAAAATACTAACTTTGGAATGAAGTCTTCTGGCTGTCATAGCAATTAATTTGAGGTTTTATTTGTGGGGAAGATGTCTGTCATGCTGCATGATTCTAATACTACAGGGGGATTCTCCCCATTTTCTTAAGTACTATTTCTCAATCACCAACATGTCCTGAAAGATCACTGTGCCTACCATGGCTGGGATGTGTGTAGCAGGGGCCCAAATCTCACACAGCAGATACAGCAATATGATTAACTATGCCTCACAGCCTATCAGTAACTATTATCTATGCCTCTGAGAAGTACTGATTTCCCTTACACTCCATCTGGTTTCAAATACTTACCCACTATGATGGTTAATTTTATGTGTCAGCTTGGCTGGGCTATAGTGTCCAGTTATTTTATCAGACTGTCCAAGATGTTGTTATGGAGGCATTGTGTCAATGGGATTAGCATCTAATAATATGAGTGTGGACCTCCTTCAGTCAGTTGGAGGTCTTAAGAGCAAAAAACTGAGGATTCCAGAGAGAAGAAAAAATTCTGCCCCAAGACTGCAGCATCAACTCCCCTCAGAAAATCCAGCCTACTGATTTCCCCTATGACTTTCAGACTCACAACTTCAACACCAACTTGTACTGGAATTTCCAGTCTGTCAATCCACCCTATGGACCTAAGACTAGCCAGCCTTCACAGTCGTGTGAGCCAATTCCTTATAATAAGTCACACACACACACACACACACACACACACACACACATCCTTTTGGTTCTGTTTCTCTGGAGAACCCTGATCTGATACACTTATATTTCTGGTTTAATCAAATTAGTAGTTCTTTCCTTTATTAAAATGATTGCCCAGTATTTCTAGAGTCCAAGAACCTACACACTTTTACTCCATCAGACTGGGATCCCTGACCTGTATATAAAATAATATATTGGGAGAGGAAATGCAGAGAGGACTTTTCCACTAAAGTTCATGAGCACCATTACTGTCACCACATTCCTGTCTTCCTTCCCACTTTGTAGAATTTTCTTCCAATTGGCCCTATAAGTGAGTATCCCATACAGGTTCAACTTAGATATGACTTTTCCACAAATAGAATGGTGTTCTAGTTTGCTAATGCTGCCAAAATGCAAAACACCAGAAATGGATCAGCTTTTATAAAGGGGGTTTATTTGGTTACACAGTTATAGTCTTAAGGCCATAAAGTATTCAAGGTAAGTCATCAACAATTGGGCACCTTCACTGAAGGATGGCTAATGTTGTCCAGAAAACCTCTGTTAGCCGGGAAGGCACATGGCTGGCATCTGCTCCAAAGTTCTGGTTTCAAAATGGCTTTCTCCCAGGACATTCCTCTCTAGGCTACAGTTCCTCAAAAATGTCACTCTTAGTTGCTTCTGGGGTGTTTGTCCTCTCTCAGGTTCTCCGTAGCAAAAATCTGCTTTCAACAGCCATCTTCAAACTATCTCTCATCTGCAGCTACTCTCTCAGCTTCTGCGCATTCTGTAGCAAGCTCGCTCCTTCTGTCTGAGCTTATATAGTGCTTCAGGAAATTAATCAAGGCCCACACTGAATGAGTGGGGCCACACCTCCATGGAAACTATCCAATTAGAGTCATCACCCACAGTTGGGTGGATTGCATCTCCATGGAAACACTCAAAGAATTACAATCTAATCAACACTTACACATCCGCCCACACAAGATTACATCAAAGACAGTGGCATTTTGGCGGACAAAATACATTCAAACCAGCACAAATGGTAGAAATATTCATACTCAAAATGGAAGAGGAAGAGATTTTATAGCCACAGATTCAATAGTGATACTCCTGATTTTATGAATAAAAAAATTTATTCCTTTGTCTAAACCTGTATCTCTATGGACATCTTAAGATAATTTTCAGTTACTGGACAAGGTCCTTGATGATGATTGTCTTATTTCCTGATGTAATCTTAATAGATTGCATTTGGAGCCTTGTTCAGAGAAGATACCAAAATTACCGTTAAGTCACAGTTCACTTACAGAAGTTTCAAGCTGAAGAAAATATTTTTACCACAGGTCTGTGTCCTTTTTACTCAATTTTTGGCATGTCCATGTCCTGCAGTACCACTTTGGTTGCTCTTCCTATTTGTCCTGAGATCCACAGCTCATTCCACTTCAGCCTTGTTCCTCTCAGACACATTCTATGTAAAGGACCAAGAGTGGACTCTAGAGCTGTCGTCATTCCTTAGTCGCCCACAGGTCCACTTCCCTTCATGGGCATCCTAGTAAATTCTCTTTAACTCATTGCCTCCCGGAAATTATCTTCATCATAGAAAAGAACTCCAATTAACTGTGAATTCAAAAATAAACAAACAAACAATCACAAAACCAAAAAAGATTTATCAGAGGGAGAGGAGGAGAGTGGGATAGAGAGAGAGAGCAAGAGAGAGCAAAGGAAAGATAAAGGAGACATACAGACACTAACAGACAGTCACACTGGCAAAGAGAAGCTGCAGGGCCAGAGCAGTAAATGACCAGTCCCTGATACCAGCAGGAAAACGTCCTCCTTTGAGGCTTCAGAGTCCAGGGACTCACATCGCATTGTGCCTGTCCAGAAGGAGTCTCGTGTTAGTGACAGCCCTCCTATGACTTGACTTCTTGAGTTTCCTCTCTCTCTCCCTGTCAGTAAGCCTTTGGGAGGTTCAGCTTAATATTCCAGAATCTGCCACTACCTACTTACTATCAGGAAGTTTCATCCTTTTCCACAGGCTTCAAATATACTGACTACAATTTCTACTTGTTTAATGGGTCAACTTCAACACAGTAGTTATTGTATTATTTTTTAGGAATCATGTGTACGAAATGCAGTACAGTGCAATTTTCCTAATGTATTTCTTGTGACATGAGGGCTTAATTTTCAATTGACAGCATCTATTATTCTTGGAAATACTTTATGAGCTCCCTATTTCAATCACTCATGAGGAACTCCTTCTACAATCTCCCCAGGTCTCTGTTCTCTTAATGAAGTGTAGTAAAAAATGATTATAGCTACATATTCTGAGCCCATGGTGAGTGCCAAGCACTCTTAAGTACTTTACAAGTATTGTTTCATTTAATCCTCAAAGTTACATTATGTGGCAGACAATATTTACTCCATTTTATAGACTACAAAACTAAGATCCAGAGGTTAGGAAAAAAAAAAAAAGAACTTATCACAGAGCTATAACTTGTTAGAGGTTGGATTTTTTCCTAATGTTTTTCTAATTACCCATAATATTTCTTAAATTCACAGACTTACTCCCAACAAACAATTCCCCTAAATTTGTCCTTACTATGTTTAGGAAACTTCAGAAAGTTCACTTAATCATGAACACATTTCCCAAATATCTAGACTCCCTCACAACTATTAAATTAATTTTGTTCATATGTTAGCTAAGAAATTCTAAAGTTTGGAAACATGCATATGTACATTTCTCATCCCTCTACCTTGAGGATTTCATTTGAAATCTTATTGCCTATATGAGTGACTTCAATGTCAGACCTCAAAACTACCAACAGCTCATATTATACAGCACCAAATATTACTACAGAAACAGACAGGGACATCTACCCAATGTGGAAAATAGAGTAGGACAGAGAAGGACAAAGAGGCATCTCCCTTTCCAGTACGGTGAAGTCCCTGGTCACTAGACCATGAAGGAACTAGAATCTGGCTACTTCTCACGTACTTTCTTCCTGTTTTCACTCCCACTTCAAATCCTAGCATTCCCAATAAACCCCACTTAATAACACCCCCCACATAATTTTATGTTGATTGTGCTGCCAGTTGAAATAAATTCCTCACTGTAACTAGCATTAACCCAACAAGGAATATTATCACACAAGTTGGGGAGAATGTAAAAGCAAGACAGAGAAATCGATACAAGAAAAGCATTATAGAATTCAAGAAGGTCTCTTCCTCTAAAAGGAGAAAAAAATGAAGCAATGTGACTTCACTCCTGAAATCTATGCCTCCCCTGACCCATGCAACAAGAAACATGCAGCAGCAGAACACATAGCCCAGTTGTGCTGAGCCAGTCACCTTCTGTTTACTATCAAGAAACATCATACCACTGCCAACTTCCATCCCTTATTAATGCTTCTACACAACTATTTTGTGAATTGCTATTTTTTATTAATGCATCTCTTAGGAGATGTCAGAATGTCAATTATGAAAATCAATTATTATGTCTCAATATTTTGTAACATAATAGAAAAGTCTGCATTAATCATTCAGTATAATATTATGTCCCAGTATGGGCTAAAACAGTAATCATACTTAGTCTCTCCTCTGTGTGCTTCCCAGCATTGGAAACATTGTCTGGCAGCCTGAGACACAGAGCTCTAGCATGAGGCTAACCTTTGTCTTCTTAACAAACTGACCTGCACAACCATAAGTTGGACTGTGGGTGAATTCCCCGGTTTCCATACCTACCAGTGTTTGTCCTCATTCCATAATGTTCCTCAAATGCATAGGATTTTAAGTTGTTACTAATTTTTTTTTAGAATCTAAAGTTTAAAAGCTTAGAAAATTCCACTGATTCCCATGCCACCCTTAGAGTTATTGTTGTCATATATTTTATTCCTACATATTATAACCTCAAAATATTCTATTATTTTTGCTTTAAACAATTGCCCTTAAAAAGAATTATGTCAAGACTTCTGGGGAAGATGGTGGAGTAGAGAGCTCCAGGATTCAGTCCTCCCAACAAAACAAAGATTAAACAGGCAGGGATGGTCTGAAACAACTATCTGGAAACTCCAGAGGCCAGAAGAACACTATACAGGGAAGAGTGGGAGGAAGAGGCTGATAAATTATGGTAAAGAACTGTAAATTGCCATCTCTGCAGGGTGGCTACCAGTGTCCATCCCCCAAACTTGCAGAAAGCTGCCATGGGGTCCAGTCCCTGGTTAAGCTGCACTAGACAGAAAGGGCATAGAAATCTTCTTCTCCAAGAACAAGGGTGTGCACAGCCTATCATTGATCAAGGCTCTTGATTAGGGAATTCAGATCCCTGGGCCCCAGCTCTGAAAGCAGCTATTGCTTCAACCTGCTCAGAAAAAGGCAGTGGCAGCCCTAGAATGAAGTGGAGGCAGTAGAGCTTTAAAGACACTGCCCTTACTCAGGGCTGCAAGGTAGTTAGCTGAAGGGCTGCATTTGCTGGAGGCCAGGAAAGCTCAGCTTTGGAAGCCATCAGAGAAGTTTTGATGCCCTTCCTTACCCCCTCCCTCAGGGCGCTTGGAGCCAGTCTACACTGTGTTGCTGGGTCCCTGCCCCTGTTTTGGCTGAGAAAGATCAAACTGAGAAAGTCCTCCCCAGAGTGACCCTCCTCCCAGAATTTGCTCTCCAAATGAAAGCAGTGAGAGACAGCAAAAGGAGTGTAAAAAACTATACAGGTGGACAGTCTGGAACAAAGGCCTAGTGGTTCTGAATACCCAAGAGAGGGTGGTTTGTCCCCTGAGAAACAGGGGGAAACAACTAAATTCCTGTAAACAGGGGTTCTGGTTTGCTAAAGCTGCTGTTATGAAAAATACCAGAAATGGATTGGCTTTTATAAAGGGGATTTATTAGGTCACAAATTTACAGTTCTAAGGCCATAAAAGTGTACAAACTAAGGCATCACAAGAGGATACCTTCACTGAAGAAAGGCCAATGGTATCTGTAACACCTCCATCAGGTAAGGCAGGTGGTTGGCATCTGCTAGTCTTTTGCTCTGGGTTCTGGTTTCAAAATGGCTTTCTCCAAAATGTCTCTGGGCTTCTGTCTTTTTTAGCTTTTCTCTCTCAGCTCATGTGCATTCTTGCTTGTTCTCGCAGGGTGTTTCTAAGTGTCTGAGTGTCCTCTCTTAGCTTCTCAGGGACAAACCCTGGGCTTCACCTCCTAGCTTAGCATCTCCAAACATCTTTCTGACTGCATTTCCAAGCATTACCAAACATCTGGGGCTGTGTCAGCTGTTAGCTTCTCCTGATGGCAAACTCTGGATTACATATCTTATCTTCTCTCCAAAATGTCTCTCTCAGCATCTCTGAGCTTCTCCTCTCTGTGAGCTTTTTTAAAGGACTCCAGTGATCTAATTAAGACCCACTCAGAATGGGAGGGGGTCACATCTCCATGAAAATAATTTAATCAAAGGTCACACCCACAGTTGGGTGAGTCACATCCCCATGGAAACACACAATCAAAAGCTTCCACCCAACAAGATTGGATTAAAAGATAATGGCTTTTTCTGGGGCCCTCACAGTTTCAAACCAGCACAACAGGTAAACTTTAAACAACTAACAAGCAAAGGCCCAGAATAAGACAGAGGGCCAGTAAGGCAGGGAAAAATCCTACACAATGCATTTGCCTTCACCAGACCTTCCTAATAGGACTGAAGCTCAAAGAAATCTCTGTCTTATCGGAGCTGGTTACAAAACCAGGAAAGAGTCATCTCAGGGAGTAAATCCCAGAGCTAACATTTTAAAATCTTAAAATGTACCTTGTGCAACAAAAAAGTACAAGACAAACAAAGAAACAGGAAATGATGGCCTAACCAAAGGAAAAGGATAAAAATACAGAACGCATCAATGAATATGAGAATGTGAACATACCAAACAAAGCCTTTCAAAAAATGATCTCAAAATGCTAAAGAAGACGAAGGAAAGTACAGAGAAAGAACAAAAGGATATCAGGGAAACAATGAATGAACAATATAGGAGTCTATAGATAGAAAGTTAAAAGGAACCAAACAGAACTATTGGAGTTGAAGACCCAATATATGAAATGAAAAATGTCCAGGAGGGTTTCAAGAGCAGAATGGAGCTGGAAGAAGAAAGAATCAGTCAACTTCAAGACAAGACACTTGAAATGAGTCAGGCTGAGGAGCAGAAAGAAAAAAAAAAAAAACTGAAAGCAAAAATAGCCTAGTGTTGATTGGGTTGGAATCTGTCGATCGAATCTTTCCATGGAGATGTGACTCAAATAACTGTGGGTGAAACTTTTGATTGAATTATTTCCATGGAGATATGGACCCTGCCCATTCAGGGTGGGTCTTGATTTAATCACTGGAGTACTATAAAAGAGCTCACAACAGAAGGACCTCAGAGCAGCTGTGAGTGACATTTTGGAGAGCAACTTAGAGAGACATTTTGGAGACAGCCAATGAAAGCAGACTTTTGCTGACACTTTGGAGATGCTAGCCCAGACTTTGCTCCAGAGAAGATAAGAGAGGACAAATTGCCCAAGAGCAACATTCATAAGAATGCACAGGAACTGAGAGAGGAGCTGGAACACAACCTGGGATCAGCAGATGCCAATCACATGCCTTCCCAGCTAACAGAGGTTTTTCGGAAGCCATTGGCCTTCCTTTGGTGAAAGAATACTTGTGTTGATGCTTTAATTTGGACATTTTCATGGCCTTCAGACTGTAAATTTGTGACCAAATAAACCCCCATTATAAAAGCCAATCCATCTCTGGTATTTTGTAGGACAGCAGCATTAGCAAACCGGAACAGAGAGAAAGCGGCGAATCATCAAAGAAATAATAGTCAAAGAATAGTCAAAGAAATAATGACAGAGAACTTCCCAAACTTAGCAAAAGACATGAATGTGCACATCCAAGAAACTCATAGAAACACCAAAAAGGATAAACATAAAGAAAAATACACCCCGCCATAGGCTGATTACACTATCAAATGCAAAGGACAAGCAAAGAGTTCTGAAAGCTGCCACATAAAAGGAACATGTTTTGTACAAGGGAGTCCCAATTAGATTGAGAACTGATTTCTCATCAGAAACCAAGGAGGCAAGAAGGCAGTGGGTTGAAACACTTAAAGTGCTGAAGGAAAACAAATGCCAGTCATGAATTTTATATCTGGCAAGGCTTAGTGTCAAGAATGAGAGAAAGATTAAGACATTCTCAGATAAACAAAAGCTGAGGGAGTTCATCTGCACTAGATTGGCCCTACAAATAATGCTAAAGAGAGTTTTTCATACCGAAAGGAAAGGACATTGTACAGTGGTTCAAAGCAGCAAAGAAAAAAAAGACCTATAGTAAAGGTAACCACACAGGTAATCATAAATGCCAATATTATTGTATTGTATTACTTGGTATGTAATTTCACTTCTTACTTCCTATAAGTGCTAAAATGCAAATGCATAAAAGTAATGATAAATCTAGGTGTTTAGACACACTATACACAAAGATATAAGTGATAACAAGTAGAAAAAGTCTTGGGGGGGCAGAGGGTATAGGAAAAGCATATGTGCACGCTATTGAAGTTAAGGTGGTATCAAACCAAACATAATTGTTATATAATTTAGGATGTTAAATAAAATTTAACCCTTTAATAAGTACAAGGAAAACAGATGAAAAATATATCCAGATAGAAATGAGAAGGTACTCAATATGGCACAACACAAGAAAGCAAATAAATATAAAAGTAGGCTTTAACAGAAGTGCAAAACCGAAAAGCTATAAGACTTACAAAAGCTAAATAGAAAAATGGCAGAAGAAAGACCTGTATTATCAGTAGTGACTTAAAAAATAAATGGATTAAACTCACCAGTCAAAAAGCAGCGACTGGCAGAATGGATAAAAAGGCATGACCCAACTAAATGCTGTTGGTAAGAGAATCACCTTAAAGTCAAAGATACAAGTAGGTTGACAGTGAATGGATGCAAAAAATATATACTATGCAAGTAATAATCAAAAGATAGCTAGGGAGGCTATACTAATATCAGATAAAATAGACTTTAAGTCAAAAACACTTATGAGGGGCAAAGATGGTCTTTACATACTGATAAAGGGGAAAATTAAACAAGAGGATGAAACAATTATATATATATTTATAAAATATATTATATATATATATATATATATAATAGCAAAGCCCCAAAATATATGAAGCAAATACTGATAGATATGAATGGTGAAATTGTCAGTTACTACATTAATAGTACGAGACTGTAATACACCACTCTCAATAAGGGTGTAACACACCACTCTCAAAATATAAGAGAGATCAATAAGGAAGTACAGGATTTGAATGCTGCTCTAAACCAACTAGAATACACACACACACACACACACACACACATTTACATATATATATACACACACATATATGTATACGTATATTTATATATCACTGCACCCACAAAACAGACTACACATTCTTTTCCAGTGCATTTGGATCATTCTCCAGGATAGAACAGACATTGGGTCACAAAACAAGTCTCAATAAATTAAAAAATATTGATATCATAAAATGTATATTTTCTGACCAAAACAGAATGAAGCTAGAAATCAATAACAGAGAAAAGAGAAAAAAAAGATTCACAAATAAGTGGAAAAAAACAACATACTCTTAAACAATCAATTGTTAAAGAGAAAATCAGAAGCAACATACCAAACCTTATGGGATGCAGTGAAAACATTGCTGGGAGGGAAATTTATAACTCTAAATGCCTACATTAAAAAAGAAGAAAGACTTCAGATGAGAGACCTAACCTCGAAACTGTAAGAACTAGAAAAAAAAGAGCAAATTAAACCCAAAGCAGAAGTAAGAAAATAACAAATATAAGAGCAGAGATAAAAGAAGTAGAAAACAAAACAAAACATAGAATCAACAAAACCAAAAGTTGGTTCTTTAGAAAGATCAACAAAACTTTAGCTTGACTGACAAAGAAAAAAAGACAGAGGATACAAATAACAAAAATCAGAAATGAACATTACTACCAATGCCACTAAAATAAAAGTGACTATAGATGGATACTATGAACAACAGTATGCCAATAAATTAGATAGCCCAGATGGAATGGACAAATTCTTAGAAACACACAGAATTCTTACATTGACTTAAGAAACAGATAATCTCAACAATTACTAGTAAAGAGATTGAATCAGTAATCAAAAACGTCCTAACAAAAAAAAAAGCACCCCAAACCAGATGGTTTCACAGGGGAATTCTACCACACATTCCAAGAAGACTTAACTCCAATTCTGCTCAAACTTTTCTAAAAAATTTGAAGAGGAGGGAGCACTTCCTAACTCATTATACATGGCCAATATCACTCTCATACCAAAGCCAGATAAAGATACTATGAGAAAAGAAAATTACAGAACAATTTCTCTTATGAATATAGAAGCAAAAATCCTCAACCAAAAACTAGCAATCCAAATCCAATAGTATATTAAGAGACTTATACACCTTTATCAAGGGGATTTATCCCTGACATACAAGGTTTGTTCAAATGAGAAAATCAATTAATATAATATGGAACATTAATAGAACGAAAGAAAATAAAAGCATGTAATTTTCTCAATTGATGCAGAAAAGGCATTTGATGAAATACAGCACCCTTTCTTGATTGAAAAAACAACCAAATATTTAGAACATCATGGAAAGAAGGAAACTTCCTCACCATGATAAAGGGCATATATGAAAAGGCCATAAATACCATCCTACTTAATGGGGAAAGACCAAAAGCTTTCCCTCTAAGATCAGGAACAAGACAACAATGCCCACTATCACCACTGTTATTCAATATGGTACTGGAAGTCCTTGCCAGAGCAATTAGGCAAGAGAAAGAAAGAAAGTGTATCCAAATTGGAAAAGACATAGTAAAACTTAGCCTATTTGCAGATGAAATGATCCTACATATAGAAAATCCTGAAAAATCCACAAGAAAGCTCCTAGAGCTAATAAATGAATTCAGCAAAGTGGTGGTATACAATATCAATGTAGATATCAGTAGTGTTTCTATACACAGGCAATGAAAAATCAGAACAAGAAATAAAGAAAAAATTCCATTCACAACAGCACCCCAAAGAACCAAATATCTAGGAATAGATGCAAGCAGGGATGTAAAGGACTTGTACACAGAAAAACAGAAAACACTGCTAAAAGAAAATAAAAAGAAGGCCTACATAAGTGGAAGGATATTCCATGTTCATGGATTGGAAGTCTAAATACCATTAAGATGTCAATACTACCCAAAGCAGTTTATAGATTCAATGCAATCTCAATCAAAATTCCAACAACCTATTATGCAGAAATGGAAAAGCTAATCATTAAATTTACTTGGAAAGGTGAGGGACCTGAATAGATAAAAAAACGGAAAAAGAAGAATGAAGTTGGAGGCCTCACACTTCCCACAGTAATCAAAACAGCATAGTACTGGCACAAGGACAGTTATGTAGACTAATGGAATAGAATCAAGAGCTCTGAAAATCAACCCTCACATTTATGACCAACTGATGTTTGACAAGTGGCAGACACCACTCAATTGGGAAATAACAGTCTTGTCAACAAATGGTGCTGGGAAACCTGGATCTCCATTTGCAAAAAAATAAAGAAAAAAAATAGAATTAGGACCGCTACCTCATACCATATACAAAAGCAACTCTAAATGGATCAGAGATCTAAATATAAGAGCCAGAATCATCAAACTCCTGGAAGAAACATAGGGAAGCACCTTCAGGAACTTGGGTTAGGCAATGATTTCTTAGACTTTACACATAAAGCACAGCAACAAAGCAAAAAGCAGATAAATGGGACCTAATCAAAATAAAAAAATTTTTGTTCCTCAAATGACTTTATTATGAAAGTCAAAAGACAGCCTACACAATGGGAGAAAATATTTGGAAACCTCACACATGATAAAGGATTAATATCCATATATATATAGAAACCCTTCAACTTAACAACACAAAGACAAACAGCCCAATAGAAAAATGAGCAAATGACCTTAAGCAGACATCTCTCCAAAGAAGATATACAAATGGTCAGAAAGCACATGAAAAGATGTTCAACACCATTAGTTATCAAGGAAATGCAAATCAAAACCACCATTAGATACCATTTCACACCCGTTCGAATGGCTGATAAATAACAGAAAATAACAAGTTTTGGAAAGTGTGCAGAGAAAAGGAACACTCATTCACTGTTGGTGGCAACGTAAAATGGCACAGCCACTGTGGAAGACAGTTTAGTGGTTCCTCAGAAAGCTAAGGATAGAACTATCATATATCCCTGCAATTCTACTACTAGGTATTCACCCAAAAGAAATGAAAGCAGGGACTTGAACAGATATTTGCATATCAATGTTCATAGTGGCATCATCCACAATTGCCAAAAGATGGAAGCAACCCAAGTGTTCATCAACCCATGAATGGATAAACAAAATGTAGTACATACATACAATGGAATATTATTCAGCTGTAAAAGGAATGAAGTCCTGATACATGCAACAACATCAATGAATCCTGAAGACATCACATCAAGTGAAATATGCCAGACACCAAAGGACTAATATTGTATGAGCTCACTGATTTGAAACAATCAGAATAAGGAAACTCATAAAGTCAGAATTTGTAATATAGATCACCACGGGGAGAGAGAATGGGAAGTTAAGGCTTAAAATGTACAGGGTTCCTATTTGGAATGGTGTAAATGTTTTGGTAATGGATGGCGGCAATAGTAGCACAACATAGTAAATGCAATTAACAGGACTGAGAGATATATGAATATGATTAAAAGCGGGAAATGTTAGATTGTATATATGGCAACAGAATAAAACATTTTTTAAAAATCCATGGAACCGTACTACACAAACAGTGAACCCTAAGTTAAACCACAGAATTCAATTAATAGTAAAATTACAAAAATGCGTCATCAACTACAACAAATGTTCTGCACCAATGCAACATGTTCGTGATGGGTGTGGTTATGGGATCCTGTATTTTATGCTTGATTGTTATATAAACCCACAACTTCTCCAATAAAGGGGAAAAATAATTATGTAAAAGAGGAAAAATACTCCCTCATTTTTACATGAATTATACCATTTTCTGATTTCCCCATCCCTGCTTGTACATGCTGTTTTCTGTTATCTTTTGCTTTAGCCTGAAGAATTTCCTTTAAGCATTTTGAATAGTGCAGGTCTGCTCAGTACAAAATTATCTTAGCTTTCATCTATTGAAAATGTCTTTATCTCACCTTCATATTTGAATGACACTTGCACTGAAAAAAGAATTTTATATTGACATTTTTTTTCCTTTCAGTATTTTAAGATGTCATTCTATTGTCTCCTGTCATGTCTTGTTCTGAACAGAAGTTAGCTCCTGCATTTCTTATTGCTGTTTACTTGTATGTAATGTGTATTTTTCTCTGATTTTTTTTTCCTAGTATTTTCTCTTTACTCTTGATTTTAAACAATTGGTTCATGATGGGTATTTAACATAAGTGGGGTGTGCTGAGTTATTGAATCAGTGGATTGATACTTTTTCACCAAAATTGGAGAAAATAGTATTCATTATTTAAAAAAATTTCTGCCTTCTTTTCTCTCACTCCTCTCAACCTGAACTACAGTTACATATACATGTACATTGGGCTGCTTGATATTTTTTATACTGTTTTATTGAGATATATTCACATACCCTACAATCATTCACAGTGTACAATCAACTATTCACAGTACCATCATATAGTTGTGCGTTCATCACCAGAATCAACTTTTGAAGATTTCTCTTATTCAAATAAATAAATAAATAATAAATAGACGTAAAAAAGAACACCCAAAACATTCCATTCCCCCATCCCACCCTATTTTTCATTTAATTTCATGCACATTTTTCTACTCATCTGTCCATGTACTGGACAAAGAGAGTGGGATAGGCTGCTTGATATTGGCCTACAAACCACAGACACTCTTTTTTTTTTTTCACTTATTTTTCTCTCTGCTTCAGTTTTGATAATGTCTATTTACCAGCTTTCAAGTTCACTGATGTTTTCTTTAGTATCTAATTTGTTTTTAAGCTCATATAATACATTTTTATATCAGATACATTCACTTCTAGAATTCCTACTTTGTCCTATTTTAGAGTTTTTATTTCTTTATTGAGATTCCCCATCTGTTCCACCAATACCATTTTTCCTTGTAAATTTTTTAACATAGTTAAAACAGCTGTTTAAAGCTCCTTGTCTGCTAACTCCAATAACTGAATCATCTCAGAGTCTGCTATAATAATCATGTTTCTTCTTGATTTTAGGTTATGCTTTCCTACTTCTTTGCATGTGGTTCAAATTTTTAGATTATCCCAACATTGTCTTAACACAGTTGAGACAAAAGTATAATGCTATTCTATTTTGTTTTGTTTATTAAAGGAGAATCCATGTCCCTTCCCCTGTGTGATAGTTATGGGAAGAGGCTGATTCTCCCGATTGATTCCTCTTACCACCAAGCTAAGCTGGCATTAGGGCCAGCTTTAATTAGATTAGTTTCTCTGTGATTAGCCCAATCCACAGCCTTCTGTGACTGTGCTTCCTTTTTGGTCTTGTAATTATTTGAACTGGGAGGGACTGTGCTGAAGTTTCATATATTTTTGGATCATGCTTAAACTCAGGTACAGTCTCAAAATCCAAGTACCTTGAAAAAGAGCAAGACTACATTATTTCTCTCCATCTATAGCCTGTTTTCCACTTCTGTTTTTTGGACAAAAGTTAGGAGTGAGCATGTCATGAGAATTATTAGGCCTAGTGATTTATCTTTCATTTTGGTGATTTCAGGATTATTTTCTACTCCTAAAGCTCATAATGTCATCTAATGTTCAGCTAATACCGTTTTGTCCCTATAAAATCACTGCTTCTGTGGCAGGCCCATTTCTCCCTCTGCTCTTTTCCACAACCAGCTCTGCAACTCTCTGCTATTCTGTAAAGGATTTTGTTTACTCTGGAATTCAGTTCATCAAGGCTTCCATACATCACTGTTCTTCATTAACCTTGGAGAAAAATCCTCATTTTGTTTCAGTTTTTCTTCTTGTTACCATGGGAATGAAAGTAGTTTGTCCTTCAACAACTTAATCTAAAGCAGAAGTCCTCTCTCACATCCTTCAAAATTTATTTTTAGCAGTTCTCACTCTCCCATTGTTATTCCATCAAGTTTAGCTTCCTCATTGATTTTAAACTTTCTGGTGCTGAAAAATAGTTTCCAGAGTACTAACATAGACTTTCAAGTGTTTTAATGGCTGTGTTTCCAACTCTGAATGAAAATTTTTCATATTTTATTATTGTTAATTTAAAACACAATTTCAGATACTGCAACTACTCTCAGGCATATTCCAATTCCCTAGGTTTCCTAAAGTAACAGGACCACAACTTCTCTTCAAATGTGCTTAGAAATTCTAGAATTTCACACAGACTCAATAAATCCTGTTGATTATAATTTAGGATATTCTTTCTGAAATGCAGCTCCTCAGAGAATTCTCTCTCCATCTATGCACAAGTTACTCTACGTAGAGCAAAAAGATATTAGCTTGAATGAGAACATCCGATGGATGGTATGGGAAATATTGGTGTGAGGGTATTTGTCTGGTAATAGTATTAATGTGGACTTACGTCTATGAAAGATAAGACTCTAGTCACTAAAGCCACAAGGAACATTTTTCTGGGCACTCCACAGACACCACCTTTCTCACCCTTAATCCATGGATTGTCTTCATGATCAAATCTCATTGGTGACATCCATGCTCAGAATCACCTTGTACATGCTGCTAGTGGAGTAAAAATGTGTCCAAATACGTGCATGGCTGTATAGAATAAAGCAGACAATGAGAGAGAAGAAAGATGTAGGGATAAAAATAGTACTAAATTTACTATCTCAAATATAATCTTGATATAGCTTGATATGAAACCTTCACCAGTCTACTGGACAAAACAGCAAATGCCAGACATCCTGTGGTCATTTACATACCTAAGGCTCTTTTACCTGACTGGTAGTTTCCCAGCTCTAAGTATTTCATTGAATAATCCAAGACAACTCCTTGGACTTTTTATTAGCAGAAAAAAATTTTTAATTTATTCCAGCTGCGATGTTGACTATTTCCCAACTTAAAGAGTGCTTTCAGCTCATTTCTTACACCCCTTGTCCTTGTTCTGTGACAAGCTGTGCATTATTCAACATTGCTGACTTATTGGTACACTATTCACTTCTCCAGGATATTGATAGTCCTTCTCGTCTGTGAACTAGAGTGTTAAATACATACTTGTCAAAGTTTGGGCCTGAATATTTTCTGGTCACCATATCTACCAGTTTTCCTCAGAGTCTTTCCAGTATTGAAGAGGAGCTATAATTCCATTATTATTAAGCATTCACACAAATTGTGAATGGAACTCTGTCCACCCTCCAGTTGCCACATGTTTACCCTCATTCCAATTCAGGCCCTAGCCTTCTTGAACAATCAGACACATATGGACCTCACATTTGCAGAGCAAAGTATAGAGAAGAACATTAGATCCAGAAGAGAAGAGAAAGAAACAGTGGAAGCAGTAATGCTAACTACAGGCTTGTCAGGACTATGGATGATGGATTTTTAGTAGTGCCCCACCTCAATATTCACATACTCAATAACACTATACTAAAAATCTGACTATCAATTCTTGGCCACCTTCTCTTCATACCAATTGAGAAATATCAGGAAATAACTCTAGACCATAAGCACTCCAAACATACAAATATCACTTTCAAAGAACAAGCAAAAGAGAGCTAATTAAGAAAGAGAGAAGTAAACATTAGGTAGAGACAGAAAGGGAGAATATTTTTACAGCCACAGAATCAATATTGTTGTTCTTGATATTTAACGAACTTCTCAACAGTAATTTCTGTTTCCCTCAAATCCTTTATTCTTGTTACACCAGGAGGGTATTCACAAATGTGAGGTTTATGACTCTGACCTGTGATCTGTCTATTCTTATTCTCCCTAGCTGCCACAAGACTTGGTATAAAATTTTATTGACAAAGAGTAGATTTTATTTTCATTACTATTGACCCCTGCGTTGTTCTTTGGTGTATTCATCAAGATACCTGGAAAATGTGCAGCAAAGATAGCCAATAACAAAAGGTAAGCTATCTCCCCACTCTGCTACCAGTCCCATTGTAGATGAGTCTTCATAATTTGAAGACTGGAAGTCTAACCATATTTAAATCAAGATATACTGAGCAGCCTCTCTTCCATAATTTTCCAAAGGTACCTAAATGTAGCTAGGATAAAAATTTGAGTTCTAACTAAAGCCTTCATCATTTCCTTTGGCTAACTTCCTGAGTGTCATCCCATGGCAAGATTCCAGGACCCCAGGATGCTAGGGTTTTGGGGGATAGAGAGAGGGATCAGTCTTATCTCCAATGTCTCCAAGTCCATCCATAACCAATCCAGTCTAACCAAACAAATACATATTTTCCTTGACTCATTTACTGGTTCCAAAAGTTGACCTTTTCACAGAATAGATAACCAAAGCAGTAGTAATAGAGAAAACATGAGAAAAAATGACTGTTAAAGACAGGCATACAGCCATGGAGAATATATAGGGGCAGATTGGGAATAGCCAGCTGGTAAGAGGACCATTCTCTTTCTTTTATGATTCAGAGTCTCACCATGGTAACTGGCTAACAAGTGGTTTTGCCGATGCTTGAATGAACCCTTCCTCACCTTCCAGGTAACCACAAGGGAAGGGTATTAGGTCATGTTACCCAGTGCAGCCAAACAGTTTATCTTGTGAAGATTTCTATTATTGCACAGGCCTCAAAAATACATTTTCTTCTATATTTGTTTAATTTCTACACAACATATCCTCTTTTATTGGACATATTTTCTATGCCACTTTAAATGACTCTCAATATTTCATATCCAACTTCAAGATTGAGGCTTAACTTTCAATGGTGGCACCTAGTTCTTGGAAATACTTTTGAGCCCCACCTATAGCTTATTCAAGAGTTGCTATATTGTGCTCTCCCCAGCATCTCGCAGCTCTATTCTCTTACTGAAAATAACCAAAAAAAGTATTGATGCATTTAATGAACTCACCCTGTGCCAGAAGCCTTACCCACTTTACAGGCAATGTCCCACCTAAACCTTGCAATGATGCAATGTGGTAGCTATGATCCACTCCCTTTCACAGATATTGAAACTGACGTACAGGTGTTAATGAACTTCCAAAGAACTGAGAGGTATTAAGCATAAGAACTGTGATTTGGATCCAGCTTTGTCTGACTTCAAAATTAGGATTCTTAAACATGGCACACAACTGATAGGCACACAATAGATTTCCAGTTAATGTCTTTGATTGAATGAATGGCTCCATCAAGCAATCAATCAAACAATGAGAGTCTCCCAGAAAAAATGACCTTGACAGCCTCTCTGGGTTACATCAATGACTCCACAACAAAGAAGCCTTCCTTAACCAGCTTGGGTGTGTGAAAATTTCACAGAAGGAAGCTATACGCAAACGGATCTTTGGCCCTGGATAATAGATTTTGCAAATTATTCCAACAGGGCCATCACACACTGGTAAGTTAGTGACTAATCTTGAAAAGCCATTACTCCATTACTAATGGCCTGTCCTTATCTCCTAGCAGGTCCTGCCATCTCTGGGCCATCAACAAATCCTGGAATACTTGTTATAAAAATACCTCTTTCTTTCTAGCAACCCGTTTTCAATAACCTGCTAATACTAGTGCTAGGCTGTTATTCACAAACTTGTCATGTGGAAGGATTGTATATTACTGTTCACTGCACCAAATAGGTGTAATAAATGCTGAAATTTGGGTATTTTTTAATTTTAAGTATCAATTCAAACTAGTTGACCCACCAGCTAAATTTAAAAGCTCAGTAATTCTCTCCAGAGTTCTCTCCTATATCATCTCCAATATATCTCTCTATTTCTGAGCCTGTCCTTTCTGTTAGATATGCCCATCTGCAAAAGATTATAAATTATTCACTATTCAGTCAAGGCAGATCAAATTTCACAGGATAGCTTAGAATACGAGTGGTAACTCCTTGGTGTCATGCTCAGCCACACTCCCTGATATCCTGAGGGAGAGAGGCTATAGAATAATTTCTATAACCTTCCCACATCCATTTCCTTGTAACTGTTAAACTAACAAACTCTTTTCAAAGCTTTCTCCCCACCACAGTGTAATTTTAATTCATTTAAAAAGTATTTAATGAGTATCTACTTTGGGCCAGGTATCTTCTAGTTGCAGGAAATACAGCCTTGAATAAATCAAATAAATATCCCTATGCTAACAGAGCTGATGATTGGGTTAGAAGTGGGGATGGGGGGTTGAAGGGGTTGATTATAAAATAATTAAGTAAATATGCATTATATTAGATGGTGATAAGTGATAGGGAAAAATAAGCCAGGGTAAAGGGATAGGAGTGCATGAGGTGAGGATAGATTACAATTTTAAATAGTTTGGTTATGGAAGACTTCATTAAAAAAGATATTTAAACAAATTTCTAATGGAGGTGAAGGACTGATCTGTGAGGCTATCAAATGGAAAATTATTATTACAGGCTGACAGAATGACAACTTTAAAGATTCTAGGGATATCATGCCTGGCAAGTTCCAGGAATATCAAAGAAGTTGGTGTGGCTCGAGAAGAGTGAATTAGAAATGGTAGGAGATGCTATTGGAGAGGTGGCCGGAATATATGGGGTGGGGGCGGTTAGACCATTGTTATCTGACATCATGACAATTAAGCAATTACCGAATGGATCATAAAAACTTTCTGCTGCTCAGAAATTTTCTACTATCCAACTACTCTTATTTTGTTCTTAAATTTAGAATGACTGATAAAACCCTCTGTCCTGAGTCAGGCATACTCCTCATCCCTAATCTTCTTCAGTTCATTTAAATTAATCCCTTTCTATTCATAATCACTTAGCAATTCTAGTTTAAAATTTCTGTTTGAATTTACTGGCTGCAACTGGTATTTTCTGTTCCATACCTCTTCACGCTAAACACACTCAGTTCTTAGTAGAAGGCCTTGGACTTAACAACAGATGACACCACAAAGCCCTATGCAGGAAACAGAGCTGTTTGAGAGTACAGCCACAGCCAGGTCACTCAGCTGTGGAGACACAATTGTTTGGTGACTGCGTAGACGAAGGCCTTGTGCCCTCAAGTCCTATTTCATAGATTGGTTTTCTTAAACAGATTGGTTTTCCAAACCAATTGCTCTGTTGATTCCTAAGTACAAGTTCACTCTGAATGCACAGGAAGTAGATGAAATCTTAATACAGACAATAACAGAATAAGAAAACGAGTGTGCAAAGGATAAAGAAAGCAACAAGGAGGTAATAGCCACAGTCTCATACTACTAGTGAAACTTTAAAGGAGGGGTGTATTTATTCCACCTTTATTCCACAGATACCTTGAGTTTATTTCTAATAACCAGGTTCCTTGCCCTGATCTCATCATATTCCTGCTCAAAGATACAGGCTATGTTAAAGCATGGAATTCTTTGATTGTAAAATGTATTTCCAAATTTATCCTACGACGTGACTACTCAACTGTATTAGTATTCTATTGCTGCCATAACAAATTACTACAAACTAAGTGGCTTAAGACAGCACACATTTATTATCCCATGGTTCTGTGGGTCAGAAATCTGGCACAGGTCTCAAAGGGTGAAAATCAAAGGGTTGGCAGGGTTGCACTCTTGTCCAGAGGCCCTACAGGAAAATCCATTTCCTTGTTTTTTTCCAGTTACCAAAGACCACTTGCATGCCTTGGCTTATGGCCCCCTTCCTCCATCTTAAAGCCAGCAATATCACACTATTTCTGACCCTTCTTCAATCTTCACATCTCTTCTTGACTGCAGCAGGGAAAAGTTCTTCCTTTTAAGGGCTCAGATGATTAGATCGGACCCACCTGGACATTCCAGGATCCTCTCTCCATCTCAAGGTCCTTAACCTTAGCCACATTTGCAAATCCCTTTTTGCCATATAAGGTAATACATCCTCAGGTTCTGGAGTTTAGGGCATGGATATCATTGTAGGCGCATTACTCTGCTTACTACACTCACTTATAAGTCTTTGCAATTTTGAGAGATAATCCTATCAAAATAGTCCCTTCATTATGCTCTGGCATGCCCTGCAGGATCATCTTTTCTGTCCTGAGCAGGACTCTACAGCAAGGATGCCCTCTCCACACTGCAGATTTTAGTTAATGGGGAGTAAACACCTCCCTGCTCAGTTTGAAATTCCAACTAGTCATTTCTGTGACAATATGTTTACAACATACAGAAAAAGCCTAAGAATTATGATTTCCTTTTCTTTATCGGGCACATATATTTGAATGAACTAGAATTCTGTTACCTGAAGCCACTATCTCAGTCATATTTCCAGGACACTCAAATAAGAAGGTTCAGGAAGTACTCATAGGTGCTCTACAGGAATTTTCAGTAGCTTTGTATTTCTTCATACCCTTATACTGACATCTATACTTTCTAAGTTTAAGTAAGTTTTTAAATAAGAGGTGGAATATGTTAAACAAACATTTTATAATAAGCAATAAAACAAGAAATGATTATTACTGGAATAACAACAAAAATATTTTTCTGAGGATTTTATCTATTGCATCTTGAAAATTGTGATATTCCACAAAGTATCTCCACTTCCATTCAAAAGACTGTTTTTCAGCCTCTGCATTATTGATATTTTTGTGGAGGCACTCTCCTGGGCACTGTAGCATGTAGCCCACTAGATGCCAGCAGCACCCACCCTCAGTGTGACAACAAAATACGTCTCCAGATATTGCCAAATGTTCCCAGGGGGTATAAATTTGCTCTGCATTGAGATCTTATGTTGTTAAGAATTCAGTGCATCCCAACAAGAAACAAGCTTCACCTTTAAAGAAAAACATGTTAACAGGCACAGTCAGTAAGCTTTATGGTTTAGAGTGGTTTGAAAAATCATTCAGGGAAGCTTCCCCGAAACCAGTGTTGCTGCTTTCACATTATCCCCTTGTCACCAAAAGGATTCTAGACCTGGGCAGTGCAATATAGCAAAATTTGGATAGGTGAGGGCTATTCCTTTATGGTATAAAGTGCAAGAAGGCCTAAACTGAATGCAGGCAAGTTACAGGAGAGTTTCATAAAAGCATGCTAATAAAAGATGAGACTCTGTTAATGGAATCCCTTAAAACATCCATGTTTTGTATCCTCCTTTCATTCTCTGATCTCATTTTCAATATCTTTATTTTCCTCCATAGGCACTTATTCAATCATTTGAAAACTCTTCTTTCCTTCTTCCTGTCAAAATGTCACCCAGACATGCTAACCCTTGATTTGGACCATGCAATATAAGCTTTCTATCTTTTTATGGATTGGACTTGTTATACCCCAGGACCCTGGACTTTCCTCAGTCATTTTAATGACTTCAAGCAGACCCCAGACAAAGATTTCTCAAAGGTATTCCTTCCTAATTTTAGAGCTCATTTAAAAAATTTGTTCCTCTAGTCAGTCAAATATTTCTCAAATCGCCAGTCTTTCTCAAGTATATAAAGACTCACAAATTCATTTTCCTTCCACCAGATTTTAGAATTCAATTTCAGATATCCATTTCAGAGAGTATCCTCAGCACTCTCACTCTTACGCTAAAGGTATACTGCATATAGTAGAAGAATAATAGATTAGCCAAACGTCCCACAGTGCAGAACATACTAGTACTGGAGAATCAGCTCTGGAAGACCCTATATGCAGGAAATTGGGAACTGTCTCAATAGCCACACTCCAGAGCCCACCTTCCAGCCCTACTTTCACTTCCTCAACAAAAGTTCCAACCCAGAAGTGACCAACATTTGTTATTTCATATTAAATGTGTACCCAGTGGAGTAAATGTTAAACACATTAAGCCAAGAAATTGAGAAGGGGGCAGAGAAAGAGAAAGAGGAGTGTGTGTGGTGGAAAGTAGAGACAGGCTCTAAAGACTGAACTTCAGAAACCATGATGGCGGCTAGGTGAGACAGGGCTAAGGAACACCTCTGTGGAAAACACTAGATAAGGACCAGAGAGTGACCCAGAATACCAGTTACAGCGATGTGCCAGCTGGATGAGATCTGCTAGTTCCCAGGGGCTGTATACTTGGTGAAACTGAGAGTCTGCATTCTGAAACGAGTGAGTAAGCTGGCTGGAGGTCCCGCAGCCGCGCGGCGATCCGGGGAAGCCAGGGTTTGGCATCTGGAGACCAATGGGCTCTTTTAATAAAAAAAAAAAAAGGAAAAAAGCGGAAAAGCCAGGAGCAGCTGCAGGTGCGATCGGCTGCAGGTCATGGGAAACACGCAGTAAAACACAGCAAGTGGGGGCTGGGCTGGGCTCTCAGCATCTGGCCTGGAAGATAGCCCACTGCAGATATCCCTGGGGCCGGGGGAATGGAGCGGAGAGCCAGAAGCCGAAAGAATCCCTGCGGCTAGCAGCTGGCTCCCGGGAGGGCTGGATAAACTCCTGCCTGGCGCCATGCCCACAGCCCAGAGCCCCGCCAGTTGTCCCGGAGCTGGGAAGGAGAAACTGTGCAAGGAGGGGGGTGTGGAAACCCGTTCAGCCATTTTTGCATAAAGCTGAAAGCGAGCTGGCTCGGCCTGGTGGCCCGGGGCTTCCCTTGAGGGACGGCGTGCACTGATGACGTAGCACAGCATTACCTCAGCAGAGGTCCCGGAGGATTGCGGCTGGGTGGGGGGACCTGCTCGGAGATCCCAGAGACACTACGCCAAGTCCGGTGGTCTGTGGGACATCGAGAGAGAGGGGCTAGGGCTGAAATGAAATGAAGGCTTGGACTCTTGCAGCGGCCTTGAATCTCCAGAAACCGGGGGGATTTGAATATTGAGGCTGTCCTTCCTCCCTGACCACCCGTACAAGCACCCCGCATTCCGGGCGGACAGCTCCAGCAACACACCCAGGCTGAGTTCTCTGGCTGGACCCCACAAGAATCATTTCCCCACACACCATGGGGACAAGGTGGAGAACTGACTTGAGAGGTATAGGTGACTCACAGACGCCATCTGCTGGTTAGTTAGAGAAAGTATATGTCACCAAACTGTTTTCTGAAAAATTAGATAGGTTTTTTTTTTTACAAATTAAAAGAACCCTGTCGAGCAGAGCAAATGCCAAGAGGCCAAAAACAACAGAAAATCTCAATGCATATGATAAAACCAGACGATATGGAGAATCCAACTCCAAACACACAAATCAAGTTATCAGAAGAAACGAAGTTCCTCACAGAATTAATCAAAGAAACACAATCGAGGAACAAAAGCATGGCAAAGGATTTAAAGGACATCAAGAAGACCATGGCCCAGGATATAAGCTACATAAAGAAGACCCTAGAAGAGCATAAAGAAGACATTGCAAGGCTAAATAAAAAAAATAGAAGATCTTATGGAAATAAAAGAAACTGTTGGCCAAATTAAAAAGACTCTGGATACTCACAATACAAGACTAGAGGAAGCTGAACAACATCTCAGTGTCCTAGAAGTCCACAGAAAAGAAAATGAAAGAACAAAAGAAAGAATGGAGAAAAAAATAAAAAAAATCGAAATGGATCTCAGGGAAACGACAGATAAAATAAAACGTCCAAACTTAAGACTCACTGGTGCCCCAGAAGGGGAAGGGAAGGGTAAAGGTCTAGAAAGAGTATTCAAAGAAATTGTTGGGGAAAACTTCCTAAACCTTCTACACAATATAAATACACAAAGCATAAATGCCCAGCAAACTCCAAATAGAATAAATCCAAATAAACCCACTCCGAGACATATTCTGATCACACTGTCAAACACAGAAGAGAAGAAGCAAGTTCTAAAAGCAGCAAGAGAAAAGCAGTTCACCACATACAAAGGAAACAACATAGGCCTAAGTAGTGACTACTCAGTGGCCACTATGGAGACGAGGAGGCAGTGGCATGACATATTTAAAATACTGAGAGAGAAAAATTTCCAACCAAGAATACTTTATCCAGCAAAACTCTCCTTCAAATTTGAGGGAGAGCTTAAATTTTTCACAGACAAACAAATCCTGAGAGACTTTGCCAATAAACGACCTGCCCTACTTCAGATTCTAAAAGGAACCCTACCAACAGAGAAACAACAGAAAGAAGAAAGAGATATAGAGAATTTTAACAGAACTATATAGTACCTTACATTCCAAAGCACCACGACACTCATTTTTCTCTAGTGATCACGGATCTTTCTCCAGAAGGGACAGTAGCAGGGACATAAAACAAGCCTCAAGAAATTAAAAAAAAAAAAATTGAATATACTCAAAGCACATTCTCCCACCACAATGGAAGAACTGTAACTCCATTATTTACTTCCTACATGATATAAATTACACAAACCCTAATGACAAATCAGTGGTTTTGAACTCAATGTAAAATATGTAATTTTATACAACTATAAAAAGGTAGGGGAATGGAGGAGTATAGGGACATAGTTTATGTTTCCTATTGAAGTGGAGGTGGTATCAAAGAAAAACAAGATTGTTATGGATGTAAGAGGTTAATTTTAACCCCCACAGCAAACACAAAGAAACTATCAGAGAATGTAACCATAAAGATGAATTGTAGAGTTCAGGTTAAGAGAAATGGGGGACGGTGCAATGCGGAGTTAAGAAATGAGGGTGGAGTTGCTGTTTGAGGTGAAGGGAAATTTCTAGTAATGGATGGTGGGAAAGAGCATTACAACATTCTAAAGGTGATTAATCCCACTAATGGAAGGCTAGGGAGGGGGTGGAATGGGAAGATTTAGGCTGTATATATGTTCCCACAACTGAAAAAAAAAAAAAAACTCTAAATAGATGATTTAGACACAGTTGAGACATAAGGTAAAGGAAATATAGAATGTAAGCTTTGTATCATTGTTGAACCTGTTGTACTTCTTAATTGCGCTTAATGGGATTGCATAAAAGAATGTTCTAGTTCATGGGAAGTGTATACGTGAATTATAGTGTATGTTCAAGGATGTGTGCAGCTAGCTCTCATATGTTCAGAAGACAGAGCAATAGATGATGGATGATAGATAGGGAGGGAGGGAAAGAAATAGCGATGTGACAGCATGTTAAAGTTGGTGGATTGAGCTATTGGGGGAGTGGGTCAGGGTATGATGGAATTCTTTGTATGGGGTTAGTATTGTTTTTGCAACTGTTCCTAAAACTTTGAATTTATTTCAAAATAAAATAAAATAAAATAAAATAAAAAAACCTGAACTTCAAAGGAAGAATGATCAAAATGTACCCAGGGTGAACAAAAGGCCTCTGTGTATAGTTCTAGAGAGTACTGACTATGTATCCTAATCAGGCTCTCCACATCCCAGTGGACATCCCAGTGGACTCTGAAATCTAACTTTCTCTTTTTCTTTTTTTCGTATTTTTTTTCTCTAACCTTCTCTTAAAAGTCTCTTTTTCCTTCACTTAATAGAAGCATTCAGAGAAGAGAGTCTTAGTCCAATCCTCTCAAAGTCAATCCTCCTCTACCAAGCCCTGCAAAGCTACATCCTGTTGACAAGCCTGAAATAGTCCAACTATGGCATCTTCCTTTCTCACAGGCCCTGAGAAGGTCCATTCTCCCAACAACATTCTTCTATCTCTTTATTGCCTATATCTAAACTTGGAGGCTCCATGCTCTTCAAATTACTCAATACAAATGGTTCAGAGATCCGAAAGTGACAGATCCTTTTATCTCTACAGTGCCCATGTTTTTTGGATTTGTACAGGAAACTTGCCTCATCCTTTACCAGCATCCAGTAAGAACCTACATCCTAAAGCATTTGCTTTGTCCATTTAACACCTTACTTTCTTACTGCCTACCTCATACTCTACTTCCTTTTGCTCTTGACCCAAGGACTTGCTTCCTATGTATCTGAGCCATCCCTGGGAACTGAGACAATTTTGCCTCTCTTGTTCTGACTTGGAGCCCCTGCCTTAGACTTTGCTCACGCTGATGTGCCCTTTCTGCCAACCCCCGTAAAAATCCAAGCCCTGCCAAGCACTGAAGTCACAGCTGCCACCAGACAGTCAAGCACTCTAACTGCATCCTCTTGTTTAGCGACACTCTCAAACACTGGAATGCAAAAATTTACATATGTTATCACCCACTAATTTATTACCTTAATTACTTTTTCGCTCATCAGTTGGGCTAGAGGAGTTGCCAATTTCTCTAAATGCTGGACTTCAATGCATTCTTTATATTCTTGACTTCGTTAAATTTTACAAGCCTAAACAGTTGGCTTAAAAGGCTAAAACCCTACCTGACTTCCATGACAGTCACCAAGCTCATTCATTCATCTATGATATCTCCATCACGAGTATCTCTCACATATATTACTTTTCATCTGCTTCCATAAAGAACAAGTTCCTAACTTTCTAGAAGAAATCACTGCTCATTTATAAAAGTTTACAGTTCTAAATAACCTTTGTCTGCCGGGACTGCTATGAGAAATACCACACACTGGTTGGTTTAACAAAAATAATTTATTGTCTTTTGGTTTTAGAGGCTTAGAAGTCCAAAATCAAGGCACTGGCAAGGCCACACTTTCTCCCTCAAGTCTGTAGCATTCTGGTGCATGCTTGCTGCAATCTTTGGGGTTCCTTGGCTTGCATCTCTGCCTCCATCACATGGCGATCTCTCTCTTCTTGTGTCTGCTCTTCCACTTTCTGCTGACTTCTGACTTCTCCCTGTGACCTTCTCTGACTGACAGCATCCAAATTTCTTTTACTTACAAAGGACACCAGTAACACAGATTAAGGCCCAACTTGATTCAGTTTTGCCACACCTAGGCAAAAGTCCAAATCAAGGAGTCACCAAGGTGAAGCACTCTTCCCAAAGACTGGCGTTCTCAGGCTGGCTGCCAGGGATCTGTGGTCCTGGGCTCCTCTATCACAAGGCAATGCACATAGTGGCCTCTCCTTTCTCTTCTGAATTCTGTGGACCTTCAGCTCTTGTTTCCCAAGGCTTTCTCTCTTCTCTGTCTGAATTTCATTTTGCTTATAGAGGACTTCAGTAATAGGATTAAGACCCATCCCATTTGGGTTGGGCCACACCTTAGCGGAGGTAACCTCATCAAAAGGTCCTTCCTAAAATAGGTTCACACCCACAGGAGTGGATAAGTTTAAGAACATGTTTTTCTGGAGTACATAGCTCCAAACCACCACACCACCATTGACTTCCACTCTTAAGCTTCCAACTAATAGTTAAATTTCACCAAACACATTTAGAGTGTAGTTTATAGAACAAGTAGAGCAAAAGAGAGAGGGAAAAACAGGGAACAGAGATTTAGAAGCTAAAGAGAGAGTGGTTGTTCCTGACATTGGAGAACCTCCCTTAACACTTCAGACAGAGACGATGGACCATAACCATGTTTCCCCAGTGACAGACTTCCTTTGGACCCTGAAAGGTGATGTCATTTGTGAATGTGCTGTTTCTCTGGCCCACTTGATACCAGCACACATGGGAAGTGAGAGAGGAGGGGAAGCTCAACTCTGTCACTTTATGCTTCCTCTTAGAAAATTTCAGATTCCCAATAATGCTTCTAGCTATCCAAGAGATCCTGAGTATGCTCAGCATGTACTCAGTATCCTATTTTATCTGTACTTGCTAGGCCTCTCTCAAAATGCCATAGTGGACAGTTTTGAATATTTCATAGCACATGGAAGAGTTTAGGTTAAACTTGTATCAAAGGCATCCATTACTTTAGGACAAACTGGTATATGTCCAAAATAAAATCACTAGTGAAAAGCTTCCCTGTGCTTTCTTCAGGGCCTTTAGTGAAAAATAAATATTCAGCAGGTGACACATGCTCGGGCAAGTAGTCTTTACGCATACGTCCATTTGTTCTCCAGTTTATACCAATACAAATGGAGAAGCTCCTTTCATCATTTGCACTGCTTTATGGGAAAGTCTTACACTGTAATAAATGACTAGTTCTTTAAACTATTGGACAATTGTAAAATAGAATAACATGCAGTCATTTAAAAATGAATCAGGAGGCGGGGCAAGATGGCAGACTGGTGAGCTGTATGTTTTAGTTACTCCTCCAGGAAAGTAGGTAGAAAGCCAGGAACTGCGTGGACTGGACACCACAGAGCAATCTGACTTTGGGCATACATCATACAACACTCATGAAAACGTGGAACTGCTGAGATCAGCGAAATCTGTAAGTTTTTGCGGCCAGGGGACCCGCGCCCCTCCCTGCCAGGCTCAGTCCCGGGGGAGGAGGGGCTGTCAGCTCCGGGAAGGAGAAGGGAGAACTGCAGTGGCAGCCCTTATCGGAAACTCATTCTGCTGATCCAAACTCCAACCATAGATAGACTGAGACCAGACACCAGAGAATCTGAGAGCAGCCAGCCCAGCAGAGAGGAGACAGGCATAGAAAAAAAACAAAATGAAAAACTCCAAAATAAAAGCGGAGGATTTTTGGAGTTCTGGTGAACATAGAAGGGGGAAGGGCAAAGCTCAGGCCCTAGCTCAGGCATTGAGGCGCATATGCAAATCTCGAAGAAAAGCTGATCTCTCTTCCCTGTGGACCTTTCCTTAATGGCCCTGGTTGCTTTGTCTCTTAGCATTTCAATAACCCATTAGATCTCTCAGGAGGGCCCTTTTTTTTTTTTTTTTTTTTAATCCTTTTTTCTTTTTTCTAAAACAATTACTCTAAGAAGCCCAATACAGAAAGCTTCAAAGACCTGCAATTTGGGCAGGTCAAGTCAAGAGCAGAACTAGGAGAGCTCTGAGACAAAACGCAATAATCCAGTGGCTGAGAAAATTCACTAAACACCACAACTTCCCAAGAAAAGGGGGGTGTCCGCTCACAGCCATCATCCTGGTGGACAGGAAACACTCCTGCCCATCGCCAGCCTCATAGCCCAGAACTGCCCCAGACAACCCAGTGTGACAGAAGTGCTTCAAATAACAGGCACAAACCACAAAACTGGGCGTGGACATTAGCCTTCCCTGCAACCTCAGCTGATTGTCCCAGAGTTGGGAAGGTAGAGCAGTGTGAATTAACAAAGCCCCATTCAGCCATCATTTCAGCAGACTGGGAGCCTCCCTACACAGCCCAGCAGCCCAGAACTGCCCTGGGGGACGGCACTCACCTGTGACATAGCACAGTCATCCCTCAACAGAGGACCCGGGGTGCACGGCCTGGAAGAGGGGCCCACTTGCAAGTCTCAGGAGCCATACGCCAATACCAAGGACTTGTGGGTCAGTGGCAGAGACAAACTGTGGTAGGACTGAACTGAAGGATTAGACTATTGCAGCAGCTTTAAAACTCTAGGATCACCAGGGAGATTTGATTGTTAGAGCCAACCCCCCCTCCCTGACTGCCCAGAAACACGCCCCATATACAGGGCAGGCAACACCAACTACACACGCAAGCTTGGTACACCAATAGGACCCCACAAGACTCACTCCCCCACTCACCAAAAAGGCTAAGCAGGGGAGAACGGGCTTGTGGAGAACAGGTGGCTCGTGGACGCCACCTGCTGGTTAGTTAGAGAAAGTGTACTCCACGAAGCTGTAGATCTGATAAATTAGAGATAAGGACTTCAATTGGTCTACAAATCCTAAAAGAACCCTATCAAGTTCAGAAAATGCCACGAGGCCAAAAACAACAGAAAATTATAAAGCATATGAAAAAACCAGACGATATGGATAACCCAAGCCCAAGCACCCAAATCAAAAGATCAGAAGAGACACAACACCTAGAGCAGCTACTCAAAGAACTAAAGATGAACAATGAGACCATAGTACAGGAGACAAAGGAAATCAAGAAGACCCTAGAAGAGCATAAAGAAGACATTGCAAGACTAAATAAAAAAATGGATGATCTTATAGAAATTAAAGAAACTGTTGACCAAATTAAAAACATTCTGGACACTCATAGTACAAGACTAGAGGAAGTTGAACAACGAATCAGTGACCTCGAAGATGACACAATGGAAAATGAAAGCATAAAAGAAAGAATGGGGAAAAAAATTGAAAAAATCGAAATGGACCTCAGGGATATGATAGATCATATAAAACGTCCTAATATAAGACTCATTGGTGTTCCAGAAGGGGAAGAAAAGGATAAAGGTCTAGGAAGAGTATTCAAAGAAATTGTTGGGGAAAACTTCCCAAATCTTCTAAACAACATAAATACACAAATCATAAATGCTCAGCGAACCCCAAATAGAATAAATCCAAATAAAGCCACTCCGAGACATATACTGATCACACTGTCAAACACAGAAGAGAAGGAGCAAGTTCTGAAAGCAGCAAGAGAAAAGCAATTCACCACATACAAAGGAAACAGCATAAGACTAAGCAGTGACTACTCAGCAGCCACCATGGAGGCGAGAAGGCAGTGGCACGATATATTTAAAATTCTGAGTGAGAAAAATTTCCAGCCAAGAATACTTTATCCAGCAAAGCTCTCCTTCAAATTTGAGGGAGAGCTTAAATTTTTCACAGACAAACAAATGCTGAGAGAATTTGCTAACAAGAGACCTGCCCTACTGGAGATACTAAAGGGAGCCCTACAGACAGAGAAACAAAGAAAGGACAGAGAGACTTGGAGAAAGGTTCAGTACTGAAAAGATTCGGTATGGGTACAATAAAGGATATTAATAGACAGAGGGGAAAACTATGACAAACATAAACCAAAGGATAAGATGGCTGATTCAAGAAATGCCTTCACGGTTATAACGTTGAATGTAAATGGATTAAACTCCCCAATTAAAAGATATAGATTCGCAGAATGGATCAAAAAAAATGAACCATCACTATGTTGTATACAAGAGACTCATCTTAGACACAGGGACACAGAGAAACTGAAAGTGAAAGGATGGAAAAAAATATTTCATGCAAGCTACAGCCAAAAGAAAGCAGGTGTAGCAATATTAATCTCAGATAAAATAGACTTCAAATGCAGGGATGTTTTGAGAGACAAAGAAGGCCACTACATACTAACAAAAGGGGCAATTCAGCAAGAAGAAATAACAATCGTAAATGTCTATGCACCCAATCAAGGTGCCACAAAATACATGAGAGAAACACTGGCAAAACTAAAGGAAGCAATTGATGTTTCCACAATAATAGTGGGAGACTTCAACACATCACTCTCTCCTATAGATAGATCAACCAGACAGAAGACCAATAAGGAAATTGAAAACCTAAACAATCTGATAAATGAATTAGATTTAACAGACATATACAGGACATTACATTCCAAATCACCAGGATACACATACTTCTCTAGTGCTCATGGAACTTTCTCCAGAATAGATCATATGCTGGGACATAAAACAAGCCTCAATAAATTTAAAAAGATTGAAATTATTCAAAGCACATTCTCTGACCACAATGGAATACAATTAGAAGTCAATAACCATCAGAGACTTAGAAAATTCACAAATACCTGGAGGTTAAACAACACACTCCTAAACAATCAGTGGGTTAAAGAAGAAATAGCAACAGAAATTGCTAAATATATAGAGACGAATGAAAATGAGAACACAACATACCAAAACCTATGGGATGCAGCAAAAGCAGTGCTAAGGGGGAAATTTATAGCACTAAACGCATATATTAAAAAGGAAGAAAGAGCCAAAATCAAAGAACTAATGGATCAACTGAAGAAGCTAGAAAATGAACAGCAAACCAATCCTAAACCAAGTAGAAGAAAAGAAATAACAAGGATTAAAGCAGAAATAAATGACATAGAGAACAAAAAAACAATAGAGAGGATAAATATCACCAAAAGTTGGTTCTTTGAGAAGATCAACAAGATTGACAAGCCCCTAGCTAGACTGACAAAATCAAAAAGAGAGAAGACCCATATAAACAAAATAATGAATGAAAAAGGTGACATAACTGCAGATCCTGAAGAAATTAAAAAAATTATAAGAGGATACTATGAACAACTGTACGGCAACAAACTGGATAATGTAGAGGAAATGGACAATTTCCTGGAAACATATGAACAACCTAGACTGACCAGAGAAGAAACAGAAGACCTCAACCAACCCATCACAAGCAAAGAGATCCAATCAGTCATCAAAAATCTTCCCACAAATAAATGCCCAGGGCCAGATGGCTTCACAGGGGAATTCTACCACACTTTCCAGAAAGAACTGACACCAATCTTACTCAAACTCTTTCAAAACATTGAAGAAAATGGAACACTACCTAACTCATTTTATGAAGCTAACATCAATCTAATACCAAAACCAGGCAAAGATGCTACAAAAAAAGGAAAACTACCGACCAATCTCCCTAATGAATATAGATGCAAAAATCCTCAACAAAATACTTGCAAATCGAATCCAAAGACACATTAAAAAAATCATACACCATGACCAAGTGGGGTTTATTCCAGGCATGCAAGGATGGTTCAACATAAGAAAATCAATCAATGTATTACAACACATTAACAAGTCAAAAGGGAAAAATCAATTGATCATCTCAATAGATGCTGAAAAAGCATTTGACAAAATCCAACATCCGTTTTTGATAAAAACACTTCAAAAGGTAGGAATTGAAGGAAACTTCCTCAACATGATAAAGAGCATATATGAAAAACCCACAGCCAGCATAGTACTCAATGGTGAGAGACTGAAAGCCTTCCCTCTAAGATCAGGAACAAGACAAGGATGCCCGCTGTCACCACTGTTATTCAACATTGTGCTGGAAGTGCTAGCCAGGGCAATCCGGCAAGACAAAGAAATAAAAGGCATCCAAATTGGAAAAGAAGAAGTAAAACTGTCATTGTTTGCAGATGATATGATCTTATATCTAGAAAACCCTGAGAAATCGACGATACAGCTACTAGAGCTAATAAACAAATTTAGCAAAGTAGCGGGATACAAGGTTAATGCACATAAGTCAGTAATGTTTCTATATGCTAGAAATGAACAAACTGAAGAGACACTCAAGAAAAAGATACCATTTTCAATAGCAACTAAAAAAATCAAGTACCTAGGAATAAACTTAACCAAAGATGTAAAAGACCTATACAAAAAAACTACATAACTCTACTAAAAGAAATAGAAGGGGACCTTAAAAGATGGAAAAATATTCCATGTTCATGGATATGAAGACTAAATGTCATTAAGATGTCAATTCTACCCAAACTCATCTACAGATTCAATGCAATCCCAATCAAAATTCCAACAACCTACTTTGCAGACTTGGAAAAGCTAGTTATCAAATTTATTTGGAAAGGGAAGATGCCTCGAATTGCTAAAGACACTCTAAAAAAGAAAAATGAAGTGGGAGGACTTACACTCCCTGACTTTGAAGCTTATTATAAAGCCACAGTTGCCAAAACAGCATGGTACTGGCACAAAGACAGACATATAGATCAATGGAATCGAATTGAGAATTCAGAGATAGACCCTCAGATCTATGGCCGACTGATCTTTGATAAGGCCCCCAAAGTCACTGAACTGAGTCATAATGGTCTTTTCAACAAATGGAGCTGGGAGAGTTGGAAATCCATATCCAAAAGAATGAAAGAGGACCCCTACCTCACCCCCTACACAAAAATTAACTCAAAATGGACCAAAGATCTCAATATAAAAGAAAGTACCATAAAACTCCTAGAAGACAATGTAGGAAAACATCTTCAAGACCTTGTATTAGGCGGCCACTTCCTAGACTTTACACCAAAAGCACAAGCAACAAAAGAAAAAATAGATAAATGGGAACTCCTCAAGCTTAGAAGTTTCTGCACCTCAAAGGAATTTCTCAAAAAGGTAAAGAGGCAGCCAACTCAATGGGAAAAAATTTTTGGAAACCATGTATCTGACAAAAGACTGATCTCTTGCATATATAAAGAAATCCTACAACTCAATGACAATAGTACAGTCGGCCCAATTATAAAATGGGCAAAAGATATGAAAAGACAGTTCTCTGAAGAGGAAATACAAATGGCCAAGAAACACATGAAAAAATGTTCAGCTTCACTAGCTATTAGAGAGATGCAAATTAAGACCACAATGAGATACCATCTAACACCGGTTAGAATGGCTGCCATTAAACAAACAGGAAACTACAAATGCTGGAGGGGATGTGGAGAAATTGGAACTCTTATTCATTGTTGGTGGGACTGTATAATGGTTCAGCCACTCTGGAAGTCAGTCTGGCAGTTCCTTAGAAAACTAGATATAGAGTTACCATTCGATCCAACGATTGCACTTCTCGGTATATACCCGGAAGATCGGAAAGCAGTGACACGAACAGATATCTGCACGCCAATGTTCATAGCAGCATTATTCACAATTGCCCAGAGATGGAAACAACCCAAATGTCCTTCAACAGATGAGTGGATAAATAAAATGTGGTATATACACACGATGGAATACTACGCGGCAGTAAGAAGGAACGATCTCATGAAACATATGACAACATGGATGAACCTTGAAGACATAATGCTGAGTGAAATAAGCCAGGCACAAAAAGAGAAATATTATATGCTACCACTAATGTGAACTTTGAAAAATGTAAAACAAATGGTTTATAATGTAGAATGCAGGGGAACTAGCAATAGAGAGCAATTAAGGAAGGGGGAACAATAATCCAAGAAGAACAGATAAGCTATTTAATGTTCTGGGGATGCCCAGGAATGACTATGGTCTGTTAATTTCTGATGGATATAGTAGGAGCAAGTTCACAGAAATGTTGCTATATTAGGTAACTTTCTTGGGGTAAAGTAGGAACATGTTGGAAGTTAAGCAGTTATCTTAGGTTAGTTGTCTTTTTCTTACTCCCTTGTTATGGTCTCTTTGAAATGTTCTTTTACTGTATGTTTGTTTTCTTTTTAACTTTTTTTTCATACAGTTGATTTAAAAAAGAAGGGAAAGTTAAAAAAAAAAAGAAAAAGAAAAACAAGGAAAAAAAAAAGATGTAGTCCCCCCTTGAGGAGTATGTGGAGAATGCAGGGGTATTCGCCTACCCCACCTCCATGGTTGCTAACATGACCACAGATATAGGGGACTGGTGGTTTGATGGGTTGAGCCCTCTACCACAGGTTTTACCCTTGGGAAGACGGTTGCTGCAAAGGAGAGGCTAGGCCTCCCTATGGTTGTGCCGAAGAGCCTCCTCCCGAATGCCTCTTTGTTGCTCAGATGTGGCCCTGTCTCTCTAGCTAAGCCAACTTGAAAGGTGAAATCACAGCCCTCCCCCCTACGTGGGATCAGACACCCAGGGGAGTGAATCTCCCTGGCAACGTGGAATATGACTCCCGGGGAGGAATGTAGACCTGGCATCGTGGGACGGAGAACATCTTCTTGACCAAAAGGGGGATGTGAAAGGAAATGAAATAAGCTTCAGTGGCAGAGAGATTCCAAAAGGAGCCGAGAGGTCACTCTGGTGGGCACTCTTATGCACACTTTAGACAACCCTTTTTAGGTTCTAAAGAATTGGGGTAGCTGGTGGTGGATACCTGAAACTATCAAACTACAACCCAGAACCCATGAATCTCGAAGACAGTTGTATAAAAATGTAGCTTATGAGGGGTGACAATGGGATTGGGAAAGCCATAAGGACCACACTCCACTTTGTCTAGTTTATGGATGGATGAGTAGAAAAACAGGGGAAGGAAACAAACAGACAAAGGTACCCAGTGTTCTTTTTTACTTCAATTGCTCTTTTTCACTCTAATTATTATTCTTGTTATTTTTGTGTGTGTGCTAATGAAGGTGTCAGGGATTGATTTGGGTGATGAATGTACCACTATGTAATGGTACTGTAAACAATCGAAAGTACGATTTGTTTTGTATGACTGCGTGGTATGTGAATATATCTCAATAAAATGAAGATTAAAAAAATAAATAAATAAGGACCAGTCAAAAGTAACTTTAACAATAAAGATTTCACAGAAGAAAAAAAAAAAAAAAAAAAAAAAAAAAAAAAAAACCTAAAGGACAAATGGGGTGGGATGAGGGGATGATTTGGGTGTTCTTTTTCACTTTTATTTTTTATTCTTGTTCTGGTTCTTTCTGATGTAAGGAAAATGTTCAGAGATAGATTGTGGTGATGAACGCATAACTATGTTATCATACTGTGGACAGTGGATTGTATACCATGGATGATTGTATGGTGTGTGAATGTATTTCAATAAAACTGAATTTAATTAAAAAAAAATGAATCATATCAATATGTATTAACATACAATTGCATTTTAGATATTTTATTAAGTCAAAAAAGCCAAATATAATATGAGTCAAAAATTCCATTGCTAGGTATATACCCATACAATTGAAAATAGATACTCAAACACATGCACACAAATGTCAAAAGGTGGAAACAACCCAAATGTCCAACAACTGATGAATGGTGTGGCACTTTGAATTAGGTACCCAAATTTAGACATGTTCTTAATCTTAAACAATATCCCTGTGGGTATGAACACATTGTAAATAGGACTCTTTAAGATGTTATTTTTAGTAAAGCTGTGGCGAACTGAAGTAGGATGGGTCTTAATCAGATACTTGTCTTCTAAAGGAGAAGACCACAGGGAGAAGCAAGAAATCAGAGGGAGCCCTGAAGAGAAAAGGAAAGGACATCATCATGTGCCTGGAAGCAGAGATACAGAGCCAAGGAATCCCAAGTATTACAGCAAGCCAGCACTAGAATGCTGACCCTGACAGAAAGCATGTCTTCTAGCCTCTGAATCCATGAGACAATAAATTCCCATTGTTTATGCCAAACTACTGTGTGTTAATTGTCATAGCTGCCTGGCAAACTAAGACCAATGGATATACAAATGTGGTATATCCAGAAAATAGAATATAAATTCAGTCATAAAAAGGAAGAAATAATTATAGTTGTTATAACATGGTGAACCTCAAAAACATTATGCTAAGTGAAAGAAACCAGACACAAAAAGTCCCATATTGTATAATTCCATTTATATGAAATATCCAAAATAGGTAAATGCACAGAGACAAAGATCAACTTGTGGTTGCCACGGGCTGGAGGTAAGACAAAGGAAGAGAGAGAGATTTCTCAATGGATATGGAGTTTCCCTTTGGGGTCATAAGTATATTTTGGAATTACATAGAGATGATGCTTGCACAACATTGTGAATTTACTAAATGCCACAGTCTAAAATGGTTAATTTCATGTTATGTGAATTTACTTCAATAAAAAGGCAACATGCAGAACAGTACATGTATAAATATGCATGTCTACGTGTATATGTGTATATACATATACCAAGAGTGAGAATACAGATGAACTAGTATAAGTTGGAAAACTGGGCAGACACAGAATATAAAGACCCTTTTATGCGAACTTATGGATTGCTCTTGATCCTACAGCTATACTATTGGGAAAGAGAATTGAATAGTGATGGGGAGGGAATAAAATTCTACTGTAGTCCTTTTTTGTATTTGATTTTTTCAATGCATGTTATACTTGTTCAAACAATAAAGAAATTAATTTAAAGTATTATGACATGCTTGAGTTTACACTCTGATTTCCAAAAGTATTATTTTTTACAAATCCTGTTACGTGCAAAAAGTCTGTGGAGTTAATGGTTTTCTATTATATATGTAGGTAATTAAATTGAGACTAATACCCTTAATATGGGCAAAATTTTACTGTTGGTCATATGCACAAAATAATCTGCTTACAATATGACTAAAAGGAACAAACACAGTAAAAGATACATGCACATATCCTTATTTCATTATGTATTATGTTTGTTGATAGAGTCAGTAAGGGTCACAAGGCTCTCAGGACAGCTTTCTTAATTTTAGGTTTTTCACCTTGTTTTAAAGTTACAGATGAAACGTATATCAGTATCTTATTTAACCACATTTACAGACAATTCTTATGAATGCTTATCCAAACTATGCCTAAATTTAAGCTGTTTTCTTATTCTTTCTCTTCTGGAAACAAAAGTAATCACCACCTTTACACAACTCTTCAAATACTTTCAGTGGGTTGACATCCTTCTCCTCTAAACTGATCTACACCAAATCATTATATCTCACCTCATTAGAATGCAGATAGTCATGTTTTGTAGGGCCTTTTCTTATTTATTCAAATCCTTTACCCAAATCAATTATCAGAATCTCAAAGCTAGGTTCACCATATGAGTGAGTTGAGTCCTCTTCTCTTGCTATTACAAATGTCAAGACGATTTCAAATTATTTTGTGTCAGGCTCAAATCAGACAATTCCAGATCTGTGATGAATGTTAAGCAATATTTCTTAATAAACATTTTTTGAAAGTTTACTGTGTGTCAAACAATATGAATATTAAGTGCCATTGAAGAGTTTGAGGGACACTGAACCATAGAGTTATACACAATATGAGAGTTTCAAAAGATTCCATAAGCTGTGAAAGGATGAAACACCACATCTGTCCTGGGTAGGAGCAAGAATGGTAGAAGATACTCTTAGAGAAAGCATCACTTTGGTTAAACCTTTAAAGATGAGAACAAATATTAGCCAGGTAGATGAGGGGAAAAAAAGACATTTAAAATAAAAGGAATGGCAAGTGGAAAAGAAAGAAAAAAAGAAGACAAGTTTGGGTAAACTCAGATAAGATCAGAGTATATGGGAGCTAAATAAATGCTGGTATATAGGACTGGAAAGGAGGCAAGAGACTAGAAAATAGAGACTTTACTGGCATCTTAAGGAGACTGTACTGTATCCAATAGGCACAGGAGAGTAAAATTTATGGAAAAAGTTATGTGTGGGTGTGTTTGTGTATGTATATAAAAATATACTCATCAATAAATAATACATATTTTAAAATACCATAATTTTAGTATTATGAAGAAGGAATTAAATCTGTTAGAAACTGGGATTAAGGAAATTAGTTAGGAGGTTATTTTTAAAGTTCTGGTAAAATACAATGAATTGTTGAACTAAATCAGTAGGGATGGAGATGTACAACAGATTATAAAATTACTGATGTGGTGGACTCAACGGCATTAGCTAATTGTTTCTGATTGAGATGAAAATATATGTTTAATTATATATTTTTAATTTAGGGGGTGTTATAGCTGATGAGTTGAGTTAGAGACATATTACACAAATAGCTATCTGTTCAAGCAGGTAGAAATATCCACTAGGTAGATATATGGTTCTAGAGCTCAAGAGAAATTTATATTTAGGTGCCACTGATTTATGGGTAAGAACTAAATAGAATGAGAATGAATCAATACTAATGAGTGCCTACTAATTTCTGTCAACTATAGTAGATTCTTTCCACACTTTATTAATTCACACAACACTGAAAGAAAGGTATTTTGTTCTCATTTTGTATGAGGAAACTGAGCCCAAAAAGGCCATATAATTTGCATACAGTTTCAAAACTAGTACATATCAGAGACGAAATTTGAATGCATATCTAATTTAAAGCACATTCTATTTCCTGCAACACACTGCTTCTGTTACTGATTGGATATGAAGTGAAGTGAGCAGGAAAGGTCCAAGATTATTAAGGTATCAAAATTTTGTGACTTAGAAAATATCTACAATCATAAAAATATCAAATCAAGAAGAGTAGATTTGATTTGTATGCTGGTGCAACATCATGTATTAATATATTTCCTGTATTTAGCAAAAATTATCATATTACTTTAGTTCAGATTTAGCTTTGGATTGGTTCCTTGTGATGCCATTTTTTTATCTCAGCATTTCCCCATTCACTTGGTGAATGTGAGAAATCATTTTGTACTTGTCTCTGTTAAACTCGCCTTAGGAATTTGACCCCATTCCTATTTAACTGCTCTCTTTAGAGATATGAAAACCAGCTTAATTGTTTTTTTACATCCTTCATATTCACTGCTACTACTGCAAGCTGCGACCTTATTGACCAATCCTTTCTCCCTCAGTACCAGCCCCCCCCCCCGCCTCAGCTTCCCCTGTACTAGGGCTACCCAGGGCCATTACTCTTTTCTGTCGTTGGTTGCATCTTTATCCTCTGTCCATTTAAATGTCAATAATCTGTTCCTTGTGCCTGCCTACTATCTCTTGAAAACCTAACCTTTAGTGATTTTATTTACACCCACAGCATCACAAATCACGTCTGTGTAGATTAGTCACAAATCTAGTTCTTCTTCCCTGACCTCAATCTTAAATTATATTTACACATTCCCAATTAATGAACACTTCCTCTGGGACTTTTTCCCTCACCTAAACTCAATATGTCTAGAAGATGATGTGCCTCTTCTCTCCTACTCCAAATATAAAAATAATTCTTTTTGAAGTGTGCTATGATGTATCCCATTTCTAGACAAATAGCTTTGAAATTTCAGACTGCTCTAACTTTTTCCTCTTTTTCATCCCACAATCAGTCACCAAGCCAACTTTTCTTTTCCACAATCCATTCTATTTTTTGCTTAAAACCAACTAAATCCCCTTTAAAAAAAACTTCATGGCTTATTTAATATTAAATCACCTTGTAATTCACCTTTCTATCTGCTGTGCCTCCCCACTTGCTTATACACATCACTTTCAGATTAATCATTCCTTAAGACCATTTCAAACATGCTGTGCCTCTGCTCTACCATCTCATGTCATTCTCCACTGCCTAAATATGCCAGAGAATAAATTCATAGCCTGGGTGTGGGTTGAATTCTGTCCCCCAAAAAAGATATACGAAAGTCCTAACATCCAGTCCCTCAGAATATGACTTTATTTGGAAATGAGTTAAAATGAGATTGTACTGGGATAGTAGTCATGCAGTCTATGGCATTTTTTCCAGGTTGCCTTAAGAAACTAAGTTTCATATCTGTGACTCTCCATAATCTGGCCCCCACCCCAATTTCACTACTCATACTCCTGCCCAACTGTTCACATATCAGATGGATCTTTCCAGCTGACCTGCTCTAAAAGTTTGTTCCCATTCTCTGCCTTTTAATTAATGCAATTCCTTCTACCTTAAATGTCCTGACTTTCATGTACACCTATTAGAAATCCTTCCCAGACACTAAGGATTTCAACTCCAATATACCAACTTTCATGAAACCTTTCTGTGTGTGAGTGTGCACATGGATATATACAAATTTTTTGAAGATACAAAAACATTGGTTTATGAATGCATAAACCATATTTTAAAATCAAATTAACTAATATCCAGGACTTTTTGAATTCCATATTCCATTGCTTTTTTTTTTTTAGATTTTAGGAAACCACACTCTAATTAATGAGCATGTATATAGTTTTTCACATTGGTCATTGAACAAAACACACTGCTCTGAAAGAGTAAATGCAATCCCTAAACACAGGGAGTGATTCAGAAATGCCACTATCATTTTGGCATTTGGGGAAGATTAAAACAAAACTGTTTCTTAACAGTACAAAATGTATGATAGTAACTTGAGAAACTATATAGTTGTGGATGTTTTTTAGAAATAGGCCATTAACACATTAGTAGATAAATTGAAAGTACCTTTAAAAATGCAGCTTTTCTTTATTTTAATATACAACTAATATTTGCCATGACTTGTACTGTCAATATTGAAAATTATAATTTAATATGATTGATAAGTTCTCTACGAATCTTCACATATTTACTAATAAAGAGCAGCTTTGCAAGTATGTGAGTGAATATGTGTCTGTATAGATACTATCAGGTGCTGTCTCTCAATAGTTTTTGAAATCCTGAAATTTTTCTGGATCAATTTCTCTCTATTGTGATTGGGTATATATTGATTTGTCTAAGCCAAATACAAAAACTGAGCAGTTCTCTTTCTCAATGATTGAGTTTCAGAAAACATGTGACTCTCTGAGGGGCTTTTAGGATAGATTTCTTCCTGCTTAAAAAGAGACATAAATGAAAAAAAAAAAACTTTCCTTTTTTGGCCTCTGGACTTTGACATAGGAGAATACATCTAAGGATGCCATCTTGTTATTTTGAAGGAAGTTCGGCAATATACTGAAGATACTAGATGAAAAGATAGAAAAATAATTTAGGACCTTGATGACTTGTTGAACCACTGAAGTGCCTAATCTTAGATCCAACTTATCTTTGGACTTAGCTTTATACAAAAAATTTATTCCTTTGTAGTTTAAGCTATTTTCCATTGGACATTATCTTTCTTTTGTCCAAAGTTTCCTCCTCAACAAAATGATTGCATTTAATACATGTGCATGTTTTTATACACACTAACTGCCCCTTTCCCCTCCCCCCCAAAAATAATAATAATAGAAAGGAAAAGGAGAATGAGAGGGAGTGAAAATTTACAACAAAAATAATAATAATAGAAAGGAAAAGGAGAATGAGAGGGAGTGAAAATTTACAATTTAAACAGAGCAGGTAATTTTGCCTACCATTCTCTTAGATGGGCTATGACCTGGAAAGTGTGAGATGGGAGATATAAATACACTATTCTTTCCACTGGGTATCAATTTTCATGTATCTGTCTAAGTGTAAGTAGAGGGCTCCCCTGAGTGTGATTTTAATTTTTGGTGCATATTTTTTCATACTTCATGTCTCTTAAATGCAAGTCAACTATTTCATTTGGAGCTAAAGGAATGAAACAATAATCTCCTCCAATACTAGAGGAGAACCTGCCTGCCTTGTTCTTACTGAAAGATGGCACTGCCTTCTTCTGACTGGGTTAGATCTATGGTTCATACAAATATGATTTGACAATGCAATCTTGTGTGTTAGTGCATCTACTTATAATTGTGTTCAGACAACTGTCTGCAGTAGTAGTGCCATCACTGCTACTAATTCCTTGAGCACCACCAAACGGCAAACACTAAACTAAGTGCTTTACTTGGATTATCCAATTTAAGTTTCACAGCCATCCTAGAAGAAGGCATAGCTATCAACCCAATCTTACAGATGGAGTTACAAACAAAATTGAAAAATCTGAAACTCAGAAATTAAATAACCTGCTCAGGTTTATATGATTGCTAAGTAGTTAGTTACATGCAAGCATATAATCTATTTTCTCTATTAGGAATAAATGATGGAGTAAGAAAGTCAACCATTGGCTGGTTTCAAGTAGCAGATTGTTTTCTGCTATGGCAATTTTGTTGTATTTCTTGTTCATAGAAATTAGGGAGATATAAGTTGATTTTTATCATCCTGAGACCAGGAAGACTAAAGATGAAATATATTCCTATGTTGCTGTTTCTATTGGAGTTTTAGGCTTAAATCTAATATTTCATGGGCTATTAACCAATAAAATGCTCAACTTGTCAAATTATGTATATGTGTGAGTGCGTGTGTATGAGTATATGTGGTGTATGTATAGGAGTGCTTGTATGCATATATATGTGTATATATGTGTATATATACATATATATGCTAAGCATGTAAAATATTTCCAGATGATTACTGCAGATCCCAATTCTCCTGCTCTACAAAACAAAATTTATACATGAAGTTCAATGAGAAAAGGAAACTACTTTTTCCAGGTTGTATCTGCAAGGGACCAACATATTCACTATTTTCTGGCAGATTTCTTTTTAGGGGCCTCAGACGGCACAATCAATCAAATTGACTATACAATGATCCACAATAGCCATTAAGAAACAACCTGGAGGTGAAATGCTTTGACCTTTATGAAACTTTAAAGACTGGCTTCCCCAAGGATCAATTCCTGACCCCATACTTTACCTTTGGAATTTGATACCTTGAAGCACTCTATCAATGTAAAATTTCATTGAAGTCTCTCACTTTCGTAAGAGTTGAATGCAATTCCATTTATCAAGTTTCTTTCAGTGGAAAAAGACCTGACTCCAAATACCCTTGAAATCCATGGGAATTAATTCCACCATAGTTCCATTTTCTTTCTTTTTAAAATTTTTGGTAAAAGGCATTTATAGATTTTAGAATAATAAATAGTTATATGCAGCTCCCCTTATCTAATATTTTAGCAGGCATAATTCTTATTTCAGGCAAAAAAAAAAAAGTTACATTTGAATTGAAAAATAATGCTAGACTGTAAAGAAATTCACAATACCCGAGTATGGCTGGGGCAACTTGGGTACTTATCAAGACAGCTTTCTAGAGAATGACTAATAAAAAGCAATGCAGAAAGCATCCAAGTGCTTTCTCCCAGTATGTTATCAATCTAAATGAGATATATAGAATTACTTCCATAAGGAATATCCCAAAGTATATATTTATAAATTTGGGCTGTTTTGCAACTTAAGGAAATAAACATTTTACCCTATTTCTTCCACCTATTCCAACCATGAAACCCATACTCATATAAGAATTTGACCATTAGAAGAATAAAAAGTACATCCATCATAGAGCTCATTCTCTATAAATAATTAAGACAATGCACTAATAAAATAGTTTTTATGCATGAATCACTTTTGCTCTTATCGTATATTTTTAACAGTATGTCATTAAACTAGGCAATTGAAAAGGCTTGAATATTTTTAAATCCTGTTAACTACTTTTTTCTTTAATAAAATGCTTATGAAAATATAAAAGACACAGAAACTACACAAATCATAAATGCACAGTAAGTAAAATGGACATTCACATATACCTGTAACCACCATCCAGATCCAGACTCTACAACATTATTTACTTTTCAGATGCACTTATGTATGCTTCAAGATAGACAATGCTCACTCTCCTCAAAGGCAACCATTACCCTGCTTCTAACTCTCTAGATTCATTTTTCTGGTTTTGATTCCATATAAATGTAATCAAACAATATGCACTCTTCTGAATCTGGCTTCTTTTGCCAACATTGTGTTTGTAAGAGCCACCCATACTGTTGCAAAGAGAAATATCTGCTTTATATTCCTTGTCATATGTTATCCTACTTTATGACTGTGATGGTTATTTTTATGTGTCAGTTTGATTAGACTATGGTCAAAGTTGAAACTCTGATCAAACACTAGTCTGGACATTGCTGTGAAGATATTTTTTAGATGTGATTAATATCTAATATCAATAGACTTTAAGTAAAGGAGATCATCCTCAATAATATGGATGGGCCTTTTCCAATTAGTTGAAGGTCTTCAGAACAAAAAACTGAGATTTCCCAAGGAAGAAGAAATTCTTCCTCAAGATTACAACATCCACTCTTTCCTGAATTTTCAGCCTGTCAGCCTCTCCTATGCATTTACAGATTTTTTACTTCCAGTCCTCACTATCTCACGAGCCAATTCCTTTAAAATAAATACTTTCATATACATACATACATATGCACATACATACATATACATATATGTATACATATACACAAACATACACACACACACATATATCCTATTGGTTCTTTTACTCTGGAGCACTCTAATACAACAATACCAAAAATTATATATCCATTCTACTGTTAACATTCGCTTTTTTTTCTGTTTGATGTTACTATGAATAGTGCTGTTGTAACATTCTTGCACATGACTTGTTATATGCACCTAGGAATGGAATTGCAGGGTATGCAAGCATGTGTTAAACTCTTGTATACTTTGCCAAAATGTTTCCCAAAGTGACTCCACCAAATAACAATACTACCAGTAATATATAAGGCTTCCAGTTTCTGTGTACCCCATTGACTTTACCATATGGTTAGAAAGGCATCATGTCACACAAGTTTCGAGACAAATCATGATTTCTAAAGATGTAATTAATTATCTCCTGATATCAGTTTACCACAGTCAAGTAAATTAATATTATATAATGTGTTCTATATGAAGGTCATCAATCACCATACAAGAGTATGGTTACCAGCAGGGGAATTTGGTGGTAAAGTACAGAAAGTGATTCTGAATAATCCCAACAGAAATTTATTGGAAAAGGATTCTGGTAGATCACAGAATTCAGAGGAAGCCTAGAAAATCAGCCTGTGCCAGGAACCAAATATAGCTAGTCACAATAAATAGGCTGCCAAGGAGCAATTGCTCACTGTACCGACTGCCACTTCCAACTTTACCACCAACTGGTTGTGATACAGGTTAGAAACTACCTACTCTAGGTACTCTCAGTTACATACATGGAATCAGAACTCATCTACAGCCATAGTGAAAATCACAGTCTAACTCTGGACCTTTGCTTCATGTCCTCAAAATCAAATATTAGGACATAAGGGTATGATTCACTATGTTTTTGGATCATTCACCCAGAGCTAGATGAAAGAGAGAGAGGAAAGGGAAATCAGATACCTCCTTGGATCTCATAGTAGAAGGGATACCAAGATTATTTGGAATCATGAAAGCAAAATCTGATACCAATCAGTGGTAAAAATACACCAACAGAGATAGTTCCAAGATAAAGCGAAGTAAATGAAGCAGCTTAAGGCAAAACTAGACATTTTTCACAGAAACACAGAGAAAGGGATTTAATGTGGGGGAATGATACAGAAATAAATAAAGCAGATGGGATTATTTATCAACTTTTAAGTAGTTTAATTTAAACATTAAATATTATAATTCCTTCCTTAAATTGTTTCAGGAAAGAGAGAGAACAACTCAATTCGTACTATGAGGCAAGTAAAACTCTCTTACAAAAATATTATTTAAAATATTAGAGGAAAAAAATTAAAGATCAGTATTCCTTCTCAGTATAACAAAATTCATTAAGAAAATATTAGCAAACTTAAACCAATAATATCCAAAAAGAATACTTCAAAATGACCAATTGAATTTTATCTCAGGAATACAAGGTTGGCTTAACATTCATCAATGTAACTCATCAAATTAACAGAATTAAGAAGAAAAATTATATATCATCTCAATGGCTGCATATAAAAAGCATTTTATAAACTCAATTCTCATTCAAGGGTACCAAAAAAAAAAAAAAAATACTCTCAACAAATTAAGATAAAAGTTAATTTCCTCTGATAATGTTACCAACAAAACACCAATAGCTAATATAACTCTTAATCATAAAACACTGAATATTTACCCCAAAGATCAAAAACAGTAATGGTTATAAGAAGTCCATAAGTAGAGAGCAGAAAGACAGTGGCATGAAAGGCTTTACATATAGCAAGATAAAAGAAAATGGCAATGAAGACATTTCTGAAAGACTAGAAATGATAAGAGACCGGGTAGACTTGGATGAAACATTTCTTAATCAGACTCTGGAAAGAAGAAAAACTAATGAGGAACAAATTTAGAAACATTCTGATAGTCAGAGGTGCATAGTGAAGGATGTTTATGTTGTATGGCCCCAATATTCTCAATGATTTGTGAGGCGAAGTCATCCTCAGAGAATTAAGAATTTATGAGCCTCAGTAGAGACTTGATGGATATTTATCTGTGAGACACATGGAACAGCTTTCATGGAAAATGATTAATATATACCTAATTTGTTAGCAAAGATTAATTAAGTACCTAGTTTGTCTTAGTTGTCTGGGATATAGTAATGCACAAGTCAGACAAGATCTCTGCTTTCATAGAAAAAGAAAGAAAGAGAGGAAGAAAGATATTTCAAAAGTATTACCAAGAAAGAAGCCTCAATTTTAATAGATAGCACTTAAAAATGGTTAAATGGCTTGATGACTTCCCTAGAACCAGTCCAGGAGCTGGAATTGGGGGAAAAAAAGAAAGAAAAAAAAAACCATAACAACAGATGAAGTTAAAAATATTCATTGATCCTGATCACTTGAGAATGAAGCTCTATACCTCCATAAAGTTATCAACTCCTAAAACTACAACTACTAAAGAGAACTTCCAGAGAACCTAAGATGGTGGCTAGGTGAGACAGGGCAAAAAACACACCTCCATGAAAAATACTAGATAAAAGCCAGAAAGTGACCTAGAACACCAGTTCCAGAAATGCACCAGCCAGACAAGGTCTGCTAAATCCACAGGGACCTTGCATTTGGTGAAACCAGGAGTCTGCATTCTGAAAAGAGTGAGTAAGCTGGCAGAAAGTCTGGCGGCCACACTGTGGTGTGGGGAAACCACGGGTTGGCATTTGGAGATGGACTAATTCTTTTAAAAAAAAAACCCAGGAGCGGCTGCAGCTACGGCAGTGAGAACCACGTAGTGAAGCACAGCAGAAGAAGGCTGTAGCCAACATCTCAGTGTCTGGCATGGAGAATAGCCCTCCCCACACATGCTCCTGATTGTCTCAGGGCCAGGGGGATACAGGGGAGCCAAAAGGAGAAAGAAACCGCGCCCCTTGCAGATTTCTCCCCGGCGGACTGGAGACACTCCTGCCCCAGGGATGGAGCCATAGCCCAGAGCCGCGCCAAGAGTGTTTCCCACAGTGCATGTACGTGCCACAGTATCGGCCATCAACAGTGGCCTTTAGTGCACACACAGCTAATTGTTCTAGAGCTGGGAAGGTACAGCTGTGTGAAAAGGGGGAAATTAACATGCCCCATTCAACCATCTTTATAGCAGGCTGGGAATGCCCCTGCACAGACCAGCAGCCCAGGGCTTCCCTGGAGGCTGGCGCACAATTGTGACATGGCACAGCCTTCCCTCAGCAGAGGTCCTGGAAGATCACAGCTGGGAAGGGCACCGACCCAGAAATCCCAAGGATCCTACACCAATACCAAGGATCCATGAGTCAGCAGCAGAGACAATCTGTGGCAAGACTGAAATGAAGGCCTGGATTCTTGTAACAGCCTTAAATCTCTGGGAACACCTAGGAGGTTTGATTATTAAAGCTGCCCTATCTCCCTAACCACCCAGACACATGCCCCACATTCAGGGCGGACAGCACCAACAACACACTCAAACTTAGTGCACCAATTGAACCCCACAAGAATCAGATCCCCACACACCACAAAAACAAAGTCAGAGAGAACTGACTTGAGGGGAATACATGACTCGCAGGTGCCATCTGCTGGCTAGTTAGAGAAAGTGTAAGCCACAAAGCTGTAGATCTGAAAAATTAGGTATCGGTATTATATTCAGAAAGAACCCTATCAAGTAAAGCAAATGACTAGAGGCCAAAAACAACAGAAAATCTTAAAGCATATGATAAAACCAGATGATATGGAGAACCCAAACCCAAACACCCAAATCAAAAGATCAGAAGACACAGTACGTGGCAGAATTAATCAAAGGCCTAAAATCAAACAATGAGAGCATGGCACAAGACATAAAGGACATGAAGAAGAGCATGGCACAGGATATAAAGGACATAAAGAAGACCCTAGAGGAGCATAAAGAAGAAATTGCAAGAGTAAATAAAAAAAATAGAAGATATTATGGAAATAAAAGAAACTGTTGGCCAAATTAAAAAGACTCTGGATATTCACAATATGAGACTATAGGAAGCTGAACAACAACTCAGCCTCCTTGAGTACCACAGAACAGAAAATGAAAGAACAAAAGAAAGAATGGGGAAAAAAATTAAAATGGATCTCAGGGATATGATAGATAAAATTAAACATCCAAATTTAAGACTCACTGGTGTCCCAGAAGGGGAAGAGAAGGGTAAGGTCTAGAAAGAGTATTCAAAGAAATTTTGGGGGAAAACTTCCCAAACCTTCTACACAATATAAATACACAAAACATAAATGCCCAGCGAACTCCAAACAGAATAAATCCAAATAAACCCACTCCAAGGCATATTCTGATCAGACTGTCAAATACTGAAGAGAAGGAGCAAGTTCTGAAAGCAGCAAGAGAAAAGCAATTCACCACATACAAAGGAAACAACATAAAACCAAGTAGTGACTACTCAGAGGCCACCATGGAGGCGAGAAGGCAGTGGCATGACATATTTAAAATTCTGAGAGAGGAAAATTTCCAACCAAGAATACTTTATCCAGCAAAACTCTCCTTCAAATTTGAGGAGAGCTTAAATTTTTCACAGACAAACAAATGCTGAGAGATTTTGCTAATAAAAGACCTGCCCTACTTCAGATACTAAAGGGAACCCTATCGACAGAGAAACAAAGAAAGGAGAGAGAGATACAGAAAAATTTAACAGATATATATAGAACCTTACATCCTGAATCACCAGGACACACATTTTTCTCTAGTGATCACGGATCTTTCTCCAGAATAGACCATATGCTGGGACATAAAACAAGCTTCAATAAATTAAAAAAAAAAAAAAAATTGAATATTTTCAAAGCACATCCTCTGACCACAACGGAATACAAATAGAAGTCAATAATTTTTTATTTGTAATGCCACTATTTACTTCCTAAAGGATATAAAATACATAAACTCTAATGACAAATCAGTGGCTTTGGACTCAATGCATAATAGGCAATTTCTGACAAGAAATACATAAAGGTGGGGGAATGGAGGAGTATAGGAACATAGTTTATGTGTCCTATTGAAGTTAAGTTGGTATCAAAGAAAAACAAGATTGTTATAGATTTAAGAGGTTAAATTTAAGCCCCACAGTAAACACAAAGAAATTATCAGAGAATATGACCATAGAGATGATGAAAAGTAGAGTATGGGTTATGAGAAGTGGGGGAAGGGGCAATGGGGAGTTAAGAAATGAGTGTAGGGTTGCTGTTTGGGGTCAAGGGAAATTTCTAGTAATGGATAGTGGGAAGGTGATAGCATTAAACATTCTAAATGTGATTAATCCCACTAATGGAATACTAGGGAGGGGGTGGAATGGGAAGATTTAGGCTGTATGTATGTTTCCATAATTGAGAAAAAAAAAAAAAGAAGAAAAAGTCTAAATAGGCAATGACAATTAAATGCCAAGGATGATCCTGGATGGGATCTGAGGACAGAGGAGAGGAGGCTCAAAGGGATACAGCTGGGACATAAGGAAAAAAAAAAGGTAATACAGAATGTAAGCTTTGTATCAATGTTGAATTTCTTGAACTTCTTAGCTGTGCTTAATGGGACTGCATAAAAGAATGTTCTTGTTCACGGGAAGGGTATATGTGAATTATATTGTTTGTTCAAGGATGTGTGCAGCTTGCTCTCATATGTTCAGAAGACAGAGCAATAGATGATGGATGATAGATAGGGAGGGAGGAAAAGAAAGAAATGGTGGTGTGACAGGGTGTTAAAGTTGGTGGATCGGGGTATTGGGGGAGGGGTCAGGGTATGCTGGAGTTCTGTGTATGGGTTTTGTATTGTTTTTGCAACTGTCCCTGTAACTTTGAATTTATTTCAAAATAAAATTAAAAAAAAAAAAAAAAAGAACATCCATGATTCCATAAAAGTTATTCTTTTGAATGGCTCTCTGGATCTGGTTTCTGTTATCTTTCCATTCTTCAAATTCTACTCAAATCATAAAAATCCTTGTAGGAAAATGGGAAAATAATGTAAAAGAATGAGTCACATTAGAGTTGTTGTTTCTATCAAATACCTGAAGGTTAGTAATATCTTTGGTAATACACATTTTCTAGATTATCCTACAAATCACTATGAAGTTACCATTTTATCAAATATTTAAAAAATCATAAATAAATAAAATTGCTGGTTGTGTTAATTAATGTGTAAATGTGATATTTTAAGACATTCGTATTATAGATGTGTGAATGAACTATTCAACTCTTGAGATATCATGACAACAAAGTACTAAATAAAATTGAACTCCATTTATGACTCTACAAAAGACTAGGTTACATTTTTTTTTCAATTCCATTTTTCTATTTTCCTCTGAGACATAGGTGTTCTCAGACACTGTTTTTCTTACCCAAAGTAGCTGATTCAGATTATGATTTTGATTATTCAATGTCACCCTCATTAAAAAGGAAAAACATTCCAGCTAGCTCTTTTGTCTCTGGCATTTTCCATTGAATCGGTTGTCACTCTAGCAAGATACCTATATCACCTTTACCATCAAATAAAATTAGTCTGGGTTTATATGTATCTATATCTTTCCACTCTTAACACAGCATCTGAGCAAGCTGAATTCCATGTGACTTGTGAAGGAAGTTTTCCCTTTGTGTTTCAGGTGATCAAATTCAAAACTTTAATACTGCATCTAACAATATAATGTCTGTGCTATATTTTTTTGATGTAATTATTTAATGATATGGGAGAATACTGGTTATGAAATATGGTGGTTATTACAAAGTAAGGGTAGAGGATAACTTCACTTCTGATTAAAAAGTATGCCTAGAAAAAATTGTACAGGTAAATATCCAAATATCAACAGTATTTAGTTCTGTTCAATGATTAAATATTTGCCCTTTTGCTTTTTTATCTTTTTTGAAACATGATTATTTCTGAAATAAACAAACAAAACAGGCCACTGGGGAAAAAGTTATTAAATGCCAGGACCCAGGAGCCCAGCAGCCAGTGCCTGATCCCCAGGAAGACAGGGCCAGCCCGGTGCCCGTGGTCAAGCCCAGATGTCGCACACTGCTCTCTTCTCTTCCTTTTGGAATGCTACTTGTAAGAATGTGTGCCCTACACCTGACGTTCTCAGTGTACTTGTTTCATGGGACTCTATGAACGTAACCTGGCACAATAGCAAAATGACGCTAGCAACGTTTGGTTTTGAATTGCTATAAAATAGAACTACCACAGGACATAAAACTCACCAGAAATCAAGTGCTCCTACAACAGAAAACCCATCTGAGTAAACCACTAACTTTGCTGGTTTTCTCTGACCTTTCTTCATTTTCATCATTTACTGCCAATCTATTTTTGTTTCATGGATTCTGGAAAGAGGTAATTTTTCTCACAAAGACACTACCATGAATGTTTGCTGAGCAATGACTATTTGATAGCTTTGCTACAAGTCTATTAATATGTAGTCTTGCTGTTTAAAATACTCCACAAAGTCAAAAGTACCAAAATCCAAATCACCTTGAAATGAACAAATTTGAATGTTAATTCCAAATTGTTTTTTTAAAAATGGTCTTTGCAAAGTTACCAAATATAGAACAGTAGAATATGCTTCCTAGGCTGACTTATGAAGGAAGTAGTTCTTTTCAATCAATTTCTCAAGCTGAGACTGAATGTCAGAAATTTTGGACCAAGAAAACTCAAACTCACTTAATGGAACCTTGGATTGCTTCAAGTAACAAAGGAAACTCAATTCTTCTGGGTGCAGAATGAGCAAGGCATGTCCTCTTCCATTTAGGCTTCTGGCTGTTTTACCTACACAATGAATGGGAATCATTTATACACCTATATTCATATAAATGAGGCTCAAAGGCCAGATTTTCTCCCCCATTTTAAAGACTGCAAGGAGTACTTTGTTCAAATAGCAGCCAGTATATAAAAATGGATACCACCTTTAACCTAAAGTGTTTCCAAGTTATTTCCCAAAGCTCTCTGCCTTTTTATACTGCAGTATTTCCAGGAAGGATCAAGAACTGCTGTGAAAGTCCAAAGAAACAAAACCAAGAAATAAACCAAAACTATCTTCTGCATTACCACCATCTCCCCAGTACATCTTCTCACCTGCCTTTCCAGTGAGTTAGTGTAGATATCTTTGCCATAAAAATTTTAGGCACCAGGAAAGAAAGGTACAGAAAAAATTCTATTAATAACAGTGACATAAAATTTGGAGATAAAAAGATTTTAAATTAAAATATTGTATTATCACAACAAAGACTAAAATATCCCTTGCTTTGCCCTTGGGCAACCAAGAAAAATCGAACTGTTTTCTACCCAAAAAATAAAAAAGATTTGCTGGAAATAAAGCGTGCTCAGTACTTGTAACCTAAGTTAATTAATACTCTTATTAGATCAGTACAAATCATGGAAATAAGTTCATTTGTTAGAGTAAGGGAAAAAAACTCCATTTCAGGACAAAGTTATTGAGGATGAAAGGAAGGTGTGTCTTCAGTGAGAGAACTGCCTTCTGTCAGATGATTTCTTGCTAATGTTTTTGAAGATTCTGGACTTCTCAATTTTCTTGGCTTTCTGGCAGCCGAATCCGCCACCTCCTCCTCTCTTTTTCCGTTTGTTGTCATTGCTGTTCACATTCAGATCAACAAAAAGGAGGTACCTTGAAACCAAAAGACAGAGCAACCCGAGGCAAATTTAAGTTATTAACATCATAGACTTGTTTCAGAGAATGGGAATCATATGCTTGAATGTATGACTTACATGCTTCCTAGGCCGACTTATGAAGGAAGCAGTTCTTTCCAATTTCTCAAGCTGAGACTGAATGTCAGAAATTTTGGACCAAGAAAACTCAAACTCACTTAATGGAACCTTGGATTGCTTCAAGCAACAAAGGAAATCCAATTCTTCTGGGAGCAAAACGAGCAAGGCATGTCCTCTTCCATTTAGGCCTCTGGCTGTTCTACCCACATGGCGAATAGATTCCTTAGGGTCATCTGGAGGGTAATACTGAACAATCCAGTCGACTTCAGGAATATCCAGCCCTCAAACTGCCATGTCTGTACACAACAGTATCCCCAAATCTGCACTGCAGAACTGAAGAAGGTGGCTGTCCACTTATTTTGCTTCTGCTTTCCATGAATGGCCAAGACAGGCAAATTGATGTAGTTCAGCAACTCATAGTGGTATTTCACAGACTTTCAGGATGAAAAAAATACCATCATTTTCTTCTTTTGGTTCTTCTTAAGGAATGTAAAGAACAGAAGGAATCTCTCTTCAGAGTGACAAACAACATATCCCTGCTCAAGCCCATCCACTGTTGCATTAGTTTTATCATCATCAACACCGACATAGAATGGCTCCTTTTTCAGAGAAATTCTTGCCAGGTCTTCAACTTTAAGAGTTTGTGTGGCAGAAAATAGCATGATCTGTCTGCATACTGGCAGAAGTTTAATAATTTGCTTTAATTCCTCTTCAAACCCAACATCCAATATACGATCAGCCTCATCAATAACAAGACCTGTAGGTTTTTATACAAAAACCCTGGGGTATTCTGCATATGGTCCAGGAGTCCACCTGGTGTGGCCACAATGATGTTGATCCCATTAGCAAGTTTCTGTGCTTCAACAGATCTGTTACTGTCCCCCATTATCAACCCATATGTGTGGATGTGGTGGGTCATTAGCTCCTTTAGCACACCAAACGTTAGCATGGCCAGCTCCCTAGTAGGTGAGAGAATAAGGACTCTTCCTGTTCCATTCCTGGGCATGAATTTTCACTTAACAATGAGTTCAACAGCAGGGATGAGAAAGGCCAGGGTTTTGCCACTGCCTGTTTTCCCAGCTGCTAGAAGATCTCCGCCTTCCACAAGTGGTCTGACACTTTTATGTTGAATTTCAGTCATGTTCGTAAAGCCCATTTCTTTTGTTGCCCTCAGAGCGTTTTCATTGACAAGGTTAGTTAGGGATGCGAATGAAGTGTCCTCAAAAGCTCCTGTCAGTCCTAGGGGCAAGGTGGGTACTGCATTGTCACTGTCATCACCATCTGGCTGCTTCACTCTATTTTCTGTTTCTTCGGGAGCCCCAGAACCTTCTTCTTCAGGCTCTGCTTTATCTTCAGTTTTTGCTTTTTTTGCATCAGGCTCAGCATTTTCCACAATTTTTTTCTTCTTCTTCTTCTTTTTCTTTTTTGATTCTGAATTGGGTGACTGTGTTGCTGCTTCCCCATTGGTGAATACAGTAGACTTCTTTGGGGATATTTTAACTTTAATTTTTTTACTGTTTCATTAGCCATGTCTCCATTTTGGGCTTCTGACAAGCCCACATTCATAGACTGTTTTAGGGACTTTTTAACTTTTCCAGCTTCCACAATTTCTTCAGACACATCTCCATTTTGGGTCTCTGATAGGCTCACATCTGAGGCCCCTGTAGCTTTAAGTTTCACTGCCACAACTTTAGGTTCCACTTGCCGATCTTTCTGTGCAGGAGTTTCGTCAGTAGGTGAGACATGATATTGCCACAGCGCCTTCAATGCAGTGGTGCAGCTGGATTCCTCTGTGCTATACTTCTAATGCCTGGGCTTTGTTGCTTATTCCCATGGCTGTGAATAATGGGCAATAAGAAACCCTATATTCTAAGTACAGACAGTTACTGTTGCTAGCCACTTCTCCACAAGATTTTTGAAAAATTCCTGTGGGGGGTTGGAATGATGTATGCATGGACATACTTCATGTAGGAGGGGTGGGTGCTTGTCTTCCCTTTAGATAAGCAAGGAGTATTTTGAGAGAATCAATTAGGAAAAAATCCCCATTTCTATGAAGTTGGGAACTAATGGATATCGCTTCAGCAAATTTTCTGAAACTCCTGCCCACTGATTTTGCTGGGGTGTGGAGAATGGTGGACCTGGGAAGAAGTGAATCATATTGTACTTGTTCCCTATAACTTGGTTTTCAAGGATATGACTGGGTCAGTGTCCACCATGGGCCTACGGGACCTCAGCAGTACGTGTCTGGTAAAATAGAACCTTCCTGACAGGGTGCGGTCGCAGCTAGGTAGGGGCGGGCACCCACGGAACCTTCTGCTGTTAGGTTTGCTTTGTGGGTACCGGCGGAGGCTCTTCCCGGAGGCGAGGGCGAGGCGGGGGACTTGGCCGAGTCCCCAGCGGAGGCGTGCAAGGTGTGGAGGGCGGCGAGGGAGAAAAACGAGACATTCTCCTTACAGGGGGGTAGAACAAAAAGCCTTTATTCAGGGGTGAGCACAAGTTATATAGGCTGGCATAGAGGGCGGGGTTGGTGTAGGGGTGTAAGGGCCTTAAATGGTAATGCTGAGGGGAGAAAGGCTAGGATTGGTTCTGAGAGGACGCGGAAGCTGTTTGCCGTGGGCAGGAGTTGCTCTGGCAACGGTGCATTCGCACTGGCGGTGGGGGAGTTGCTCTGGCAACGGGGAGTGTGTGACAAGATAAGGGAGGCGGTTTTCTCCGGCAAGCCTCCTCCAATGGTTGTATTTTGGGTGAGGAAATGGGGCCTGCCTCCGGCCTCACTTTCTCAGGCCCGGGGGGCTGTGGAGGGCGCTACCGCCCATGCCCACCACCCTCCCCAGGGGCTGATCAGGTCCCCCGGCCCAGGCCCGCCAAGTCGAAGCACGTAATCAGTATCCCGCAACAGGGGCTAAAGTGAATGAAGAAAATATCAATAATCAAGCTGTTGCTCCCATTTCTGTAAAGTGTGTCAAGAAAGAGAAAAGATATTCAGTGTCTTCAGAAGAGGTAAATGCGCCCAATGAGTGAGGCAACATTTGGCCACCTCTTACATAGATGTTGCAAAATGACCAGAGAGACCAAGACAGGTATAGGCAGGAGAAGGCAATATTGCCCAATCAGGTACAGAGACATCTCTTTTCACCCTGTCCCCCATCTAGTCTATTACAACATCAGAAAAGCTTCCAACTACAGAGCTAGAATGATGACAACCAGCACTAGAAAGAAGGGAAGAGAGTTTTAAATCAAAATAAGATATAGAATCTTTGTATGAATTAAAATAATATTGTTTGAATGGCCAAAAATGAATGAATGAAAAATAATTGGGTAGGTCTGAGATATCATTAAGTATCTCTGTTTATTCAGTTGATAAACAGGTGTTCAAAATAGCATGGTTAGGAGCAGTTATTTTTTTATATATCATCAATTGTAGAAATCCACAATTAATCCAATAACACCACATGCCTGAATATTTTGAAAAGACAATGAGGAATATTTGAATGCGTAAAAGATTTAGAATTCAAATCATAGTTTTGCCACATATTATATATCCTTGAGCAGCTCACTTAACCTCTCCAAACCTGTTTGTCTATTCCCCAATTCATTAATATATTCCTTCCTTTCTGAAGAGCATGTTACATTGAAGCAGACAAACTTTTGGGTGGCCCCAATGATCCCTACCTCCTGGTACTTGAGCCTTTGTATAATTCCTTCCCCTTGAGTGTAGGCAGGACATATGACTTGTTTCTAAACAATAGAATATGACAGAGGTGATGCGATGTCTCTCTGTGATGATGTCACATTATATAAAACTCAGTGTTACTACCAGATTCACTAGAGTGTCTATTCCTCTCCATTGCTGACTTTCAAGAAGCAAGCTGCCATGAATCCTACAGCAACCAGGAGATGAATTCCACCAACAACCTGAGGAAGCTTAGAAGTGGATGCTTTCCCAGTAGAGTCTCCAGATGAGATACAGCTGCCTTGTGAGACCCTAAATAGAGGACCTAGCTAAGTCCATGCCTAGACTTAGAAACTGAGATAGTAAATGTGTGAAGTTTTAAAGGACTGTTTTCAGTAATTTGTTACATAGCAATAAATAACTAATAAATACATTAATCAATGCAGCTCCACATAGGTGGAGGACTAAATATTCTCCCCAATAAGAGGCATTCAATAAGCTTCTGTTACTTTTTAAAGAGAAAGAAGAGCAACATTAGGACAGAAAACTTGGCCTTGACCTCACAGTATGAGGTCAACCAACCTGAATATTCCGTCATATAAAAAAGACTCATGTTCCTTAAAGAGGAGATAGGAAATTCTCTATTTCAATAGTTTTATCATAGAGTTTCATTCACAATTGTATTTCCCCATGTCTTTCATCTCTCATCTCTGTACAAAATCACCCACACATCCTCTACTACAGAATTTAAATGAGCTGTAGTCCACTGTGATAGCTGTGTATAATATATACCCTCTAGAAAATCTTTAATGTACTTAAGTATCACATGGGAAACCTGCTTGTTTCCATAATGGACTTGCCTGCCTCAGACTAACAATTCTTCCAGGAAAAACTACAACCACCGTATAAAATAACGGGAGGAGGGGGAGCTTTGAAGGTAACAGAAGGCTCCTAAAGCAATCGGTATTGAAGGTTCAGAATCCTTGGTAAGAGTGAACTGACCTTCTGCAGCTGTATCTTTTCTCTTGTTTTCTTTTGTTATGTTTTTACCTGAGACATTTGTCAATACCCTGTGCAGAGCAAGAGTCTGAGAATCCAGGCAAAGAGCCAAGGGTAGTGGACCACTGCTTAGAATCAAACATTTAGGTAGAGCTGAAGGGCAGAAAAAGTAAAGGATTTGAATGGCCAGGATCCTGGTCAGAAAGAAGGTGTGGAGAATGCATTTCAACACTTGAACACTTTTTACCTCAAGATATTTACTGAATTCTGAATCTGAGCAGGGTAGACAACTAAAAATCCAGGTGGAAAGCTACTGAAAACTGCTATAGAAATATCAGCATACTTGCTGGCCTGAGAAGACAAGGATTTGACTTTAGGAACCTGAAAGTACAAGGACTTTGGGATCGCTATTGGTTATAAACCGGAGCCTCTTGAGGGCTATACTCCATGAAAAGGGTGAACCACAGTTACAGAGAAATTTACCAAAACTGTAACCAAGTATGGATTCAGCTTAATTCCTGATTCAAATAATATAGCCAGATGAAACTCTAGAAGAGGTAAGGGTTAATCTCCAGAGACATAAAATTTATCTAGAGACTCTACAATTTTTCACATACTATTTTCACCCTTCAATGAAAATTACTAGATATTAATGAAATGTTCAAGAAAATAAAGGAAAAGAAGAAAAACTAAAGAAGGATGGAGAATTTTACAAGAAAATTTAAATATATAAAAAGAATCAAAAGGAAATGTTAGATTTGGAAAATACATAACTAAAACTAAAAATTCAATAGATGGATTTAACAGAGATTAACAACACACAAAAAAAGATTGAGGAAATGGAAGTTGTGTCAATAGAAAATACCCACAGTAAATCAAAGAAAGAAAAAAGCAGAAAATACTTAAAGGAGTGAAAGAGACATTTGAGACAATGTGAAAATATCTAATGAACGAGAAATGGGAGTCCCAGGACCAGATGAAAGAAGATTAGAACATAAACAGTATTTGAAGATTATTTTCTAAAAGTTAAGAAACAAAGAAATACATTAAACTACAGACTGAAAAAGATCAATGAACCCCAAGCATGCTAAATGTCAAGAAAACTGCTAGGCACACGTTAGAAACATTGCTGCAATCAGAATACTCCTCTACTTTAGGCTCAGACATGTGACTTGATTTGGTCAATAGGATGCTAGTATATATGAACAAAATAAAACTTGAAATGTGATGGTACAATTGAGATTTTCCTCTCATGTTTTTGTCACTGTCATCAGAATTGGCCTCATTAGTTTTCCTATCCAAGAGTGATGAGAGACGTGTAGAAACACAGTACCCAACCTGCACGTTGGAACCAAACACAGCTGAGACATGTGTGTGCAAAATAAACACTTACGGTTGCAAGTCATCAAGATTTTTGGTTGGTTGTTATATAAGAAAAGCTAAATGATACATATAATGTCAAAAGAAAAAGGATCTCAGGCAGAAATATGGAAATGAAGAAAGAAATGAAGGACACCAAATAGTTGAAGTATGTGGGATGCATAAATAAATATTGAATGTACAAAACAATAGCAATAATGTCTTGTGGGATTTAAAATATATGTAGAATTAAAAAGTATGACAACAATAACACAATTTAGGGAGGGCAAAATGTAGTTAAAATGCTCTAAATTTCTAGCATTGATGGGGAAGTGATGAAGTTAATTTATATTTGAACCCCAGTAATTACTTTGGACACAAAGGGAATAAGTATTCTAATTAAGTAACTATGATTGTAAGAATGGACAAAAACAAGCAAGAAAAATATATGACTTCAGGAGACAAATCTTAAATACAATGACAAAGAAAGCTTAGAATAAAGTGATACACAATGATATATCAAACAAAAATGAAAGAAGAAAAATTGGTATAGCTACAATAATAATACACAGACTCATTTTTAAAGCAAGAAGAATTACTAGAGATAATATAAGAAACCAATTCATAATGATAAAAGAATCAATCCATGAGGAAGATCTCACAGTTTTAAGTTTGCCTGTAGCTAGTTAAATAGCTACAAATAAATAAAGCAAAACATGACAGAAGTAAAAATATAGACAAATCACATTGTGGAAATATCAACACATTTCTCTTAACAGCTGATAGACAAGCATAAAAAAATCAGTAAATATATAGAATTGAACAACACAATTAACAAAATGAATTAATTGGTATTATAGATCACAGCACCCAATACTGATAGCATGTAAGCTATTTTAAACTCTGCAAGGAATATTGATAGAAATTGACAATGGCAATATGCATTGCTATTTAAAAAAAATAGAATAAAATTTCAAAGCATAGGAGTCATTCAGTGGAGGTTCTCTGACCATAGAATTTAAGCAAGAACTAAATAAGAAAATGGTAAACAGAAAATCCCAACACACACACAGATAAATAAGTGCATGTAAAACTGGTGAAATGTGAATAAGGTCAGTAAATTGTATCAATATCAACTTCTCAGTTGTGATATTATACTACAAGATACTATCATTGGGGGAAACTGGATGAAGGGTATATGGGATCTTTCTGTATTAGTTTTTAACCACTGCTCATAAATCTATAGTTATCTGAAAATAAAGATTAAATATATACCAAAACTCAATCAAGAGGAAATAGAAAATGTGAATATAGTCCTTTGTCTATTTTTTAAATTATATTGTTGATTGAAACCTTCCCTCTGTACCTCAGTGATTTCACTGCTGAATTTTTCTAGGCACTTAAGGAAGAAATATACCAATTTTCACATTACTCTCCAGAGAATAAAGAGGGAATGCTAATGATATGCCTGCTAAATTATTTATGGGTGAAGTGTACTAATAACTTCAGCTTATTTCAAAATGCTTCAAATAAAATATGTATATAAACATGGAAATAGACATGGATAAATATAAGAAAACAAAAATAGCAAAAGGTTAATTGTAGAATCTAGATCATTGGTATATGTAATTTCACTGTATAATTTTTCAACTTCTCTATATGCTTGAATATTCTCTTAAGAAAATGTTGAAAAATGGGAAGAAAAACTTAGAAACTATTAATATAGATAGCACCTTGATTGAGCTTTACTGTAACAGGGTCTTGAGTAGCTGAGAGAGAATGAAATTTGATACAAAATTTTAGAGATTAAATTTTAATATGGATAGTTCATCTACAATGCTAGGTGGGAATGCAGGGCATAAATTGAAATTGATGCAATTTAAAACATTACAAAAATGAGAAAATCATATGATGATCTTACTAAATTTAGAAAAATCACTTGATAAAATTGAACAATCTTTCATGATTAGAACTCTCAGCAAACTAGGAATATAATAAACTACCTCAAGTCCAACAAATGGATCTACAGAATATAGATTGCTAACAAACCTACTTAATAATGAAATATTGAATGGTTTCCCCCATTGGGTACAAGATAAGAATAGACCAAATCATCATTTCTACTCAACATTGTACTGAAGGACATATCCAGTATACTAGAGAATTTATTTATTTATATATAAAGTTATATATATAGTTACAGATATATATAAAGTTACATATATAAAGTTAAATATAATGTCATATATTGTATATTTAAGACATATTTCTTCAACTATGTTTCAGACATTCTCCTGGAATGCAGCCAGCTTTGCTACTGCCTGGAAGCAGTACTTGCTGTAATGTATCTCTGGACAATTTCAGGGACTCATTTTTAGCAGAAGATTCTAGCAACTGCGGACTAGAGGGACAAGTCCAGGTAATGGAAACAGACAGTATGTAAAGACATTCTGGAAAACAATAGAATGGCTTTCTAGGGTTACTGATGTTTAGAGGTTGAATTTGATCCTAGAAGTCATACAGTCCAACCCTTTCCTTTATAACCAAACATGTACAATCTCAGATGGAGCACATCTCTTGCTCAAGGTCACAGAAACATAAGACAAAGCTGTGGCAAGAATCAGGTTTTCTCATAGTATTACAAAGGCCTGCCCTCAATAACATAGTACCAATAACTGCTTTTCAGAAATCCATATAGAGAGGCATAAAATTACCTCAGGAGGTATTTGGCATCTGTTACAGGTTGTTGTGATGTCTTTATTCATGAATTTTCTATCCCATAAAATATTGAAGAGGGACCAGGTGCCGTACTCAGATGAATGATTTGAGCAAAACACTGCAGTAGACTCATCATCTCAGACCATCCAACGTGGAATGCAGCAAAGTAGAGAACTAGTGCTGTCTTTGAATGAGTGATTGACTGATGAAGCAGGGCCACAGGGCAATTTTCACTTAAATGTAGCAAAGAACAGTGTTTTGGCCACCAGATGAACCATGCTGAAAAACATCATATGGTAGCTATTACTTTAGCTTGAAGAAAATTAGAACCCATTCAATGAGTGATTGATAAGTTGATTGAAAGTTATGTTTGGAATGCCTAGATTCTAAAGAGCCTTAAATTATACCATTGCGCAATACATTTCTTTCCATCTCCTCTCTCTCATTATGTCTATGGGTTGATAGTAATCAGGGCCACATGGTGATTTTATTGGACCCTAGGTACTTTCCCTCTGTAGTCCCCTTTCTCCATAAAAATACTAAAATTATATCTTAAAATTTCATTGGCATATAGATGGACATATTAGTATTATATATTAAAACATTTTCTATCTCTGTGTGGGAGGGTCTCCTAATGTTCTATTATCTCTTCTGTTGTTGTGGAATATAAATACAATCCCTGCCCTATGGTCAATGAAACTGCTGCATGGGGTTGGATTGTGGTAGCCCAGGCATTGGGCCCCCCCTCCCTTAGGGAAAAGGTGGAGCATTGAGCTCTCAGAGGCCTGCATTACCAGAACACAGACAATGACGTTCATTGAGCCTAATCACTCTTGGTAATCAGCTTTCACGAGACTCAGTTGAGGTTTCTTTGCAACCAAATTCTGTAAGGCTCTGCTGAACCATATAAAGCACTCTTCTTTCTTGTGTTTGTTGGACCATTGACTTCCACTCAACTTTTTGTCTTTAGGTTCATGTTAGAGCATATATCAGAACTTCATTCTATTTATGAGTGAATAATATTCCATTTTATGTATATACCACAGTTTCTTGATACAGTCTTCCATTGACAGAAACTTGGATTTTTTGCACATTTTGGCAAGAGTGAATAATGACAGGATGAGTATTGGTGTTCAAATATAAGTTTGAATCCCTACTTTTAATTCTTTTGGATATATGCTTGCACTGTCATCTGTTCATGGTAAACCTTTACTTAATTTCTGAGGAATTGCCAAACTGATTTCCATAACCATGCACCATTTTACATTCCCAACCACATTGTGCAAGGTTTCCTATTTTTCCATATCCTCTCAAAGAATTGTTATTCTTTTTAAGTATTAGCCACCCTAGTGGGCATGAACGGTTACTTCACTGTGGGTATTTTCAAAGGAGTTTTATTGACATATATTCATGTACCATACAATCCATTCAAGGTGTGCAATCAATGTCTTTTAGAATAACCACAGTTGTGTATTACTCACCAATATAAACTTTAGAATATTTTCATTGCTCCAAAAAAGAAAAAGAATCCATATCATTTAGCAGTCACTTCTCTGACTCTTTTATCCTACCTCAGCCCTACATAACCTCTAATCTAATTCCGTGTCTCTAGATTTTATTTACATTTAAAGAATACTAAAACATTACTAACTATAGTCCATAAATTACATAGGTGTATTTTCCCATTACCACCCTATTATTAACAACTTGTTATATACATTTGTTATATTTCATGAAAGAACATTCTTATATTTGTACTACTCACCACAGACATTACCCAGGACAGGTTCACTACGTTATACAGGTTATACAGTCCTGTGCTTTAACCTCTTGCGCCCCTTAAAAAAAAAAAAAAATTCTTTGACCTTAAAGTATTTTTTTATTTTGATTATTAAAAATATTTAAAACATTTGCATGGGTCCTTAAAATTATTATGGTCCCTGGGCACTGTGTCTACTCTGCTTAAAAGATAAATTGGCTCTGAGGACAGACATCTTTCCTTAAGAGTTACAAAAATCTCTTGGATTTCACGAATCAGCAAAGTCAGAAAAGGCAAACACTTGCTTAGATATCTTCAATTTATCATCAGTAGGAGGATTTGACTTTATTTTAAAGGCCATTTTTCATTTTTAAAAACAGAATGAATGTTAGTCACCTTACCATATTCAGAGCCTGGAATGACTAAAGAATAAGAGAGAGATGAATTTGTAGATAGATGCTCCTTGGTATTAAGTGAAATTCACGTGCATTAGCCTCATGGCATTAAAGGGGTTCACTCTTTTTCTCAGCAAAATCACAGCATGGGAGAACAGTTAAAAATGCAAATGTTAAATCTCCAATGACAAGATCCATGTGACTTTGAAATAAACTTCAGGCTAATATATATCTACACATTATCGTTCCTGTAACAGGGTCACTTTATTTTATTGCATGCTATTCATGGAATTGGGTAAGGAAAATGTTCTCTATATGAGGATTTAGAAAGAGTTAAACTAAGTTTGCATCACCAGGTCATCCACCAGTTGCATACGTTTAGCAATTCTTTTGGTCATGTCAAGATTAACTGATCCAGAAAAAAACTTTCAATAAAATAAAACAAAATGAAATAGAGAAGAGAAAGAATGGTGTTTTGATTTCCTTGGCGTCTATAATTTCTGTTTGATATTAATAATTGAGAGTTCTGTTAATGTTAATATGAGACTTTTTTCAGGGTTTTTTAATAGTTGCAACAACAACAAAAAAGCCTTATCTCTAAATGAAATAAAAGCAAAGCTGTTTTTCTTTTGTCTTTAGATTCATATAAACCCCAGTATATTCACACAACTAAGAGAAAATGGTAATAATGTCTGCTTTGCTTTTTTATATTTCTATTTATACTAAAATACTTTTATCATCAGTAATAGCATTTTCCATTGTACAGATGATATGCTATTGCATAAAACCATCTCTGGAGGTGTTTTAGCTTCTTTTTTTTTTTTTGGTAGCAGCTCAAGAGTCACCAGTTGTCTGTCTCATAAAATATTTAACTGGAATCCAGGGCAATAATTTGTTGAACTACTGGTTGAATGACACAGAGTGATTCAATCCAGAACCCAATCACATTCAATTCATTACAATGAAGAATGTCTTTTCAACCTTTCAGATAAAATGCATAATATAAATCAAGAGGATATGTTCTCTAAATCTACCTATTTATACGATCTTCTCTTTTTTGTTCTAAGACTCCATCTCTATTGGGTCTTAAATAATGATCTCCCATTTTGGCTATATACTAAGGAAAAGAAATCAATGGGAAAAAAAGATAAAATTAAAGTAGGGAACCATAAAATAAATAAGTAAATGTTGCATACTCCATTGAAAAGACTCTAGTTGATATCTCAACTCAAGAACTTCTATTCTGCTTTGGTTCCTCATCCTTATGCTGATGTAACCAATATCATTATTACTAAGTAGCTCTTATAAAAAAGGCATGTTTTGTTTCCTTTATTTGACCTAAGATGAATATTTTTGAGTAAAATCTTGAAATTCCATGTTTTTGAATTGCACAAACTGTGCATTTGTGTGAATTCCATTACACATAGCAAGAAATAGCAGCTTTTCACTATGATTACCATGTATCATGCCAGTGGCATAACTGAATCGTTTTGGCATTTCAGTTATGGCCCATTTGTAAAAAAAAGTAGGATCTCAGGAGGAAAACAGGAATGGTATATATATGCAATAAAAAAAAAACCAACAAGAAAACATTAGTTTTGAGGTCATATCAGGTTAAATTCATAAACCTGGTTTCTCTGGTGCAGAAATTTTCCCCACTTGCTTTGGGGGTTCTTGCCCTCTGATTCAGCACACAATAAACTATAAATCTGGTTTCATCAGCACCTGATTTTCTTCAACAGGTACCCTTTTATCCTTAAAGATTTATATGTTTTTTGTTTGTTTGTTTGTTTGACTGTTTGTTTATTTTTCCAGTTTTTTCATCTAAAAAAAAATTGGTATTTTTCCTCAGAATCAGAAATCTTTTCAAGTTATAGAAATTTTTTTAAAGTTTCTATAGTCTCAGTGGAGCAGCAAATTCTATTGGATTTCTTTTCTTGTTGCCCATTTCTCTCAGAAAGTTGCTATAATCATTTCTTAGGCTGCCTGTCTCTGGGTTCCATGGAGAATGATTAAAGACTGTGATCAGTTACTGGCCTTATACTGAGGCATTCATGGAATATAATTCATCACAGTCTGAATATAATCCATCAGCTTGAAAAACTGAGATGACTGTGTTCAGAAGCCTGGTCTGAAGTCTGGTTGGCATGCATATTTTTACATTTCTATTGGGAGTTTTGAGTCTTGTTTCTGATTCACATTGGTATGACCATTTTTGTGTCTTCATTTTCCATAATGTTCTAGTAAGACCCAATCGGATTATCACAAAAATTATAGGAATCTTAGAGGCCATATCATCCAGTTCCCTATCAAGTTAAAATACTGCCTCCACTACATCCTCCCTCCCTCAGCAAATAATTATCCAGATTACTTGTATAGTAAACATGACAATAAACACAATCCTATCTTAATGGTTGAATGTTAACACCCCAATGATAACAGCTAGATAGGTGTTTAACCACTCACTCCCCTATTGTCTTAGTTTGCCGTGCTGCTCTGACAAATACCACATAATGGACTGGCTTAAATAAAGAGAATTTATTGGCTCACTGTTTTGAAGCTAGGTGACGTGGGAAATCCAGGCATCAGCAAGGTGATGCTTTCTTCCCAAAATCTCTAATATTCTGGTGCTGCCTGTCAACAATCCCTGGAGTCCTTGACTTGTATCCCCACCTCAGGTCACTGAGCGTTGTCATCTGTTGTCTCCTTTCTCTCAGGTTCCCATCCACTTCCGGCTTCAGGCTTCTCCGGCGGCTTTCTCTGATTGGGCTTCCGGTTTCTTTCTTTATAAAGCCTCCGGTAACCTTGATAAAGGCCCATCCTGCTTCAGTTAGCCACACCTTTACTGAGAAGAGCAACTTCAAAAGGTCCTATTTACAGTGAGTTTACACCCATAGGGATGTGGGTTAAGATTCAGTACACAGTAAATTGGTCTACATAATTCAGTCTACCACACCTACTGTTATCAATACTATGAGATAATGCAAGAATGAAATTCAAGGCCGTCAAATGATAAAGAGACCAGGAAAAAAAACAAAACAAAACAAAACAAAACAAAAACAACACTTAACTGCCCTCTCTCCCTGGAAGAACAGGAAAGATGCATTTGGAAAAGGGATACTGAAGGATATAAATTTCCCTAAAAATTGGTAGGTGAGCACCTATAATGGAAGGAGAATCTGATATATTTTAAATGTCTTTATACAAAAGCCTCGATCTAGAGAAGATTGTTGGGAGAGAAGACTGGTGGTTAACATTGGAAGAAGAGAACCCCACAGAACTGAATAATGAAACCCCACAGAACTGAATAATTTAAAAAATTAAAAAAAAAACACAGAGAGCATGCTGAAATTACTTTAGTATGATTAAGGCAACTAATTACTAGAAATTAATAATTTGAATTTAATACCAGAAAGAAGTTTGTTATTCACAGTTGCTACATGTGTGTTTGTGTATGTTTTGTTTGTTTTCTTTATTTGAGTCTGCTACATGGAGTCAATCCTTCAGGACTGTGGAATGGACACAGACAGCATCTCTGTCCGCAGTCTTTGTAGATGATCAGCCCCTCAGAAGCTCAGGGTACTTAGGTTCCAATGCTGGGAAGGGTGAACATCTGTCACTTTGGAGGTGCCCTTTCAAGGCCCCTGAGAGATGATTGCCATATGTCCATATTAAATCAATCCCAAAGGAATGCTCTGGTTTTGTTATAAATCCATCTAGACACTTTTACATATTGTGGTGATGGCATATTTTTAAAAGCAGAAGCCTGCATTTGTCTGCTTTCTCTCCTGTTTTCTGATTCTTTCAGAAATTCTAGATACAATGGTTTATGGAGCCCTTTCAATATATTTTATATTCTTCTCTAGATAAGCTCTAATTACTAACTTGGTTACAAAAATCGCCCTTCAGTAAGCATGCAAACATTTCACAATCCAATAGTGGGCAGATAATTGTTGGGCTATACAAAATAGAATGCATTAGTGGAGAGTAACTGGGGCCAGGAAACAAAGAAGTGAATTCCCATTTTGTTTCTTCCATTTACATGCCACTTGACTTTGGGAAAACTCCATACTATCCCAAGAATAATAGGGAATTAGTAAATGTATAGTATTATGGTAAAACACTGATACCCAGGGATGAATCATGCCAAATAGTTTCGAAGCAATGTTGGTGAGGTAATGCTTTCTATTCAGCTTCTGAAAAGATCATTTAAAATGGTGTCAGCAAGCTGATATTAGTGCTCCTTTCAAGTACTACAGAAGTTGTAGCCAAAAGTTTAGAAGCTCTGCTTTATTAATTCCTTGTCTAGGAGCCTAGCATAGATTGAGATTCTGAATGACACTCTTCATTGATTGCTGCTTTAAATGTTAATTTCACTAGCTTCACATTTCACATTTCTTCCTGTTTCTTTTTGCTTCTCTAATTCATGGCAAGTAATAACACTGAGCTCATTTACAATTTATTGTTAGCTTTATTAAAATTTCATGAAATGGCAGTAAATTGGTTAAGCCATGGAGGCAACTTAGTTTGGTGGCACTTCATATTTTCTGATCAGGTGAAATGTCCCTGTACAAATTCTCTGTGCTAAAGAGACTTAGCAACATAACATATATAGCTAAGTGTAATATATTCTTATGTTGCTTTATCTAATACCTGTGCTGTTAAACAATATTCACAATAGCATGATCTCTAATTTCACTGAATAGGAAAATACTGGAAAAGTAAATAAAGAATTATTCACACATCCTTTACACTGCAGTTATTTCTAAATTACAAGTATGGTTATATAAGTCCCCTGTAAAAACCTTTGAAGAATAATTCTTAGACTCATGTCTATGACTATTTCACCTTCAGAGAAGAGAAAGGAGGACAATGATAGCTTATATATGGCAAATTCTATAAAGATTATTTTTCCAAAATAAAAGATACATGCTAATTTTTTTCACTACAAATAAGTTAATTAGATCAAGTTATGCACTATGAAAGAATGCTTTGATTATGTAATTATTATCTACCCCAAACAAGATAGAAAAGTTGAGTCCATTGTAATTGGCATCTAATTTCTGAATGGATCTTTGGAGTAAAAAAGCCCATGAGAATTAAGGGCCACTAGCACTTTAAATACAACATTCTTACAGGAGATAGACCACTGAAACATAGACCTTGCTTTTTGTTTTAAACAAGATTCAGGAAAAAAATGTATATTATTAAAGATATTGGTGTGCACATCTTGCTTCTGGAGAGGCATGAAAATAATTCCTATTTGGACACAAAAACAAAAATTTGGCCACAGCAGAACATTAGACAGGGCCCACATGAAGAACATCTGTGATCTGCCATCTCAATCCAGAGGAAAAATCTTTTCAATCATATAAGGATCCCTAATGTTGCCCTGCAATAGCAACACCCACATTTCCCTCAGCCCCCCACCATTAACCCCTAGCAACCACTAATCTGTTCTCCATTTCTATAATTTTGTCATTTCAAGAATGTTAAGTAAATGGAATAATACAATATTTAACTTTTGGGGATAAACTTTTTTCACTTAACACAGTAATCCATATATTCATTCAGGTTGGTGCATGCATCAATAATTTGTTCGTTTTCATTGCTGAGTAATATTGCATGGAATGGATCTACCACAGTTTGTTTAATCAATAACTTGTTGAAGAACATCTGGGTTGTTTCCAGTTCAGTGCTGGAATAAACAAAACTTCTATAACCAAATTCGCGATTTTTTTTTTTTTTGCGTGAACATAGGTTTAGTTGTTTAGTATATGTTTAGTTGTTTGTTTTTTCCTTCAGAAACTGCCAAACTCATTTCCAGAATGGCTGTAGCATCTTACATTCCCACCAGCAATATATGTGTGGTCGTTTCTCTGTCTTCATCAATATTTGGTGTTTCAATAATTTTTCTTTCAGCCATTATGAGAAGTTTGTAATGATATATTATCAAAGTTTTAATTTGCATTTCCCTTAGGCTAATGATGTTTACCATTTTTTTCATGTACTTATTTGCTACAAGTATATCCTCTTCAGTGAAATGTTTTCATGTCTTTTGCTCATTTTCTAATTACATTGTTTTTTACTGTTGAGTATTGAGATTTCTTTATATATTCTAAATACTAGTCCTCTGTTGGATATGTGATTTTCAAATATTCTCCCAGTCTGTACCTGGTCTTTTCATCTTCATAACAGAGTCTTTCACAGAGTTAAATTTTGTAATTTGGAAGAAGTCTAATTTATATATTTTTTCTTTTATGGATCATACTTTTGGTGTCAACCCTAAGAATTATTTCCTTAGATGTAGTACCAAAGATTTTCTTTTGTTTTTCATTAGAAGTTTTATAGTTTTTCATTTTGCATTACGTCACGATCTATTTTCAGTCAATGTTTGTATAAGGTATAAGCCGTATGTCAAAATTTTTTGTGTGTCTATAAACGTTAACTTGCACCAGCACAATTTGCTGAAAAGGCTATCCTTCTTTCATTGAATTGCTTTTGTACCTTTGTCAAAAATCACTTGGCAATTGATGGCATTGATGGCATATATAGATGAGAATCAGCTCCTCCCTGAGCCCTACCCACACAGCAGGGGATGGAGGAGAGGGATAATGGGAAATGGAGTACTAATTAGCCTTTCTCACCCTATATTGCCTTATTCAAGCTCTTTCCTCCATCAGAAATCTCTTCTCTGTTTTCTTCACCTGAAAAACTTTTAGCCACCTGACTGTCTTAGTTTACCAAGCTACTATAACAATACCACAGACTGGTTGGCTTAAACAAAAAAACTTATTGCCTCACAGTTTGGGAAACTAGAAGTCCAAAATCAAGATATTAGCAGGACGTGCTTTATCCAAAGTCTGTAGCATTCTGGTGGTGGCTTGCCAGCAATCTATAACTCAAACTTTGAGTTCATCACATGGTGATCTCTCTCCTTCTGTCTCCCCATCCCTACTACTCCTGTGTCCAAATGTCCTATGCTTGTTCTAACTACTTGTTAAATCATACTTTGAAAGTTATCAGTTATGTATATATGTTAAAGTTCACAATTAAAAAGTAAAATGGACTCCATCATAAGGCCACCTGATTTGTTTTAATCTTATCTTAGTAGGATTTTCAAAGATCCTGTTTACAAATGGGCTCACATCCACACGACCAGGGATTAGGACTTGAACATATCTCTATGGGGGATGTGATTTAATGCATAACACTACCAACAAGTATTTTTTAAAAATTTTCAAGTTGAGCAAATTGCCTTGTCTTTGGAGTGCCATAGCACTTTTTAGTTTGGTATATAATATATTCTTCTCTGTTTATGTTGTTGTTTCTCTATTAGACTGTAAGCTCAACAGCAGTTTCTCTAGCCACGCCTCATATTAAGTGTTCACTACTAAACTGAACTGAATTGTTTTCTTCGGTTAAAACATATAATGTTTGCTATTTCTTTTTATAGCTGTGGTAAAATCGACATAGGTTCCCATTAGTTAGGAAAACTAAGATGTGGGGTAAAAATAGGCACTGTTTATATAATCATTTTCCTCTTCATTAGTTTATCCCTGACTATGTTCCAATTATCACCAAGTGAGAAGATTACGGCTCATCCCCATCTCAGAAAAGAAGGTACTGAAAAATTCACTCTGGATAGATTATGCAAAAAAAAATGTAGATCAGACTTGGGAAAGGAGAAAAGTGATGGAAATAACAAAAATTGAAGGGAATGTATTTTTGATAATTGTTTCTAGGACTATAAAATTAAACACTTTTATTAAAATCTTTTAGATAAAATAATCTGTTTAAGTTAAATTGTTCTTATATTTTCCTCAAATTCATGTCTCTCCAGCTATTTTTATTTCTAACAAAAAAGAAGTCCTATGTGACCAAAAGAATCTGGTGTCAACCCATCAACTAAGCCAGATCATTGCAATTCTGTTGCACTGAGGAATCCATGCTGTTGCCAGTTTCTTGGATCTAAGATTCAAAGGCAGAAATATACAACTGCTAGTGCATTTGACTGGATTACAAAATAAGTAGTACAGTTTGCCTGCATGTCAGAAAGAAACTTTAAAGTTCTGTGGGAGAAAAGGCATTTCTTCAGGGGTTGCTCCAGGAATTTAGTCTGTATCTTCCAAGCATTTATAACAGAAACAAATTGTACTTGGTACTTACAGGGAGGGCTTACATCCTGCAGTCAAATTTTTCTAGAATTAATTTGATTAAGATACTTAAATTCTCAGCCTCAGTTTTCTCATCTGTGAATGAAAATAATGCAAATTTACCAGGGTGTTTCTAAAGCTAAAGTGAAATAATATGAGCAAGAGCTTTGTCACAAACTTAGTATACAGAAAAGACCTAACAGGATTAGTTAATATCCTCAACCTAGTTACCAAGGTCTTCACAGGAGATAGCTCCAGGTACTTCTTTCTCTTCATCAGAAAGTATAAAAACAAACAAACAAAAACAGATAAGAACCATGGCAAACCCTTGTGGGTGTGCAAATTCCAGCATCTGCCCCAGAAATAAACTAATTTTAAAGGCTAGAGGAAACTGTAAAAACCTTAAGTTTGGGAAGACATGCTGAGATCAAAATGAAAAAACTGCCAACAGAAGCCACTGATAGTGACTATTCAGATGATGAGGGTTGAAAGCTACTTTCATTGAGAATATGGAAGCCTGGATTATGGGAATATTAGAAATTGCATGACTCCTTTATAGCATCCTGGAGGCACTTTGAACTTCTGAGAGTGCTAGAGCTGAAATTACAGATAATTAGAGCAGCAATAACATGACCAATGGAATTCTAGGAGGGCCTCTTACATGCTGTTTATTTGCTCTGAGTACAACCCCAGATACGTGTTTGGCTATTACTTGGCTTCCACATCTAGGACATTAAAATACATGACGGAAGTGACTACCTCTCACTATCTGCATAGCTACTACGAAGTCACCACTGTCCTCCTGGACCTAATGGCAGCCTCCTAACTGGTTTGCCTTCTTTGACTTTTGTCCCATTCTTCACAAAGCAGCAACAGTGGTGCTTTTAAATTATCAGCTCTGACATGTGCTCAAATCCAAGAGCTTTACATCACACAAAATAAAACCCAAACTCCTCAACACTGCCTATGAGGACTCATATAAACCAATTGCTACCTTTGTCTCCAACCTTACCTTCAGCTCTCTCTGCCTCACTCATCAAGTTCTAACTACATTAGTTTTCCTAACATTCCCCAAACACACCAATTTGCCTCATGGCACTAGCTGCTTGGCTGCCCAGAACATTATTGCTCAAGGGCTTCCCTCCCTCTCTTTGAATTTGCAACCAAATATCTGCTTTGGAGAGGGCCTTTCTTAGCTACCTTATCTAAAATAGCCACCTTCCTTTCTGTCCACTTTATCAGCTGTTTTGGTTTGCTAATGCTGCCATTATGCAAAATACCAGAAATGTATTGGCTTTTATAAACAGAGTTTATTAAGTTACAAATTTACAGTTCTACAGCCATAAAAGTGTCCAAACCAAGAAATAAACATGAGTATACCTTCACTGGACAAAGGCCATTGGTGTTTGGAAAACTTCTGTTAGCTCGGAAGGCATGTGGCAGTTGTCTGTTTGCTCCCAGGTTGCATTTCAAACTGGCATTCTCCAATATGTCAGCATCAGCTTTCAACAGCCATCTTCAAAATGTCTCTGTAAGCTGCAGCATGAGCACCTTCTGTCCGAGCTCTTATAGGCTCCAGTGATTTAATTAAGACCCATGCTGAATGGGCAGGGCCACAACTCCATTGAAATAATCTAGTCAAAGGTATTACCCACAGTTGGGTGGGTCACATCTCCATGGAAACAAACTAATCCAAAGATTCCAACCTAATCAACACTAATTGATTGTGTTGCATTAAAGATTGCATTAAAGAACATGGTGTTTTGGGGGACATAATACATCCAAACCAGCACACCAGCTATAATTTTCTTCAAAGCACTTATAACTACCTACTATTTAGGTCATATTTTTGTATCTTTGTTTTTCATTGTCTGTCTCCCCTATTAGACCATATGGTCCAAGAGAGTAGAAGTCTGCATCTTTTATTTATGGCTATAATCAATGCCTACAAGTGTTTGAGGCATCTAGAATGGCATAGTAGTAACAGCCTCCATTGGCTTGATATAGTTTTGTTTCTTAGCTCCCTTTTCTGGTAACTTCCCTGGTGTTAGCTTAGCTAATGGAAATGGTGTGATTTTGGATCTTATGTATCTGTCTGACAGAACATATATATATATTTCTCTGTCGATCCTGGCATGGCCAGTTTCTAACTGAATTTGGTCAAACAAGTTAAACTTACTGAGCTTCAGGTCTCTTGTAGGTTAATTAAGGACAATAATAATCTAAAATAGTTGTAAACAATAAGTTAACTTACATTTAAACTGTCTAACCCAGTTCTGGGCTTATGGTATATGTTCAGTAAATTTATATTGCCTTCCCCATCATATTTTATCTCTACTCTGAAGTGTAATCTGTCTGTGACAACTCCATATTTCATTCTTGATTCTTCTGGCCAGAACCAATGGGAGATAGATAGATAGATAGGTAGGTAGGTAGGTAGGTAGGTAGGTAGATAGATAGATAGATAGATAAGAAAGAAAAAGAAAGAAAGAAAGAAATACACACACATATTCTTATATACACATAAAATTATCTATATATTATATATACACAGTATTAGCTTTTTTCCTGAAATTGCATGTTTCTACATCTGTTTGACAACATGGTAGCTACCGTGTCTTTAAAAAATGATGACTTTGTTTACTTAATTATAATATCTAAGGTTTCTTCTTTTCTCAATTGTTTGCCTGCTTCCAATAAATAGTTAAAAACTAAGAGGCACAATTTCTTAAGCTCAGTAGCTTGCAGGGCTATTTGTAACCATTAGACACATCTAAAACTAAACTCTATTAGTAAATTTAAAACAAGAGTCTAAACAGACTATTCTTTTAAATTTAATATGCCAACCTTTTTAATTTCAGGAGTAAATCAAGTATATTGAACAAACTTTTACACTTTGAAAATAACAAAATGACTAAATCTATAAAGAAAATCAAGATTTTTTTTGCATAATTTTTTTCTATTTCTCCACAGTTCTTTAAAATTTTACTTTCTCCACAAGTTCACAACTTTGAGAAACATTGTATCTCTTTTCTGGAGTATCCTGGAAGTAGGCCTTGTGTTCGCAGAGGCTAAATAATCAATGCATTGAGTTGGTCAGTGTGGAAAACTGGGTGACGGGGTGTAAAAGGGGCAGGAATAGGAGGGTGCTCTGCCTAGGTCCACAGCTAGTAGTTACAGAGCATTATTTAGACATCATTTAATAATAGAATTTGTGCTCATTAATGCCTTATCTGTATGTTGCTTAGTAATGCAATTTTTGGGGGCTCAGTTTGTATGTAGGTGGTAAAATCCCTAGGAATTTTGAAGAACGATGTGCTAAATATGAAATATGTTTTTTAGCACATCTCTTAGGAGTTGGTATGTGGCAATACAGTAATATATCAATATAAGCCAGTATATCAAAATGCATATTTAAAGCTTAAAGCATTTGAATGATAACTGAGGGTAGGATAATATAAAATAATGAAGAGAAGCTAGACAACTTATGGTGGTTTAGGATGGCTCTTATAACAGTAAAGTTTAAACTTAGATCTATAACATACAGAGTTTTTTAGAGACAAGACTAAGAGCCAAGACATTGAGGCGAGAAAGGATTTTACAAATATGAAATTAAAAGAAGGTCAAGGTGACCAGAACATACATGGAAAAGAGAGTAGAAGATAATGAATTTGAAAGGTATGCATGGAACAGATTATGCACAACCTTATAGGCCTTTGTAAGGAAATTGTATTTGCAATAGCAGGTGACATCAATGCAATGGGAAGATAGTAAAGACTTTCATAAAGGAGAATAGCATGAGCTGATTCATATTCTAAATGTTATAGAAGGATCTAAGGTAGGGTAAGAATTGAAGGTGGGAGAGTGGTTATGAGGAAAAATATAAAGATAGCTTGAACTTAAATGACGGCGGAATGGAGAGAGAAAATTGAATGGACATGATATATATTCAGAAGACAGAAACAATTATTCTTGCTGATAGATTCTCTCGGAAGATTCAGGAAGAACCCAGATTGAGCATCTTGGTAGGTGGTTTTAATAATTACTGAAACAATAAGGTCTCAGAAGAGGATCAGGTTTGTTGGAGGAAATCAAGAGTGCCTTTTGGAAAAGATTGTTTGGTATATCTATGAGGCATCCAATGAAAATGTCAAGCAGTCCAGGAAACAGATGAGTCTAAAGGTCAGGAGAGAGCTACATCAAAGCAAATATTCTGAGTTATTACTAAAAACAGGAACTGCAGCCTCAGTTCTGCATCTGCCTTACAGGGGCACCTTTAAAATCCAAGACTGAAATGTATGAAATAGTCAGGAATGAGGAAAAGGTATAAGGAATTATGAAATATTACGTGGGATTCCCCTTTGGTATTATGCTCCCAATAAGTTCTCAAGTTAGAAGTCTGGTCCCAATATCTCATTGCTCTCTGAAGCAGCAATTAAATCCCTGAAATTTAGTAATGACTAATAGAGAATCCAAAGAAGGTAGAACAACTCTGGTAGCTAGCTTTACTCACTATCTGCATGGACATTAGAATAATTAGAAGGGGCATTAATGCTAAATTCAATACAAGGCTAATGTTGGTTCTAAGCTTTGCTCCTGGATTTAGTCACCAGCTAGCAAGTGATAATACATATTTACAGGAGTAACATCTTTATCTTTAAGCCTGTCTTGCCATATAACCAAGAGAGAGACTGCTTCCCTTTAATAGTTATAACGGATTAGAAACATCTGATTTCATAATGTCATTGTTTTGATGGTTCTCACATTATTCATCATTCCTAGGAATGGGTATGGTGTCTGACATAATAAACTAAATTATTAAGGTTATTAAGGCTGTAACGTAAATTTAAAAGTAGCAAAATTCATGAGACCTACAACTAGGATATTTAATATGAAAACATGACATTGTACAAATTTGCTGCTTCTTTTTTTATTCCTTTAAATTCTCTTAATCTGAAAGGAAACTACTATACATCTAGTCTTCTGTTTTTGAGTTTTTGTGTGTGTTATTTTGTCATATAATAAATCAGATTTACTGCTTTTTATAGAAATAACAGTAGAATAATTACTGTATGACAGACATTGTTCTAACTACTTTCACGGTTAACCCATATATTGCCCTCTATATGATGTAGCCTCTATGATTATTTTACCTAGCAGAGGTCATATAGATAATAAATGTGTAGAACTAAGATACCAATGTCTCCTGTGTCTTCTTTCCTAAAGGATTCACTAGTTAAAGGAAGGATAACATCATGTGAGGGACACACTCTGTACATTTTTTTCCACTACTCCTCTCTACCACCTCCCAACCAAAAGGACAAGTCATCTTTTTGTGTTGGAGAATATTCCTCAGGTACTTCCGTTCATTCCAGATGACAATGGGAATTAATATACCATTAAGCCAGTGGTTTTCAGCTGGGGGCAATACCTCCCACCTGCCCTCCAGGGGACATTTGGCAATGTCTGTTAGAAAAAATAAAAATATATATATATTTGGTTTTAACTGGGGGAAGTGGTGCTACTGGTATCTACTGCGTAGAAGTCAGAGATGCATAAGCCAGCCCCCTACAACAATAATCCAGCCCCAAATGTCAATAGGGCCAAGGTTGAGAAACCCTGCATTAAGCAGAAGCGAAAACAAAAATGTCTTCACTGACTAAATGTTCTCTTCATCTATTTCACGAATCCTGGGACTTCAGCCTGCTTTCTGCAATTTTTTTCCTCCCTCCATCTATTCTGTCTTTTGCAGTGCTTCTTCCACACTCCCATGGCTGGTTGAAGAGGACATGTTTTCTGAAGCTTGCCATTTTCTTAATGCTCTAAAAAACAAATCTAGAGATCAGTTCTATTTTAAGGGGTTATTGTTTACCCGTAAAATAAAGCACACAAAAAGAACTCTTCAATCAATTATGTGTTGCAGTTTGCTAGGAAGAATTTTGAACTTCTAGATTTTGTGTAACACTATCACAATAAGGCAAAACTTAATGCAGTTAACTCAGTAATCATCATGACTGGTAAAGAAAGTGTCATTTCTTGAATTTCACAGTTTTTACAAGTAACGGAAGTATGACTTTTACCTTTTTAAAACAGAGATGCCTTTAGATTTCTGTACTCACAAAAGATGAATTTCTCCCAGTTATCATGTTTGTATTTAGGGGTTGCTAAAGATTGCAGAGTGAAGTTCCTAAAAATAGGCTTGGAAATATAGATTTTAAATTAATACTAAAAATAAGTTTAGTTTTAAATACAATTTTCAAGCCTCAAACAAATATTGACACTTTGCTTGCCATTAAAGGTTGACATAAAAATACTACAGTTTACACACACTTAAGCTTATATCTAGTCAGAAATAAATCAAATGGTATATCTAAACATAATCTCTATGGAAATAATAGGTTTATAGATTTTTATTTTGTTTCTGCTTTACTGAGATGATTTTGAAACCATAATATTCATCCATTTTAAGTGTACAGTTTGACGGTTTTGTTTTTTTGTTGTTTTTTTGGCCTTTTTTTTTTTTTTTTTTTTTGGTAAACTCAAACTTTTTTACCCATCACCATAATTCAGTTTTATAGCACTTCTATCACCCAAAAAATGTTCCTCATACTCATCTGGAAATGCTGCCACTCCCAGAGCCAGCTCTCCTTTCTGCCTCTATGGTATAGCCTTTATAAGGAATTTCATTTGAATGGACTCAAACTGTATGTAGTCTTTCATGTCCGGCTTCTTTTCACAGTTTTTTAGGGTCCAACTATGTTGTTGCACATGTCAACAGGTCATTCCTTTTCAAGTCTTAGCAGTATTCTATTGTATATTACATTATGTATGCTGCGTTCTCCTTAACCATTTCTAGTTTAAAGATCTTGGATTATCTTCAGTTTTGGGCTTTAATGAATACTATTGCTATGAGCATTCATGAATAAGCATATCTGTGGGCATATGTTTTCATTTTTCAGGGGCAGAATTGCTGGTTACGAGGTAGGTGTATATTTAACAAAGAAACTGCCAAACTGCTTCCTAAGTGAGTGTATCATTTTATATTGCTTTAAGAAATAATTATAAACACTAAATTGCTGTTAATAACATATATATATATATATATATATATATATATATATATATATATATATATGATAATAACAAAAAGGAAGAAGGAGAAAATGATCTAAATTTTGGGGAAAATGCTATATTTACTAGAATTCAGAATTCAATCAACATTAACTTGAAATAGATTGTCATAAGTTAAAGATGTATATTTTAATTCCTACAGGAACCACTAAGAACATAACTCAAAAATATTGACAAAAATAAATAAAAGAATTTAAATGTAAATTAAAAATATTTATATAATAGAATGAAAGCAGTGAAGGATAAAAATAGACATGAGACATATAGAAAACAACTACCAAACTGGCAGACATAAATTCAAACATCTCAATAATTACATTAAATATGAATGTGCTAGATCCTCCAACATAAAGAGTCAGAATTGGATTTTTAAAAAGTAAAATTTAAAGATATGCTGACTATAAGAGATAATACACTTTAGATTCAAATGACCAAATAGTTTGGGAATAGATTATAAAATTTATAATGCACATGGTAACCATAAGAGATCTGAAGTGGCTATACTAATATCAGAACAAGCAGACTCTAAAATAAGAAGTATTATGAGACAATGAACGACCTCTTTAAAGAAATTAAGAGAAGAAAAGAGGCAAATATTTAAATATACATAAATTTTTTTCCTTTCTCTTATTACCCACACATTTTTCACTTCCAGTATTCTGCATAACTTCCTGTGAATTCAACTTACTGTCTGGTGTGTTTCCTTTTCACACTGAGGAACTTTCTTTAGTATTTCCTGTAAGGCAGATCTGTTAGCAGAAAAATTCTTTAAATTTTGTGTTTTATATCTGATGTATCTTAATTCTTTCTTCTAACATCTTGAATCTACTGTCAAGCCCATTTAATGACTTTTTCAGCTGTGTTACTGCACTATTCTATTCTGGAATTTCCATTAGGTTCTTATTTTAGTATATATTTATTTTGCATATATTTATTTATTTAGTACTTGTTTATTTATTTAGTATAGATAAGTATATATTTCTCTGTTCAGACTCTATATGTTGAGTCATTTTATCATATTTTTCCTTCTATTCTTTGAAAATAGTTTCCTTTAATTCATTGAAGGTATTTATAGAAATTGCTTTGAAGTCTTTGCCTGCTAAATTCAATATCCCACAGACTCAGATTCTAATTCTATTGCCTTTTTTTCCTTGAATACATGGCTCACAGTTTTGTACCTCTTGACATTTCCCACAATATTTTGAACTCATAATTTAGATAATATATTGTAGCAACTCTGTTTTCTCAAATAGGGGACTTGCCCATAGCTTAGGAAACAGTCTAATAGAAAGAATAAGAAGAAGAGGCATGATGGGTATACGGTTTCTCTTTGAGGTAATGGGAATGTTTTAGCAATGGGAGGTGGTGAGAGTACCACAATATTCTGAATGTGATTAATCCCATTAAATGGTAGGCTTGGGAGTGGTTGAGATGGGAAAGTTTATGTTGTATATATATTTCCACAATTAAAAAAAAATAAGAAAGAGTAACTAAAGAGACAATGATATGTAAATGTATGATCCTGGATGGGATCTAACAAGAGAGGGAAAAAGGCTCAAAGGGACATTATTGGAACATGGTAAAAGCTTTACTAAAGGTAGTTACATAACTGAATATTCTTGCTCTTAGGAAATGTGGAAATGTACATCAGTAGTAAGTGTCCAAGGAACATGATGCATGCAACCTACACTCAAGTATGCAGAAAATGGATTGGTAAAAAGATAGATAGATAAGTAGATAGATAGATAGATAGATAGATAGATAGATAGATAGATAGATAGGAAATACAAAAGGAAGGGAGGGAGGGAAGGGAAGGGAAGGGAAGGGAAGGGAAGGAAAAGACAGACAAACAGCAAATGTGGCTAAATATTAAAATAGGTGGATCTGAGTATCTGGGGGTGGGCAGGTGGGAGTAAGCTGGAGTTCTTCAGACAGGGTATGCATTATTTTTGTTACTATTTTAAAAGTTTGAAAGTATTTCAAAATAGAATTTTAACAACAACAATGAAACCACAACCAAAAAAAAAAAATGAAAACAAGAATTGATCTCAGTTTTTCATCTGCCTTTGATCAGTTTCCATAGTCCTGAATAATTTTTTTTTCAGGATTTTCTCTACTGTTATGTGTGTGTGTGTGTGTGTGTATGTGTGTGCGTGTGTGGAGGATGGCCAACTTCTACATATTACATAGCTAGAAATTCTACTTCATTGTTTAACATTTTAAAAATGCACACAGAATGCTGCACATAATATCTTTATATAGAGATTTCTGTGCATTTCCTCTCAAAATGTGAAGTATTAAAATTTTTTCAACCGCATTTCAAATGAATAAAAAGTCTCCTAAGGGAAAACACTGTATGTTTTGATCAAGTTAGCACAAACCTAAACAGACTTGTCATGTTTAAACAATATTTCTCATTGATCTTTCTAGTTGGTGCTATTAAATACAGCTACTGAACTATCTATTCTGACAGTTTTCCATAGTTGTAAAATATTATTCATTCTTTCAGACAATAGCATTTGAAATGGAATAAATTAATTCTTATGAAAAAGGTAATAATTTGACATCAAATTACAAAAAAATCATTAATTCTATTTCTCTATTTATGGCCAAGTTAAGGCTATCTATCTATAAAAATGATAATCAATTTAAAGTGCACCTTTAATTAGTAGGGAAATATTTAACTCCATAAAAGAACAAATTATTTGAGTCCCATGAATACCTTAGGAGTATCTAATTATGGTTCATCTAAGTTGATCCCTAGACACTTTTATGGACCTATGCCTGTTTACTGCAATATAATACCCTTTGGAGTTCAACAAAATAAGCTGTTTGATTACAGACTATCCATATCAAAAAAGGATTAGGGGGATTGTTTAGGAGACATGCTATTTCTTTCTTGATCAATTTTACCTAGTTTGAAAAAGCACTTGGACACTGGGAGCAAAGGGTTCATATATGTGAATAAAATTTTTATGAAATATAACTTGGATAATATTGTTAGGTGGTTTCACAAGTGCCTTCCTAATCACCTAGTATTGACTAATACACTGATTTCAACCTTGCAGTAGATCCCCAGTGGGGCACCACAGAGTTCTGGCCTTGTCCTTACCTGCCCAACATATTCATTCCATGAATTAGATAAGAATAAAAACCAGGATGCTTATTATACTTAGAGGAGACAACAAAAGGGGTAGAGAGAAAACATTAAAGCAACAGAATCAAGATTGAATATGGCAGTAAGAAATTACAGTCCTTGGTTAATATGAAGACAATATAATGTACCTTCATACTCTTAAGGTCAGAAAACACTAACATACATTTAGGCATGAATTAATGTTAAAATTATCTCTGACTACAAATCTTCCAATAAGCCAGAAGTGTGAGATGGTGGCTTACTGTATCTAGCCTATTTTAGGAGCTTAAATACAGGGGTAATCTCCCTACAGCAAGGCCAAGCAGACCAAGAAGAAGAGGTAAGAGATGAGGTTGGTAACAGATGAGGTTAGTAACAGACCTGAAAACATCTCAAATTGAGGACCTGTGTGCAGCTTAGAAAAAAGTCAGATAAAAAGAAGAGATAGGCAATTTGGTTTTCAAAGTTCAGAAGGACCCTCTTCTGAAAGCTAGATTAGTCTTATCGTGTATGGATCCCAAGAGCAGAATTAGAACTGCAAGTGGAAATAGGAGAAGTATATTCTGAATAACATAAGAAGAATAAGAAATAAATTACTGTTGCCTAAGAATGAAATGTGGTGCCTTTAGAGACAGGTACTTCTCTGTCATTAAGGGTTTTTAAGTGGATTGATTGTTATAGAAGGAATGTATGTGGTAGGTAGGTGGGATTTGGATAACAAAACATAGTATCTTGTATTTTTAAAAATTATAAATAATACTAACCATGATGATAATGAGATACCTTTTAATGCCTTTAGAATTCTCTGGCTTTTCATCTTTTGAAATTCATCCAAAACAGAGACATATAATAGGATGCTCAAGTCTCTCCCAAGTAATGTGAACCTCTTCTCCCAGAGCTTATATGCACATCTTGATATCACTCAATGGTTTTCCTTCTCTTTTGGGTCAAGCTTCTTGACAGCAGTTTAATCTCGTTAATCATCTTCCATTTATTCCACAGGACCCTGGATTCTAGCTTCTGTCTTTATTATTACGCTGAAATTGCTCAAGCAAAGGTCACCATAATTTCTATATGAATGAATTTCAGCTTTTGTCTCATTGGGCCACTCTATTGACTTTCAAACTGCTGAGCACTCACTGCCTAAAACTCCTTATACTCTCAGATTCTGAGACTAGAGATAACCTTTGCCATCTAAATTCCTGCTAGCTGAACTCAGGAACCAAATAGATTTGGATGGTGAGTGACACTTTTTCTGATTTTCATGATATCTTCTAATTCCTGTTTCTTCATTTTTTATGGGCTCATTCACCTCTATATTCCTGTTAAATATTCCTATTTTCCAAGGTTTTGCCTTGCTCTACTGTTAGGCAAAACTGCCACTCCCAACACATACACAACACACATAACTCTCCCACAAGAGACATGACTGTTTGCATAAAACCCACTCTTAGCCAATGTAGCAGTCTGAGCAAGAACATGAACAAAAATTTTCCATAACTTAATAACCTCCCTAACATCAACTCCTTGTCTTACCCTGAGCAAACCAGTCCCTTGACATCAAGTCCTTACTTCTCTATCTTATCCACCAACAATTATTCCTCCAACACCCCCTCCCAGAAAGCTATAAAACTGTACTCCCACCTTTGTTAGGAGCTGTTGCCACTCTTAGGCTTCAGCTCGCATGCACGTGGCTATAATAAAACTTTCTTCAATTGAGCTTTGATCTCTTCTCTTCCGGGTTAAAAAACCTAACACTACTGCTACTTTCAAGACTTCTCCTCTTTTCGTATATCACCTATATAATAATAACACCCAAAATTATACTGCTAGTATTGGTCTTTCCACTGAGCTTCTGTACCACTTTGCTAAAGCTACCAAAATGCAATATACCTGTAATGGATTGGCTTTTACAAGAAGGATTTATTAGGTTGTAAATTTACAGTTCTAAGGCTACTGAAGTGTCCAAACTAAGGCATCATCAAGAGGATGCCTCCATTGAAGAAAGGCTGCTGTCATCCAGAGGACTTCTGTCAGCTGGGAGGGCACATGGCTGGCATCTCCTGGTCCTTTGCTCCCAGACTGCATTGCTTGCAGCTTCTGATTCCAGTGGCTTTCTCTTTAAGTGTCTGTAGGTTCTCACTTAGCTTCTCCAGTGCAAACTTTGGGCTACATTTCTTAGCTTAGCATCTCCAATCATATTTCTGCCTGCATATCCAAGTGTCTGGGTCTTTGTTAGCTCTGAGCTCTTTCTCTAGCCCTGAGCTCTCTTAAGGATTCCAGTAAACTAATTAAGACCCACCTTGAATGGGTAGGTTCTCATCTCCATGGAAATCTAATCAAAAGGTCCCACCCACAATTAGGTGGGTCACATCTCCATGGAAACAACTTAATCAAAAGGTCCCACCTAGGAGAACCTAAGATGGCGTCTAGGTGAGACAGGGCAAAAAAACACCTCAGTGAAAAATACTAGCTAAAACCCAGAAAGTAACCCAGAACACCACTTACAGTGTAGCACCAGCCAGACAAGGTCTGCTATATCCACAGGGAACATGCATTTGGTGAAACCAAGAGCCTGCATTCTAAAACAAGTGAGTGAGCCAGCTGAAAGCCCCACAGCCGTGTCGCAGTGTGGGGAAATGGGGGGCTGGCATTTGGAGATGGACTAGCTCTTTAAAAAAAAGCCCAGGAGCAGCTGCAGATAAGATGGGGAGAGCCGCACAGTGAAGCATGGCAGGAGCAGGCTGGGGTAATGCCTCGGTGTCTGGTGTGGAGGATACCCCTTCCCACACTCACTGCTGATTGTCTCAAGGCCAGGGGAGCAGAGGGGAGCCAAAAGGAGAAAAAAAACGCATTCTTTGCAGCCATCTCCCCAGCAGGTGGGGGGACGTTCCTGCCTGGAGCTGGACCCAACGCCCAGAGCTGTGCCAAGAAACCCAGTTTGATGGGGAGTCTTTCCCACAGCACTGCACACATCCCACAATATCAGCCACAGACAATGGCCTTTAATGCACCCACGGCTGATTGTCCCAGAGCTGTGCGAAAAGGGGGAAGTTAACGCATCCCATTCAACCATCTTTGAAGCAGGCTGGGAGCGCCCCTGCACAGCCCGGTGACTCAGGGCTTCCCTGGCGGGCCAGCATGCACTTGTGATGTGGCGAGGCCCTTCCTCAGCAGAGGTCCTGGAAAAGCACAGCTGGGAAGGGGGAACCATTCGGAAATCCCAGGGAACCCACACCAATACCAAGGACTGTGGGTCAGCGGCAGAGACAATCTGTGGAAAGACTGAAATGAAGGCTTAGGCTCCTGCAACAGCCTTCAATCTCCGGGAACACCTGGGAGGTTTGATTATTAAAGCTGCCCTGCCTGCCTAACCACCCAGAGACATGCCCCATATTCAGGGTGGACAGCACCAACAACATACCCAAACTTGGTGCACCAGTTGGACCCCACAAGAATCAGACCCCCACACACCACAAAGACAAAGTTGGGGAGAACTGACTTGAGGGGAATAGGTGACTCATGGACGCCATCTGCTGGTTAGTTCGAGAAAGCATACACCACCAAGCTGCAGTTCTGACAAATTAGGGATCAAGTAAAGCAAATGCCAAGAGGCCAAAAAAAAAAAAAAACAGAAAATCTTAAAGCATATGACAAAACCAGACGATATGGAGAGCCTAAACCAAAACACCCAAATCAAAAGATCAGAAGAGACACAGGACTTGGCACAATTAATCAAAGAACTACAGACAGGCAACAAGAACATGGCACAGGATATAAAGGACATGAAGAAGAGCATGGCACAGGATGTAAAGGACATAAAGAAGACCCTAGAAGAGCATAAAGAAGAAATTGCAAGAGTAAATAAAAAATAGAGATCTTATGGAAATAAAAGGAACTTTAGGCCAAATTAAAAAGACTGTGCATACTCATAATACAAGATTAGAGTAAGTTGAACAACTCAGCCTCCTCGAAGACCACAGAACAGAAAAAGAAAGAACAAAAGAAAGAATGGGGAAAAAATTGAAAAAATCAAAATGGATCTCAGGGATATTATAGATAAAATAAAGCATCGAAATTTAAGACTCATTGGTGTCCCAGAAGGGGAAGAGAAGGGTAAAGATCTAGAAAGAGTATTCAAAGAAATTGTTGGGGAAAACTTCACAAACCTTCTACACAATATAAATACACAAAGCATAAATGCCCAGCAAACTCCAAACAGAATAAATCCAAATAAACCCACTCCAAGACATATTCTGATCAGACTCTCAAATACTGAAGACAAGGAGCAAGTTCTGAAAGCAGCAAGAGAAAAGCAATTTACCACATACAAAGGAAACAACATAAGACTAAGTAGTGACTACTCAGTGGCCACCATGGAGGCGACAAGGCAGTGGCATGACATTTAAAATTCTGAGAGAGTAAAATTTCCAACCAAGAATACTTTATCCAGCAAAACTCTGCTTCAAATTTGAGAGAGAGCTTAAATTTTTCACAGACAAACAAATGCTGAGAGATTTTGCTAATAAAAGACCTGCCCTACTTCAGATACTAAAGGGAGCCCTACCAACAGAGAAAAAAGCTGAGGGACTTCACCACCAGTAGATCAGTCCTATAAGAAATGCTAAAGGGAGTTGAGCAGCTGAAAGGAAGAGATACTAAACAATTGACTGAAACTACATGAAGAAATAAAGATTACCAGTAAAGATCACATGGTAAATATAAATACCAATACTACGGTATTTTTGATTTGTAACTCCACTATTTACTTCCTACAGGATCTAAAATACATACACAGTAATGATAAATCAGTGGTTTCAGACTCAATGTAAAATATGTTATTTTTGACAAGAACTACATAAAGGTGGGGGAATGAGGGAGTATAGGAACACAGTTTATGTGTCATATTGAAGTCAAGTTGGTATCAAAGAAAAACAAGATTGTTAAATTTAACAATTTAATTGTTAAATTGTTAAGATGTTAAATTTAAGCCCCACAGCAAACACAAAGAAAGTATCAGAGAATATGGCCATAGAGATGAAAAGTAGAGTAGGGGTTCCAAGAAGTGGGGAAGGGGCAATGGGAGTTAAGAAATAAGTGTAGGGTTTCTGTTTCGGGTGAAGGGAAACTTCTAGAAATGGATGGTGGGAAAGTGATAGCATTGCAACATTCTAAATGTGATTAATCCCACTAATGGAATGCTACAGAGGGGGCAGAATGGGAAGATTTAGGCTGTATATATGTTTCCACAAGTGAAAAAAAAAAAAAAAGACCGTCTAAATAGATGACAATTAAATGCCAAGGATGATCCTGGATGGGATCTGAGGATGGAGGAGAGGAGTCTCAAAGGGACACAGATGGGACATAAGAAAAAAAAATAAAAAAAAGGAAATATAGAATATAAACCTTGTATCAATGTTGAATTTCTTGAACTTCTTAGCTGCACTTAATGGGACTGCATAAAAGAATGTTCTTGTCCATGGGAAAGGTATATTTGAATTATATTGTTTGTTCAAAGATGTGTGCAGCTTGCTCTCATATGTTCAGAGGATAGAGCAATAGATGATGGATGATAGATTGGGAGGGAGAGAGGGAGGGAAAGAAAGACATGGTGGTGTGACAGGATGGTAAAGGTGGTGGATTGAGGTATCGGGGGAGAGGGGTTGGGGTATGCTGGAGTTCTATGTATGGGGTTTGTACTGTTTTTGCAACTGTTCCTGTAAGTTTAAATTCATCTCAAAATAAAATTTCTTTAAAAAAAAAGGCTTTAGGAATAAAAAAAAAAAGTTCCCACCCACAATATGTCTGCCCCCACAAGAGTGGATTAAAAGAACAGTCTTTTATGAGGTACACAGCGTAATCAAACCAGCATAGCTTCTGATGTATATCCAACTTACTTATAACCTGATTCTTGGAATATCCTTAAGAACCTCATGCTCAACTTGTTTGAAAATGAACGCATCTTCTACCTTTCTCCTTCAAAGCTAGTCTAGTGTTTCCTATATTAGTCAGGGCACCCGTCATCAACGTAATCATCTGTTCCACAAAACTGGTTCTCATTCTAGACTCCCCTCTTTTCCTCACATCTAACAAATGACTGAATCTTGCTTAATTTTAGCACAGCCCATTAGGCCTCACATTGATGATTATAATCCCCCTAAAGAGTCTTCCTGATTCTTGCTCCTATTCAGACTTTTCTATTTATCTAAACTCCGTCTTACCCTATTTGAAGGTGTCATGCTGCAGATTAAATACTTCAATAGTTTTCCATCACGTAGATACCCAATATCAAGGGTATGACAAACAGAGTAAAATGCCTACTGGGGCCAGATGAAAATGAAAATAGGCAGGTATAAGTGCACATATAAACTTTGTGTGGGGGGCCACAAAGGCACAACAGAGAGTGCATGTCCAGAGGAGAATCCTTCTCATCTCTGGGTAGTTCATGAAGAAATGAAGAATAGGTATCACCAGAAAAGCTACTTTATCAAGAGAAGTCAAATACCTGACTTTTGTGTGAAATCTTTAATTCTATTATTTATTCAATGTGAACCAAACAAACAAAAAAACACCACTAACTGTAGAATTTATGGATGCTTCTAAGACTCTATCTACAGAATAAAGTCCAAGCTCCTTATCTTGTCTTATAAGGCCTTCTATATCTTATATTCTACCAAGTTCAACTCCTATCTCCCAATTGAGGCAAAAAACAATTTCAATTTCTTTACACACACTATGCTAGTTCATATCTTTGTAACTTGGCAAATGCTGTCTAGAAATCTTTACCAACAGTCTACATTTGGTTAACTCAAATTTTACAAAAAACTAATTTTTTTTTTTTTCAGCTTTTCAGGAAAGCTTTCCTGAAGTCCTCAACCTGGAATAAATCCTCTCCACTATTTCCTGCCTCATATTTTTCTTACCTTTCGTATAAGATATATATAACAAGATTTTCAACATATGCTTACCTGAGTGACTGTCTCACTAGATGGTAAGTTCCTTGAAGTCAGGGCCAGTTCTTACCCATGTTTGAATCCTCATTACCTGCAACAATTTCTCCACACAGTTGGGACATAATAACATTTGTTAAACTCCTTCATTGATTCTAAGATCCTTTGATGTGCACAGATTCAACAACTTCTTCTTTTTATATATATATATATAGAAAGAAAGCACTGGTATCTCACATTTGCCTTTCCTTTGCCTTAGAAAACTCCATGAGGATTAGAAGATTGTATGTGCAAAAGTTGTTTCAAAATTCGAGGCAAATCCATTCTGCTTGTCAGTTCACACCATTTTGCCCCTTAGGATTTATTTTCTGTCATCTCTCCCTTGTTCCTCACTTCTTCAGTTTTTTATTTCTGCCTGTGTTTTCTCACATGCGATAATTTCTCCTTGCTTCTCTGAAGTGTCCATCTTCAAATGACTTCCCAAGATTGAGTTCTTAACAGTGGACTTTCTTTGAATCATCCTTGTCTTTTCCTAAAGGCAAATGCATGTGCTGCTGGCTCTTTGAACTACCCCAGAGCTTCTGCTCTATGTGCATGTGTTCAATAATACATTAGCCTAAAGGATAATAGGCAGGCTAAGCCTAACATTTTGCAATAGCATGTCCCTAGCCCACAGTGAATGCTCAAACCCATATAAATTTTCTTGCATGTTTCAGAAGGAAGAAAAGAGGCAAATATTGTTGATTTGTGAAAACTAATCCCACTTTCCTTGTCATTGTATGTTTTTGTTGTTTTAACTTCTCCAAGTTTTGAAAAATAATTAGAAATTAGAATTGCTTTCTGATTTCCCCTACCTATCCTAGTTTAGATATATTATTACTAATAATATTATTATTATTCCTAAAATAGTTCCACTGAGTTTTAAATAAATGTGTGTATTGAATATGGTTTCTACTTGTCTGAACACCCATTTCAGAGTTGTTTTGTTAAATCAGTGAAACAGAGGAGCTAAGGATCACATACTTTGCTCCTACTGTTTTCCCTCTTCTATCCCTGCTTAGTTGCATAATTTGCACATCAATGTTGAATGGTGAGTATTAACTCATTTTACACATGAATAACTAGATTCTCAGGATGGTTAGGTAAATGGCCAAGTTAGCAAATGGTCAAGTCAAGATTCTTAAACCTACACTCTTAGCACCAGGCTTCCATACTCAGCACCTATGAGGTATAAATCATAGCTATAAATCAGCAGGGCTGAAGAAGTCTGAGCATAAAGGAAGTAAAAGAAGAGATACCTACCCTGGAAGCAATTTAACTAGACATAAACGTTAAATAAACAGTGTGTTTCCTCTTATGTAAGCATGTGCTATGTGGCTAGTAAGTGGTTGTGGAGGAATTCTGGAAGAGAAATTGCAGCAGGTAGAAAGATATAAACAATGAATGAAACAACCCAGGCACCTGTATCAGTGGGCAGAATCAGTTTTCCAAGCTCACAAATTGGGACCCATTTCCAATCCCTAGAACTGATGGAGCCCCCCTGATAGGCACAGTGCTTCACGATTAGCAATGTCATAGCTTTCTCCCATAGTACTCAGGGCAATGTATCCTAATTATTTATTTACAAATCAGCAAACAAACTTTAGACTGTGAGAATATCAAGAAAATAGGCTTCCTGCAAATATATATCTTCAGGCTTACCCAAATGCTTATTATAAAGTTTGAGTGAATGAATATATAAATAAATAAGGGAAGGAAGGATTTATTCATTTGGTTCAGTTATCAATCTTCTGTACTTTGAAAATCAATAAGAAATTTAAGCATCCTTATAAAGAGAACTCAGAATTTAGTGGTTGGTCCAACAGTAAAATGAACTTCGAAATAGATGCATAAAATATTTAGGGATCATTCCTGCCAGTACCACTGAGATAAGAATGAGGGAAGGAGTATGAGAGTACATCTAATAAAAATTCATTAAAGAATGTTTTTAAAAAATGAACACCCATAATCTCACAGTCTAAAATGCTATTTACATTTCAGTCAAAAGAGAAGACAAGCTCTTATTATTACTTCTAATATTTCTTGGCCTTTCTGCTGATGGCCTCATACTGACTCTTTACAGTAATTAGCAGAAACTTTCAAATAAAATGATAAAATACAAAATTTAAAAACAAAGAAAACTTTCATAAGGGCAAAAGGGCATAAAGGAGGCTGGGCTCTGTCTAAAATTCTGTCCAGGCAAATTAATTTAGCAAAAAAAAATGAGTTTTTAAAAAATCAGTATAAAGCATATAGCATAGCACCTAATTTGTAGAAGTGTTTAATAAATTTAAGCTATTATTTTTTATTAGCATAGTATTTCTATAATTATAGCAATTTGATTATGACCACCCTATAACTGATCTAATGCCCTGACTTCATAGCTGAAAACTGCTTGCTGAGTGTGCTTTTTGACTTCAATAGTAAGCATCAGCTTCATTGGAAAAAGGCATTTATTCTGTTAGACAAAAGTTGGCTAATTGGCCACATGTTTAAGTAAATGAATAGGATTTTATTTTTAAATGAGAGGCAAGTAAATGAAATAAAGATTTGATTTTTATTCTTACATGTAGCATAATTAGAAGAGGAAAAAGCAAAGTGTCACTAGGTGGCTGTTGCATAACTGTGATTAGAATAAGATTGTGGTCACCAGGGAGGGATAAAAGCAAAGCTTGCAAGTGTGGCCTATTGAGATGACAATTGTGTCAATGACAATAGTTAGATTTTTTAAATTATTATAAAAAAAGGAAAGTGTGTTTTGATTAGCTTAGTTTTAAGTATAAGTATAATATACTAGAGAGGGTATGTCATAGGAAAAAAAGATATATGGGTAGTATTATTTAACTTTGCTGAGTATCAGAATTACACATAGAAAATTTTAAAATACCCATTTTTGAGCACTGCCCTAGAATAACAGGTAATTTTAATACAAAATCAGACAATTTGGAATCAATAGGCAAGAAGAGAACTTAAGTTGTTGATTTAAGAATCATCTACTTAGGTATGGTCATTGGAATGCATGATACATAATATGGCACAACGTTCTGGGGTATTTGTATTAAATGTCCAGTAGCAAAGTAGAGGATTTAGTTTTAGGAAACCACTAGAAACTATGCAGAGACAAAAGAACTTGCAAAATAAAAGCAGCAATGGTAGAAGAACAAGTAGAAGAGGAAGAAAAAGAAGAAGCAGCAACAAACCAGTAGTAAAATAGGGACATTACTTTTGACTGAGTACCTGTAACATACTTTTTAAATTAAAATATTTTTCTCATACACCCACATAAACTAATATGGAATAAAGTAATCTTTAAACTCTCATTTATCAGTGCATCTCCTCCCCTCAAATAAATACTTTGCACATTTCTTGCACAGAATTGATTTAAGTGTATTAATTTTTGGCAGGCGATGTTGTCCATCAAGTCAAATGAAAGGAGCATTCAGCTAGGGAGCATGATAAGAAATTTTTAGCAGTAAGTAAACTCCACAAGAGATAACATTGGAAAGCAGGCAACGGGAGACATGGAGGCAGAAATGACCCATCATAAAGGCATTGCTGCACAAAATGACAGACAGTGGTAGAGGGATGCCTTTGACATTTTTGGACTGATGGTAATTATACAAAAATACTCTGGTTCCTTGAGAAACACAGGTATGGGGCAGACTGGCAAGCAAAAATTGGGTTTGGAATAGTAAGGCTGCACTTCCGAACAGGAATACTAGGTGACACTTGACTTCAGATGCTAGCCAGAAGGCCAGTTCCAAACATGGGAGAATGGGTCTGAAAGGTATCTCTCACACAGAATTCACTAACCCAAGGTGTTTTACTCCTCTCCCTCCACCAGTCCTCCAACCCCTGGCATTAGAGGCAGGCTTATTCCCTAAGCCTGTGGTAGAGCTGAACCTATATTTGGGGATTTAGCAATCTGAACTCTGAAGGTTGGAAAAAAATTGAGACAAGGAATAGAGCAAATCATTGCCCCAAGGCCTACTCAGTAAAAGATATAGCTTGAACAATCTAGTCTAGTCATTCTTATGTGTACACAATAGGACCTCATTTTACAGGAACTCAACACATGCAAATTCAGGCATACGCGATTGGCAATTGAAAAAAATAAAGGCAGAGAGAGAATTAAATTTTTTTAAAATTATTTGTATGGCTAATTTGTACAATTATTGCTACTAGAGTGTTTACTTGCCTCATTTATTTTAAAAATGTGTGATAGGTATGTTTGTACAAGAAATACTTGTATTTGCTATTATACGCAATTTTGAACTTGGAATATTTTGGTCATGTAAAACGATGTCCTATTGTACTCATTTGACTACTTCAGATTGATGAGCAACAACAACTAATCAATTCAGTCAAACAGTGTGACTTTTGTTCTGACAGCCTCCTTTAGAAATCAAATTGAACTGTCAAAATAGATTATATTTTGTATGGAGACAGACTAAGGGTGTGACTAAATACACTAATAAAAATCCTTGAGTTTTAAAAAATTATTCTCTAAATAAGGATATTAAGTTATGATAAAAATAAATATTTCCATAGTCTTTTTATTTTAAAAATGTCATTTTAATTCAATTTTATCAAGTTTTTTTCATTATATTTTGTTTGGTTATTGACTCCACATTTGCACTGACCTAAAAATATTAATAAATCATACAGTGACTTATTTCATGGAAGAAATGTGCTTCCCCAAAGGACGTGGCTCATTACTTTATGGCAATCCATAGAAGAGAGCAGCTGACAGCTAAAAAGCTTGCACTTTGATGATTTCACTTACTTTTAACTGGTCCCACTAGTCCAAGAAGTTTTGAAGCAAATGCTGAGCAAAGCTAACATTTGCATCCTTTCAAAAGTTGATATCTAGAAAAAAATTGTACATTTTAAAAGAAAGACCAGACTGGTAAATACTTAAGCCATTTAGAAAGATACTTGCTTCTAGCCAATCACTTCCTAAAATGATTACTGGAAAGTTTTTAAATTAGCATTCATGATGTAAAATTTGGTTTGAACTTCCAGTTGACAACAGCCAATTGTGACTGTTGAAAGAGAAAGAAAATGCCACAGAAAATAATTTTTGGTGGCAAGGACCTTCCTCCTGATTTTTAAAAATTTTATCCAATTTTCTTAACACAAACTAAAAATAACAATGCATGATTAATTTAATATCTACACATGTGAATGATTAAAATGACTTGATCCTTCATCTGCTTAAAATTTAAATATATTTTTTAATCACCAAAATAATACATCATCATAGCAACTTGTGGACAACTGCAAAGTTATATAAAGAAAAAGTTAATCTCACCTCTAAGCCCTTTCCCACCTGAAGCCTGGAGCTAAACGGTAACAAATACCTTGTACATGTCCATGCTCACATAAATGTCTGTAGTTTAATTTTAGATAAAGAGATGCGTTACTGTTTACTTTTACAAAAAATCAGTTCATACTATCCACATTAATCCACACCTTTCTTTTCCCACCTAAACCCTCTCAGTATTAACAACATATCATGGAGCTCTTTCTTTCTAAACTTGCTCTTTGTTTTAGAACTATCTTTATATGGTAAACAAAACCCAAGATGTGTATTTTTTCTTAAAATCTCCTGAAATAGAAGAAAACACACCACAAAAAACTTTAGCCTCTTATACGGCCTCCACCAGTTGTCACAAAATGTATATACATACACATAAATATACACATACACACACATGTATTATGCATATAATACACACACAGCCTGAACCAGTTGTCACAAATGTATATAACTGTATACATAAAATACATATACACAAACACGAGTATTTCAGAAAAGTAACATAGCACTATTTAGATTAGTAAACTATGTTAAAACAATTATTTTCATTAATATTATTATTAAAATGTACTGAGTAGATTCAATAAACCAATCACTACACTTAGCTCTTTACATATATTACCTCATTTAAGAGTCTTTATAACAATTCTAATATTTAAGAATTATTATAATCACAGTCTTACAGACAACTTAGTAGTTTGTCCACATGGTCATAAAACTAGAAAACAACAAAGACTTATTTCAGTAATGTCTCCCATATAGCCCAGAAACAAATAGCAAGAACTTGAATCAGAACTGTGGAAATAAGAAGGGAAAGGAAAGCAAAAGAGGAAAATTCTTAAAGAACATTAGATTTTTATCATCTTCCTATATAATTATGTGCATTTGTTGATAAAACATACTAACATTTCCCCATCTTACTCTAGTGTTTCTAGTTACAAACACTCTAACACATTCTCTAGAGTATTATACCATAACTGTATTAGATATTCCTTTTAAGAAGTCAATGAAATTCATCTGTCAAACAATAGATCTCTTCACTGACATCTACTTAAGCAATTTGCCTGTGTAATTAACAGCACTGACCCATGGTGTGCTGAATGTGTGTGAGGCAAGTATGCTACTTTCAGGCAGTGGCATTTTACTTTACTAAGTTAAAGACTATGTAAAATGATAAAATATAACTAGAGACATCCTCAAAAATTAGGTCCTGGCCTCAAGTATATTAATATTTGAAAGCATATTCATATACACTTAAGTTAAAATATGTAAGAATTGCTTGTATCTTATTTTACTGATCTCCTGCTTTAACAGACTAATGAACCATCTATTGGCTCAGCTAAGTAGAGGTCCAAAGAAATATATATACTATCACCACAAGATGGTTTCCTGTGTTGTACTCTAAAGTACCTGATTTTTCATGTCTGAAATTAATTTCATTTCTTTAACAAAAGCGAAGTAAGATTGTATAAATTCACCAAGGAAAGTGCCAGCTGACCTAAAGACTGAGTAAGTTAATAGCTGTCAGCTACTACTTTTGACTTCCCCCTGGCTGCAGGAGACTAGGGTCTATTTCAACAGTGCTAGAGTCTGGTTTTCACAGCAAGTCCTGAATCTAGAGTTGATTGACATGAGTCAATAATTTTCTTCCTTTGGCTCATTGATGGCACTTGACAAAGAACAACCAACTCCACAAGCCTTATAACTAATATTGTTTCAGTAACTCTCAAATGCTAGAAATATAGCATGAACCAGTTCATCCCTTTACACTGCATCTCATTCCAATTCATCTTAGGTGAGGATCTTAGTAATTGTGATGCAAAAACATGCCAGAGGTTATCAGCATTCCACTTAGCACCAGCAATGAAACAATTAGCCCTTTTGGCCAGCAAGTGATCCAATTACAGGAACCCACCCTGAAGTTCTGCTTCTTAGGACACTTATCGCTTTGTGTGGATTTCCAAGTAAACTGATCCTGAGAAAAGGATTCAAGTGCAATTGGTTTATTTAAAAGATGATTCCACAAAACACAGGTAAGAGAGTGTGAAAATGAGAAAGAGAATAGAAGGCAGGCAATGGGTGTTTGTTTAAATCAAGTTATCATGTAGGGAAACAATACCCTAATCCAACTGGGGAATTCTGGTAGCCATTGGACAACTTTTACCTCAGAGTTACCTCATCAGATTGGAAAGGGAGCTGGGGTATTTATACACCAAATTATATACCAAATAGCATTACCTAAGGACACCCAGGGAGGAAGGGAACATTAACCTCCAGATACTTCCAGAATTCCAGGTGGGTAAAGAAGACAGAAAAAGAAAAAAAAAATGCAGGTGCTAGCAGTTGGAAGTCCAGCCTCTGTGCACCTGAAGCGGACACCAGTGACATTTGCTCTAGCATGCCGTATCTTCCAGGTTACTGCCCAGAAAATGTTAACTACACAAAGCTTTTCCCTTCAGCTCCTTTAATTTAAAGATTTTCTTACTTAAATCACATATTCTAACCCTTCTAATATTCATCTTAAATATTAGTTGTGCTTCATGTCATGCACCTTAGTTTCATTAGTAGCAAAATGGACATCCTGCTTACTGATTTTACACAGATTTTATAGGATATATGTGTTTTTATTTTTAATTATGCTTTTCTATGAAATACTTCATGTAGTTAGGTGTGAATTTTGATTGCATGGTTTCGCATGGAACAGGAAAAAAGAAAAATGCATGGAGAGAAGTGCACTATGAGTACAGCACTTCATTAGCAAGTTAAATGTGAAGGAATATGAAATGCATGAACTTCATTACCAAGAAAATCTTAGGAAATCTGATACTGTAAATATGAATCAAATATTCTTTGCCCTCTAGCTGATATTTAAAACATGCATACAAGGCATTAAGAAGTAATAGACAATCTTAATGGTTTTTTAAACTACTAAACTAATTGCAAAAGAAATCAAAATTTTCTTATAAACAGAACACCAGACCCAGATAATTTTATCTATGTGTTCCATCTAATATTTAAAAAACCAGATACATCCAAGCTTATACAAAAATTTCTAGAAAAAAGAAAAAGAGAGGAAACTCTCCAACATATTTTATGATGCTGCTATCCTACCTTAAAAGCAGAACCTGATAGAGAAAACATTGTTAAAAATAGTCTATTATGTATGCAAAATACACACTTATGATTACAGACATACAAATTGTAAATGAGAGGTTAGCAAACAAAATACATCAGTCATCTCAATGGATGCCAGGGAAGCATATATAAAATATGACATTTAGCCATCATGCTTGGCAAACAAAGAACAGAAGAGAATTGCTTTAATCTGAAAACAAGAACTGACAAAAAACCCACAGCATCCATCATACCTAATGGTAAAAAGTAAAGTAGCCCATTCAAGAACAGAAATATGATACTTGCTCTCACTGCTACTTTTAAACTTTTTTTTTGGAAGTCCTGGCAAGTCCTGGAAGATAGAGAAGGAAAGAAAATAAAAGGTATATGATTAGAAATAGAGGAAAAAATATATCAGTATTTTCAGAGAAAATTACTGCCTACATAGAAAATGAAAGAACCTATATATAAGTATTATAATTCATAAGAAAATTATATTTGTCAAATTTTTATTTGTCAAATAATATTGTAAATTAATTGCATTTCTATATATCGACAATGAATACGTAAAACATATCATTAAAATGAAAGAAAACATCTATAATTACCACCGAAAATGTAAATACCTAGTGTACTGGTTTGGATCTGTTAATGTACCCCAGAAAAGCCTATGTTCTTTTAATCCACTCTTGAAGGGGCAGACCTATTGAGGGTGGGATCTTTTATTTAGGTTGCTTCCATGGAGATGTGACCCAGCCCATTCAAGTTGGGTCTTAATCCCCTAGCTGGAGTCCTCTATGAGAGGATAAAAGGCAGAGACATTTTGGAGAAAGCCACTGAAACCAGAAGCTAAACTCAGGAAAGAAGGAGCAGCAGAGCCAGCCACGTGCCTTCCCATGTGACAAAGGAACCCTGGATGCCACCAGCCTTTCCTCAGAGAAGGAATCTACCTCTTCTTGCCTTAATTTGGACATTTTCATGGCCTTAGAACTGTAAATTTACAACCTAATAAATCCCCATTAAAAAAGTCCATCCATTTCTGGTATATTGCATTCCAGGAGCTTTAGCAAACTGAAAAACCTAGCAATCAATCTACCTAAAGAAATGCATAAAACTTATGAAAAAATATATTGAAAGACATTTTAAAACACTATAAAACATGGAAAAAACAATGTTTATAGACATGTCAATATTGTTTCGATATCAATTTTCTCCACATTATTCCATAAATGCAGTAAAATTCTGATCAAAATGCATATAATTCTTTTTTTAAAAATTTTGTTGCTTTTTTTATTTTTATATAAAAAAGTAAGAGCCAAGAAGAGCTAAGACATCCTTGAAGAATAAGATTAAATTGGGACACTTCCCTATGAGACAAAAAGTTTATTTTAAAGCTCTGATAATGAAAGACAGTGGTATAGTAATAGGTTCAATGCAGTAGAAAAATAGAACAAAGAAACTGTGTATAGAAGATTAACACTTTACACAAAATTAACTCCTGAATATTTAAAAACTAGAATATAGAATATAATAATTAATGTTTAAGAAAATTTTAGAAGACAATATAGGAAAATATCTATAGAAACTACAGGTAAGAAAGGAATTTTTAACTAAACACAAAAAGTACAAACTATAAAGGAAAAGATTGATAAAATAAACCATATAAAAATTAAGAATTTCTCTTTTTCATAAGATACTACATAAATAAAGTGAAAGCATGAACTACAAACTAAGATAAAATACTTACAACTCATTAACTGACAATGAAATAGTACCCAGAACACAAAAGAGTTTTAAGAAATCAATAAGAAAATATTAAAAACCAACTAGAACACTGGGTAAAAAATATGAACAATTCAGTATGAATACAGCTACCCAAATAACAGGAAATAATGCTCGATGATTTATAAAAATATAAAACCAAAGTGATTAGTAACTAGTAATCAGTGAAATAAAAATTAAACCCACAATGGTTTTATGTCCACCAGATTGGCATATGTATGTCGATATCAATTGCTAATGTAGGTATATGGCAATTGGAACTCGTATGCATTACCGGTGGATTTGTTACAACAATTTGGGTAAATAGTTTGGCATTTTTTCAGTAAAGCTGGATATGCACTTACTCTCTGCCATAAGCATTCCACAACAGGGCATATATTCTAGATAAATTGTACATGTATTTTAAGGCATTTTCCCTGGATAAGTGAATAAAAAGAGAATTCAGGATCGTGGTTACTTTTGCAAGAGTAGGAAGTTGATAGGTCTAAGCAAAGTTTACACAACGGACTTCAAAGGAACTGGTAATATTCTATTGTTTAAGATGGTACACAGATGCTCCTTTTTTTAACATTACACATTTGTTTTAAATGCTATTTTCTATATATTTAATATTTAATGATACAATTAAAAAATATAAAACCTAAGTAATTGTGAAATATCTTCCTTAAGAGCTATATAAATAATTAAAAGATAAATTAGTTTGTTCTACCTAAAAAAAAAAAAAAAAAAAAACAAACTAACATACATATTAGAACTGCCTTAAGAGCTGTGAAATCAATGGCATGGCAACATATAGTCTTGAGGTCAAGAATTACTTATTTCTAATAGTGTAACAAGTTTACCTTTCCACTTGAAAAATTGGAAGTGACTATTACAGAATATTCTTGAGTTCAGAAACTCTACCCACTAATACCTGGAACCTAGAATCTTCTATGATTTCTGTCCTACTGCAATAATATTGATCTTCCAACCATTAGTTGAGAGAAAGTGACCTAAAATGGATAGTCTCAAGTGTAGTTATCTTATTGCAGTGATTTATGAAGAGAGACATCCTTAAAAAGAAATACACCATAATAAAAAGTTCCTAGGCACTAAAATCTTAAAAAGCACCATAGAACTGCTGACAAATATAATGTTGCTTCTAAAGAAATGAAGTACAGTAAAAAATAGAAAGAACTTTGAGAGATCACATATGAATATGCATATCTAATAAGAATATTCTGTGATAGTCACTGTTGTTACCCAAATACTTGGTTTCAAATTTCTCCAGAATTATTAGATGTAAACCATATTCAGTCTACTTTGGTGCCTTAGGATTTCATAATTTATAGCCAGAAGGTCATCTTTCAAATTTTTATTATAGGAAATATCAAACACACATTACTGAAGAAAAATAGTATCTTGAACACCCAATACCATCACTCAGCTTCAGCAAATTCATAACTGATCTTTTTTCCATAACCCCACATTTTCACCCTCCATTGAGTTATTTTGAAACAAATCCTAGAAAATATTATTTTATCTACAAACATTTCAATAGGTATGTCGAAAACACAATAGATGCCTTTTAAAACACAACCAAAATATCATCAAATCTCAAAAATAATTCTTAATATCACTATATATTAAGTATATATATTGATTGTCCTATAATTTTTTTCACTTTATAATATGTTTGATCAAATTCGGATTCAAAACAGCTTCAAATATGTTGATTGGTTAATTTATCTGTTTTTTTTTTGTTGTTGTTGTTGTTATTTACAGTAATCACCCTATCTGCTTTTTATTTTTATAATTTACTTTGAAGTAATCAGATTTTTTTTGTCCTGTGGGTTTTCCTATACTTTGGATGTGCTGCTTGCATTCCACGGTATTATTTAACATGCTCATCTCTCCTGTAAATTGGTGGTTAGATCTAAAACTTGCAGAAAACTTCAAGAGGAACCTTTTTTATTTCCTTCAGGAGGTACTTAATATCAGGTTACCTCTTTTCATGATGTCAGCAGTCACTAATGATCAGTGTTTACATTCCTATATCATTAGGGGTTGTAAAAATGTTTATATTTTAATTAAATTATTCCTTTTTTATGTATAGGCAGGGATGCTTTTATAAAGACCAACCTCCTTTCATCTACTATTTGGTTTCTTGAGATACAGTTTGCATAGCAAAGGAAGAATAAACACTTCTTTCTTGTTCTTAAACAAGTTTTCAAAATGAGTTAACTACTTAGAGCACCCTCCAATGGTAAGCAATGAAGTATGTGTGGGGGGTTCACTTTTTTAGCATCAAAATGAATTCATGGTTTTAAACACATTTGATATGCTTTGGTTTACTGCTTTAGGTTTACTTACAGATGCTTAAATTGCCCCATCTTTTGCCATTAGGAACCTCTTTAAGTTTGGTACCTTGAAATCAACTATGATGAGAGTATTTACACTACACAAATCAATACAAATCGGAGCTTTTTTCCCCTCCCATAAAGCCAGTTATTAAACATTTACCAGACCACTACTGGCTTCATTTGCTACACTGCCTGTCTATCTCCATCATTAAGTTTTAGTTCTGTAAGTAAATATATTTTTAATACCCACTCCTATTCCTTAAGTCATTTTTTTCAGTCATTTTGATACTCTGGAATGTATTCTCACTAGATAAATCAGACATGCTAATGGAAAAATATACTCTGAGTTCTTGTCGTTCATGATAGTTTCTGTAGCCCTTATATTTTAAAAATAGGTTTGCTGGATATAAAATCCTTGGGTGACATTTTATTTCTTAGACTATCTTAAATAAGACTCAATTTATTCTGGAGTTCCAAGATCCTCATGATATTCCACAGTTATCCCCATGGAAGGGGAGCTCATCACCACCAGCAGGGATTAAAGTCCTGGCTCCCTTAGTGTCCCTCCCTGACACCATCTGGTGGGGTTTGCCTAGTTACAGCCTGGCAAAGGTGAAAGTCTAGGCTTTACTGTCAGGCGTTGCTGGTCAGGCAGGGCCACATGTTTTGTTTTTTTTTTCTGTGGAGGTTGGCTGGAGAAGAACAGATAGTGTATATTTCTACTTTGCTAGGCTACCTCTTTCCTAGTTTTTTGGCCAGGGAGGGAAGATATTTGTTGGAGCTTTTTTGTCTGCATCTATTGGCATTTCTGGGTTGCCGTCTTCTTCAGCTCTGAGCTGGGGATATATGAGGCAAAAAGAAAGCCCTGGAAACACAATACCATGTTGTCCTTTGGATCCTGAGTTCTCTAGCCAGTCTGGCTTGTTCTCTTCACCTTTCAAAACCTTCTTATGTTTGTTTTATATATAATATCCAGAGTTTTTAGTTGTACTTAGCAGGAGGATAGAGCAAAGTATATCTTCTCCATCTTTCAAAAGTGGAACCATAAATTTCATTTAAATTAATTATTTTCAAAAGGTTTTATGTTCCTTGTTTGAGAATATTTATTTGTGACCTTGACTCTTGAATAAAATGCTGTCATATATTTGCTATTTGTTGTTGTTTTATAACCAATTTTTGGCCATTTTGTTATATTTTAGAGGACTGAAACTCTAGATGCTTCTTCTATCTATTTACTTCCAAATGAAAAACAGTTCCTAGGAGTCTTATCTTAATCCTCAATAGAGGTGTCAATTCAGGATTTATATGCTTAATAAAAGCTATGAAATAGCAAGAAGTCAGTTTTTTTTTTTTAATTTTATTTTCAGGAATTATCTTTTAGTTTCTATTATCTCACTATAGTACAATGTAAAATAGGCCTAAATTATATTTTAAATAGTTCCACAATTAGATCCAAATTCCAGTATAGTTCAAATTGTTTCCTTTTGAAGATTTAATCAAATCTCAATAGGGAATGGCACTTGTTATTTCTTTGGAGGTGAGATGGATCTTTCATAAAATTAGGTATTCACAATTTGAAGAGATTCTAAAAGGCATCAGCTAAAAAGATTCTAAGAAGCCTAATCACCTTTCAGATTTTAGAATATTTTCTATAATATGTTGACCAATGGTTATCCAAATTTAGTTTAAACACCTCACCAACTAGCAAAACAGCTTATTTTGCCTTTGTCTGATTTTTTAGAAAAGTCTCTCACATTCATCTGAACTCTTTCTTATATTGACTTATGCTTTCCAATTCTTCCAGTTGGGACCATATACAATTCTTTCACATAACACTGTCAGTATTCAAGGAAAACCTTTACATCTGCTCATCCTCAAGCTACAAACCTGGGCATTAAATCATAGCAAAAGGTTTTGAGCACCTTCCCTGTTCTGGTGTCTATGATTGGAACACATCTGGCAAGAATAAAAACCTTGAAAATTGAACACAATTTTGCCCTCACCAACAAGGAAAATCTCCCCTAGGTTTTTCCCCTTAATCATTACAGGCTAATGGTCTTTAGCATGTTAGCAATCATTTCATACTGTTGACTACAGTCATAGTCACTACTGAATAAAACACTGTTGCACAGAGCCTTTTACTCTCACCCAAAAATTATGCAGTTGGCTTCGTGTTCCAGTTTGCTTCCTCACATTTGGTACTGTTGAATTTCATTTTTTAAAGATCAAATCCACCAGGATAGACTTAGAGCTCAATTTTGTCATAAAGTATATTTATTATTTCTCCAAAATCTATGTTATACTAGATTTGAAGCATCTGTGACCATATAAGTCAAGTTCTCCATAACGAGAAGAGAAAGAAAGAGGGAGAAAAAGAGGAACGTGGTAAGAAACACTGAAGGGGGAATGAAGAGAGGGAAAAGCAAGAAAAGTGACTAGGAAACAAGTAGACAAGAGGCTGCATACTTCATTCCCTTTTCACTTAACCCAAATTCCAAAGGGGTTTAGCGAATTTGAAAACAGTGAAAAGTGCAAACGAATTAAAATGATTATTATACAGCCTTCTCACATTTGTTTGAGGAAGTTATAAAAGATAAATAAACAAATACATAATTACATTGTTGCCTCTGTATTTACTTTGCATATTTCATCAAAGCTTCCTCTCAAAGGGGAGAAGACATTCCATGCCTCTCCCCTGGCTTCTGGTGAGTGGCCTGCAAGCCATGGTGCTCCTTGGTATAACTCAATCTCTGCCTCTGCAGCACAGTTGTCTATCTCTGTATGTTTCTCTTACTGCCTGTCAAATTTTCTCTGCTTATAAGGACACCAGTCATATTGGATTAAAAGTCCACCCTAATCTAGTTGGGCCTCATCTTAACTAATAACATCTTCAAAGACCCTATTTACAAATAAGTTTACAGTCCTAGGGCTGGGGATTAGGACTAAACATGTTTTTTTGAGGAGACACAATTCAATCCATAACAGTAACAAAAACTGGAAGGTCCCTTGTGGGCACCAGTTTGGGTAAGGATGTAAGGAGTCTTAGGAATGACTGATATGGTAAAGTTATGTAGATGTCTGGGCCTTATGAAATCTAGATTCCAATAAACTAAAGCACCCTTCCAGGTCAAAGTCCTATATGAAGGAGACATAGGTAGGACTAGACTACAAATTGAACAGGCAAGGATCAGTAGGGGCAAAGGAAAAAGAAGATGCAAATAAGGAGTGAGAAGTGCAGGAGGGAGATAGAGACAAGTAAAAGTTCTCAGAAAATTGAAGCCATATTTTTAATTAGTTGGTCAAACAAATAGAAGAGGAGGCTCTAAAATGAGGAAATCATAATATACTTGCTCACCACTCTCTCCTAAAATAACAAGATAATTCATCTTGCTAATGAAAATTTAACAGAGGTTTGCTGAAGAATCTCATACAAATTTTATTTTAATAAAAAAGAACAGCGAGAAGAATAATGTTCCTACACATAACAAAAGCATGTCATTGACATATTACTAATAACAGATGAAAGTTGTAACTTAATACTTCAAAATAAGCTTAAAATATTTAAAAAAATTATGAAAGGTTAAACAAACCAGCAAACTAAAAGAAATTTTTAAAGTAATAGAAATTTAAAAGAATAACAAATCAAAAATAGAAAAAACTAAAAAAATGAGATAATTGGTGAAAAATAATATTTGAAAGTATTAGAAATATTGTATAACCCAAACTATAAACTATATAGCCATTGGTCCATACTGATATGAGTAAATTTTGAATAAAAAAATGAATGGATTGAATAAAAAAAAAAAAATGTGCTCATTTGGATATATTTTGTCCCCCAGAAAAAGCCATATTTTTTAATGCAAACTTGTGGGGGCAGATTGATTAATATTTCTGATCAGGGAATGACCTCTTGATTAAATTATTTCCATGGAGATATGGATGCTGCCCATTCAGGGTGGGTCTAAATTTAATTACTGTAGTCCTATAAAAGAGCTCACAAACAGAAGGAGCTCAGAGCAGCTGAGAGAGACATTTTGGAGAAGGCCATTGGAAGCTGATATTAGAGATTCAGACAGAAGGATGTTTGGAGATGCTAAGCTAAGAGATGCTAGGCCAGAGTTTGCTCAGAAGAAACTAAGAGAGGACTCCCCAGATGGTTAGATGTACAGGAGCTGAAGAGGCTAAAAGGGACAAGCCCAGAGACATTTTGGAGAATGCCATTTTGAAATGCAACCTGGGAATAGTAGATGCCAGCCACGTGCCTTCCCAGCTGACAGAGGTGCTCTGGATGCCACTGGCCATTCTTCCATGAAGGTATTTTCTTGTTAATGCTTTAGTTTGGACACTTTAATGGCCTTAGGACTATTCATTTGTAACCAAATAAAACCCCTTTATAAAAGCAAATCCATTTCTAGTATTTTACATAATGGCAGCATTAGCAAACCAGAACAATATGTATATCATAGCATGATACACTTATAAGGTATGACACTGGTGCAGAGGGTTAACAACAGAATGGTATATGGAAGACCTACCCATTACATATTAAAAACTATGTGTGCCTGTTTGGATTTATTATGTCCCCCAAAACAGCATGTTCTTTAATGGAATCTTGTGGGGGCAGAGTATTAGTGTTGATTAGGTTGGAATATTTGGATTAGGTTGTTTCCATGGAGTCGTGACCCACCCAACTGTGTGTAACACCTTTGTTTAGATTATTTCCATGGAGATGTGGCCCCACCCATTCATTAGGGAAGATACACCCCCTAGAGACTTATCATCTGCATTTGAATAGCTCCTTTGTCTCTCTGACTCTGCTATCTCCACCCCTGTCTGGGTCAGAGCACTGCAAACTGAAAATGGCTGAGGCTTTCTCCACTGAGCTGCCCAGGTTGAAAGAGAGAAAAAGGGACAGAAAGCCCCCTTTCAAAGCAAGTCCACAGACCCCCAGTTTCACCCATCAGCAAAAGGTAACACCTGTTCTTCTGGGCTTCCCCTCCTGGGACACAGGAGTCTTCTGGCTCTTTAAGTTCAGTCATCATTAAAAGCTTCTGTCTGCTTGTTAGGGGGTTGCAGCTTGTATTCAGCAGTCCATATTTGTTAATTAAAATCCCAGTTGGAGCTGGGCTGAGCTATATTCACTTGCTCAGAGAGTGCTGCTTTCTACCACAGTGAGGTTTTGCAGTTCAGCCTGCCATAGGGGGAGGGAGTTCCTGGCATGGTTCCGCAGTTTTTACTTACAGATTTAATTTACAGATTTTATATATCTCAGGCATTCCTCCCAGTCCAGGTTGATGTGTGAATAGTCACAGTCATCCTCCAGCAGTTATTCCAGATTATTTACTAATTGTTCCTGGTTGTTTATTAGCTGCTCCAGGGGACTAACTAAATACCACTCCTCTCTATGCTGCCATCTTGCCCCCTGCCTGGAGAAACACAACTTGGGAGCAAAGGAAAACGTTCTCCAGCCACATGCCTTCCCAGACTACAGAGGTGTTCCAGACGCCATTGGCCAGTCTTCTCTGAAGGTTTCCTATTGTTGATGCATTGGCCTGGACACTTTTATGGCCTTAAGACTGTAACTTTGTAACCAAATAAACTCCCTTTATAAAAGCCGATCCATTTCTTGTATTTTGCATGATGGCAGCATTAGCAAACTGAAATACTATGTTTTATAGAAATATCTTACCAACATTATACTAATACTAGGGATAATTAATTAGCAGCTGATAAGAGCTCTGGGATGTATTATGCTATGATAATTGTTTAAAGTTGAGAATGATGAGGATTGTATGAAGATAATGTACGAAACTCTCTAGCTTGGGATAGAATTATATTAAGTGAAATTAGGAACCCGCTACTCAATACACCAAGCCTTCAACTTGAGGCTTGCTCTTGTGAAACTTAGGGTTATAAAATGGGAGGCTGAGCCTTCCTGTAATTATGCCTAAGAATCACCTCCAGGGAACCTCTTTTGTTGCTCAGATGTGGTCTCTCTCTCTCTCTAAGCCCAACTCAGCAAATAAATTCATTAACCTCCCCCCCATGAGTTATATGACTCCCAGGGGGATGAATCTCCTTGGCGACATGGGACATGATGCCCAGGAATGAGTCTGGCCCTGGCAGTGAGGGACTGAAAATACTTACATGACCAAAAGGGGGTGGGGAGTAAGGTAACAAGCTGAGGTCACAGTGGCTGAGAGATCCCAAGTGGAGTCAAGAGACTATTCTGGAGGTTTCTCTTATGCATGCTCCAGCTAAAACAACCCAAATGGCCACAATATGCCATGTCCTTACCAAAAGTAGTCCCTAAATATCCAGGTCACTATCTGAGATTCTTCTATTAAAGATGCACTCACTAAGTTTTATCTCTCAGAAACTTAAATCCACCAGAGTGTTCCTATGCCAGATGATTCCTAAAACCCAGAGGCAACAGCCTCTTTAAGATCAACAATCGGATGCAGCCCCCTTCCCCATACTGTCAATACCCCCTTTCAATATCAATAAGTTAGGGTGCTCACTGCCTAGACACCCCTGAAGATGGAGAAAGAGATTACGTACCCCTGAAGATGGAGAAAGAGATTACGTGAGAGAAAGGAGTAGCAACAAACAAAATAAGATTTAACAATATAAATAGATACGTTTTTTAGATGCTGAGGTGTTGGAATAGCTGGAAGGAGGTAAATGACATGGTGGAACTGTAACCTATAACATCCTTTGAAATTTGCTCAAGAGCTGTTCATTGAACTGTGCTTTGAAAGTCTTCACCTTTCTGCATACACCCTATATTGCATAATGGGGAAGGAACTGAAACTGTGGAAGTGTAACCCATAACAATTTTTGAAATTACCTATATAACTGCTTGTTGGGCCATACATCAAAGGTTAGCATCTTTCTGTATGTATGTTATATTTTACAATAATGGAAATAGCTAAAGTTGTGGAACTGTAAATCCATGACATTCTTTGAGATTTGCTCTCTAGCTGCTTGTTGAATTGTACTTTGAAGGTTATCACTGTTATGTATATTGTGTTTATGTTCACAATAAAAAATACATTAAAAAGTAAATAAATAAATAGAGGCAAATAGATAAGTCTCCCTAGCAGAACAATTCCAATAATTAATTTTGACACTGGCTCTTCAAAGAGGTGGAGCATAACTCCCCACCTCTTTAATTGTGGGCTGTCCATAGTGACTTCCGTCCGAAGTATATAGTAAGAAAATTTGAGGGGAAAAGATAGCAACCAATGGAGAAAACTGACTAACATTCTCTCAGCTGGGTAATCAAGGTTAATATCAACTGTAATACATCACAATTATTGCATGTACTCTTGATAAGATGTAAAGAAAATGGTATGTTACCTCTGTGTTCTTCCTCCCCAAAACACATGTCTTCAGTCAAAAAATGGGAAAAACATCAGATAAATCCCAAATGAGGGACATTCTACAAACTGGCAAGATCATCAAAAACAAGGAAAATCTGAGAAACTGTCATAGTCAAGAGGAGCCTAAGGAGACATGACAACTAAATGTATCCTGGATAGAATCCCAGAACTGAAGAAGGACATAAGACTAAGTATGGACTTCTGTTAATGACAATATATCAATGTCAGTTTGTTAGTTGTAACTATATTCATGTAAGATACTAATAGAGAAATCTGGATGTATGCATGAGGGAATGCTCTATCTTTGCAATTTTTCTGTAAGTCTAAAACTGTTCCGAAATTCAAAGTATATTTTTTTAAAACTAAAAATTTCAGACAGAAAGATGAAACCAAACAGAACACAAGAACAAATACAGACAATGTATAAGATCGTAAAAGAAATAGAAGATGGAAAGAAGAAAATTTTAAAAGTCAAAAAGAAATGTAGAAACAGATTCAAAGGATTTTGGAGAAAGTGCAGATATAGAAGATAGACAATCCAATATGAACTGGGTACCAGTGGGGGGAAAATTAAACTAAGCAATTTAACATAATAAATACTAAAAAAAAAAACATAATTATAAAAGCATTATACTCTCTTTCAAAACACTCTTGGAAATCACATATTGAAATTTCACAGTATCTACCTGGGATGATCTCTTCAAATGTCTCACCCTCAGACATTTTCCAGTTTAACTAATTATAGGAGAATAAGAATAAAAACATTTGGACATTAATGCATTATGCTAGAAAATAATTAGATGGCAATAAGAAGGCACCCATCCCCTTTTTCACAGGGAACATGTCAGAGAAGCACCAGTGGAGACTCAGGGATTTCATTACTGCTCAGCAGTAAAGAAGACAACCTGACCCCAAGCACTGTCCATGGGAGTACATGGGGAGCAGTAATGAGGCATTCCTACCCCTCCCAAACAGAAAGTATTAGTAGAGGCCAACTGGGGAGCCAGAACTTCCATTCCTGTACAGCAGTAATGATGAGCACACCTCAGGTGTCAATGGAGGCCAAGTGGGAAATCTGGACATCTACCCATACCTGGCAGTGGAAGCCCGTCCTTCTCTTGAAAGAGCAATTTCAGAGAAAGCCATCTAAAATACAAGGTTTAATTAAGAGCAGAGTCTCATGCACTGGTACCCTAAATGTCCACGTTTTAATGAAAAATCAGTAATAATAATACCTAAAACCAGAAAAATCTCAAACTGAATTAAAAAAAGACAATCAGTAGATATCAACACTGAGATGACAGATATTTTAGAAATACCTGTCAAAGAGAATAAAGCAAGCATTATAAGAATGCTTCAATAAGCTGTTACAAGCATGCCTGAAATAAATGAAAAAAAGATGGAGTCTCAGCAAAGAAACAGAAATTCTCAGAAAGGATATATAATATACAAAAAAAGAATCAAATGGAAATTTTAGACCTTAAAATACAATATAAAAGAAAAATTCAATGGATGGGTTCAATATCATAAGGGGACAAGGAAAGAATTAACGAACTAAAACATAGAACAATATAAAGTACCCACTTTCCTAACACACAAAATATACTGAATTTTTAAAAATGAAGAGCCTCAGGGATTTATGAACAATGACAAAAGATTTCAAATTCATGTCATTGCTGTCTTGGAAAAAGAGAAGAAAGAGAATGGGGGTGAAAAAAAAGAGATCAAAGAAGCAATGGCTGAACACTTCCCAAACTTGCAAAAGACTCATAGTTATTTAATCAGAAAGCTAAGCAAACCCCAAACATGATAAACCAAAATAAATCCATAAGATGGAAAATGATAATAAAACTTCTGAAACCTAAAGAGAAAAAAAAAAAAAAAAATCTTGAAAGCAGCAGCCAGAGAAAAATGTCATCTTACCTGTAAATGAAAAACAATTTGAATGGCAGTGACTTTCTCAACAGAAATCATGAAGGTCAGAAGTTAAGTGGCACAAGATTTTGAGGGCCTAAAGGAAAGACCTACCAAACCAGAATCTTAAATCCAATAAAAATATCCTTCAGAAATAGAGGGGAAGTCAGTATTTTCAGATGAAGGAAAACTAAGAGGATTTTTCGTCAGCAGACTTCCTCTTAAAAAATGGCCAAAGGAAATCCTCTAAGGAGAAAGGGAATTGTTAAAAGAAAACATCTTGACACACCAGAAGGGAATAAAGAAAACAATAAGCAAATATATGGCTAACTGCAAAATAATTTCCTTCTTCTCTTGAGTCTTCTAACTCATGTTTGATAATGGAACAAAATTTATATTAATTGCGATGCTATTCTAAACATATATAGAGGAAAATTTAAGGAAATCATATTATAAATGGGAAAGATAAAGAGATGTAAAGGGTGGTAAGGTTTATACAAATCACTTAAACTGGACTTATAAAATGATGACACCAGTGATAAGTTATGTATATATAATGTAATATCTAGAGCAATAACTAAAAGAAGCTATACAAAAAGATATGCTCAAACAACTATAGATAACTCATAATGGAATTCTACAAAAATTTCAGGTGACCCACAGGAAGACAGGAAAAATAAAACAGAGAAAGGGAAAACAGAGAGAACAAACAGAAAACAATTAATAAAATGACAGACCTAAGTCCAAATATATCAAGAATCACATTAAATGCAAATGATGTAAATATGACAATTAAAAGAAAAATATTGGCAGAGAAGACTAAAACTGTGACACAACTATATGGTGTCTACAAGAAACTCACTTCAATTATAACAACATAGGTAGGTTAAAAGTAAAAGGATATATATATATATATATTTATATCATGCAAACATTAATCAAAAGAAAGCAGGAGTGACTATATTCACATTAGATCAAGTCAACTTCAGAAAAATGAAATGTACCCAAGGCAAAAATGGATATTAAATAAAGATGAAAGGGTCAGTGCACCAAGAGAACTTAGCAATTTTAAATGTTTGTTCATAAAACAACAAAGCTGCAAAATATGTGAAGCAAAAACAGACAAACCCACCTGAAAACATTCAAACCCTAATTCAACAGTTGATGAAAATGTAGGCAGGAATTCAGTAAAACTATAAAGTAACTCAACACCACCAACGAATGGGATCTAATCAACATTTATAGAGCATTGCACCCAACACAGCATAATAAGCATTATTTTCAATTTCCCACAGAACATATACCAAAATAGATCTTATCCTGTGACATGAAACAAACCTCAAGCAATTAAAAAAATTGCAATTATACAGAATGATTTCTATACAATAAAAATCAATGACAGAATTATAACATGAAAATCTCTGGACATTTTCAAAGCTAAAACACATTCCTAACTAACTTATGTGTCAAAGAGGAAGTATCAAAGGAAATAAAAAATACTTTGAACTAAATTAAAGTAAAAATATGTCAAAATCTGTGGGAAACAGCTAAAGCAGTGCTGTGAGAGTAATTTATAATACTAAATGCATTCATTTTTTTCTTTAAATTCAGTTTTATTGAGATATATTCACATATCATACAATCATCCACAGTGTACAATCAGTTGTTCACAGTAGCATTGTATAGTTGTGCTTCATCATCACAATCAATTTTTGAACATTTTTATTACTCCAAAAAAATTAAAATAGGAATAAAAATTAAAATAAAGGTAAAAAAGAATACCTAAAACATCCCATCCCTCCCATCCCACCCTATTTTTCAATTAATTTTTGTCCCCATTTTTTTACTCATCTGTCCATACACTGGATAAAGGGAGTGTGAGCCACAAGGTTTTCACAATCACACAATCGCAATGTGTAATTTACATAACTATACAATTGTCTAAGTCGATGTATTCATTTTAAAAAAGAAAAATCTCAAATCAATATTCTATGCTCCCACCTGAAGAACTCAGAAAAACAAGCAAAATACACCCAATGCAAGCATCAAGAAGGAAATAACAAATATAAGGCCAGAAATCAATAAAATTAAGCAGAAAAACAAGAGAGAAAATCAATGAACAAAGACACAGTTCTTTGTAAGATCAATAAAAATGACAAATTTCTGTGAAGTTTGATTAAAAAGCAGAGAAATCGCAAAATACCAATATCCAAATTAAACAGACTATCATTACTGCAGACAGCAGAAAAGTTAATAACGGAAAACTACAGAAAACTCTATACACACAAATTTGACAACGTATATTAAATTTACTAGTTTGTCAAAAAAATAGATGCACCACAATTCACTCAGTGTAAAACAGATAATTTAAATAGCCCTATACCTATTAAGGAAATTGAACTCATAATTTTAAAATTACCAAAAAGGAATCTTTAGGTCCAGATGGTTTCCCTGGAAAATTCTACCAAATATTTAAAGAAGAAGTAAACTAATTCTACACAATCTTTTCTAGAAAACGAAGAGGAAGAATTCTTCCCAATAAATTTTATAAAGCTGATACTAGAACCAGACAAAGACAGTAGAGAGAGAGAGAGAGAGAACTACAACCCATAATCTTTTCAGCATATAGAGGCAAAAAGTCTTAACAAAATATTAACAAATAAAATCCAATAATATATAAGAAGAAGAATACACTATGACTACATGATTCTTACTCCAGGGATGCAAGGCTGGTTCAATATTGGAAAATCAGGCAATGTAATCTACCATTTAGCGGGCTTAGGAAGAAAAATCACATGATCTGTTAATTGGTGCTGAAAAAGCATTTGACACAATTCAGCATCCATTTATGATAAAATTTCTCAGAAAAATAGGACTAGAAGGGGAACATCCTCAATTTGACAAAAAGCATCTAAAAAATTACAGCTAAAATTATATTAGGGTGAAAAGCTAAATACTTCCCCCTAAGAATGGTAACAAGAAAAGGATATTTGCTATCACCATTCTTGTTCAAAATAGAGCCAGAAATCTTAGGTAGTGCAATAAGGCAAGAAAGGAAATACAAGGCATCCATATCAGAAAGGAAGGAAGAAAAGTCTCCCTATTTGCAAATGACATTATTGTCTACATAGATAACCCCAAGGAATGTACTAAAAACTCCCAGAAGCTATGTGACATCAGCAACTTGGCAGAATGCAAAATAAACATGCAAAAAAAAAAAATGTTTTCTCTATTCTAGCCATGAACACCTGGACCCTGAAATTAAAAACAGAATAATATTTGCAATTACTCAAAAACAGAGGTGAATAGATATAAATCTAACAAAGCACATATAGGAATTTTATGCTAAAAATGACAAAAATGTTGACTAAATAAATCAAGGAAGATCTACATAAATGAACATACCATGCTTGTGGATTTGAATATTCAATATAATAAAAGTGTAAATCCACCCCAGATTGACATATAGGTTTGACACAATTCCTGTCTACATACCAGCAAGAATTTCTGTGGATATAGACAAGATTACTCTAAAATGTATATAGAAAGGCAAAGGAATTAAAATAACTAACCAATTTTGATAAAGAAGAAAGTGGGAGGAATCAGTCTACCCAATTTCAAAACTTATTTATAAAGCTACAGTATTAAAGACTGTGTTATTAGCAAAGTGATAGACATATAGATCAATGGAACAAAACAGAAAACCCAGAAATAGATGGACATACATATGCCCAACTGAAGTTTGACAAATGTGCAAAAACAATTTAATGGAGAAAGATAGCATTTTCAAAAAATGGTCTGGAGCAATTGGACACCCAGGCAATCAACAAAAATAATAATAAATCACAAATCAAATCTCATACTTAATAGAAAAATTAACACAAATTAGATCACAGATATAAATGTAAAATGTAAAACTATAAAAATTATAGAAAACAATCTCTAAGATCTAAGGCTTTATGAAGAGTTCTTATTCTTGACACCAAAAGCATGATCAATAAAGAAGAAATTGATAAATTGTACCTTATCAAATTTTTTTAAAAAAGTATTCTGCAAAAGACCCCAAAAATTAAAAACTCTTACTGTATTAAAAAAAATCATGGAAAAGAGGATGAAAAGGCAAGCTAGTTGAGAAAATATTTGCAAATAATATATCTGCAAATTATATATCTAGAATGTATAAAGAACTCTCAAAATTCATGATGAAAAAAAACCAATCCAATAAGAAAATGGGCAAAAAACATGAAGAGACATTTCACCACAAAGGATATACAGGTGACAAATCGGCACATGAAAAGACGTTACATTTCATTACCAATTAGGGGAACATGAATTAAAACCACAGAGACATCATTACACACTTATCAAAATGGCTAAAATAAAAAGTAGTGACAACACAAAATGCTGGTGTGGATGTTAAGAAACTGGATCACTCATCCATTACTGGTGTAAAAAGAGAATGGCAGTTTCTTACAAAACTAAACTCATGCTTCCATATGACTCAGTAATTGCATTCATAAGCATTTATCCCAGAGAAATGATAACTTATGTTCACACAAAAATCTGTACAAACATGTTTAGAGTGGCATTATTTCTAATAATCAATTACTGATAACAACTTATATGCCCTCCAACATGTTATTGGTTAAACAAATTGATACATCCATACTATGGATTACTTCTCAGCAATAATAAGGTTAAAACTATTGATACCCACAACAACCTGAGTGAATTTCCAGAGGATTATGCTGTAAGAACCATTAAAATCCAATCCCAAAATGTTACATACTGTATTATTCCATTATATAACATTTTTGAAATAGATAAGTGGTTGCCAGGGAATGGGAGGTGGAGGGAATAAATGCAGGAGGTAGGTGGGTGTGCTGGTTTGTATGTGTTATGTGCCATCAAAAGCCATATTCTTTAATGCAATCCTGTGAGGGCAGACTTACTAGTGTTGATTAGGTTGGGATCCTTTGATTGTTTCCATGGAGATGTGACTCAATCAAGGGTGAGTGAAACGTTTGATTAAATTATTTACATGGAGATGTGGACCACACCCATTCAGGGAGGGGTCTTGATTTAATCACTGGAGTCCTATAAAAGAGTTCACAGACAGAAGGACCTCAGAACAGCTCAGAGAGACATTTTGGAGATGGCCATTGAAAGCAGAATTTTACTGACGTTTTGAAGATACTAGCCCAGAGTTTGCTCCAGAGAAGCTAAGAGAGGACAAAATGACCCAAGGGCATCATTTTGAAGAATGCACAGGAGCTGAAAGAGTACCTGGAACATAACCCAGGATCAGCAGATGCCAGCCATGTGCCTTTCCAGCTGGCAGAGGTTTTCTGGACGCCATTGGCCTTCCTTAAGGCCAACTTATGTTGATGCCTTAATTTGGACATTTTCATGGCCTTCAGACTGTAAATTTATAACCAAATAAACTCCCTTTATAAAAGCCAATCCATTTCTGGTATTTTGCGTAATGGCAGCATTAGCAAACCGGAACAGTGGGTGTGTTTATAAAATGAGAACCCAAGGGATCCTTATGGTATGGGAACTGTTAAGTATGTTAACTGTGGCAGTGGATACAGAAACCTACATGGGTGATAAAATTGTACAGAAATTAATACACACAGAAACACACACACACACAAGTACAAGTAAAACTGGATAAATCTGAATAAGATTGGTGGATTGCATCAATATCTATCTTGGTTGTGATATTATACTATAGTTTTATAAAATGTTACCATTCAGGAGAAATAGGCAATGTACAAGAGACTTCTCTGTATTATATTTTATAACTACATGTGAATCTACAATTATATCAATTAAAACTTCAATTAAAAAAGTCTTTTTCAATCCACTCCCAATTTAGCTTCTCTTTCCTCCCTCACTACAATGCAATTTTTAAAAATCTATCAGGAAATTCAGAAAAGAATGTTTCTTAATATTCTTGAATTTACGTTATTATGGAAATGGAGAGTAGATTACTGGTTGCTAGGAATTAAGGAGCAGGGTGGGTGAGAAAGAAGTGGTTGTGCCTATACAAAAGGGAAACATTAGTTACCATTGTGGTGACAAACATTCTATATTGTGACTGCATCAATGTCAATATCCTGGTTTTGATATTGTACTATAGATCTGTAAGGTGCTACCATTGGGAAAACTGGGTAAAGGGTACATGGCATCTGTGTGCATTATTTCTTACAAGTGCATGTAAATCAACAATTATCTCAAAATTAAGAGTTTAATTTAAATAATGGAATTCAGCCAATTAAAATAAATGTTTAGAGATGGTACAAAAGACTAGGGATGATTATTAAATCTATCAAATGTAGACCTACTATTAGTAGATAGCCATGGGAATTAGGATTTCTGAATACTGTAAATTGGGATAATATAAAAATATGGCTAACAAAACAATTGAAAGTAAGAGGGAGGTAGAAGAAATGAGAAGGATTTAAGAGAGTTAAGGCCTCCATCTTTCACAGAAAAGAGCAAATTTATCAATTGTCACTAACTAAAATTAAATTATTTATTTTAAAAAGCATAGCATAATATCTTAATATTTTTTCATTATATCATAACATAACAGACAGATCTTAGTAAGTAACATTTCTTCTAAAGAAAATACTTGAGTTTCAAACATTTCACTTCAGATTCTTTTCATTACATTAAATTTAAATATGATTCAATATGATCCAATTTAATACTCCAGTTAAATGTTCTCTTCTTCAAGTTAAAATGCATTAATTTCTCAATGATCATTGTCTTCCTACCCCTCTCGTATTATATTCAAAATATTTTGATGAAGACCATATGGAATTGTGTAGTATATTTAGAACCATTTCAATTTAAAGTGGCTAAATGTTGAGAATGAGTTTTCCATTGGCTGCCATTACCTGGAAATCTCCTGAAGGTTCTCAAGCACATAGACTTGACTGTTTATAAATTACCATTTATTTTAGTATTGGGAATTTTGTGAAACAGCTCAAATTTACCAAGGACATTTGTCTTATTGAAAATATATTGAAAATCCCTGAGATAGACAACAAAACATTGGTTGCAAACAGAAGCATCAGTGCAGACACAATGTACCAATTTGCTTTCCAACAGTGGACATCAGGTTGTTGGCAGGGATCAGCCGAGCCATTTATATATTTCTTACTCCAAGTCAGCAGCATCTAGTTTGTAATAGAAGACTGAACATTTTTCTGCCTTTCTCTACCCCCAACTGTCCTCCCCATATGTACTCACAGAAGTAAAGAAAATTTATAAATCTAATTAATAAAATTACACCATTAAGCAAAATATGATGAATCTCCTCTCATTAATCAGAGGTTAAAGAGTAAACAAAGCTGCTCCCAGCACAAGTGATGATGCAAACAAAACAGCAGCCTCACAGGCTTGCTGACTGCCTCTGCACCTTTATACAACTTTGGGTCACTGCTCTACGTCACCACGCAGTGAAGGCAAACTGGCAGACTTGCTCTGCATCTAGTGATCCTAGGTTTCTCAGCAGGGGATCTGTCTGACATGAAAATCCTCTGATCAGATCAGGAGGACACTAGAGGAGGAACAGGTGGTCACAGACCTACAAAGCGCCACCAGTGGAAGAACGACACACCTACTTAGGGGAAGTAACCTGGGCAGATTCAGTATATCCCTCTTGCTAACAAGTAAACTATACAACAGTAGTTGGCACAACCAGTGGCACATCATCTAGTAATCACAATTCAAATGCACATTTTCATGAGGCCTGTGCCCATACTTTTAAAATCGAATGCAAAATTTGGTTAACCTATTACCTAGGTTAAGTTAATGCTACCCTTAATAAAGATATGGTTAAAAAAAAAATCAGGGAGTATATACACAATTTAAACTACATCACCAATTATCTAGACTTAATTGACTTTACAGAAAACTGTACTCAACAACTGCAAAAAAAAAAAAAACAAAACAAAACAAAAAAAAAACCTTTAAAGAGCACATAGGATTATAGGATTTTAACAAAGTAGAACATAACAAGTGGCCACAAAGTAATTCTCAATAACCTCCAAGTGTGCTAAATCTATCATATATAGTCTCTGAACCCATTTAGAAATCCCTGAAATCTGGCATGTAGAAAAGCTAAAACTTTTAGAAATCAAATAATATTCTTCCCAACACCATGTAGTGGTGTTAGGAAGGAATCATAAGAAAAATCAGAGGATAGTTTAAGGTGAATGATAATGAAAATACATGTCAAAAGTTATTGGATGCACAATACAACACAGAGTAATTAGGGCAGAGAATTAAAAGTGTTTGCAAAGCCCCCTTGAGGAACTGGGGGAAAACTGGAAATATTAAACCTCCCCAGCTGGGGAATTTCTCATACTCTTGCAAGCACTGGGGACTACCATTGTAGAAGTTTGTTACTGAAGAGGAGAGGGTAAGCCTACTTATAATTGTGCCTAAAATCACCCCCAGAAAAACCTCTTTTGTTGCTCAGATGTGGTTCTCTAAGCCAATACTGCAGGTAAAATCACTTCCCTCCCCCCCAAATGGGATATGACTTCCAGGGGTGTAAATCTCCCTGGCAACACGGGACATGACCCCCAGGGTTGAGCCTGGACCCAGCATCATGGAAATGAGAAAGCCTTCTTGACCAAAAATGGGAAGAGATAGAAAATAAAGTAGGGTTTCAGTGGCTGAGAGATTTCAGGTGGAGTCGAGGGGTGTGCCAGTTTGGATGTATTATATCTCCCAAAACACCATGTTTTTTGATGCAATCTTGTGGGGTAAATGCATTAGTACTGATTAGATTGGCATTCTTTGATTGAGTGTTTCCATGGAGATAAGATTCAATCAACTGTGAGTGAAACATTTGATTGGATAATTTCCATGGAGGTGTTACCCTGCCCATTCAGGGTGGGTGTTAATTGGATCACTGGAATTGTATAAAGGAGTTCACAGAGGGAAGGAACTCAGAGCAGCTGTGAGTGACATTTTGGAGAGCAACTTAGAGTGACATTTTGAAGAGAAGCTGCAGCCAAGAGATGACAAAATGCCCCAAGAGCAACATTTTGGAGAATGCCATTTTGCAACACAACCTGGGAGCAAGCAGATGCCAGCCATGTGCCTTTCAAGCTAACAGAGGTTTTTGGACGCCATGGGCCATCCTTCATTGAAGGTACCCTATTGATGCCTTGCCTTGGACACTTTATGGCCTTCAGACTGTAACTGTATAACCAGATAAACCCCCTTTATAAAAGCCTATCCATTTCTGGTATTTTGCATTCTGGCAGCATTAGCAAACTGGAACAAGGGGTCATTCTGGAGGTTGTTCTTATGCATTGTGTGGATATCTCTTTTTAGTTTTTGGTGTGTAGGAGTGGCTGGAGGGAAATGCCTGGAACTGTTGAACTGTGGTCCAGTGTCCTTGATTCTTAGGGACGATCATCTAACTACACAGTTTCTACGGGATGACTGTGTGATTGTGGAAGCCTTGTGGCCCACACTTCCTCTTTCCAGTGTATGGAAAGATGAGTAGAAGGAGGGGGGTCAAAATGTAAATGAATAATGGAGGGAGAGTATGAGATGTTTGGGGTGTTCTTTTTTGCTCTTGTTTTTATTTTTATTTTTTTTGTTTTATTTTCGTTTCTTGGAGTGGTGAAGGTGTTTGAAGGGTTGATTGTGGTGATGGATGCACAGCTATGTGGTGATGCTGCAGACAGCTGATTGTGCACTTTGGATGTTTTTATGGTGTGTGCATGTATCTCAATAGAACTGCATTGAAAAAATAGTTACGGAATGCAACAAAAGCAGTGATTAGAGGGAAAAGAGGAAAATGTTCATATTAACAACGTAATTTCTACCTCAAGAAAATAATGGAAAATGAACATAATAAATTGAAGTAAGTAAAAGGAAGAAAATAATAAAGGAATCAGTCAAGTAGAAGACAGGAAAACAAAAACACACAAAATCAACAGAGACAAAAGTTGACTATTTATAAAGACACATCTGAGGAAGACACAAATCACCACTATCAGGAATAGAAGAGATGATGTCATTAAGTATCTTAAAAAGGATAATAAGGCAAAAGTCAAACAATTTATGGACAATAACTTTAAAAATTAGAAGAAGTTTACAAATCTCTTGGAAATCCCAACTTACCAAGATGAATACAAGAAATAGAAAATCTTCTAAAGAAATTGAATCCACAATATTTTTTTCCCATATAAAAAACCTCTGTATGAGATTGTTTCATGAAGAAACAATACCAGTCTTATACAAACTATTTCAGAAATTATAGAAGGAGGCAACACACACCAACTCATTTTATTGGGTCAACAAACCACTGAAAACAAAACATGAAAAGAAATCACAAGATAATAAACTTAGAAGCAAATATCTCTCATGATTATAAACACAAATATCCTTAATGAAATATTAGCAAATGAATTCCACAAATTATAAAGCAATAATGCATAATGCATAATGACGAAGTGGGGTTATCCCAGGAGAAAAAGGATACTTTCAGCATTAAAAATCAATCAAAGCAATCCACCTGTATTAGTTAGGGTTCTCCTTGGAAACAGAATCAATGAGAGATGTCTCTGATTATCAAATTGTAAAAGTGACTCACGCAACTGCGGGAGCGCACGAGTCCAAATTCTGCAGAGCTGTCAACAAGCTGTCAACTCCAAGGAAGACGTCTGACGAACTCCTCGGGAAACGAACCAACAACTTTGACGAACTCCTCAGGAAACGAACCGGCAACTTTGACAAACTCCTCAGGAAACGAACCGACAACTTTGACGAACTCCTCAGGAAACGAACCGGCAACTTCGACGAGCTCCTCAGGAAACGAACTGGCAACTTTGACGAGCTCCCCAGGAAAAGCTTCACTGAGCAGCTGAAGAAGAAGTGAAGGTTCTGTAACCGTCCGGCTTATAAGCCTCCAACTGATCACCCGGACCAAATCCAGCCAATTGCATTCTCTCACTGTGGAAGCACGCCCCTTGATGAGTCATCAGTCAGCTGCAGTCAATTGACTGATGATCCAACAAACCAGCCCATTGGTTTATTAACCAGCCTCAAATATCCTCACAGCAATCGTCAGGCCAGTGCCCGCTTGACCAGACAGCTAGGCCAGCTAGCCAAGTTGACACATGAACCCAACCATCACACCACCCAATTAACAAATCAAAAGAGAAAGAAAAAAAATCACATGACAAAATTCAAAACAAACATCCATTTATGAAAATAATTCCCAGAAAACTAAGAATAGAAGAGAACAATCTATTAAAGGCATCAGTGGAAAATCTACAGCTAATACCACCACTTGTGGTAAAAAAATGAAACATTTTCCATAAGATTGCAGAAAAGACAAAGATGTCTGTGGAGACATGGAAGGCCCCCTGGCTTAACAAACTATAGAGCAGGGCCTCCTCAAAGCTACAGATGTCTGAAGGTGGACACTGGAGCTAGGGAAAGGCCAAAAGACTTGCACGTCTGAAAGCAGACTGCAATTTAGATGAGGGAATAATCTCTGAGCTCCTGCTGGGCTCCTTCCGTGCTCCCGTCTCCTGTCTCCTGCCCCCTGCCCCTGCTGTTTCCTGTCTAGCCCCCAAAGAAATTGTTTCTTAAGACTAAAGATATGTAAATACACCTCATGGCTTTAGAAAAAATGTACCTGAGAGCAGGCACGTAGGAAACTACCTTGTATGCCATAAAGACCTGTAGAAATGAGTAGAATAAAACTTTCTTTTTGCATGGACACTGAGGACGGAGTGTGTTCCCCTTCTTTCACAGACATCTGCTCTTACACATCTAGAGAACATTGTACTGGAATACTCAGACATTGAACACAGCAAGAAAAAGAAGAGTGCATAAAGTTTGGAAAGGTAGAGGTAAAACAATCTTAATTCAGAGATAACATGTTTGCTTACATAGGAATTCCCAAAGAATCTAAAAAAAACAAACAAACCTAGAACTAATTCATGAATTTACAAGATTCAATGCCAATATTAAGATAAACTTATTTCTATTCACTACCAGCAAAACAAGTGAGAAAATGAAAATTTTAATACATTCTTTTTACAATAGCATACAATAAAATATTCGGAAACAGAGTTAACAAAACTGTGCAAGATCACTTCAATGAAATTTAAAAACTTTGCAAGTGAAATAATGAAGACCAAATAGAAACAGATTGGAAGACTACATAGTTTGAGACACATTGATTCTAAAATATATATAGAAATCAGGTAGAATAGCTAAAACAATCTTGAGACTAAGACAGAAGACAGAAGACTCACAACATCTGTTTTTAAATATATTATTAAGTCACAATAGTCAGTGTGGTATTAGCATAGGGATATTTCCTCACAGAAAAAAAGTAGGTCCAGAAAGAAACCCAAATAAATACAATCAATTGAGATTTTTACAAAGGAGTCAAAGTAATTCAATGGGGAGAGGAAAATCTTTCACAAAAGCTGCCGGAATTACTAGATAAATAACTGGAAATTGATGAATCTTGAAAACTACTTTTTGCAATACAAAAATGTAATAACAATAAACCAACTCAGAACATACAACTAAACAGGAAATCTAAAACTATAAAGCCCATAGAAGAAAACATGGGAGAACAGATTCACAAACTTGAATAGGCAAAGCTTTTTAAAGAGAGACATCATAAATATTACTAACCATAAAAAAAAAAAGTAACTTGAACTACAACCAAATTTTAAACAACTGCTTTTCAAAAGATACAATTAAGAATATGATTAGGCAAGCCACAGATTGAGATAAAATAGTCACAATTCATATATATGACAAAAGTCTTGTGTTCAAAATATTAAAAGATCTGATAAAATCAATAATAAAAATCAAACAACTGAACAGAAAAAAATAGGCAAAATACTTGAACAGGCCCAAAGGAAAATAAAAACATGCTCAATAAGCACATAAAAGTGCACAGCATTAGTCATCAAGATTTCCAGAATTAATATCAAAATGAAATATCAGCTCACAACCACAAAAATGACTAAAATTAAAAGGACTAAGAATACAAAATATTGCGCAGCAATGGAAAAACTATAACTCCCTCACATTATTGGTGAGAGTATAAATGTATAACTATTTGCAAAACTGAAAATGATTTAGTTAAACATACACAAAACAATGGCACAGCAATTCCATTCCTGGAATTCCATCCCAAGAAAATAAAAATACGCATCAACAAAAAGACTTGTATGTGAATGTTTAGAGTGGTTTTATTCATAATAGCACAAAACTGGAAGAACTCTCAAAACTGCACTAACAGAAGAATGAATAAACAAATTGTGGTATATTCACAAAAGGGAATGAAAATATTCCCATTAAAAGGAACATAACTAAGCCAAAAAAAGATGAACTACCAATATATGTAACTACATCGATGCACTAAAACCACATGTTGGTAAAGAAGACAGACACCAAAGCAGTAAAGAAACAGCTTCAAGAATCTTGGGGGCAACATGGAACACTATTGAGTAGCAATCGTGTTTCAGTTTCTGGGGCTGACCTAATAAAGTACCACAGACTGGATGATTTAAAACAACAGAAATTTATTGTCTCACAGATCTGGAGGTTAGACGTCTGAAATCAAGGTATCAGGAGGGCCGTGCATCCTCTGAAGTCTGTAGGAAGAACCTGTTCCAGGCTGCTGAAATGCTGGCCATCCAAGGCATTCTCTTCCTCAATCATCATGTGACTTTCTCCCCTCTGAATGTCTATGTCCAATAATCCCTTCTTAAAAGGACACTAGTCATGCTGGATTAGGGCCCACCCTCATCCAGTTTGGCTTCATTTTAACCAGTATGCTCTTCAAAGACCCCATTTCCAAATAAGGTCATATTCACAGGACTGGGAGTTAGGACTTTGAGCATATCTTTTTAGATATGCTATAAAAATTGTAACAATACTTTGCATTCATTGTGTTAAATACATTCACATGCATTATTTCATTTAATACTAATCATAACTATATGTGGTAAATACAATTATAATTCCCATTTTACAGTTAACGTTGAGAAATAAATTATCATGCTCAATATAATGAGAGATTAAGTACTAGAGTCAGTATGTCAGCCTCGTTCTGTCTGAATTTTAATCCCTACACTTTGAATGAAACTACAATTCATTTCTAATTTTGCCCCAGTTTTGTAATCAAATGCACAATTCAATGTCTTCCTGTTTCAACGGAAGCCAGTTTTCAATTCTTCTGCTCTTGTGTAAATCAGTGAGAAGAGATTGTCATGCTTTGCTATATACTTTTAAGGAATAACATTTTTTCACTGAGACATTTAAATATAAAATGGTATGAAGAATAATATACCTATGAATATAAAATTAATATCTTATAGTTAACTGCATACTATATACACCTCAAGAATAATTTTTTTAAAAATTAATGAATGAATGAATAAACAAACAAATAAATAAATAAAATTACCTTTTGCCTCAATTCCAAACCTGTTCTCTAAAAACTTCTTGGAAGCAACCACTGTAATGAAATTTGTGAGTATACTTTCTGTCTATTTTTATGCTTTTGCATCCATATATAAGTAACAATAAATAATATTTGGTATTGTATGGGATTTTTGGTGAATGAAAGTGCCTGTTAGAATGTCGAGGATGATTTCTTGGCTTTCCCCTAATGTGAGAGCATTTAGCATAGGATCCAGTCAATGATGCTCTTCTTATAAATATGTACTTACCTTTCATAAAAAACTGAATATTACCAAGAATTAAATCTTACTTTTTTTACAATAAGTATAAACCAAAACATAAACTAAATTATTTTTTCTAATCTGAAGTCTAGTCTATATATTCCTATGAGGCCATATATTGCCTTTACAGCATCTGTGAATTTTCTATAATTATATGAACCTTTTTTATGAATATCTGAGCATTTTTCATTTTGTGAATACCTAAGCACTGTGTTGAGTGATTTTTACAGGCTAAAAATATTTAATATCAACTGATAATTTTTTTAATAGAGAAAAAGTGGATATCTAGAATTATTCTAATGCTTCCTAAACCAAATTTCAACTTTTATAAAACAACATTATTTGAAATTCCACAATTATACTTTTTTTCACATTTTAATAATTCTTTTTTCTGGGGGTCATAAAATTAATGCGTTTATTAAATATACCGATGTTTCTTTTCTTCTCTTTTTCCTGAAAAAAGGTTATTAGTAAATTGATGAGGTATCTTACTTCGATAGAACTTTTGTACCTAGGATATATAATCGATTATTTTAAGTTTTATTTTTGTCATAAAACAATGTAATTCAGTTAGTTTCTCACCATATTTGAAGTGTTCAACATCCCCAAGTTTTGTGCTTATATTGTTTATAGGATTTGGATAGTTTTCCCCAATTCAATATGTTCAAAAATTCCACTGCAACTGACTATTTGTTGTTTGGCATATAGAAATGGTGCCAGGAACATTAAATATCTATGTGGGAAAAAATAAAATGAAATTAGCTCTGTACATCATATACTACTTAAGTGATTAAAGACATATAGGAACTTAATATTTCAAAAATATAGAACATGATTATGACTGCAATGCAAGGGACTATTTCTCAAACAGATACAAAATCACAAACTTATAAGAAGTACAAATAAATTTGACTACCTTGAATGTATACCTTCTGTTCTTCACAAGACATGCATACTGAGCAGAAAGACATACTCTACCTGGAAAAGATGTTTGTTATACACATAGTCAACAAAAGGTTGGTATATTAAATTTGTTTGTAAAGTCTAAACTCAACAACATCAAAATAACCAGCAGAAATGAGCAAACAATTTGCTCAAACATTTCATAGAAGATGAACTATGAAGATTCACTAGGCATATGAAAACATGGATGATCAATTTAATATCAGTGAAATGCTAACTATACTTAAAATGAGATAACTATACATCCACCATGTTGAAAAATATTAGATAGCCTGACAATGCCAATTTGTAACAAGAAATTAGAAAAACAGAATTTATCATATCTTTCTGATAATTGGAAAACATTTTGTCATTATATTAAAATTTAAACATTTTTATAAACTATGACCCAGCAAATTATATTTCCAGAGATATTTCCACACATGTGCAAAAGTAACTATTGTGATTTCTGGAGTAAAACCATAAAAAAAAAAAACGGACAGCAAAATTATTTTGTCTTTCTGCCCCTTTCATCTGGTCTTTTGGGCCAGCTCACCTCTGCCCTGTTATGAAGACCTAGGCAAGCTATGTGAATTTCTGATAACTCTGAACAATATAAAATATTCTCAGGCCATTTTCAGTTGCATAACTCAGTCTCAATTTAGTAATTTGAAATGTCCTGTTCCATATAAGTCAAAACTTTTATCTTGGTTTAGAGTTAAAACTTCCCCATTCTCTTCCCTTGAGACAGGGGATTATTATTATTCTCTTCACCTTGTCAAGTAAAACAAAATAGGGACCTACATTGTGAGTTGCTGGGAGTGTGTGACCCCTTTCCAAAAAAGGATTTCCTAGAAGACAAAAACAATTGACCTGCAGGGGCTTTCTGAGAATGCATCCTACAGAGATGCAGATAAACAATACCTGGTGATATACCAGTTTAGATCCAATAGAGACTACTTATCAGAACAGACAAGCATACCACACCACCGATATCCGCTTCTCACTTTAAGATCCTCCTACGAAAACAGAAACAATGTCAGCCAATCAGAACATTTCCTTACTTGCGTCTGCACTTTTCCCATATAAACTTCTGCTTTCCACTCCTCAGTGGAGCTCCTTAATACTTACAGTTTGGCACTGCCAGTTTGATAATGGTTTGTTGCCCAAATAAACTTTAACAAAAAGTTTTAAATGCCTCAGTTTATCTTTGACAACCTTCAGTAAAAATACAAGCTAAAAGAGGTATAAAAGTAATGAGTTAATAACTTTTTCACTGATGTATATTGAGGATTGAATCATGTCCCCAACAAAAGGCATGCTCACGTCCCAGCCCCTGGTCCTGTGGGTGGAAAACCATTTGTAAATAGGACCTTTGAAGATAAGTAATGAGGTGGGCCAGAAGTAAATGAGGGTGGGCTTTAAACCAATATGGCTGAAGTCCTTATAAGCAAAGGAAATTGGACATAGAAAGAGAAGCCACAGAGAACAGCCAGAAGCTGGATCAGATGAACCCAGAAGAGAAAGGCAGAGATGCCGCCATGCATTGCAATGTGATGGAAAAGCCAAGGAACCCCACAGATGGCGGGCCAGCCAGAAGATACCAACCTGGTATCCCAACCTGCGGAGGAAGAAAGCTTTCTAACCTCTGAATGCATGAGGTAATAAATTCCCGTTGTTAAACCAAACCATTGTATGCTAATTATTTTAGCAGCCAGGAAACTAAGACAATGGGTAATGTGGAAATTTGGCTTTAGTTCTCTCTGGAATGGAACATATTTAAAGCTGACTCTTTCATGGATGTTTTCACTGGCTTTAAGCTATCCCCATTATGTCTGGCCCTTTCCCATTCCATCTGCCCAGCCATTTGGCAGTACCCCTTCTGAAGAAGACCAGGTCTCTTCTTCAAAACAGTTATGTGGCCCTCAGTAGTTGAAATAAATAAATAAATAAATAAATAAATAAATAAATAAATAAATAAAATATTTAGCTTAGCCTTGAGGGTCAATGTGAAAAAGAAAAACAAATAAGGATACTTAGTTTAGCTACATTCTAGTTGATTACATTTTTCAAAGAAAGAGAGGTAGTAGAGAGGAAAACAGTATGGGTGACAAACACAGGAAGATAAAACAATAAAAACAGAACATAAATAGAAAGGAATAAGAGGTCTATCAGATCTTGTAGTATATGGTAATTATCCTTTAAGTCTTCTCCTGTTAGTTTCTTTAGTTGTGAGTCACAGAATATTTAATACCTCAAAACACTACTCTGAAATCTGTCATCAATCAATTAACCACTGTTTACAGCTGTTTAAGTGCTTACTCACCTGCTACAAAGTAATTTTTTCCCCAAGATCTTCTATTCTTTTTTGTTCACCACTGCATCCCTTTGCCTACTACACTGTCTGGTGAAGGCAGACAGACAAATAAAACCAAATTTTTGTATTGAAAAATGAACAAATGTATCCATCAACCTGAAGGGAGGGAAGTTACTCAGATCCCCAAGATATGTCTACAATAATATTGCCCAGTGAAATAAAATTAATGGTAATATTTTACACACAAGCTAAATGTATATTCATTCCTTTAATTTCCCAAACTTTTATGGTGAACCCATTAAATAAACCCGAATTTCAAAATCCATCTTTTCCTTGAAGCAAACAACTAACATGACAGAAGCACTCACACAAGTTATAGGAATTCCAATCACTTTAAAAAGCACAATCCAAAAAATTTTGAGTCAAAATATGTTGCTTTAAATTCCTGCCCTGTCACACATTAAATGATCTGGGGCAAAGCACTAAATATATCTGTCTTCTCATCTACAAAATGGGAAAATAATTTCAGTACCTCCCTCATAGTGTGAGAATGAGATTAAGTTTAGCTTTCACACAGGACAGGTGTGCCTAGCAGGGTAGGGCAGTTAAGGAATTGGTAGAAGGTTAGAAAGAGAAACTGTAATCCACAGTCAGTCCCCCTGCTTATCCGCCCACTATCCACAGTCAGTCCCCCTGCTTATCCGCCCACAATATACTATCCTTGCAGGGTGGAGCCTCAGAATAGAGGTTCTCAAAATAGCCTCATAACTTGTTACCAAACTAGCCCAGACTGGCTCTAAAGAGGCCTGGGCATACCCATTATAGTCAGGGGTGGAGATTTGTTCCAAAGGTTCCTAATGTTGCACTTTGAACCAGTTCTAGACTGTTCATCTCTATTAATTTTTTCCAACTATCCTATAAAGTTCATGTTTGGGTAGCTAAGTATACTGATTTGGATCTGTTATGTACCCTAAAAAAGCCTATGATCTTTTACTCCAATCTTGTGGGGGCAGACTTATTGTGGGTGAGACCTTTTGATTAGGTTATTTCCATGGAGATGTGACCCCACCCATTCAAGGTGGGTCTTAATTCCCTTGCTGGAGTCCTCTATGAGAGGACAAAAGGCAGAGACATTTTGGACAGAGCTCAGAGAAGCTAAGACAGAAACCCTAAGACATTTTGGAGAAAGCCATGGAAACCAGAAGTTAACCCTTGGAAAGAAGGTCCAGCAGACTCTGGCCATTTGCCTTCCCATGTGACAGAGGAACCACGGATGCCATCGGCCTTTCTTCAGAGAAGGTATCATCCTATTGATGCCTTAATTGGGACATTTTCACGGATTTGGAACTGTAAATTTGTGAAGTAATAAACCCCCATTGTAAAAGCCAATTTATTTCTGGTATATTGCATTTTGGTAGCTTTAGCAAACTGAAACACCAAGTTTCCTACAAAGAAACTTTCCACACTACTGTGGCCCCAAATAAAAGATTCATCCCCTAAGAAAGCATAGGACACAAATGAATATATTTAGAGAATTACTTTAGCATAGGTGTGTATTTGGATTTATTCTCTTGAGTAACACTTATCTGCTCTCATCTTTAAAACCAGTCTTCACACCACATGGCAATAGTACAAATTATAAAGCAATTAATAGGTATTAATATTTATTCCTCATGATACTCCTAAGAGAATTTTATAATGATCCTGTTGAGGACATTTTCATACCTACAGGTTATTTATTTTGTTTGACTTATAAATGAATACACTTCATAGCTTCAGGCTTTGCAATTTATATCATTGCATAGAAATGCATAGAAAAGTGCACATCAGTAACAACAAATATGGAACAAATTTAGATTTTAAAATGTTCTACCATAGATTAGACATTCATTTTTAAGCAACAGAAATCCCAGCTCAAAGTTGCTTAAAAAATAAAGGGGATTAATTGGCTTATATAAAAAAATACAGAAAGGACAGCACTTTGGGTTGATTTGTTTCAGGGGCAACAGCAAAGTCATAGGCTTTTCTGCATCATTTTGCCTTAGCTTCAGTAGTGTTAGCTTCACCCTAAAACCACCTCCCCTTTCAGTTACAGTTCAGGGACTATACACTTCTTGCTACACATCAATGGAGAGAGAGAGACTCACTTCCAGAAACTTCCTGGAAAGACAGAAGTTTATTTCCCAGCAGACTCTAGCAAACATTTTATCCAGTTCTGTTAAACCAAATTGAGTCAGGGATCACAAATTTCTCCCATGTTTTCAGATTATTGCCATACAGCAAACATTTTATAAAATGTTATAGTAAACTTCCATTTCAACATATTCATGTAAAAATTTCACAGTGCTAGAAAATGATGACTTTTACATAAGAAGACAGTATTGCGATGATAGGGCAGAAGACTTTTCTATCCCTTCCTTTAAAAATCTTGTCACATTCATTAGTTGCTCAGGTTATAAAAATCATAGTATCCATTTCTTATCCTTCAATACATTTTATATCCACATGGCATCATCAGATATCAGTGAATACAATAACTTGGGAAGAATTAAAACTTTTCAGAAAGCACAATGATTTAAAATCAACCAGAAGAAAAATCCCTCAGAATATTGTTTCATGTAATTTTCTGCCCATTACCATAACAGCAAAGTAAAAAGCAGTTAAACTTTATAAATGAACAAAAGGAAAATATTTCACTTTTGCTGTTCCTCTTAAAGCATCATTTACTAGAGCTCAAATAAAGAGAGCAAACTTTTAGTTTTGTGGGTGGGGAAATACTTCATAAGTAAGATCATCATCAGTTGTACAAGTTAGAAAATTTAGTTGTACATTTAGAAATGAAAGATTACATTGATTCAAAGGATTATTAAATATTTCATTGGTTCAGGAAAAGTGAAATTTAACATTAAAAATATTGACATATTGAGCCAATGTAAGACACCCATTAATGTATTCTAATATTTTTCACAAATCCTTAATTATGGAACAATAGGCTCGGAAAGTTAGTCTTCATCCAAAATTTGGTCAGATTACCTATGAATTCCTAGGCAGACCATACAATCCTCTCAGCATTAAGATCTTTATCTATAAAATAAGGGACTAGACTAAGTCGTTAACATCCCTTCCTACCTATAAATTTATGTAGCATTGTTATCTTAAGTAATCCTTTAAGGAATGAAGGCTTCACCTCAATGTATTTTCTAGATATGTAAAGCTCCCCCTTTAAACGGCAAAGCTTTACTTTAAACATTTACAATAAATAAAATCTATATTTCCCTGTTACCCTAAAGGAATATGAGGCACAACTAACAACTCAATTTGCTAAATTCTTAGCATATATGTTTTTTAACAAATATGAAATTTTCACCAAACATTAATGGCAAGCACATTCATAGTAGATTAATAAAGATCTATAGAGGACTTACCTATTATAGTCCTTGCAGGAAAATTTAAAATGGTAAATTATCTGTAGAGCTAAGACAATGCAAGCAGATGCTAAAATGTGGGTGCCTATACCCTTAAATGGTGTGGCAACCCGTGGCCTGAGCAAAACAGGCCTCCAGATCCTTGGTGCACAGCAGTCTGCATGACCTAGGCAGCTAGTGTAACCTATTGTCTTTCTAAGCCAGTAAAGAAAAAAAAGGCTAAATTGACCTTAAAATGTAACTTTATGCAAGCAGGCAGGAAGTGAGAGGCTCTTAGTCTCACAAAAAGAGCAAAATGTAATTGTTAAGTGTTATTCTAGTCCTTTCTGCACCATCCCCCAAGTCAGAATGACCTATTCCTGCATCTATGGTCCCCCCACCCTTAAGAAGGCCTTTGTCTTAAACCCTTATAAAAGGCTTTCTGTCCTTTTTGCATCACTCGGTTGGTTGTCTTCCCTGCAAATGCGATGCCTGCCGGGTCTGAGAGAGCTGTCATGATCTCTCCACAACTTCTCCCCCTGTAAGTAAGCCCTGAATAAAAGTTCATTTATCAGAAAATGGTCGTTGTCTTCTTTGGCCTTTGAACTGGCATGGCTCTCTTGGGCTGCAACAATGGGCTATTGTTTTCCATTTTACTTGTAGTTAATCATCGATAAAGGTAAAGACTACCTTATGACAATTGTCATAAAACTTGGAAGATCTCCAAATAACAAAAAGTTGGTTAAGTAGCTATTTAGTATTTTTGAATAAAGGTTTCCATCAGATTTAAATGAAAAGTATAAAACAAATTGTGCAGCTTCTTATAGAAACCCAACAATCTCCTTATCTCTGGAGTCAACCATAAACAGGTCAGAAAAGTTAACCAAAACTATTATTGAAAATTAAGTTCAATTAACTGCAAAAGTATAGGTATAAAATAGGTACAAGTTCATCTTTTGGGAGAGTTAAAGCATGTATATAGATTTCAGATTCCATTTATTGTACCCAGAATAGTCTGTTATGAAAATGAGATGGGAAAGACTTGGTATCAAGTATGAACACCATCTCTTCAAATTCAGTATAAAAACCACATGTGGTTTTTCCAGGTGTCCTAGATGTCTGTGGCCACTGCAGAATGTTGTTGCATCTTTGGTCCTCTGCTGGAGGTGCATCAATCATGGACCTCATGATCAGTGTTGTCATGCTTCCAGACAGCTGTGTACCCTGGGGAGTCTTATGTAGACGACTGCATCTGTCCCATAACTCTAGAGCGAACATAGCTTTATTGTGCATCGAGACAGTATATGGACAACCCATAACCCTAACTAGCTAGGAGTGCTGCCCCAGGTATCTCCACAGGCATCCATTCCAGAAACAGAATGTCTGCCCCCTTCTTGCAGACAGCCCATTTTTTATTTAACCTTTTACTTTGAAATTATTACAGATTCACAGAAAGTTGAAAAGATAGTACAGAGAGGTATCCTGTACCCTTCAACCCATCTCCCCCCGTGGTTGATTCTTACCTAACTGTAGGACAATCTCAGAACCGTGAAATTAGTGCAATGTATGTGCATAGTTCTATGACATTTATCACATGTATGGATTCCTGTAAACCCATTGAAGTCATCTTACAAAACTGTCTCATCACCACAAAGATCTCCTTTGCCCTTTTATGGTCATACACTCTGCCCTCCCCACCATCCCTAACCCTGGCCACCAGTCCTACTTTTTTGAGTGATTTTCTTGGGGTTTCCTCACTCTGTGTAGGGGGAGGACCCTTCTGCTGAAGGAAGGGGAAATCCCACATTTCTTAGTCCTGTGAGTTACCTCCAAAGGTGGTTTTCTCAGTCAATCTCCAGGCTCCCAAAAATATAGCCTGGAAGTAGGTAATGACAGTAGCTGCACTGATTGTAGCAGTCTTTAGAATGTAGAGGTTCATGTCATACATTCTCAACAGATTCAGGCTAAAATGAAATAAAGTTTCAATTTAAATAAGAAGTAGAATTAGACCTAGATTTTTTGTTTTTAATTCTATTACCACCCACTTAGTAGTGCAGCAGCCAAACCAGAGAGCTTGATATTATTTTTCCTAACATGCTCATTTCTCTATTAATAGCTAGGGGAAATTTTGTGGACAGAGGGGAGGGAAGATTATCATGGGTGGGGTGTACTAAATATATAACTTCTTCTATTATCCTATCTCCTGTAATACAAGACCACTGGTTCACGGAAGGTTAGCTGCATTCTGTGATAGCACTATAAAGCATGTGTGATTCTCTCTTATTTAACAACAGAATTTTCTGAAGAATGTAGAAAAGCTATATTATTATTTTAACATTTAAGCCAGCACTCAGTGAGATTTTAAAACCTTGAAAACTTTCTCATCATAGGAAATAAAAGTCAAGGGCCTATATTTAATATCACACAAAGCAGAAATAATCCTACAAAGAAAAGAAAGAGGAAAATGTGCTCTTACAGATGTAGTCCATTAATTAGATATGCATGGCGTTTATCCTCAATGAGAGCCATTGAAAAGGCAGGTACTGTGACTTGATAAGCTTTGTTTCAATCCAATATCAGTAGAAAATCTCAAAAGCAAATCACCATTTTATCAAATATAGCAACTGAATTTAAGCCTACCAGTCCACACTAACGGCACTGAAGCCCACAGAAAATAATTCCATTTTGATTATATGTACAGATAAAGCCAATGCAAAATTGTTTCGATTTATACAGAGAGAGTAGATTTTTTCTAAGTGGAACTCATTTCAATGTTGAAATAATGTGAAAAGGGGAGAAAGAAAATTACCATTATGTTTTTGAATAGGGAAACTAAATGTAATATAATTATTTTTAATAAGAAGCTGATAATTATAATAAAAATTAGTCATCTAAAAGTTTTCTAACCAGATAAACTTTTTAGTCTTCAACTGATTTTTTAAACAGTGTGAGTCTTCTGGGTAGTTTGTATTCAGAGATTTCTAATATTCAGTGATTTTTTTTTTAAGATCATTGGCCATTACAACAAGAATAATAATATAATTACCACTTCATTGTTTATGAAAATTAAAATTATAGTGCTTTGATGCTTAAGTTCATGTGTCAACTTGGTTAGATTTTAGTGGCCAGTTGTTTAGTCAAGCAAGCATTGGCCTAATTGTTATTGTGAGGGTATTTTATAGATTTAAATTATTAGTCAGTTGATTGCATCTATGGCATCTATGGCTGATTACATGTACAAACAAAGGAAATTACCTTCAGCAATTAAAGAAGTCTCATTCAATCATTTGGAAGCATTAAAACTAGAGCTGAGGATTTCAGCAGTCAGAAAGAATCTCTATCTCTACTTCAGCCAGGCAGCTTCTCCTGCGAAATTCGTCGAAAACTTTATCAGATTTCCCAACTTCCAGCCTGCCCTATGGAATTTGGAGTTGCAAATACCAGTAGTTGTGAGCCAATTCCTATAATAAATCTCATAATATTTACATATGTGTGTGTGTGTGTGTATGCATGTATGTATATTTATATCCTGTTGGTTCTGTTTCTCTGGAGAACACTGATTAATATACATAACTTTGTTTTTATGGAGAAATCCATTATTCCTCAATGCATCTAAATACAAAAAAATAAAAATAAAAAAATAAAAAAAATCAACAAGTTTTTAAAACTCAGTAAGACTTTTTATTTTTAGTTAACTCAATTGAAGGTTGGAAATACTTTATTTTGCTCAGCTTGTAGAGGTGGGGAAAAAGCTCATAAATTAAATGTCCCCAGAAATAGAATAAGAATTGAATTATCAAATAATCATAAAAACAAGCTCCAAAAAAATATTGAAGAGTTAATAGCCCAATCATTTTGGTAAAGAGCACACTTAATTCTTAACCAACTTTCTGTACTGATGACAACTAACAGAAAAGCAATTATGGTGTCAATTATTCTTCCACCTTCTGAGACTGACCCTTCATGTTTGCATAGGGAATCCAACAGGGTTTGTGATGATTTGAGGTGGGTTTAGCTTTCTTTCAAGCCACTTGTGTTGCTCCATTTTCCAGCATCTAGCACCATAATTATCCAACCAAGCATTCTTGGTTATGAGCAATATGTACAAAACATGGACAATCAATAGCAGCTAGAATATGGAGTTGGCAAAAAAGAAATCATTACACATGACATGGAGGTACACTCAATTGTACAGTGAGATTCATCTATAAGAAGATTTGTGTTAGCATGAAATTCTACATTAATAGGAGTTTCTATTGTAATGATGATGTTTCAGAAAATCAGAAAACGTATCATACTTGGTTAATGCTAAATGTAACAACGTGAGTCCTCAGACACACATAAGATCTATTTCTCCCTAACATCCTATAGAACACTTCCTGCAGACTGTTTGTGAAGATATCCTAATAAGACAGAAAGTCAAAGCAAGTTGAAGAACAAATAACCATATATGTGAAAGAAAAATCCCACTCTCTTATTCCTTTTTCTACATTTTTAGGGTGTTTGAGTGGGGATGTCTTATTTATTAATAAAGTTTGAAAATGAATAAAATGAAGAGGGAGTTTTCAATCTCCTTGGTCTACACCATGTTGAATAATGTATGGGACCTTTTGTAATGATTTCAATGTAGGATAATAAACAGATTTTGTTAACATAAGATCACAAAAATATCATGCTAATAGATCTCATCAGACAGTATGAATGTCATATTGTTTTTTTTTTGTTTGTTTCTTTTTTTTATTTTGAAATAAATTCAAAGTTATATGAACAGTTGCAAAAACAATACTAGCCCCATACACAGAATTCCATCATACCCTGACTCCCCCTCCCCCGGTAGCTCAATCCACCAACTTTAACATGCTGTCACATCGCTATTTCTTTCCCTCCCTCCCTCCCTGTCATCCATCATCTATTGCTCTGTCATCCGAACATATGAGAGTTAGCTGCACACATCCCTGAGCATCCACTATAATTCACGAATACACTTCCCATGAACAAGAACATTCTTTCATGCAATCCCATTAAGCGCAGCTAAGAAGTACAATACATTCAACAATGATAAAAAGCTTACATTCTATATTTCCTTTTCCTTATGTCTCAACTGTGTCCCTTTGAGCCACCTGTCCTCTATCCTCCTGTCCCATCCAAGTTCATCCTTAGTATTCAATTGTGATCTAGTTAGACTGACTTTTTTTTTTTTTTTTCAGTTGTGGAAACATATATACAGCCTAAATCTTCCCATTCCGCTCCCTCCCTAGCCTTTCATTAGTGGGATTAATCATGTTTAGAATGTCGTAATGCTCTTTCCCAGCATCCATTACTAGAAATTTCCCTTCACCTCAAACAGCAACCCTACACTCATTTCTTAACTCCCCATTGCCCCTTCCCCCATTTCTCTTAACCCAAATTCTACTTTTCATCTCTATGGTTATATTCTCTGATAATTTCTTTGTGTTTACTGTGGGGCTTAAAATTAACCTCTTAAATCCATATCAATCTTGTTTTTCTTTGATACCACCTTCACTTCAATAGGACACATAAACTATGTTCCTATACTCCTTCATTCCCCCGCCTTTATATAGTTGTCTAAAATTACATATTTTACATTGAGTTCAAAACCACTGATTTGTCCTTAGAGTTTGTGTATTTTATATCATGTAGGAAGTAACTAGTGGAATTACAGTTCAAAAATTATTGACTTCTGTGCCAGTTTGAATGTATTGTGTCCCCCAAATGCCATTATCTTTGTGGTCTTGTGGGACAGACGTTTTGGTGCTGGTTAGATTTGCTTGGAATGTGCCCCACCCAGCTGTGGGTGGTGACTTCGGTGGGATACTCCCATGGAGGTGTGACCCCACCCATTCAGCGTGGGCCTTGATCAGTGGAGCCATATAAAACATGCTGACTCAAAGAGACTGAACAGAGTGTAGCTGTGAGTGACGTTTTGAAGAGGTGCAAGCTTGCTAGAGAGGAACGTCCTGGGAGAAAGCCATTTTGAAACCAGAACTTTGGAGCAGACGTCAGCCACGTGCCTTCCCAGCTAACAGAGGGTTTCCGGACGCCATTGGCCATCCTCCAGTGAAGGTACCCGATTACTGATGTGTTACATTGGACACTTTATGGCCTTAAGCCTGTAACTGTGTAGCCAAATAAACCCCCTTTTTATAAAAGCCAATCCATCTCTGGTGTTTTGCATTCTGCAGCATTAGCAAACTAGAATAACTTCTATTTGTATCCCATTGTGGTTGGAGAATGTGCTATGAGTATATTCAATGTTTTTTTTTTTAATTTCTTGAGGCTTGTTTTATGTCCCAGCTTATGGTCCCTTCTCGAGAAATCTGTGATCACTAGAGAAAAGTGAGTGTCCTGGTGATTTGGGATGTAAGGTACTATATATGTCTGTTAAAATTCTCTATATCTCTTTCTGCTTTCCCTGTCTCTCCTCCAGCAGGGCTCCCCTCAGAATCTGAAGTAGGGCAGGTCTTTCATCAGCAAAGTCTCTCAGCATTTGTTTGTCTGTGAAAAATTTAAGCTCTCCCTCGAATTTGAAGGAGAGTTTTGCTGGATAAAGTATTCTTGGTTGGAAATTTTTCTCTCTCAGAGTTTTAAATATGTCATGCCACTGCCTTCTCGCCTCCATGGTTGCTGCTGAGTAGTCACTACTTAATCTTATGTTGTTTCCTTTGTATGTGGTGAATTGCTTTTCTCTTGCTGCTTTCAGAACTTGCTCCTTCTCTTCAGTATTTGACAGTCTGATCAGAATATGTCTTGGAGTGGGTTTATTTGGATTTATTCTATTTGGAGTTCGCTGGGCATTTATGCTTTGTGTATTTATATTGTGTAGAAGGTTTGGGAAGTTTTCCCCAACAATTTCTTTGAATACTCTTTCTAGACCTTTATCCTTCTCTTCCCCTTCTGGGACACCAATGAGTCTTAAGTTCGGACATTTTATTTTATCTATCGTATCCCTGAGATCTATTTCGATTTTTTTTATTTTTTTCTCCATTCTTTCTTTTGTTCTTTCATTTTCTGTTCTGTGGACTTCTAGGACACTGAGATGTTGTTCGGCTTCCTCTAGTCTTGTATTGTGAATATCCAGAGTCTTTTTAATTTGGCCAACAGTTTCTTTTATTTCCATAAGATCTTCTATTTTTTTATTTACTCTTGCTATGTCTTCTTTATGCTCTTCTAGGGTCTTCTTTATGTAGCTTATATCCTGGGCCATGGTCTTCTTGATGTCCTTTAAATCCTTTGCCATGTTTTCGTTCCTTGATTGTAGATCTTTGATTAATTTTGCGATGTATACTGTATCTTCCGATATTTTGGTTTGTGTGTTTGGAGTTGGATTCTCCATATCTTCTGGTTTTATCATATGCATTAAGATTTTCTGTTGTTTTTGGCCTCTTGGCATTTGTTTTGCTTGATAGGGCTCTTTCAAGTTGTAAAGAAAAAGGGATATCGATCTAATTTTTCAGGAACACAGTTTGGTGATGTACACTTTCTCTAACTAACCAGCAGATGGCGTCTGTGAGTCACCTATATCCCTCGAGTCAGTTCTCAACCTTTTTTCCACTTTGTGTGGAGAAATGATTCTTGTGGGTTCAGTTGGAGAACTCAGTTTGGGTGTGTTGTTGGAGCTGTCCGCCCTGAATGTGGGGCATGTGTACGGGTAGCCAGGGAGGAAGGGCAGTTCTAATGTTCAAATCCCCCAGGATCCCGGGGATTCAAGGCCGCCGCAAAAGTCTAAGCCTTCATTTCAGTTCAGCCCCAGCCTCCCTCTCTCGCTTATCCATAAACTACCAGACTTGGTGTAGCGTCCTTGGGTTCTCCGAGTGGATCCCCCCCACCAGCCGCGCTCCTCCAGTAGCTCAGCCAAGGGAAGGCTGTGCTACATCATCAGTGCACACCGTCCCACAAGGGAAGCCCCAGGCCGCCGGGCCGTGCAGTGGCACACTCCCAGCCCGAAGCAAAAATGGCCAAGCGGGGTGTTTCAGCCCCCTCCTCCTTGCACCATTCCTCCTTCCCAGCTCCAGGACAACTGGCAGGGCTTTGGGCTGTGGGCACGGCCCCGGGCAGGAGTTTATCCAGCCCTCCGGGGGGGCAGCTGCTAGCTGTGGGGTTTCTTTCTGCTTCCGGCTCTCCCCTCCATTCCCCTGAACCCAAGGGTATCTGCTGTGGGCTATCTTCCCGGCCAGACAGCAAGAGGCCAGCCCAGCCCCTCTTGCTGTGTTTCACCTCATGGTTCCCACAATTGCTACTGGAGCCGCTCCTTTTTTTAAAAAAAAAACAGCCAGCTGGTCTCCATATGCTGAACCCTGGCTTCCCCAGCCCGCTGCACGGCTGTGGGTCTTCCAGCCAGCTTACTCACTCATTTCAGAATGCCGACTCCCGGTTTCACCAAGTATACGGCCCCTCTGGAGCTAGGAGCCCTCATCCAGTTGGTGCATCGCTGTAACTGGTATTCTAGGTCACTTTCTGGTTTTTAGCTAGTGTTTTTCACAGAGGCGTTTTTTCGCCCTGTCTCAGCTAGCTGCCATCTTAGTTCCCTCCATATTGTTTTGAAGAAACTTAACCTTAAGACCAATTGGTCCTTCATCCTCTTCCTCCATTCATAAGGATATTAAACCTTCCCCAGAAACATCTACTCACAAGAAATAAAACCTGATAGAGCAAAATGACTGATGGTCTCAAAAGCCTGGAGAGTGGGGGACAGATTCTAGGCCAAGACCCTGGGGCAGCAACGTACTTTGTGAGAGATTGAGCCCCCAATAAATAATTAGAAGGAGGGTGACTTTGGGGGCAGCCCCACCATGGGTAGGTGAGGACTGGGAGATGGCTGCTATCTGTGTCTGTGACTTCTCCAGCATTTGGATAAACTCTGAGCCTCATTCTTTTCAGTTCTGAAATGGGGCATTAACTCATATGGATATTACTAAGATTAAATAAAATGAAGTTTTTATATTATGCTTCTAACATCTGGAAAGTCAACTACTCTCATCCCTAGTAACTATTAGCTTAAAATACTGTTAATAATGAAAGCTCTCTGAAAGGGGTTACGTGAAGGGGAAGAGATTTAGTTTCTGAACTGGAGAAGTTGTTTCTTGAATTTCACATGTGTGAATTTTGAGTTCTTTGGAATCCCTTCCTTCATCAAAACAGCTTCATTTTCATTGCATCTTAAAGAATTTCCTTAGAATTTTTAATCCACTCTTGGCCTTCTTCACTAGTGTCCAGTACTTTTATGGATTTATTCTTTTTTGTCTATATTTTTCTCATTTCTGTGGGAATTTTGGCAAGGAGAAAGATAAGTGAGTGATATTACTCTGTCATCTTGAACTGTAAGTCTCAAGTTATTTTCTATTTTAGGTAATATATATCTGTCCTTTCTTTTAGGTTTTGAGTATAGTTGTAATTTTAATCATTTCAGTCAGTCATTTTCTGCCTTTTGTTAGAAATCTAACAGAGTTGTCGCACAGGAAGACAAATTTTCCACAGAAGCTCCACTGTTGTAGATTCCAAAGTTTTATGAAGTTTACCTCTTGTACCATAAATAAATTATGGGATTTTTTAAAAATGGCATGCATTATGCAAGGATATGCTTTAGGAAGTAACACCTCCAAAAGATAAAATATGGACATTTGATCATCAAGAAGAGAGTGATGAAAATGCACCCTCAAGAGAAAATTTACTAGGCAAAGAAAAAGTCTTTATTAATAATAGTAATAATAATAGTAGTAACCTTAAAAGTCCTTTTTTTTAGCACTTGCATGGTATAATTTTAAACTCTAATAAACCATCAATGTAATGACAGTCCAAATCAGTTCAAATTTACATTAATTTATTTAATGTACCCTATGTGCCAAACATTATGAGGAATATAAAGATGAAAGGATATAACTCGTGTCCCCATGGAGTTTATAGTCGGTGTCAGAGAACTGGGTACACAGACATATTTGTTTAAAACAGAAATATATTAAATTCTGCATGAACTAACATACTCTGTAGATATAAAAGGACTGAAGGAAATAGGAAGGGAAAGTTGCATTGAATGAGTACCCACTTGTGCAGAGCACTGAACCCCCAGGACATGCATTATTAACTCATTTATTTATCACAACACCATTTTGAAGAAGGAAATATTTCCCTCATTTAAAAACGAGAATTTTGAGACTGAGAAATGTTTTAAAAATTGCCAAAGTTTTCACAGTAATCAGTGGATTTAATATTTAATCTCATTTATTTCTGAAGCTTATGAGTTCTTTGCATTTCAGAGAGGTAAGTATGGGGGAAGAAATGAGCAAGCGTCCATGGAAAATGATTCAAAAGCAATAGGAAGAGATGCAAGTGGAGTTGGAGTTTTAAAACTGCTCTCCAAGGGCAGAGAAATACGTTGAGGAAAAATATAGTTGCAGGAGGGGAAAACATTAAAAAATGAGAGGAAGACCTGGTGACAAGAGCACAGCTAGGCTTATCTTCTGGCTGTTCTAACTTCTAATTACCTTCCTCATGAAAAGAGGTGTGTGCCTTTTAGAATATTAACTGTTGTACCTTGAGTGCACATATATGTGGCATTTGAGCCCTGATCATACCCTAGTTTGCCAGTTTAAGCTGTAAGTGCACTGAATGCTTTGAATTTGGCTCACAGGTGAAAAGGCTCTCCAGAGAAGATTTTAAATGTTCAAAGTTCAGGGCATGTTTTTTCTCTCTCTCCAAAAGTGGACAACATCCCCAAGGAGAGAAACCAAAATAAAATCAATAGTGGGTGGGGAAAATAGTGGACCAGCTCGTAAGATGGTGTTATGAACTTGGCAGTTTGATAAATTCAATTTGCCGAGAATACACAATACAGAATAGGAACAAATAGAGTAGCTCTAGGAATGTAAGCTTCAAGAATTGTTACACAAAAAAAGTAAGCAGAGGAGATTTTATCACAAAACTAAATGGAGCTTAATTTTTAAGGCTTCTCGGCTCTCCAGGCTCCTTCCAATGCCCTGGGAGGAGGCAAAACAATGTGTTCATATGATGATATATTTTGTAAAATTTGCAAATGTAACTTATTTCAACCAAAATTCATTCAGATCACTGTTTCTTTCTTCTCCAATTTGTCCTCTGTCACATGTCCCCTCCTCCTGTCTGGTCAGGTGGCTTTGAGGTGGCCTCAGGCATTGTTGGGATCTAGCTAGCAGGAAGTTCAGTTGCAGATTTGTGATTTAAGAAGGATAGTGGCCACTGGCTCCCAGTCATTTTTTTCTTCCTTTTTAATTTTTATTGGGATTGTTCAGATACTATACAATTATTCAAAGATCCAAAGTGTACAATCACTTGCCCCTGGGTACCCTCATACAGCTGTGCATCCATCACCACACTTAATTTTTGTTCAATTTTTAGAAAATTTTCATTACTCCACACAAGAAATAAAGTGAAAGATGAAAAAAGACAAAAAGAAAAGGAAACTCGAATCCTCCTCTATCCCTAACCAATCCCCCTCAGTTGTTGACTCGTAGTGTTGGTATAGTACATTTGTTGCTGTTTATGAAAAAATGTTGAAATACTACTAACTGTAGTATATAGTTTGCAATGGGTATATATTTCTTCCCTATATGCCCCTCTATTATTAACTTCTAATTGTATTGTCATACGTTTGTTCTGGTTCATGGAAGCAATTTCTAGTATTTGTACAGTTGATCATGGACATTGCCCACCATAGGATTCAGTTTTATACATTCCCATCTTTTGATCTCCAACTTTCCTTCTGGTGACATATATGACTCTGAACTTCCCCTTTCCACCTCAATCACACACCACTTGGCACTGTTAGTTATTCTCACATCTTGCTACCGACACCTCTGTTCATTTCCAAACATTTAAGTTCATCCTAGTTGAACAGTCTGCTCATACTAAGCAACCGCTCCCCATTCTTAAGCCTCGTCCTATATCATGTCTGTGAGTTTACATATTATAATTAGTTCCCATCAGTGAGACCCTGCAATAATTGTCCTTATGTGTCTGGCTTATTTCACTCAGTATATTGCCCTCGAGGTTTTGTCATCAACCCATTTTTTTTTATATGGTTTTGTTCACTCACCATACATTCCATCCTAAGTAAATAATCAATGGTTCTCTGTATGGTCATATATTTATGTGTTCACCACCTTCACCACTATCTATATAAGGGTATCTACATTTCTTCCACACGGCAGGAGGGAGAGTCAAAGAAGGCAGAGAGGAAAAAGAAAGAGGGAAAAAAAATGACAGCTAGGAAGCAGCAAAAGGAAAAATAACCTTAAATCAAAGTAAAGAATCAGACAATACCACCAATGTCAAGTGTCTAACATGCCTTCCCTACCCCCCCCCTTATCTGCATTTACCTTGGTATATCACCTTTGTTACATTAAAGGAAGCATAATACAATGATTCTATTAGTTACAGTCTCTAGTTTATGTTGATTGCATCCGTCCCCCAATGCCTCCCCATTTTTAACACCTTGCAAGGTTAACATTTGCTTGTTCTCCCTCATAAAAGAACATATTTGTACATTTTATCACAATTGTTGAACACTCTAGATTTCACCAAGTTACACAGTCCCAGTCTTTATCTTTCCTCCTTTCTTCTGGTGTCTCACATGATCCCAACCTTCCTCTCTCAACCGTATTCATAGTTATCTTTGTTCGGTGTACTTACATTGTTGTGCTACTGTCTCCCAAAATTGTGTTCCAAACCACGCACTCTTGTCTTCCGTCACTCTGTACAGAGTGCTCCCTTTAGTATTTCCTGTAGGGCGGGTGTCTTGTTCACAAAGTCTCTCATTGTCTGTTTGTCAGAAAATATTTTGAGCTCTCCCTCATATTGGAAGGACAGCCTTGCTGGATATAGGATTCTTGGTTGGTGGTTTTTCTCTTTCAGTATCTTAAATATATCACACCACTTCTTTCTTGCCTCCATGGTTTCTGCTGAAAGATCTACACATAGTCTTATTAAGCTTCCTTTGTATGTAATGAGTTGCTTTTCTCTTGCTGCTTTCAGGATTCTCTGTCTTTGACATTTGATAATCTGATTATTAAGTGTCTTGGCGTAGGCCTATTCAGATCTCTTCTGTTTGGAGTATGCTGCGCTTCTTGGATCTGTAATTTTATGTCTTTTATAAGAGATGGGAAATTTTCATTAATTATTTCCTCTATTATTGCTTCTGCCCCTTTTCCCTTCTCTTCTCCTTCTGAGACACCAATGATACGTACATTATTGTACATTGTTTCATCCTTAAGTTCCTGGAGACCTTGCTCATATTTTTTCATTCTTTTCTCCATCTGCTCCTTTGCGTGTAGGCTTTCAGGTGTTTTGATCTCCAGTTCCTGAGGGTTTTCTTCTGCCTCTTGAGATCTGCTGTTGTATGTTTCCATTGTGTCTTTCATCTCTTGTGTTGTGCCTTTCATTTCATAGATTCTACTAGTTGTTTTTTTGAACTTTCCATTTCTGCTTTATGTATGCCCAGTGTTTTCTTTACAGCCTCTATCTCTTTTGCAATATCTTCTCTAAACTTTTTGAATTGATTTAGCATTAGTTGTTTAAATTCCTGTATCTCAATTGAAGTGTACGTTTGTTCCTTTGACTGGGCCATAACTTTGTTTTTCTTAGTGTAGGTTGTAATTTTCTGTTGTCTAGGCATGGTTTCCTTGGTTATCCAAATCAGGTTTTCCCAGACCAGAACAGGCTCAGGTCCCAGAGGGAAGAAATATTCAGTGTCTGGTTTCCCTGAGGGTGTGTCTTAGAAAATTGCTCCACCCTGTGATGCCTCAGGCCACTGTGCTTTTCTGCCCAGCAGGTGGCTCCTGTTAGCCTATAATTCTTGACTGGTGTGAGGAGGTATGGCCGTGTTCCCCCAGGCTCTGGGGTCTGGTTCTGAATGGAAAGGGCCCCACTCCTTCCCTCTTAGAGAAGATAGACCCCCTAGGGGGAGGTCATTAGCATTTCAATGGTCCCTTTCTCTCTGCTTGTGCTATCTCCACCCTTCTTTGGGTCACAGTACTGGGAACTGTAATGGCTGGGGCTTTCTCCACTGAGCCGAAAAAGAAACAGACAGTCCCCTTCAGACCTAGTCCAAAGCGACCCTCCAGATCTACAAGGTCAGTCATCACTCAAAGCCTCTGTCTGTTTTTGGGGGATTTGTAGCTGTAGTGAGCAGTTTCATACTCGCTACTTAAAACCCCAGGTGGAGCTCAGCTGAGCTATATTCACTTGCTGGGAGAGAGCTTCTCTCTGGCACCACGAGGCTTTGCAGCTTGGGCTATGGGGGAGGGGGTCTCACGACTTGGATCCACAGGTTTTACTTACAGATTTTATGCTGTTATCTTGGGCATTCCTCCCAATTCAGGTTGGTGTATGATGAGTGGACAGTCTCGTTTGTCCCCCCGCAGTTATTCTGGATTGCTTACTAGTTGTTTCTGGTTTTTTTAGTTGTTCCAGGGAGCTACTTAGCTTCCACTCCTCTCTATGCCACCATCTTCCCAGTCATTTTTTTTAAATAGTAAATATTTATTGCTTTATACAATTTATTGCAAGCCCTCCTGGTATAGCAATTACATCCAGAATATTTAACCACCTATTGTACTAACTCGGTTTTATAGCCAATTTTGTTTTTGCAATTTTTGCTTTATTTTGCTTAAAGAGGGCACCTGGAATTGTATAAGCTTCACAACCTACAAATCCTGGGTTAAAACCTTAGTTTCTGGAGTGGGGAATTTGATAACTGATTTGATGACAAGGAACATATCCAAAAAAGCCAATATGGCATAAAAACTGATGCAAGATGAAACTCTGAACTCTGAATTGGAAATGAGGAGATCTAAGTTCTTGTCCCAGAACTGTATGAATACAGGCATAATAATTACATCTCCTTTGGTGTCAGTTATTATCTACAAAAACTATTATCTATAAAAACTAATCCAATCCAAGATTCCTAAACACCAGTCCTTGAATTGATATCTATTTACAATAAAAGTTTTTAAGAACAACTCATTCATCACACAAGACTAGGACATTCATTGAATATTTACTAAATGTCAGAGTCTGCTAGGCACTAGGGATATAGGGACCCTGCTTTCCTGGAAGAAAAACATTTTGGTTATTTTTTAATTTATTTTTTAAAATGTAAGTAAATTTGGTATTGACTGTAAAATATGAATCATTTATATAATTTATTCTCTGACACTATCCATGAGAATAAAATCTCAAAATTGCATAAAACTTCTTGTTTTTATAGTAACTGACAGTTGTCAAATTTTCAACAAAAAGAAAAAAAAACAAAAAATCTGACTTTTTATTTCAATGAATTCATAAATGTAATAATTCTTAGAATAAATCTAGATGATTTCTTTCATCAGGAAGATTCATTTACACATAGCTAGAATTAGGTCTTAAGTTATTAAGACCTCATTTTTTTTACCAAGTTACCTGTGACATGTACTTATCTAAAATGATATTAGAGATAATTAAAAGTAAAGTTCATTTGTCAGAAAAGTCATTCAGGCTAGAGTGTCTCCTGAAGTCATTTTTACTGTATAGAAACAACTTTAGAAACAGATATGAATTGTCTGTTTTTTTTTTTTTTGGCAAATGCTTATGTTTATATTAAATCATGACTTCCAAAGCTTTCACAGTCCTCATCAAAGATTTTCCCCAAACTGTGTCATGAATAAAACATAAACCCTCAAATTTTAAGAAAGGTGCACAAATGTGTGGAGCAAAGAAATTTTCTAAAGGATAAAGGAATATGTTACTTCAGATACAGTAATAAAGTCATGGTAGGCCATAGATGGACAAATAGTTAAAAACCTAGAGTAAACTATGAGCCCTCCTGATACATTCCATCTCAGCTTACATTTTAAAAAATAAATTAAAAAATAACCAAAATGTTTTTCTTCCAGACTCAGAAGACACATTATATTCACTGATACTGATGAAATACTTCAAACATATTGAATGAAACTTCCTTTAAAATATTTGGGATTTTAGAAATAGTAAAATATAGTAGTTTGATCAGCATAGACCATCCATCAAGGTTTCCAGTTGGAAATCTTAGAATCTATTATGAAATAGCCTTTGAATGCTCTCCTTGTTTCCAATGGAGAAGTAAACATAATAAAATATAAGTATCATATTTTAGGGAAAAATAAATTTTGTTCGTAACATTAGTAATACAACTGAATTTAAATCACCCAGTTCATGTACTATCATCAGTGTTAAATTTTCCATTTCATAGAGATAAACTATTAGTCTAGTTACTTGTGTACTCAATAGTTCTATCTCCTTTACATGCATTTTTCATTTTAAATTGAACATTTCAACATACTATAAATATATGGGTAAGTGTATGTATATGGATAAGTATATTTACGAAAAATTATCTAATAAGAAAATCTCAAATACTATAGAATTTGGTATGATACATTTTTAAAAATTCAGTTCCACTGTAGTAAAGGGTTAGAGCTGTATGAGCGTGGGACTCGTGCTAATGAGGGGTTCTGGAAATTAAGGAAAAGAAGTAACTTCCACAAAAGCGGCTAGACATGTAAGTATTGAATTTTTATATATGGTTTATAGACTTAATATAAGATTGATCTTGCCCTGGGATCATCATATTCTTCCCAAAAGTTTGTGGATACTCTCCTTCTAGTTCCAAACAACATTATCATGGCCTTCCATTTGGTCATACTGATCTTTATCACTTCTAGGAACAGTATTATAAAGTACAGTTGAGCTGCCTGAGGACTAAAAGATTGCTTAGTGGTAAACTGACTTGTATACAAAAGCCAAGGAAATTTTAGCCATAAATAGGTCAAAATTCCATTCTTGATGATGCAGGTATTTGAACCAACAAATTTTAACTATAAATATATTTTATTCCCAGTAATTCTCAATTAAGTTGGATATGTAGGTTCTATAATTTCTAATATCATTTCAGATTTACTCCTATAATAGAAATACTGGAATTACTTAACACCAGTTTAACCCTGGGGGTGCCAGGGGGTCCTTAACGCCTGGGAGCACAGGTTCATGATGCTCCTCTGGTGCTGAGAACATCAGGAGTTGTTAAGGATCATACACGCTCTAAAGATAAATGATTATTAAAACTTATTCAGGGGGATTAGAAGTGGATAAAGGATCCATGTAAGCAAAACATTTGACTCCAAGTCACTTGCATGGGGAGAAAATTAATCTGTTATTTCTCTATTTCTGTTCTCATTTGTCCATTCTCTTTCAATCTGAGGCTTAGAACCAAGTCAGTGGAGAATATAAGTTTAAAGAAAACACTGTTCCTCTGAGGCTAGAGAGACCACTGAAAAATAAATTTGATTATGTGCTGCAATTGGTATACATTAAATTACAATATTATATAAAATAGCTTTATTCTGAATGAATCATTTAAGTCTCCAAGAGAGACTTAAGAGAACTGAAGGACTGAGGAGAAAGGAGAAGTTTGGCTAGATCCTCTGTGAGGACTTACATGGAATCCACTAGAGCTGAGTGAAATGATCATACTGTCCACATGAGAATGGATGCATATATGACAAGGAAGAACTGTTTTTCAAAGAAATAAATGAACACACACAGTCCCCTCACCACCCATTCAGAGTCTTATGGGTGAAAAAAATTGCTTCTTGGATCAGCTACCCACTGCCATATTTGTTATATAGAATCCAGGTTACTTGGTAAGAGAAGAAAAACTAAAATAAAATGCAACATAAGAAGTATTGATATTTATGATAAATAACTGGGAGAGATGACAGAGGAGGGGAAAAGAGAACCTGGGCTGAAGATAGCCTCATATGTGAAGAAGCAGTGGTCAGCAGTGTGGAAATCGAGAACAGAGCTTTGGGAAGAAAGTTTTGTTTTGTTTTGTTTTAATGCATTTGCATAACTCTGCATGATCCTGTGGTTGGAACTTTGTAAACTCAGAAAAGAGAGAGAGAAAGTAGAAGAAGGAATGCTATCAGTCTGGGAACTGATTTTATAAATAAGGATAATTTAAGATGCCCATGAAAATGCCATAGAGTTGTGGAAAGTCTGCTAGGGTTAGCAGCATAGATTAGCATAGTTAAGACTGAAAAGAGAGATCAAGGGGAAAAGCACTTTCAACAGTTGTAGGGAGACAGAATACCTGTCAAATAAAGATGTCATCAGAGAATTTGTAAAAGTTATTTGTACAGTTCCCCCAAATATTTCTTCCTTTCTTCCTTCTGATCACATATTAGTGTTATAGAATTATTGCAATTATCTGTTCTTGAAGTTAGATGTGACCTTTTGACTTGTTTTTTGGACAAATAATATGAATAAAAGTACTATGTATCCCTTCAAACTGAAATCTTTAAAAGTCAGTGTGCAGTAATTCATTCCCTCCCTCTCTCCCTCTCCCTCCCTCTCTCTCTCTCTCTCTCTCTCTCTCTCTCTCTCTCTCTCTGACTTTCTATTATATTAATCATCAGTGTTTCAGAGAGTGGCTGCTGTCTGGATCCTAGACTAAGGCTGATGTAGAGGACAACTCCCAGCTAACCCTCCATGCATTGCAGTCAAAGCAAAAGAATAAACTTTAGTTGTTTTGAGCTACTGAGATACATTGTTACTGCAGCATAATCTAGGCCATATATCTAAAAATCAAGATCCAAATTCTGTATTTCAGAGCTAGAGTAGTATACACCTCCAATGCTTGGTTATGGAGGTCTTCTGAGTGAAGGTGATTAAGGAATTTCGTGGGTTAATACAGCGAACATGAAGAAGGACCATCCAGATCACCTTCAAGGAATTACTTGTTGGTCCAGCTTCTGCTAGTACTGCCAGCTGTCAACCCTTTCAGGAATTTTCCCAGATGCAGAAAGCTGTTGCATCCAAGGTCTTTCTCTTGTAGGGGCAGCCCCAGTGCAATTACTGATCAAGGCATGGGTATAAAGACGCAGCCATTGCAGCCCAATGTTGGACTCTGATCAGCCTTTTTAGTTCAAGATCTCCTTGAGGGATTAGCTGAGGTTCCACAGCCCAATTTACCAATCCTGCTCCCCAAACCTGCTTCCTTTTCTTCCCTTCTATAAGAATCTACCAACTGGTTTCTTCTGAACACTGAAGTCTGTCTCAGAGTCTGCTTCCCACGGAATCAACAATGTATAGTCATCAGTAATGATACTAATGCTGTTGGGTGTAATTAGAAAAATGGAACTGGGTGGGAGGCTGGGAAAAGAAAAAAGAGATATAAAGTGTTTCTTTGGCTTTCAAAGCCTCCAGATAGAATAATAATTTTTGTTTTTATGTCATAAAATTTCCACTTATTTGTTCTGCTTCTTGTAAATAAATTTTCTTTTTTCTAGCTTTTCTAGGAAAAAAGTCTTTTGATATTTTTTCCTGTCATACTGTTATCCTTTATGTATTCCCATGCTCCAATCCAAAGTTTTACAAAACATTGTTTCTTATGTCATATTTTATTTATATATCTTTTCCAGAAGTAACTGAATGATTGGTTTGCATACAAATCATATATAGGTTAAAATTTTACTTGGCACTTGACATCATTATACTCCTTAGGAAAACTGTTCCTTTATAGCAAAACTTGGAATTCATCCTATATTAGATCTTGCTCATTTATTTTATAATAGATATATGCACTATAACCTTTTAAATTGTCTTACAATGATAATGAAATAGTTAAAATTGAGTGCTTAAAATGTGGCAAGCTTTGTGCTAAGTGCTTTATTAACATTATCTAAACAAATCCTTAAAAAAACTATTTAGAGACTATTACTATAAACTTCTCATGGGTGAAGAATCTCAATCTAGACAGGGTGAGTAACTCAGCCAAGGATGCAAATATGTGATAGCACCAGGGCAGACTCAGGTCTGTCTAGCCAAAAGCCCATGGAGTGTACTAGCATACAACAACCCCCCCCCCCCCAAAAAAAGGCACTAAATGGGCATCTATAGCCTAAAATAAGAAAGTCTAGAGAAAGTAAAGAAATAATGTCAAATTATATAATTTTGTACAAGCTGACATTCTTAATCACAGCATTAGGAAAGTAAACAGGTGCATTTCTGATAAGGACAGTGGGAGATTATCATATGGCAGGTCTAATATGGTGACATGACTAATTAAGACAAATAACCAAGTTCTCAGTTATATGTCTATTTTAGTTTATCGAAGATCATGTTCGCAATACGGATTATTGGATGTTAATTATTTTCATGATCCATGCTAATAAAAAAATACAATAAGTTAATGTCATTTCTTGTTGAGACATAATGTTCATTCAAATTAAAATAAACATTTAAAACCCCAGAAAGTTTATGAATAAGTATCACTGGAACATTTACCAACAAAATCTGAATCAGTGTCTAAGAGCTGTCATTATAATACCGAAGAGTAAAATTAATTACTTCTTTACTTAATTCAAGAAATTTTCATGGAGCTTCTTCTAACTACAAAATAGTTTGTAAAATATTATTTCATTTAATCATCACAACAATACTATAAGATAGATTCTGATATCCTTTTCTTAAAAATAGAGAAACAGTGATTCAAAAACTTAAAGCAGTGGGCCTATGGCCTTACAGCTGGTAATGGCAGACTTGCCCTTCCATCCAGGCTTACCTGGCTCTAGTAGCCTTATTTCCTTAGTAGGCAGAGGTTTCATAGCTAGAAAGAGCAGGTGAAACTAGACCTTAGCGCCACTGACACACTATTATTCCCTTCTCTCTTCCTAATGACAACCTATGGGGAAAATCTCATGGATCATAGACTTGGGCAGAATGTCACATTGTCTGACAGAACATCAGCTTAAAAGGTCAATAAGCTTCACAGTAAAGCATTTTAGTCATCCATGGAAAATATATTGCTAATATTTCTGCTTATTAAACAAAGTGAAGGCTTACTAATTATGTTCATATTTGGGGGAAATTTTCTCAGAACCACAATGTTGATAACATGTAAATTGCTGCGGTCTGACCAGCTCCACATTTTCTTAAAAAAAAAATTATCTTAACCAGGAATGAGATCATTAAGCACTATGGGAAACCAATAAATATGAATCAATTGGAGGAAATACAGAGAAGTCAAACTAAGGTGATGAAGGCACAAATGAGTTATACTATGAAGAAGATATCTAAGACAACAGGCTGCTACTATAAAACCTAAAGGAATGAGTCAGAGTGCAAAAGATAGAGACAATCAATAATTAGCATAATGCAAGGAAGACTGACAATGAGGAAACTGAGGAGACACCTTTAGAATGGATTCTCAGGAAGGATTTCTCTGACTGTTAAAACAGATTCTAGAACTATCAACCACAGGAAGCTGTGAAACTGCCATCATGTAGCACACACAGGGAGAAGACTCTCAGAACCACTAAAAGCAAAGTTAACAGACACATTAGTGGGAAATAAAAAGCGTCACATTTTTATTGTTTACTTCTTTCAATACAACTTGGAAGAAATCTTCTGTCCTTGAATAAAAGTGCAAGTATTTGTTAAATGATGCAGGTTTTCACCCAGTTGACTGAGCTATACTCCTTTTGGACTCCAGGCAAAGTTTGTGTTGGACTTGCTCAACTCTTTCTCAAGTACCATAAAGAAACTTATGTGTTGAGTTTGTGATTGTGACAGAGAATCACTATAGAAATATTAGAATACACAGTTAGGCAATAAAATATCACTAATATTCCAACCACCCAGGGATTAACAGGTTAAAATTTCTGTGAACAAATTTCCAAATATTTCACAAATATGTGCATGTGGTGGGAGTGGGAGGTTGTTTAGGATTGTGTTTATGAAGATTATAATTATATTGTGTAGACTCTTCTGAACCCTGATTATTCATTTAAATGTTATAATCATATCCATATAATTAAATAGTCTTCTAAGTATTTTGCTACAGATTGCATCCACAGTATTGCTATATCACCACCAATTCTCAATTATTGGGCATGAAGATATTTTCAATTTCTTACTTGCTGCAATGTCTACTATTTTACATATTTTTTAAGCTATTAACTTTATTTATCAAAAAATTAAAAAAAAATTTCAGAACAAAACAAAACAAAGCAATAGGAAAAACAAATATCCTGAAATAACTTCATTGCTTCCAATATGCTCCTCCCATACCACAAGAAAATTAACAAACCCTAGTCATTCCTGAGCATTCCCATATCATTAAGATTACTCTCAATATCTTATCTGTTGTTATTAGATCATTGTTCCCCCTTCACTAGCTGCTATCTATCCCTGGGTCGCCTATATTCTACAATATAAGACGCTTGTTTTACATTTTTCACAGAGTTCACATTCGTGGTAACATACAACATCTCTCCTTTTGTATCTGACTTATTTCACTCAACATTACGTCCTCAGGGTTCATCCATGTGGTCTTATACATCACGATCTCATTGCTTCTCACTGCTGCATAGTATTCCATCGTATGTATTTACTACATTTTGTTTATACACTCATCTGATGTAGGACATTTTGATTGTTTCCATCTCTTGGCAATTGTGAACAATGCCGCTGTGAACATCGGTGTACAAATATCTGTTTGTGTCACTACTTTCAGGTCCTCTGGGTAAATACCGAGAAGTGAAATTGCTGGATCATAGGGTAACTCAATACCTAGTTTTCTAAGAAACTGCCAAACTGTCTTCCAGAGTGGCTGAACCATTATACAGTCCCACCAGCAATGACTAAGAGTTCCAATTTCTCCACATCCCCTCCAGCATTTGTATTTCCCTGTTTGTTTAATGGTAGCCATTCTTATTAGTGTGAGATTATATTGCATTGTGGCCTTGATTTGCATCTCCCTAATAGCTAGTGAAGAGGAACATTTTTTCACATGTTTTTTTAGCCATTTGTATTTCCTTTTCAGAGAAACGTCTTTTCATATCTTTTGCCCATTTTATAATCGGGCTATTTGTACTATTGTCATTAAGTTGTAAAATTTCTTTCTATATACAAGATTTCAGTCTCTTATCAGGCTATATTTTTTTTGTAATAGCTTTAATCAGTTCTTTCAGAGAAATTCCTAATTACTGAATCAAAGGGTTTGCATATTAATCAATTAAGTGCCCTCCGGACAGATGTAACTTTCTGGAGAAAGCTAAAAGAATATAGGCTGCAGAGTCAAGCTGTCTGTGTTACCCTGGACAGAGTCTTTCAGATGATGTAGTTTGGCACCATCCTCTGTATAATGGAATTCCTGAAACTACTTTGTGTGATCACATGAGAATTTGATAGATAAAATTTTGTTAAATGCAAATACTCAGAATAGTATTAAGGAATAGCATTAAGGAAACCCTCATCAATGTTTGATTTACTATTATTATAATTGTTTTTCTTTTTAGTATTATTCCCAATTAACATTCTCCTCAGCAGAAGGTATTTACCCTCATGCTAGATGACAATATTATCACAAAAACATTTGCAAATTTAATAAACTTATTGTTGCTTTAAATTTCCTTTCTTTGATTAATAGTAAGGTGGGATGTTTATCATATAGTTATTGGCCATTTGTATTTTCTCCTTTATGGCTTTCCAGCTCCTGGTCTTTTTCAGCCTCATTTTTCTGCTGCAGTTGTTTCTTTACTTATTGAGAGGCATAAGAGCTGCTTCTTTCTTATCTATAGGACAACAACCTCTCATGTGATTTTAAGCAAACTGTAGATAGCATTAAACAATGATTTCTAAAACAAAAAATAGCAATGTATTCCCTCCTACATTTTTCATAGAGTACTACTGTGAGAGAGAATATGAATCCAGTAGGACACTTCTAAAGCTTTGATATACCACTCCGGAAAGTGTTGTTTCTCAACCTCTTGAATTCTCATTTGAATTTGAATGTATTACAGTTAGCTCTTTCACTTTGTGAGTTCTTTTTAATTACTTCTTTTTACTTAACTATATTACTATGACCTCAGCCTAGGTCGAACTATTGACTTCTTCCTAGAAAAAGATATTAAAAGCAGTTCCCCATCACTTACATAAAAAAGGTTCATATTATTGACAATACTCTGAGACTCCTTTACTTTACTTTTCTGGGCTAAATAATGCCAAACACTTTGCTTTTCCTCATTAATCTGATTTACCAAGTCTTTAATGACACATAACATAACACAGAATTTAAGGACATGTAATCTTTACAATCTTTAAAATTAGACAAATACTCAAATTCTGTCTCTGCACCATGAACTTGGGCAAATCACTTAACATCTCTGGGCCTCTTTTTCTTATATGTAAAATGAAGAAAATACCCACCTCAAAGCAACAGCATTAACGCTAAATAAGACATAGCATGTGGCAGGATAGGTGCTTAATAAATGATAGTTATATAGTTATTTTTTTACTTACTCATTGTCATTGTTCTCCAGTTAACTTTCATTTAGCTAAATAATCATATGAATTATTCCCATCTTAATGAATACCAACACCAGTCGTTCATCTAGTTTCATTAATTTGAAATCTTGGAGCCATCCTCAGCTCCTTCTTCTCTAGCATTTTCCATATTTAATGTCATCAAATCCTGCGGAGATATCATCTAAATGTCCTTAACATCCACCCACTTGGATCTATCCCCACTGCCTGTGCCCCAGTCCAGACCCTCATCATCTCTTGTCTGGAGAGCTATGAAGACTGACACCCTTGAAGTTAACCTTCTAATTGAGACCAAAGAATATTTCTAAATCACAAATCTAAGTTTGACCCTGGTCAACTACAATACTTTCCATGCTGCCCATTTCAAAGAAGAAAAAGTCAAAATTACTGAGTATGAAATTAAAAATCTTTAACAGCATGAGGTTACTGTATCCATCTAGCCTGATCCTTAACCTATTTCCCTTCGTCAATCACCTTTTTTAACTATTCTACACTGGATTCACAAACATTTTTGCTGTTTCCAGAATATTTTGTGCACACTAAAACATTGGGATCTTTGCTTAAAAAAAAAAATCCTGTCTAAAATGACGTTTATTCATTAGTTGACTCAAGATCAATGGAAGGGAAATAACACTGAGCTTCAAATAAATGCCAAGTGCATTTAAAAGTTAAAATATTCCTGTGAAATAAATATTATTTGTACCATTTTGCAATGGAGAAAACTAAGTATTTTGCCCAAGTTCACCCCTGCAAACAGCAGAGCTGGGATTCCATATTCTTTCCACTTCTACACAACCCTTATTAGGTGCCTGTACTGTGCCATATAGTGGAATATTATGGACATAATGATGAATTAAAAGCAGATTCTTACTCAAGGAAATTACAGTCAAAGTGGAACAACAACCCAGAAATCTCTCATTCCTGAGGACATTCATGTTCCCGCAAGGCACACTAAGGGCATAGCCACATTTGGCAGTTTAACTAATAAACCAAGTCTGTTCCATTTCCTGCCTCTGCTTCTCCCTTCGCAGTTCCCTGTCTGGCTGTGGCACTTTCAGAAACTGTGAGAAACTCACTTTACATAGTGAAGTAGCAGCTTCCCTGCTTTAAGCAGCTAAAGAAAGGCTTGAAGAAAAAGCTAGGGGGTTGAAATTAATGGCCACAATAGGACTTGGGATTGGCCTCTTATTTCCTTTTGTACATACGTCATCAATGAGAATTGACTGGCTGGATGTCATTTTCTGTTCTACACATGGGGAGGTTGACATAGATAAAAGGCAGACCACATAAGTAGGAGAAAGAACAGATATGGCAATTCAAATGCTTGCATCCTTGGTCTGTTGCTTTTCCATCTAACTGCATGGCCTTCTGTGGGGATCCAGGACCCTGGCCCCCTCCTCTCCACAGTGATTTTGCATAGCACTTGCTTGACCTGGACAGACATTAAAAGTCATCAGAACTCCCCAGGGGAGGAAAAACAAAATGCATTGTAAACAGAGCACTGAAACTTTCCTCCCCTGATCACTGTTGATAACAAATCTCCACCCCCTTGTGCCACAAGACTCCCTTCTCACACCCTCCTGTCCTAACCCTTATAAACCACCCCCTGGCACCCCCTGCGTTTGCAGAGTGCTAACTCCCATCTTTCCTGGCTGGCTGCCACCATGGAACCATAACTCCTGTAAGTAAGTCCTATTAAACTCTTTTCTAACTCCATGCCTGGCATGTTCTTCAGTTTGGGGGCTAAGCTAGGTTGGAACACCTTCCTTGTCATCAATTATAAAACAAACTTCAGGAAGATGTATGTGGGTACTTTCATATTTTTTTATGATTAAAAAACCCAAAGTGTTAAAAAATGTTTCCATCCCTTGTATAAGCATGGCTGCACTTTGAGTGAATGTTTATGCCTATCAAATCTTACTTGATCTGTATAAGCAGAAGAGTCTAGGTTAAGGGAACCAAAGTCTAACTTGAATTACCAAACAGAGAATCATGGCCCCCTAATCAATTTCCAAACTTGAGACAGTTTACAAACTCAGAGCCCTGTGAATGAAAGGAAGCCTGTGTCACCTTGGAGAAGGACCCTATTACACTGACAAAAATGTATACTGTTAATCTTCTTCCCAGCCTTCCCCAAAGAGATCTATGGCCTTTTACCAAGGTAACTGTGCATTAGGGAAAAAGAAATGATCAGACATTTCGGAGATTACTAGACACAGGATCAAAAGTGGCATTAATACCAGGAGAACCAAAACATCACTCTGGTCCACCAGTCAGAGTTGGGGCTTATGGAGCATCTTTCAGTGGGTCCAGTGGGTCCCCAGACCCATTCTGTGGTTATTTCCCAAGCTCCAGAATCCATAATTAAAATAGACATATTCAGCAACTGGCAGAATTCCCACATTGGTTCCCTGCCTTGTGGAGTGTGGGTTGTTATGGTAGGAAAGGCCAAGTGGAAGCTACTAGAACTGTCCCTACCTAGCAAAATAGTAAAGCAAAAGTAATACTGGATTCCTAGAGGGACTGCAGAGATTAGTACCACTATCAGGAACTTGAAGTATGCAGGGGTGGTGATTCCCACCACATCCAACTCAACTCACCTATTCAGCCTGTGCAGAAAAGAGGTGTATCTTAGAGGTTGAAAATGGATTATCCTAAACTTAACCAGGTGGTGACTCCAACTGCAGCTCCTGTTCCAGATCTAGTATTGTTGCTTGAGCAAATCAAGCTAGTATGCAGCTATTGATCTGGCAAATGCTTTTTTCTCGATTGCACCTTCACCATCCTACCTGAGGAGTACATCAACTCTCCAGCTCTATGTCATTGGCTAATCCTCAGGGAGCCTGACCACCACTTCCATCATGCTGGTCCATTATATTGATGATACCATGTTGACTGGACCTAGTAGCAAGAAGTAGCAACTATTCTGGACTTACTGGTAAGGCATTTGTGTGTCAGAGGGTGGGAGATAAATTCAACAAAAATTCAGGGTCCTTCCACCTCAGTGAAATTTCTAGGTGTCCAGTGGTATGGAACATATTGAGATATGCCTTTGAAGGCAACAGACAAGCTGGCAGGCCCCTGCCACAACTAGTTGGCCTCTTTGGATTTTAGAGACAACATATTTCTCATTTGGGTGGCTCATACCTCATTTGAGTTTGCTACTCTGACCCAAAAAGCTGCTAGTTTTGCATGGAGACCATAATAGGAGGTTCTACAACAGACGCAGGCTGCTGCGCAAGCTGCTCTATCACTTGGGCCATATGATCCAGCAGATCCAATGGTGCTGGAAGTGTCACTGGCTAATAAAGATGCTGTCTGGAGCCTCTGGAAGGCCCCTATAGGAGAATTACAACACAGATTCTTATGATTTTGGAGCAAAGCCTTGCCATCCTCTGCAGATAACTACTCTCCTTTTGAGAAACAGCTTTGGCCTGCTACTGGGCCTTAGTAGAGATCAAATGCTTAAACATGGGCCACCAAGTTACCATGTGACCTGAGTTGCCTCTCATGAACTGCATGTTGTCTCACCTACTGGATCATAATGTTGGGCATTCACAGCAGCACTCCATCAAAAATGGAAGTGGTATATACAAGACAGGCCTTCAGCAGGACCTGAAGACACAGGTAAATTACATGTGGAAGTAGCCCAAATGCCCATGGCCTCATTCCTGCCACATTACCTTCTCTTTCCCAGTCTATACCTATGGCTTCTTGGAGAGATCTTTATGATCAATTGAATGAGAAAAGAAAACTTGGGCCTCATTTGCAGATCGTTCTGCACAATACACAGGTTCCACCTTTCTGGGACATCCAGCTCTTTTCTGGGACATCCCTGAAGGACAGTGGTGAAGGGTAATCCTTCTGATGGTTGGAACTTTGAGCAGTGCACCTTGAGGTTCATTTTGCTTGGAAAGAGAAACAACTGGAGGTGCATTTGAATACTGATTCATGGGCTGCCATCAATGGCTTGGCTGGATGGTCAAGGACTTGTAAGGAACATGATTAGAAAACTGGTGACAAAGAGGTCTGGGGAAGAGGTTTATGGATGGACCTTTCAAAGTGGACAAAAAACATGAAGATATTTATGTCCCACATGAATGTAATCCAGAAGGTGACTTCAGCAGAGTAAAGTTTTCATAATCAAGTAGATAAGATGACCAGTTCTGTGGATACCAGTTAGCCTCTTTTCCCAGCCACTCTTGTCATTGCCCAATCGACTCATGGAAAAAGTGGCCATGGGGGTAGGGATGGAGGTTATGAATAGGTTCAGCAAGATGGACTTCCACTCACCAGGGCTAACCTGGCTACAGCCACTACTGAGTGCCCAATCTGCCAGCAGCAGAGACCCATACTCAGTCCCCGATATGGTACTACTCCCTGAGGTGATCAGCCTGCTACACTGGACCACTTCCATCATGAAAGGGACAGCATTTTGTTTTAACTGGAATAGACACACACTCTGGATATGGATTTGCCTTCCCTGCACACAATACTTCTGTCAAAACTACTCATCATGGACAGAATGCCGTATCCTCTCTCATGATATTCTACACAGCATTGCTTCTGATCAAGGTCAAGAAGTGAGATGTACACATGCAGTCCCACAGCTGTGTGAAGCTTCTTGAGGCCACCACAGAATTGTTAACACACAGCCTTGAGTCAACAGTGGGGTCAAGAGGATTTGAAGTGGCACGTAAGAAATGTCTCATTCATAGGTAAAGGGAAAAAAGCAAAAGAGACATAATGAGAAAATATACAAAGTAAAATTCAGGGTGCTGTGGGCAGGGAGCCATAAAAAATGACTTTACAAGATACTCAGTATAAAGCAAAGTATGGTAAGACAAGAGACTGAAGAAGTAAATTGTGCTTCAAATGCCATGTTAAGAAATCTGGAATTAATTTTATAATCAATGGGAAACAAATAAAGGATTTAAAGTATGAGGAGAGGTAATAATTGTAATTGTATATCATCAATCTGTAATAAAGCTATTGAAGAATTAGGATAAGTGATGATAATGAAAGTGATAAATGAAAAGGGTTGAAGAAAAGCACTATTGAAAGAGGGGTGCTTTCTGCTTCTGGAAATGATGGATAAGGCCAGTGGCTTTAAATTGGGAGCAAGTTTGCCTCTAGCTATTTGGCAATGACTAGACAGATTTTATTTATCACAACTGTTGGAAGTGGGGGTGCTACTGTGAACTAGAGAGTAGAGGACAGGGATAGTGCTGCATATTCTACAATGCACAGGACAGCCCCAAGAACAAAGAATTATCTAACCCAAAATGTCAATAGTAGTGAGGTAGAAAACTACAGATTTGATACTTTGGCCCATCTAGAAAGAATAAAGATATATATTGTGCCGATTTGGATATATTATGTCTCCCCAAAGGTCATATTCTTGAATGCAATCTTTTGGGCGCAGACTTATTAATCTTTCTGATTAGGGTATAACCTCTTGATTGAAATTTTCCATGGAGATTTGACTCCACTCATTCAGGGTAGGTCTTGATTAGTTTACTGGAGTTCTTAAAAGGGAGCTCACACAGAGAGCAGGAGGACAAAAACAAAACAAAACAAATCACCCTAAGAGATGTTTGCTGACATGTGGAGATGCAAACAGAAGGATGTTTGGAGATGCTAAGCTACTAGCCCAGAGTTTGTTCCAGAGAAGCTAAGAGAGGACCCCAATGCTTAGATACACAGGAGCTGAAGAAGCTAAGAAGGACCCAGAGACATTTTGGAGAAAGCCAGTCTGAAACGCAACCTGGAGCAAAGGAACAGCAGAACTGCCAGCCATGTGCCTTCCCAGCCGAGAGAGGTGTTCCGGACACCACTGGCTGTTCTCCACTAAAGGTATCCTCTTGTTGATGCCTTTGTTTGGACACTTTTATGGCCTTAGGACTGTAAACTTGTAACCAAATAAACTGCCTTTATAAAAGCCAATCCATTTCTGATATTTTGCATAATGGTAGCCTTAGCAAACCAGAACATAGATATAGATGTTGATATACATATAGATATGTAAACTTGAAGGCATTGGGAAAATAACCAAGTGGTAAAGAATTATCAAGACAAGATTCAGCAGCAGAAGAAAACAGAGAGGTGAACCCAGATCTGGGGCTGGCATTCTTCCCTAAAAGATAGCTGAGAAAATTAGAAGGTAAGCAGTGTTTTTGATAGCCACGTGGGGAAAAAAGACAAAATTTTGTGTACAGAGGCTACCAAGGAAGAGGCTCTGGAAAATTCCCACTTTTTTGTTGTTGTTGACAACCTGTATGGTTGCTCCCTGTGGGTAAGAGTGAACTAGAGACTGTTCTGGTTTGCTAATGCTGCCTTATCGCAAAAATACCAGAAATGGATTGGCTTTTATAAAGGGGGTTTATTTGGTTACAAATTTACAAGCTTAAGGCCATAAAATGTCCAAGGTAAGTCGTCAACAATTGGGTACCTTCACTGGAGGATGGCCAATGGCATCTGGGAAACCTCTGTTAGCTGGGAAGGCATGTGGCTGCAGACTGCTCCAGAGTTCTGGTTTCAGAATGGCTTTCTCCCAGGAAGTTCCTCTCTAGGCTGTAGCTCCTCAAAAATGTCACTCTTATTTGCTCTTGGGGCGTTTATCCTCTCTTAGCTTCTCCAGAGCAAAAGTCTGCTTTCAAAGGCCATCTCCAAAATGTTGCTCTGTAGGCTGTAGCTTCTCTCTCAGCTCCTGTGCATTCTTCAAAGTGTCCCTGTTGGTTGTAGCAAGCGTGCTCCTTCTGTCTGAGCTTTTACAGGGCTCCGGTGACCTAATCAAGACCTATGCTGAATGGGTGGGACCACACCACCATGGAAATGATCTAATCAGAGGTATCACCTCCAGCTGGGTTGGTCACATCTCCATGGAAACACTCAATCTAATCAACACTAATACGTTTGCCCACACAAGATTGCATCAAAGATAATGGTGTTTGGGGGGACATAATACATTCAAACCAGCACAGAGATCATTCTACACAAGGACTGGAGCCAACTTTGACCAATCCCACCCCTAAAATTGGATTGAAGTGATCACAGTATCCAAGTGCCACCAGGCACCAGGCAGAAGAAATGTAAAGAAGAAAACACTGTCCTTTGCCTCAAATTAATTTTGCAATTTTTCCAATTCAATGACTGGCACATGGTGAAAAACAGCAAGGTGCATGAGAGGAGATGTAGTAATTTGAAAGAGTATAAGCAGAAACAAAAAGCAATAGATACAGCTGTATAGGTTTTCAGATACTAGATTTATCAGGCAGACTATATTTATGAATACAGTGCTCAAGAGAGAAAAGAAAAAGAGAAAAAAGGTAAGACTGAGAACTTCAGGTGAAAATTGGAAATTATATTGAAAGATATAGATGATCAGAAAAAGAACTAGAAAAAGAATGAAATAGAATCTCAAAAATACAGGAAAGAATGAAAAGAAATTAAAATGATACATATGTAAGAAAATCTAAATTAATATTGATCTATAATTATGTGTTTACTGATTTAAAATATAGAGATAGTTGAAATACACCACAATAATGCCATATAATTTGGGAAGGGGGTGAATAAATCAAAACCACAATGAGATACCACTACACACACACTGTCTTAGTTTGCCAGGCTATTATGACAAATGCCACACAATAGGTAGCCTTAAACAACAGGAACTTATTGTCTCATGCTTTTAGAGGCTAAAAGTCCATATTTTCTCCCAGAGTTTGTAGCATTCTGGTGCTGGCTTGTTGCAATCTTTGAGATTCCTTGGTTTGTATTTCTGCCTCCATCACATGTTGATCTATCTCCTTGGTCTTTTGTGGCTTTCTCTGACTGACTGCATCTGAATTTCCCTGGTCTTATAGAGACTCTGATCATATGAATTAAGGCCCACTCTTATTCAATTTGGCCTTATCTAAATAGGATCTTCAAAGATTTACTCACAAATGAGTCCACATCTTACCTAATAATAAGCTCTCCAAAGGGTCTATTTAAAAATGGCTTCACACTCACAGGAATGTGGATTAAGATTTGAACATGTCTTTTGGGGATATATGATTCAATCCCTACATAGGCACAATTGTATACAGACACTAAATAGTTAAAAGTTAAAAGACTGTCCATAACAAGTGTTAGTGAGCATCTGGATCAACTGGTATTTTCATACACTCTTGTTGGGAATGAAAAATAGTACAACCATTTTCAAGCACCACTTGACATTTTATAAAGCTAAACATTCAATTACCATTGGAACCAGGAATCATCTGGGTTCAGGTCTATCACTGATTTTTAAATTTTTTTGCCATTGATCTACAGGTCATTTCTTATGCCAATACCTCACTCTCCTGTTTACTGTAGCTTAATTGTAAGTCATGAAACAAGGTATTATAACACTTTGTTCTTCATTTTTCCATTTGTATTCATCACTCTAGGTATTTTTTAATTCAATATACATTTTAGAATCAGCATGCCAACTTCTCTAAATAGTCAGCCAGGGTTTTATTATGATGTGGTGAAATAAATTTGGTGAGAACTTACATTTTAACAATAATGAGTTTTTTCAAACTATAAATATGATAAAGCTAAAAATTTATTTATGCTTTCCTCAAACTCTCTAAGCAATGATTTGCAGTTTTCAGTGTAGAAATCTTTCATGTCTTTTAAAAATTACATTCCTGCATATTTTAGGTTTTTGAAATAGATTAATAATATGTGCTTTTGAATTTTCACATTCTAATGCCTTGCATGTTCTTGCCTCTGTATATGTTTCAACATACCTTTTATGCCCCATACTGTAGCCACATTGGCCTTTCAGTCCTTCAGACAGGCCAAAACCATTTCTCCCTCAGTCTTGTCACTTCTCTCCTGGTGTGCAATACTTTCCTCCATAGAAATTTTGAATTCTTATAATTTAGGTTATAGTTTGGTTGTCACTTCCTTAGGGAGGCCTTCCATAACCACCCAGGCTAAAGCACTGCAAAATTCCAGAATCACAGCCCATTATTGATTTTATTTTATTCAAAGCACATGGTACCATCTGAAATTGTAGTATTTGCTTACTGTGGTGGTTCTGGAGCTGTTGTATACCCCAGAAAAGCATGCTTTTAAACTTAATCCATTTTTGTGGATATGAACCCATTGTAAGTAGGAGCTTCTGATGAGGTTACTTCAGTTAAGGTGTGGCCCACCTCAATCAGAATGGGTCTTAATCCTACTACTGGAGTCCTTTTTATACAGAATGAAATTCAGACAGTGAGAGAACCATGGGAAGTAAGAAACTAAATTCAACAGAACCCAGAAGGGAACTGAGAAGCCAGAAGAGGCCATCGTGTGCATTGCCATGTGACAGAGGAGCCAAGGACCAAGGATCACTAGCAGCCAGCCCCAGAGTGCCACAGTCTTTGAAGAGAAAACGTTGCCTTGATAATGCCATGATTTGGAAACTTTCGGGGCCTCAAAACCGTGAGCCATTATTGTTTAAGTCATCCCTTTGTATGGTATTTACTTGAGCAGCCTAGGAAACCAAAACACTTATTTGTCTCTTCAAATTAGAGGGTATATCCCTAGACCTAGACAATTGCTGGCTCTATAGGTGCTCAATAAATATTTATTGACCAGACTGACGGAATAGAAAGTTAGTATGTTGTATAGAGTACTGTCCCTGGTGTGAGAGTTCCATAGTTTTGATTGACTGTGACAAACTCTAGCTGAAGTGTGTTTATGTGAATCATTTAACACCGCACCTATCCCAGCCACCCACCCATTTTCATGATCCATAGTGTGAGACCTAGGGACTGTGCCATCTACGAGTTGCTTTGAAACTCTGAAATCCAGTCATTTCAAAATAACGATTCTACTTTTAAGTGCTACTTTGTTATTTGTGAAAAAATCTCCCTGTAAATCAGATTTTCTCCAGTAGATTTGGGTTTTGATGATGTTATCTTTGGATAACTGAAAACACTCCCGTTGCATCCTAAAATGACTCATCTTGACTGATTAGTTATTTTCAGTTATTTGTAGCCACAAAAACCTTTATTCAAATAAAATTTTAACTGGAACCTCAACAAATGTGCCAGATAAATCAGAGTTTTTTTGACTGAACCTGGTGTGAGGAGTATCTGTATGTCAGGGGAAGGGGAGCAAAGCCCTGCCTGCTTATTCCTGCCCGCCCCCCGCCAAAGTGTATTCTGTGGGAACTTACCTTGGGAACAGTCTTGTGGGAACAGTCTCTGTCTCCAAGGGCTCCAATGAACATAGTTTGCAAACTCTGATTCAGGTGTTTCAGAAAATTGTCAAACTTTCTATATTTCTTGAGCCAAATATTTTTATTGAATGGTAATATGAAGTAAACAGAGAAAGAGAAGCACAACTTGGTAAAATGAGGTTATTTTGAAAGCAATATAAGAAAATACTTCTAAGGAATGTCAAAGAAAAACACTATACCAGACAATGTTAAGCAGGTAAGGATGGCCTTATTCAGGGACTGTCATAGCAGGGAAGAGTCAGTAAAACCCAACTCAGTAGAAAATGAAACAAAAGATAGAAAGCTTTTTAAAGGTGGAGATTGGGTTGGAGGAAAAGCCCTAGAAGATATCACTGGGGTGGGTGAGGGAGATAGGTGAGGTTGCATTTAGGACTCACTTGGTTCTGAATGTTTTCCTTTGTGTAATTAGGCCACCTGGAGTCTGTAAGGGCTGGAGGAGGGGAGGAGGGAGATAAAGAACTACCCAGTTAAGTGTCTGTCAGATGCAGGAGTAGCTGGGATGAGAGGGAGAAGGGTTTGAAGTTGTCCTTCCCCCACCCCCCTTTTTTTTTCCTTTCCTGCAGTTCAAGTTATTTTTCTCTGTAGTCCCACAGCTGCAAGATTAGTTTCAAGGTAGTCGAACAAGGGTGGGAGAGGGTAGGGGCATGGGGAGGAATTAGGCTGGCAGCTTGGTTAAGAGAAGAGAAACAGTTTTGGTCGGGAAAGTGACGCAACTTTTAGCATAGTTGAGATAGTTGATGATCGCAAAAAAATCCAAATTTCAAAATTAAAGGCATGAAAAAGGAAAGGAAATAAGAAGGGAACGTAAAATAACTTCTTCCTAGAGAAATAGAAGTAGCAGACTTTTTTGAGTTAAATGGTAAAGATTTGAATCCTTGCTCAAATCTATACTGCCTTGTGACCTTGGCCAAGCTCTTTACACCCTCTAATCCTTAACTGGCTTATCTGAAAATGAATTTTTGGGAGGTTATGAAAGTAAAATACCTACCAGTGGGTTTTGCACCCAATAAAAGCTTAGTTACTGGTATCTCAAAAATAAAAGTTTGTTTTGCTTTTCCTAGTTTGGCATCATTCTGTATCAGGCTACCTCTCCCACAGCTGTAGATGTAGAAAGTAAAAGGTAATGGTGACCTAGTGTACATTTGATTTTTAGAAATTATGGTATAATAGCAAAAGCATTCATGCCATATTTTAAAAAAATCAATTACAGGTAGATTAAAAACCTAAATGTAAAAGGAAAAACCATAAAACTTTTAGAAGATAATAAGGAAGAACATATTTATATACAATGTATAATAAAAATATTAATAAGTTCAACAATGTCAAAATTACCATGATAATTTTGTTTTCTTCAAAAGACTCCGTTTATTTCAAAAGTGAAAAACCATAGATTAGAAGATGATATTTGCAACACATATAGCTGATAAAGGACTTGTACCCTAGTTGTATAAGGGAAAAAAAGAAAACCCCTAATAAGTCAGACAACCCAATACAAAAATGGGAAGACCTAAAAGAGACATTTCACAAAAGAGGAATCCAAATGACAATGAACATATAAAAAGATGCTAAACTTTAGTAGTCAGAGAAATGCAAAATTATACCATTTTTCATAAATTAAAATATATTCATGAGAACATAGAGCTTCAAGAATTTTCAAAGACAGCTGGTGGGATTGTAAATCGGTACAATCTCTTTGGTAAACAATAAACTACAATCTAGTAAAGCTGAAGATGAATTCCCTTTGATTTACCAAGTGGGGAACCCACTCATCAGCAATGCTGCATGAGCCCTGGGGCAGAGGCAGGAGGGGTAGGGGGGCAGGGGAAGGAAAGGCTGCAGTGAGCTGATTACTGCCTGGGGCTGTGAGCAGGCCAAGGAACTAGGTGCTCTAGGATCTCTGGGCACACAGCTGGAGCAGAGGACTATAGAATGTTCCCATCCAAGTGCCCCTTACAGACCTTACAGTAAGTACAAGGAGCCAAAGGCACCTACTGGATAACCAGAAAAGAAACCCTACCTTCCTCCTTCAATGTCCCTCCAGCACCCTCTACTGACAACACTTAACATCATGCTTGCAGCAAAGAAAAATCACTTAAAGTTCCATTATTGCAGAGCAGATAAAGAAGGGTATGTTTGGAAGTGAAAGACAAGAAATTGATAAATGGCACAGAAGGGATAGAGGTGTCTGGAATACCATTAGTTCTAGTACTTGTGTGGTAGTTACACAAATGGTCACATTACAACTATTGTTAACCTTAACAAGTTTTATGCACATTTCCATATGTTATATTTAACAATGAAATGTTGATTTTAAAAAAGCAAGTGAACATGTATGTCATCAGAATTAAACTAATTTGTGTTGTACTATTGCTTCTGCTGCTAATTAGCCCAAAAATCTTTGCTGAGGCACTTAATTTCTCTTGATCTTGAATACCTCATCTATAAAATGCCGATAACAATACCTGCCCAGTTATATCAAGTGCCCCCCCCAAAAGAAAATAAAGGAAAAAAGCAAGGTTAGATGATGCAAAAAGTGTTTTGAAGGATATGAAAAAACATATAATCAAATACAAGGAATTATTAATTTACAAATAATTTTGAAAAGCCCAGTTTTTAAGAAGATTAAGTATTTATTTTTAAAGTGATATTATTGCCAAAAAATGCCAAGAGATTTAAAAGTCTGGTTTCATATTTCTATTTATTGTGGGAGAGCACATAAATACTTTAGTCAAAAAGCCAGTGTTTCAAAGAAAGTATATGTGGGTAGAGGATTAAAAACTATATTAAAACCTTCTCTTATTGAAGTAATCATAGATTTTTCAAGCTGAAAGTGACCTAGCAATTGTCTAATCCAAGCTTTAATTATAAATATGGAAATTTTAATGCCCAAACTTGCCAAGGTTTTCAGCTAGTGAATTCCAGGATAAGAATTGGAATGCAAGTCTCTTGACAGAACAATCATGCTCCTGCTTGAATGACACACTAAGGATCTCAACAAATCTCCTAAGGTTGCAGATATTCCAAGAGAATGGATGAAAGCAGCAGCTATGGTCTACTTCGTATTTTACTCATTTGATTTCTTCTCTTTTGAGTGGGTTTGAAGCTGAGATTTATTACAGATTGGCAACCTCTGGCAGTGTGAGAGGAAGATGACCCTGCTACAGTGGAATGAAAAATGAAAAGTGTGATAAGATGTAATGAAGTGAAATAAAATCCCTGCCCAAATAAAACTGTCAGTCTTTGGGTGCTGCAGCCTGTTGGGCTCTGCCTAGACGGGAGCCAGCAAGATCAGTGCAGTGTTGAGTGAGTACGCTGCGATTTAAGTTCCTCAAATCATACAAGTCTGTAAGTTGATATAAAGAATGAGTGGCAACACACTGTAAATCTCCTTTTGCTATATAGTCTTGGTTAAAATGACATTTAAAGCAAATATTTGAAGCCAAGTTTGAGCCTGTTTTACACTTACATACTTAATAAGTTCTGAACCAATTCTACCATAGCATTAACTAATTAATTAACAAAATGCACTAATAATCACTTTATTATTATTGAAAATGCAATGTAGGCTATTTGAAGGACTTTGGCACTGTTTTGTTTACTTAAAATCAGAAACCCTACGTCTTTTGTTAAGTTTTGACTCCCATAAGAGTTGAAATAGCCATGACATCCCCCATTACCTGTGGAACGTAAAATGCAGCCATTCTGAAGCTAGATGACAGTGATAAAGTGCAAACTAATGGAGTTCACCCTCTGTACTAACCCTGATGTACTTGGCCTTTTCAAAACAGGGAGGCTAATGTCTAACAAGTCATGTAAAAGTCAGGGTGAGTGAACCTTAAAGTAAATACAATATAATACCCTTTGCATTTTAGTTTTCCTTGAAATATCATCACTTTAAGTTCACTGTCAAAGCCAAAAGGAAGCAATTCTGGATGAGTTTTGAAATATGTGTTAACCAGAAAACAATCCAATAAAAAGAAAGTTGAATCATTTGCTGACACCAGAGAGTTTTAGCACTCAGTTGTTGCTTTGGTATTCAAGGTACGAGTATTGGTTTTAAGATACTTAATCTGAAACTGTAAAAAAACAGTTTTCAATCAAAACCTAGAGCTGTGGTTTATGAACATATAAGTTCATTTCATCTTAGAAGATAGTGGAAATGGGACACTTGTTTATTGAATATCTACCATGTACAGAGGTTTTTTATATATTTATATAATTTAGTGAGTAGTATACATAACCTTGTATAGTAGATATATATACTTTTTTTTCTCTCATTTACCAACATGGCAACTGAATTCAGAGAAGTAAAAGACTTGCTCAAAGTCATAAATTCAGTAAGTGGTCATAATAAAAATCCCTTATCTCTCTTTTTTTGTTGTTGTTACTATATAACATGCATCCTGGTGAAAATTAGATATTCTGTAGGTGCCTATATTTAGAGAAGTCAAATTGTGTAGTATGTATGTTTGGCTGGTTAGTTTGACCATATATATGTCATCTTCTATAATGGAATATTGGGTCTACCTCACATCTAAGGCTGGAATTGAGGTGGGGAAGAGCAGAGATCACTAGAAATGATTGGTTTGAGAAGAAAGGGGAGTTGAAAAGATGGAATATAAGCTTAGTAAACCAGAACTTGGGTGATCCAAAGTCTAAGGCACATCAGCCTTAGAAAATAGAATTAAAAGAAAAAGATTGGTACTTCAGAGAGGAAATAAAATACTTCCTCAGCTCTGACTTAATCAGCTCAAGGGTTTTATATTGTGATTTGTGTCTTTCCGCTTCCTTCTTTAGAGACCTCTTAAATATTCAAAGACCTTGCACATTCTCTTTAAACAAAAACTTCAGTGAAGCAAAGGCTAGTGCATGAGCTTTCAATAATTGTAAGTTATGGTTTGTGACCTACATTCTTAGGAGATTTTAAAAGGCTTATTTCCCTGGGAGTGGGATGGAGTGGGGTATTGGTTTTCTCTCAGAAACCTGGTACTTCAAGAGGGGGAGAACTTTAATTGAAGAAAATGCTGGGTCCTCAGATTATCTTGTGCTTTGTGATCCTTGAAAATGGACCATGGTAAATGTTTTTAATGATAAACTTAATATTATGGCTGTTAAGAATTAAATTTTATATTTCAGACCCATATTCAATGAACCTAACTTTGTACATTCCTCAAAGCATCCACCAAATGATTAGCAAATAAGTAATCAGACCCCGTGTGCTAGATGTGATGTGGATTGAATTGTGAACTCCAGTTAAGATATGTTCTTGGTTTTGGTCCACATTCTGATGGCTGTGGACTCATTGTAAATAAGATCTCTTCAGTTACAACTAAATCAGGTTGGGCTTTAATCAGGATTACTGGAGTCCTTTATAGGCAGAGTGAAAGTGTAGAGAGCGGCCAGAAGCCCGAAGTCAAAGGAACCCAGAAGAGAGAGGAGATGACACTGACATGTAATGGAAAAGCCAAGGAAACCCAAAGATTGCTGGCCAGCCAGAAGATACTGACCCTGGGAGGAAGCAAACCTTTTAGCCACAACCTGTGAGCCAATAATTTCCTGTTGTTAAACCAATCCATTGTTTGGTATTTGTTTTAGTAGCTAGAAAATAGAGTGGAACTCATAAAACTTAAAGATATATCTTATATATTGCCTAAAAAGATAAGAATTAGGAATTTTTAACAAAGTTAAGGGTCTGGAAGAGTGGTTCTCCACTCCAGGCAATAACACCCAACAGGGGACATTCCTTTTGTCACATCCGGGAGAACAGTTGCTACTGGCATCTAGTGAGTAGAAGCCAGGGATGTTGTTGCATCCTACAATGCACAGGACAACTCCCCTAGGCACAAAAAAGAATTCTATGGCCCAATATATCAATAGTGCTGAAGCTGAGAAACCTGGTCTAGAGGATGGTTAAAATATGTGCTCCTGCGGTGCACATAATGTGCAAATGCAGAGTCACATTAGACTGTGGGATAGCTGAGGATGTGACAGGTTCTGTTCTCACAGAAAAGCCCAACACCTAGTTGCCTAAAGGAAAGTTTGAGTTAAATAAGGATGCACCTTGAAGCTCCTGGCCCTGATTAGCAATAGAATTTGACTAATAAGAATGCCATTGGTTTAATCTACACGTATATGTCAGGTGAACAATTTATGATCCATGGAAAAAATTATCTCATGTGGATTCAGAATATAGCCTTCACTTTAATTTCAGGGGGAGAACTTAGAAAACTTTCTATGGCTTAAAACTTTTCTAATATGAGAAAAAGTATAATTATTTCTCGATTGGAATTATTTTGTTCAATAAAGTAGGTAGTTTGAGTTGTATGAATATACCCCCTTGGGACACAATAAAGTAAAACAAAATGCATGTGATTTTGTTACCTGTTAAATGGCATTCCTTCAGGAGATTGGTGGTATTTTATTTTGCAGTGCTTGGATGAGCATTTATCTTTTTTTAAAAAGATATTTTTGTTGTTAAATAATGTAATTTTAAGCATCTTTATTTTCCCGAAACTGGTTCTTATGCAAAAACAAAATTCTTACTAAGGGCATAAATTACTACAATTCATGTGAATATCAGTATTTCTCTATTAAGTACAGCATTTATGAGGACAGGACATTCTGGACTGGATAACAAATTTATACAGTTTAGTGATGGCAATAAACTAGTATTTCCTGAAAACCTCAAAATCTCCATGACTTTTTCATTTTCTTAAATGTTTCCAAGTCCTTGGTTAATACTATTTTTATTTATAATTACAGATAGCTGATATGGAGGAAGTTTCTGATTATATCATGCTACACAAGTACACGTTCCAAGATGCTTTTGTTTGGGTGGATGGTATTTCATTGTTTGTTTAGTTTTGCTTTTAATGAAAAGAAGAAAATATATAGTTGCCATTCAAAAATTGCATAGGGAAAATAAATACAGAGAGTTAATCAGGAATCCTGTCAAATAGCAGTTGGAGTGATCTGAGTGATTCACCAACACCAGCCTAGAATATTTTCTTCTGCTTTGACAGGAATTGACACAGTATTAGTGAAAGGATCATACAGTTACATTCTGAGTTGTTGATATATTTTCAAGAAATAAAAACAACTTGTTCTCTCTTACTTCAGTTAATGATTTTCAGTTTGATGTATATGTTTCCAAAAACCTACAGGTCTACTGAGAATCTGTTTCTAAGGGCTATTTTCTAAACCAAAAAGAAGGATCTTGAGTTCAGCTTCTCTTAGGTAGAAAAGTAATCTTTCAAAGTCCAGGACAAATCTGTAATCTAAAATATAATTGTATAAATGTTGTCTTGGAACAAAAGCATTTCTAAATAATCTTCTTTATAACTGTTGTATATTGAACTCTTACTCTGTGCTAAGTGCTTGACACCCATTATTTTGTTTAACCCTTTAGCCATATTAAAACCTGTCACACAGCTACTGTTATGACTATTATTATCTCTATATGATAGATGAGGAAACCAAGACCCAGAAAAGTAAAGTCACTTGCTCAATACCAAACAGCTGCTAAGTGACAGAGTAAGAGTTTGAACCCAGGTTTGCCTGAATCCAGAACTTGAATCCTCAAGTTCGCTCTACTGCCTCACACACAAGAAACATGACCATGGGTTTCAGCAAAAGAAAACAATCTGGATGATATCTGGGAGTGAATTAATGGATTGGAGCAATACTATACCTATTCCCATTGATTGATAATGTCAGAGAAATTATAAAGATTGCTATGGGGGAATACATAGGAAAATATATCTATATACTGTCACAAAGTTCAGTAATTTTTAGAGATGCAAGTAATTTCAAAAAAAAAGAACATTTTTCTCTATTCGTATGTGAGAACAGCTTTTACCTACTAAAAAAGATAGAGGATAGACTAGAAGCAAGGATTATGTATCTATATTTTTAGAGAAATAAATGAAATCTAACCACTGAAAGACCATAACATTAGTTAGCTAAATGACTTTCTTCTACTTTGGCCGTTTGGTGAATCAGCTTCTTCTTCTCTCCTGGGTTCCAGCAGAGAAAGTATATGCCCCTTCCCTGCACTTGCCTCTTCCCCCATCTCTGATTCTGCCTCACACCCCCAGGCAATCAGAATAAGAAGCTAACCTCTTGTCTACCAACAGCCCCATGGGACCTTTGATTCAAGATACCATCTTATCTGTTGTTCTCTCTATGAATTAATAGTAAACAGCAGCTTAAGAGTCAACCATGTCTCTGGGGAAGCTGGTAGATAGCCAGGAACTGTGTGGAATGGACACCTCAGGGGAACTTGAGTTTGGATACACATCACACAACAGTCCCCAGCACGTGGAGCAGCTGAGATCAGCAAGATCTGTAAGTTCTTGTGGCCAGGGGGCCCACACCCCTCCCTGCTAGGCACAACAGAATTTTGCAGCTGGTTTCCCAAGGGAGGAGGGGCCGTCAATGCTGGGAACCAGGAGAGAGAACTGCAGTTGCAGAACTGATTAATGAACTCAGACTGCTGAACAAAAACTCCAATCATAGAGAAACAGACCAGACACTGGAGAACCTGGGAGCAGTCAGCCTGGTGGAGAGGAGATAGGGCTAGCAAAAACAGCAAAACAAAAACAAAAACAGAGACTTTTGGAGTTGGGAGTGAACATAATACTGAGAAGGGCTAGACTCAGAATCAGGCATATATGCAAACCCAGGGGGCTCTTCTCTGGAAAGCTGATTTTCTGTTTTTTTTTTTTTTTTGCACCTCAATTGCTTTCCAACTGCTTGTCTTTTTTGTATTCCAATAACCCATGAGAACTGCAAGGCTGGAATTAAAGAGATTTTCTTTAAATAATCTACACTGGCCTTTCTTTTTCTTCTGTCTATTTTTTTAATCTTTTTCTCTTTTTTAAAAAATAACTATTATAAGTAGTCCATTATAGAAAGCCTCAAAGACATGAAATTTGGGCTCAGGCAAGAGCAGAGCTAAGATAGCTCTGAGAGACAAAGCAATAAGTCTTGTGGGGGAGACAATTAGCTAAAGGCCATAATTTCCCCAAGAGAAGGGGGGCATGGGCAAGCTCCAGTGGCAGCTCCCCTTCAGAGAACTCAGACCCCAGGAGCTGGAATGCAGAAACCAACATCATCCAGCCATGCCCCCAACAGGGTCAGGGTCACTGGGAGAACTAAAGTCTCCATACCTCCTTGCACTGGTCATGGAGCTGTGGGCTGGCAAGGGCCACCTGCTGGACAGCATAGGAAAAGCACAGATCTAAAGGCCTTACAGGAGTGTCTCATTATCAAGGAAACTCCATATGCTCCTCCTGAAACCTGCACCTCTCTGGACTGGGAAAACCTGACTGGGGTTGATCATATCTGAGGAGAACCTCACAGAAAAAGGGTACATAGAGGCAGTGCAAGAAACAGAAGAACAACAGGTGAAAAACTCTGATCAACTAAATAGAACCTAAGTTAGAGGCCTAGAATAAGCTGAACTGAACAACAAAGGTTAGAGAATGAAGACAACCAACAAGAAATCCCTAGGTAAAAGAGTGAAAATGAGCTCAGTATAAACTAATCCAGAAAGTCAGATGCCTAGACAGCTTAAGATAACAAGCCATACTAGCAAACATGAAAATATGGACCAGCCAAAGGAACAAAGTAATAGTTCAGCCAAGATACAGGAGTTGAGGTGACTAATGCTAAATCAATTCAGTGAACTGAAGGAAGATCAAACAAATCTCCTAAATCAATTCAAAAATCAAGTTAATGAACTGAGGGAAGATATAGCAAAAGAGATGAAGGATATAAGGAAGACACTGGATGACCATAAAGAATTCATAAACTTGAAAAAAACAAATGGCAGAACTTATGGGAATGCAGGGCATAATGGAGGAAATGAAAAAGACAATGGAGGTATACAACAATAGATTTGAACAGGCAGAAGAAAGGATCAGTGAATTGGAAGACAAGACATTTTTATTCATACACACAAATGAATAGATGGTGTAAAGAATGGAAAAATACAAGTAGGTTTTTAGGAATCTGAGTGACAACATGAAGCACATGACTATACATGTTATGGGTGTCCCAGAGGGAGAAGAGAGGGGAAAAGGGGGCAGAAAGAATAATAGAAGAAATATTCACTGAAAATTTCCCAACTCTTTTGAAAGGCAGAAAATTGCAGATTCCAGAAGTACAGCATACCCCAAACAGAACAGATCCCAACAAACCTACTCTAAGACACTTATTGATCAGATTGTCCAATGTCAAAGACAAAGAGAGAATTCTGAAAGCAGCAAGAGAAAAGCAATCCATCACATACAAGGGAAGCTTGATAAAACAATGTACAGATTTCTCTGCAGAACCATGGATGCAAGAAGACAGTGGTATGATATATTTAAGATACTGGAAGAGAAGAACTGCCAACCAAGAATTCTATACCCGGCAAAACTGCCCTTCAAAAATGAGGGAGAGATTAATATATTTCCAAACAAACAGACACTGAGAGAGTTTGTGAATAAGAGACTGGCACTACAAAAAGTACTAAAGGGAGTGTGATAGGCTGATTGGAAAAGACAGCAGAGAGGAGTTTGGAGAAGAGTGTAGAAATGAAGATCATCAGGAAGGGTAAAAGGAGAGAGAGGAAAAAATAAGGCATGACATATAAAATCCAAAAGACAAAATGGTAGAAGAGAGTACTGCCCTTACAAATAACACTAAATGTTAATGGATTAAACTCCCCAATAAAAAGACAAAGACTGGAAGAATGGATTTAAAAACAGGACCCATCTATATGCTGTCTACAAGAAACTCACTTTAGACACAAGGACAAAAATAGGCTGAAAGTGAAAGGTTGGAAAAAGATATTTCATACAAACAGTTACCAGAAAAAAAGTGGGAGTTGCTATATTAATATCAGACAAATTAGACTTCAAAAATAAAACAATTAAAAGAGACAAAGAAGGACACTATATATTAATAAAAGGGTCAATTCATCAAGAAAACTTAACAATCATAAATATTTTTGCACCAAGCTAGAGTGCCCCAAAATTCATGAGGCAAACACTGAGAACACTGAAAGGAGAAGTAGATATCTCTACATAATAGTCAGAGACTTCAATACACCACTTTCATCAATGGATAGAACATCTTGACAGAGGATCAATAAGGAAACAGAGATGTTGAATTGTATGATAAATGAACTAGACTTGACAGACATTTATAGAACACTACACCCCACAAAAGCAGGATATACTTTTTTCTCAAGTGCTCATGGAACATTCTCTAGGATAGACTACATGTTGGGTCACAAAGCAAGTTTCAACAAATTTAAAAATATTGATATTATAGAAAACACTTTCTCAGATCATAATGGAATGAATTTGGAAATAAATAACAGGCAGAAGATTGCAAAATTCACAAATATATGGACGATAAACAACACACTGTTAGAAAACCAGTGGGCAAAGGAAGAAATTACAAGAGAAATTAGTAAATACCTCAAGGCAAATGACAATGAAAACACAACATATCAAAATTTATGGATGCAGCAAAGGTGGTGCTGAGAGGGAAATTTATTGCTCTAAATGCCTATATTAAAAGAGAAGAGAGAGCAAAAATTGAGGAGTTAACTGTTCACCTGGAGGAACTAGAGAAAAACAACAAACTAGCCCCAAGGCAAACAGAAGGAAAGAAATAACAAAGATTAGAGCAGAAATAAATGAAATTGAGAACAGGAAAACAATAGAGAGAATCAACAAAACCAGAAGTTGGTTCTTTGAGAAAATCAAAAAATTGTTGGATCCCTAGTTAGGCTAAGACAGAGAGAGAGAGAGAGAGAGAGAGAGAGAGAGAGAGAGAGAGAGAGAGAGAGAGAGCAGATGCAAATAAATGCAATCAGAAATGGGAAAGGAAACGTAACGATTGACCCTGCAGAAATAAAGGAGTTAATGAAAAGATACTACGAGCAACTATATGCTAATAAACTAGACAACTTAAACAAAATGTACAACTTCCTAGAAAAGCATAAACAACCAACATTGATGTGAGAAGAAATAGATGACCTCAACAAACCAATTGCAAGAGCTTGAGTCAGTCATCAAAAAGCTCCAAAAAAGGAAAGTCCAGGACCAGATGGCTTCACATGTGAATTCTACCAAACATTCAAGAAAGAATTAATACCAATCTGCTCAAACTCTTCAAAAAATTGAAGAGGAGGGAAAGTTACCCAATTCATTTTATGAAGCCAACATCACCCTAATACCAAAACCAGACAAAGATACTACAAAAAGAGAGAATTATAGACCAATCTCTTCAATGAATACAGACGCAAAAATCCTCAGCAAAATAGTCGCAAATTGAATCCGGCAACACATTAAAAGAATTATACACCATAATCAGGTGGGGTTTATTTCAGGTATGCAAGACTGTCTCAAAACAAGAAAATCAATTAATGTAATATACCACATGAATAAATCAAAGCAGAAGAACCACATGATCATCTCAATTGATGCAGAAAAGGCCTTTGACACATTGCAACATCCTTTCTTGATGAAAACATTTCAAAGGATAGGAATAGAAAGGAATTTTCTCAATATGATGAAGGTAATATATGAAAAACCCACAACTAACATCGTACTCAATGGGGAGAGACTGAAAGCTTTCCCTCTAAGATCAGGAACAAGACAGGGATGCCCACTGTCACCATTGTTATTCAACATTGTGCTGGAAGTTCTAGCTAGAGCAATTAGGCAAGAAAAAGAAATAAAAGGCATCCAAATTGGAGAGGAAGAAGTAAAACTTTCATTGTTTGTAGATGACATAATTCTGTAAGTAGAAAATTCAAAAAAATCTAAAGCAAATCTATTAAAACTAATCAATGAATACAGCAAAGTGGCAGGCTACAAGATCAATATGCAAAAATGTTTAGTGTTCTTATACACAAGTAATGTGCAACAAGAGGAAGAAGGTAAAAAAAAAAAAAGTTCCATTTACAACAGCAACCAAAAGAATCAAGTATTTAGGAATAAACTTAACGAAGGCCACCAAAGACATATACAAAGAAAACTACAAGAAACTGCTAAAAGGAATTGAACAGAACCTGAAAAAAATGGAAGAACATACCGTGTTCATGGATTGGAAGACTAAATATAATTAAGATGTCAATTCTACCTAAACTGATTTATAGATTCATTACAATACCAATTAAAATCCCAACACCTTTCTTTGCAGAAATAGAAAAACCAATAACCAAATTTATTTGGAAGGGCAAGGTGCCTTGAATAGCCAAAAATTTCTTGAAAAAGAGGAACAAAGTGGGAGGTCTCACACTACCTGACTTTGAAGCATATTACAATGCTACAAGGCTCAAAACAACATGGGACTGGCATAAGGATAGAGATACTAACCAATGGAATTGAATTGAGTGTTCAGAAATGGACTCTTGCATCTACAGACAATTGATCTTTGATAAGGCAGTCAAGCCAAAGCAACTGGGACAGAGCAGCCTCTTCAATAAATGGGGTTTGGAAAACTAGATATCCATTTCCAAAAGAATGAAAGAGGACCCCTATCTCACACCTTATACAAAAGTTAACTCAAAATTGATCAAAGACGTAAACATTACTGCTAAGACCATAAGACTCTTGCAAGAAAATGTAGGGCAATTTCTTAAAGATCTTGTGATAGAAGGTGGTTTCCTAGACCTTACACCCAAAGCACAAGCAACCAAAGAACAAATAGACAAATGGGATCTCCTCAAAATTAAACTCTTTTGTACATCAAAGCACTTTGTCAGAAAGGTAAAAAGACAGCCTACACAACAGGAGACAATATTTGGAAACCATATATCAGATAAAGGTTTACTATCCCAAATATATAAAGCCATCCTACAACTCAACAACAGAATGACAACCCAATTAAAAAATTGGCAAAAGACATGAACAGATGCTTTTCTGAAGAGGAAATACAAATGGCTAAAAAACATGTGAAAAAATGCTCAACTTCACTGGCTATTAGGGAAATGCAAATCAAAACCACAATGAGATATCATCTCACACCTACCAGAGTGGCCATTATCCAAAAAAACAGAAGATTACAAGTGCTGGAGAGGATGTGGAGAAAGAGGCACACTTATACACTGTTGGTGGGAATGTACAATGGTGCAACCACTCCAGAAGACAGTGTGACAGTTCCTCATGAACTAAGTATAGATTTGTCATATGAGCCAGCTTTTTCATTATTAGGTATATACTCAAGAGGAACTGAAAGTTAAAACATGTACAGACATTTGTAAACAGATGTTTATTGTGGCTTTATTCACAATAGACAAGAGATGGAGGCAGCCCAAATGTCCATCAACAGATGAGTGGATAAACAAACTGTGGTACATACACACGATGGAATATTATGCAGCCGTAAGACAGAACAAAGACACAGAACATACAATAACGTGGATAAACCTTGAGGACATTATGTTGAGTGAAGTTAGCCAGAAACAAAGGCACAAATACTGTATGGTCTCACTAACATGATTTAATGTTAATGAGCAAACTTTGAGAGTTAAAAGCTGATAACACAGGCTACCAGGAGATAAAAAGAGGGTAGAAATTGGGTATTTGATGCTGAAGGACTACAGAATATTCTGCAGGAATGATTGTATAGATCCAGAAATAGATAGCTAATACTGTGTGATGGTAGCACCATATTGTAATTACACTGAACAAAGATGTCCATGAATAAAGCTGAAAGAGGTGGGCTAGGAGCATGAATGACATCTGAAGTAAAGATAGAAGATAAAGACTGGGACTGTTTAACTTAGCAAAAACTGGAGTGGTCAGTGATTGTGACTAAATGGACAAATATAAAACTGTTCCTGCATGTGGGAGAACAAATGAATGTCAACCACGCAGAGTGTTGGAAAGGGGATGGTATTGGGGAAAAAATATAATCAAAGCAAACTGCAGTCTATGATCAACAGTAACATTGTAATATGCTTCCATTAAATGTATCAAAAGCAATATACCAAAGCTACATGTGTATGAGAGGGTGATATAAGGAAGGGATTCTTGGTAGTGGTGGTGTTGTCTGACCGTACTATTATACTGTATTGTATGATACCTTATTTTTCTTTTCATTATTCACTAAAAAAATACAACCTTTTTCATAATAATCAATATGTTCAAGTGCTGACTGTGGTGATAAATGCACAACTGTATGATGATACCATGAACAACTGATTATACACTGTGGATAATGATATGGTTTGTGAATATAGCTCTATAAAATTGTATGGAAAAATATAAAAAGGGATAAAAGTCCTGGTGAAAACATGGAGAGGGGGATGTACATATTTACTGTAGGAGGCCAAAAGATATAGACTTTCTGGAGGACAGTGGGGTGGTTCCAATGAAGCTAAGTATGTGGGTGCCTTAATGTCCAGCAACCTCATTAGGGGGCATTTACTTGGAGGATCTGAGAGCAGGGACATGAATGGACATTTGCACACTGGTGTTTATGGAGAGAGTATGCATGATTTGCAATGCATGGAGGTGGCCTAAGGGTACATCAACTGAGGAACAGAATGATGAACTATTGTGTTGCATACGGTGGAATATTGAGCAACTGTGAGAAGAAGCCAAGCTGTGAAATGTGTAAACAGGTGAATGGAAACTGCAGACAGCATTTTGAGTGAACTGTGCCAGAAACAAAGGAAACACTATAATGCCTCACCAATATGGGCTAACTACAATGTGTAAACTCAGAATTGAACCTCAGGGCACAGCTTATTAGGGGAACGCCTATTGTAACAGTCCCTAGATTGTAAGCTGTTACAGCAGTCACATTTGTTCCTGAATTGTAATGGGTATCTCTAGATTCCGAGATGCTGGTCCCTTGTGTATAACCTGATCCATCCCTGGAACTTTGGGTATCTGTGTGACACCTGAAACTCAGCTAGAACTTGGCAGATATGGATGTCAGTATTAGCACATATAGCAACTGTTAAAAAAGCTGAAAAAGAATCCAGACTTCAACTAGAGATGTGAATGAAGCTGATGTGATTAGGAGTAGGGCAAATCAGGCCAAAGGGTAAAGGACAATACTGACTGCATTTTAAAACTTCAAATTCCATGTGAGACCAAGGGAAGAGATGTTTACTTGGTGCAAGATCTGTATTTCCTAAACAATTTAACTCATACAGTTTGTTCAAATACCATAATTACATGAAACTTTTACTAGAAAGTGAGACCTGGTAGGTTTGCATAGGTTAGTGTGAAATAGAGGCACATCCCAAAGTAATTTGGACAAAGAATAAAAATATATATGCAGGACCCCCTGAGGAGCTGGGGAAACTGCAGAGGTGTTGGGCTTCCAATCCATGATTGTTGCTGATGTTCTCATAAGCATTGAGGACTGGCGGTTTGATGTGCCAAGCCATCTATCACAGGACTTGCCTTTATGATGTTCTTTACTGCAAAGGAGAGGTTAAATCTGCTTATAATTGTGCCTAAGAGTCTCCCCCTGAATGCCTCTTTGTTGCTCAGATATGGCCCTCTCTCTCTAGCTAAGCTAACTCAGCAGGTGAACTCATTGCCCCCCCCCCCCACATGAGATCTGACACCCAGGGGTATAAATCTCCCTGGCAACAGAGGATGTGACTCCCTGGGATGAATCTGGACCCAACATCATGGGACTGAGAACATCTTCTTGACCAAAAGGAGGATAAATGAAACGAAATAAAGTTTCAGTGGCTGAGAGAGTCCAAATGGAGCCAAGAGATCACTCTGGTGGGCATTCTTATGTTCTATATAGATAACCCTGTTTTAGGTTTTAATACATTGGAATAGCTAGAAGTAAATACCTGAAACTATCAAACTGCAACCCAGTAGCCTTGACTCTTGAAGACTATTGTATAGCAATGCAGCTTACAAGGGGTGACAGTGTGGTTGTGAAAGCCTTGTGGTTCACACTCCCTTTATCCAGTGTTTGGTGAATGAGTAGAAAAATGGAGGCAAAAAACTAAGTGAAAAATAGGGTTAGGGGATGATTTGGGTGTTCTTTTTTACTTTTTTTTTTTTTATTCTTATTTTCACTTTTTCTGGTACAAGGAAAATGTTCAAAAAATTGGGGTGCTGAACGCACAACTATATGATGGTACTGTGAGCAACTGATTGTACACTTTGGATGACTGTATAGTATGTGAATATATCTCGATAAAATTGAATTTAAAAATAATAGTCAACCATGTTACTTTGTATCTCTAATGCATTTTCAAATACCTGGGCAACAATAATGCATGCCCTATTAAAGATATTATAAACACATGCCAACAAAGTGGCATTTAGATTTGCCAAAGAGCTTAGAGAATTAGCACAGGCAGACATTTTACTTTTTAAAATTTTGCAGAATCTCAAGTGCTCAGAATTGGGTTGATGATAATTATTGGTTCATGACACACTCGCATCACTGGTCCACTTGTAGCCTTCTTTTATTGATTTGTCTGTGTCTTTATTTTCTTTTATGTAAGAGTCATTTCTGGATACACCCAAAATGAAAGCCAGAATCTTGACAGTAACACATTTCTGGCTCTGTGGCCTTTTCCTTTGCCTTTCCCCTACTTCCTCCAATCACTCTATCCAAAGAAACTGTCACCTGGAATCCTGTGTTCACCATTCTCTTGCTTTCCTTTTTATATGGCTTTTTACCTGTTATATATATCCACAAAGACTATATTATTTCAGTTGTTTTTAACTTTATGAAAGTGGTTATTGTGCTATATGTTATAATTTAGGATATTTTTCACCAAATAATCTGTTAAGATTCATATACATTGTTGCTGTAACTTTTTCAGTTTGATTGTTGTTCCATGTTCCATTATACAAGTACACAATTTATTCATCTACACTACTAGTGATTAGCTTTTGGGTTGTTTCCATATTTTTGCTATTATGAACAGAGTTTCCATGAACATTCTTGTACGTGTATTCTGATATGTGTATATATAGAAAAGTTTCTCCTGGGTTTATACAAAGGAGTAGAATTGTTGGGTCATAGGGTATGTCAGTGTTTCAACTTACAAGATAATGCTGAAGTGGTTTTAACATTCAGACTCCCATCTGCAATGTGTAAGAAATGCCATAGATTTGATACCGCTTCCAACACTGGGAACAGTCAAACTGTGTTTTTGTCAATCCAATGAAAGTACCATGGTATCTCATAGTGGCCTTGCTTTACATTTTCCTGACCATGAATAAGTTCAAAAATCTCCTTATATACTTAACCAGACATAGGAATTCCTCTGCCATCTTATTACTATTCATGTCTTTTGCTTTCTTTTTCCCTTCCTTTGGGTTGTTGGTACTTTACTAATTTGTAGGAGTTCTTTGACAGCCTTGATAAAATTCATTTGTTGGTTATGGTTATTGCTAATATCCTCTCCCCATTGATAACTTTCCAAAAGGATACTTTTTTGATGATCCATGTTTCTTGATTTTAATATTGTCAAATATAATTAATGCTTTTACATGTATGTAAAATATGTTCACCAATATGTTCTACTAACATGTTTAGTTTACAGTTTTCTTTTAAACATTCAAATTCTCATTCTATCCAGAGATTTTTTTTATCCTTTTGGATAGCCAGTTTTCCAGTTCTATTTTTTGAATGCTCCCACCTTTCCTCACAGATGAGACAGGCCACTTCTGATGTACTTAAAGTTCTATGCATATGTGAGTTGAGTTTTTAGTTCTCGGTCCTATTCCATTGGTCAATTTTTCTATTCCTGTGCCAGTATATACCATATTTCTTATGATAATTTTATTAAAAAGTCTTGATAACTGTTATGAATAAATATACAATGAATGGTTTATTTATACAAAGAAATGTAGGACAACAGCCAAAAGGAATGAATTGTAACTACATCTAATATTTATGAACCTTGGTGATACATTATTGAGTGAAAAAAGTCCTAAATTATTACATACAGCATGATATACTTTTCAATGATGGTAAAAACAACTAAAGTAAATACTTTAACAACATAACAGATACATATAATAGTTAAAAAAAATATAAAAAAGAAATGCATATAAAATAATTTTCACACTTTACCAGTATGTAAGTTCTTGAAACTGCTCTAAGTAGGTTTATGATTAGAAAATCCACAAATGTAATCCAAACATTAGCAGATTAAAAGAGAAAATGATTATTTCAACTAGGTGCAGAAAAGCATTTGATATATTCAAAATAAATTCATGATTTAAAAAAATCCACTTAGTATTTCAGGAATAGATGGGAATATCATCAATCTGATAAAAATATATTTTAATGTAATAGATTTCCCACTATCACCTCCATATTTACTTATATTTGACATTGTAGCCAGTGTAATAAGATGAATAGCTAGAGGAATGGGGATTAGAGAGGAGTGAATAAAACTATGTTTCTTTACAGATGATATTATCATTTACATAGAAAACTAAATTATTATAAAAATTACTATAAAGCCAGACAATTTTGTCAGGGTGGTTGGATAATGGTTAATATACAAAGCCAACTGCATTTCTGTACATAATCAACAAATAACTGTAATGGGTGGTTAAAGATAAGATACATTTTACAATACTATTGGGAAAAATCAACTACCTTAGAAATAATTTTAGTATAGTTAAGCAGACCCTTTACTGAGAAAAATATAAAACATTATTAAGAGACATTAAAGAAGAACCTACATAAATGGAGACAGATACTGTATTCATTGATAGGAAGATTAATTGATCTATAGATTCAATGCACCTTCAATAAAAATTCCAGAAGATTTTTTTTTTCAAACAACTTGATGCAGATAGAAAAGTAATGTGCCAAGAATAGCTAGTACACTCACATTCCCCTAGGGTTATTAATACTTTGTCAGGCAAAGATTGTGATGGGATGGTTACAGGCCAGATCCCAGTTTGTGTTAAACCCTGTGAGTTCAAGGGGAGTGGAGGTGGATGTGTCCTAAAGTAAGAGCCCCAACCATCAGAAATCCCACCAAAAAGAGTTCTCCGATCAAGGCTTTACCTTCAACCCTAGGGTGAAGCAATGTGAGAAGGCATCACTCGACATGTAATTCACCATCCCTGGGGACTTGGAAGGGCAGAAGTAGATAAGGAACTTTTTGAGTCTAGTTAATCTTTATGTATTTTTCTCAGCTCTCTGTCCCTGCAGGAGTCATATATACTGTGTTCTTTCAGTCTTGAAGACACTGAAACTAGCATTTTTGTCACCAGAGGGGGAGGGCCAGGCATTGACTGTCCCAAGACAACTGATGGGGAGAAGAACCAGCAGAATTTCAAGGTCCCTTTTCCTATTTTATCTTTCTACAGCTACCCAAGCTGACTCTTCCCCCAGGGTTTGAAAAGAAAATCTGCTAAGGCTGATGGACATTTCAGAGATTCCTAATGTAAGTAGAATCAAAATTTTCCACTATTCCCTAATGGCAAATGATATAGAGTGCAGTATACAAAATTAAAGGGACTTTCCAGGTAGGCACAATTCCCAACAAATTGGCTGTAACTCTAAAACTTCCTCTCAATCAAGGGAGCTTATCCAAATAAAGAGGAAGTGAGGATATTTAAGTGGTAATTTTGACTTCATCATTTGTTTTTTAAAATAGATCTTGCACAAACTCAAATACTTTAACTATTTTTAGTGTAATGAGGTAAAAATTTATGCACCAAAACTCGAATATGAGAAAACAAATGTTAATTTAGTTTCAATAACTTAGCTCGTCTTTATTCTGGAACTCCCATTTCCATTTGGTGGTGAAAAATAGAACTTAAATTTCCACTCAACGTAGCTCAATTTCTTTCAATTTAAAGCAGTCATAGTTTTGTTTAAACATGTCTGACTTCATTCACCCACACTAAGAAAAACTTTTTTCAATGTGATCTAGTACAACAGAAGTATGATATATATGAGTGTGTGTATAGGCATATATAAAGGTATATAGATTTTGCTAGAGATATAAAAATGAATCACAAATTTCTCCAAACAAAATTCACTACTTCATGACATACACTTGGACTTTTCTGCTTTAATCTATTCTTTTTCCTTGTAATTTTATTGAGATATAGTCACATACCATACAATTATCCAAAGTGTACAATTAATTTTTCACAATTATCATCACATAGTTGTGCATATGTCACCACAGTCAATTTCTGAACATTTTCATTACTCCAAAAAGATAATAAAAATAAAAATAAGAATAAAAATAAAAATATGAAACAACACCGAAAATAACCCAACCCCCTCCCCCCCTTTATTCATTTACTTTTTTGTCTCCATTTTTCTATTCATCTTTCCATACACTGGATAAAGGGAGTGTGAGCCACAAGGTTTTCTATAATCACACAGTCACACCAAATAAGCTATATAGTTATACACTCATCTTCAAGAAACAAGGCTACTGGATTGCAGTTCAACAGTTTCAGGTTTTTTCTTCTAGTTATTCTAATACACTAAAAACTAAAAATGGATTTCTATATAATGCATAAGAATAACCTCCAGAATGACCTCTTGACTCCATTTAAAATCTCTCATCCCCTGAAACTTTACTTTGTTTCATTTCTCTTCCCTCTTTTGTCAAGAGCCTTTCTCAATCTCATGCTGCTGGGTCCAGGCTTTTTCCCTGGGAGTCATGTCCCATGTTGCCAGGGAGATATATAGCCCTGGGAGTCATGTTTCATGTAGTGGGGAGGGCGGTGAGCTTACCTGAAGAATTGGCTTAGAGAGACAGGCCACATCTGAGAAACAAAGGAGGTTCTCTGGGAGAGACTCAGGCACAATTATAAGTAGGCTTAGCCTCTCCTTTGCAGTAACAGGCTTCATAAGAGCAAGCCCCAAGATCGAGGGCTTGGCCTACTAAATTGGTAGTCTCCAATGTTTGTGAGTATAAGGAATTCCCCAGGTGGATAAATTTAATATTTCCACATTTTCTCCCCAGTCCCTCAAGGGGGCTTTTCAAATACTTCTTTATCTTCTGCCCAGATTACTCTGGGTTGTATTGGGGCTTCACACTAGTCTGTACAAACAAATGAGATCTCATTCCTTACTCAACTTTCCACGTAATTATAGTGTTTGAATAAACTGACCACACAAGTTAAATATATAGCATGCTACAGAAAATAAGGATTTTCTACCAAATAAACATCTCTAGCTTTGGACTCACGCAGAAGTTGAAGTTTTAAAATACAGTCAATTTCATCCTCTACCCTTTAGTCTGATTTACCTTAGTCCTAACCAAGGCCATTTCATTCATATCGCTAATTGAAGTCTGATCTCTTTTTCAGTTTCTTTAACATTTGCTGTATGGGGTAATGTTGACATTCATAGCTGCCGGACTCTGGCTCTGTGTCTCACGGGTCACACAGATACCTGAAGTTTCCAGGGTCTGACCAGGTTATACATTTCATCTATTTTTAACTCACACATTGATTTCAAGATGCACCAATAAGTTATTAACAGCAGTTTAAAAGACACTGATTTTAAAACACTGATATAAAGCAGTTTATTTTAATCTCAATTAACCCTGGAATTTCTATCTCCCCTTTTCCTTGTTTGTTTTCTCCCAAAATAAATACAGATTGTCAAGGTATAGGAGGACACGAGGGGTGACTGCTGGGCCTTATTACAATATGACCAGGTTATGCCCTGAGAAGCAAGGCATTCCCCCAAACATATCAGGTTGTTTCTATACCTCTCTCCCCAAAGTTTGACCCCAAAGATGTGTGGAAGAAAAATTAGCTAAGACATCCCATCTAACCACTTGGCTTTCTCTGTCTCTCTCTCCTCTCTCTGTCTCTGTCTCTTCCGCTCTCTCCAAGGTTTCTTCCCCTAGCACCAAAAGAGCATTGTTTCCCATTCTTGTATGACAAAAATTGTCCATTAGTCATATTGTATATCATACCTGAGTTGTATTTGTTTTTCCATTGCTGAAGCAACAAGTCTCAGCTTCAAGAAATAGGCATTATGGAAGAAGAGCTTCAGGAGGAAAAAAAAATACTGAGAAGGGAAAATCCTGTAGTATTTCAAAATATTATCCCATATCCTAGGGAACAAATTTCTTGTGAAGCATTTCATAACTGATCATGTTATACTATTATGCAGAGACTTTTGTGGTTGAAAACAACTGAACACATCCAACAGCTTCATTTTCTAGCGAGTTAATTGGGGCCCTGAGAGATGGGATAATTTTCCCAAGACTGTTCCATTGATTTGTATTGCTTCTTCTCTCCTCCATTGAAACCCAATTTTCCAAGAGTTGCTTCTGGATATGTGTCTCTTGGGCCAATTTAAGGCAAAATAATAAAATCAACAAAATAAATTCATACTCTCCCTGAATTTCCCCCTGCTTTTCCCTCTCTACCAAATACATCTAACATACACCTCTCTCTCTCCCCATCAGACTGCCCTCAAAACTTTACCCTATGGTTAATAAAAACTTGTAATATTATACATCACTTCTTCCTCAAGCAAGAATATATTTGTTAACCTCCTATATTCCAAAATATCAAATTAAATATCCTAGAATGGTTCAAGATTGAAAATGTTGATAAAAATCTTGTTGGAGCACAGAGATTTTTTTTTCATCTGTTTTCAAATAATCCCCACTCTTCTAAGATTTTATGATATATTAGCCCTGAAGATTCACCGTTGCCAATTCTAGTTAGATATTTAATTATAATGTTAATTATACTGATATTGTCCTAGTTAATATAATATTATCCCAGAAATATGAGAAATGTTGATTTAAATAATAAATATACCTGATGTGTGGATAATGGGAAGTACTCTAAATGCTTATAAATTGTTTTTAAAAATTATTGTTATTTATAAACAAGAAATTAAGTGCTTCTGATTTTTAAATAATTGTATTAATGAGCAAAGCAGTACTACCCTCTTAAACATCCACATGTTTAGGAAATACTTGCTTTGTAAAGAGCTGTGTGTTAGAGAATTAGAACACATTAAAAATGTACCTTAAGAACGTAATATTTCAATTTATCCTTCCCCCATTTAGTCACATTGATACCATAATAACCAGAAATATTCACATAAAAAGCTGAGACTAATAACCCAAAGTCTAATTAGGCCAAATCAATCAAAAATATCCCTAATTTTTCTTTTTAAATGCAATAATTTCTGCTGCCTAGTATTTAAAGATACTAGTTAGGTTGTATTTTTACCTTGCCCGTTGATTTTTCACCTATTGTCTTCTTTCCATAATGGAAAATCAGGGCCAGTCACTGTGATTTTGTGATTGCTTTTCTGAAAGTTGCAGGGTATAAGAGCACTTGACCTACATTTTTCTTTAGGCTCTTCCATCCATAACCTAGAAGAAAAAAATCAGAGTTCACAGTGAGCACAATAATCTTTCCTACTCCACCTACACCCTTATTCTCAGAGTTCAGCAATCAATTGTGACAGCATTTGAAGATGCTAATCAGTCAGACTCAGATTATTGATCAAGGGAAAATGCATGAATGATTTCCTTTCCATTTCTTTATATCTATGTGTAGCTCCAAATAGAAAACTCGGTAACATCAATGACTCAAAACCTCCTACAAATTGATGTGTTAAGTCAGATGATGGAGTTGTGTATGATACGATTAACATTTATGTCTGGTTTTGAGAGAGGTTCTGATTCAAGTCATATTATGCACAACTGCTCTATCCTATCAAAGATAAGGGATTTGGGGGTAGTAAGGGTTGAACCACAAACACTCCCACTGTTTTCTTTAGATAGACCATTTGATAAGTCATAGCTTAAGCCCTAAGAGGGCCAGCCTTTCAATCAACAGAGACATAACAGGGATTCATGCTTGATCATTGTGCTGGTTTGGATCTGTTATGTACTCCGGAAAAGCCTATGTTCTTTTACTCTAACCTTGTGGTGGCAGACCTATTATGGGTGAGACTTTTGATTAGGATGTTTCCATGGAGATGTGACCCTGCCCATTCAAAATAAGTCTTAATCTCCTTGTTCCAGTCCTCCATAAGAATAAAAGGCAGAGATGTTTTGGAGAGAGCTCAGAGAAGCTAAGAGACAGAAGCCCAGAGACATTTTGGAGAAAGCAATTTGAAACCAGAACCCAGGAGAAGAAGGACCAGAAGATGTCACCATGTGTCTTTCTATGTGACAGAGGAATCCCAGATGCCATTAGCCTTTCCTCAGGGAAGGTATCTACTGCTGAATGCTTTAATTTGGGCATTTTCATGACCTTAGAACTGTAAATTTGCAACCTAATAAAGCACCACTGAAAAAGCCAACCCATTTCAGGTACATTGCATTCCAGCCCCTTTAGAAAACCAAAACAATCATGTACACAGGGATCAATACACAAAATAGCATAAGATATAGAGAATCCAGATAATGAGGCTTTGTTGTTCCTTCTACGTTAAGTCCAATAAGTCTCTGAAGGAGAGAGCCTCAGGGTGCCATTTATACTCTCTTGCATCAAAAAAGCCCAGTTTTACTTCAAACATAAAACATCCTCATAAGCAGCTAATAATGTTATCTACATCTTATCTAACTTTGTATTTCCAGCCCCTAATATAATGTCAGCCACATAATAATGACATTAAAATTTGACTGAACTGAACAAAATACAGATGCTCTCACATGCTACTGGATTATGAACAGGTAAAAGTCGCAAATACTATGTATTATATGCCATCCATTCAATGAAATTATGTTTATAAAACCCAACATAAATGTTCTTGAAGTGATCATCCTTCCTAAAGGGAAGGTGAGTTACGATTTTGAGATTCTTGGAAGTAAATATTAAAGAACTAGCCCTTATTTTATATGAAACAATAATGCAAAATATTTGAGACTAAAGTCTAAAGGAGAAAATTAGAAAACCACATGGGAAATAATAAAATTTACCATTTTAAGTAGATATTATTTTTAGTTCTTTAGTTTTTCATCAGGGAGAAAAAAAAATTGCAGTTGCCAGATGGTCTCCAACTATCAGCTCCTTCAGGGTCTGCCTCAGCTGCATGGAGCCACCATGGCCTTATGTGGGGCAACTCGAAGGGCACTGGTCATCCAAAGCTCCCCACTGAGTTGGGAAGGCCTTTTCAGGCTGCATCACATTTCAACTTTTCACAGGCACTGGTCCCCAATAACCATCTTGTGCCCTATACTTTCTCAGATCCATTTCTGCTCTGGTTTGGATTTGTTTCATCCCCCAGAAAGCCTATGTTCTTTTAATCCAATCTTTTTGGATTGGGTTCATCCAACCTGTTGGGGGTTGGACCATTGGATTAGGTTGTTTCCATGGAGACGTGACCCCAGCCATTCAAAGTGAGTATTAATCCCCTTGCTGGAGTCCTCCATGACAGGATAAAAGTCAGGGACATCTTGGAGAGAGCAGAGAGAAGCTAAGAGATGTAATCTAGAATTTGCCCCTGGGAGAAAGCAAGGAGGACACACAGGAGTTGAAAGAGCCACTTTTGAAACCAAAAGCTAGGAGATCAGCAGACATCGCCATGTGCCTTCCTATGTGACAGAGGGACCATGATTGCCAGCTGCCTTTCCTCAGATAAGGTATCTTCCTCTTGATGCCTTAATTTAGACACTGTCATGGCCTTAGAACTGTAAATTTGCAGCCTAGTAAGTCTCCATTGAAAAAGCCAACCCATTTCTGGTATACTGCAGTCCAGCAGCTTTAGCAAACTGAAATAACTTCCAAGGACCCAAACTGAGATTGTAGATACCAGGGCTGGTACAAGAAAGTAGGCATTAAGATGGGATTGTGAATATACACTGCGCTGCTGAATGATGAACACATCACAGGTGGTAGGGGAAACACACATCACCCTGATGCAAGGTGGCTGCCCAGTTGAAATCTTTACCACAGTGAACTAGGATTGGATACCTGTGGAAGGGGATGCACTTGTGACTTTAAGTATATATGGCTATTGTTCAGGGCCATTGCTTTACTACAAAAAGATAAAGAACAGCTGAGGGTGATTTAAAGTTAATTTAAAACCACAAGGAAAAATCAGAAGGCCTCCTTAGTTACATTAAAGAAGCTCTAATTGAGGAACTGTGGAAAGATGGCAAAGGAAGAAGCTCTTGGAAATAGTCCCACCACCAGAACAACTATTAAACACACAGGAACTGTTTGAATCAACTATTTAAAAACTCAAGAGTGTAATAGAATACTCTATGGCATCCAGGGAAGAGTGGGAGTAAGAGGCTGATAAATTACAGTAAATACCAGTAAATTGCTCTCTTCACACCTGGTGGTTATCAGCACCCATACCATACTTTCCTGGTAGAAAGCAGTGGGGTCCGCTACCTGGTGTAGCTTGCTGGTGCCAGAAAGGGACATAAAAATCCAGGTCCTCAAGATCCGTGGCAGGGGGCAGGTGAGCGGGGCAAGTTCTGATCATGGATAACTGCTTTTAATTAGCTTCTTTGGAACACTAAAGGTCTGGCTCTGAGGGGACCATGGTTCCAACCCACCCTGGACAAAGGTGGCAGAGGAGACTTCAAGACAGTACACTTCCTCAGAGCTGTGGAGGACAGTAGAAGAGCTGCATTTACTGCGCAGGTGCTGAGTCAAGAAAGTGCAGCTTTGGGAACCATGGAAGAAGCTCTTGGTGATGTTTCTGACCCTTCAAACCCTTCCCAGGGCAGTTTGGAGCTGGTCTAGTGGACCCTTTGTGAGTCCCTGTCTTTGTTCTGGCTGGGAAAGGCTGACTTGGGAAACTCGTCTCTGGCATGCTCCCCTCCAAAAATTTGCAAAGTGACTTGAGATAACTAAAGCAGTGTAAGAAACAATTGAGACAGGCAGCCTGAGGCAATGGCTTACCTGCTTTAAGTTCTGCAATGCAACACCAGGGAAGTAGAGGGGGCATTCAAACTCCTGTAAACAGGGGAACTCTTAAGACCACTAGTAAGCACAAGCCAAGGAAAAGACACAGGTCCAGAAAAGACAGGGAGGAATCAGCACTTTGCATTTGCCTTGGGCTGACCTTCTTGAGAGGAGGACTGAACCCTGATAGAGAGCACCAGCCAATGCAAGGCCAATTTGCAAAGACAGTGAGAGGTAATTTTTGCTTAAGTTTGCTTAGTTTTGTTAGCTCCTGACACTCAAGAAAATCTCTTATCCCCACCTGAATATAAACTCAAGAAATAGACATCCCCTGGAATAAATCTCAGAGTTAACACTTAAAATATTAACATGTACAGTGTGAAATAAAATATTACAAAACAAACAAAGAAACAGGAAATGATTGTCCATCCAAAGGAAGAGCATAAAAATTCAGAAAACTTCAATGAAGAAGACACTGTGGACATACTGGACAAAGACTTTAAAAAAATGATCTTCCATATGCTCAAGAAGATGAAGGAAAATTCAGATAAAGAACTAAAGGGTATCAGGAAAACAATGAATGAGCAATATGAGAATCTCAATAAAGAGATAGAAATATGTAAAAGGAACCAAAGAGAACAACCAGAGTTGAAGAAAACAATAACTGAGATGAAAAACTTCCAGGAAGTTTTCAACAGCAGATTGGAGCCAGCAGAAGAAAGAATCAATGAACTCAAAGAAAGACAATTGAAATGAGTCAGGCTAAGAAGCAGAAAGAAAAAAGAATTCTAAAAAATGAAATTAGCATTCCAATATATGCATTATGTGAGACCCAAAAGGGGAAGAAAGAGAAAAAGGGGCAGAAGGAATATTCAAAGAAATAATGACAGCAAACTTCCCAAACTTAACAAAAGATGTGTATGCAAATACAAAGGATAGGGTCCTCCCTGTCTTTTCTGGACCCGTGTCTTGGCCTGGGATCATGCTTGCTAGTGGCCTTAGGAGATCCCCTGTTTACACGAGTTTGCATGCCCCCTCTGCTTCCCAGAAAACAGATCTTATTCCTCTCCTGGTGTTCCACTCCAGGACTTGAAGCAGGTAAGCCCTTGCCCCAGGCCACCAGCCTCAATTGTTTCTTACATTGCTTTCCTTGTCTCAAGTTGCTGTTGCCCTGAGGACAAATTCTTGGAGGGGAGCACACCAGAGAGGAGTTTCCCAAGTTATTCTTTCCTGTCTGGAACAAGGTCAGGGACCCACAAAGGTAGCACCAGCCACCCCCAAACTGCCTTGGAGAAAGCGTGAGAGAGGGGCCAGGAAAGTCTCCAGGAGCTCCCTCCATGGCTTCCCAGAGCTATGCTTTCTTGACCTGCTCAGCAAATGCAGCCTTTCAACTGTCCTCTGCAGCTCTTAGGAAGCTATCTTGGAGTCTCCTCCACCACCTTTGTCTGGGGCAGGTTGGAACAATGGCTGCGCTGAGTGTCAGGCACCGAGTAATCCAAAGTCATTAGTCAAAAATTGTGATCAGCAATTAGCCCATGACCACTCTGGATCTTGGAGAAGTGGATTTTTATGTCCCTTTCTGACACCAGCAAGCTACCTTACTAACCAGACCTCGCTGTTGCCTGCTCTGAGGGTGTGGGATCAACATGATAACTGCCATGCACAAAGAGAACAGTTTACTGGTATTTACCAGTCTCTTCTCACTCTTCACTGAATGCTGTACAGTGTTCTACCAGATTCCAGAGTTTTGAAATACTTGGTTCTCAGACAGTTCCTGCATGCTTAATAGTTTTCCTGGTGGAGGGACAGAATCTTGGAGTTTCTTACTCTGCCATCTTCCTACAAATCTCCAGGACTCACACTTATAATAGAGATGATTAATCATGATCATCAGGAGGAGTTAAAGTTTCTCTTACAAATGCTGCAGAAACTATTTCCTCTGGAACCAGTGGGTTCACTCTTGGCTACTACATTGATAATTATTGCAGTAAATAATCAGGTATAGCAATCCTTAACAAAAAAAAAGATATAGTGACCAGGGGTTCAGACACCTCTGAGATGGAGTCTGGATTATGCCACCAGTGTAAGCCACTAAAGGCAGCAGAGATGGTAGCTTAGGATGAGGCAAATCTAGAATGGGTAACTGAGCAGTAATAGAAGTTATAGTTCAGCCCACCACCCTCTGCTCTAAATTCCCACTCAGGAAGAAAAGCCCACAGGAATCCTGGAGGAGCTGCTTTCTGGAAGTATATGAAGAAGGGGATCAGAGCAGCACATGGGTGGATTATGGTAGGCACAGAGATGAACTACCCAAATCCCTTTTCAAGGAAGAACTTTCTGCTCAGCTATGGAGAGTGCAGTGAGCAGATAGCCTCCAGTTCTCTGCTCCTTCACAGTCTGCCTCAGCTACGGAAAGCTGCCTCTATCGAGGTCAAACCATTGTCTAAGAAGCCCACTTTTGGTATAACATAGTGAAAAGGAGATATTAAGGCCCAGCAATTCTGACCCAACTTGGGACAGCTGTGATGACATTGCTTGTTCTGGACTTCTCTGTTTGACCAAGGCTTTGTCAGGCCTGCTTCACAATTTTACCTCCCTGTTTTCCCAATCCTGTGGTCTGTACTTCCTTTCACATGTGTTAATAATCTAATAAACACCTTGCACCCTAAATCATGTCTCAGCTTCTGCTCACAGAGACCCAATCTGCAAAAACACTCAACCAAACCCTCCATTTTCAAGATTATTGATATTTTTATTTCCCTATCCCCTAATGCAGCATTTCCCAAATTAACTTCCTAGGAAACAAGATCCTACTAATATATTAACTTTTTTTAAAAATTCAATTATATTTAGATATATTCACAAACCATACAATCATCCACAGTGTACAATCTGTTGTTCACATTACCATTATATAGTTGTGCATTCATCATCACAATCAATTTTTGAACATTTTCATTACCACAAACAAAAAAGAATAAGAATAAAATTAAAGTAAAAAGGAAAACCCAAAACATCCCATACCCCTCATTCCTCCATATTATTCATTTACTTTTTGCCCTCATTTTTCTACTCCTCTGTCCCTACACTGGATAGAGGAATGGGGGCCAAAAGGTTTTCACAATCGTGTGGTCACATAATGAAAGCTATATAGTTACAGAATCATCTACAAGAATCAAGGCTACTGGATTGCAGTTCAACTATTTCCTTCTAGCTATTGCAATACACTAAAAACTAAAAGTAGGTTTCTATATAATGCATAATAATAACCTCCAGAATGACCTCTGATTCTATTTGAAATCTCTCAGACACTGAAACTTTATTTTGTTTCATTTCTCTCCCCTCTTTTGCTCCAAGAAGGCTTTCTTAATCGCACAATGCCAGAGCCAAGCTCATCTCCACAGTCATGTACCACATTGCCAGGGAGAATTACACCCCTGAGAGTCATGTCCCACATAGGGGGGAGGGCAGTGAGTTTACCTGCAGTGTTGGCTTAGAGAGAGAGGCCACATCTGAGAAACAAAAGAGGTTCTCTGGGAGTAACTATTAGGCACAATTTTAAGTAGGATTAGCCTCTCCTTTGCAGCAACAAACTTCATAAGGGCAAGCCCCAAGATTGTGGGCTTGGCCTTCTGGATTGGCAGCCCCCAATGTTTGTGAGAATATCATTAATTCCCCAAGTGGGGAAGTTTAATATTTCCACACTTTCCCCCAGTCCCTCAAGGGGGCTTTGAAAATACATTTTTTTTCTCTGCCCAAATTCCTCTGGGATGTATCAGGGCTTCACACTAACCTGCACAAACCAACCATATTTTACTCCTTATTCAAAGTTCCATGTAATCATGGTGTTTGAATAAACTGACCATACAAGTTCAATTATATAGTGTGTTACAAAAATATAGATTTTGCACCTAATAAAAATCTCTTCCTTTGGTCTCACATATAAGTTGAAGTTTTACAACACTGTCAATATCATTGTTTACCCTTTAGCCTGATTTACCTTAATCCTAACCAAGTCCATTTTGTTCATATCTCTAATTGAAGTCCGATCTCTATTTTCAGACTCTTTAACATTTGCTGTATGGGGTGATGCTGACATTCATAGATGCCAGACTCTGGCTCTGAGACTCCAGTGTCACACCGATACCCAAAGTTCCAGGGACAAATCAGGTTATTCACAAAGAGCTCAGCATCTCAGAATTTAGAAATAGTCATTACAACTCAGGAATAGATGTAACTACTGTAACAGCTTACAATCTAGGAACCTTTACAATAAGCCTTCCCCTGATAACCTATGCACTCAGATTCAATACTCAGAGTTTGCACATTATAGATAGTCCATATTAGTGAGGCATTATAATGTTTTTCTTTTCATTTCTGGTTTGTTTCACTCAACATATTGTCCTCAATGTCCATTCACCTTACAACTTCATTCCTTCATGTAGCAGCTCAATATTCCACTGTGTGTATGCACCACAGTTCATCATTTCATTCATCAGTCGATGTACCCTTAGGCCACCTCCATCCACTGCAAATCATGAATACTACCACCATAAACACCACTATGCAAATGTCCATTTGTATCCCTCTTTTCAGTTCTTCCAAGTATATACCCAATAACACAGTTGCAGGACCATGTGGCAACCCCATGCTTAGTTTCCTTGGAATGACCACACTGCCTTCCAGACTGGATGCATCATTCTACTTCCACACCAACAGCAAATAGGTACATTACTTTCTCCACACTTTCCCCAGCACTTGTATCCCCCTGTTTATTTTTTAGGTGGTTTTATTCACACACCATACATTCCATCCTAAGTAAACAATCAGTGATTCCCTGAATAATCATGTAGTTATGCCTTCACGAACACTATCTATCTAAGGACATTACCATTTCTTCCACAAAGAAAGAGGAAGGGGCAAAAAAAAAAAAAAAAAAAAAAAGAAAAAGAAAAAAATGACAACTAAAAAGCAACAAAAGAAAACATAAAATACAATAAAAAAAGTCAGACAACACCACCAAGAATCCCATACCCCTCCCTTACATCCCCCTCTTGTAGGCATTTAGATTTGGTATATTGCCTTTGTTACAATTAATGGAAGCATATTACAATGTTACTGTCAACCATAGACTTATTTGCTTTGATTTTATTTTTCCCCAATACCATCCCATTTTTAACACCTTGCAAAGTTGACATTCATTTTTTCTCTCTCATGTAAAAACATTCATATATTTGTATATTTAATCACAATCATTGACCACTCTAGGTTTCACTAAGTTATACCATTCCAGTCTTTATGTTCTATCTTTCCTTCTGGAGTCCTACATGCCCCTAGGCTTCCTCTTTCAATAGTACTCACAGTTGTCTTTGTTTGGTGTACTTACGATATTTTGCTACCATCACACAATATTGTGCTATCCATTTCTGGACCTATGCAATCAGTCCTACTGAATATTCTGTATTCCTTCAGCATCAAATGCCCTATATTCACCCTCTTTCTATTTCATGGCATCTTCATTTCTACACTCTTCTTCAGACCTCTCTCCCCTGTATTTTCCTATCTGTCTGTATGACTCCCTTTAGTATTTCTTGTAGAGGAGGTCTCTTATTCACAAACTCTCTCAGTGTCTGATTATCTGTAAATATTTTAAACTGTCCCTCATTTTTGAAGGACAGTTTCACCAGATATAGTACTCTTGGTTGGCAGTTTTTCTCTCGGTATCTTGAATATACCACATCACTGCCTTCTTGCCTCCATGGTTTACTGAAGAATGGCTGATGGTGTCTGGAAAACCTCTGTTAGCTGGGAAGGCATGTGGCTGACATCTGCTAATTCTTTGCTCTGAGGTTCTGGTTTCTGAAATGGCTCTCTCCAAAATGTCTCTGGGCTTGTCTCTCTTAGCTTCTTCAGCCCTTGTGCATCTAAGCATCGGGGGTCCTCTCTTAGTTCTCCAGAGAAAACTCTAGGCTAGCATCTCCATGTGTCTCCAAGCACCTCCAAGTGTCAGCTCTTAGCTTCTCTGAGCTCCTTCTGTTTGTGAGCTCTTTTATCAGACTCCAGTGATTAAATAAAGACCCACCCTGAATGGATGGGGTCCATATCTCCATGGAAATAATTTAATCAAACATTTCAACCACAGTTGATTGAGTTACATCTACATGGAAATAATAAAAAGATTCCAGCCTAATTAACACTAATACATCTGCCCCCAAAAGATTGCCATAAAAAATATGGCTTTTGGGGGGACATAATATATCCAAACTGGCACAGAAAATTTGTTGGTACTTCTTTAATTAGTTGTTTCAACACTTCAATCCTGGTTGAGTTGTTAGACTGTTCCTTTGACTGGCCCATATCTTCAAGTTTCCTGCTGTGGCTCATGATTTTTTTGCTGTCTAGGCATCTGATTTTCTTGATTAGTTTATTCTGGAAGTTGTTTTCTCTCATTTACCTTGGGTTTTCTTTGATCTCTGTTTCTCTGTTTCTCTCACTGGTCAGTTTTCAGATTGGCTCTGTGCCCCAGTTTTACCCCCAAATCAGGCACCCACCTTGGCCTGCCACTGGGATGGGAGGTAGGCACTGGGTACCCCAGCAAATTCACTGTGTATGGTGATATAGATCCGCTGGCTTCCAGTGGTGCTCTGTTTTCCCTTGCATTTTCTGGATGGAGATAGAGATGTTCAGTAATTTAATCATCCTCAGAGTCTGCTTTGCCTCTGAGCACAGACTGCGTCTACACAGGTGATCTGAAACTAAGGGATTCTTATGTCCTCACTTTGCTGGCCAAACTGGCAGAGTACTCCCTCATCTGACCCAGTACCCCAGCCATCCCTAGGCAAAGAAAGGGCTGCCGGCTTCTGCTTCTCTCAAAGGTGGGGGAAGGGTTTGAGACCCAGGGCTGGCAACACAGTCTTTGTCCACATTTTCTCAGTCTCCTTGTCCTTCACTGACCTGGGCCTTGAAATGTCCTCCCCTATCCCCTGAATCTTCATACAGTAGGAGTATGTCTCACTTCTGTGAGAGATTTTAAAATCTGTGTCCCTGGTGGGAGTGGTCCTGTCTGCTGATTCTGTTCCTTTCCCACATGGAGACTGAGTGAGGGGGAGGGGAGAGGACTGGCTGGTCTGAGACAGAAGATTCCTACCTAATATTTCTTCTCTTTCTTCAATTCAGCATCTGTAGGGTCCTTCTTCAGCCTACATACTCCTCCAGAGTTTCAAACAATTCAGAATTGTCCTTTATATCATTGAATCTCTGGAGAGTTTTCAGTAGCTGTTTACGTTGCCATGTTGATGACATCATGACCTCACCTCAATATATTAACTTTTGTCTCCCATAAAACAAATTTGTAGTTGAATAACGTGATAAGTGCTGGGTAAGACCAAGTTAAGTGGCTTTTCTTACTAAATTACCTCTCTGAAACTAATAATTTTATAAATCTTTAAAAGAGAAGTAGATGTGTGCTGTAATCCAAACATTTTGCCCACAAAACTATGTTTTTCTACAAAATAGCTATTAACATCTTGAGTTTTTACCAGTATAACAAGCACCATAGGCTGAATAAATGTTATGAAAACATTTATTTAGACCATTGATCTTCAAAGGAACTTATCATGAATGAATATTTTCCATCTTGTGAATCCCTAAGACATCCATCCTTGAGACATTGCCAGTGATATTCTTTTCTGAAAAGAAGTCATCATGTGGTGATTTTTTTTCCTTATATTTTTCCAGGGGCAGAAATAAGGCCTCACAAGTACTATGAATCATCAAACTAACTGGAAATGTTACAATTTTTATTTAAAAAGTTGTGATTTTTACCCTTTGAAACTGAACAGAGAGAATCAATGAACTGAGCACAAAGGAAGTTTGATGGAGACTAAAATAACTTATTTTAAAATACTTGTTTACATATCCAATCAAATCTAACTCAATCAAAACTTTTAAGATCATATCTTCTTTTAGAAAATGAATAGCAATAATTTTTCATGGAAGACTACTACTCTACTACAGTCTTTAAGAATGATGGAATGTCCTTCAATAGATGAGTGGATAAACAAAGTGTGGTACATACACACAATGCAATACTATGTGGCAGTAAGAAGGAACAAGGTTGTGAAACATATTACAGTATGGATGAACCTAGAAGACATAATGCTGAGTTCAATAGGCCTGGCACAAAAAGAGAGACTTTGTATGTTACCACTTATGTGAACTCTGTGAAAAATGTAAAATAAGTGGTTTATATTGAAAAATGTAGGGGACCTCGTGATAGACAGCAAATAGTGAAGGGGGAATGATAATCTAATAAGAACAGATAAGTTATGGAGAGTAAACTTAATGTTTTGGGAATGCTCAGGAACAACTATGGTTTTTTAAGTTTTGGGGGTATGGTAGGAACAAGTTGGCAGCAATGTAGTTATTTTAGATTATTTGTTTTTCTTATTACTTTGCTTGGTTATAGTTTATTTTCTTGGGGTAAGGTAGGAACATGTTGGAAGCAATGTAGTTATTTTAGGTTATTTGTTTATTCCTATTCCTTTGTTTTAGTTTTGTTTGAAAATTTTTTATATTGTTTTTTTTTAATTTTTTGATTAAATTAAAAAAAATCAATGAATGAGTATTAAAAAAAGTGAATTAAAAAAAGAATGATGGAATTAGATCATTCACACATAATAATTTTTGTCCAAATGAAACCCATTCGAACAAAATACAAATACATCTTCAGTATTTATATATAGAATTTTTCATACTTTTTTCAAAAATGCCTAGCCGTATATTTACTTTTTGCTGCCCAAATAGTCTATGGTTGACTAAATGATTAGTCTAAGCCAATTAGAATAATGCATTCCCCTTACCATTCAACATTTAGAAAGGGGCATGTGACTAAATTCAGGCTATTGAGATGTGAGAGAAATTGTCTGTGGGACTTCTGGGAAATAGGTCCTTGCTGCTACAAAGATGACCTAGGGAAAGATGCTCCCATCCTTCCAATGGACATGCCCACTCTGAAAACGATGACTGAAAGTGATAGATTTATCCTTCCACCAGACAGAGTATGAAGTCAGAATATGGTGGAGGGTAGAACCAAGAGAACTGTAGGGACATGGAGCTACAGCCTTCATATACCATGTCTTGATCCCATCTTGCACCTAAACTTTTTATTATGTGAGATAATAGTTTTTCTTTTTAAGGTATTTGCACTGGTGTTTTCAGTTACTTGTGGCATAAAGCATTCTTGCTGATAGGAGATTCTAATTCCTCTAAAAAGAATCTGAAAAGACCAGAGAACAGTTAACTTCCCATTATAAAAACTGGTAAATTCCTCACTGAAGATGGTAGTAGATCAAGGAATCCAGAGTGCCCATAAATACTAACTCTGCTGAAAGCCAGCTTTCTAACCCAAACTTGCAAGCCCTCACTGAACCTGGCTATTGATTCTAATTCCAGAATATTTTCAAGAAAGAAGAAGAAGGAGAAAAGAGAGAAAACAGAAGGCATACATAAAAATTCACTTTTCTAAAAGGAAGAAAGTGATTTAATGGTGACCTAGGATGTATTAACTTAGCCTCTTTCTACCTGATTTGAGGGAGGAGTATAGATGTTGAAATCTTCAAATTAGTAGATGACTGTCTCTTCCTTTGAGCTGTGAAATATCATGCTGACTGGTGAAAATTCTCAAGAGAATGTATGGGTGGACAGAGGTATAGATGGTGTATGCAATATAGATAGTACAAGGTAATGCATTAAAAAAAAAAGCAACACAAAATTTGCTTAGAAGAAAATGGCCTTGATTTGTCTATTAAAACAAATGAAATGACAGGACCCATCTATATGCTGTCTACAAGAAACTCACTTTAGACACAAGGACAAACATAGACTGAAAGTGAAAGGTTGGAAAAAGATATTTCATGCAAACAACAACCAGAAAAAAGCGGGAGTAGCTATATTAATATCAGACAAGTTAGACTTCAAAAGTGAAACAATTAAAAGAGACAAAGAAGGACACTATATATTAATAAAAGGGTCAATTCATAAAGAAAACATAACAATCACAAATATTTATGCACCAAGCCAGAATGCCCCAAAATTCATGAGGCAAACACTGCGATCACTGAAAGGAGAAATAGATACCTCTACAATAATAGTTGGAGACTTCAATACACCGCTCTCATCAATGGATAGAACATCTAGACAGAGGATCACTAAAGAAACAGAGATGTTGAATTGTATGATAAATGAACTAGACTTGACGGACATTTATAGAACACTACATCCAACAACAGCAGGATACACTTTTTTCTCAAGTGCTCATGGAACATTCTCTAGGATAGACCACATGTTGGGTCACAAAGCAAGTCTCAACAAATTTAAAAATATTGATATTATACAAAACACTTTCTCAGACCACAATGGAATGAAGTTGGAAATAAATAAAAGGCAGAAGGTCATAAAATTCACAAACATATGGAGGCTAAACAACACCCTCTTAGAAAACCAGTGGGTAAAGGAAGAAATTACAAGAGAAATTAGTAAATACCTCGAGGCAAATGACAATAAAAACACAACTTATCAAAACTTATGGGATGCAGCAAAGGCGGTGCTGAGAGGGAAATTTATTGCCCTAAATGCCTATATGAGAAGAGAAGAGAGAGCAAAAATTGAAGAGCTAACTGCTCACCTGGAGGAATTAGAGAAAGAACAGCAAACTAACTCCAAAGCAAGCAGAAGGGAAGAAATAACAAAGATTAGAGCAGAAATAAATGCAATTGAGAACCAGAAAACAATGGAGAGAATCAACAAAACCAGAAGTTGGTTCGTTGAGAAAAGCAATAAAATCGATGGACCACTGGCTAGGCTAACAAAAAAAAAAGAGAGAGCAGATGCAAATAAATGCAATCAGAAATGGGAAAGGAAATATAACTACCAACCCTGCAGAAATTAAGGAGATAATGAGAAGATACTATGAGCAACTATATGCTAATAAACTAGACAACTTAGATGAAATGGACAACTTCCTAGAAAAGCATAAACAACCAACATTAACTCAAGAAGAAATAGATGACCTCAACAAACCAATCACAAGTAAAGAGATTGAGTCAGTCATCAAAAAGCTCCCAAAAAAGAAAAGCCCAGGACCAGATGGTTTCACATGTGAATTCTACCAAGCATTTAAGAACAAATTAGTACCAATCCTGCTCAAACTCTTCAAAAAAATTGAAGAAGAGGGAAAGCTACCTAACTCTTTCTATGAAGTCAAAATCACCCTAATACCAAAACCAGACAAAGATACTACAAAAAAAGAAAATTATGGACCAATTTCTTTTATGAATATAGACGCAAAAATCTTCAACAAAATACTTGCAAATAGAATCCAGCAGCACATTAAAAGAGTTATACACCACGACCAGGTGGGATTTATTCCAGGTATGCAAGGCTGGTTCAACACAAGAAAATCAATTAATGTAATACACCACATCAATAAATCAAAGCAGAAGAACCACATGATCATCTCGATTGATGCAGAAAAGGCATTTGACAAAATTCAACATCCTTTCCTGATGAAAACACTTCAAAGGATAGGAATAGAAGGGAACTTTTTCAATATGATAAAGGCAATACATGAAAAACCCACAGCTAACATCACACTCAATGGGGAAGACTGAAAGCTTTTCCTCTAAGATCAGGAACAAGACAGGGATGCCCACTATCACCATTGTTATTCAACATTGTGCTGGAAGTTCTAGCTAGAGCAATTAGGCAAGAAAAAGAAATAAAAGGCATCCAAATTGGAGAGGAAGAAGTAAAACTTTCACTATTTGCAGATGACATGATTATATATGTAGGAAATCCAGAAAAATCTACAGAAAGCTACTAGAACTAGTCAATGAATACAGCAAAGTAGCAGGCTACAAGATCAACATGCAAAACAAATGAAATGGACTCCATGGTATGATTTGGCTGTGCTTCTTAAAGAGTAGGTAGACTGAAGAACCACTGATATCACCGGGGTTGACATGTAGCTAAAAGCCTACACCCTCAGCAAGAATCCACTGGAATGAGTTCAGCAGTCAAGTAACTGCAGTTTGGCTTTGTAAAGCAGCCAATGAGACCCTCAGAAAAAGAAAAAAGCATTTCTAAATTCATCATGATGTCCGTAGATACCTCAGAGATAGTTCTGTACATCTGCTGTTGTGTGAAGGCAAATATGCCCTAAGAGTTTGCACACTCCAAACAGGCCCTGGGGCAGGCCTGTGGCATTTCCAGGCCTGTCACTGCATGCTCTGTCACCATCAAAGAAGGCTCAAAGCTGAAGCAACAGACCCATTCCATCCAGTGGTTCATTGAGGGGCTCTTGGTCTAAACATACAGTCTCCACTAAGTTCTCCCAGGTGACCCCTCTCCTTGGAAAGGTATGCTTGTATGTGTATGTATGTATGTGCCTGGTGTGATATTTGGGTTAGCATGAGTTTTCAACTAGTTACCATTTTTATAAATTTCCAGTGCTGAATCTAGTTTGTAGACTTTATATCGGTTTTGTGTGTGTGTGTGTGTGTGTGTGTGTGTGTGTGTGTGTGTGTGTGTCTTCTCATTTTCCCTTCTGAAAATTAGCAGAGTAGCTCCACATTCAGAGTCAAGAAAGAGTCAAGAGAAGGTGTACTGATCCAGGATAGCAATCTGTACTTTGATTTCATCAGCCAACTTTAACTGGCCACCTGTATGCAGGAATATACTATGTAAAAGTACAAGAGGGCATACAGTGGTAATTCTTATCTTGTGTTTCCCATCTAAAATATGTATCCCTTGAAAGGAAACCCTCTTATATGTGTAACCCTTGTGCCTAGCATGCAGTGATATTCTCTATATGCATAAATTAATGGTTTCCTTTGCTCTCTATTGAATATAGGTCAATTGGGTAGGAAGCATGTGTTCTATAAGGTTATCATGTATATATCTAAGTATGCAGTTATTAGTAATTATCCTTACTCTTTTCCTACGTTGATGTGATTTTATGTTCTCTCCTCAATTTGTACTTCTGAGGCTGGTGGTAGGAACACAGAGGAAATGTGCTGCAGACTCTCAGAGGGGACATGGACATAATGAGACACAGAGACAACCGAGGCCTTGAATAAAGGGGGGGATTTAGACAGGAGAGGCAAAGGCAGAGGGTATTAGGTCTCTGTGAGGGTGTCAAATGAAGCAAGGACGGAGGATTCTGGGGAAGCCATGGAGACCTGGCTGGAGCTCTTGGCAGAGATTATTAACCCTGTAGAAACATTTCCTAGGAGGGTATTTCTTCAGTGGATATTTTGTACTGAGAACCCTTATCCCTAGCCTCCAGCCACAATATAGGTCAGATGTATTCTTTATCACATCGGAAGTTTAATGCTAATGTGTCATTCATTTTTATGAGCAACCTAGTAAAATATATTCATATTCAAACTTAAAAAGAAAACAGAAAATAAAATGAAGATTCACTGTTACTTAAAATATCATATTAAGTTCAAGTAATTGAATGTATAAAATTACTAACACTGTGAAAATATTTTTCACTATATTGAGTAAAATTTTGCTTACTAACAACTGTTAGCCACTAGTTCTTGTACGTTTTTAAAGCCCAACAGTTTTCTCCATGACATCTCTTCAACTTTTTGAAAATACCTTGGTCTCTTCACCAGACTAAACATACACAAGCACTTCAGTATCTTACTTGCCTTTTTGTATAAAAATTTTAGTTTCATGGGATTCTTCTTAATCTGTAAGCAGAATTAAAGGTAATATGTAGACTTTTATAATTAGTAAATTATATTAAAGGGATTATTGCCTATCCAATTCAGGACATTATATTTTTATTTGAATTTATTCTAAGACTGCTACATTGCATGTGGTATACTTATGTGGATTCTTATTTAAATCTGACAGCATACCTATTTTCAAATATATTTAAACAAATTAATGTTCAGTAGATTGATAATCTTAGAATGCCTTAGGCAAGAATTTTTAGAAATTTTTAATTTTTGAAGAATAATACCACCCCTAGTCATTTTACATCACATCTAGTGGTGTCTTTTTTTTTTTTTCTTTTTTCTTTTTTATTGCTTGGAGAAACTAGTAAATTGCTTCCTAAGGACTTGGGAATGTTGTGTTATATTATGCACAATAGGCTAGAACAGAAAAACACAAATTCACTTAAAACACCCAAATTTGTAGTGCTAAATTGAAATGTGGTTAAATACATAAATATATAAAGAATATGACCATCAGAAGAGGACCAGACCATGTTGTAATGCAGGTCTGGCCTCTATGAAAGAGAGAGGGAAGGAAGGAAGATTATTTGTGAAAATTCATAGGTGGTAAAGCTGTTCAAAGAAAGTTTCGGCAAGGCTGGTGGGGAGTCCTAGAGCCACAGTCACTTGTCATGGAGTCCTTCATCGCACAGGGATGGGCTTTCCCTGCCACAGTCAGGCCAATGATTCAGAGCAGTGGTGTTGGTATGAACAAGGTGGCGGATGCAGAGTATAACAGCAAGGGCCATCAGTCAACTTGGTCCCTTAAATGGGAACTCTCAGAGGTACATTTTCATGGCTGACATGCCAAGTCACATGGACTTTTGAGTATATAAATTTTCAGCTTAAATGAACACATTGGCATTCTTAATTTAATACTCAGGAAGATAATGAGTTGGCCATGCATACTTCTGTATTCTCGTTTCTCTTATACACGTAGTGTTACTTAATCTGGTTTTATATGTGTCAATTGAACTTGCTAAATGTGAGACTACTTTTAAAAGATCCATCCCTGCCATGATGACAAAGTATAGTACATGCATACCTCAGAGATACTGCAGGTTTGCTTCTGAATCACCACAATAAAGTGAATATCACAATAAAGTGAGTTACACAAATTTTTTGGTTTCCCAGTACATATAAAAGTTATGCTTACACTATACTGTAGCCTATGAAGTGTGCAATAGCACTATGTCTTAAAAAAAAAACAACAGTGTACATACCTTAATTTAAATGTGACAGTGACATGAAGTGAGCAAATGCTGTTGGAAAAATGGTGCTGACTGACTTGCTCGACACAGGGTTGCCACAAACTTTCAGGTTCTAAAAAAATACAATAGCTGCTAAGCAAAATAAAGCAAAGAGCAATAAAATGAGATATGCCTGTACCTGGGTATAAAAAGCTAAGGAACAGTAAAAACAACACCCAAAACATCCCATGCCCCTCCTCCTCTGTATTATTCATTTACTTTTTGTCCCCATTTTTCTACTTATTTGTCCATACACTGGGTAAAGGGAGTGTGAGCAATACGGTTTTCACAATCACACAGTTGCACCATATAGGCTATATAGCTATAGGCTCACCTTCAAGAATCAGGGATACTGGATTGCGGTTCAACAGTTTCAGCTATTTCCTTCTAACTATTCTAATAAACTAAAAATTAAAAAGGGATATTTATTTAATGCATAACAGTTACCTCCAGAATGACCTCTTGACTCCATTTGAAATCTTTCAGCCACTGAAACTTTATTTTGTTTCATTTCTCTTCCCCCTTCTGTTCCAGAAGTCTCCTCAATCACACAATGCAGGGTCCAGGCTCATCCCTGGGAGTCATCATCCACATTTCCAGGGAGATTTATATCCCTGGGAATCATGTCCCACATAGTGGGGAGGGCAGTGAATTTACTGATGCATTGGCTTAGAGAGAGAGGCTACATCTGAGCAACAAAAGTGGTTCTCTGGGGGGACTCTCATGCACAATTATGAGTGCGCTTAGCAAGAATATCGAGAATATCAGGAATTCCCCAGCTGGGGAAGTTTAATATTTCAACATTTTTCCCCAGTCCCTCAAGGGGGCTTTGCAAATACTTTTTACTCTCTGCCCAAATTACTCTGGGTTGATTCAGGGCTTCATGCTAACCTATGCATACCAACAAGATCTCTCTCCCTAGTCAAGTTTCCATGTAATTATGGTTTTGAGTAAACTGACCATACAAGTTAAATTATATAGTATGCTAAAGAAAATATAGATTTTGCACCACATAAACATCACTTCGTTTGGTCTCACATGGAAGCCAAAGTTTTAAAACACAGTTAACATTATCCTCTACCCTTTAGTCTGATAGACCCCAATCTCAACCAAGTCCATTTCATTCATATCTCTAATCAAAGTCTGATCTTTTCAGCCTCTTTAACAGCTGACTCATGGGACAATGCTGACACTCATAGCTGCTGAGCTCTGGCTCCAAGTCCCAGGCACCACAGAGACACCCAAAACTCCAGGGAAGAACCATGTCATACACAAACAGCTCAACATCTCAGAATTTAGAAATAACTGCTACAACTTATGAATAGATGTGACTGCTATAAGAACTTACAATCTAGGAACTTTTACATAAGCCTTCCCCCAATAACCCATGTTCCCAGATTCAATTCTCAGAGTTTGCACATTATTATTAGTCCATATTAATGAGGCATTATAATGTTTGTTCATTTCTGGCTTATTCACTCAACCTACAGTTCTCATGATCCATTCACCTAGTTGCATACCTCACAACTTCATTCCTCATGCAAAAACTTTCTTATATTTGTACATTTAATCACATTCATTGACCACTCTAGTTTTCACTAAGTTATATGGTTCCAGTCTTTATCTTCTATCTTTCCCTCTGGTGTCATACATACCCCATAACCTTCCTCTTTCAACCGTACTCACAGTCATCTTTGTTCAGTATGCTTACAGTATTGTGCTACCATCATACAGTATTGTGCTATCCATTTCTGGATCTATACATTTAATCTCATTGAGCATTCTGTATTCCTTCAGCATCAAATACCTGATCTTTACCCTCTTCCTTCTCACGGTATCTTCATTTCTCCACTCTTCTCCAAACCTCTCTCCCCTGTATTTTCCTATCTGTCTGTAGCACGTTTTCATGAACTTCATGTTGTCAGTCATTTCATGAGACCCTGCTTATATTTTTCCATTCTTTTCCCTATCTGTTCCTTTTTGGCAGGATTTCAGATGTTCTGTCCCCCAGCTCACTGATCCTTTCTTCTGACTCTCCAAGTCTGGTGTTGGGTGTTTCCATTGTGTTTTTCATCTCTTCTAATGTGCCTTTCATACCAATAAGTTCGGCCATTTGTTTTTTCAAGCTTACAAATTCTTCCTTATGATCGCCCAGTGTCCTCTTTATACCCTTCATCTCTTTTGTCACATTCTCTCTCAACTTGTTGATTTGATTTAAAAGATTTGTTTGAATATCTATAATTAGTTGTTTTAACACCTGAATCTCAGTTGAAGTGTTAGTTTCTTCCTTTGAATGGCCATACCTTCCCATTTCCTGATGTGGCTCATGATTTTTTGCTGTCTAGGCATCTGATTTTCTTGATTGGTTTATTTTGGAGGTTGTTTTCTCTCTTTTGCCTAAAGTTTTCTTGTTGGTTGTCTTTGATCTCTATTTTTTCTTTGTTTCTCTCCGTGGCCAGTTGTCAGATTGGCTCTGAATCCAAGTTTTCCCCTTAAAATCAGGCCTGCCACAGGGATAGGAGGTAGGCACTGGCACCCCAGCAAGTTCACTGTGAGTGGTAGTACAAATCTGCTAGCTTCCAGTGGTGCTCTATTTTCCACTGGCAAACAAGATCTGGGTTTGTTTTGGAGGCCTGCTGTAACAGTTGGGTCTTCCCGATTTCTCAGCCAAAACAGGGTCAGGTTTCCATTCAGGGCATGTAGACCAGCTCTTGTGCTTCTAAGAAAGTCTTGGGAAGCATCTTTTAAAAAGTATTTTACCTCCTTTGCACTTCCCAGACTGTACACCAGATGGCGATGTTCAGTAACTTAATCATCCACAGAGGCTGCTTTGCCTTCTAGCACAGGCTGTATCTGACGCAGTGGGGCTGAAACTGTGGGATTCCTGTACCATCACTTTGCTTGCCAAAATCTGGCTCAATGTGGGTCTCCATCTCTGGCAAGTACTCCCTCAGTGACTCAGTACTCCAGCTGTCCCCAAGGTTAGGAATGGCTGCCAGCTGCTGCTTCCCTCAAGTGTGGGGGAAGAGCTTTCAGACCTAGGGCAGTTCTTTTGGAATATAATGTACCTCCTCATGGGTCACGCTTTGTACCTCACCTTTTGGGGCCTGTTGGGACTTAAGTCTAGTCATAGGTCTTGAAGTAAAGAACAGTGGTGGGGATGGGTCATGAAAAGAATTAGAAGTATCCTCCAAGCCAATTACCTCAGGGCATTCCATTGAAGTTTCATCTGGTGAAAGAGGATTGATCTCTCCAGACAGAACAGTGAGGGCTATTTCTTCAGGGGAGGTGATTACAGGTTTAGCAGGCACTGAAGGGTTAATCTCTTTAGGTGGAGGTTGGATGGCAGGCTCCTCAGGGCAGACTGAGGTCAGGAAGCTGTTTCCTCATAGTTGGGTAGCTGTCTCCTCAGGGCAGGCTGGAGTTGGGGGGTGGGGGCTGTTTCCTCAGAGAAGACACTACAGGTATATCTAGCAAAGACTCAGCAGAATCCAGATTTACAATGTCCTCATTGCCATCATTATTAACCCATATGTCCCATCCCAATTTTCAGGAATCTTATTCTTTTCCAATCAATACCTTTACTTTAACAGCAGACACCCTGAGAAGTTGAGATTTTAGTTTATGTTGTAAATCTGCTACTTGCATAATGAGACTCTGGGTCTGGTTTTCAGAGATCTCAAGTCTGTGGCCCCAGGAAATAAGATTTTCTTTCAGGGCACACATAGAAACCTTTATGTCTTTCATATGGCATTTAAGTTGCAAATTAGAAGCCTTCATCTCATCCCTTTCTCTTATAACTGTATCCAGTGTATCTGAGAACAACCAGCCAACATCATTATACCTCTTAATTCCACAAAACTCTGTTACGGTGTCAAAAACACTGTGACCCAGAGTGTTGCCTCATACAAGAGTATCATTAGGAGAAACAAATGGTGATATTTTGCATATCTCCATTGCCATCTCATGCCATGGACTGTCAGTGCCATCTTGATTATTGGAAATAAAGTCGTTAGTGTCTTTGAATCTAATCAGATTAGAAAACCAGTTGTAAAATCCCATGAGTTAACAAAAAGAAGAAGGAGGAGGAGAAGGAGGAAGAGGGAGAAAAAGAAGACATCTTTCCAGGTCTTTGCAGATTGACCTGTGTGAGTGCTCTCCTTTGGAACTTATCCGTAGTACAATGTATTTAGAGGTTAGCTCAAAGTATAGGAGCCTCCCTGATCCTTTCTGCATGTGTCTTGCCTTGTCGTCTTGGGCTTGTACGTGTGGCCCTAGGAATTACCCCCTTTGCACTGATATGAATATTCCTTTTCCCTAATAAACAGTTTCCTCATGGTTCTGGGCACTGCACTGCATGGCCCATAGCCAGCAATCTCTTGTCCCAGACAGCCACTTTACTGGTTTCCTACAGTGTTCTGTAAGAGAGCTCTGTGAGTGACCGCCTATACTTAGGGTACGTTCTGGGTCAGTGAATCCCTCAGGCCATTACCAGACAGATTCGGTCAGGCAGACATGCTCCCAGTACATCATGAGGGTTACACTGCTCCCTCTGAAACCAGGACCAGGAACATGGACTGGGGGAATGGGCCAGCTCTTTACTGAGCTTTTGAAGGATGGGGAAGGGGCCAGCCAGGGTGCCATGATAGCCCACGAATTTTAAGTGGCCTTTTTCCTTGATTTGGTATTCACCCTATTACTAAAATCCTCTGTTTTCTGAAGCTCTTTGAAAGATGTTTCTGCCAGTTCTTTTTGGTTGTTCTAAGCTTCCATGGAGGGATGGAGCCCTGAAGCTTCTCATTCTGCCATCTTGATTGGGGGGTCTTCCTTTCCCCCTTCTTATGGTTCCTTGTTATGGAGTAGTGAGGGCATCTAAATATGAGTCTACATGGATGACTGGTTGGACTCATCATTTTTGGCTCTGGAATCATGCACTCACTGCCACTCACTGGCCGTAAGACCTTGGACAAGTCACTTTCTTCAATGAAGCTCAGTATCCTTATGGTTTTAAAGCTAGGAGAAGTCCAAAATCAAAGTATCTGCAAGGTGATGTTTTGTCCCCATAGTCTGTAAAGTTCTGGTGCTGGCTGCTGGTTATACTTGGAATTCTTTGGCTTGTATCCCTGCTTCATTCTTTTTACTTTTTAATATGGCTACTTGAAAATTTAAAAATATATATGTGGCTCACATTATATTTTTATTGGACAGAACAGAACAGTTATAGGACATTGCCCTGGTTCACTTATTCATTGAATATTCAATGAATATTTATTATACAACCAGAACTTTTTAAGAATTATATATATAAAAAATGTATCCTTTTGTATTAAGATGATTATTATTTTTAGGTGAGGTGATTTAGGATATATTAAAATGGGAGAAAAAAACTACCTCCATTATCAGTTATATTTAATTTAGTTAGGGTTGGAATCTGAAGGTATGCTGTAATCCCTCTTAGATATGAAGGTATCTGAGGAACATTATGAGATCTACATAATACCACTGTACTTCTTTTCTTGGTCAAGTTATAGGTCAGTAGGTTTACAGCAGCCTGATCTTCTATTTGGGGACTATTCTGGTTTGCTAATGCTGCTGTTATGCAGAAGACCAGCAATGGATTGGCTTTTATAAAGGGGATTTGTTAAGTTACAAGTAACCTAAAGTTCTAAGGCCATAAAATTGTCCAAACTAAAGCATCAACAAGAGGATACCTTCACTGAAGGAAGGCTGATGGCATCTAGAACACCTCCATCAGCTGGGAAGGCATGTGGCCAGTGTCTGCTGGTCCTTTGCTCCCAGGTTGTGTTTCAAAATGGCTTTCTCCAAAATGTCTCTGGGCTTATGTCTCTCTTAGCTTCTCTCTCTTAGCTTGTTCTCCCAAGGCATTTCTCTCTAAGTGTCTGGGGGTCCTCTCTTAGCTTCTCTGGGGCAAACTCTGGCTACATCTCTTAGCTTAGCATCTCCAAACATCTTTCTTTCTGCATCTCCAAGCATCTCCAAGCATCAATGTCTGTGTCAGCTCTTGAGCTCTCTTAAGTACCCCAGTGAACTAATCAAGACCCACCCTAAGTGGGCGGACCACACCTCCATGGAAATGATCTAATCAAAAGGTCTTACCTACAGTTGGGTAGGTCACGTCTCCATGGAAACAACTTAATCAAATGTCCCACCTTAATCAAATGACTAATAAGTCTGCCCCCACAAGATTGCATTAAAGAACATGGCTTTTGTGGGGTGCATAATAGACTTAAACCAGCACAGGGACTAAAAAGTTTTGTTTCTCTTATACCAAGTCAAAGCTACTAATGTTCTTCAGATTGTCATCTTGTTTGTGTCCACTGTATCACTTGTTCTCATTCTTTCCTTCCTTTTAAGTTGGCTCCACCTTTACAAAGAGGTGCCACGGCTGAAGTAAGGGCAACTAAGTTTATCAAGTGAATGAAGCAATAGAAAACTGTTACTTCACTATACTTTTTTCAGCTGAATTCTTCCATAACTTTTTAAAATAATGGAGTCAATGAAACCATAGGTATACAGTTATTTTGAGGAAGATATTAAACAAAACTTTAAGAACAGTACATTATAGAAAATGTTTGATGTAGAACACTCATAATAAACTATGAGTTGTTGAGAGTAAGCATGTTTCAAGGAGAAATATGTTGAGGAAAAAAAATGAAACATACATGACACAATTCTCTCCAGAAAATAAGAGGTTAGCCTGTTAAATTTTAAAACTGAAATAAAAAATATCACCACTCCAGGATAAAAGGAACCTAAAGTAGCAACTCTTCTTATCTTTTTTTGCTGTGTGGTCAAGGAGCTTATAAATAGCCAGCAGATGACATAACAAAGTACTCTAGTTATTTGTTTCTTACAGAAATGGCCTTGGAAGAAGAAACCAGAAACGTTGTGCTCACAAATATAAGTTAGAAGCCCAAATGACCTAGACAAAAATGAATATTAAATAAGAGACAGAATGCCTTACTTGGCTACTTAGTGAATTGATAGTTACAGGGCTTACCTTTGTTATGAGGAGACAATCTTATTTTTGTAAAAATGGACTAATTGAGTTTATCTCTGTTTCATGAGCTTTATAGCTCCTGTAGCTCACATGACAGAAAACCAAAAGTCATAAGTCTCTTAAGATAAGTTCCATGGCTGTTCTATTTATTATGTACCTTAAGGGGTTAGAAATATTTCTCTGTGATAGCTTTAAATTTTGCAATTTTCCAGAAAAGAAAAAGAATTGAAAGGTGTGATGCTAGTTTTGTGATCACAGTGGTATAAATCATACAAGGTTTTTCTCTTTCCCCTTTGGAAAGTTATTGATAAAGTTAATTGGCTTTTGGACTAGTATGCCTTAGACTGAAAGTTTATCTTGCAAAAATCAAAACAGACTAGTTTATTCACTGCATATATGTTAATAATGAAGCTATGTTTTTAAGTCTATGAAAATTAATAGCTTTCCCTTTTCTTATCAACACTGTAAGAATCACTTAAATGTTTGAAGGAATTACTGTCATCAGAGATGTTGCCCCCAAATGCATGGACTCTGTACTGATGAAGGTACAATTAAAGGCCTGAAACCCAAATCCCAAATTAACCCACTCTCCAATATCTTGTCCATTATAGAAACTAATAATGAAGATACAGACCTTTCACTGTTTAACTTCTTTAAGCTCCAGAAAACTCTGTTGTTCCTGGAGGAACCAGTGTTGAGAAAGTCATAAAGAAGTGAGCACTAAGGTGGCACACCTTGCTGCAAATTAATGCAGCCCTCCTTTGTGAACACAGAACTAAACTTCCTTTCTACTCATTCATGGAAACTAAGCCTTACCAAATTCTTGGCTAGGAGAGAGGAAGGGAGGTCAAGAGTTTATTATTCTTCTATATCAGGGATTGAGTCCTCCAAATGGACGAATGGTTTCCCCAAGAAACCCTGTCTCTGATGTGCTGATTGTAGCTTATTGAGGTTGTGGCTTTTGCTAGGAATGTGTTGATCCACTGCCAGGATTAAGGCCAAGAGGGGTGAGTGAGAAGGGTTGATTTGGGGTGAGAAGCCCAATTATGTGCCAGATAATGTGCTAAGGGCTTACACCTAAATACTGAAAATGATGTTCAGCCCCATAATTGGCTAAATAGCTTTTATGCCCTACCCTTCAAGCAATCTGAGATCTAACCGATAAGTATATGGGAAAACTGTAGGAAAATTGACTTATTTGTAAATTGGAGCCCACCTATAATCCTAGCGTGGAGATGCATATGCCTTTATTGACATAACTGAGGTGAGGGCCCTAGTGTCAAAAAGAACTGCTTACAGTCTCAGAACTGTCTGCCACAGAAGGATTTGTAAACTTGCAAAAGTTACATAACTTCTAAGCAGTAGGTTTTCCACTGAAACATGGTCATAGTAATAATACACAATCCAATGATTTGTGAGGATTAAATAGTATAAAATACTAATTACTGAAGGTTCTCTATAAAAGCAATTTTCTTGAAAGGAAAAACGGTGTCTATTTTTATTAGTATTTGTATTGACTACACCCGTATTCTGCACAGAAGAAGTTCTCAATGAACATTTGTTGACTCTCAGCTACTTTTAATCCATATATCCACAGAGGCAGTCACACTGGTCAAATCATTACTCTAACTTTGAAGAATCTATTTCTGAGGCAACAGGTAGCATGTGCTTCTTCATAGAAATGAAAATATCTTGAATGAAATTACCTGGGAACAACTGAAAGTTCACTAATGATGGGTTTCATGTGGCCCATGAAATCAATATTAGATTGCAAGTTGAAGCAGTTAATTTTGAGCTTATTATAAAAAGGAGTGACTATGTGAATACTGCATAATTAAATTTCATAACAATACTAGTCTGATAAAGGACAGCCCAAATCAGATGCTTACTGCTAGCAAAATTTTCAGAATGGTTTAGGTAAAAAGTGGGCATAAAATTAATGCCCTGGAATTGTAGATGCTATTGTTTTAAGCTGAGAGTCAGTAATGTTGCAACTGTCTGTATTGAGGTGTGACTCTATACACAACTTGGTAATCAGGAATGGAAATGGAGGAGGGTACTTTTAAAAGGACCTGCCCCACCTCAAAATGTAGTAAGCCTGTTCATGAATTCTACAAGCAATTTCTCTCTGCTGAGTTCTCCCACACATCATTTTTAAAACATTTAATGTGGAAACAAAGTAAGAATTCTTTTAATAGTACCTCCAAAAAAAGTTTAAAAGAGCACAAAAAATGTTTTGATATATACATTTATATATATTCCCCATTTTTACTTAGAGATACATTTTTTTTCTCCTGCCTTTCTAGCTACCAAGAAATATGTCTTCACAAATATTTCATGGGGAATTTTCTTTCCTTAGTCCTAGCTGAAATAAATGACCATCTCCTTGTGATAACAGAGCTTGCAAATGGTTTATTGAAGTGACTCCAGGCATAAATCATGCTCTTAAACTCTATTTAAGATAAGCCATTTGCATAAGTAGCCTAGAAGTAGATCTTGGTAAAATGGCAAGCTTTAATCCACTTTAATTATTTTAGCCTAGAGAAATTTCAGTGTCTGCTCCTTCTTGAAAGAAAAGGTATAATAAAACTTCATACTTTAAAATGCTTTCTTCTCTTAAGATTTGATGATATGCCACAAATATGACTTGGTTTTGCTTCATAGAGTCATTGAGGTTAAAGTATCAAATACATTATTCCCATATTACAGATGGTGAAAAACCATAAAATTCATAAACTTTCCTGAAGGGACATATTAAGTTGACAGGGAAACTCAGAACTGAACTCAGATGAGACTAGACGTTCTGATTTCTCCTCTGTGTGTCATAAAAATGCTCTTGTGTAGATTTCAGAATTCAACTTTAAATACATCTAAGGATATTATTGTTACCTTTGCCTACTTTTGTACACTAAAAGAAAAAGAAACATAATGTCATAAGAAATTAAGTACAATGCTGTGTACATGATTCACAATCCTGATTGCAAGTGCAGTTTACCCAGATTTTCCATTAGGTGAACAGTTACCCTAACTACAGACGCCTCTCCATTCTGTACTGCTTTCAGTGTGGGTGTGTGTGTAGGGGTGGAAGAGAAACACATTCAGTTGAACATAAGTATTAAAGCTTTGTTTGAATTGCAGCTACATCAATATAACGATTGTAATACAATTTTTAAATCTATAAAAATCATCCCATTTAAGGAAATTCCTTTAAATGAGTTTACATATGCTGATGTAGCAGACAAATAATCCCATCTATGGTTAGAGAGAGAAATTAATAAATTTTTTATTGGGTTTAACACTTAAAAATAATTTCTTTCCTACTACTTTTTGTGTATACAGTGTACTCAATTCACATTCAGTTTAAGTAGGTTTGTCTTCATGAGCTTGGGCAAATACTATGTATATAAAATATTTCTTCCTTCTAACTCTAGAAGGAAGATGGGTGGAAGGAAATTGACCTAGATTGGGTCTAGAATTATCTTCCAGGGAGGAATTATGACTAGCTGTTTCTTTGATCCAATGGACAATGTCTCTCTTAGCCCCCAAGGCCTTTTGAGAAAGTAACTGTTCCAGAGAAATGCAAGACCAAGGGTCACTAATGAATTTCTATTGGTTTTCGTATATTTAAACATTTCCTTATGGGTAGAACAATGTAAAAATATTCCCCATATTGCTTTTATTCATTATGACCTTGTAAAATATTTAATATCTATATTTTTATTCTGAACACAAACATGATTTATCTGGAGCAAAACAATTATTTACTTACAGCAAATACTCGCTGCAGTTCCTGATGCCTCAATTTCCCTCTCCTAGGACAACACAATGCAGCTCAGATGCAATGTCACCCTCCATGAAGCAGAGTTTGTACTGTAGGTAAAGAATCCCCAAAATATAAATCTGTTATCAAGGAGAGGAACAGGGACAGCTGTCCACTCTACCCTTCTGGGAGAAAAAGAGAGACCTTTTGCTTCCTAGAGCAAATAAATTAAACTTCGGAAGGATATGGGATTCTCTCCTTCAAAATGTAAATATATTGTCTTAGGGGAAGATAAGACTACTCTTTCCAGCTTTATAGACCATAGATGTTTCCATGGCCCTAGTCTCATCTCCCATTCCTGCTTCCCCCTACTCCAAAATGTACACATATCTCAGAAAGGTAAATCTTTCCTGTCTATACAGATAAAATTTGTCTTCCCCAGCTTGTTCTTTTCAGCCAAGTTTTAGTAACATTTGCTTTGAAAACCCTTATCATGAATAAACATAAATGTATTTTCATTCTCTACAGTCCCACAGAGCTCTACAGTCACTTCCTCCTCAAACTTTTGAAGAATTCACTCTCACCACTGAATATCCAACACTTACCATGCTATTTTTTACTTTGTCAGATTTTTTTTCTCTCTCCAATTATAATCCCCATTCAGTCATAGACAATGACATTTTTTTTTATCATCAATAGATCACAGAGCTCATTGAATAATATAAGAGGTCAATTGATATGCATTATTGATAATAATGATATATATATATATATATTGTGTGTGTATACACATATATAGTGCTTCACTATAAGGTCAAAGAAATGAAACATTTCTATGTGTGGCTTCCAAAAGCACTTGCATTATCTTTTATTCAAGTTTTACAAAGGTTTGATGAATGAAGCTAAACATGTGAGCATCATTTATCCAGTTCATTCTGTTTGCAAAGAACCCGATTGTTGGGAATCTTGGAGAATAAGTTGTTATATAGGCAAGATACGATTAGAGGAAAGGAGTGGAACTGCACCACCATATATTGTGCATATTCCATAATCATAATACTATCTCATTAACAGTCACACAAAACCTCTTAGTGACAGACACCCTTGCTTGCATACTGTTCCAGTTTGCTAATGCTGCTATTATGCAAAATTCCAGAAATGGATTGGCTTTTATAAAGGGGGTTACAAGTTTACAGTCCTAAGGCTGTAAAAGAGTCCAAACTAAGGCATCAAGAAGAGGATACCATCACTGAAGACTGGCGGATGGCATCGGAACACCTCTGTCAGCTGGGAAAGCACGTGGCTTGCATCTGCTGTTCCTTTGCCCCCAGGTCATATTTCAAAATGATGTTCTCCAAAATGTCTCTGGGCTTGTCTCTCTTAGCCTCTTCAGCTCCTGTGCATCTAATCATCTGAGGGTCCTCTCTTAGTTTCTCTGGAGCAAACTCTGGGCTAGCATCTCTTAGCATCTCCAAACATCAGCTTTCAAAGGCTGTGTTCAAAAGTCTCTCTCAGCTGCTCTTATGGGACTCCAGTGATTTAATTAGGTGGGGTCAAATCTCCATGGAACATTTAATCAAGAGGTCACACCCTAATCAAAAAGATTAATAACTCTGCCCCCACAAGATTGCGTTAAAGAATATGGCTTTTCAGGGGGACATAATATATCCAAACTGGCACACATACCCAACTCAATTTTCTTTTGACTTTGTTTGGTTATTCACATTGCACTCATAATATGTGAATACATTCTGATAAGTGTAAGTCAATTAGGATAATCCCATTCTTAGTGCCAATAATTAGTTTAGGAAGAGCTGTGTGTTTTGATCCAGCTCAATGAGACTTGAAGAAAATTCTGTGGGATGGAGACTCTTGTAAAAGTTTCTTCACTGGGAAAAAAAAAGACAAGCAGGAAGTGATGTGTCCCTCTTCTTCCTTTGGAGGTGGTCATTTCTTCAGGTGACAGTTGGAAGTGTGGCAATCATATAAAAATGAGGAGAGCTAAGGCTACACAAAGGGCATGGCAGAGAAGAAAGAGAAAATGAAGTGAGGTGCTCAATGATATTGCATAGAAGCTAAATTAATGAACTTTGAAGCCACACTGTTTCTATATTATATGGTATGTGGGATAATATATTTCCTTGTATTTGCAATTTTGAGATGAGTTATCTGTTCCTTGCCTCCCCTGAATCACTAGGGTTAGGCTTACCTTTTTAAATGAGAAAATGAATGTCAGAGAGAATTGGTGACTTCCCAAGGTCACAAAGGACATAAAGAGCAAGGTTGGAATTCCCATCAATTTTATCTGTGGAAACTGTTCTCTTTCCATTATAATATGCAACCTTTAAAGACAAGAGATTAAGTACAACTAATAAATTGAGGACACTGAAACTAGTATTTCTTTGTTTAATTCTAGGTAGAACAAAGCATTGTTTTGTGTGTTTTTTGGTTTGGTTTTACTTTTATAAGGTATCTTTGGTAAAATACTCAAATATTTTGATATATCTCCTCTATGGAAATAAATATTAAATTCTTAACCTTCTATTGCCTGTGTGAACCAGGATGAAAATTCAATTATTTAGCTAAAATATGGATTCATGTGTCCTAAACACAAAGATCGTAAGTTTCAACCCAGTTTGATATGCTATAAGGTACTCTCAAAGACAGTTTAGCAAATCCACAAAAGACAAACATGATATTATTCTTTTTTCTTTTTGCTCACAAAATATGGAATCCTAGCTGGATACCAAGCTCCTCAGGCACAATTATTGGTATTCTAGGGAACCTCCCTTGTGGCTAGTTTAGATCACCATTTCCTGTATAACTTAACTTACATACAGGTTTTTATTTCATTCATGAGGAGGGCCCCACTGCTTCTCTTACCTAACCCTACTCATGAATGGTTAAAAGTACACTCTCAATTCTTAGCAACTTAAAAGAGAATCCAGTTTATTTGGGATACAGCAGTCAAACAGGACAATGTGGTCACCTTCTAACTGCATCTTTCTAAAACAGAATATTTTTTAACAAACTATACAGCATGGGATTATGGTTCTCTGAAGCAGAAACAGCAGATGTGAAGGCATATGTGCTTTTCCAGACACATCCTGGATTTCTGTACTTACCTAGTCAGCAGTTGCTAGCTCAGTGAAGGTTCAAAAAGCAGATGTCTGACCCCATAACTCTAATATAATCTGGAGATGTCCACTGCAACAGCTCTTTCAGCTGATGTGGCACTTTAATGTATACTTCTATATAATAAAAATTGAGAAAGTTCAGCAATTGGTCAACTCCCAGCATGAGATAACTGCACAGAGTGGATTAGCAATGTCTATTGAGCAGTTCCTCTCTCAATCTTTAATATAAATTGTTTCTGGTAGGCTGTTTCAGTTAGGGTTCTATCAAAGAAGCAGAACTACCATGAGTGGATTTATTATAGGGATTAGACCCAGGAAAAGTTGCCTTTACTAGTGATGGTGGATTTGAAGTCCCTGTGGGTCAGCTAGTACATCAATCAGGAAGAAAACTGGACATGAAGTAGGGGAGAGCAAGGATAAATTCATACCTACAGGACAAACTGAAACCACCTCTGATCTCAATGACACAAGTGACCAGCCGAAAAAGCTAGGGTCCTCACCATGGATGAGGATTAAGAAAAACTGAAGGACAAGATCTGGTGGAAACAAAGGGAGCTGCAAGTTTAGCTGCTGCCCCACACCAGAAAAGGTGAATCAGCAACTCAGCAACAATTTCATGAGCTACAGTTATGTCTGATGTTCTATACCAGCCTTCCAAGTGCAATAGTTGATCTCCACTTTTACCTCCCAATCTCATAAAACATTAACTTAGAAACCTAAAGAGAAGAGGATTCTGGGGAAAAGTTCTAGCTTAAATTGACACAGCATAAAACAAGTTCTTCTCTTGTCAATTTGGAATCCATGCACACCTGTTTTGTTTACATTTAACTTCCAAAGAAAGGCATTAGCAAAACTATACTTCTGCCTAACATGATAAACCATCCTTCAAACAACTAAAATCATGACTCTAAATGAGGAATTAAATCCCCACATGTGATTTTAACAAATTTGGGGGGATATTCATTCCTGTTCTAAGTAAGTCACCCTCTACCTTTTGCTATCTTTTAACATAAACACTGAGGTAATATTAATCATTATTAATGTGTATTATGTCAGGTGGTAGAGGAACAGGGAAGAAAGGAGGAAAAGTGTTGACTGCCATGCACATAACTATATATTTATCAAAATAAAAGTAATACTTATAACTATTATAGCCTTTATTTCTGCAACTGGTCACACACTTACGGATGGTATTTATAATTTCCTTTTCCCACTCCCACTCCATATTTTCTTTGCTCTCAGCAAGCATCTTGGTTGCTAATGATTTCTTGCCTGGTTAGAAAACCCAACTCTTATTCCTGAAGAGTCTATGCTAATAGCAGTCCTACCTATATAAGGTTGCTCTGGTTTTTCATTAACATTTACTATAGGACATGGGAGTAATAAAAGACACCACAGAGTCTCTCTTGCATTCCAGATATAATTCCTTTTTCCCCATTTTTAGTTGCAAACCAATTTCCTCTTGACAGCCAGGATTAATCACCCCAGCCTGTATAGTAACCCTTCTCGTTGCCTGTTTGTTCATTGACATGAGGGGCCCAAAATGATCAGGTGGCAGTCTCAACTTTCTGCTTATTGGAACCATTGCTGTGTTCCTGAAAGAAGCATTCAAGACCTGAGTTGTAGGGAATTGAAGAAAAAATTTCATTAGGGGACATCTATAGGTAATAGTGAGAGAAGCCACTCCTATATCTATCCTTTGATTCCTGGAACCATCAATACTGACTATGAGAGAAACAGCACTATGTGGTGGCCATTGACTTAGTGCATATATAACCACACCCTGCAGAACATTACTCCAGTTCCTCAAAATGTCACTTGGCTGTCTCTGACTCTTCAAGCCATCTGCTTCAGGATTATGAGGGATGTGGTAAGATTAATGAATTCCATATATATGATCCTGCTGTAAAATTATAAGGTGTTTTATAAAAAACAATGTTATGTGGAACACCATAATGGTGAAGCAGGCATTCTAAAAGTCAACTGATGATGGTGGTTTTGGAAGAAGCATTGCAGGCAGGGAAGGTAAATCCATGTCCAGAGTAAGTGTTCACTCCAGTGAGGACAAATTTTTGGTCCTTCCATGATGAATATTGTCCAATATAATCAACCTATCAGCAGGCAGATGGATGATGAATCCAATCCAGGGAATGATACTGTATTAGGGGCTCAATGGTAGAATCTCCTGTTGGCAATTCAGGCACTCAGCAGTGACTCTAGACACATTGGTCTTGCAGAATGGGACTCAGTGTTGCTAGTCCATGCATAATAAACTCCATCCCTGCCACTGTGACCTCTCTGTTCATTAACCCATTGATAAAGGAAGAGATGACTGGGAAAAGAATCTGACTGATATCTACAGACTGGATCATCATGTCCATCAGATTATCAAGATCCTCCTGTACTATATTGGTCTTTGATGAGCATTTTCTTGGGATATGCATATAACTTTGTTTTCTTTGTCCATTTGGAGAGGTCTTTCCACATAGTTCTTCCCTATATCTCCTTATCACCAAATTTCCAATTATGTTCATTTATGCATCACTACCTTTAGCTTTTGCCTATGAATCAGTATAGATATATCAGATATAAATTTGGCCATATCTCCATCCATATCTCCTAGGAAAAATGAGAAACCAAATGGGCTGCTTGAAATTCTGTTAAGAGAATTTCCCTTCACTACTCTTCTACAGGATCATCTGTGAGCAGGGTTATAATGCTTCTGTTGTCCATTTTGGGGTGATGCCAAATGATCATGCAGAACCATCTGTAGACCAGTCCAATTATTTTTCTTCCTCAGTAACTCGTCATAGAGAACTCCCTATGAGGACATGGTGGCAAGTTGAGAACAAGAAAACAATGTAGCTGGGCTAGGGGCCATGGACATCTGTGGCACTTACTTAGGCAACTTATCTGTGCCTTTTTTTTTCCCCCTTCACTTTCTTTTTTCACTGAAAAGCAGACTCAGGGCACACCACAGGCTGAGAAGCAGCATGATGTCTCCTGGCCAGACCCAGGACCACAGAAGAGGTCTACCCATGTGTGCCATGGTCAGCAGCCTTGCTCAGGAAGATCAGTGGCCCCACAGTGACATCTACTTCTTCTGTTGCATGCCTGAGACAGCAAGAAGCAGATTTCTCTCTCTGGCTTGCAGGAATTGAAGGCAGCCTCCTGAAATTGGCTTGAACTTAATCCCTTATCTATCATATCCTTATGATCTTGGAGTACTTCTGTGTATGCCCAACTTTAATACTTGGTATCTCAAAAAACATCTATTCCATGATGGGCTTAGGTCATATTATAACATACTGGTCCATGGTCAAGAACTTGATCTCTAAACAGTCCAGGAACAAGCCAGAAGCTGTTTCTCAAAAATAAAATGGCTATCTAGAGAAGATGGCATAACTTTGCAGAAAATTCTAAAGAAATCGTTCTGTGACTCACTTATAGGGATCTCACAAGTATTGAGTCTGGTTATCACTGTAAAAACACTGAGAGGTGGTGAGGATAGGTCCTGAGGAGACTCAGCAATTCTCTGCAAGATCATTAAAGTTTCTTTATGGAAGGGGAAACTTCCTCCTCAGATAGGGGATTAAGGGTTTCTTCTACTGGCAAAGGATGCTTGGCAGAATTCAGTGGTTCAAGATCCCAGCTTTGGATCCAAATTCAGATCCAACTTCAGATTCGCCCATATAACCCCAACCATTTTCAGGATCCAGCTCCTTCGCAATCAATACCTAACTCTAACATAAGAGGTACTGGGCGGTTGTGAATTCAATTTGCTTATATCCAATTTACTTGCCTTCAGACTTTGTTTCTGATTTTCAGAAATTTTGGTCCTGCAACTGTAAGAGATAACGAACTCATTTAGAGCAGTCATGGGAGAGTTCTGGTCCCTTACCTGAACGCTGAGCTGGGAATTTATGACTTTGAGCTGACAATTTTTCTTTCCCCAAGTTCTCTAGTCCATTCAGAAGTAACCAACCAATCATATTATCCTTCTCATTTTACTAAGATGGTCTATGGTAGCAAACATTTGGTTGCCCAAAGACTTTTCCTTCTATAGGCACATAATTAAAGGTATCTACAGGTGACCATGTAAATAAATGTTTAGCCACTGCATGCACAGACTACCAGTCTCATTTAGCAGTGGCAACTAGGTCACTAGTGCTTTTAGGTCAAATCAGATCAGAAAATGAGTTTCTGATAGCTCAGAATCAAATCTTATAACCCATTCATAAATTTCCTTTCTCCTGAAATAATTTTGCATACCAATTTCTGTATCTGTTAGGGTTTGATCACTAGAATAATATGGCATAAGAAATGAATTTATTATAGGTATTGGAAACTACACAGTTGTGGAAATTTGTGACTCTACAGAATGCTATTGCCTCTGTATCTGGAGGTGGGTCTGAAATCACTGAAGTTCATTAGGGTCAACTCTAGAGAGCAAACCTGAAAAAAAAAAAGGCAGGAGGAGTGAGGAAAAAAATAGAACCCATGAGACAAACTGAAATTCATGTCTGTCTCTCACCAGTTTTAACCTGAAAAAACACAGGTGACCTGCAGAAGAAGCTGGAACCTTTTGCCATAGAACTAGATTCAAGCCTGATCCAGGACTCAGAGAACCTGAAAGAGGGGATCTCTTTAACTGTGGGCCTGGCCAACATGGTGAGACAGCAGATAAGCAGTGACCTGGTCAAGCTGCGATGATACCTGGTGCCCGACATCAACTTTCAAATTGTAAGAAGTGTTGCCTCATTTTTTGCCTTCCAAATTATGCAAATTTCTCTTGTGGCAAACCCTAACCGAGAAATTTACACAGAGGGAGATTCTGGGAAACCCAGTTGCAACTTAGCTAAATCAACACAATACAAAATTTCACCACATGCATGTATTTCAAGTGTGTCCAGCAAATTTCCTTGTTTATCTTAAGTTTATAAGACATTTAAATGTACTTAGCAAATGAACCATTATAAACCTTATACCATGATATACCCTTTAGGGGGACTATGTTGAAAGAGAGCAAGATTCTGAGACTTTGTTACCCGAGTTTCTAATTTCATTCCTCATTAGGCCATCATATTTTATTTCCTATCTTTGCATGAGATTATCCTTACAAAAAAGCAATTCCCTTTTTCTTTGACTAGTACAAGTAAAATTTTATTCCAAACAAACACAATTTTCCTTGACAATGGTATTAACCTTGGTTAATTAGATAACCAGATGACATCTGTATTTCCCCCCTTCTTCTCTCTCCTGTAAGCCTACAGCCAGATTTAAATAACAAGTTCTTTAGAACTGGAGAAAAAAGAATAAAATGCCCTCCAATTCCTCAATTCCTCTAAATCCCCAGGCCAGGGGGAAAAAAAAAAACAAAACAGAAGAGAACATGGATATTTCAGAGTTTTACAGGAGAGGTAAACATTTTATCAACATGAAAACTTGTTCAACCTCAGTAGTAATCAGTAAACAATAAGATGATACCTTTCACTTTTTATATAAAAGAATACACTAAAAATACCAATTTTGTTGAATAAACATAGTTTCAGTTCATTTCTTGTTTTGTAAGAATAGTCTTATAAATGCAAATAAGTTTTTGCTTTAATTCTATTAAGTTCACATGTAGCTTATCTGAAATTTCCTTTTTGATAATTTTCTCCATGTTTTCCACCCTTATTTCTTTCTTCTGATCAATTTCCCCTGTGCTCTCATTCTTTTTGCTTTTCTATTCGCATTGTCTTTTCTCTTGAAAACTGATCTTAGAGGAGGATGATATAGATGTTGAAGAGTGAAAGCCCTTAAACCACCTTATTTTCATTGAAATTTCCTGTCTTTGTTTCAAATCCAAATTTAAATATCCTATTTGCCTTTTCTAACATTTGCTAAGAAAATAAAATCTTGAATTGGGTTGGATGGTTATGATTTTGAGATTCTAGTACTTATATTCTGAAATGCCAAGGGAATACAAACTAAAACAGTCTTGTGGAGAATTGCTGCCTGGTTCTTCCCAGGTAAAGAAAAATCATTTTTTTTTTTTCTTTTTCACTATTTACACAGCACATGTAGCTTTGGGAGGAGACGGGGCTTCCAAAATGTTTCAATAAACTGATAGACCTCATCTTCATATGATCTAAAGTAATTCGATGGTCTGCAAGAGTCTGAACATATAGAGTTATTACACCTTCTAAACATCCAGTTCATCACAAGGGGACCGGGCCCAATCTGAATGCTCAAATGAGCAATGACGGCATGATGCAAAATATAGTAAATTACCAATATTAAAGCCATATTCGAACAATTGACCTATTGAAGGACAAAAAATAAAGCAAGAAATTAGCAATCAAGTTCAAATCAAAAGGATCCATTAAGATATCAAACAATTAAAATTATTAATTTAGCACTGAGAAGTATTAATATATGGCATTGTGTAAGAAGTTACAAATGTTGCATTCAAACTGGCTCCAATCCACATAGGAAGTTATAAACTGGGTACCGCAATGAAATGCACTTTATAATGTGTTTCTTTCTTGAATATCCTCCCATCTGGTTTGCTAGCTGAATGATTCTCTTGCCTGCTTTTGAACTGATGTAATTTTAACTGAAGAAATGTCAGATACCTCTTTTATTCTATGTCAGAACAGTCTTAGTTTTTTTCTCTTTACATTAAAGTGAAGAATCAAGTGTGTGAAAACACCACAGATTTGAGTTTGTATTTAAAAACATATTTTTTTTTCCTTAAAGAGATGGAAGGATCACACGATAAAAAGTAGTAGTTTCTATATGAATGATTGTCTCTCAGAGCAGCACATCAGAACTTGGCCTCCACAATCTGATCTCAGTGCTAACAAAGTGACACCACTGGCCTTTGATGATTTGTGACAGTCATTGCATTTCAATTGTCTGAAACCAGAACTACCCTCCAGCATCCTCCTCTTAAACATGAAAACCATTTATCAGCATTGCTTGATGAGGCCTGAGATGACTTCAAAGCTTCATTCAGCGGGCTTGCAGATCTCTCGGTGCTTAGACCTCTTGCCAGCATTTTTACTGAGCAAATTTTCAGCACAGTTTAGCGTTAGACACACACCTTTATGTGCTATTAATGGAAAATTAAAACTCTCATTCTTTGGACAGTTCAGGTAATAATTTGTAGTGTTTATGTATACCTGAACCAAATCAATGTTGAATGCAAACTTCTAGTATAACACTTTATGCATAACAAATGAATTTCCTAAGCCTTGTGTACAAGGCAACAGCAGTGGGAAACTGAGAGAGAAAGAAAATTGCATTGTGTTAAAGTATAAGGATAGTGTCAGAGATAAGAGGCCCAAAGACTCGCATAAGTGTTAAAACATTGCTTTTGTGTGTGCTTGGAGAATAGCAGGTAATGTCCTTCATACTTCTACTATTTGTACTCATTGGAGTTGATTTATATTTATATGTTCCTTTAGTGTGGCTATTTTTTAAAGCAGAGAAGTGAAAAACTCCTGATAGTATCAAAGAAATCAATACAGCATTTTTTTAGAGTGTGTACTATTTTTCTAACCCTGAGCTAAATTCTAAGGGGAGTATAAACACAGTATACATATAAGAAAACTCTTGGCCTTTGAAGAGCTTACAAACTTGGTAGGCAATTGAGGTTGACAAGCATCAACATGAAAGTTGAAAACAATCAAGGATCAAAATATATCGTTCTGATAAGAAATATGCTTTCCTCTACCAAGGCTTCCAAAAGGACAGGACCTTGAAGTTTACCAAGACTTAGCAGCACAAGGCCAGATCAAGGATGATTGACACCCAGATATAAAACTTCTGGAGTTGTATTGACACAGGTATCATGAATAAGGAAAGCAGAGGAGGAAGCAAGCAGGAGAATGTTCTGGTAACAGGACAAAACATGCTGTTAGGGCCTAAGGCTCATTAATTCCTGTGACACTCCATTTTCATGGTAATTCCCACTTCGTGCCTGGTGCTAGACTGGTGACAGATCCCAATTCCCTTAGGTCACCGGTCTTCTCCCTTCAGACCTATGATCCTGGAAGTTCTTTCATCAGTGATTTCTCAGAGGCCTTCCCCAGATTGCAAGAAGCTACTGTTGCTGTTTTTCATGCCCTCTTCTATGTTCTGTTCCCAGTAACTATAAATTGAGGGTTGTTTTCTTTTTTAAACTAGCACTCAGGCAGCACTCAATAAATATTTACTGAACAAGGTAGTTAAAGGAATGAAGGACCTTTACTATTCTAGCTAGTTTTTATTCCATTTCCCCCCCTCATGGGTCTACAGTGTTGCAGGCTTGAAAATTTTTGCTTTGAATTGGGGATCAGAATTCTGGGTAGAGTTTAAAGAGAAGATGAAATTCTGGGTGGAGTTTAAAGAGAAGATGAAATGAAATCACTGAGCAAAAAAGTTAGTCTTTGATGCCTGAAGGAACTCCTAGAATTCTGGATTTCAGTATGCAGAAAGACCTATCCATATAAAACCCCCATTTGGTAGAACATACAGCTGTGGTGGATGCTATTGGTGCCTCAGTCTGCTTCTCTTTAGCATACCCCTGCCTCTATCTCCAGTTGCTGTGGGTGGGGGCTGCTAAAAGTCTATAGTTGCATCTTTCCCTTTAGAATGGTCCATAGTGTTTGCCTTCCCCAGAAATGCTTGCAAGGCTATGTCTTCCTCCCCAGGGAGGTCTGCAGCCAGTAACTAATAGGGAGTGCAAACACTGCCCCTATTACCTCAAAGAGGGATAAGTTTGAGTGTCACTCATGCTCCAGCGTTCTCTGTGAGATCATGCTGGGGCTAGACTTCAGCTGGAGCAGTGATTCTCAAATTTTATAGTGCATCAGAATCACCTGGATGGCTTGTTAAATGACAGATTGTTGGGACCCACCCCCAGAGTTTCTGATTCAGATTTGGGCTTGATTGTTTGCATTTTAACAGGTTCTCAAGTGATGCTAATGCTGCTGGTCCGGGGACCACATCTTTACCTACTTCCTTCCCTCGTCCTTATCTGTTTCACCCACTCTCTTATACATTACCTGAGAGCACTTTTTCACTGGCTCACTTGCATAATTATCCCCATCTTAGGCTCTACTTCTAGGGAAACAGACCTAAAACAATAGTCCATCCTGAATTACTTTTTTTTTTAATGTCTTTTTGTACATGTACATATTTATGAGTACCCAAAAAAGAGCAGCATAGGGATCTGGAAAAAATATGCCGCCTAAATTTATGTGGGGATAGCTAGTTCTTTGTACACATGAAGTCACATTAACAATAATAACCCAGGTTTCACTAGTTTAACAGTTCTCTTTCCTGGAATTTCTTCTGTGACTGTTTTTCACTGGGCACCAGCATTAGTGCACTGAAGCATCCTTGGTTGCTAAGGGACTTGGAGCTTAAGGGAAAGTATGGGAAGGGGAAATAGGGGTGAAAGCCTCGCTTCCATTTGTGCTAACCCTGTTAGAAGGATAGCAATGTCCTGGTATAGGTGCCTCCACATGTCACAGAGCTTATTGAAACTACTTTTGCAGAAATTAATGTTAGCCCCCATTTTTAATCCTGGAAATCAGTCAATGCAAGAACACAGGTCAAGTCATCACATTGTTCTCAAAACTCTCCTTCCCTTTGACAACTAAATCTTCCTTCCTTCCTGGATCAGGCTTTTTGTACCTGTCTGCTTTTAATAGTAGGTCGAATTTTCACAGGTGTGCTTCAATGCTTGTATAAAAGCACTTATAAAAGACTCACTCTTCATTTCTCAAAGTTTCCCTTACATTCAGGCTGGGAACTACTACATAAGTTTTGTTTATAACAGAATTTGGACTTCATAGCTTGTTCTCCATGAACCATTGCCTTCTGCTGATGCTCCTCATAAAAAAATTAAAAAAAAAAAAAAACCACAATTCTAGATGTAAAATAATAAGGTGAAACTCATGTTACCAAAAAAAAAAAAAAAAACCAAAACCCTCACAACACATACATAATTCCCAGAATACCAGAACAATTTTCCATCATCCTCTTAGTTGTGAATACCATCTGTAGTGTGTACAATATGATTTTTCATGCCCCCAAAGGCAGCTCATTATTTCTTATTCCTTCTCCTATCACTGCTGGAAGGCTCTGTAACCACTCCAAGAATGCAGTTGCTGAGATAGTAAATCTCCTGCTCCTTGCACGGAAATGATTCTTTGGAGTCAACTTCTTTTACATTAAGGAGAGTCACAGAGTAGGATAAATTTGTCCTGGGATCATGTGGAAGAATGATAAAGGTGTGAAATACCCATTTAAAATTTAAAATCTCCATTTAAACTTTTTAACCATTTGATAAAAGAAGTATAAAACCCACTTAGCATTAGATTTTTTCCACTTCTCCTTTTATAATTTTCTATTAACTTTCCTGAGGACAAATACTTGGGTGCTAGCAATATTTCATAAATTAAGTCAAATTAACTCACATATATTTGGTTTCAGAAGTTTGAAAGCTGCAAATCACTACCCCTCTGGGAAAAAAGAAGTCCCTCATTTCACTCTAAGAAATCCACTAAAATCACTAGGATATGCTTGCTACAAGGGGTCTCAGGACTGATAGAAATGCTATAATTATGATTATATGAACATGATTACATCTAATTTTGTTTTCACCATCCTTAAACCAAAGCAGGGATTAGAAGATCCAGGCATTCTGTGACATTTGAAGGCTCTAATCAGGTAAACCCTCCTGAACAACCTACTACATAAAATGGAACAATGTCCATTAAACACTTTTTATGTCTTCACTACAGAATTCCTGTCCTTGTTGTCTAACATTATTTTATGAATACACACTCCATTTATGTATCATAGCCTATGGTAGCTGAATATGCCCTTATACAGATTAAAATGCCCCAAACCTAGGATTTGAGAGAGGGGCATTAAGGTGTCATGAAGTCATTCATAAAATAAAATTAAATATTTGATAAAATAATTGTCCTTTTATATTTTTCAGAAAGTTTGTGAAAATCTCAAAATTTTCCACACATGTGCAAGAACACAAGGGTGTGGCTCTCAGTCTTCACAATCTCAGACTCTTTACTGTTAAATACAGTCAAAACTATACTGCTATGTTTGTTTTTTTTTTAGAGGCTTGTTTGAAGGGGACATGCTTTGTTTAATTGCGTTAAATCCTAAATTTAATTTCTGCATAGCCTTCTGACAGATTATAATGTGCTACTCTGTAGACTTAAGAAGCATGAATAACTTATGAAAAGCATGAGTAGTTAACTTAAAATTGCAACTTCTAGTTGGTTTGCGATATATTTTGTTGTTCTAGTTTACCGGCATCATGAAAATAGGTTGGTGCTCACCATGATTATTCATAAGTACATGTGCAAGAAAACATGAATTGTCCCTTTTACAGAGTGGGATCAAGGGATGAGGTCTCTGGTCTGGACAGGGATGTGGCAAGACATTATTATTAATGACATATAACCAGTCTGGTTTGAATTGTATCAACTGATGTACACACTATTCCCTACACTTGGAACCTACTTTCATTTGCTGAATTCATTTTGTATCGTTTCTACATAAGTACATGTGACAAAAAACTTCTGCTTACCCCTTTCCACAATGCAATTTATCCACAGGTAGAGTTGGGGAATCTCATAAGGGAATTAAATGCCTTTTGAACACTTTACTCCTCCTAGAATCTGCAAGTATAATCAGAAGGATGCTCATTACAAATTTGAAAATGATGGATTTTTAGATAGGATTCATTCAATAAAGATGAGTGGACAGTAAGACCAGGTTACACTAGAACTGTCGTAGAAGGTCTGTGTGTCATCCATTGATTCAGCAAGTATTTATTGAGCACTTATTATATGCCAAGTACTGTTCTGGTAAATAACAAAACAGGCAAAATTACCAATCTTAATGGAGCAATGAAGCTTGCTTTCTTGTGTGTGAGATAGAAAATAACCAAATAAGTAAAAAATGTATTGTGTCAGATGGTGATAATTATTGTGGAGGGAAAAAAATAGTATAGGGAAGAAGGATAGAAAATACTGTGGGGGCAGAGGGTAGCATTTAAAGCAGGTAGCATTGAGAAAGTTATCACTTGGACACAGATATAAAGAAGGTGAGAAATTGAGTTATATGGATAGAAAATAGCAAAGCAGGCAGCATAGCTGGAGAAAGATGCGTGAGAGAGAAAAGTAGGAGATAAGTCTGAGATCGGTGGGTGGTGGTGAGTCATGGCTGTAGAATTTGTAAAACATGAAGGCCACTGTAAGGCCTTTTATTTTGGATAGGATTGAATACATTCAGAAGATTTGGAATAGCAAAGTGATATGACCTAACTTAAGCATTAAAAGTATCATTTGATCTGTTACATAGAGCAGGAAGAGGAAGATCAGGAACACCAGTTAGGAGGTTATTGAATTAATCTCAGACAAGGCAGGAAAGAGTAGCAAGTGGTTAGTTTCTGGATATTTTTGATGGAAGTTTTCAAGTATTTCTATTCATGGTGTCCAGCATAGCAACTAATTCACTGCATAGTATGTACCCAGTAAATGTTGAAATGAATTGTTAAATCATCAATCAACTGCATAGAATATGTTATTTTTTGAGATGGAAACCTGATACCTAACATCTATGTTTTTTAACATTCTTAATGTAGCATCTCTGCAGATACCTCTGTGGTAGGTTGATTTACGTACCCCAACAAACACACGTTCTTAATCTTACTCTACATTCCTACGGATATGAACTTATTATAAATAAGACCTCTTGAAGTTGTTTGTTTTAGTTAAGATGTAGCTCAACTGAATGAGGGTGGGGTCTTAATTATCTTACTGGAGACTTATGAAGAGAAGAAACTGGAAGGCAGAAGCTAGAGAAGACCACACAGGAAGAAGCTGGAATCAGCAGAAACCAAAAAGAGCAGAAATAGAAAGGACCCCGGGACATCACTTTGAAAAAGGATGCAGAGATACAAGCCAAGGAGCCCAAAGATTGCTGGCATCGAGCCCTAGACTGCTAGACTCCAGAATAAACAGGCCTTGCTGATATCTTGATTTTGGACTTCAAGCCTCAGAATGTAAGCCAACAAATTCTTGTTGTTAAGCCCAAAACCAAGTTTGTGGTATTTGTGATAGCAGTTATGGCAACTAAGACACCTGGCCCCTCTAATCTACTTTTTTTTTTTTTTTTTTAGTAGAGAATTGTGGATTACAGAATCCATCATGAACGAAATCCAGGTTTCACATATACCACCCTACCACCGAAACCTGGTTTTGTTGTGGAATATTTGTTACAATTGATGATAGCACATTTTAATAATTGTACTATTAATTAGAGAGGCATGGTTTAACTTACGGTTCACTGTGTAGTGCAGGTCTACAGAATAAAAAAAAATGTTACTATGTATAGACTCTAACATTTCCCCTTTTATCACATTCAGATATAAATATTTAGTCCTATTAACTGCATTCACAATGTTGTGCTCCTATCACCACCATCCATTACTAAATAGGAACCCTGTAAATTTTAATAGCCTTAACTTTCCATTTCTTATCTCCTCCTTGTCTCCCCGGTCACCTATATTCCAGGATTCCGATTCTTCTAAGAGTTTGCTTGTTTTAATTGTTTCAAATCAGTGAAATATTTGTCTTTTGTAACTGGCCTATTTCACTCAACAGGATGTCTTCAAGGTTCATCCACATTGTTGCATGTATCAGGACTTCATTCATTCTTATGGCTGAATGATATTCCATTGCATGTATACATCACATTTGTTTAGCAATTCATCAGTTGATAGACATTGGGTTGCTTCCATCTTTTGCACATCTTTTGGCACTGCTATGAACATCAGGTGCAAAATATATGTTGGAGTCCCTGCTTTCAATTATTTTAGGTAAATACCTAGTAGTGAATTGCCAGGTCATATGGTAGTTCTCTCTTAACATTCCAAACTCTCTTTCTCAGCAGCTGTTCCATTTACATTGCTACCAGCAATAAATGAGTGTTCCTACTTCTCCACATCCTCTCCAACACTTGTATTTCTGTTTCTTTTTTTATTTAAATAGCAGCCATCCTAATGGTATAAAATGGTATCTCATTCTGGTATTGATTTGTATTTCCCTAATGTAAATGATGTTAAGCATCTTTCATATGCTTTCTGGCCATTTGTATATCTTCGTGTTGTAGAAATATCTGTTCAAGTCTTTTGCCATGTTTTACTTGGGTTGTGTTTGTGGTTTGCTAATGCTGCCATTTTGCAGAATACCAGAAATGGATTGGCTTTTATAAAGGGGGTTTATTTGGTTACAAAGCTTACAGACCAAAGGCCATGAAAATGTCCTAATTAAGGCATCAATCCAAGTATACCTTCAGCAAAAGAAGGCCAGTGGCATCCAGAAAACCTCTGTTACCTGGGAAGGCACATGGCTGGCATCTGCTGATCCTGGGTTGTGTTCCAGCTCTTCTCTCAGCTCCTGCACATACTTCAAAATGTTGCTTTTGGGGAGTTGTGTCCTCTCTTAGCTGCAGCAGCAAAATGTCAATCTCAGCTGTTCTGAGGTCCTTCTGTTTGTCAGTTCTTTTATAGGAGTTGAGTGATTAAATCAAGACCCACCCTGAATGGGTGGGACCCACATCTCTATGGAAATAATCCAAACATTTTCACTCACAGTTGATTGAGTCACATCTCCATGTAAACACTCAATCAAAGGATTCCAACCTAATCAACACTAATATGTCTGCCCCACAAGATTGCATTAAAGAACTTGGCTTTTTGGGGACATAATATATCCAAACTGGCACAGGTTGTTTGTCTTTCTGTTGTTAAATTGAATAATTTCTTTATATATTCTGGATATTACTTCTTTATTGGATATGTGTTTTCCAAATGTTTTCTCCAATTGTGTGTTGTCTTTTTACTTTTATGATACAGTCCTTTGATGAACAAAAGTTTTTTTTATTTTTTTAATTCATTTTTAATGAGATATATTCACATACCATGCAGTCATACAAAGTGTACATTCAGTTGTTCACAGGACCACAGTACAATTGTGCATTCATCAGCAAAATTAATTTTTGAACATTTTAATTACCACACACATAAAAATAATAAGAATAAAAATTCAAGTGAAAAAGAACAGTTAAAGTAAAAAAGAACACTGGGTGCTTTTTTTTTTTGCCCCCCATTTTTCTATTCATCCATCCATACACTGGACAAAGGGGAGTGTGGTCCATATGGCTTTCCCAATCACGTTGTCACCCCTCATAAGCTACATTTTTATATAATCGTCTTCAAGATTCATGGGTTCTGGGTTGTAGTTTGATAGTTTCAGGTATTTACTGCTAGCTATTCCAATTCATTAGAACCTAAAAAGGGTTGCCTATATTGTGCATAAGAGTGCCCACCAGAGTGACCTCTCAGCTCCTTTTGGAATCTCTCAGCCACTGAAACTTATTTCATTTCCTTTCACATCCCCCTTTTGGTCAAGAAGATGTTCTCCATCCCATGATGCCAGGTCTAGATTCCTCCCCAGGAGTCATATTCCACATTGCCAGGGGGTTCACTCCCCTGGGTGTCAGATCCCATGTAGGGGGAAGGGCAGTGATTTCACCTGTCAAGTTGGCTTAGCTAGAGAGAGAGGGCCACATCTGAGCAACAGAGAGGCATTCGGGAGGAGGCTCTTAAGCACAATTATAGGCAGGCCTAGCCTCTCCTTTGCAGCAACCATCTTCCCAAGGGCAAGTGCTGTGGTAGAGGGCTCAGCCCATCAAACCACCAGTTCCCTATGTCTGTGAGCAAATCAGCAACCATCGAGGTGGGTAAGCCCAACACCCCTGAATTCTCCAGCAGCTCCTCAAGGGGGCTCTGCGTATTTTTTCATTTTTTTTTTAAATTAACTCTTTTTTTAAAAAATTAACTATATAAAAAAATTTTAAAAAGCATACAGTAAAAAATTTCAAACAAACCATAACATAACAAGGGAGTAAGAAAAAGACAACTAACCTAAAATGACTACTTTACTTCCAACATGTTCCTACTCTACCCCAAGAAAATAACCTAATATAGCAACATTTCTGTGAACTTGTTCCTACCATTCCCAACAGAAATTAACAAACCATAGTCATTTCTGGGCATTCTCAGAACATTAAATTTACCCACGATAGCTTATCTGTTCTTATTGGGTTATCCCCTCCATTAATTGCTCTATATCGCTAGTTCTCCTACATTCTACATTATTCAATATTCACATTAGTGGTAGCATATAATGTTTCTCTTTTTGTGCCTGGCTTATTTCACTCAGCATTATGTCTTCAAGGTTCAACCATGTTGTCATAAGTTTCACGACATCATCCCTTCTTACTGCCGCTTGTGCTTTGGATAAAAAGTCTGCACATTATAGTCAGTCCATATTAATGAGGTGTTATAATGTTTATCTTTTCAATTCTGGTTTATTTCACTCAACATACTGTCCTCAAGGTCCATTCACTTAGGTGCACACCTCACAACTTCATTTCTTGCCACTGCTCAATATTTCTTTGAATATATATACCATAGTACACCATTCCATTTATTGGTTGATGTACCCTTAAGTCACCTCCATCCATTGTGAATCATGGATACTGCCACCATAAACACCAGTGTGCAATGTCCATTAATGTTCCTGCTCTCAGTTCTTCCAAGTATATACCCAATAACAGGGTTGCAGGTCTATATGGCAACCCCATAGTTAGCTTCCTGTGGAACCACCACACTGCTCTTCAGATGGGCTGTACCATGTACCATTCTACTTCTCCACAAACACTGATTAGATATATCCCTCTGTCCACATTTTCTCTAGAACTTGTATTCCTTTGTTTATTTTTTAAAGGTTTATTCACACACCATACAATCCATTCTAAGTAAACAAGCAATGATTTCTGGTATAGTCACACAGTTATGCACTCATCTCCACAATGTACATGAGGACATTTCCATTTCTTCTGCAAAGAAAGAGGAAAAGAAGAAAAAAAAATGAAGAATAAAAATATACAAGATAGAAGAAAAATAAAATAAAGTAAAATACAATGAAAAGGTCAGACAACACCACCACCACCACCAAGAATCCCATATCACTCCCTTACAACCCCCTCTTACAGACATTTAGCTTTGGCATACTGCCTTTGTTACAATTAATGGAAGCATCTTACAACGTTACCATTAACTATAGACTCTAGTTTGCATTGATTCTATTTTTTTCCTTTGTACCATCCAATTTTCAACACCTTGCAAAGTTGACATTCATTTGTTCTCCCTCATTTAAAAACATTCTTATATTTGTTTATCAATATTTAATTTGTTTTATCACCATCATTGACCACTTAGCCATCACTAAATTATATAATCCCAGTCTTTATCTTCTATCTTTCCTTCTGGTGTCATACATGCCTCTAGCCTTCCTCTTTCAACTGTACTCACACTCATCTTTGTTCAGAGTACTTACAATATTGTGCTACCATTACACATTATTATGCTATCCATTTATGGATCTATACAATCAATCCTTTCTTGAGCATTTTTAAGATCATTCTTTAAAATGGTTTTTTCAGTATGTCCACAATTCATCTTCTTCATTGTTGTTTTCTGTATTTTTATCCTCCTCCTTTGGATGGGCCATCATTTCTTGTTTCTTTGTCTTGTACTCTTTTTGCACACTGTACTTTCAATATTTTAAAATGTTAACTCTGGGATTTACTGCCTAGGATGTCTGTTTCTTGGTTTTGCAACCAGGTAGTTATAAGACAGAGATTTTCTTGAGCTTCAGCCCTCCTATCAGGAAGGTCTGTCCAAGGTGAATGCAGTGTGCAGGGTTTTCCCTGTCTTTCTGGGCCTCTGTCTTGTCCTGGACTATTGCTTTTAATTGTTTTGGAATTCCCCTGTTAAAAGCAGTATGGTTGTCTCCCCTGTTCTCCAAGAGACAGACCTCCTTCTCTTGAGTATTTGACACTGGCAGGACTTCTTTCCTTGTCTCAGGCTGCTTCTGCCTGGAGGACACGTTCTGGGACAAGGGTCACTTTGGGGAGGACTTTCCAAATTCAGTCCTTCCCAGCCAAAACAGGGCCAGGGACACACAAAGGGGCCACAGACCAGCTCCAAAGTGCCCTGGGGAAGGGATCAGGAATGGCTCCAAAATCATCTCTGACAGCTCCTCAAAGCTGAGCTTTCCTGGCTGCCCAGCAAATGCCATCCTTCAGCTAACTGTCCCCCACAGCCCTGAGGAAGCGTTGCATCTTTAAATCTCCACCCCTATCTGGGGAGGGTTGAAATAATGACTACCCTAAGAGTTAGGACCTAGGGATCCAAATTCACTAATCAAAAGCTATGATCAGTGATTGGCCATGCTCTCCCCTGTTTTGAGGGGAAGATTTTTACATCCCTTTCTGTCACAGCAGCAAGCCAAGGACTGGTCCCCATGGCAACCTGCCTGGGAGTGGGGCATGTGCACCAGTAGCTGCTCATGGGCAGAACAATTTACTTTTCTTTATTACGATTTATCAGCCTCTTCCTCCTGCTCTTCCCTGGATACTGTACAGTGTTATTCCAGCCTCTGGAGTTTCAGAACAGTTGTTTCAGACAGTTCCTGCCTGTTTAATAGCTGTTTTGGTGGAGTCCTGGAACTCCCTACTCTGCCATCTTCCCCGGAAGTCTCCTGTAATCTACTCTTTACTGCTTGCATGCATTACACTGGCAGGTCAATCTGTATGGACTATTTGAACTAGCCACTTGCCCTTTGGCTTCCAACTGTGTTTGATCAACGGGGGGCATTGGGCAGCAGAACAGAAGAAAGCAGGAGGGAGAGGCTAGCTCACTCTTTGTGGAATAAACCTTGGCTGGCTGTGTTCCTTCAACAATGGTCAATGTTTCTTTCAAGGCCATTTATTTATTTATTTATTGGTATTTGATTTTGTAGTTCTATACACTATTCTATTAATTTGTTGACTTTATATTATAATAGTTGAGGCTTAGGTCTCTTACTTGCACTCCCCCCACCAGTCTTTCTTTCTCTCTCTCTGTCTTTCTTTTCTCTTTTCCCATTGGAGACTTTCTTCAACTATCTGATCATCCATGAGTCTTAGTGTATATTTAAGATGAAGGCACTAAAATGTTGATTGTAAGCTCAAGATTTACAGGCAAGTTCATCTATGAGTGAGCTTGACTAAAGGATAATCAGGTAATAATCATCTTTTCAGTAAGAAGATTCCCAAAAGTCTATGTATCAATTTCTTTCCTCTTGGCTAATTTAGTTTTATAATAAAGAGACTTCATTGTGGGGTAGTATGGGGTGGGAAGGGAGTATTATTTTCCTAGCTTCTGGAGTTCTTTAAGCCGAATGAGCAAAGAGAGTTGAGATTTTCTTTCAGTGAAGTTCTGATACATTTTCAACAACTGTCAATCTACAGGGACTAAGCCTTGATGTAGATAGATTTGTATAGTTTGCAGATATCTGTAGCTTTTGCCCATTTTCCCACCATAGGAAAATTTTACCTACCAAAGAGATAGTGACCACCTTGCAAAATTCTGGAATTTTAATAATAATTAGGTCTTGTAAACTGGTATAAGCCAGCTCATGCTCACCACTATATTTCTCCAGAGAATCAACCATTTATCACTGGGAAAGAGATGGAAAGAGAAAACCACTGAGGTGTGACAAGAGGCTCTCTGATTGTAAAATTGCCTGTATTTGGAATTTCCCTACATACATTGCTTGTTTTCATTCATATGCCTCATCTCCTCCTTTCCCAAAACAAAGCAGTAATGGGAACACAATAGTAATTTTCAAGCCATATGTTTAGCCAAAAATAGTTAATTGTGAAAGTGATGACTCCATAATGCAGCTCATAGCTTTGTTATTTTAGGAGCTATTTGAATATTTCAAAGATAATAAAAATATGACATCCTTCTGAATAGACTGACATTTTATAAATAGATTTATTTAATTCTAAGAACAGGTTTAATTGAAATAAAGAAATAACATTGACATATATATTCCCTTATATTGCACTGTCCATTACCTTGGAAAATATAAAACCAAAATATTTTGAGAAGAGAAATCCTATAATGGTATCAAAGATTGAGAGTCCATTTTTTTTTTCAAAGAAAATGTAAAATATTATAAGAACTCTACAAATGTTAAACTATTTAGCATTCATGTATTAGTCATTGACACTGTACCAAGCACTATTACAGAGATACAATGGTAAAAAATTGGGGTAAAAATTTAGTGGAGGAGAATGAAGTACTAGAAAATAAATAAATTGGGGAAATATACAGTGAGGCATAGAAGAAAGAACCATCAAAGATCTTCTCATAAATTGAGAGAAAACTTCAAAAAGGAAATGAATGGCATCTGTGCTTCAAGAGACAGTATGCTTTATGATGAGGAGGCTGGGCTCTGTTGCATGACTGGCTAGGCTGGATTCCCAGTTCTACTACTTGCTAGCTGTGTGATGGGCCAAGTTACCCAAACTTTCTGTTACTCAGGATTCTGAGTTACAGAAACTCAGATGATAATTTCACTTTCTTCATGGCTTTTAGGATTAAATGCACCACTAAACATAAAAATATTAGGACAGTGGCTGATATATAGTGTTATATACATATTCGATATTATTATTTGAAGGATGGAAAACAGTTTCATGTGTGGATAAGCTTGGAAAGTGTATTCCAAATAAAGGCGAAAGTAAAGAGAAGCGTTGTATGTACAGAAAAGGAGCTAGGTGATTGGTCAGTGAAGGATCTTTCATCCACGCCTAAGGTTGAGATTTTTATCCTATGGTTATCCAGTGATCACTGAACAATTTTTATCAGAAAATATGCATATTGAGAAGCTTATTCTGGGGACAGTTTGGTGCAAAAATTTGGAGACTACTGAGAGTTCAGACAAAGGGAACAGTTAGAAGACTGTTGTGATAGCACAGAGCTCTGAACTAAGGGAGTAAAGAAGGCAAATTAAGGAAGGAAAAAGAAGATATTTAGTAAGCAGAATATTAGACATGATGACTCTTTAGAATTTGGGATAAAGAAACAGGAGGAAAGTAGGAAGAGTATATACAGATACACAGATATAGATATAGATATATAAACTTTTCTAGTCTATATTTATATTAAAGGACAATTAGAAAACTGTAAGGCCTATAAACAAGAGAAAGAAAATTTCATTATTAAAATAGTAATGAGAAAACAGTGATTTTATATGAACATATTTAAAGGAAGGATTGGCTGAACTACCTCTTTAAAATTAGTTTTGTTTTTTTAATAGCTAGTATTTAGGGAAATATATATTGGATAGACACTTTATCACGGGTACCAAATCTGGGTTATATAACTTAATAGTTTGTCCATATAGTTTACACATTTACATGAGTTCAATCACATTGGACACTTGGGGTATTGTAAGGAACAAAAGCTTAAAATGTTTCTGTATAAATCCAAAATATTTAAAGCTAGCTGCAAAGAAGGGATTTGTCAGTGAACACAATGACTCAGAAATTCAGAAGGCTTTAGAATTGGAAAGGAAAACTGAATGTTTTGATTTAAATTCCCTGCTTACCATTTACAACAGGAGGAGGGGAGGCCCAGAGAAGCTAGGTCCTGATTTAATCATGTAGTCTTTGGCAGCATTAGAACTAGCCCTAGAACCAGAACTCATTTATCCTAATGCAGCATTTGACCACCACACCATAAGCCATGACTCTCTATCTATACTATGTATTTGCTATGAATGTATTGATATCTCCTGATAATCAAGGATCTCAAGTTCTAGCTAAAATATTAGTTCTGAAAGTTCTTTAAGCCTTAATTCTCCTGCCATTTGAGTGTCTTATAAACCAAATATAATCATGATAATATTCATTTAATTATTTCTTTTAATATCATTAGCAGAGGCTTATTTATTTCTCATATAAAGGGAGATGTTAGTCTCCCTCCACTGATAACAGTGACATTAATATGGGCCATATTTATAGGCTTTGAGAATAAGTGATTTTAACTAGACAGCATTGGGTTTTTCAATTTTCCTCTCAAAGATAAACAATTTCCTGTTAAAAAAGGAAGAAATCCTGATTTTAAACAAATATTATACAAGCCTGTAGAAATGAAGGCATGATATAAGCAGTTCCAAGATTTTTTTTTATTTGCTCAGACTTAACAAATGGCAGAACAAGTGCAGTGGCCCCAGTCAGGGGTGTGCTGTGCTGACTTTTGCTGGTGCAGAGAGCTGATTCTTATCATCTCCTACCAACTCTCTTTTCTAAACTTCACTTTTGTTCATGTCACATTGGTAGCTTGAAATTGGCCATGGTGAGTGTATTTATACCACAGGCTTTCGCAATTGCTACAAATCAGGATTGCATTATTATTATTATTATTATTATTATTATTATTATTAAGAGCTAATTTACCAACATACCACTATCTGACATGAAGCTGAGTGCACATTGTCCTAGTTTGACAAACACTCAGAATTCTGTCACTTAACACAATATGTATACTAAATACCGAAAAGAGAAGAGTTTCCTCTACTTACAATATTGTACTAGAAACCAGAGCCATGGAGACTTTGCTCTGGGCCTTAGGAAACAGCACCAGGTTGCTTAGCTTACTCCACTTTCTACGGGTAACTATCTTGTTGGAATAGAGGGATCAGGAGCGTGAAAAGTGTTTGAATTTTACATTTTTTTGTTGTTGTTGTTTGTTTATTTTTCATTCACAGGGGAGATTTTTAAGAAGGTTCATATTTTCTATGTATACCTATTATATCCAATTAAGAATACTACCCAATATTTGTAGATACTTTCTCCTCTATAACACCTAACATAAATGTTTCCTTTTTAATACTCAGAATAACACTGTGAGCCAGATACATTTTACATATGTTTTGAACAGGAAATGAGCCTAACCCTGGCATTGAGGAGTTTTTGATCAAACGTGGAAAAAGAAAGGCAACAAAATAAGGTTTCAATGGCTAAGAGATTTCAAATAGAGTTGAGAAACTGTTCTGGAGGTTACTCCTTTGCAAGCTTCAGCTTGATATCCCAAATGGCCACAGTATGATAAGCCCAAGTCAACAGTTGTCCCAAAAACCCAAAGAATACTGGGATCCCTATCTGAGATGCTAAAAGTTTCACTCACTAAGTTTATTCTTCAGAAACTTAAATCCTTCAGAGAACTCCTGTGCCAGCTAAGTCCCAAAACCCAGAGGCAATAGCCTCTTCAAGAACATCAACCAGTTGTGTCCCCTCTTCCCATAATGTTAATACCCTCTTTTAACATGAATAAGTTAGGGTGGTCACTACCTGGATATCCCTGAAGATCAGAAAAAGTGATTAAACTAGAGGAAGGGGTAGCAACAGACAAGATAGAATTTAACAAAGGATTATGAATACTGAATATATACTTTTCTTTTTCTTAGTTGCTAGGGTATTAGAATAGCTAGAAGAAAAGAACTGAAATGGTGGAACTGTAACCCATAACATTCTTTGAAATTTGCTCTATAGCTACTCATTAAATCGCACTTTGAAAGTTATCATCTTTCTGTATAAATGTTATATTTCACAATAAGGAAATAATTGAAACTAAGGAGATATAACCCATAACATTCTTTGAAATTACCTATATAAATATCTGTAAAATTATAGTTTGATAGTTATCACTTTTTGTATGTCTGTTATATTTCACAATAAGGAAAGAACTGAAACTGTGGACTGTAACCCGTAACAACATTCTTGGAAATTTGCTCTTTGTCTCTAACTACTTGCTTTCTTTTTTTTTTAAATTTTATTTTGAAATAAATTCAAACATACAGGAATGGTTGCAAAAACAATACAAACCCCATATACAGAACTCCAACATACCTGACCACCCCTCCACCGATAACCAGATGCACCAACTTTAACATTCTGTCACTCCACCATTTCTTTCTTTCTCTCCCTCCCTCTCTATCATCCATCATCTATTGCTCTGTCTTCTGAACCTATGAGAGCAAGCTGCACACATCCTTGAACAAGCAATATAATTCACATATACATTTCCCATGAACAAGAACATTCATTTATGCAATCATGTTAAGCACAGCAAAGAAGTTCAAGAAATTCAACATTGATACAAAGCTTACATTCTATATTTCATTTTTTTCTTATGTCCCAACTTTTTCCCTTTGAGTCTCCTCTCCTCCATCTTCAGATCCCATCCAGGATCATCCTTGGCATTTAATTGTTATTATCTATTTAGACTGTCTCTCTTTTTTTTTTTCAATTGTGGAAACATATATACAGCATAAATCTTCCCATTCCAACCCCTCCCTAGCATTCCATTAGTAGGATAAATCACATTCACATTGTTGCAATGCCATCACCTTCCCACCAGCCATTACTAGAAATTTCCCCTCACCCCAAAGAGAAACCCTACACTCAATTCTTATTAAGTCCCCAATGCCCATTCCCCATACTCTACTTTTCATCTCTATGACGATATTCTCTGATACTTTCTTTGTGTTTGCTGTGGGGCTTAAATTTAACATCTTAAATCTATAACAATCTTGTTTTCTTTGATACCAACTTAACTTCAATAGGACACATAAACTATGTTCCTATACTCCTCAATTCCCCCACCTTTATGTAGCTCTTGTCAAAAATTCTATATTTTATATTGAGTCCAAAACCACTGATTTATCATTATACTTTATGTCTTTTAGATCCTGTAGGAAGTAAACAGTGGAGTTACAAATCAAAAATACAGTAGTATTGTTATTTATATTTACCATGTGATCTTTACTGGAAATCCTTATTTCTTCATGTGGTTTCAGTCAATTGTTTAGTGTCCCTTCCTTTCAGCCTACACAATTCCCTTTAGCATTTCTTATAGGACTTATCTACTGGTGATGAAGTCCCTCAGCTTTTGACTATCTGGGAATGTTTTCATAGCCCCCTCATTTTTAACCTCCAGGTGTTTGTGAATTTTCTAAGTCTCTGATGGTTATTGATTTCTATTTGTATTCCTTTGTGGTCAGAGAATGTGCTTTAAATAAATTCAATTTTTTAAAATTTATTGTGGCTTGTTTTATGTCCCAGCATATGGTCTACTCTGGAGAAAGCTCTGTGATCACTAGAGAAGAATGTGTATCCTGGTGATTTGGGATGTAATGTTCTATACATGTCTGTTAAATTTCTCTGTATCTCTCTCTCTTTTCTTTGTTTCTCTGTCAGTAGGGCTCCCTTTAGTATCTGAAGCAGGGCAGGTCTTTTGTTAGCAAAATCTCTCAGCATTTGTTTGTCTGTGAAAAATTTAAGCTCTCCCTCAAATTTGAAGGAGAGTTTTGCTGGATAAAGTATTCTTGGTTGGAAATTTTTCTCTTTCAGAATTTTAAATGTCATGCCACTGCCTTCTCGCCTCCATGGTGGCTGCTGAGTAGTCACTACTTAGTCTTATGTTGTTTCCTTTGTATGTGATGAATTGCTTTTCTCTTGCTGCCTTCAGAACTTGCTCCTTCTCTTCAGTATTTGAGAGTCTGATCAGAATATGTCTTTGAGTGAGTTTATTTGGATTTATTCTATTTGGAGTTCACTGGGCACTTATGCTTTATGTATTTATATTGTGTAGAAGGTTTGGGAAGTTTCCCCAACAATTTCTTTGAATACTCTTTCAAGACCTTTACTCTTCTCTTCCCCTTATGGGACACCAATGAGTCTTAAGTTTGGACATTTTATTTTATCTATCGTATCCCTGAGATCCATTTGAATTTTTTCAATTTTTTTCTCCATTCTTTCTTTTGTTCTTTCATTTTCCTTTCTGTGTTTCTCGAGGTTGCTGAGTCATTGTTCAGCTTCCTCTAGTCTTGTGCTATGAGTATCCAGACTCTTTTTAGTTTGGTCAACAGTTTCTTTTATTTCCATAAGATCATCTATTTTTTTATTTACTCTTGCAATTTCTTCTTTATGCTTTTCTAGGGTCTTCTTCATGTCCGTTATATCCTGTGCAATGCTCTTCTTCATGTCCTTTATATCCTGTGCATGCTCTCATTGTTTGTCTTTAGTTCTTTGATTATTTGCTCCAAGTACTGTGTCTCCTCTGATCTTTTTGATTTGGGTGTTTGGGTTTGGGTTATCCATATCATCTGGTTTTTTCTTATGCTTTAAAATTTTATGTTGTTTTTGGCCTCTTGGCATTTGCTTTACTTGATAGGGTTCTTTTAGGATATAAAGGATTATTGGAACACCAGTCTCTAATTTGTCAGATCTACAGCTTGATGGTGTACACCTTCTCTAACTAACCAGCAGATGGTGTCCGCTAGTCACCCATTCCCCTCAAGTCAGTTCTCCCCAACTTTGTCTTTGTGGTGTGTGGGAGTCTGATTCTTGTGAGGTTCAATTGGTGCACCAAGTTTGGGTGTGTTGTTGGTGCTGTCCGCCCTGAATGTGGGGCATGTGTCTGAGCAGTTAGGGAGGCAGGGCAGCTTTAATAATCAAACCTTCCAGGTGTTCCTGGAGATTTAAGGCTGTTCCAAGAGTCTAAACCTTCAGTTCGGTCTAGCCACAGATTGTCTCTGCTGCTGACCCAAAAGTCCTTGGTATTGGCATATGGTCCCTGGGATTTCTGATGGGTCCCTCTTCCCAGCCACGCCCTTCTTAGGGCCTCTGCTGAGGGACGGCTGTGCTACATCACAAGTGTGCGCCAACCCTCAAGGTAAGTTCTGGGCCACTGGACCGTGCAGGGGCATTCCCAGCCTGCTGTAAAGATGGCTGAATGGGGCATGTTAAACTCCCCCTTTTTGCACAGCTCCACCTTCCCAGCTCTGGAACAATTAGCTGTGGGTGAAATAAAGGCTATTGTCCACACCTGATATTGTGGTGTGTGCTCGTGTTGCTGGAAACACTTTCTGTCATACTGGGTCCCTTGCTGCGTTTCTGGACTATGGTGCCTGCGCCGGGCAGGAGTGTTCCCAGCCCGCTGTGAAGATGCTGCAAGGGGTGTGGCTTTTTCCCCTTTTGGCTAACCTCTATCTTCCTTGCTCCAAGACAATTAGCAGTGGGTATACGAAAGGCTATCTTCCACGCCAGATATTGAGGCATTTGCCCAGCCCGTTCCTGCCGCACTTCACCATGTGGTTCTCGTATCTGCAGCTGCTTTTGGGTTTTTTTAAAAAAAGAACTAGTCCGCCTCCAAATGCCAACCCATGGTTTCCCCACACTGCACCGTGGCTGCTGGACATTCAGCAGGCTCACTCACTTGTTTCTGAACGCAGACTCCTGGTTTCATGAAGTGCACGGTCCCTGTGGATTTAGCAGACCTTGTCCAGCTGGTGCACTGCTAGAACTGGTGTTCTGGGTCACTTTCTGGCTTTTACCTAGTATTTTTCACAGGGATGTTTCTTTGCCCTGTCTCACCTAGCCGCCATCTTAGGTTCTCCTCTAAGTACTTATTAAATTGCACTTGGAAAGTTATCACTTCTATGTAAATATGTTATATTACACAATAAAAAAAAAAATGTGGGCTCCAGAACTTTTAACTAAAAATTGAAAGTCCTCTACTTACTCTCCTTTTATATTTTTAGACAAGTGATGTAATAGCATTGGAAAATCAAATATCTATTTAAATGAACTGAGAAGTAGGATACTAACCACTAATCACTTTAGAAGCTTTCTCCCCTAATATATAGATATCTAAATATCACATTTATCCACATCCTGCATTTAGTTACCAATGATAAGATAAATGATTTGACTGGTGTTTAGTCAAGTTTTTGAAAAGAGATCAGAAATGAAGATATATAATCTAGGTCCCTAGCTTGAGATGCCAGGGTGTTTTTTGCTCCCAGTCTCCTTAGGAATCTACTCGTTCAAACTGGGACCTAGGAATTCTTGGGCAGAGCACACATGCAGCACTACTTTCTTCTTATCACATTGATGATGTGGAGATGTGCTTTTTATATTTTTATTTGACCGAGCATGGACATCATGGTTCTTGGAGCTCAGGTAGCTGGCCCAGCTTATTTTCTGTCAAATCAATTGGTAAAGGCAAGGAGAGCCTGATCTCAGGCAGTGCAAATGCCATGGCTTCCAAGGGGTGCTAATGTGGTCAAGTGCCCTTTACCTCACCCCTCACTTTCCAATGACCCCCCATTCCTCTCCCATTCATAGGCTGACAGTTCATTAGTATTGAATATTATGCTGAATATACAACAGCAAAGTTCTGATATCTCTAGCAACTTATATTCTGAGGAAAATGCAGTTTGCATCCTGAGTGGCTAATGAAGAAAGCACATGAAAGAGAACCAGGATAATGTAGCTGTAAAGAGCACAGGCCTGGGAGTCAGACCCCTAAAGTCAGACCCTCCTTTGTTACTGACTCCCCTTTGAGGGAGCTGAGAGCTCTGGGAAAAGACTGATTTAACTCCTCTTTGCCTAGGTTTCTTCATGTGTAAAGTGTGGTCAAAAATAGTACCTAATGCATTAGGTGATGATGTGTGAGAAGCTCCTTTTTAAAACTTTTTAAAAGTAAGACAGTCTTATCTCCCTGCAGTCATTTTGGGAGTCATTTTGAGAGCTTTCAGCATTGGCATGGTGTATTAAGCAAAATTCTAGATCAAGTTATTAATTTTTATATTGGTCAATTTCTGAAATTGTACGATGCAGTTTAGAAAATAACTTTGTACTGTGAATGGCATATTATTAATATTTATAATATGCTTAGTCTTTCATCCTTTTGAGGTAATGTCCTTGAAAAGCACCACCTGTAAATATGTGCTGGGCAGGTTGGTTCCTAGATTGAAATAATTTACACAATGATGCATCTTACTTAATATGTCTTGTGTGCTGCTTACTGAAAAATCTATACAATTATTAAAGTGATAAAATGCATTAGCCTCATCGTAGTTGCCTTAGCAACTTGTTGCAATGTGGGTTGTAAATAAATGCCTCATTTATATTCTGAACAATTTTTTTAAAAATGTTCATGCCATATAGGCTAATTTAAGATGACTTGAAGAACACATGTTTTGGCATTTTAGTTTCAAAACAGCAATATTAATTTAGCTGTAACATAATGTCATTCTGGTAACTTTATAGTTACCTTATCTAGAAGTAATCTGTTACCAACCCAGTTTTTTTTTTTTAAACAAACTACTCTTTTATATATTTATTTGTTAAAAAATATAATAGCACTTCACTCTGAAAGTCCCTGTTCTAAGGGAAACGAATAAAATGGTGACAAACTAAAGTCCCTGTCCTTTTGAGTACACATTCCAGTCTGGGAGATAGACTATAAACATGTTAAATACACATAAAAGTAAAGCAATATAAAAATATAAATGGGTTGGATAGTAGGGGAATTTGGAAGTAGCAAGGTTATTATTTAAAGAGTTGATCAGAAAGGCCTCTGGGGAAGTGAGGTTTAGCACAGAATGAAATGAAGAGGAGCAAGCACATTCTCTGGAGGATTAATCCAGGTAGAGGAAATAAGAACTTGACAAATTCCAGAAACACAATGAAGGCCAGTGTAGCTGGAGATTACTGTAAATGGAGCAGATCTGGCATAATCTGGTTTGGAGTTTTCAAACTTTGTTCTGGTAATCCTGTGTAGGAAGGATGGGGTTGGGGAGGGAGCAGGAAGAGGCAAGAGTGGAAACTTGAGAGCAGTTAGGAACTCACTGCTATAAACCAAAGAGAAATGATGGTAACATAGTCCAGAGTCCTAATAAAAGTAATGATAATTAGCTCTTTTCAAGATATATTCAGAAAGAATTCACAGGTCTTGGGGCCTTCATTAAAGCCAGGAGCACAGGATCTCTGGCAGCCTCCTTTATAGATTGCAGAGGGTAGTGCTTCCTGGAGCAAATTTCACCAATTTCTAAGTGCTGACATTGATTTCCAAGGTTATCCTACCCAATTTCTCACCTGCTATGGACTCTCCTTACATCCTACCTGCAAATGGTCATTCACTCTTTTTGAATACATAGTTGTAGGAAAAGCTTTTATTTTTCTTATATTGAACCTAAAATTGGCTCCTTGGACCTAGTTCTCACTTTGGAACAGAACACAGAAAAAATGCTACTTCCTCCATAATTATTTATCTCTCCTTACACTGTAATGCATACATTTTTCAGAACAGAATGTTTAAAAGGATGTTCTGTCGAATCCTGTGGTTAAACAACTTGGGAGAATACTACATTATGTAAACCTCTCTGGAAAAGTTACCCCAAGCACATTAGCAAAAATTTGAGAATACCTGCAGTAAAGAAATCTTTTTGATTTTGATTAAAACTATATTCCAAAAATGTGTTCTGTGATGGAACCCTTACTTTTTTTTTTTTTTTTTTTTTTTGCAATACCTACTCATTTTTCAGAAAACTAGTGTATGAGTCACATTCATTGTAATGCTGAGGCAAAATATTGTCAACCATTCCACATGATGTAATATCCAGATTCTCCTTCAATGCTGGCTAATCTCTGCTGTACCAATCTATTTTGACAACATATATCCAGATGTATGGCAGGGAATTAAAAAGAAAAACAATTCTGATGTGATCTGAATAACAGCATATTTATTGTGGCTATTAATTCTTTTAAACTGGAATCACTCATTCCTTCTGAAGCAATTTAAGACTATTTTAACTGTGTTGTAACCATGTCACATTTTCGGTCAAGATAAACACAGATGTCCCGCCACAGAAAGATTTGCCAAGGAATTTCCCCCCTATATACTTGATATTTTTAACATACTGGCTGGACTTGGAATGCCTGTTGATTTCAACATGAATGAAGAGATTGCCAAATCATTTTGTTATTGGTCATATTATTTTTGCTTTTATTGGCAATGTCTTCCAATTGTTACCTGCATCCTTTATATGTCTGGCACCTAGGCAAAAGATACAGGTAATTGGAATTGCTTCCTTTAAAGTCAAATTTACCATTATTACATTATCACCTGATATACCAGCCTATCTTTTATTTAAAAGTTGCTTTGGTCTTAGACAATATATACAGATTCTCAGTGTTTCCTACTTACTTTTCTAAATGTTCTTATAAATCATTAGATTAAAAAAGCTGCTATTTTGTTATGCTTTGGAGCTCTCCTAACCAACTTATATTTATTAGGGTTCACCCTTCCTAGCTTTTGGAAAATCAAAATATTTACTATTTTCCCTTTTTAATCTCTCTCCAGTCCTCTATGCTGTCTCAGATTTTTCCAAAAGTAGTCCTTAACTCATATTTACAAATGCTTTGATAATCTGATTCCTTGAACCTAAAGATTTAAATCCCTTTATAACTGAAGCTGATTTTCTGCATGTGGGTATACTAGAGATGGGGGGAGGAAAGAGAAGAGGAAAGGCAGTTAGAAATTGGTTGTAATTAAATCATTGCACTGAAGTCATGAAGAGAACAGTTAGATGGATACTTTAAAAGAAGAAATTGATTAATTTAATTTCAGATTTTTACAGGGTCAATTATAAGTAAAATAAGCATATCTTACACAAACTCTCATACGATTCTGAAAAACTCTGGCTGCTATTTACCTAAATTCTTCTGCCCCATCCCAACTTTTAAGACCACTGGCAGTACATTTAAATGTCATTGTTTTTAGGCTTTGCCATTACATTGGTTGGGCATATGCACAATAAATAATGCAAAAGAAAGAAATTAAAATGGAATGGTAGTAGAAGGAAGTCTTCCAAGTTTGAACAGTATTAGAAGCCATTAGAATATTTACCAATTCATAAACTGCTATATCCACATCAATGTTAGCCACCCAAATCATGGCAGATAAGGCTTTTCCAACCACGTTTGGTTCTGCTTCCATCAATGTAGATTATATACATGATTGGATGAAAGAGGGAGCTGTAATCCTGAAAAAAACTATTTCTATTAATATGAATTTAAAAATTATCAGCTCTGTATATCCTAGACTGGTGAAAACAAATGCAATTTTATCATAGCAGATAAACACTCATTAAATCAGGGAGTCATTTAAATATTTACTAAGCACCTACTCTGTTTCAGGCATTTTGCTGGAAACTAGAGAAAAAGATAGACAAATGTATTGCTTTCCCTGCCTTCAGAGATTCATGCTTAGTGAGGGGCAAGATAAACTTTATCAGGAAAGGCTGGAAAGACTTAAGAAATAATTTTCTTGTATTTGCTGTTCCTGTATGTAATCATATTATTTTCAGTATACTAGCAAATTAACAATACATGGGAAATGTACATCCCCAAAGATTAAACATAATACCTTTTCTATAAATTTAAAACATAGAAATAAAACTATATAATCTTTTAGAATATAGATATCTGAAATCAATATAAAAAGGAAAATGAATGGAATGAGGAACATAGGATTCAAGATAATGTTGGGGGAAAGGCAGGAAGATGGGTTATTTAGGGATAGGGAGGAAATAGTTAGATGTAAATTATTTTCAAGATCCCATCTTCTGTTACGGACAATGGGTTAATGGTTGCTTATTACCATATTAGAAAAAAAATAATTTAATCTTTTAAAAGGAGAGCCATGCATGGAACAATGATGAAGTTCTGTCATGAACCAAGAATTAACATTAATACAACTCTGTGAAAGTGAGGTCCTATAAACATACATATCTACATTAGTGAAAATGTATGAGGCTATGTTGAACATCCTAGACCAAGCCTATAAATTTTTCTGTTAAATTTCTGCTATCTGCCTGATTATCCTCTTTCCTGATCCTCCTGTCAGAGAAGCAGAGTGTGGTATAATCTTCATTAAGCATTAGGGTTAATTCATTTCCGGATAATTTAGATTTTACTGTATTTCACATAGTAAATCACTAAGCCTCTCTCTGACATCCTATAACGAATTTTTGGTGGAAATTAACTGGGCACATTAGAAGGGCAAAACTGTCTTATAGTGATTATTTTGGTGGAGGAAAGAAACAGCAAGCCATAACTCCTTGTTAGAAGATCACCTACCATTTAAGACTTTGAGGACCATGCTATAATTCAACAATTTGAACTACATTGAGAAACAAAGGAAAAGAAATGGTCTCTAGGGAATTTTGCCCAACTTGGACATGAGGCTAAGGAAAGGACTACCTTCTCTAAACCTATTGCTTATGAAACAAAAACTCTCTGTAGTATTTGTTTAGAAAGATTTTTTTTTAAAAGAAAAACTTGTAATCCAGAAAAATAAATGAAATGCATTTACTGAAATTTTACCATATGCTCTTTTTCTTCTTCCAAAAAGTCACTGTACTGGGCAAGTGGATCATTGCTTTCTTGGATTTTGTGAACATTGTCAGCAACTGAGTCTATGGTTAGGTTGTTTTATTACCCCATCAAGAACACTTGCAAGTTGGCACTCTTTCAGAAAGACTTACATTCATCTTACTGTCAGTAGACTTCTTGGAACAGAAGCTATACTTTGTCTTCTTGATGTTTGCAAAGCTTTGAAGAACCCAATGTCAACTGATAGGGTTGAGGCACATTGCACAACTTTCAATTTAATGGTGAAATTTTTCCATTGATGTTTTCTGCTATGTTACTGGTTTTAGAATAAAATTTCAGCAACAATTTCTTCAGAATTATATTCTATTAAGAGACATAATTCTTTGAATGTTGGAATATGAAAAAAAAAGAAATTACAGAATCCCTTGGTTTAAACATTTTAGAAGCTATAAATTTCAAGGTTTCAAAAGCTTACTTTTCTACTACTATGGACTATTATTATCAACTATTCCACGGCCTTGTCACATGGATATTCTATTACTTTAGGCTCCAGATTATATTATTTGTATAATCATATTTTATTGATTATCTCAAAATATATATTTCTGCACATATGTGTATGTAAAATCAAAAGTATAAAAAAGCAAAATAGTTGAATACTTTACTATTTGGCACCATTTAGGCAAGGTCAAAGTCTAGTGATGACAAAAAACAGTTTATCATTTAAGAAAAAGAGAAAACAAAAGTAAAATTATTCTAGAGAAACTTAAGGATAAGAAGAAGATACCTATTTGATAATTCTGAGAAAATGAATTTAACCAAAAAATAACTTGTGACAGAGAATGGATAGCCTCTAACTTGAACATCCATTTTCTATTTTCTTCTCAGTAAGAGGTCTCCAATTACCATCTGGGCCTATTGCCACATTGCTAAAAGAGAACATTTCCCTGAGCTTGTCTTACAGTTCTGGTGACCAAATGGCAAAGATCTGGCTGAAGATTTGTTAGTATTATGTCAGAGTTTGCCTTTTGCCTTCCTCTATCCTACCCTGTTTCATGACTAGAGTTTCAGCTGACTTCTTGGGTCACAAAATGGAATGGAACAGTAATTGTAGCCACATGTGGAAGAACAACAACAACAAAAGAATAGCGCAGTGTGCTTCTTTGACACATGGAGTCATCTCACAAGCCCTAGATTGCTCACTGCTTGACTTCTTTCTCCTAAGAGAAATAAAGGACTACATTGTTCAAGTCACAATGTTACTCACAACTGATTCAAACTCTTATAACCCATAGACAATACCTTATGCGTTCCCAATTGAATCATTGAATTACCATGATAAAGTCAAAATTCATCCCAGAATTCAAGACTCTTTACAGCATTTCATTCAAATTTATAGTTATATGACTTCTTCCAACTGTATTCTTCCACTAATTGTCTTATGTGTGACAATTTTTTTGCACATAACCATTCTTTTACTCCCTGTGTATGAACACCCTTTTCATAATCCCACTTATTTTATCTTTAATCATTTTTTTTCTTTCTCCATTCAACTTCATGTTTTCAAATACTATATCCTTGAGAAGCTAGCTTCGATGCTTATGAATTCTTTCATGACCGTTCTGTATAGGGATCTACTTTTCCATATTCATAGTATCTTTTTCATTAAACAAACATTTGCACTTAATTGTGTACTGCCGAAAAACACATCTTATTTTTTTTCACATTGATATTTAAAGTTTGTTTTTGACCTTTTATGGGTTCATTTGTATTTGTCACCCCGACTTTCCTTAAAAAGCATTTTCTGTAACTATCCACTAGCCAAAATCAACCAAAAAAAATCTTTCCTTCCTTCACCTTTTTTGCTTCCCACCATAGTAAAATGGTACTATCATTTGGTTATATACTCTTCCCCTACCACTGTACTCACATCTGATCAATCTCTAAATCCTGTTAATTCTACCTTTCTTCCTCTCTGGAATCCGCACATCCCTTTCCCCATCTATTGTCACTTCCTTAGCTCAGGATACATCTTTAATTGCTATCTGATGCTGTTTGCCTTAATTTTCTTTCTTTGAAGTGATTTTATGTGAATGAGTTTATTCATGTTACCTCAAGCTTTTAAAAATAATTTCCTCAAGCATTTTGCAATGTATTTGAACCCTAAGTGTAGTTTACACGTCCCATCAATAGCTGGCTTTGAGCTGACTTCTTCAGTCCTATCTTTTATTTGCCATTTCCTTCATTGCTTAAACTCTAGCTTGTAAACCTGTCTGCAGTAACCCCAAAGGTAACAAGCTCTGTCTTTCCCTTCCTGCTACCCCATTTTTTAAAACTTTACACAGGTTTCTGCCTCTCAGTTTGCATTCAGGCGCTGCTAACTTATCCTATGAGATTCTGCTTAGAAGTATTCCTCTGGGTGGTATTCCCTAAACTTTCCATCCTGATCTCTTACCCCGTTCCCATTCCCCTAAAATGATTTACAGGGTCCTGCTGTGTGCTCCTCCAGCACCAGGGATTATCTCTGAAAGAGTTCTCACAGCTAGCAAGTCTCAGAGCCAGACTGCAAATTCATGAGTCTAATTCCAGAGTCTGTACATTAACCATCACACATTATATATGAGTCTATAAACAAATTGTTTATCAGATGACCAATATCACTAGGGTAAGTTTCAAAATCCTAGTATGCAAGCCTCATCAGTAGCTGACCCCTACATTAAGGCTCTAGTTTTCTCTCTTAATTCCCATTCTCAGCACTGCTTTATGTTTAGGATTTAAGGAAAAGGGAAACTTGAACCAGAGTAAAAGTAAAAGTTTTCTATTGGTTGTTTCATTTTTCTATTCTGCAAGGAAGAGTGCCATTTTGAAATTGTATGTGATGGCTTATGAATCCACAGACTGATAGACTGAGAGACAGTTGAAGAAAATAAGCACCACTTCTGTGTAAGAAATAAAGCAGGCCAATGTTGTTACAAAAAGAAAGGAACACTTATGTTTTTCACTGACCACATTACCTTGTCTGATTTCCTCCCTTGTCAAAAAAAAATGTCAAAGATAGTCACAGGGCACCCATTTATTTTAGGAAGATGGCAAGTGGTAAATTACTGACTCGTTAATTTCTTCAACAAAACACTCTGACAGCTTAGAGAGATACTTACTCCAACTCCAGGTTTTGTCTCTGTTTATTTTGGTGTAGCATGCATTCGGAATTGAAACCCTCTGTGACTGAATTTTAAGCAAGTGGCTTAGTTGCAAAGACAAGATTGTGCTTTAAAATAACTGTTTAAGTTAAAGGTAGTGGCAGTGAAATGGTTAAAAGCAACAGGCTCTCAGTTTAAATTCTGGTTGTGTATTTAACGGCTGTCAGATTTTGAGGAAATGATTAGACTAATTTTGATCATTAGTAGAATGATAGTAATATTGCCTAATTCATGGGATTGTTGTGAAAATTAAAAAAGACAATGCATGTTATGCAACTGGCACAGTTCATGGCTCATAGAGTATACTCAATTAATGTATTGCTATTTGTATTTTCTCTTCACTGTTCACGGCTTTTATCCTGTAAGGAACCATGCACTATTTCTGGCCTGGGGAGCCTGTAATTAACAGCACAGTCAAGTTCCTGCTCCAACATGCCTTAACAACCAGTACAGTCCTTTCTGCTGCAGGGTCCAGAAGCTGGTCTCTGGATTTAGACAGCCAATGTTCAAATCCTGCCTGCACCATTTGAGCAACTGTGTGACCCTGGCAAGATTACTTGACATCTCTGTGACTGTATCTTCACCTGCAAAATGAAGATATTAAAATTTAACAGGTTTTTCAGTATTAAAAGAGTCCTTATATCTAGTTGTCTTAGAATAGTGTCTGGCACACATAAAAAGTCCTCAGTAAAGGTTAGTTACTATTTGAGTGAGACTAGCAACTTTTTGAGTTAATTCACGGGATTGGATTTTTCATATCAGAGATCATAAGCAGAATCAAGGTAGACTAAATAATTTCAAGGATATGAGCAATTGAGATTCCTTCTCTCTAGTCCTGTATCCCTGTATCCCTCTAGCCTGGAATAGATGAGGGAGTCTCTAAGTGAGTCATGCAGGGTTCTTCACACAGTCAGTAGCATTTTAATTAGGAAATACCTCCATTTTATAGCCCCGAGTTGGACAGTGTATGTGACATTCTCCCAGGAGCCATGCCTCATAGACCCTGGGTTCTATTCACCATAGATAACAGACATCCTGCTAAGGACATTTCAGTGATAGGGCTCTTTCTCCTAGCACATATCATTAGCCTATATACGGAGGAGGTCCAGTTGATAAGATTAGATCATATTTCCCCCCACGTCTCTCTCTGGTAAAGGAAGCGAATATACTGCAGACCAGGTGCTTTAACTCCTTTCACCCACATTTTATTAAATTACCTTTTTTTTTTCAAATAATGGAAAAGATACATCTGTTAATCTCTTCTTTCCACCCAACCCCTCAAAGAAACTTATTTTTCGTTTTTTGAAGGTAAAACAGTCACATGGTTCCAAAATCAAAAGAATATGAAAAGTCTCACCTCTACTCTTGATACCATCTGACCATTTACCTCTCAACCCCAACTATTTTTATTAATTTCTAGAGTTTTCTCACTGTTTCTTGCTATTTTCACCTAAAAATATCATGGTTATCTTTCCATATCAATATGAAGAGAACTTTCTCATTCTTTCCTTAGCAAAAGAGTCCCTTATGGTATGGGTGTGCTCCATCAGCGCCCTAATAATACAGGTTTTTAAAAATGTCTTGTAATGTGAGCTGCTGGAAATGATTACATCTCTGTAGCATGTTTCAGTGTCATTCTGTATTCAATGTCCTGTGTTCTGAGCCATTTAGTAGTCTCCTCCTTTTTTTTAAACCTGAGTGTATCAACCTGGAAATAAATAATGACAAGTTTTCTATAACTATAAACTTATAGTGGTCTGCCTGACCTCCCTTCTAGTAAACTTGCAGCTCAATATTTGGCACTTTTCTGGAAAAAAGTCTTGAAGACACTATGATATTTTAACACAAGTGAACTAAACTGCCCCAATGTCTCTACACAGAAATCAATATTGATTAAATTGAATAAGAGCTAAAGAGCTCATATGAAGTCAATATATTTCTTTATTCTTTATTCAGCATTAAAAATATATAAATTTCCCTTTAACCTTGAATAATTGAAAATGTAGGTGCCCAGCTGTTTCAATAAAGCAATGTGTTAACATAGCAAGCTTCCGAGTCATTCAGACATAGGTTCCAATCCCAACTCAATTGTAACAAAATAGCTTTGAACTTTGGGTTAATTTTCCTAAGTCTCAATTTTCCCATAATTTTAGGATATAGAGTTTAGCTCAGTAGGTTGTGGACAGGTTTAACTAAGATAATATCCATAAATCACATCACAGAGTGATCAATTAATAAATTGTAGCTTTCATTATCATCAACATCATTATTATTATGCACCTATACTGTCCTAAATTCTATTATAGATGTTGGGGTACAACAACGTATACAACATCATCCTTGCTTTTAGAGCTTATGGTGTATTGGGAAGGGCATACCAGTAAGTAAGTAATAGCTTTAACCTATAACAGATGGAATACACCAATGGACTAAATGCTATGCTCCAGGTAAGTAAAATGTATTCTGAAAATACATTTTAGGAAGCAATTAGCTTGAGGAGGTAAAAGGTTCAAGAAAAGCTCCATTAGAAGAGATACCTTATATAGCAACTTCAATTTTCACTTGTCAAAGAATACAGAAAAATATACAACATTAAAACAATGTGGTAGTTGTTTTAATTTGTGGTAGTTGTGGGGATTTGAAAGGTTCTTGAATCCGGGTACCTCTGAGTCTCTATAGCTACTTCTCAGTTCTGTAGACAGATGTAAAGGAAATTGGGTGAATCCTCTGACCATGAGGTTTGCTTTTTCTTGTCATTTTTTCCATCATAAAAGCAAAGTGTGATAAAATGAAAAATGAAGAAAGGAAAATCATATTCCCCCCTTTTTTGATAACAAACCCCACAAATGTGTTTGGTTTTGCAAAATCCGAAAATCACTGAGGACATTTCATTTTTGCACGAGGAGTAAGAAGTCATAGATTTTTGACTTTGTTGAAGGTGTCAAGAATATTATACCTCTCATTACCACTGCTGCCTACACACACGAGGAGTCAAAAATTCAAGGCAAGGGAAAAAGGCTCCGTGGGCAGTGCATAGCTTTTTACAACATTCCCCAGAACCATAAGCCACATTTCAAATATTAAATTTAATGAACGTGTAAATGCTCTATGTTTATTCATTTTAAAGAAAGCCAGTAGAAGCAGACAGTGTCCTGCACATCAACAGCAACCACCAAATGAATTTAGTCAGACCCTCCTTGGAGAGGAGTTGAGAGGTTTGCTTTCACCAAGAAAATCTCCTTAATAGTTGTGTAATTCATGTCTAATACTCTGCCACGATATTTTGTTAATTGATGAGTTTATGTCAACAGAAGTAATAAGTTAAAGATGGCTTGTCATTGGAAATAGTTTATTATAATTCCTATTGCCAATTCACTTTCGTATTTAAAAATCATTTATAAACTAACAATAAGAATTAGAACTCGTAGAAGCATCAAACCTTGTGGCAAGCTGGTAACAATTCACACCAGGCTGGAAAACAATGAGAACAGCCTTCACTTGAAACGCTGCAAAGTCAGCTTCCTAGGCACATCTTGGAATATTAAACCTAAAAAGAAAAGCTCCTGGCAAACTAGTACACATGAAAATAAAATGCCTCTTTATCCCTTAGCATTTCGCCACCGAATTCATTATTCATTTTCCGCTTACGCAGGCTCCGGGGTTTAGCTTAAAGTTCATTCCACAACTTTGGATCATAAAGAAGGCCGGGGCAAAGGAACTGCTCACACCGATTCCCGCGCGCCGGTCAGTGCGCAGTCTTGTGCACCCGCTCGAGTTAGCGGGAGGGTGTCGCCAGCGTTCCGCTTCCTCCGAGGGACGGTCGCAATCGATCCATCATGCCCAACGCCGGCACTCCCTCTTGATATAAGCTTCCTACACAGTCCGCTCATAAGTCCAAAGCAGCTGCACCCCTGAAATTCAGACCTGCACGGTGTAACTACCAGTCCGTCGTCCCTGGGGTGCGGCAAATGCTCCCCTTCGAATGTTGTCATCGATTTCTGAGCCGTCAGCAGCGCTACTAGAACTCTTCCCAACACAGTCTTATATTTCATCTTTTGTACGTAATCCTCCTCCAGTTCCACCTTTGAGCCTCTGCGACTCCATGTTCAGCTCTCACATACCCTCTGCGGGAACAGGCTGCAGCCGACCAACTTAAAGGGATTTCCGGAGCTAGTCCAGGGCCCTTGGTTCCAAGAGCGAACCATCCGGGTGGAGCCCCAGGAGGAGCGATGGGTCCCAGCGATCCGGCAAAGGAACCGCACGCCATCTCCCCGCTCCGCAACTTGTATTTTCCTCCAGCTAGTTCCCAGCGGTAGGGATCCTTGATGCCCCGGAGTAGAGCAACCCGCAACAATCCTCACAGTCCGGCCAGCACTTAGGAAGGCAGAGTAACACTGTTCTGGTACAGTGACCGCGCAGAGTACAGAGGCGAATCATGGTAAAAGGCTGTTGAGGAAAAGTTTACTTTCCGTGAGCAATTCCTGTAGACCAGGCTGGGGGAGACAAAGTCCCGCTGGTGTGACTCCTTCCCAGGAGCTGTGGATGAATTTGGGGCGCTTCGGAGAGCGAAAACTTCAGTTTGGCCCTCCCGTTGTGAGGCACTCTCCCTCTCCGTCGTGAAACAGAGAGAGAGAAGTTGGGACAAACTAGCCCGAGACTCCGGCAGCTAGCTACTTACTCCAGGTGCAAAACCTTGGAAATGGCTGCTAATGGGGCTGGGTCTTCGGATTCCTAATCCCTCCCCTTCCCCCAAATGAGCCGTTCACCTGCTACCGTCCAGTTTACAGTATAAGCGTAGACTTTAAATTAGCCCAGGTCCAAAAGCTTGGAGTCATAGAGGGCTAGACAGTTCTTCTCACAAGGACCCAAGCGAGCTTCAGGAGCTCCCTGGGAGAATGCTACGTGAGGTAGTGTGCAGAAAAGGAGGGATGAAAGGAGATTATATCCAGGAAACGATATATAGGCCCCTCTATTCGAAGGACCTCGGGGAGCCCCTCAGCTCCCTAGCTAGCAGCTACAGCCACCTCAGTAATCCACTAAAAGGGGCGGAGGTGGCCCTGGAGGGTGGAGGTGGGGACAGGTTTAATCCTTAGCCCGCAACCTCACTCAGGGTACCGAGAGGAGTAACTGCGAACCCGAAGCCGAGATGCCAGAGAGGGCAGGGACCTCCAAGGAGGTAGCTGTACGGATTTGAGGGCTTGCAGCGAGTAAACTGCCTGCCCGGAATCCGCTAACTAGTGAGGAGTGATTGAGTCTTCCCTTTACCTGCATCCTTCGAGTCCTTGCACCGCTTCGCCTCTCCGGACTTCTGTTCCCCTGTAGTCTCGGGCCGCCGGCTCGGTGCTGGGCGTGCGTGTGTGGCTGCGCGCGCCCGCGCGCGGGTGTGTGCGTGTGAGTGTGTGCGCAGCCCGCGCGCCGAGCCCAGCCGAGCCGCGGGGACCCAGCCGCCCGCCGCTCGCCTCGCGTCCCTCCTCCTCGCAGCCTCCTTACCTGGCGCCAGCCCCTCGCCCAACCTGGCTCGGACGCAGCTGCCTTCCATCAAAGTTTCCTCCACACAGGCACCTTTGCGAAAAGGCTGTTCTTGCAAACGGTGCTATGAAGCTGTGCCTTGGCGTGGCTCTTCTTGCAGCACCTCCCCGTCTCGTTCCTACATAATCTGAAAGGAGTAGAAGATTTTCCAAATTAAAGGAAAAGGGAGGGGGAGGGGTATTGTTGAGAGAGAGAAGCGGCCGCAACGGAATATCAGCTTCTTTCCGGCTTAAGGCCGGGGAATTGATTGTCGTGTCTCATGGTTGAGAGAAGAAAATTAAATAGACAGCCAAGTTAGCCGAGGAGGGGCTCGAGGCTTCCGGGTGTCAGGAAGGTTGTCCTCGTCTCCTTTTCCACACTCGTGAAGATTTAGAGGCACCGCCACTGCGAGGGCTTTTTAACCGTCACCCCCTCCTGATCCCTCTGAAAGGAAAAGCCAGCAGTATTGAGACTGGGGTAGTCAAGGAAAAGCCTCTGGACCTGTGTGCGTCGCATCCTTGGCTTTGGATTTTAAGGACATGAAGGAGAATTAAAGCACTTAAAGGTAAGAGAAGGCAAAACCGCTGCCTGAATTGCCCGGAAGAACAATAACTTAAAATAAATGTTGGAGATGGGATGGGATGGGGTGGGGTGGGGGTGGGGCGGTTAATCCAAGTTAGCGTGATTTCTACCCGCGTCGCCACACGATTGCACAATCCGCGGGAATGGCTTGGAGTGGGCAAGTCCGGGAGTAGGCGGCAGTGCCCACCTGGGAGGCAGGAATTAAAAGGGAGTGTCCTGTCATTACACTTTTTGGAACCTATTGGAATAGGTAACGAACTGGGTCGCCTGCTCAGGCTGATCCACAGCGTGTTATCTGGGCTTTTACCCGGCGAGATTTTTTTTTTTTTTTTTTTGGAACCGCAGTCCCACTCCCTCGTTGCCATAGAGAGCAGTGGGCACAAACGAACGCCGCTTGGAAGCGGTAGCAGGTGAGCCTAGCGCAGGTGGGCAGGTGGGGGCGGCGGCTGCATTGGCAGGCGAGTGAAATGTGTAGGAGGAGGGCGGTGGTGAAAAGCCCTAGCCGCCGCCGGCGGAGCCCGAGCTCCGCGGGTCGGCTGCGGTTCCCTTCGTCTCCGCTAGAGGTTCCCAGTGGGCGCCGCGAAGCGGGTAGGTGTGGGGGCGCCGGGAGGCGGAGGGGCGAGCGCGGGGAGCGAGCGCGCCCGCGGGGTGGCTGAGCGGGCGCGGCAGGGGAAGGCGATCGCGGTCGGGGCTGGGGACAAGAGCCACAGTCCCGGCACGCCTCCTGGCTGCTCGCGGCGCCGCGGGGACCCGGGTCCGAATCCGGAGTGAGCTCAGGAAATCTGCGCCCTGAGCCGCAGCCACTTCTGGGATGCGATCCTTGTCCGCGCCCTGAGGGCAGCCGGGGGAGGTAATACCCTCTTTCTCCTCTCTCTGTTCCCCCACCCCTCCCTTTTTTTGTCAATTCTCAGTCATAACTCCACGATGGGGGTGAGTGTCTGAGGGGGTGGTGGAGGGTGTGGGTTTATAGGGACTATATTTAAAGGTGCCTTTCAGTCTTGCTCAGTGGAATGTGTATTCGAATATTTGCCGGCTTTGAGGGAAGTTTTCTGCGGAGAGCGCCGGGTGGCTGGTCTTTGGGCCAGGTTGCTCCGAGGTGAACAGGGGGCCCGCTGTGCGCCTCTGAGCCGCAGTGGACTGGAGTGCGCGACCCGAGGGGTGGGGTGTGTTGGTGAAGGGAGTACCACACCCTCTTCCTTTCCTCCCCTTTTCTCCCCTTCTCTCTTCACCTAACGGTGAAGCAGTCTTCCCATCTGGTATTTTACTAATTTCCTTTACCGAGGGATTGATCCTGAGAACAGAGCAAAACTGCTGGAATAGTTGGGGGAGAAAGAGAGAATAGAAGTCCTGGCCATAGCACCAGGGGAGGAAGAAAGGTGAAGTTAAGCTTCTGTGTATGAGGTGGGGGTGGTGGTGCTGGAAAATGGCCTTGGGGTTCAGATTATCTGATGAAGTCTGATGCATTTCACATTTGACACTGTCTGACATAATCCGGTTTGCCTACGCCAGAACAGAAAATCACCTCTACTAGGTACTGCCTTGGGCACGGTGGGCACTGAATATATTTGATGGTGTAGCCAAGCCTAAGGAAAGAGTGGGTATTGTGTGTGCTTGGTGTGATTACACCGTGTCTGTCAGATGGCTGGCAATGTATGTATTTTCAGCGTGCTGTATTGGGCTTGTGCAGACCATATGTGGTCATTTTACACACTGTAATGCAATTTCAGAGTCCTCTAAAGGACTTGTGATATAAACCCCCTGCAGAATAATATCTAAGGAAGTGAGAAAATACAGTGTGACATGGAATATTCTAGGAATACTGAATAATTCCTGAGGTCCAACATTTGTTAAATGTTGGGTCACATGCTGAGTGAAAATGTTTTTCAGAAATGGGAAGCAGTGGTTTATATTTTAAAAAGAGGATTTCTTCAGTGTACTATCATCATCAACCAGTAACGTGCATTACTTTCAATACAGTTGGAGTGTGAATCAGGGGGAAAAAGTACTTCCTGCTGAAAAACAGTAAATATTTTGTAAGATAGTCAGGTATTTCACCCTAAGAACTTAAATTGGATGGATGCCTATGGATGATAACTGAGGTGGCTGGTTATCATTTATGTGTAGGACATCTAATATTTTGAATTAAGGTAAATGTGTAAGTTAATATTATAAGTGTAATTTAGAGGACATGGAAGTGGGCCAGCTTATTGATATTTCTCATTCCAGAATAACACATGATCTCGGGGAAGACTGATATAAAGTTTGTCATCCATGTATTACATGTATTACATCAAATTGAACTCTATGTAGAAGGCAAGGATAGATATCTTGCTGAAGTCTCCAAAAGGATGGCTTATGTTTTTCAAATATACTGTCTTAGAAATTTTATGATGTGGCAAAATATAATTTGCATGAATAGACACAAATAGAATATTTTTAAATTGAATTAACTGAGACAAAGACATAATAAGGGCTTAGTTTCCTCTCTGAAAGGCACCTCTGAAACGAAAGAAAAATCTGCTAGTATTAAGAATCTGTGCATATGATGCATAAGGAGTACTGTTTTTCTTGACATTTCTTTCCGTCAAACTAGTGAGGCTGATTTGTAGCTTCAGATTCAGTTTTAGAACACCATCTCTAAAGATTTTTTTTTTTTATAAAAAATGTGATTTTGAAAGGAGCCAAACAATGAAATGTTGTATATTCCATGTACCTGAAAACTGTTTGTCCTCTGAAACTTCATGTCAAGAGTAAGAAGGGATAAGGAGTTGTCACAAATTAATAGGCTTGATGTTTCAGTTAAAAAACTGATCATTATGTGGCTCTGGTAGTCATTATAGTTGATTTCATTTAGTCTCTAGATATTCTTTGAAAGGGCTCTAGGTGGAAATGTTTTCCTGTAGTACAAGGAGAGGAGGTCACTGTATGCAAAAAGGCTTGTCATGTACTCATTCTTGTTTGGTTGCATTTCATCCATAAGGCAGCATGTTAGATTGGAAAAAAAGTTTTCTGAATTTACGTGAATATTCCTCTCTTTGTAATAGACCTCAACTTCTGAGTACTCCATTTTAAATTTTGATGAAGAAATATGTGACCACACCCCTTCCCTTTAAAGGTTTAGGAGCTACTTTGGAATTTAGTAAATTTAGGAAGCATTTAACGTTAAAAGACAGTATTTCCTGGGAGAAATTAAGTTGTGCTTAAAGCGGTTGTTTGATAAGGAATTAAAAGAATAAGAGAGATAGTGTAAATCTGAGTTAACAGTTGTACCCACTTTACTGCCACATACTGCTATGATTTCTTCTTTTACGAGTATTATTTTAATTTTCATTGTGGTTTTAAAAGTCTTTTCTATTTTTTCTTTCTTTCTTTGGGATAAAATATTTCCTTCAGAATGAAATCCATAGTATTTATTTTGAGTTATTCTTAATTACCAGTACATAATTTAGGTTTTACATGGTAGGCAGTCTTAAAATGTTAAGATTGTTCTATTGTTTTAAAAAAAAATTTGTACATGAAGAAACCTAATAGAATGTAGGTTTGATCCATTAGAGGGTATGACTCATCAGTTGATCGTTATCTCCTACATGGTGAATGCCTTTTGTAGCTCTCTGCAACTCCACTGGCTTCTGTTCCTGGGATGCCTAGAACAAGAGACAGTCACAGGAGTAGATGGGTTGCCATGGAACTTGATGCATTTGTGCTTGAGTGACTTATTCCCCTCTAGTTATTACTCTCTCCATGTGTATATGGTCAAAATATTATTTAGGATTTTAAGATGTATCAAATCTGAAATGATCATATTGAACAAATAGTCAAGCCATACTTGTCAGTATATACCCGTTCAGAAATTAATAAGTCGTTTAGGAAACCCTTACCCCATCCAAGTCTTTAGTAATGTAACTTTTTCTTTTCAAAGTGGTGCCACTCAATAAATGTAATTGCTAAATGGTTCTTAAATGTCCTAGGAGAGAAAACCCTGGTTCCATAATTTCCCAAGAGAACTTATTAATGCCCCTGGGAGGCAGCATGAATAAGTAGAAGATATGCTGATTTAGCTTCTGAAGACCTAAGTTACACTTCTGTCTCTGACAAAAATTGGCTAATGGTGTCCCTTTTGAAAGGTTCTCATATTTCCATAAGGCTCAGTGTTGATTTCTGTAAAATGGGAACCTTTAAATTTTACCCATTGTTTTCTTGAGTTTAAACTTTGACCACACTTCGGTTTAAATTTTGTAAAAGGAAATTCAAAACTTTCAGGCACTAAGTAAATGGCAACATGACTTTTCACATAGTTTCAGGAGAGGATTGTTTTCTCTGGAGGCACCATTTAACAAATGTCATGAAAAATAATTTCAATTAATAGTTATGTATTTGTGATGTTCTCAAAGTTAATAAGACACAATTTTTGTGATGTATGGAAATCTTGTAATGATTGTGTGAAACATAAAAGTCCGTTTAAGCATTTGAGCTGTTTTTAAGTAGTTGTGATGTTGAAGAAAAGGAAGAAGAAAGCAGAATAAAATAATTTTGAATATTAGAGTTTAAATAGAGTCCCTGGTTTTTTAGATATTTTACATTTTTCCTGTGTATATGTAATATGACACAGGGAGCAACTACCATTGCTTTCATTATTGTCATGTCAGTTACCCAGTTTCTATGAACCTTTTAAGAAATTTAGCTTGTGAAAAGTTGGTTCATTAGTGTAATCAGTGAAGTTGGACACAGAGCTACTATAATATGTAAGATTTTGAAAAGGAATTTGCCCAGGAATGCTGATAGTCCATTTGTTCTATTTTATTATAGTAGTTCTAATGATTATATTAGTTATGAGTTATTTTCATTAAGTGAATTATTAAGAATCTAAAGGGTAGATATTAAATGGCACAAAGATTTGAATAAAGTTTGAAAAGCCACCTGGAAATAATTATATGCTCTTTAGATAAAATATGAGGCCTGCTAGTATTTGAGACTAGAAAAAAATTTTGTTGCTTTTCTGAATGTATTCGCTAGTTAACATTAAGAAGACCTGATGTTTACTGGTTGCAAGGTAAGTCAGATATCATTTTCTTTCGTGGAGTTTTGTTGTCATTGTCATAAAACAGTGAGTGTGTTTTTTCTAACAAAGTGAGTAATACTAAATGCAAACTTAAGGTTCTAGCCTAGAAAGCAAATTATTTTGTTGGTGCAGATATAATAGAAACATAATATCAAATTTTATGTAAGGAGAGAATTATTCTCTTTACAAAAGGCAAAACCAAATTTTAGTGTAACAGAAATGTATGCAAAAATTAAGATTCCCAGCACATTCCAGTTTCTAGGTGTAGCACTATAGAGTTTTTGAAATGGTTTCTAAATTGAACTGTACAAGTGGTTTTTGTGTCTTCATACACTCTCATTCTATTATAATGTAACTGTGGTTAGCTGCAAGATATCTATCCAGTAATCAGCATGAAGGGAAATAATTAGCATTAAACTGCATTGCTCCCAGTGTACCAAGCCAGCCATCAACAGTGCCTTTGTGATAACTGTTGATTTTAAAATGGTGGGCTTCCTTGGTCAAAAGGAAAACACCACACCATTATCTTTTTAACAATTTTTACTGGACTTTTCTATACTTTATATATATATGTGTGTGTGTGTGTGTGTGTGTGTGTGTGTGTGTGTGTGTGTATAGCAGTCCTCAAGAACATGTGTTCTTGACTGTCACCTGCTGTTTAAACATATGATTATGGATTGCAGATGGTTGATTTGCCTTCAGCTTCATTTGCAGGTGAATGCTAAAACTCTAGCTTTGGTCTCAATTAGTTAAATTTACATCAATTACTACTCAAATAATTATTGATGTTAAAGTGATTTTCAATATGGTATTCAGGATATAATGGTGTATATGAACTGGTCCTTGTTCTTAAGAATCATGTGATCTTGTAGGAGAGAAGGCAAATGTGGGTGGCAAGCTGATGAAAATATAAAAGTTAATGACCTCATTCAAGAAATGCTTATGTATCTATTGTGCACAAGGCTACACAAAATAGCAATACAAGAGTTGTGTCACTGGGCAATTCAGGATAGGGTGAAGTGAGAGTGTCCTGGGAAGGATTCATAAAGGGAAAGGAAATTGGGCTGAGGTTGAATGGAATATAAGTGAACAATAAATACATAACCTCGCTAGTAATGAAATCAATGCAAATGAACACAATAGTGAGATAATGTTTACTGAAGACTTGAGCAAAGATGAAAACACTGTTTGGACTTTAGTGTTGGTAATGGAGTGGCAAAATAGACACTCATCTATACAGTTGGTGGTATTGTAAACTGGTTCAGCTCATCTTGAGTGAAATTTGACAATATTTATTAATTTACAAATGCTCATAATCATTTACTGCATAGATTCTCTTCTTGGGGTTTATCCACAGAAATGCCATATTAATCTGCAAAGTATGTTATGTACACACAGGAGGAAATAGATAACCAGAATAGTTCCTTGTCTTTTAAAGAAATTGAATTTGTAGTTAAAATTTTTCCATTCCAAATGTCCATCAACTGGGGAATGGAAAACAAAATGTGGTATATCCATACAATTGAATACTACTTGGCAATAAAAAGGAATGAAATACTGATACATGCTACAACATGGATGAACCTCAAAAACATGCTAATTGAAATAAGCCAGACACAATAGACCACATACTGTATTTTTCCATTTAAGTGAAATATCCAGAAAAGCGAATCTATAAAAATTGAAGTAGGTTGGTGTTTGCTTGCCCCTGCATATGGGGAACTGTGAGTGACTGCAAATGGGCCCAAGAGAACTTTTAGGATGATGGAAATGTCCTACAGTTGGATTGTGGTGATGGTTGCGCAAATTGGTAAGTTACTAAAATCACTAATTTGTTTATATAAAATGAGTTAGTTTTGTGGCATATAAATTAAGCATCAATAAAGCATTAAAAAGGATCCAAAATAAAGAACCAAAATCTTCCCACAGAGTAAACCCAGGCACAGATGATCTCACTGGTAAGTATAAACATTTAAGCAAGAAATAATACCAATTCTACACAAATTATTCCAGGAAATTTTAGAGGAAGGAATACTTCCCAGCTCATTCTACAAGGCAAGCATTACCCTGAACTAAAACCTTGAATAGGTATTAGAAGAAAAGAAAACTAAAGACCAATGTCCTTCATGAACATAGATGTACAATATTTAACAAAACTTAAGCAAATGGAAATGAACAATATATAAAAAAGATAATAAATCATGATCAAGCTGGGTTTGTCCCAGGAATGCAAGGTTGGTTTGACATGAAAAATCCTTTAATATAGTTTACCATATTAACAGACTAATAAAGTAAAACCATATGATCATCTAAGTAGATGCAGAAGAAAGTATTTGAGGAAATTCATCATTTATTCCTGATAAAAATACTCTTAGAAAACTAGGAATAGAGAAGAAAGTCCTCAGCTTGATAAAGAGTACTGCAGTAAACCTATAACAATATCATACTTATTGGCTGTTGGGGAATGAAATGTTTATCCCACCAAAGACATGTTTGTAATCCACATTCCTGTGGGTATGAACTCATTTGTAATAGGACCTTTAAAGATATTATTAGTTAAATGCAGACTCATTTGTGAATAGGATCTTTGAAGATCCTGTCTTCAAGAGGCCAGATTGAATCAGGGTGGGCCTTGATCCATTTAACTGGAGTCCTTATAAGCAAGGAAATTAGGGCATTCAGAAGAAGAAGCCAGAAGTCAGCAAGGTTGTCTGTTTTCTACATTTCTATTCAACATTAAAATGGAGATTTTAGCCAATGATGTAAGGCAAGAAAAAGAAATAAAAAGGCAGATAGATTGGAAAGGAAGAAGTAGAACTGTCTAAACACATATTTATTGAAACATTGTTTAGTAGTAGAAAAGAATAAAAAAAAATCTAAATGTCAAATAGGAAGATAGTCAAACCATGTAATACTTATACCATTGAATGCTATGTTGCCTATTTATTAAAAGGCAAATGGATGTGGCAGCTCTTTCAGTACTATCAAGGGAAAATCTCCAGGATGTGTGGTTGTAGACACTTATTCAATGGTTGATTGACTGAGTCATTCAACAAGCATTTATTGTGCTCCTTCTTTGTGCTAAACCCAGGTCCTGGGTAACATATTGACTGCGAAGAGGAGGGCAGATGTAATTTTCGCCTTTGAAAGGTTTACAGGCTGATGTAGAAAAGAGCTGATAAACAATTAAAAAAAATTAAATATGTATGAGTAGTTGTGATATGTGCAAGGAAGAAACAAAGTACAACAACAAAGGATTTACCCTGAGGTTAGGGAGAGGGAACAGAAGATTTCTCACTAGAAACTCACTAGAGAACTATTTTTATAATAGCGTAATCCAAACCATTCTTCTTTCCTACCTCATCTTATTTCCCTTCATAGCCAGTCAACTGATCTACCCACTCTCCAAGGAACTTATATTACACTTCCCTGTTCACCAATTAACCTTTGTTGCTGTACTCTCACTTGAAATAATTCCCATTATCGTCAGCAGCATATGCTGAGAACCTACTCTGTTCAAATGCATTTTGCTAACTGCTAGGGATTCAAAGTTGCTTAAGACATATCCTGTTTGTTTATTTAGTCTAATTGAAGGCTTTTTCTTCCTAATACGTAATTTTTATTGTTTTTTTTTCTGATTGTAAATATAAAATATTTTCATCTTAAAAATTTAATGTTATGGAGATACATCATTTACAAAGTGAAAGATCTTTTTGGCGCTCCCTTGCACACAGATTTTTAACAAAGAAGGGGACTGTGTTGCACGAGAAATGAGAGAAGGGAGGAAAAGTGGCACTGAGTGCTGTGTGGGTAAAAAGGCAAGAGGATTAAGTTTTCAGAGACCAGAAAAGACTTGAGAAGATGGATGTCAAATGAGAATTTTTCAAGAACAATGTTGTATTTAATGCAATAGCATTGCTTTTTGTGATCTCAAAATCTTCAGCAAAATCACGAGTCAGTAATATTGGTGTGATAGATAGAGTCATGAGTCAGTGATTTTATTTTTGTAGATGCTTAAATTAAGATGAAGCATTTACATACATAGCTGGATCCATATTCAAGGTTCATCTCACAGGCGACTACATAAGCTTCCAAAAAATGTATATTTTTGACAGTGAACTCTTAATCACCATGATTTAAAAATGATATCTTTTCCATTATTATATTAAAAATATACATAAACAGCATTGGGAAATGAATTAAATTCTGCATATTATATATAGGTTCTTATGTAGCCTAGAAAATACTTAGGTGTGGGTGACTGCTAAGAAGAGGTTCTGGTCCTGTTCATCCATCTGTAGTAGTACCTAGTATGGATTTTATAGAGGGATTAGAGGCATAAAGCTAAAGACATTACTATCAGGCTTAGAAAGTAAGATTCAGTGATTATGTCAAAGTAAAGCTGAATAGAGTGGTATGCAGTGAGATTCAATAGAAATTAATCAAATTACAACTTTAGATTATGGATGATAAACATATTTTGTCACTGGTAATGGTAGATAATCATGGAGAATTTATTTGCTTTTGTTTTTGGATAATCCATCTTTCCATTTAGCTCTACTTGTGGGAGAATAAAGACTATAGAGATATCAAGTGTACTGGTAGGTTAATAAGAATAGAGTACTAATAAATTTAATTAATAAGTCATACTAAATTTTTAGAAGTTGAAAATTGTATTAAAAGTGAAATAACCTTGTAAGTACTAATCAGACAACTCCACTTGTATATAGATAGATAGATGCTTTTGCACATTTGGATCCCTTTAACTGAAATATCCTTCTGCAGATCATCCTTGTAACCATTTATTGATCCTTCAAAAACTAATCTAGTATCATATTCCCAATAAATCATTCCAGAATCCCTAACAAATACACCTTCTCTAATTTTACATGCTTATGTTATTAAATGCATTATTTACTACATTATTGTTGTTGTTTTCCCCCATAGACTTGCATAACTTTCCAGACTGTGAGGTGTTTAAGGGTAAAAAAAAAAAAAATGTGTCTTATTTGTCATTATTGTTATTAAGTATTTTTTGGAATGAACTGAACTGTGATTTTTATATTACTTAGAACGTTTTCAATTGAATTCAAAATCATGGTAATATTATTTGCAATTGGTAAAAGAGGTAGTTTGTGATACAACACAAGGTAAAAATTTGGTTTCTGGACATGACTCTGCTATTGCTTCCTAGTTATTGGACCTAGAACAAATCTCTTAATCTCTTGAAGCCTTAGTTTCCTAACTAGTGATAAGTGTAGTAATGCCTTTCTGTCCTGCCCACCTTACATGGTGTTTACGATAAAGTAGATAATGTGTATGTAATAAACTTGTATACTATCTTGCTATACAAATGAAAGTCATACTTGTAAAAAGTATATAACTAAAAGCCCTGACAAAACAGTATTAAATGCAATAAAACTCATCATTTTTATAAACTAAATGGTTGGTTCATATGGAAAAGCAAAGCAAAACAAAACCAGTCAACTTGAAAGCCATTTGTTACTATTGGAATTTCATTGCCTCTTTGTAACATGATTCCTTCAAATTTTCATAAAAAAGATTTTTATTTTACGGATTGAGAAGAGCAACAGTATGAATCAGACAGTTGCAGTTTAAAGACTAGGTTATAGAGGGATTGGCTGATAATCTTACATGTAGTCCTTTAGGCCTTGATTGAAGCTTATGAGAAACTCTTTTGGCTCAGGGTTTTTTTTTTACCCTCTCTTCAAATTATATCTAATTTGCATAAATAATCTGTATTTTATTCTTTTGTGTGTTGAATACTTAACTCCTGTATACACTTTTATCTTGTTTTCTTCTTTGGTATTTTGTAGCTCATTGACAGAGAAAAAATCAAGAATCAAATAGTTATTGATTAAAGGTAGTTTGCTTTTGGGAGATACACTATTAATGTGCTCTAATAGTATAAGGGGTTATCGCTCTGTGCCTAAATCCAGTTTGTTGGAAATAAATTATGTTTTTCATCTCTGCCCAGCATTCCTATTTGGCCAATGTTACAGAGTCTAATCAGATTTTCTGCCATTCATTTTGCTGTGATGGAGCATTTTCCTAGGTGTTTTTGACTTAAGTCAGATTCTTACTGCATTTTTATCTTTCATTTTGGTTTCATGTATCTGGGATAAACTGTAGGGTAGTCTAGTATGCCTTCTACTTTTTTTTTTCCGTTTCTGTAATAGCTTTTTATGTTAAAACTTCTGAGATAGTCTTGATTATATGTGGTATTTTTCTTTTGATTTTATAAAGGTATTCTGCTAGTTTTTTTTTTTTTTTTGATTCATTTTGAAGTGTCCTTTCTTCCTTCAATTTTTAAATTATGTTCTTTCTGTCTTGTCTTCACCATCCACTGAAACCACCGTTCACCTAATCAAACTTTGTTTTTCGTATGTGTGTGTTTTCATTTAAGCAAACAGATATTTCTCCAATTAGCCTCCACCAATCTATATTTAAATCTGCTCTCTGGGTCTAATTCTTTCTTGCTCATGAATATAATCTCAGATAGGCCTCATATTTTATTTAATGACTTTTAGAAAATAAAATGTTCTCAGTTAACGTCTAATAATATGAATAGTCTCATTTGTATTATGTATCTTTCATTGTAATAAAAATGTTCTTTAGCTCCCATTAGCTTTGTATGGCCCCCCTGCCATGGGAAAAGGGAGGAAACTTCTCAGTTTCTGTCCTATTCAAGTAGGCTGCCTCTGCTTCTCTTGGGCAGAACCTCAGGTAAAGATGGGGTCTGACATGATGGAAATGGATATAACATGGGATGAGCTCTCTCTGGAAGTCCTTCTTTGGTTTTGGCAGCACTTTGTTTCACCTTAGGGTGGTGAGGTCAACGTGAATATTACTCACCAAATATTTCTGACTTTGTGTATCCTGGGCACATGGTAGGATTGAACTTCCCGCCTTTTCATGTTTGGGTGAGGCCACATGGCCAGTTCTGAGTAATGAGTCATGAGCAGTACTGACAAGTGCCACTGATAGGCCAAGTGGGTGTGAGAGTCTCCAGAGATCCTCCTTTTCCTTCTGGCACTGTAGACAACAACTCTAGCGATGGTGGCTGCCCTATCAGCCTGAATCACTGAAATGTCACTGAGAAGAGCCAATCCCACCCCCTCCTCTTCCCTCCTCCCACTGACCCATAAAAAGCATGTTGCATGAGCTGAAATTAATCTTTGTGGATTTAACGCCACTAAAATTTTGGGGCTGTTTGTAGTGGGTATGTTGCCACTACTGGGACTATTTGACAACATTTTCTATGACAGGGAAAATGTATTTTCTTCTGGCTGGATGCTTAATAGTTCTCCCTTAGTCCCTGGAAATCTGTAAATCCTTCCCCTCTGATGCAATTACTCCATTCCTCTATATATTCTTGGACAGGATTTGAAATGTTTCTAGGCAAGCTCTTCTAAGTTGCACACCTCTAGTCCTCAGGGAAATGTTGTCTCCCCCCAGGAAGTCTATCCAGTCCCTGTCTCATGTCAGCCAATTCAGTACCTTAGCCACAGCCTCTCACTTTTAAACTCCTCAGATCAGGTCAGTCATTAACTACTGTGTCCTTCTGGTCTTTTTGTATACATTTTAGGATTTTGGAGCAGCCTCCATCCATAAAGCTTTGTCAAGGTTTGAAGTGAGGAGTGGGATTTATCACACCAACCACTCCCTCTGTAATAAAAACAAAACAAAACAGAACTTCTCCCTAATTTCAAACTTTTTTGACTACTTAAACTTGAAGGGGCTAAAGGTCACAAAACTGGTCATAGAGCATCTCCTTTCCAAGTTCTGCATAGATGGCCTAGTGCTTCAGTTAAAAATGTGTTTGTACTTGTCACCCAAGTATGGTTTGGTTCTTGGCTTTTGGGTCTCAAGCAAATATAGAAAATGTCTCACTTTAACATCTTGTTGTAAGACCATTGTTGTAGGGTATGTTCATGAGGAATATTAGAACATAATTTGTGTTATTCAGTTTTTTTTTAATCCATTAATAAATTCAATTAAAAATACATTTGCCCACAACTTCAGAGTGATAGCCTCCCTAAAGGAATACAGTACGATTTATGGGAAGCTCTGACAAGTTGTATTTTTGTTGTTGTTGTTGCTAAAATCAATATGGTGCTAAGTGTAAATGAGTAAGTTCCCTCACTACTCATTAAAGCACTTTGGTATTTCTGCAAGTGTTGCTAAGTGGAATTTACTGAAGAGACTTAAAAATATATATTTATTCTTACCATTTTAGGAGGAACAGTACTAAAACTTATGCTCTCAGTCACTGCATATTTATTCCAAAAGATTGCTCTGGTTTGAACAGTTAGCAAATCAATCCTTCAGACTGATTGCTTATGTTATAAGTAATATGAAACACTCTGGATTTTGGGGAGGAGAAAGACAGTGTAAAGCTACAAAAGTATAATGCATATTTTACATTGATAACTGTAGCCAGTGTTCATGATACAGTTTTGAACTTAATGAAACCAGGAAGGTAGATGCTGTATTTTGTTACCCTTAATTGGAACATGAATAGCAAAAACACCACAGAAAACAGCCATTCAAGATGATAATTGACACTAACTTTGAAATTATTATTACTGCTTTGCAATTATTATTATTATCTTATCTGTGAAATTGCTTTCTTATTAAGGTAATTTTTTCAGTCCATGTGACAAGTATCATCACATTTTAAAGATCTAAGCCTAGTTGATGAACAGAAGTAGATATTGTCACATGCGGTCGCAGTTGATTCGTCTGGGGGAGGGTGGCGGCCGGTTGCTAAATCCTAGGCTCACAGGATTGCTCCGAGGGTACCGGCGGCGGGGGCTCTTTCCCGGAGGCGAGGGCGAGGCGGGGGACTTGGCCAGGTCCCCGGCGGGAGGCGTGCAAGTATGGAGGGTGGCGAGAAAGGAACAGGCGGGACACGGTTCTTTTAGGATGAAGAAAACCAAGAGAGTTTATTAGGGGAGAGTACAAACTTATATCGGGCATTTAGAGGGCGGGGTAGCTGTAAGGGTTAAAGGCTTGGATTGGTTCTGAGAGGGCGCGGAGGTTGATTGAAAAGGGGCGGGAGTTGCTCCGGTAACGGGGAGTGGGTGGGCAAGGTAAAGGGGGCGGTTTTCTCCGGCAAGCCCTCCCCAATGGTTTTTACTTTGGGGTGAGGAAATGGGGCCTGCATTCGGCTCCACTTTCTCAGGCCCGGGGGGCCGTGGAGGGCGCAACCACCCGTGCCCCACTACCTTTCCTAGGGGCTGATCAGTTCCCCTGGCCCAGGCCCGCCAAGTCAGAACTCGATAACAGTGTCCCGCAGTCACACAAAATATCTTTGGACTACTATCTCTTGTCTTCAGTGATGTTCTGCTAACATTTGGTGAGTTTGAGCAGTATATGATTTTGAATAGATTAAGGGGGGGACTTTTCCACACTCTAGTCCAGGCTGGGTTATGATGTGGCTCATAATTATATACAATTGTAGGTTAGTCTCCCAAAGAATGTTAGCTATTTAATTTATACATTTTTTTTCATTACAGATATTTCTTCGCAGTGTTTGTAGAGTGTCACATATTATTATGTTCAGGGGATTTAATGCCAGGATTGGACATGCCACCATCCGGTAGCCTTTTAAAATTCATTCTCTAGCCTAAGCTTTTTGGGCCGTGCAACAAAACAATTTAAGTGAAGTTAAATGGATTAGAAGGTAGGAAAAAAAAGTTATTTGTATTGCCATTTGTGACTGAATATGCCACGCAGCTTCTAGTAAAAGGATCAGAAGAGTAAGTTACCCAATCTCGGATGATAACGTAGAATTCTAAAGGAAGGTTGCACCATGATACCTGATGAGCACATCTATTGGTCCTGAAATATTTTCATTTTTTTTTCAAAGTCTCCTCTTCTCCATCCCAGAGTGTGAGGCATTTGTTTTAGGCCATCGAGAAAATTTTGTGTATACTACACATTAGCTCTCAATTACCTGTGTACACTTTCATAGCCTTTGTATTGCTTTTTAATTAGATAATTTAGGTTAATTTTTTATTTCAAATTAGACCTTGGATTTCTTTAGGGCAAAGGCATTATAGACTTCTTTTGCATGCCTGAGCTCTAGCACACTTAAGACTGTATTCAATCTTCTTTTAACACCTGTGAAAGGTTATCTATCGATATAATGGTGGCATTTAGGATACTCTTCCATCACAGCAACAGTTTTGCAAAGTGTTAAGAGGTAACCATGATTTTTTATTTGTTAGTTTTGGCATCTTCTTGTAACTTTAAGGAGCCTCAAATTGCATAAGTTAAATATAAGATGTTTGAAGACGATGTTGATACTATGAAGAAATAATAAAAAAACAACTCTTTATCATCAATTAAAATATTCCGTGATATTGTAGACACCTTCTTATACATAAAAATATAAAAGGATGGAAGTTACTGATTGGTCAAATTAAGTGTATTCTAGGAACAAGGGAAGCATAGTAGAAAACAAAGTCTTTTATGAAAATTGCAATTTGTGTGGATAGAAAGCATATGTTCATGAATGTCAGGCAACAGTCAACATGCTGATTGCAAGTTCTAGAAAGTCACTATAAATTGATACTGTCTTCTGCCATTTTTTTTTTCCTGTTAGGACCATTAAAAGGAAAAGATTGAACCACAATATAACCAAAAGGCGTGAAATGTCAAACAGTTCCCTCCAGTCTTTATTAACTGGGTTTTCTAATCTGAACCAGAGAACATAGAAATGATTTGTGTGATTTTTTTTTTTTTAAATTCTCCTAAGAATAGTAGATAACTAATACCCTGATAGATGCAGAGGAAGTAATTTATTACATACAGTAGATGCCTTAGAGCATTAAAGCTTAACCTGAGCATAAATTACTGTTGAGGTTGTTATCTGTAAAGGTGTTCAATTAATGTATGTCTAGCAGCTCAAAAGCAAAGGATGTTTAAAAATATGTAGCATCTGTAAATAAATTTTAGTATATTTAGTACCATAAAGATATCATCATCAGATTTAGCTCTAATTGTAATTGAACTTTAATATTGGGAAAAATATTTTTTTTTCCCCTTTTCAAACTTGGTAAATCTCTTTTCCCTTAATTCAAAATTTCCTTAATAGTTATTAAGTAAAGATGAATCATGACTAAATAGTTACATTCTGCTATTATTTGTTTTAATAGGGAAATTTTGGGTAATTGTGCTTCCTCTTAAACTTTGGATACTCAAGCCTGGTATGATTGCCACAGTTAGGGCTGTTTTGGTAGCAGTCACCTTAAGAGTGACACTCTACAACGGGAGTGCAGGGTGGCTCCACATTGAGCCAGGGAAGGTGTGGGGGGGAGGCCAGCATGGGTGCTGCCAGCTTCTCCTACCATTTTTAAAGCTGTATTTTCTTGATTAGCCACTCACTCAATTACTGCAACCCTTTAACTAATTTCCAGAGTTTTGAGAAAGATGACTCTGCCTGATTTTCCTCATTGTTTAAAGATCCTGTGTGGAAAATTCGCCCTGGAGTGTCTTAGACTTCCATTTTGTTCCACTGCAGGGCCTTCTTTTATAATTAGAAAAAAATGTAGAATATTGGCAGGCACAGCAAGTTGGCAGCATAGGGAGATGGGGAATTTAGTTTGTTCTCTAGGGCAGCTAGTAAATGGCCAAGAACTGTCTGGAAACAACTGTTTGTGGGACTTCCATGACCAGACACACATTGTACACTAGTCTGGAACAGGGGGAAGGGCTGAGATCACAGCCCAGAACAGTAAGTCAGTCTCCCAAGCCTGGAGGCTGGCACTCCTCTCCAACTGTCATGGCAGCCTGTTTTGGGGTCACTTTTGGGTGGGGGGGGGTGAAGAAGCAGTCTCTGTCAGGATTAAGGGAAGAACAACTAAAGCAAGCTCCAGTTGTGTATTTAATTAACAAATTCAGACTGCTGAATAAAAGCTCCAAATACAGATGAACCCAGAGAAAGCTCAAAAGGAACCAGAGGTAGCTCTTCTGCAGAGAGGAGGTAGGGCTGGTGGGGAGAAAATAGAAAACAAAGGCTTTTTGAGTTGGATGAGCTCAGAATACTGGAAAAGGGCTGTTCCCCAAGAAAAGGGGCACATAAAGCTGGGTATCAACTCTCGGTCTTGACTGGAGAAACTGGGGGCTGGGGACTCGTTCTGAAAAGGAGTTTTTCCCCTTATTATTTAGCATAAGGAAAGCAGCAGGCAGCACTGCTCCCAGGCAAGGACAGAGCTAAGGTATGTCTGAGAGACAAAGTAACTACTCAAGTGAAGGAGATAATTCCCTGAAGAGTATATCTTCTCCAAGAAAGGGGCAGCTCTCATTCAGAGAATTCAGACCCCAGTGTTTGGAAGACAGAAACAGTTGAAGCCCACCCTCTACCTCAGCCTCTGTCTCAACTGTGCCCCTGTCAAGTGCAGGGTCTGCTGAGAATTAAAGGTACTGTACCACTTTTTGTCGGTGGGGGGGTGGTGGTGCTGCAGACTGACAGGTGCCACCTGCTGGGCAGGATAGGAAAAACACAAAGAGGTTTTACAGGAAAGACTGGTAACTTGCAGAGTCTCCTCCCAGGGAACCCTGATACTGATTACACCCTCATCCTGGTTCTTGGGCCTGTCTTGTCTGGGAAAATATGACTGGGGTGGGGTAGATCCTATCTGGAAAGACCCTCCCCCCAAAAAATACTTCCATATAGGCAGGACAAGAACCAGAAAAAAGAGCTGAAAAATTCTGATCATTTGAACAGAAGCTATGCTAGAGGTCTAGAATAAGTTGAACTGAATGTCAAAGAACAGATAGAGAACAAAGCCAACCAATAAGAAACCCCTAGGTAAATGAGAGAAAACAACCTTCAGAATAAACTAATTAAGGAAATCAGGTGTCTAGACACCAGGAAAAAATCATGACTCATATTAGGAAGCATAAAGATATGCCCTAGTCAAAGGAACAGACTAACACCTCAACTGAGAGGAGTTGAAACAGCTAATTAAAGATGTTCAAACAAATCTTCTAAATCAATTAAAGAAGTTGAAAGAAAATGTGGCAAAAGAGATGAAGGCTATAAAGAAGACACAGAGCATCCATAAAGAAGAACTCGCAAGCTTGAAAAAACAAATGGCAGAACTTGTGGGAATGAAAGGCACTATAGAAGAGATGAAAAACACATTGGGGACATATAACAGCAGATCTCAAGAGGCAGAAGAAAGGATTAATGAACTAGAAGACAGAACATCTGAAATTGTACACATAAAAGAACAGATAGTAAGAAGAATGGAGAAATATGAGCAGGGTCTCAGGGAACTGAATGACAACATGAAGTAAATTAATATACATGTTATGGACATCCAGAAGGAGAAGAGAAAGAAAAAGAGGCAGAAATAATAATACAGAAAATAATCAATGAAAATTTCCCTTCTCTTATGAAAGACGTAACTTTAGATCCAAGAAGCACAGCATATCCCAAACAGAACAGAGCTGAATATACCTACTCCAAGACACTAACTAATCAGATTATAAAACATGAAAGGCAAAGAGAATTCTGAAAGCAGCGAGAGAAAGTGATCCATCACATACAAGGGAAAGCTCGATAAGAGTATGTGCAGATTTCTCAGCAGGAACCATGGAGATAAGAAGGCAGTGGTATGATATATTTAAGATACTGAAGGAGAAAAACTGCCAGCTAAGAATTCTATATCCATCAAAACTGTCCTTCAAAAATAATGGAGAGTTTAAAATGTTTTCAGATATTTGTCAGACAATAGACACTGAACTTCCTGGATTTGAGTCATCCAGATCTGGGAATAATAGCTAAGAATAATTTTTTTTATAATTAAGTGTTGAGGTAGATGATTGTTAATGGCTTTTTTCAGCCCCATATACCTTCTATATTTTTTCCAAATGATAATATGTTCTGGTGCTATTCAAAGTTTGGAGATTATAAAGGTGAATAAGATAGATCACTTTCACAAACAGCTCAGTGTGACACACTAGATAATAGAGAATTACGTATGTTTGTAGTCAGTGCTACTCCCATGGCATATTCGCGGTGTTGCAGGATCACGGAAAATGATACAAACTTAACCTAAGGCCAGGAAGACTATCATTAGAAGGTGATGTTTGAGCTGAGACTTAAAAATTCAGAACCTTGGCAGAGAAGACTTGTGAAGGAAGGAGTAATTCCAGGCAGTGTACACTGGAGGAGGATCATGAAGATTAGAGAGCACAATGCTATACTCACATCATATCTTGTGCAAGGTAACCGAGGGAGGACCAACGGGGGTTGGTGAGCCTGGTGCACCAGGTTGAGACCCAGTAAGCAGACAATAGGGATATGAACTAGACTCTGAGGACCTAATGAACCTTGAGGAAAGACCAATTTGATACAGTGATACAGGTCAGAGAAGATGAGGTTCTGAATCAGTGGTAGTGGGACTAGTGTGAGACATATTCCTGCATTTGGATGTGACAAATGAGTGCAAAGAAGGAGTCAGATGATTCTAGTTTTATAACCCCCCCCCCAAAAAAAAAGGCCAAACTACTCTTAACATACATAGTACATTTGTGAGGATTACAAAAGAGTGCTCCCTCTTTAGAGACGAATGGCAAAAAGTGACCCTCCCTGGACAGAAAATTACAAAAGTACACTTTCCCCTAAGATGCTGCAGAACCTGTCAGTCCTGCACCATGGTATACAGTTTGGCATGTGGTGTGGCAGGTTAGACTTAGGAAAAAAAAATGACAAGCCCAGAGACACCTTTGGATTTGATGCAGGGAATGAGGGCATCCAGTGAGAACAGTCAGGCTCCTGAAACCGGAAGACGTTGAACAAAGTAAGGTACATTGTTCAATCATGTGTCACGGACCAATCACAATAAACCATTTACAATCCTTCGTTTGAATATTTATTCAGCCTATTGCAATAGCTTACTTACAAACCTTGGGTTGCATGTTTATTAGCCAATCACAGGAATGTATAGACAGCTAGTCTCAATAGCCTACTTAAACTACTTAATTTGAATGATTACTCACCAATCACAATGTGCCAAATGTTCCAACATCTCAAACACCACCTCTCTGTTTGATTTGATAAAAATCCTTTGTGCCAAACCATGTGTGGCATGTCTCTCTCTTGAGCATGTCCAGCGCTCACCCCTTAGAGTATGTACTTTGACTTTCCTTAATGTACTTTCCTCCCTTGCTTATACCTACTTGTCTCATCCTTGAATTGCTTCCTGCGATGAGATGGTGAGCCTGGAATGGAACTTCGGTAACATCTTTCTCAGCAAAAGGGAACTCCACTAGCAGTGGAACATGGGCTAGGCTTTGGTACTCACTCGCCCTGCAGCCAACATTCTTGATGAAGTGAAGAAACTGCGGAACCAGGGTCCTCATCTCTGCAGCCAGAGAGATGGAGTTTCTTGAAGTCTATGACCCTTTCTGGCTTTGTATTGGAGGAGTCCTGTGAAGTGCAGAAAGTAAAAAAAGGAGTATCAGATAGAAACAGTTTACTTCTTTTTAGCTTAACTGAGTCAAATTAACAATATGTATTCTCTGTAATGTTCAGAGCAAAGAAGACATTTATGAAATTGTTCTTTGTCAGCAATTTGAAAAAACATGGTAGTAATATTTTATTAGAAGAATATTTGTCTCTGTGTATGAAAAGATCAGGGTTTTTTTCTATATTGTATAATAATATTTTGGGACCAACCTTACTTCTGTAGGAGTGAATCACCATTTTAATGATGGAAATCATTGAAAAAAAGGTAATGTGAATTAGACAAATACCTTTTTTTAAGCTTCTTTTGTACAGTATGAAATGTAATTTTGGAACAGTACAAAATTTCTCTTATAAGATGTCTTCGAATTTCCCTTCATATATAGTAGGTCATAGGAGTTTTAGGAATTATAGAACCAGCCCTAAAATCAAGTATGAATTAATCGGATACAAATGATTTTTTGATATTTGGTTTAAGTCATTAGAATGTAACCCTATAGCGGAATCCATAATGTGATTAAATTTGGCAACCCAAATATAAATGCTGCTAGTGTAATTTATAACATTGATGCTGCAATTGGGAAGAGGTTAGAGAGAACAGGTAACTTATTGCTTATTAGATTAAAAAAAAAAAAGTGATCAATCCACTACCTAATAGACACCAGAGTATTTTTACATTACATTAATTTCTTTCTTTCTTTTTATTATGCAATTGTATTGAGACATATTCATTTACCATACAGTCACCCAAAGTGTACAATCAGTTGTTCACAGTATCATCACATAGTTGTGCATTCATCACCACAAATTTTGAACATTTTCCTTACTCCAAAAAATAAGAATAAGAATAAGAATAAAAATTAAAGTGAAAAAGAACACCCAAAACATCTCATTCTCTTTTTCCCCCTATTATTCATTTACTTTTTGTCCCCCTTTTTTATACTCATTTGTCCATATACTGGATAATGGGAGTGTGAGCCACAAGCTTTTCATAGTCACACAGTCACATCGTATAAGCTATATAGTTATACGATCGCCTTGAAGAATCAAGGATACTGGATTGCAATTCAATAGTTTCAGGTATTTCCTTCTAGCTATTCTAATACATTAAAAACTAAAAAGGTATATCTATTTAATGCATAAGAATAACCTCCAGAATGACCTCTCGACTACATTTGAGATCTCTCAGTCACTGAAACTTTATCTTGTTTCATTTTTCTTTCCCCTTTTGGTTCAAGAAGGCTTTCTCAATCCCACGATGCCAGGTCCAGGCTCATCCCTACGAGTCATGTCCCACATTGCAGGGAGATTTACACCCCCGGGAGACATGTGCCACATAGTGGGGAGGGCAGTGAGTTTACCAGCCGAGTGGGCTTAGAGGGAGGCCACATCTGAGCAACAAAAGGTTCTCTGGGGGTGACTCTTAGGCACCATTATAAGTAGGCTTAGCCTCTCCTTTGCAGTAACAAGCTTCATAAGGGCAAACCCCAAGATTAAGGATTTGGCCTACTACAATGCTAGTCCCCAGTGCTTACAAGAATATCAGGAATTTCCCAGGTGGGGAAGTTTAATGTTTCCACATTTTTACCCAGGCCTTCAAGGGGGCTTTGCAAGTACTTTTTATTCTCTTCCCAAATTACTCTGGGATGTATCAAGGCTTCACTCTAACCTGTAAAAACCAACCAGGTCTTACCCCCGTTCAAGGTTCCATGTAATTATGGTGTTTGAATAAACTGACCATACAAGGTAAATTATATAGCATGCTACAGAAAGTATAGATATTGCACCAAATAAACATGGCTTCCTTTGGTCTCACACACAAGTTGAGGTTTTAAAACACAATCAATATCATGCTTTTCCCTTTAGTCTGGTTTACCTTAGTTCTAATAAAGTCCATTTCATTCATATCTCTAGTTGAAGTCTGATTTTTTTTCAGCTTTTTTAACATTTGCTGTATTGGGTAATACTGACATTCATAGCTGCTGAACTCTGGCTCTGAGTTTTAGGTGTCACGCAGATACCTGAGGTTACAGGGACTGACCAGCTCAGCATCTCAGAATTTAGAGATAACCATTGTAACTCATGAATAGATGTGACTGCTGTAAGAGCTTACAATCTAGTAACCTTTATCGTAATTCTTCCTCTGATAACCTACGCTCTCAGATTCAATTCTGAGAGTTTGCACATTATTGTTAGTCCATATTAGTGAGGCATTATAATGCTTGTCTTTTCGATTCTGTCTTATTTCACTTGACATACTGTCCTCAAGGTCCATTCACCTAGGTCCATAACTCAGGACTTCATTTCTTCTTGCCACCACTCAGTATTCCACTGTATGTATACACCACAGTTTATCATTCCATTTATCATTTGATGTACCCTTAAGCCACATCCATCCATTCTGAATTGTGAATATGGCTGCCATAGACACCAGTGTGCAATGTCCACTCATGTCCCTGCTTTCAGTTCTTCAAAGTATATACCCAATAATGGATTTGCAAGACCACATGTCTACCCCAGTATTAGCTTCCTGTGGAACCACCAAACTGCACTTCAGCTGGGCTGTTCCATTCTATTTCCCTAACAAAAGGGAACAGGTACATCCTTCTCTCCACATTTTCTCCAACACTTCTATTCCTCTGTTTATTTTTTAACAGTTTTATTAACACACCATAAAATTAACCCTAAGTAAACAATCACTGATGTCCAGTATAATCACATAATTATGCATTCACCACCACAATATATATGAGGACATTTCCATCTCCTCCCCAAAGAAAGAGGAAAAGGGAGGGGAGTAAACAATAAACATACAAAGATAGAAGAAATCTAAAAGTTAAATACAGTGAAAAGGCCAGACAACATCACCACCACCAAGAATCCCATATCACTCCCTTATATCCCCCTCTTATAGACATTTAGCTTTGGTATATTGTCTTTTGTTACAATTAATGGGAGCATTTTACAATGGTACCATTAACTATAGACTCTAGTTTACATGGATTGTATTTTTTCCCCTATACCATCCCCAAATTTTCAATACCTTGTAATGTTGACATTCGTTTGTTCTTCCTCATTTAAAAACATTCTTGTAATTGTATGTTTAATCACCATCATTGACTACTCAAAGTTTTGCTAAATTATACAATCCTAGTCTTTGTCTTCTATCTTTCCATCTGATGTCATACCTGCCCTTAGCCTTCCTCTTTCAACCATACTCACACTCATCTTTTTTTGGAGTACTTACAATATTGTGTTACCATCACACACTATTATGCTATCCATTCCATTTCTGGATCTATACAATCAATCCTGTTGAACCTTCTGTACTCCTTCAGCATCAAATGCCCCATCTCTAAACTCTTTCTGGCTCCTGATAACCTGTGTTCTCAACTCTCAAATTTTGTTCATCAATGTTAGTCCTTATTAGTGAGACCATACAGTATCCATCCTTTTGTTTTGGGCTAATTTCCCTCAATGTAATGTCTACTGTATACGATTATATGTTTTGGATTTTATATGTCATATCATATTTTACTTTTATTTTTCCCTTTCTCTCTCTTTTTACCCTTACTGATTGTCTTCATTTCTACACTTTTTTCCAAACCTCTCTCTCCTGTCTTTTCCTATCTGCTTGTAGTGCTCCCTTTAGTATTTCTTATAGAGCAAGTATCTTGTACACAAACTCTCTCAGTGTCTGTCTCAAAATATTTTAAACTCTCCCTTATTTTTGAAGGACAGTTTTGCTGGATGTATAATTCTTGGTTGGCAGTTTTTCTCTTTCATTATCTTAAATATATCGTACCACTGCCTTCTTATCTCCATGGTTTCCACTGAGAAATCTACACATAGTTTTATTGCGCTTCCTTTGTATGTGATGTATTGCTTTTCTCTTGCTGCTTTCAGAATTCTCTTTTTGTCTTTGACATTTGATAATCTGATTATTAAGTGTATTGGAGTCAGTCTACTCAGATCTGTTCTGCTTGGAGTGCACCATGCTTCTTGGATCTGTAATTTTATGTCTTTAATAACAGATGGGAAATTTTCAGTGATTATTTCCTCCATTAGTCTTTCTGCCCATCTTCCCTTCTGTTCTCCTTCTGGGACACCCATGACACATATATTCATGTACTTTATGTTGTCTTTGAGTTCCCTGGGACCCTGCTCATATCTTTCCATTGTTTTCCTTATCTGTTCTTTTGTTCATAGGATTTCAGATGTCCTGTCCTTCAGTACATGAATCCTTTCTTCCACCTCTTCAAATTTCCTGTTGTATGACTCCATTGTGCCTTTCATTACCATAAGTTCTTCCAATTGTCTTTTCAAACTTTTAAGCTCTTCCTTATGTTTGCCCAATGTCTTCTTTATATCCTTCATCTCTTTTGTCATATCTTCTCTCAACTTTCTTGATTTGATTTTTGAATTGTTTTAGGGGACTTGTTTGATTAATAATTAGTTGTGTCAATTCCTGTATCTCACTTGAAGTGTAAGTTTGTTCCTTTGACTGGGCCATGTCTTTGTTTTTCCTAATGTGACTCATAATGTTTTGTTGTCTAGTCATCTGGTTTCCTTGATTACCCCAATCACAATTTCCCAGACCAGACAGGCCCAGGTCTCAGGAGGTGGTTGTATTTAGTATCAGGTTTCCCCTTTGAGTGAATTCCAGGAGGTTGCCAGACTTTCCTGTGAGACCTCTAGACTCTGTGCTTTTCCTATCCTGCCCAGCAGGTGGTGCTTTTCAGCCTGCAGCTCCCCACTAGTGTAAAGAGGTGTGGCTCCTTGAATTCTCAGCAGACCCTGCCCTGACCAGGGGCTGAGGGTGTCAGAAGCCAAGCTTAAGTTGTTTCTGTTTTTTTCTCCCTGAGGTCCTGGGGTCTGAATTCTCTGAGGGATGGAAACCACTTGAGCTGATCCCCGCCCCCTTTTTCTTAGGGAAGATACACCCTTTAGGGAGTTATCTCCTACACTTAAATTCTTCCTTTGTCTCTCTGACTCTCTCAACTCCACCCTTGCCTGGGTCAGCGCAGACAATTGAAAATGCTCAAGGCTTTCTCTAATGAGCTACTTGGAATGGGAGGAAAAAAAGTAAAAAAGAGAGAAAGCTCCTTTTCAGAGGCAATCCCTGGCCCCCAGTTTGGCCGGTCAGCCAGTGTTGGTACCCATTATCTCTGCCCCTTTTCTTGGGATACAGCCATTTTCCAGTATTCTGAGCTCAGCCATCTCCAAAAGCCTCTGTTTTTATTTATTTATTTGTTATTTTTTTTCCATCAGCCCCGCCTCCTCTCTACCGAGAGTGACCTCAGGGTACTCTTCTGTTTGCTCCAGGTATATTTGTGCTTGTGACTTGTATTAAGTAGTCCAAATTTGTTCATTAAAACTGCATTTGGAGCTTAGTTGAGTTATTTTCCCTTGATGTGGTAGTCTGCTTCTTTTTCCCATAGTGAAGTTTTCCAACTCAGCCTGCCATGCTGGTGGGGGAGGGGCACTAGCTCCACAGTTTGGGAAGTTTTGCTTACAGTTTTATGCTGCCATCTCTGCCATTCCACCCATTGCAGGCTGGTGTATGATGTGTGTCCAGTCATGGATGTCCCCCAACAGTTGTTCCAGACTATTTGCTAGTTGTTCCTGGCTATTTACTAGTTGCTCTATAGGACTAACTAAATTCCACACCTCTCTATGCTGCCATCTTGCCCTGCCTCCTCCATTACACTAATCTTTACATTAATTTTGTATAAATTTTACTTCTAATTTAGTAGGAGAATAAAATTAGCTAGGGGTTGTAATGTAATTTTTAATTTAAAGATGAGCTTGATGATAAAAAAGTTGGAAAAGTACACAGAAAGTTCATGTGATAATGTTCAAAGGAAAGATGTTTTACAATGTGAATGCAACTTAACCTTGCTTACTGCTATTATTTAATTTTATTCATCTTTATGTCCCTAGAATCTAGCATAGTACCTGATACCTAGTAAAAGCTTAGAAAATGTTAAGTCAATAAAATAATCTTTGGTAGAATATGTCTTACAGTTGTATTATCTTAATTACTTCCAAGGTCTGCCATACTGATCATGGTGTTAAAACAACATAGAGGAATTGGCAGAGTGCATCCCCAGAATGTTCTGTTTGAGCTCTTAGCAGCTCAGGCAGTTTTGAGACTTGGAAGATGACCTACTACATGGAAAACATTAAGAATAGCAGCGACAATTATTTCTCATAATAATTATGGTCAAAAATTAAATGTTAATAAATAATTACTAATTAATTATTATGGGCATTGCCCATAATAATTATCACAATAATTGTGAGCAGGAGTGGGTAATTAAAATCAATGCCACTGAAAAAACCTATCATTATAAAAATATCTTTGTGTATATTATGACTAAAATTGAATAAGAACAATATTATTAATAGGTTTATTAATCTATTTTGGAATGAAATGTAGAGCAGACTTATGGGTAAGTTAGAAAGACTTAAGCAACACAGCATGTTTTCAAGTTTTTCTCGGTTATACCAAAGTCATAGGAATGATTCAATCAAATGAACCTAACATACTGAATGTACTTATTTAAAGAGCTATTCATTTTGTACATATTGTTTCTGCTTGTTTATTGACAGTCTTGCTTAAATTCTTTCAGGGCTTTTGACGAATTTTTTACTGACTCTGAGACTGTGAGCTAGTGCGATTTGAATGTTTGCATTATATAAAAGGTAAACTGGTTTATCTTTTTGCATAAAATCTGTAGAATAGTAAATTTATATTTTTCACCCATAGATTTCCCTCCTTTTGATTCCTTTTGGAGTCAATTCCTTGGTCCAATTGAATCAATTTAACTCTAAGTTCTTAGCTAAGATATTAAACAGGATGGCAAGATTTTAGCTTCAGGGGAATTAAGTGGTAGAGGAGGATGGGAAGATACACCTAGAAATAAACATTGTTCTTACATTCTTTAGTCTCTTGGACATGCTGCTTAGTTTTTGTTTGCCATAGTGTTACAGACATTTTCTTTCACTTTCTTGGCTAACATGTAGGTAACATTAAATATGTGCCAGTGTTTTCTTTGGATCACCTCAGCTGTTGCTCACAATAGCATGAGGTATTCCTCATTTGCAGAGGAGGGTGCTGCTGGTAAGAGACGTTAAATGACTTGCCTAAAATCATGAACATGTGAGTAGAAAATCTAAGATTTGAGTCTAGGTAGTACAACTTCATAGCTTTTTGTCTGTAGCACTATGTCACTGGTTCTCTAGCTTTTGTTTCAAGACCAAATAATAACTGTTCTAAAATCCAGAACTTTGTAAAGGTGTACCTTTGATTTTCTGTAATAACCATTTTTATAAGAAGTACATAAATATTCTTAGTGCTAAGAAGAATGCTATTAATCTTACAGATGTTGTATAAAAGTTATGAACCATCCTTTATGCCATAAACTATAGGTTGTGTTTATACTTTGCATGGCAATATTTGGGGGTCATAGGAGATGAAGGGAAACAACCATTAGGGTAAAATTTGGAAGCACTTTTAAGGAAGCACGATCATTGTATCTTGGCATTTTTGTACAAGAGCTAGAAAGGTGCTCCTTCAGAGCTATTCTGTAGAAGGGCTTTTTCATGTGGTCTCTTCAGTGGGTTTGAATGTTTAGAGCTCTTTGCCTAGTAACCTCAAACTAGAAACACTGCCAGATAAAGATTGTGAAGCCATTGCTGTAGCTCTGTTCTGTAATACCTAGTACACTTACAGCCCTAAGGGATGATTGCCTCAAAAGATGCCACAGCAAAAATTTGAGGTGCCAAGGGCCTTCATGGATTTCAAAATCAGACTTGGGCTTCAGCCTCAGGGTTACCTGCCATTCACCAGGTTTTTAACTTTGAGCAGGTCAGTCGCCAGGCCTTTCTGAGGTTTAATTTCTTATGTTTGAACAAAGAGTTAATACCTCTTTAAGAAAGAGATCTATCAAGCCAATGGAAAGGTATACAAAGGACAAAGTCCCAGAAAGGAGAAATAAAAGAGACTTAAAAATATGAAAAGAGGCACAACTTCGCTCCTGCATAAAAAAGAGAAAGTCGAAAGTAGCTATTTGCCATTAAAAATTAATTTGTTAAATTGGAAAAGATCAAAAAGTTTGAAAATATAATGTACTATAGAGAACCAGGTATTTTCATACACTGTGTAAAAACGGATAAAATATATGGATGGCTGTTTGATAATCAACTATCTAAATTTGAAAATACCTCTAACTCTGGCTCAGCTATTTTAGTTTAATAATTTATAACACGCACATATGTGCAAACATACATGTGTAAGTGTTATTAATTCCAGCATTGTTTGTATTAACAAAATATGAGAAATAATTTAAACACCCATTGTTTGGAGATTGCTTAATGAATATGGTGCCTCTATATAATGGAATAGTATATGAGCATTAAAAAAGAGTGACTTAGATTTATGTGTTCTGATATAGAATAATCTCCAAGTAAAATTTTTAAATGAAAATATGAAGTAAGGCAAAATGTGTATTATAAAGTATGATTTGTTTGGAAATGTAGTATGTATTACATTAGGATACTCAGTGGTGTGATTTTTTTTCCTTGTCATTCCTTTTATGTTTATCAGCTGACAAACTTCAGAGTTTCTCCTAAACAGACAGTAAATTCTTAATTCTTTTCCTTTAAAAACCAATTTTCATTTTAAGGATTTGGCAGGATATATGTATATATATATGCACACACAAACATCCACACATATACATACACACAGACCTTCTATGGTGGCAATTGTGTGATACCTCTTTCTCACCAAGGACATATGGATTCTTTATGCATTCAGTATTTTATAATCATTTACAGTCAGTCATTTTAATTCTCAAATGATTTCAAGTAAATATTAGTATATATGTTACTATTCTCTATTTGAGAGACCGTAAACAACCTTTTTTATTATTATTATTATGACCTGCTCTTTACTTAGTCTCTTTGTCCATCTAGGACCAATAAGCTGCTATGACTAGCACTGGAAATAACTTGATTACTATACATATTTAGAAAACTACAAACATATTGAAATTAGAGGCAATGCCACGCCAAATAATGAGTGTATATTTTTAAATACTCAAAAAGCTGTTAATAAATTCAAAATTGTTGTGATATTCTCATAACTAAGATGGAAATTTTGAACAAAGGCAAGCAAAATTTTCCCTTTTTTAGAATTTATTTTTATTTTTGAACTTTCTTTTTCAATTGTGTGAACATATATATGACATTAACTTTTTCCTCTCAGCCACTTCCAAGCTGCCATTCGATGGGATTTATCACATCCACAATGTTGCGGTCCCCTCACCACCTTCCGTTACTAAAACTTTCCCATCTCCCCAAACAAACCCCACACCTATTAGGCATAAACTCCCTATTCCTCCTGTCCCCACCCCTGGCAAACTATACTCTAATTTCTATCTCTATGAGCTTGCATATTCTTGCATATTTGTTTTGAAGTTACCATGGGACTCAAAGTTAATATCTTAAATCTATAACAATTTCCCTTTGCTTTGATACCAGCTTAACTTCATTAGTAAACACAAGCTATGTTCCTATATTCTTCTATTTTTCCCTCACCTTTATGTAGTTCTCTCATGTTATGTGTTCATACGTTATGAGTCTAAACCACTAATTTATCATTACGTTTTACGCACTTGCCTTTTAGATCCGTAGGAAGTTTTTTACTTCCAAAAATACAATAGTACCGGCCTTTACATTTTCCCATGTTGTTACCTTTTCCAGAGATCTTTATTTCTTCATTAGGCTTCGATCTATTGTCTATTTTTCTTTCTTTTCCACCTGCAGCACTCTCTTTAGCATCTCTTGTAGGGCCAGTCTACTGGTGGCAAACTCCCTCAGCTTGTGTTTATCTGAGAATGTTTCAGTCTATCCCTCATTTTTTTTTTTATGCATGTCTTTATTTTATTACTCATCTACCCATACACTGGATAAGTGGAGTATCACTAGCAAGGTTTTCACAATCACACAGTCATACCATAAAAGCTATATAGTTATATAATCATTATCAAAAATGAAGGCTAAAGGATTACAGTTCAACAATTTCAGATATTTCCTTCTGGCTATTCTAATACACTAGAAAGTAAAAAAAAAAAATAGCTATATAATGAGTCAGTAGTCATAATCATTTGTTAAATCCTGATTTCTCAGTTATGCCTCCTCCCTCTCAATTGATCATTCTCTGAATTTCAGAGATATCTGGGCAATGACCATTTTAACTTCTTCATGCTAGAAAGGGGTGTCAACCTTATGGGGTAGAGGAATGAAACTGGTTTACGTACTTCGAGAGACATACCCTCATTTTGGAAAGACATTTTTCTGATAGAGAATACTTGGTTGCAATTTTTTGCTGTCAGCACTTTAAATAAGTCATTTCTGTGCCTTTTTGTCTCCATGATTTTGATAAGAAATTGGCTCTTAATCTTATTGAGGCTTCCTGTATGTTACACTTTGCATCTCTGTTGTGGCTTTCAGAATTCTGTCCTTATCTTTGGCATTTGGCGATTTCATTATACCCTGATATGACCTGGGTCTATTCGGGTTTGTCCTGTTCGGAGTTCGAGTATCTTGGATGTGTGTATTCTTATCTTTCATTAAATCTGAGAAGTTTTCAGTCATTATTTCTTTGAGTACTCTCTGCCCCTTTCTCTCTTTCTTCTTCTTCTGGGGCTCCCACAATATTTGCTTTGTAGTTACCAGGGAATGATATATTGGTATGCTTGAACGTGTCCCATAGGCTCCTCAGACTTTGTTCAGTTTTCTTTCTTTTTTTCCATCCTTCTTCTCTTCAGTCTTGATGATTTCAATTGTCTTATCTTCAAGTTCACTGATTCTTTCTTCTGCCAGGTCCAAACTTCTGTTGAACCTCTTAAGGGTTTGGTTCATTTTCATAATTTCTGTTTGGTTCATTTTCATAATTTCCATCTCTCTGTTCATATGCTATTTATATTCATCTGTTGTTTTCCTGACTTCCTTTAGTTTTTTTGTCTATGTTTTCCTTTAGCTTTTTGAGCATAAAATTAGGACTGTTTTAAAAAAGAGAGGTTTGGTCCCTCTCATCAATGGTTTCTAATGCTTTAATCTTCACCTTTGCCTGGGCCATCACTTCTTGTTTCTTGGTATGTTTTGTAATCTTTTGTTGAATCCTGGACATTTTGATATTTTAATGAGTTCCTACTGGAATTTAGGCTCTGAGCCCTCTGTTCTTTAAGCTCCTGTCCAACTGCTATTGTGACAGACCATTCTTTAATGCCAGGACCTAACCAAAAAAAACAAACGAGACCAGAGGGGCAAGATGGCAGACTGGTGAGCTGTATGATTTAGTTACTCCTCCAGGAAAGTAGGTAAAAAGCCAGGAACTGCGTGGACTGGACACCACAGAGCAATCTGTCTTTGGGCATACTTCATACAACACTCATGAAAACGTGGAACTGCTGAGATCAGCGAAATCTGTAAGTTTTTGCGGCCAGGGGACCCGCGCCCCTCCCTGCCAGGCTCAGTCCCGGGGGAGGAGGGGCTGTCAGCTCCAGGAAGGAGAAGGGAGAATTGCAGTGGCTGCTCTTATTGGAAACTCATTCTACTGATTCAAACTCCAACCATAGATAGACTGAGACCAGACACCAGAGACTCTGAGAGCAGCCAGCCCAGCAGAGAGGAGACAGGCATAGAAAAAAAACAACACGAAAAACTCCAAAATAAAAGCAGAGGATTTTTGGAGTTCTGGTGAACACAGAAAGGGGAAGGGCGGAGATCAGGCCTTGAGGCGCATATGCAAATCCCGAAGCAAGGCTGATCTCTCTGCCCTGTGCACCGTTCCTTAATGGCCCTGGTTGCTTTGTCTATTAGCATTTCAATAACCCATTAGATCTCTGAGGAGGGCCGTTTTTTTTTTTTTTTTTTTTTTTTTTTTTTTTTTTTTAAATCCTTTTTGCTTTTTCTAAAACAATTACTCTAAGAAGCTCAATACAGAAAGCTTCAAAGAATTGAAATTTGGACACGTCAAGTCAAGAGCAAAACTAACAGAGCTCTGAGACAAAAGGCAATAATCCAGTGGCTGAGAAAATTCACTAAACAACACAACTTCCCAAGAAAAGGGGGGTGTCCGCTCACAGCCACCATCCTGGTGGACAGGAAACACTCCTGCCCATCGCCAGCCCCATAGCCCAGAGCTGCCCCAGACAACCCAGTGTGACGGAAGTGCTTCAAATAACAGGCACACACCACAAAACTGGACGTGGACATTAGCCTTCCCTGCAACCTCAGCTGAATGTCCCAGAGCTGGGAAGGGGGAGCAGTGTGAATTAACAGAGCCCCATCCAGCCATCATTTGAGCAGACTGGGAGCCTCCCAACACAGCCCAGCAGCCCAGAACTGCCCTGGGGGGACGGCACTCACCTGTGACATAGCACAGTCATCCCTCAACAGAGGACCCGGGGTGCACAGCCTGGAAGAGGGGCCCACTTGCAAGTCTCAGGAGCCATACGCCAATACCAAAGACTTGTGGGTCAGTGGCAGAGACAAACTGTGGCAGGACTGAACTGAAGGATTAGACTATTGCAGTAGCTTTAAAACTCTAGGATCATCAGGGAGATTTGATTGTTAGGGCCACCCCCCCTCCCCGACTGCCCAGAAACACGCCCCACATACAGGGCAGGCAACACCAACTACACACGCAAGCTTGGTACACCAATTGGGCCCCACAAGACTCACTCCCCCACTCACCAAAAAGGCTAAGCAGGGGAGATCTGGCTTGTGGAGAACAGGTGGCTCGTGGACGCCACCTGCTGGTCAGTTAGAGAAAGTGTACTCCACGAAGCTGTAGATCTGATAAATTAGAGATAAGGACTTCAACTGGTCTACAAACCCTAAAAGAACCCTATCAAGTTCAGCAAATGCCACGAGGCCAAAAACAACAGAAAATTATGAAACATATGAAAAAACCAGACGATATGGATAACCCAAGCCCAAGCACCCAAATCAAAAGACCAGAAGAGACACACCTAGAGCAGCTACTCAAAGAACTAAAGATGAACAATGAGACCCTAGTACGGGATATGAAGGAAATCAAGAAGTCCCTAGAAGAGCATAAAGAAGACATTGCAAGACTAAATAAAAAAATGGATGATCTTATGGAAATTAAAGAAACTGTTGACCAAATTAAAAAGATTCTGGACACTCATAGTACAAGACTAGAGGAAGTTGAACAACGAATCAGTGACCTGGAAGATGACAGAATGGAAAATGAAAGCATAAAAGAAAGAATGGGGAAAAAAATTGAAAAACTCGAAATGGACCTCAGGGATATGATAGATAATATGAAACGTCCGAATATAAGACTCATTGGTGTCCCAGAAGGGGAAGAAAAGGGTAAAGGTCTAGGAAGAGTATTCAAAGAAATTGTTGGGGAAAACTTCCCAAATCTTCTAAACAACATAAATACACAAATCATAAATGCTCAGCGAACTCCAAATAGAATAAATCCAAAAAAACCCACTCCAAGACATATACTGATCACACTGTCAAACATAGAAGAGAAGGAGCAAGTTCTGAAAGCAGCAAGAGAAAAGCAATTCACCACATACAAAGGAAACAGCATAAGACTAAGTAGTGACTTCTCAGCAGCCACCATGGAGGCGAGAAGGCAGTGGCACGATATATTTAAAATTCTGAGTGAGAGGAATTTCCAGCCAAGAATACTTTATCCAGCAAAGCTCTCCTTCAAATTTGAGGGAGAGCTTAAATTTTTCACAGACAAAGAAATGCTGAGAGAATTTGCTAACAAGAGACCTGCCCTACTGGAGATACTAAAGGGAGCCCTACAGACAGAGAAACAAAGACAGGACAGAGAGACTTGGAGAAAGGTTCAGTACTAAAGAGATTCGGTATGGGTACAATAAAGGATATTAATAGAGAGAGGGAAAAATATGGCAAACATAATCCAAAGGATAAGATGGCCGATTCAAGAAATGCCTTCACGGTTTTAACGTTGAATGTAAATGGATTAAACTCCCCAATTAAAAGATATAGATTCACAGAATGGATCAAAAAAAATGAACCATCAATATGTTGCATACAAGAGACTCATCTTAGACACAGGGACACAAAGAAACTGAAAGTGAAAGGATGGAAAAAAATATTTCATGCAAGCTACAGCCAAAAGAAAGCAGGTGTAGCAATATTAATCTCAGATAAAATAGACTTCAAATGCAGGGATGTTTTGAGAGACAAAGAAGGCCACTACATACTAATAAAAGGGGCAATTCAGCAAGAAGAAATAACAATCGTAAATGTCTATGCACCCAATCAAGGTGCCACAAAATACATGAGAGAAACACTGGCAAAACTAAAGGAAGCAATTGATGTTTCCACAATAATTGTGGGAGACTTCAACACATCACTCTCTCCTATAGATAGATCAACCAGACAGAAGACCAATAAGGAAATTGAAAACCTAAACAATCTGATAAATGAATTAGATTTAACAGACATCTACAGGACATTACATCCCAAATCACCAGGATACACATACTTTTCTAGTGCTCACGGAACTTTCTCCAGAATAGATCATATGCTGGGACATAAAACAAGCCTCAATAAATTTAGAAAGATTGAAATTATTCAAAGCACATTCTCTGACCACAATGGAATACAATTAGAAGTCAATAACCATCAGAGACTTAGAAAATTCACAAATACCTGGAGGTTAAACAACACACTCCTAAACAATCAGTGGGTTAAAGAAGAAATAGCAAGAGAAATTGCTAAATATATAGAGACGAATGAAAATGAGAACACAACATACCAAAACCTATGGGATGCAGCAAAAGCAGTGCTAAGGGGGAAATTTATAGCACTAAACGCATATATTAAAAAGGAAGAAAGAGCCAAAATCAAAGAACTAATGGATCAACTGAAGAAGCTAGAAAATGAACAGCAAACCAATCCTAAACCAAGTACAAGAAAAGAAATAACAAGGATTAAAGCAGAAATAAATGACATAGAGAACAAAAAAACAATAGAAAGGATAAATATCACCAAAAGTTGGTTCTTTGAGAAGATCAACAAGATTGACAAGCCCCTAGCTAGACTGACAAAATCAAAAAGAGAGAAGACCCATATAAACAAAATAATGAATGAAAAAGGTGACATAACTGCAGATCCTGAAGAAATTAAAAAAATTATAAGAGGATATTATGAACAACTGTATGGCAACAAACTGGATAATGTAGAAGAAATGGACAATTTCCTGGAAACATATGAACAACCTAGACTGACCAGAGAAGAAATAGAAGACCTCAACCAACCCATCACAAGCAAAGAGATCCAATCAGTCATCAAAAATCTTCCCACAAATAAATGCCCAGGGCCAGATGGCTTCACAGGGGAATTCTACCAAACTTTCCAGAAAGAACTGACACCAATCTTACTCAAACTCTTTCAAAACATTGAAAAAAATGGAACACTACCTAACTCATTTTATGAAGCTAACATCAATCTAATACCAAAACCAGGCAAAGATGCTACAAAAAAAGAAAACTACCGGCCAATCTCCCTAATGAATATAGATGCAAAAATCCTCAACAAAATACTTGCAAATCGAATCCAAAGACACATTAAAAAAATCATACACCATGACCAAGTGGGGTTCATTCCAGGCATGCAAGGATGGTTCAACATAAGAAAAACAATCAATGTATTACAACACATTAAAAACTCGAAAGGGAAAAATCAATTGATCATCTCAATAGATGCTGAAAAAGCATTTGACAAAATCCAACATCCCTTTTTGATAAAAACACTTCAAAAAGTAGGAATTGAAGGAAACTTCCTCAACATGATAAAGAGCATATATGAAAAACCCACAGCCAGCATAGTACTCAATGGTGAGAGACTGAAAGCCTTCCCTCTAAGATCAGGAACAAGACAAGGATGCCCGCTGTCACCACTGTTATTCAACATTGTGCTGGAAGTGCTAGCCAGGGCAATCCGGGAAGACAAAGAAATAAAAGGCATCCAAATTGGAAAAGAAGAAGTAAAACTGTCATTGTTTGCAGATGATATGATCTTATATCTAGAAAACCCTGAGAAATCAACGATACACCTACTAGAGCTAATAAACAAATTTAGCAAAGTAGAGGGATACAAGATTAATGCACATAAGTCAGTAATGTTTCTTTATGCTAGAAATGAACAAACTGAAGAGACACTCAAGAAAAAGATACCATTTTCAATAGCAACTAAAAAAATCAAGTACCTAGGAATCAACTTAACCAAAGATGTAAAAGACCTATACAAAGAAAACTACATAACTCTACTAAAAGAAATAGAAGGGGACCTTAAAAGATGGAAAAATATTCCATGTTCATGGATAGGAAGGCTAAATGTCATTAAGATGTCAATTCTACCCAAACTCATCTACAGATTCAATGCAATCCCAATCAAAATTCCAACAACCTACTTTGCAGACTTGGAAAAGCTAGTTATCAAATTTATTTGGAAAGGGAAGATGCCTCGAATTGCTAAAGACACTCTAAAAAAGAAAAACGAAGTGGGAGGACTTACACTCCCTGACTTTGAAGCTTATTATAAAGCCACAGTTGCCAAGGCAGCATGGTACTGGCACAAAGATGGACATATAGATCAATGGAATCGAATTGAGAATTCAGAGATAGACCCTCAGATGTATGGCCGACTGATCTTTGATAAGGCCCCCAAAGTCACCGAACTGAGCCATAATGGTCTTTTCAACAAATGGGGCTGGGAGAGTTGGATATCCATATCCAAAAGAATGAAAGAGGACCCCTACCTCACCCCCTACACAAAAATTAACTCAAAATGGACCAAAGATCTCAATATAAAAGAAAGTACCATAAAACTCCTAGAAGATAATGTAGGAAAACATCTTCAAGACCTTGTATTAGGAGGCCACTTCCTAGACTTTACACCCAAAGCACAAGCAACAAAAGAGAAAATAGATAAATGGGAACTCCTCAAGCTTAGAAGTTTCTGCACCTCAAAGGAATTTCTCAAAAAGGTAAAGAGGCAGCCAACTCAATGGGAAAAAATTTTTGGAAACCATGTATCTGACAAAAGACTGATATCTTGCATATACAGGGAAGTCCTGCAACTCAATGACAATAGTACAGACAGCCCAATTATAAAATGGGCAAAAGATATGAAAAGACAGTTCTCTGAAGAGGAAATACAAATGGCCAAGAAACACATGAAAAAATGTTCAGCTTCACTAGCTATTAGAGAGATGCAAATTAAGACCACAATGAGATACCATCTAACACCGGTTAGAATGGCTGCCATTAAACAAACAGGAAACTAGAAATGCTGGAGGGGATGTGGAGAAATTGGAACTCTTATTCATTGTTGGTGGGACTGTATAATGGTTCAGCCACTCTGGAAGTCAGTCTGGCGGTTCCTTAGAAAACTAGATATAGAGCTACCATTCGATCCAGCGATTGCACTTCTCGGTATATACCCAGAAGATCGGAAAGCAGTGACACGAACAGATATCTGCACGCCAATGTTCATAGCAGCATTATTCACAATTGCCAAGAGATGGAAACAACCCAAGTGTCCTTCAACAGATGAGTGGATAGATAAAATGTGGTATATGCACACGATGGAATGCTACGCGGCAGTAAGAAGGAACGATCTGGTGAAACATATGACAACGTGGATGAACGTTGAAGACATAATGCTGAGCGAAATAAGCCAGGCACAAAAAGAGAAATATTGTGTGCTACCACTAATGTGAACTTTGAAAAATGTAAAACAAATGGTTTATAATGTAGAATGTAGGGGAACTAGCAGTAGAGAGCAATTAAGGAAGGGGGAACAATAATCCAAGAAGAACAGATAAGCTATTTAACGTTCTGGGGATGCCCAGAAATGACTATGGTCTGTTAGTTTCTGATGGATGTAGTAGGAATAAGTTCACTGAAATGTTGCTATATTATGTAACTTTCTTGGGGTAAAGTAGGAACATGTTGGAAGTTAAGCAGTTATCTTAGGTTAGTTGTCTTTTTCTTACTCCCTTGCTATGGTCTTTTTGAAATGTTCTTTTATTGTATGTTTGTTTTCTTTTTAACTTTTTTTTTCATACAGTTGATTTGAAAAAAGAAGGGAAAGTTAAAAAAAAAAAAAAAGAAAGAAAGAAAAAAGACAAACAAGGAAAAAAAAAAAAAAGATGTAGTGCCCCCTTGAGGAGCCTGTGGAGAATGCAGGGGTATTCGCCTGCCCCACCTCCATGGTTGCTGACATGACCACAGACATAGGGGACTGGTGGTTTGATGGGTTGAGCCCTCTACCATAGGTTTTGCCCTTGGGAGGACGGTTGCTGCAGGGGAGAGGCTAGGCCTCCCTGTATTTGTGCCTGAGAGTCTCCTCCTGAATGCCTCTTTGTTGCTCAGATGTGGCCCTCTCTCTCTGGCTAAGCCAACTTGAAAGGTGAAATCACTGCCCTCCCCCCTACGTGGGATCAGACACCCAGGGAAGTGAATCTCCCTGGCAACGTGGAATATGACTCCCGGGGAGGAATGTAGACCCGGCATCGTGGGATGGAGAACATCTTCTTGACCAAAAGGGGGATGTGAAAGGAAATGAAATAAGCTTCAGTGGCAGAGAGATTCCAAAACGAGCCGAGAGATCACTCTGGTGGGCACTCTTACGCACACTTTAGACAAACTTTTTTAGGTTCTAAAGAATTGGGGTAGCTGGTGGTGGATACCTGAAACTATTAAACTACAACCCAGAACCCATGAATCTCGAAGACAGTTGTATAAAAATGTAGCATATGAGGGGTGACAGTGTGATTGGGAATGCCATAAGAACCAAACTCCACTTTGTCTAGTTTATGGATGGATGTGTAGAAAAGTAGGGGAAGCAAACAAACAGACAAAGGTACCTAGTGTTCTTTTTTACTTCAATTGCTCTTTTTCACTTTAATTATTATTCTTGTTATTTTTGTGTGTGTGCTAATGAAGGTGTCAGGGATTGATTTAGGTGATGAATGTACAACTATGTAATGGTACTGTAAACAATCGAAAGTACAATTTGTTTTGTATGACTGCGTGGTATGTGAATATATCTTAATAAAATGATGATTAAAAAAAAACAAAAAAAAACAAACGAACAACCAACAAACAAACAAACAAACAAAAAGAAACCAGGAAGGTAAAAAGAAAACAAACACCTCTCTCAGTCTTTGTAGATTAACTTTAGAGAGTGGTCTCCTTCAGGTCTTATTCATACACTGGATTTAGAGAATACCTTAAGGCCAAAACATAGGGGCTTCCCTGGTCATTTCTGTGCATGCATCTTTTCTTGGGCATGCATTCATGGCCCTAGGAATTCTCCTAGGTTATAAATGTCCCCACTTCCTTACGAAACAGTTTCCTCATATCCCAGGCACTACACTGTATGTATGTCCTGACTACTCTCCCCTCAGTGTTTGGTAGGAGAGTTGAATGAGCTGCCTTCTACATGCAGGACAAGTTCTGGGATAGTGAGGCTGTGACATGTATCCTGGTTCAGTCCATGAGTGTGCCAGAAATACATGCTCCCAATATGTGCATGAGGGTTACTCTGCTCCCACCTGAACTGGGTCAAGGGACCCTCATGGGAAGCGTGGACCAGTCTGCAGTGAGCTGGTGAGGGATTGGGGGAAGGGCCAGCCATGGTGCCACAAGATCCTACTGCTTTTAAGTAGTCTTTTATTTGATTTGGCACTTGCACTGTTTCTGCAAGACTTTAACTGTTTTCTGGAGCTTTGTGAAAGATATTCCTGTCAGTTCTTGCTGGTTGTTCAAAGCTTCTGGGGGTGTGTGAGGGGGATGGAGCTCTGATACCTCTCAGTCTGCTCTCTCGATCAGGGTGGGACTCCAAATTATTTTTATTTAAACACAACTTTTTGGGTTATAGTGTCCTCATTGCTATTTCTGCAGCAGTTTTGGTTTTATTTTTGTGCTTGAATTGTAAAAATTCAGTATTTGCCTGCTTAGGTACCAGCTGGCTTATTTTTTAACGTTAGTTTATTTAGCAGTACCTCTTACTTATTTTAATCATAATGATATAGAGTCTTTTTTTTTTCTGAAGAGCATTGTTAATAAATAAATATAAGACATTATGTTAAATTGCCTTACACAATTTTTAAAGCATATTTTGGCAACTTTTGAACCATAAGCATATTTGTTGGAATGTATATCATTGCTGAACTGTCAAGTAGAATTGGGTTCAAATAAGTTAGTTTACTCAAATTTTGTGATAATTAGCTTTTTTCGCTAGTAATTTACAGCAATTATGAGTAATAAAAATGTTTATTATGCTCATATATTTTGTACACTTTCTTCTGGTTTGATTGTCCAGTTGTCTGATGACTTTTTAATCTGTTGCTTGTGGTAACAATCCCTAGATTATGATTCAACACCAACTGCTCTTTAACAAAGAGAAAGAAATTTTAAAGACTCATTTAATAAATATCCTTAAATTACAGAGTTTACAATAAAACTGATGAAGTTTGATGTTGATCTCAAAGAGCTGAAATGTGCATTTTTCCATTTTCAGAATACTTTAGATATACAGAATATTTTATTCACACAGCTGATGAGATGGGAGTGATTCATTAATATTTTATATTATTCATTTTTACAGAACACAGGACTTGTTACTAGATATTTCTCAGTTTTACAGCTCATTGTTAAGATTTATAGTTTGGCCATGTTTTGTTTTTTCTTTTTTTTAAAAAATTAGTGTTGGCAAAGGAGAGACGCTAATCAACATAGTGTTAATTTGGAGGTTTTGGATATTTCTATGACCTGGGGGCAAATCGGATTGAAAGGATTAATAATAGACTGAATAATCCAAAGACTTGAATCAACATAGTACTCTTAGAAGGTATAGCACTACAAGCATTTAAAATCTAGATTTTTATTTTATTTATCAAAAGACTTTTGGTTAAATTATGTTGTTTTCTTCTTATAATTAGATGCAATGGGAGAACAGGACTCTCTTTATAAGAATTTGATTTATAAATGTCTTAGTTCAATCCTCTAGCAGTGTGAATCATGCCTATATATTCATTTTTAAAGATGTAATTAAAAATTAAATGGCTCTCTGTATAATGTTCTATACAAGTGTATTGATTGTGAAAGGACATTTTATGGTAAGGCTGTGGTACAGCAGGAAGAGTGCTAAACTCAGAAGACCTTGGTTCAAATTTCAGTTCTGTCTTTTTGCTAGCTTTGTCTGTTTGCAAATGGAACTTAATCTCATTGAGTTATTTTTAGATGTAATGTCTTATACCTATATCTTTGAAATTTGTGTATATAAAAATTAGAGGAAGTCTATGTGAAAACCTTTTAGAACTGTAAAGAGTTTTATTATTATTGTCATAAACAATAATCTGCATTTTTATTGTATTTCTTATGTGCCAAGTGCTATGCTGTGTGCATTATCTCACTTAATTCTCAAAATAGCCATACTAAGAACTAGGCTGTTGTTAGCAGCCCGATACGATAAATAAGAAAATTAGCATTGCCCATAAAGTAGTTGAGCCAGGCTGCAAACTTCATCTTTCTAAAATGCATGCCTTTATCCAGTATGCTTTATTGTTTGATTTTACTTTTGTTTTGTTGCTTGGTAATAAGCTACCATATAAACTAAACATTGACCATACTACCCACAAAAAAACTTAGTGGCATTGCAGTTCTTTTCAATCAGTTTGGAGGTATTTTTCTGATGTGCAGTTATTCAGAAGAGCAGCATTTCTCTGAATTTCTCCACTGTTTTTTAGGGGGTGAAATGGGTAGAGTGGGGTTATTTTCCTTTCATTTTGTACCTCAGTTGTAAATTTTCAAATTTGAGAACAATGGGGAAGTTATTAAATTTTATTGTATCCTTATCAAACTGTGATTCTAAATATGAGACCCTAACTACCCAATTGCTTCCTTTAAATGCCTCTGTGGATCATGTAAAAGAATAAATGGAAATCCATTATATCCTTTTGTTTTCCTTTCTTTTTTATTTTGAACAGATCATTGAAACATTCTATGAGATACAAAAAATTGGAAAAAAGGAAATTCAGAATTGCATAGCTTACTGTCAATTTAATTAAAACTGTTAAAAATTGTAAGACTTGATTTCTGAATTTTCTTAGATTTTGGATAACAGTAGCTTGAAAATAGTTGGTATGTGTGTTCCTTACTGAGGCTGGGGAACAGAAAAGATCATAGTAATATCCCAATTAATTTATTTACACCCAAAAGGGGCCTGAGTTCTGAAAAGCCATATAGTTCAAGCTCTCGTGTTATAGATGAAAAAAAAAAAAAAAAGGGAATCTGAAAAGTGAGCTGGTTTATCCAAAGTCACATGAGAATTTTTGGCAGAAATTGGCTGTGTACAACCAGAGGAGGGGAAAAAAAATGCTTGACCTAGAAGGTTTGTTGTAAGCTCATGAACGTGAACATAAACCATGCTTGTCTTTTAAGAAGGCACTAGATGTCTGATGGTTGTTTGGCATTTGTCTTCCACATCAAATAGTGGCCCTTTGTTGGATTATTTTCAGCAAAACCAGCTGCTTTTGAGATGTGAAGTATGTGGAGCCCTTTTAGCATGAGTTTTTGTGAATTGACTTTAATTTTATGTTGTTTGGAAATGCTGCAAATCATCATTTACTTTGGGGTCATTAGAAAGCAAGATGAAGAGTGAGGTTCGGGTTTGGACTGAAAAGACTGGTTCACATCCCAAGTACACTTTTACCTATTTACCTTGCCTCTCTAAGCACCATTTTTAAAATGGGTATACTTTGCCTTACGTGCTTCCATTGTTCAGATTAAAAGGAGAGAGTACATGCAGCCCTTTGCAAAGTGTAACTTGATTGTTTTCTAAATTTTTATAAAAGTTAGCTGTGTGATATTGGTGGTTTATTTCGCTTCTTTGAGTATTACTTTCCTCTTCCCTATCTCATCAGGCTGTTTTAAGGATAATTGAAATATGTGTTTAATGTTCATAATGTGCAAACAATAGTGCCAGACACATACTCTACGTATGTGGTAGAGTGAGTGCAGAAATTGCCCCATTTTTTCATATTTCACTGCATATGTACCTCTTGCAATGTGACTTTGCAGCTTTTGCCATCAAGAGGTGGAATCTGTTCCCCACACCTTGTGTCTTGCTTTGTTACCGTTTCCCATCCCCTGTGACTTGCTTTGTTTGTGAGAGTACTGTTCTGAGGGGTGCCACTTTTGTCCTAAGCCTGAGAGGTCTAGCGTACTTCTGTTCTTTCTTGGATTCCTGCCACCACCATAAAAATACAACTGAAACTCCCATAGAGGAGAATAAGAGACCCCATAGAGTAATAAAGCCTGGTGATAGACCAGCCAGCCCCTAGCCCACCTCTCAGATATATGAATGAGCCCAGAGGAGATCACATTAGCTGGGCCTCGTTGACCCCATAAAGTCCACATGGAATCATGAAAAAAGGTTGTTGTTCTGGTGGTTTGCAACACAATAGCTAACTGACAAAACATGCAAAAATATTGCAGGCATTTTTACTGTTATAAGAACTTCTATATATGCAAAAACCTTCATGACAATAATTACTTATATTTTGGAATATTTATATTGGCTGGCATGTAAAGTAATTTTTTAAACTTATCAATAATCCCATCTCCCCCTCTTTAAAAAAATGGAGTGGGGGAGTAAGTAGAGGAACATTTGTTATGTAAAACTATTGAAAACATATATTCATGTGTTTTAAGGTAATGAGTAATTAATTCAACCACCTAAATTGGTAGATGGTCCCCTTCCAGAGAGACCTATATATTCTGAGATTGTCTGAAGGTTTGGTCGTCACCTTGAATAATAATGCTTGGAAGCAGAATTGCCCTCCTTTCCACTCTTCTCTCCTAGTAGGAGACTGGGAATTCAATGTTATTTAGAATATGTCTATTTGGCAGATCCAGGAAAGATGTTAATCAAAACTCTTAGCATGACCTTGAAAGCATATTAAGTGGCACTCCCTGAGTCTTTATAAAATATATATATTTTGTCTTTAGAGAATAGATTGTGTCTGTTTTAGTTGTTGTGAACATTTAGTTAATTGCAAGTGCAATTGGGCACTTTTTCTCAGTTTAAGAAAATCTTTCAGTTGCTTCAAGAAAAAAGGAATATAGTACATTCAAGTCTGCCCTGTCAGAATGAGGCATTTAAACAATGTTTTTCATGTCAGGGCACACTTAAACAATGATATTTACTTATTAAGGTATATACCTGTCCAATTATTCTCCTTATCCTTGCTCAAGTTGTGGTGCTTTAGATAAGAGCATGTTCTTTCACTGTGATTTTCCTATTAAATTAACTTTATTTTCAAGAAGCTCTAAAGATGAAAAGCCCTCTGGATGTTAAATATCATTTAAATATTATATGAAGTGCTTCTCAAGTGTTACACTGGTAGGTAGCAGAAGAAAATGAGAAACAGATGAGTGGAAGTGAGTGTGAGAAGACTGAGGGGCAACTTAATGGCAGTCTTAAAATTTGGGGAGGACTGCTTTGTGTAGGATCTCAAAAAGCCATTCTCTTTCTAGAGAGACAACATGAGGAAATGTCCTTAAATAGCAATAGAAAGGTTTCAGGAAAAATAATTTATTCATTCAACCCTAATGAAGCAATTGTTTATTGAGTAGTCTTTTGTTTGTTAGAACTGGTCCAATTGCTGGGGAAAGAGGAGTGGACAAATCAGACAACAATTCCTGCACCTGTCATGGTAATTATCCCTGCTAGCTCAGAGAAGGCTTTGGCAACTCAAAAGTCTTAAATCCTAACCCCAGGTTTACTTCTGATACCAGGAGCTCACCCTTACTCATGGAACTACAAAGTAAAGATGGCAGTAACATAGACAAAGCAAGGTGGTTCTACATAATCCTAGTATGATGGGAAGTCCTGCTAATTTTGGTGGATTATTCATTCCTCTTTGATCCATCTCTTTTAAGGAATAATTTAAAAATGTAAAATCTGTCATATTCTGTTTTTTGAAAATACAAAATGCTATGGATTGTTCTTCTGACAGCACTTATCCATAGCCATAGAGAATGATTAGCAGACTGAATCAACTAAAAACAAACAAACAAACAAAAAGGAAATAAAGAAAGAAAGAAAGAAGAAAAGAGCATGGGTTTTTTTCTTTCCTTGTTGCTTTGCTTGGCTAACAGACAGAACGCTTGAACCAGAGGACATTAACCTATTGACCTAGATTTTATTCACATGCTGGTTTTGCCATCCATGGAAGTCATTGGTCAGCATTTCTCCCTGTTAAAAGAGCTAGAGAACTGCTGAGTTTATTGACAGTCTTCCTGGGAAGGGCCTGTATTCACATTTGTAGTATGTACTTTCTTTAAGCCTCTCTTTCAAGTTAAAATTTTCCTTTTCTACTAGTTCTAACTTCAACTGAGTTCTGAGCCTGTATTTGTTATTAATTCTGTATTTGCCTCCTGTTTGAAATCTGCTGCTTGACTGTGACCCATACTTAGGATTTTGATCCTGCCTGCTGCTTCCTGCCCGACAGATTCTTATTCATGGGGCTTTTTCTTCTAACCAGTTGTCAATGCTAATCCCTGACAAAATAAGAAATGTGTTCTTGAAAAGTTACGCTCACTGTGATGTTTTGTAAATTGGATCATTTTACATGCACTGGAGGTGCTTGAGTTTAAAATATACTGCTCATAAGGTGTTTCATAAGGTGAAAAATCTTTTATGAGGCAAATTATGACCCTTACCCCAAATTCATCTCTTTTGTATTTTTCTTGTATTCAGTGTGGAAAATCCTCAAGATTGGTTACATCCAGGGCCAACCCCTGTGACCACACAGGTTGTATACTGTGCAGCTTCAGGGTGTGTCCCATTCACAGATACCACTGTCAATGGCATCCCTCAGAACTGTTTATGGAGTCTGGCATATCAGAATTTCCTTTTTTTCTTCCCTTCAACCTGACTGCTTAATGAACTCTATTTGTCCATTTGTCTGTTTTCCTTTTGATGTTTATGGTGATGGATAGCCTGACTGTATGTATGTATGTATGTATGTACGTGTGACTCAGGGGAATAGAAAGTTGGCCAATGCAGGGTTGTTTTGCCTGGGTTGTGTGTAATGTTGGCTGGCTGAAAAAGCCTGTGTCCCTGTCGGGAGAAATCCACCACTTGATTTCTTTGGTCATTTCTTACCATAGCAGCTTATTTCAACTTACGCTTCCTCCTTCTCTCTATTTCTCTTTTCAGGATTGTCTTTGGGTTCTCACTAAATCCAAAGGACTCTCTCAACTTGTCTTCTGCCACTCTCAGATTTTCATAGCAGCCAAGAATGCTGCAGTGTCTGAGGTTTACCTTTTCATAATCTTTCAAAGCAAGAAATCATCAGGAAGGAAACTACTGGAGTTCTTTTTCTATTCAAAGTTAGGCACATGTAACATTTTCATTCCCTGATAATATGTAAGTGATGGAGTCAGTTTAAACACATAATAGAAGATATGTGTTTAATAATAACAGCCACCTGGTATTGAATGCCCACTTGGTACCACATAGAGACCATTTCTGATTTTCAGAGTTAACTGCATGAGGTTCACATTTTTGTTACCATTTCATAGATGAGGAAACTAAGCCTCATGGAGGTTTTTTACATTGTTCAAGATCATACCATTCGTGGAAGAGCTGGTATTTGAATTCAGCCTTTCTGTTTCTAAAACACATTGTTTCTGTTCCACCATGCTGTTACATAAATCCTATCTATTTTTTAATACCTACAGCTGTTACACTGGCACTCTGAATATGATATATTCTCTCAGTGTATCTTGATTGTGTTAACGAGCAAATTCTACCCAGAAACACCAGGTCAAGAAAGTAATAAAATGAATAAAGGACCAGTCAGTTTTACAAGAGACAAATAGCCCCTCTTTCTGAGAAACATTCCCACACTCTTGTTTATTTGCTTCTTTTTTGTGTTTTTTTTTCCTTCTTACATTTCTTCCTTTGCTGTTATTTTGTAGACTTGGATATTGCTATCCTATCATTAAGCACTTGCACTAATCTCTCTTCTCTCTCTGCCTTTAGCCACTGTCTGATAGAAATTAACCAGATATTTCCAGATACCCTCAGAGCATCCCAAACTCTTTTATACTTATGGAATGTTTTCTTCATGGGGATTTGTTGTGGATGAAGGAAAAATGGTATAGAAGCTGTGAAAGAGTGTGTGACCACAGAGAGGCAAGCAGCCCACAGGAGCAGGATATTTTTTATCCACAACTTGTGATGCTATAAGAAGACTGAGAAAAAATACAGATGAGACATATATAATTTATATGGTCTTTTGTCTGCTATAGTGATCTAGATTTTAGAATTGCTAGTGTTTGAGCCCAGTGTTCACTTGCTGAAGCCAGGATAATGTCTATACTGAAGGAAACTTCTGAGGATAGATTTTCCTCCAAACCTGGAAATATACATACCACTCACATGTAAAGTGGAAACTTCCATTAACTAAGAGGACTATAAAATAGTAGATGCATATAAAATAGTAGATGCAGCTGTCTTGTTCTACAGAGTCACAGTTTCAAGTAGTTGTTTGTGGAATGGGGCAGGAACAGAAGCTAAAAATGTAGCAGATATTTTTGTTTGCTCTCCGTATTCATGTTTAAGTATGTGTGTGTATGTGTGTTTCTATGGCAGATTTCCCTGGTGCTGAGGTAAACAAATGGAAGATCAATGAGATTTTATACTATCCTACTGTACTTTTCCACTGCCTTCTTCCTACCTACCTACTATTGATCCTTTTGCATTTTTTTATTCTTTCAAGTTAAAGAACTAAATGTGTTTTTTCAATTAGGTTTTTTAACTGAGTTGCTCCATTTTAATTAACTATTATCTTATTGGATTTTAAGTTTTTGATTTTGAAACTAAATCATAGTAGAACCTCAAAAATGAGTTAAATATTTTAGGAAGGATAACTTGCTGAAGGTTGTATGATAACTAATAATGTAGAATTTTTCCTGGGGTCCACATTATTCTATATTTTATGATTGTTATCTGTTTTAATTTATCATGGAAATGTACTGAAAAAATGCACATCCATCCATCCATATCTTTAAGAATGTACATTAGGGAATGAATAGATACTACATATAAGCAGCACTCAGAAATAAGTGTTGACAATGAACAGTAACTGAGCTATGGATATCCTAGAAAAATTTCTTGGTTAATTGAGAACATATGTTTTCTTGGGGACCAAGCATACCTAGGATTCTAAGCAATGATATTTGTCCAGAAGTTCACCTTATTTTGTTAAAAGGCTATAGTAAATAGAATCATAGATCAAGGAGTGAATCTGGCATATATAACATCTCAGACATGATGAAAAAAAGCTATATCTTTTAAAGAATTTTAGGTTTAGTGTAAGAAAAGACCGTTCTATCATGTTACTTTCCTAGGAGATAAAGAGCAGCATCTTTAACAAGGTCAGTAGAGTTACTTGATCTTTGCTTAGATCAAACAGCCTGGCAAGCTAGAACCTTCTAAGTCTAGCTACAGAGGCCTTCAGTTTCTTGAATGCCGTAACAATTTGCTCTTCAGAGATTTGTTGCTTCTCTCATCTCTCCTGGAGGGGCTCCACATGGTGCTTAGTGAATTCCTACACAAACTTCAATCTCAGCCTAAATATCACTTCGAGGGTTTTCTTTTCACTCTCACCAGAATAAGATTGCCTCTCTATACTCATAACTCATATCTTTAAAGTTCTTA